>NC_086452.1:156416691-157819191 GCF_028390025.1 Pseudophryne corroboree | reverse complement strand
TCAGCTTGGTACAGATCATGACCCCCATCAGCAGGGCTGTAACTAGGGGGGTGGCCTAAGGGAGAATGCGCCCCCTGGTGCAGGATTTGAGCCCCCCCCAGGAGTTACAGAGGAGCAGGGTTGTTGTTTTTTTTAACAGCAGTGCTGTGCTGCTCCAGTGCCTCTGACCCACCTGTCTGCCTGCTGCTGGCTCCGACGCTGTCCGGGTGAGCTCCAGTACCTGGGATCTCTCCTACTCTCCTATGCCAGCTACTGTCTTAAACTCTCTTCTTTGTGATGCAGTGCTGTGACTAGCGTGCACCGTGCAAGTTATAGTAACGAGCTGTTGGTGCTGTGTTTTTCAGCAGGCTATGATCCCGGCTGCCTGCCCAGCACCAACCGATAACAAGCTGCCGGCTACACACCATTGAGAGGACACGCTGCCCCAGGCTTTTGCTTGTTAACAGGTGTGGTCAACGATGTTACTGAAGCAGGGGCGCATCTACTGAGGATGGGACCCATGTGCAGTCTACGCATGTGGGCCCCATCCTCCTCCGTAGCAGGCAGCACAGTTTGTGCTCCGAGCACTAGAGAGACTCTGGCACAGTGCCAGAGACAACAGCGCTTGCACAGGTGTCCGGGAAAATGACGCGGCGGCCATTTTTCCAGAGACCTTCACAAGCGCTTTAGACTCTGGCACAGTGCCAGTCTCTTTCTAGCGCTCAGAGCACAAACTGCGCTGCCTGCTACGGAGGAGGATGGGGCCCACACACAGAGACGCCGATGGACTCCAGAAAGGTAAGTATAGACGAAATGGGTGCAGTGTGTGTGGTGTGGGACCCCTGTGCCTGCAGGGGCCCGGCTGCACCGCACACACTGCACCCGTTATAGATACGCTACTGTTCTGGAGCCTGGACAACCTCCAAATCTCACTGAGCATCACTACAGCAGATTTGTTATGAGTTTAAAGAGAGACTTTATTATCGGCACTGTGCTCCCAGTTAGCAGTATCAACCTCCTCTTTGCCTCCCAGATGGGATATTTAGTGTAGCATATAGTGAGATGTAGTGTAGTAATGTATTGCAGTATATAGGGGCATGTAGTGCACTGATGTGGTGTAGCATATAAAGGGATGTAGTATAGTGATGTAGTGTCACATATATGGTATGTAGTGCCGTGTATAGGGGATGTAGTATAGTGATGTAGTACAGTGGATAGGGTAATGTAGTGTAGTGATGAAGTGTTATGATTAAGGCCCTCATTTCGAGTTGATCGCTTGCTAGCTGCTTTTAGCACACGCTAAGCCGCCGCCTCTGGGAGTGTATCTTAGCACAGCAGAAGTGCGACCGAAAGGTTAGCAGAACTGCGCGTAAAAATTTTCATGCAGTTTCTGAGCAGCTCGAAACTTACTCCTACCTTGCGATCACCTCAGTCAGTTTAGTTCCTGCTTTGACGTCACAAACACGCCCGCGTTCGGCCAGCCACTCCCCCATTTCCCCAGGCACGCCTGCGTTTGTACCTGACACGCCTGCGTTTTTTAGCACACTCCCGGAAAACGGTCAGTTACCACCCAGAAACACCCACTTCCTGTCAATCACTCACCGATCAACAGAGCGACAGAAAAGAGTCGCTCGACCTTGTGTAAAACTGCAGTTTTTTGTGAAAGTACGTCGCGCATGCGCAGTGCGGCCCGTACGCATGTGCAGAAATGCCGCTTTTTCAACTAATCGCTGCGCTGCGACCGAAAGCAGCTAGCGATCAACTCGGAATGAGGGCCATAGTGCAATGATATAGCGCAATGTATGGGGACACACAGAGGAGCACGCTGATGGGGGGGGGGGGGGGGGGCATGTGACGCTTAGGGCATATGAGGCACATAGGGGAATATTGTCCAACAGTATCTCCTTTTTTAAAAAACATTTTTGATAATCTGATTATTGCAATCTGACAATTTATTTTTTATATTTTTTTTATGGCGGATGTCGGGGGGCGCCAAATTACTGCCTTGCCCCGGGTAACGAAATTCCTAGTTTCAGCCCTGTCATCAGTACAGGCCGGGACATAGTGAAGCACTCTGTGCAAGCAGTCCCATGTACCAGTAACAACATATTATCACACCATAACCCTGATCTAGGCAGTGATACATCCATGCAATTACAGGACAGCAGAATCCATACAGTAAAGGCACAATGGAAGCAATTGTGGGGCAAAGCGACTCATCAACCAGCATCAGCACAAAGTTTTACAGCAATTAATAGTAATCATTGACTTTGGTAAATGTGAACTAACGATTTGTATCTGCCCAGCTTTGTAGTGATACATCCACCAGAGGCAATCACATATACTGCGCTCTGATGCTCTGTGGCGCTATAAGCAAGTTTACACATTTTATTTAGTATTTGTCATCTATTTATCGTTAGTTGTTACTGTTGTACGGACAGAAACTGTTATTTCATATTATGTTTTCTACAAAATATTGATTTGCAAATGAGTTTTGTCTTTTATGAAAGTGACAGATGCAATCATTGCAACTGTATATAGTTTACAAAAACACACAAACATGCTTATTGTTCTAGTTGCAGCTAAAGCCTTTACTAAGTAGAATTTCTCAAGAATAGCAGCAGCTAAATGTGGGTTTCAGGAGCCTGTGGTCTGCAGAGAACTGCCACCTGGATCTGAGCTAACGCACCAATGCCTGACTATACAGGGTGTGTGTGTATGTAGCATGCACACTGATGGGAGAGTGGCTGCTATACCCATCTGTTTATGTGTCTATCCTTGAGATTAACACACCTAACTGAACTACACAGGAACAAATCAGAGTACTGTGATAACTCTATTTACACACTCTCCATTCATGAACAAATCTCTCTTGTGCAGATTTTCTGTCCCAGACCCACTGAGAGAATGTGGAGTATTCCCTAGTATAATACATTATTGTCTCTTTGCCACTCTAATTGTTAAAGGGACAGTCTACCCTTTTGCACACAAATACTAATATGTTTTGTTTATTTTTATATATATATTTTTTATAATATAAGAATATTAATAACACAAACTCAATTAAAATTATATATTGCTTTTATATTGCAACTCCTAGGAGCAGGCTGTACATCACATTTGTGTATGTAAATGTCCATCACATGGTTTCCTGTTTAGATGCAATGTTTTATCTTGTACAGCCCATGCTGAATGTTCTAAGATAATAACATGTATTTTAGTATAGGCAAAAGGAGTCAACTATGCTGCTGAGCCGTCCTTATATTAGAGCTGCCACAGCCAATCACCAATGGCTCCTATCAGTACTGATGGCAATGTGATGGTATAATCTCACAAGGCGGCCCCTATGGACAAAAGTACTTGACCTACATGAGAAATGAGAATATCTCCTGCAATTTTGTTTCCTAAGTTATTTGTTATATTGGGCAAATAGTCAATTTTGTATTGACTTGGCTAAAACTTATTATAAAACTCATTCTAATCAAATTGTTTAATATAATTTGTTGGCAAAAAACAAACAAACAAACAAACAAACAAAACCCTTATAATATCAACTAATTTAATTTATTGTTTAGATTTGCTGTTTCTCATATAATTTTTCCCTGGAACACAATATACAGCTTTGGCCATTAGAAATGTACAAGGCTTCCTATCGGAATACATACTATTTACCGGCAGCCAGGATGCCGGCTGTCAAGTTACCGACAGTGGCATCCCAGCCGCCAGTATGCCAGCAGTGGGTTGAGCACTAGAAAGCCCCATGTGGGCTCGCTGCAGGCACAGTGGCTCACTGCATTTGCCACAGGTTATATTCTCCCTTTATGGGTGTCGTGGACACCCACAGAGGGAGAATAGGCTCTCACCAGTATTCCGGCGGCGACATTTCACCGCTTATCGGGATCCCAACAGGCGGACTCGTGATCGCCTCCCTTCCTGTCCAATTGATCCTGTCTGCACATGCACTTGTACAGGTGTCCGCACATGGGAAACACATGAGCCTAGCACTACAGAGCCATGGGGTATATTTACTAAAGAGCAGGTTTATAAAACTGAAGATGTTGCCCATAGCAACCCGTCATATTGTACTTATCATTTATCTAGCACCTTCTAGATGGTAATAGCCAGAATCTGATTGGTTGCTATGGACAACATCTCCAGTTTTGCAAACCCACCCTTTAGTAAATATACCCCTCAAAATGAAGGTGGAAAACACCAGGGTGATATGGTATTGGAGCCCCTAGATAGGTTGCTAAAGTGTTCTCATTTGTTTTTAAACTGCCTTTTTCCCAGTCACCTGCGGCTTCTCCATCACCAGCTATAGTAAAGCACTGTAATGATTTGATATGTATTTGTTATATGTTTCTGCCATCCTCCCCCACGTCTGTTGAACTTAGCACCTGATTAACTAAGAACTCCTTAAACATGTTCACCGTGACTTTTAATCTCAACCCTGTTTACACTCAGCTGGAAATCTTTCTACGTAATGTCAAGGCCAAATATTGTGATAATTCTGGTTGTTAATGTGAGAAGCACATGTCCTATCCCACCTGGCTCACTTCAGGACTCAACCAAAATCTGCAACATATGGGAGACCTGAGAGCAGTTCTGACATGTTACTGGATGATTGTGGGGGGGTGCTGTTTATAGGCAGCCCCCTTTATCCACTGCTCTCATACCGAACCCATTGTTCTCAAGTGTCACAGGTCGACAGTTCCCAATTATTTATTTATTAAGCCTAAGCATGTGGCTGATGGGTGCATTTAAAACTGCATAGTTTCTGTTAAACATTTGAAATGTGAATTTATATTAATGATAAATTCAAAGCTATGCAAGATAATTGTCATGATTAATCAAATCACCGGGCATATACCCATGACTTCCACAGCCAAATCTTGGAACCGTCTGTGTTTTCTCCTATGTCAGTAAATATTTTTTAAATCCAGTATTTTATTAACTAGTTGGCCTTCATAGGATTACAGACTGATCATTGGTAATGTCACCATGTTTCATGACTGTACTATTCCATTTTAATCTTCTTTATTCTGTGTACTGAAACCATTACTCATTATCTGTTCATATTATCTTGCTTTTATTTGGGTTTTATAGCTAATATCCAACTGCTCCAACTCGCAGATCTGTGCGCAGGCCGTGCCAGAGGTCTTTGCAATGTTGGTGAAGTCTCCCTACCAGCGCTGAAACCAGAAATGGTGATGGTGGAGTGGTGGGAAGGAGGGGGGTGGGAGGGGGGGGAGGGGGGTGGCGGGGGTTATATGGAAGCCTCTAGGAAAGCCACATCCCAAGCCAATCAAGGCCTGTGTTAAATCCGTCACAGCTCTAAATTTATACTGTTCCTGGTAAGTAATGTCACTGCAATGACTACAGTGGGTTCTTTTACATCGTAGGGATTCATTAGTATGTTATCCCCCAGTTCTGCGTTCTGCTAGCAGAGATTCAATTATGGCATATAATAAATATAAGGCATCCTGTGTCACATTACAACCAAGCTTACTGAGCATGTCCTAATGTGATTGTAGGAAAGTTCCCTGACCCCACCAGCAATTCATCCATGGAATTACTTAAACATTAAGTAACTATACTTAAGCGGGGAGATAAAACATGATAAAACATAATAATTATTCTAATTCTACAGGTTATAAGATATTAGTAGCATTACTATAGAAGTTGTAATGTGATGACATTTATCAGAACAAAATAACTGAAGGATAAAATCATGAGGCTAGAAATAGACAATAAAATAAATTCTTTTCAGCTTACCTAGCATATGGCGAGGGGACTCAGAGATTCTGTGCTACTTTTGTGCATTGCGGCTGTGAATCGTTACAGGTACAATTTAAAAGAATCTTATTTTTAAAATGATGCAGTATTTTTTTCAAGCTAAGTTCAGCCAACAACCACAAAATCCACTTCCTGAACGTTAAGAGTTTCCGAAATCTTGTCTGAGCCTATGGGTCAGTTTCCCTCTGTGTTCTCATCCATGTCAGTGTCTGAAGTACACAGACTTTAGGGTGCTGCTGGCTAGAGAGAAAGAGCTATTCTCAGCTTTGCATCATTGCACCAAAGTGATACTGAGAACAGGTCTCTGAATTCAACCCCCCTTCAACTTCCGTGATGGCAGTCAGAGGTTTAACACCCAGATTGACTGAAACATCTGAAGTCATTGGACTGAGATGTACAGCCTAAAATGATGGTGTGGAGGAATGAATGATGGTGTGGAGGAATGAATGCTTTATCATGCAATTACACATTAAGGGCTCATGCATACAAGCATTAAACACACTTGCCTACTTTTGAGAAAGCATTTCAGGGAGATTGTGACACCTACTGTATAAGTTCGGACGCCTACTGCTACATCTGAGAGGTGTTTCAGAAATATGAATTACAACCAAATGTAAACGAGCACCAAAGCAGTTTGTAAGATCTACTGATTGATAAAAAGACACTGATATTTTTCAGGGTGTATTGTGTTTTACAAAAGGTTCCATATAAGTGGCCATGAGAAATCTTAATTAAAAATGCATGTAGCCAGAAGGTGGGTACACACTAGGTGATGTGCTCCATTAGTGACATTGACTAGAGTGCCTGGGCCGCCTGATGTGGGCATACACACTGTACAATATCGCACAGTGACGTCATGCTGCGGCCGGCCGTGCATGCAGCTTTGGACGATGAGTCCAAATTGAGTGGTCTGCACAACCGACACTGAGGGTCTTTAACGACCCACGGGGCAGCGCAACAGCCGTCGTCAGCAGCATACACACTGGGCGATATAGTAAGCAACATTGTACATTGTGCTGTCGTCTCCTGTATCGTGCAAGTATGTCCGCATGGCACGATACAGGGCCCCGTCACCAGTCGGATCGGCTGGGAACACATCGCTCTGATGTATATCTGGCCTTAGACCATTAATGTTTACACATCAATATAAACAGTCGTAGTGTTGGACAAGGGCATGAAAGACACACTGGGGGAATGCAGTGGTAGGGGCACATGATTAAGGGGTGTGGCCAGCCACCACCACTACATTTGTTAACCTAACAACTAATTTTGATTGGCATGAGGGCGAATCTTGGTGTAATTTCTATAGAAACAAACCAAGCACCCATGTACATGCATGTTCCTGCTCTACCAGGTAACTACACTATCAGTTGGGTAGTGGGCCATTCAGGAATTTCCCCTGTATACCAGTAGGCCAGTCCGACCCTGAACAGGCTACCTTCTTGAGAATTTTACAGTCAACTATGTCTCGATAAAAGTTCAGATTTGACAGAAGGTTTTCATGTAAAACATCCAAAATGCTTCTTGATATATGCAATTGTGGATAGATTGCGGTCAATGCAAAAGGTTTTCAGAACCAGATGGCAGCTTATGCAGAGTAGCAAAGTGTTTTATAAGGAAGGTTGTCAAAGTGAGGGCACTGCCTGTAATGTAAGAAAGACCTGAATTTTGTAGCAGCTAGGTTCTAGGATTAATTGGACCAATATTGTACATCTCTGTTATACTGTAATTGCATGGAAAAGCATATTTCAAGGCACACTCAGCATGTTGTAATAAAAGTTTCACAAAGACAAAATTGCACATGTAATAAAGATAGCGTCCAGGATGTAATAGCCTCTGATTTTACAGAAGTCGTGGGTTGCCAGCTATGTTCTAGTCATTTGCAAATCTCTGTATGCAATAGAATGCAAATTGCATCAACAACTTTTTTTTTCCTTTTATGTTGCAGGTGCAAGTCACCAGATTTATACATTTCTACAATGTGCAGGGAATAAATAAATATATATAAATAAATATATATATATATATATATATATATATATATATAAAATCCACTATACAAGACACTTTTGCGCCATTAAGAAAGGTCAACTGTTAACACAGCGAACACGGATAATGTGTAAGTTGAGAGTAACACAGTTGACATTTACTACTGGCGCAAAAAGTGCCTTGTATAGTGTATTTTTACGTTTTTATTTTACTGTTAACATAATGTTGCCACACTCTATATTTGTGTTCTGTTCTTTCTTCACCTGAACTACCCAATCTTTGATGTATTAATTAAAGCCTGAATGTTCTACTCTGAACTGTTATAGACAGACACTATGTATAATTGATAACCCAAAAGAGTTTACAATTGTAATCTGTATGTGATTCATTCACAAGTATTGTTGATGGCTATACAGGTTGAGTCTCCCTTATCCAAAATGCTTGGGACCAGAGGTATTTTGGATATCGGATTTTTCCGTATTTTGGAATAATTGCATACCATAATGAGATATCATGGTGATGGGACCCAAGTCTAAGCACAGAATGTATTTATGTTACATATACACCTTATACACACAGCCTGAAGGTAATTTTAGCCAATATTTTTTATAACTTTGTGCATTAAACAAAGTGTGTGTACATTCACACAATTCATTTATGTTTCATATACACCTTATAAACACAGCCTGAAGGTCATTTAATACAATATTTTTAATAACTTTGTGTATTAAACAAAGTTTGTGTACATTGAGCCATCAAAAAACAAAGGTTTCACTATCTCACTCTCACTTAAAAAAGTCCGTATTTCGGAATATTCCGTATTTCGGAATATTTGGATATGGGATACTCAACCTGTATTAAGACATCCAGTTCTTTCTTTTAAAGACACCCTTGAGGAAGTCATGACTGACAAAATGCGTTGGGTGATTGTCGCTAGTCTAGATTGGGATAAACTGTTACTGAATTTTAAAAGGGAAAAACAGCTAGGCCCACATAAAGACCAGACCTACATGTGATGTAAGAACTATTGTAAGCTTATATATGTGATGAAAGACTTGAGAAAGAAATACGATCAGTATGATTTGGCTAATACGAATGGGTCATTAGGCCATTGAAATGTTTGTGATATATTAAGCGCCCCTCAGGACCAACGTGTGTGTGTGTGTGTGTGTGTGTGTGTGTGTGTGTGTGTGTGTGTGTGTGTGTAATTATTTTCTCTTCTACGTTTTTTTTTAAAGACCATGGGGGTCATTCTGACCCGATAGCACGCTGCAGACTCCCAACTGACTTTTCAAACATTTGAATCTCCCCCAATGTGTGTAAATCAGTGTGTGTACATGTGTTTAGGGCAGACTAAATGGGCCAAGTGGTTCTTATCTGCCGTCAAATTCTCTATTTCTTTGTGTACACCTGAACAATACACCTATATGGCAATACATTTATTGGCACATGCAGGGGACGGATGTGCGGGTCTGGGGTCAAGTGGGGGGAGGGGGGGAGGTGGTTGGAGGTAGAGGGGGGCCCCAGAGGTATCAGTGTACCGGGCCCCGAGATTTTTGTTGCCGGCCCGGCACATCCTCACCTCAGTAATGTCAGTGGGAATTTCCCAGTGTTATGTGCCACTGTCTGATCCTGCGGAACTCTGTCGGAGGTCAGCCACAGAACACTTCAAGTTCTGTGTGTGGGTTGGCGGGCCACGGGCGGGAGGTCAGGACAGCGCAGGGCGGGCGGGCGTGAGGGAGCGCAGTGTGATGTCAGCACATCACACCGCGGCCAGGAACACAGCGCAGGGCGGGCAGGAGGGAGCGCGGTGTGACATCAGCACGTCACATCGTGAGCCGACCAGTGCTGGATGGGGCTGTGTCTCAGCAGAGCGACCGTCCATTACCCCCAGGAATTTCATTTTTAACCCATTTGGGGTAATTTACCCATGTTCCCTGACCACTGATCTAGTGTGTACCCAACTTAAGGATCGCCCATGACGGCTGGCTTGGAGGGGGAGAGGGCAGGGGAAGGCAGGGCAGCTGCAGTCAGTCAGCAGCCCAGAATGAAGGGTAATCCTATCAGGACTGCCCATCACATCTGCCCCCCGGCAGTACCTGTAGCTAGGGGGAGAAGGGAAAATGCAGCATTTGTGATCCCCCTGAACTCGGGCTGCAGTGAGAGTGTCTGTCTTCCTGCAGCTGCGGATGGGCAGCCCTTTTAGGATCACCCCCCTTTTGAAGCCTGTCTGACCAGAGGAGGCTGGGGGCAGTTGCTGCGGCAACCGAGGGGCCAGCTGGATAGGCTGAGCCAACGGCGTATCAAGAGAGAAGGAGGCTCGTGTGCAGTCTCCGTCCGGGCCCCCTCCTCTCTAGCTGGCAAGCAATAGACTGAGGGTACTAGGGTCACTAGGAGACCCTAGCGCTGTTCCACATGTTCGCATGCGCAGGTCTCTGGAAAATAGCGCAGCAGGTTTTATCTCATGTGATTTTCTTACTGCGCATGTGTAAAACGCCATGAAAATGGCAAGTATTGAAAAAATGGGTGCAGGGTGGGTGGTGTGGGCCCCCCTGCACCCATTATAATTACACCAGTGGGCTGAGCCCATCAGCTGCTGAAAGATTAGCTTCCACCAGCTGCTGGCATGCTCCACTGACATGATCATATGAGATGCGATCATATGAGAAGCTCAGGCCAGCGGCATGCGATGTGACCTTGCCCGGCAAGTGGCTAATACATTTCAGAGACTGTGCGTCTATATCAGTACTGAAACTCTGTGCTTAAAAAATGGTGATTCAAGTGCGGTGTGGCTTAGATGTATGCGCAGTAGAAAAGTAGCACTCACTCTTACATTGGCAGTGCGTCCCAATCCGTCCCTAGGACTGCACACTCAAATAGACGCTTGCTTTGTTGTTGCTTCTTAGAGAAACCAAATGATTGCTATAAGAAATTAGGTAGATTACACCTCTAGGATGGGGGGCTGCCGGCATGAGTCTGCCTATAGTGTGGCAGGGGTGTGTCTGCGTTTTACTTTATTTAAAGGCTTGGGCTGCGGGCAAAAGCCTTTTTGTTCCAGTCTTCCCTCCTCCCTCCAGTATAACTTTTCTTAGCTGGTGATCGTTGGCTATTGGTATCGGTGCAATTTTACTCAAGGCGCACCCATGATAAACGCACAGCAGCAATCAGATCTGAATTACCCCCTATATATTTATTTTCTTTCTCAGTACCCACAGAACACTTTATGGGGTCTATTCATAAAGCAGTGATAAGAGTGGAAAAGTGAGTCAGTGGAGAAGTTGCCAATGGCAACCAATCAGCTGCTCTGTATAATTTTATAGTATGCCTAGATACACAACCATGCATTTATCATGGGAGCTACTATAGCCTAGGTACATAACAATACATTTATCATGGGAGATACTATAGACTAGATACGTAACCATGCATTTATCATGGGAGCTACTATAGCCTAGATACGTAACCACGCATTTATCATGGGTGATACTATAGCCTAGGTACATAACCATACATTTATCATGGGAGCTACTATAGCCTAGGTACGTAACCATACATTTATCAGGAGCTACTAAAGCCTAGGTACGTAACCATACATTTATCATAGGAGCTACTAAAGCCTAGATACGTAACCACGCATTTATCATGGGTGATACTATAGCCTAGGTACATAACCATACATTTATCATAGGAGCTACTAAAGCCTAGATACGTAACCATACATTTATCATGGGAGATACCATAGCCTAGGTACGTAATCATACATTTATCATGGGTGATACTATAACCTAGGTACGTAACCATACATTTATCATGGGAGATACTATAGCCTAGGTACATAACCATACATTTATCATGGGAGATACTATAGCCTAGGTACAAAACCATACATTTATCATGGGAGCTACTAAAGCCTAAATACGTAACCATACATTTGTCATGGGTGATACTATAGCCTAGGTACGTAACCATACATTTATCATGAGTGATACTATAGCCTAGGTACATATCCATGCATTTATCATGGGTGATACTATAGCCTAGGCACATAACCATACATTTATCATGGGAGCTACTAAAGCCTAAATACGTAACCATACATTTGTCATGGGTGATACTATAGCCTAGGTACGTAACCATACATTTATCATGAGTGATACTATAGCCTAGGTACATATCCATGCATTTATCATGGGTGATACTATAGCCTAGGCACATAACTATGCATTTATCTAGGGATCTACTATGACCATACACTTATCTTGATGAGATGTAGTCATAATGTAGTCATGATCTCGACATTCTTGAAATGTCAACATTGAACACGTTTGCATCTGTAGAATGTTCACGTGAAATTTCGACATTCTGCAAGGACTGGCACTGGAAAGTTAGGGTTAAGATATGGCAGTGGACGATTAGGGTTAGGCACTAGAGGGAGGGTTAGGCTATGGGAGCGGAGGGTTAGGGTTCAGCATTATGGGGAGGGTTATGCTGCAGGTGGGGAGGGCTAGGGATAGGCATTATGGGGAGAGTTAGGGTTAGACATTATGGGGAGGATTACTCAGCAGGAAAGGAGGGTTAGAGATTAAAATTAGCCATACGGCCAGAAGCACAACAGAATCATCTTCATGTCCCCACTGGACTTGCTGTACCTGGTAACTTGGTAAGTTACCACTAGACCACCAGGGATGTTTTGTCAACATTCTGGGTGTAGCTACATTGGGTGCAAGGGGTGCTATTGATATGGGGTGCATATAGTAGTGTGGTGAGAGGGGTGGTCTCTCACCTAATTTGTTCACATTCTGGTGGGATCAGCTTCCTCCAAGTGAGAAGAAAACAAGACCTGCACATTCTACACTTGCAGTAGTAATTTGTAACTACTGGGCCTTCTGGATTGCACAGCTGCAAGTGGAAAGATAGAAGTCTGGGTTTTCCAGCTCACCCAGAGCAAGAAGGAAGTCAGGAGCAGGAGAGGAGTTTAAAACTCCCATACATCAACTGCATGTTCCACTGATGCCTGTTAGAGGCCACCAAATTAGGCTGCTGTTTTATAGTGCCAGGGACTGTGTCAGGAGAGCATGGTAGATGGTTGCTGCAGGTTGTTGCAGTGGAATGACTGGTCAGCATGAGGAGTGCCAAGACAGTTACTTTTCATTAGTTCATTTTGCATTATGTACCTGTGTGTATGCCATGTCCAGTGTCTGATGCCAGTAAAGACACTGTGTTTAACTTTAAAACCAACCTAAGAGTCCTTATTTCAAGTACCCATTTTACATATGGTGGCCTGTACGCTGGGTAAAATTCCACTACTGAGTCGTTTTGCAAAAGCCAGACACCTCCGGTGTGGCCAAGGATTTAAATGCAAACATTCCTGTTTATGTGAGTAATGGTTGGTGGACCTAAAATACCCATAGTTATATTAAAACACTGGGTAATCTGATGTGTATTATGATATACTGTACATAATTTGCCACTGTGAAGAGAAAGAGTTGCTTATTTTGTTTTTCTCATAAGATCAAATGCTGTCTGCTATTCAAAAGATAGGTTTGGCTGCTGTGTAACCAAATACACCTGATAATTGAACAGAGCAGGCATGTCCAAACTACGGCCCTCCAGCTGTTGTGAAACTACATATCCCAGCATGCCCTGACACAGTTTTGCTGTCAGAGAATACTAAAGCTGTGTCAGGGCATGCTGGGATGTGTAGTTTCTCAACAGCTGGAGGGCCGCAGTTTGGACATGCCTGGAGTAGAGCATACATATTGAGGTCTAATTAAGGGCATACATATTAAGGTCTAATTAAGCCAGGCATGTCCAAATTGCGGCCCTCCAGCTGTTGAGAAACTACACATCCCAGCATGCCCTGACACAGCTTTAGCATTCTCTGACAGCAAAACTGTGTCAGGGCATGCTGGGATATGTAGTTTCACAACAGCTGGAGGGCCGCAGTTTGGACATGCCTGAATTAAGCACTGCACTGCTGTGTTCTGTTAACCCGTGCATTGCTGGGAAACATCCTCCTATCTTTACACTCACTGGAAACTGCAAATGTCACAGACTTGAAAGGGCTTACGGTCATTAGGTCAACAAAAATTAGGTCGACGGTCATTAGGTCGACCACTATTGGTCGACATGGTCAAAAATGTTGACATGCTCATCAGGTCGACATGAACAAGGTCGACATGAGTTTTTCACATAATTTTTTTCATTTTTTGAACTTTTTCATACTTTGTGATCCACGTGGACTACGATTGGGAACGGTAACCTGTGCCGAGCGCAGCGGTAGCGGAGTGAGGCACCTTGCCCGAAGCATGGAGATAGAAGCGAGCCGTGCGAGGGGACACGGTGCACTCATTGGGGTTCCTCGTCACTCTACGAAGAAAACGGCACCAAAAAAGTAAAAAACTAATATCGACCTTGTTCATGTTGACCTAATGACCATGTCGACCCTTTGACCATATCGACCTAATGCATTTCGACCTAAATCTTGTTGACCAAATGACCCATATCCCCTTAAAAGCCCTGCAGACATGAAGCTGCTGCGTAAGATTCAAAAGCTGCCTATAGGGATGGAGCACTTGAAGCACCATCAGCCAATAAGGGGAGAGAAGAGGTCACTGGGAGTCTGGGACATAATCTTTTTGCAGATTTCTTAGGCGGATAAGGCTGCCTAATGGGGTGACGTTCTATTTTCAAATGAGTGGTGTATGTAGTGCATGCGATAACGGAAAGGAGGTGTAGTTGTTCTTATACTGATAAAGGAGGAGGGGCTGCAGTGGATGTTATAATGTGCTGGGGGCATTGTAATGTGGCATAATATAAAATGTAGGCTCTATAGTGTAACATAATAGGCAGTGGGGCACTGTAATGTGGCATAATATAAACTGGGGCATTGTAATATGAGATAATATAAACTGGAGGCTCTATAATGTTTCATAAAATGAAGTAGGGCACTGTAATATGGCATAATATGAAAATGTGGGCACTGTAATAGTGCATAAGATTAAATGGGGGCACTGTAATAGGGCATAATACGAACTGAGGGATACTGGAATGTAGCACAAAATGTGTGGTGGGCACTGGAATGTTGCACAGTATATATACTATTGTGTGGCATAATATGAACTACTAGGTCAGTGGTTCCCAAACTTTTTTGAATCACGGCGCCCCAGAATATCAGAATTTTTTTCACGGCACCCATAGGCCAAAAATTTCTTATTGAGAAATAAATATTACATTAACTAGATCATGTTTATAGGTCATCCTTAGGGTCAGTTGTGTGGTGAGGGACAAGATTTGCTTCTGTTTGGCCACATATTTTATGACTGGCAGCCACCAGCACTGGTTTTGCCTATTATATTGACCATGAATAATTTGAATTGGTCCTGGACCACCAACCCAGGGCACCCCTGCAAGTGTCCCGAGGCACCCCAGGGAGCCACGGCACACAGTTTGGGAACCTCTGTACTAGGTGATTCATCGTGCCCTATGGGCGCTCTTCACACTATCAATAAGGGGCTACGCCCCCTTAACCCTTGCACGCCCTTGTGGCTTGCAATATTTTTATTATATGGAGTATTACCTCCAATCATAATTGTGTGAGTGGTTAAATATTGCATGGACAAAGGGCATGCGATGGTTAAAGGGTCGAAGCCCCTTGCAACGGCGTGAACAGCGCACGCAGGGCCTGATGAATCACCTAGTAGGTGCTGTGGTTGGGGGAGTGGCGAGTGCGGGGGAGACGCAGATGGGGTCTGGGGGTGCTGCGGGTGGGAGAGGGGTGGTTTCGGGGGTGCCGTGGGTGGGGGAGGGGCTGGTGCGGTGATGCCACGGGTTGGGGAGGGGCGGGTGCATGGGTGCTGCGGTGTGGGGGAAGGGGTCTGGAGCCACTGCGGGTGCTGGAGGGGCTGTGTGGGGGTGCCGCGAATGGGGCCCGGAGGTACTGGGAGTGGGGGAGGGGCGTGTAATCCTCCTCACTTTGGCAGTGGCTCTCCCGGAGACTCGCACAGCAGCCAAGCAGCCAGTCACTAGTGTTAGCGCCGGTGTCCCAACGCGCCACATTACAGGAAAGAGGATGCACTCAATATACTACAGCTCCCAGCAGCCCTTAGTGCCGGAATGCTTCGACGCTAAGGGCTGCTCACAGCTATAGTTTATTGAGTGCATCTACTTCCCTGTAATTCGGCGCGTTGGGACACCAGCGCTAACAATAGTGACTGGCTGGCAGAACTGACTGACTCGCTGAATCAATGTAAAAGGTGAGAGTGCTGTGCAGTGTCAGTGACACTGCACACCCACTGCACTGCACAGCACTGTCACCTGTTATATTGATTCAGCATCCAGACATTACCCTCCACGATATCACCCACTCTATCTGTTACATTAACCATCTCGGGGCTTCCAGGCCGGCAGCCCAGGTGCTGTTTTGCGGAGACAGGACCTCCGGGGATCTGGGTGTGGGTGTGGCTGTGGCGGGGAGACACTTTTGTGACATCACGCGCAGAGGAGGCTCCGGGGCTCAGAGAGTATGTGGCGCAGGGAGGGCTATGAAAGCCTTCCGCTGCGCCACTTTCATACACATCTATGCCGGTGGCCTCAGCAGCTTTTGTTCCACCTGCGCCACAGCTAGGGAGTGGGGATTGTTGATGCCGGAGGGGGCAGGTGGACTGGCAGCAGGACATAGGACGCTGCAGTAAAAGGATTTTTCCCCCCCTATCTAGAGCGCAGAGACTTGCTGCAGATGCAGCGGCATAGCCTCCAACTGTACCTTTTTGGCAGGTACAGTACCTTTTTTTTATGGTCTGTACCGATTTTTGGCTCTCCAAACTTCCGTTGAAAGTATAGGAATGAGGCCACACCCACTTTACCTGTGAACACACACCCTTTTCGAATTTGTAGCAATTTGTATGTGTAAATTGTTGGAGGGTATGATGCTAAAGATGCAGTGGACCTATTTTGGGGTGTGGACCTGGAGCTGCAGCTCCATCAGCCCCATTGTTAATCCTGCTCTAGGAACACACAGCAGCCAGAGCCGTCCCTAGGTATAGGCAAAATAGGCAACTGCCTAGGGCATTTGGTATTCCTAGAGTCACAAGCAGATTCTGCTGATTAAAAAGATATGCGGCATGTCTATATTCTGTGTGTAGCATTTCATATGCATACAGCCACAGTCGCACACAGTATATAGGCATGCCGCATATCATTTTAATCAGCAGAAGCTGCTTGTGCATCCTAGCAACACAGTAATGCAAATAAGATGCATTTTCATCAAAAATAAGCACCCAATGTTAGCAAAGCTGCCAGCTGATTCACGCCAGGCATATCCTGCTGCATGACGTATTGAGGCAAGATTTATGAGGACACATCTGTATCCAAGCAGAGGCAGAGGTCACAGTGTTAGCAGCCGTGTGTGGGTGGGTTGGTTGTGCAACAGTGTTTGGCATATGTGTAAGTGTCATTATGTGTATAAGGGCATTAATAATGTGCAACATATGTGTAAATGACATTATGTGTGTCATTATGTGTCTAAGGGCAATAATAATGTGCGGCATATATGTAAGTGACATTATGTGTGTCATTATGTGTATAAGGGCATTAATAATGTGCAACATATGTGTAAGTGACATTATGTGTGTCATTATGTGTCTACGGGCATTAATAATGTGCGCCATATGTGTATTGACATTATGTGTATAAGGGCATTAATAAAGGTTGGCATAATGTGTAAGGTGCATTATGTTTATAAGGACATTAATAAAGTGTGTCATGTGTAAGGGGCATTACTGTGTGGTATTATGTGTATAAATTCATTACTAATGTGTGGCATTATGTGTATAAGGTGCTCTACTGTGTGGTGTAACGTAAAGAAAGGGCACTACTGTGTGGTCTAATGTGAATAAAGAGCAATATGGTGTGGTGAAATGTGAATAAGGAGCAATTTAATGTAATGTGTAGAATGGGGGGGGGGGGGGGGGGGTAAATCAGACCTGATCGTAGCAGCAAATTATTTGCAGTTGGGCAAAACCATGTGCACTGCAGGTGTGGCAGATATAGCCTTTGCAGAGAGAATTAGATTTGGGTGGAGTGTGTTCAAAGTGAAATCTAAATTGCAGTGTAAAAATAAAGCAGGCAGTATTTACGCTGCACAGAAACAAAATAACCCACCCAAATCTAACTCTCTCTGCAAATGCTGTATCTGCCACACCTGCAGTGCACATGGTTTTGCCCAACTGCTAACAAATTTGCTGTTACGATCAGGTCTGAATTACCCCAAAGGAGCAGTGTTGTAAGGAGTAACGTTTATAAGGTAAAGTGGTACTACTGTGTGATGTAACATGAATTAGGGACAATATCGCATGATATAATGTGAATAAAGTTGCACTATTGTGTGACGTAATTTGAATTGGGGGTACTATTGTGTGGCCATGCCCCTTGCCAGCAAAAACACCTCTATTTGGGCTGTGCACCAAATGTGCGCACTGTTCCTATTTAAAATATAGGGGGAAGGAACACCAAAATAAGGACTGCTATGGGTGAGGTGTGATAGTGCTGGGAAAGGGGTGCAGAGTCAGAGATTTAACTAGTGGTGGTGCTAGGGGGCACCATCCAAAATTTTGCCCTAGCCAAAATCTTGCCTAGGGCATCATATTAGTTAGGGCCGGCTCTGACAGCAGCCAAAGGGCAGAGACTCCCATTGGATGTAACCTGTGTGGGAAGGCGTTTCTCACCCAATCAGCTGTGGACTGGGTGTGATAGACCTGCTGCTAACCCAATGAGAGCTCCTAGCCACGTCCAGCGTTATACAAACAGGCACAGAGTCACAGATCTAGTCTATTATATAGGAAATGGTCACTACAGTGCAGGGCCATCTTTTCGTATGGGCTCAATGGGAAGTTACCCAAGGGCCCCAGGAGTATAAGGGCCACGTGCTGATAGCTGAGGGTCCCCTTTTTCCAGGGCTACCATATTTTGGAAAATTGGCCCTGGGGAACCGGACAAATCCGACTCCAAAGCAGTGGTCCCCGTCCAAGCCTGTTAATTGCACTTTCCAGCCAGATATCTCGGGTTCTGACTGACTAATGGGCCCTACACACTGGGCAAGAATACTGAAAGATATGAACGATCTCATTCATTAATGAGATACCGTTCATATCTTTCAGTGTGGAGGCACCAGCGATGAACGATGCGCGGCCCAGCGCTCATTCATCGCTGGTGCCCCGTCGCTTGTGCATGTAGGCCAATATGGACAATCTCGTCCATATTTGCCTGCACTGCTATGGAGCCGGGTGACAGGGGAAGTGAAGAAACTTCACTCCCCCCGTCACTGCGCCCCCGCCGCCTGGTCGCCCGTATTGTCAAAGTCAGAAAAATGTCTCTATGCACGTTGCCATATTTGCACCGCACACTGGTCCGCGCTGCGCATGCGTACGCTCTCCCGTGAAGGCGCATACCCGCAATAGCGGGCACTCGCAGGCGCGGTATGCGTATTTACGGTAGAGTTTATGTAGTCGTAGCGTGCGACTCATTCGTTACATATTTTCACAATTAATGTAGTTTATAGATCATGGTCCCTTTGATAGTTTCTGAAAGTTTGGTTAATATAGAAGGTCCCTGAGCTAAGGAATCCCTCTTTGTATCGTACGAAGGGTCTAACAGGAATCATACAGCAGTGTTTGGTACCCATCGGAAGAGTATTTAATTAGCAATATTCCGGTGTTGGTTTGGAGCGTATTAATCGCTCGTGCGAATAGTTATGGACATAAGAAGTTTATGTCCATTTCTACTATTTACTCATACTCAGGTATGCGGCGGGAAACTTAGTTCCCCACCCACCTGAGCTGTTTGAAATCGTCACAGCCCACCTGTATGAATCAACCTATGACCTTTTGTTGTGATACAGGGTCGAATTCCTTCATCCAATGGACAATGGGATTGTAGGGACTATGAGATTGCATTGTGTGTGGGGCATAAATAGGCAGGCCGACCACATCCAGCTCTCACTCTTCAACGGTTCTCATTGCTGAAAATCGGGTGCTGGATGTCCAGGCGCATGCGATCGTTTACCCTGTGCGTAAGTTTCTCTCCGTAATCATTG
This sequence comes from Pseudophryne corroboree, assembly GCF_028390025.1. Lineage (NCBI taxonomy): Eukaryota > Metazoa > Chordata > Amphibia > Anura > Myobatrachidae > Pseudophryne > Pseudophryne corroboree. The sequence goes on along the minus strand of NC_086452.1, from coordinate 157,799,336 downwards.
TCTTTCTGTGAGCCAATTTCTCTCATCTCTCTCCGTCTCTCTCTCTCTCTTTCCCTTCTCTTTCTCTCGTATCTCCCCTAGACTAGTATTGTATTGTATTAGATAGTATTGTATTTTGGTTAGGAAGTCTCAGTTATATTGTAGTGTATCATTTGTACTGTTATCCCCTTTTACAAGTATATTAGATATAATACAGTTAATAGGCTTTGGAACCTAAACCAGTATCTGTGTATTTTCTATAGTGTTAAGTGTTCACTTGAGCGTCGGTGACGCTCAAGCAGCTTTGTAGTTAGTCAAGTTACACAAGGTTGCACTTACACCCTGTACTCACATTAAGGTATTCTGTGTATTTCATTGGTATAAGGTTTAGACATAAAGGTATAGCATTGTGAGCGTCTGCGCCGCTGGTGATCTCCTCGTGGTCTCGAGCGTCCGCTACGCCATAGCGAATCATTACTCTAGTCATAACCAATAACGTGTCCTGTGATCACTGGGCCGCGAGCGAACGTGACGCTTGAGCGTCTCGCCTACGGCTGAGCGATCGTTACGCAGATAGCGTACCCATACGGTACTTCTTAAGCAAACAGCGTACAGTGTTCTTAGACTTCATAAAGGGTTGTTTATACGACAAAGGAATTTAGCATTGTCAATTGGGGACTCGTCCTATCCTTCTCATATCTGCACTAGGTAGATCAGCAGACATTATCCCCCCAGCAAAGGGTGGGAGGTTGTCTCGCAGTGCTGACGGGATAAGCGTCTGCTTCGCTTAGATAAAGAGTGCTGAAGGAATCCGGGAACCGGAAGTAAGAACAAAACGCTTGTGTCTTTTAAAACTGTTTTATTTCTCTTCTGTCTTGCGTATACACGCACGCATACATTTATCTGCATTTCTTTTTCAAATTTCGTATATCACTATTCCTGTTTGCCAAGTTTTATAGTTGATAGAAAGTGCAAAAAGAGATTTGCTGTTATTTCATAGTAGAGGTAATAGTTAAAGTATAGACCAACACACGGCTTGTCTGGGAGATAAGACAGTCAGTGTGGTGTGCGGTAGATGATCAGGGATCACCTACATTGATAAAGGTAGAAATTGTGTTACGGTGGATCTTTGTTTTGCGTACACGTGTCCCTAACAAAAGACTTGCGTACGCAATCCAAACGGCAGACGCACGCAGCGTACATTACGCAACGTAGCGTCTGGTTACGCAACGTAGCTCAAGTCACGAAAAGTTGAATTAGCGCAAAGCGATAATTAGCGCAAAGGCGATAAGTAACGCACAGCGGTAAATAACGCGACGCGGTAAATAACGCAAATCTATTTTTGGAAAAATCTGAAATTTAGTTTAACAGATCCTGCTCCTAATTAGTAACACTGTTGGACTGAAGACAATTTCTGCGCAGAAATAGATATAGAAACAAAAGTGTACATGTGTTGAGTGAGTGTGGTTTTGTATACAAAAGTTTATATAACTTTAAGGTGGAACCAAAAGGAAAGTCGGGTACTCGTCAAGGGACATACGTGTAAGTGACATATACGGTGGCTAGGGAGGCATCCCTGGTTAAATAATATTTGAGCATTAGAGTATAGCGGACCATAAGGTAACAGACCAGGAGGTCATTAACAGAAGGTAACAAGACCAGGAGGTCGTAAGGTACTAAAAGGTCCGCTATAAAGGTACAAGAGGCACAACGCCTGGGGTGTTGGTGCAGAACCCATATAGGCCATAAGCTCTTGCTGAAGGAATCGCGGCCGGAAACATCGATTCCATTGATCTTTCAGTACATGACAAGTAGTGCTTATGTACTGAACGATTGGACCGCACGTAATTGTGTGCAGTAGTTAGTAATCTGACCTAATACCATTAGAGTAAAGTGGTCACAAACGCTATTTGTACATTCTGACGTGATTTGTGTAATTTTTTATTTTTGGAAGGGAAGTTCGCTGGTCACTCAGGAACTATCTAACAACCCCAACTTTACTGGAAAGAGTAAGTGTCCTGCGGGTAACCCTCATATGTTCCAGTAAACTGAAGGTTCCATAGGGGCCCTGTATCGAGTACGCCAGCACCATATCGGTGTGATCAGGTCGTATTGGTCGAGGTGGGCGAGTGAGTGGGGTACTCGGTAAACCGCCACCGCCGGCCTACTGTGGAGTAATTTGGTTGTCTGTAAAGGCTTGCTGAAAACCTTGATACAGAAATCCAAGGAGGACTAAGCAACACCTGCAGACTATGGGGGCCAGTTGCTCAGGTAGGGGGCGATCAACCTCGGTTCGGGTTGATTCAGAGAACCGACCCGTTGGGTCGGCAAGGTACATCATGTGTGAAAAATACGGAAGTCACACAGAATCTTTATGTGATGAATGGGAGAGAATGACTGTACAAGACAGGGACAAATTCCCAAGAATAGGTAGCTTCAGTCCAGACGTGTTACAAAATTTAAGGAGGAGGATATGTCTTGTAAAATCAACAAAGAGACGAATTCAGCATCATGATTATTTACAGTTATGGCACCAGGAAGGTGAGATACAGAGAGGTTTGGCTCTGGCGGCAGGATCTGGGGCAGTCAGTAAGCTGATAGCCACAGCTCCACCTCCACCATACATTGCAGGAGAGAAGTTGATTACGGAGAGAAACGCACTGGGTTGTAAAACACAAACTCTTAGTAACCCTGTAAATGTTAATGATGTTAACCAAATAACTCATGCAAGTATTAACCCGTGCAAGATGTACCCTGTTTTGAACCTTCCTCAGGAGTGTGATCAAGAAGAAGATTCGGCAACAATTTCAGCGCTCTCTCTAGCGGCCACCATATCAGAAACCACAGTAGGAACTGCACCACCCACGAGATTAGTGAAGGCCCCTAGCGGAGGGATAGGTGAGGTCGTGTCAACGGGTAAGTACGGCACCATGCATTACACTGAAACAATTGTACCACAACAAGCTGTAGAATCTATACAGGAAGAGGCTGTTAGAATTGCTCCTGTAAAGGTGATAGTAGTTCCCAATGGGAAAACAGATGCATCAGGAGCCACACCCGTCAGGAACATTGCCATGTATTGCCCGTTCACTAGAATGGAATTGAGGACCATAGTGTCTGAATTCCCAGACCCCAGAAAAGATTTAGTGGCAAGCCAAAAATACATCAGGGATCTAGGAAACACTTTAGAGCCCAATAATAAGGATTGGCAGATAGTGCTAAGAGCTTGCTTACCTTCCAATGTCGACTCAGTTAAATTCTTGGCTGATTGTGGACTAGATAAAGATGTACCGCTTACAGATGTGTACGACCAGGATAATGTAAAAAGGATAAATTTACAGCTAAAGGAGTATTTCCCAGCCGTTGTTAAATGGAATAAAATATTTTCCATTAAGCAAAAGGAGTCCGAAACGGCAGCAGAATATTTCCACCGGGCACTATCAGAAATGGCAAAATACACTGGTATAGAAGACATTAAGACCAACCCAAACCATCGAGAAGTAGCAGTATCTGTACTGATGGATGGTTTGAAAGAAACATTAAAGGCTAGGGTACAGACCACACAACCATGTTGGCGAGGTCTGTCAGTGTCCACCTTGAGAGAGGCTGCTGTTGATCACGACAAAAACATCACTAGACACAGGGAGTCGCAAAGTGATAAGTTGATGTCCGTAAGTATACAGGCGCTGACCACAAGGCAGCCTGCGTATGTACCACCGAATCCTGTGGGTAAGGCAAGTGTAATAACATGTTTTTCTTGTAACAGACCGGGACACTTTGCACGAGAATGTAGAACAAAGAATGTACAAAGATCTTTTCAACCCCCTAGACAACAACACAACACACGACATTGGGAGCAGGGTCCACAGAGGCGGAGTTTTGAGCCACATACAGGGGAAACAAAAAGATATCCCCCGAACAGAGACTGGCAGGCCTCTGGTAGTTCCCAGCTAACTCCCCCACAAGTAGTTGCTGCCAATGGGATTCAGGGAGGTCAGCATACCCAATAGGGGTGTGGCCACACCTGTAATCTGCAGCCAGTTAAATTGATTGCCAGTCTTGGAAGCGAACCAGAGATTGCAATCAATGTAGCTGGTAAAACTTTAAACTTTCTTGTAGACACAGGGGCGGCCAAGTCAGTGATAAATTCGACAGTGGGCATGAGAACCACTGGTAGGACAATTCCAGCCATGGGAGTAACAGGAGTAGTCCAGCACTACCCTGTTAGCAAACCAGCCGAGATTACAATAGGGCCTTTGCATACCAAGCATTCCTTTTTGCTGGCTGCATCGGCACCAACTAATCTCCTGGGTAGAGACTTACTATGTAAAATGGGTTGCGTCATTTATTGTACTCCTGAAGGTGTATTCTTGGACATTCCTGAGAATCACGCTCAGGAGGTACGAGACATGTTAGACTCCCCATCAAAATTAATGTCACATTCCATTATGACAAATAGGAACCCATCCCAAGTAGAAGAGATGACATCTCAGATACCAGAGTCACTTTGGACAAAAGATGGACAGGACACTGGATTAATGGCAAACGTAGCTCCAGTAGTTGTACAAGTAAAAGATGGTAGGATAGCTCCAAAAATCCCACAGTATCCTCTGAAGCAAGAGGTGGAGTTAGGAGTTTTCCCCGTGATAGAGCGCTTGCTACAACAGGGCATTCTAGTAAGAACGTCCAGCACAGCAAATAGTCCCATCTTCCCTGTTAAAAAGAGTGGGGGGAGGGGTTACAGGCTAGTGCAGGATCTAAGGGGGATTAACAAAATAGTTGAGAGTCAGTTCCCCGTAGTGCCTAATCCAGCTGTCATCCTAATGCAAATTCCTCCCATTGCCAAATTTTTCACTGTTATTGACCTCTGCTCAGCTTTCTTTTCGGTACCTCTGCACCCTGACAGCCAATATTTGTTTGCATTCACATACAGAGGAGTCCAATACACGTGGACTCGGTTACCCCAAGGTTTCATAGATAGTCCAAGTATATTTTCTCAGGCTTTGCATGATTGTTTACAGTCTTTCCAACCAGAGAGTGGATCAGTATTGATACAGTATGTGGATGATTTACTGCTGTGTTCAGATTCACTGGAAACTTCCCTGAAGGATACGAAACAGCTCCTGTTTCATCTTTCAGACACAGGTCACAAGGTTTCCAAAGACAAGTTGCAATTATGCCAGACTAAGGTAAAATATTTGGGACACTGTCTAACACAAGGACTGAGACACCTGACCGCTGATAGAATCCAAGCCATTAGAGACATGACACTGCCACAAACCCAGCAACAGATCAGGACGTTTTTAGGAATGTGTGGGTATTGCCGTAATTGGATCCCAGGGTTTTCCATATTGGCGTTACCTTTGCAGGAAATGGTCTCTTCAAACAAACCTGACCGGATTTCGCATACAGACGAATCCGAAACAGCATTTGAGAGACTCAAACAGTGCCTAACGCAGGCACCAGCACTAGGTATGCCAGACTATGGGAAACCCTTTGAACTATACGGAACAGAAAGTGCTGGGTGCGCAGCAGGTGTACTAACCCAAAAACACGGTGACGCCAGCAGGCCAATTGCATACTACAGCGCCCAGCTAGACACGGTAGCGCGATCCCTCCCCACATGCTTGCGTAGCGTTGCGGCGATAGCATTGCTAGTGACGAAAAGCGAAGATGTCGTGCTAGGCCACAACCTCACAATCCATACACCGCATGCGGTATCTGCCTTATTGAATTCTGCCCAAACCAGACACGTCTCATCAGCAAGGTTTACAAGATGGGAATTGGCATTAATGGCCCCAGTAAACATCACCATAAGGAGATGCAGCGCATTAAATCCTGCAACATTTCTCCCAGGTGTGCCTGGTCAGGCACAAAGGGTGGAAGGTGAGAGTGATGGGGAAGGAGGATTTAATGCAAAGGAAGATACACATGATTGTATGGAATATTTGACCCAAAATTTTACCGCAAGGCCTGACATCAGTGACAACCCACTGGAAGATGCAGAACTCACGTTCTACACGGACGGTAGTTGTCATAGACAGTCAGACTCGGGAGACTTGTGTACTGGATACGCAGTCGTAGATGACCAAGACACCATAGAAGCGGAACCGCTAGGCCCACCTCACTCAGCCCAGGTTGCTGAACTGGTCGCCCTAACCAGAGCATGTGAATTGGCTAAGGGTAAGTCAGCCAATATCTACACCGATTCTAGATACGCCTTCGGGGTAGTCCATGATTTCGGAGCCCTATGGCGGCTCAGAAATTTCATGACGGCAGCTGGTACACCGATAGCGCATGCAGCATATATAAAAAGGCTTCTAACAGCGATACAGGAACCCGACAGAGTGGCTGTTATCAAATGTAAAGCACATACATATAGCCAAGACCCAGTATCCCTTGGTAACGGCCGAGCAGACGAAGCCGCAAAGCTTGCAGCTGCTACCCCCATACAGACAGACACCACACAACTGATGGTATTTAATACCATCAACACACAAAAGTTGTGTGAGATGCAGAATTTGTGTTCCACACAGGAAAGAGCAGTCTGGAAGGCAAAGGGATATGGCCAGGAGTCCTCAGGGCTCTGGACGGATGGACATGGTAAACCAGTGGCCCCCAGGGCATACATTCCATGTCTGGCTGAAGCAGCTCACGGGCTGACTCATCTAGGCAAGGAGGGGATGTGCAAATTGGTAAGAGCATACTGGTGCGCCCCAGGATTCTCCTCTCATGCGAGTAAAAGAGCAATGTCATGCCTTACCTGTCTGAGAAAGAATATTGGAAAGGCAATACCTACAGAACCATCCCATATCCCACCTGCCGGCGGCCCTTTCCAGGTAATACAAATCGACTTCATTCAATTACCCCCATGTCGAAATTTGAAATATGTACTTGTTTGTATAGATGTTTTCTCGAATTGGGTCGAAGCTTTCCCAGCAGCTACAAATACCGCTATGTTTACAGCTAAGAAAATTGTGCAGGAATTTGTATGTAGATATGGTATCCCTAGAATCATTGAAAGTGATAGGGGTACCCATTTTACAGGTGATGTCTTTCAAGGAATGTGTAAGTTGATGGGAATTGATAGCAAGCTGCACACTCCGTACCGTCCACAGGCGAGCGCGAAGGTCGAAAGAGTGAACAGCACTATTAAAAATAAATTGAGTAAAGTAATGGCAGAGACAGGATTGACGTGGCCAGAAGCTTTACCCATTGTTTTGTATAGCATCAGAACCACTCCCAGGTCCCCTCTTAATCTGTCTCCTTTTGAAATCTTGTTTGGTCGACAACCGCATGTCATGATTAACCCCCAGGATGATTTGAAATGTAACAATGAAGTAACTGTAAAGTACTTGATTAACATGAGTAAGCAGTTGAGGAATCAAAATGATAATCTGAAGTTGGTGATTCCTGATTTACCAGATAGTAATTGTCATGACATTGAACCTGGGGATTATGTAATGATACGAAATTTTCTACGCTCAGGTTGTCTTATTGATAGATGGGAAGGACCATACCAGGTCTTATTGACTAGCACCACAGCATTGAGGGTTGCTGAGAGAGAGACTTGGGTTCATTCATCCCACTGCAAGAAGGTTGCTGATCCAGAGAAGTCCCGTGATAAGGAACAGACGGTAGAGGTTGTATCACTAGAGTGTCTGTTCCAGGAGGACTGAGGCGGCACCTGAGCCTTGAAGATCGAAAGCAGTTGTCGACTCCCTTCCCCCTTTTATTGTTTTCCTCCACTTCCCATCCCCTCTTCCTTGAAATTTCTTTTTCCCCCTTCTCATTCTTCTCTATTTCCTCCTCAAAGATGGACTTGCCCCAAGAGACTGTGATCCGGATTTTGATGTTAACCATGATGTTGACCAGAGCAGTCTGTTCCGGCGAGAGTACCATAGAGGTCGAGAGAGGATCTGGAATGGGTTCCGATTATGATGATGGAGGCGTAGTTTTCCAAGATCAACCAAACCAACAAGCAAAGGCGAGTATCAGAAAACGATCCGATAGAAGAAATTGTGATGGATTGTTAGCTGAAGAAAATTGTATCTGTAGGCTCTGTGATAATCTGGTTGAAGATGGATGCATAAAGAAATGCCAATCCAGTTTTAATATCCATATGGACCGGCATCCATTGAGTGACTATCACTCTTTAGTGGGTAATGTGTTAAACCAAACAGATTGTTGGGTATGCTCTCAAGTACCTCAGGGTCATAGCAAATCAGGGCTAGTACCATTTCCTTTAACGTTAGGGGAGGTACTTGAGCTAAGTGGTGGGAGACCGGTGGACCGGAGATTTAACATCTCCAGCCCTCCTAGTTTGAAGCTCCACCAATACCATGTGGATAGGTCCCTCTTATGTTTCAACATCTCCAATCCCAGAAAACCGGGAAATTGGGAAGTGTCATGGAGCAACCTTACCATGACCTTTTCACACAGAGCAGATAGAATGCCTACAGATACAGAGCTGGTACGCCACATAGCCAGTAGAGGAAAATCTTTTCGGTATCGATATACCTTAGGAAATAGGATTACTAGAGTTGGAGAGGTATCACCAGGATACTGTGCACATATCGTACAAACTGATACGTGCATTAGGCAGATGGAAGAATTAGGGTCAGGAGATTTCACCTGGAAGGTTTGTAACATGGTCATGTCCTTCTCCGTCCCATATGTTCTCCCCGATGATGCATATTTCATATGCGGGAGAAAGGCGTACAAGTGGCTTGCCCCAAACTCTGAAGGATTGTGTTATATTGGAAAAGTATTGCCTGAAGTGATGACTGTTACACATGACAAAATGAAGGACATACACCGTGGTGCCCAAGCTCCTTATACTCACACTCATTACGAGCACCGAGTTAAAAGACAACTGTCAGAAAGGTTAGAGCATCCGGCCTCCGATCTTATCCATGAATCCACCGGGATTCAGGTTCTGGTAGCGTTAGATTTCACTCGTACCACTCGGGGAGTGATGAATTATAGATACATTTCCGCACTCGCCAATTTGTTAGATAATATCACTGAAATGTATGATGACACGTTTAGATACACTGGAAGAGAACTTCAAGCTTACAAAACGGAACTAGTTCAGCATAGGATGCTTCTTAATTATCTTACAGTAGTAACAGGCGGATATTGTGTTACATTGGCAACACAGTACGGCATAAAGTGTTGCACGTATATCACAAATAGCACCGAGGATCCGGTAGAGGTCATAGACCAAAAGATGGATGATATTCTCCAATTGAAGTGGGAATTTCGTCGAAAACACAATCTCACCCTTGCTGCTGTAGGTAATGAGCTGACTGGTTGGGTGTCATGGTTGAACCCGCGAAATTGGTTCTCCGGTTTGGGGGACTGGGCTCAAGGAGTCATAATGGATGTTGGAAAGTTTCTACTATGTATCTTGGGTGTCGTTATATCGATTGGATTGATATCTAGATGCGGGCAGGCTTTAATGAGGTGCAAACAAAGTACAAGAGTGATGAGCTTGAGGAGCGAGGAAACTGTAATTAACCTGGATTTGATTTATGACCCAATGATAGAAACCAGGATGGGATGAAAATGCGATTATACAGTCCGTTTCTTTCACCTGTTTTTCTGCTTTTCTCCAAGATACAAAGACCCCCTTGGACGAGGAAGTTGACGAGACGCTATACAGACAACAGACAAGCACCAAAGATGAAGTTTTGACAACCTATGATATGGACACTTGATGAACTTTGCCATGGATCCCCAGTTTCCCTAGTACTTTTAAACTCACGCTAGCCCAACATTTTTTGTAAATCTGATGGCTCAGACAAAGCTATTTGCTCATGCCCAAGGAGCAATACAGCGCAAAGAAGACGACTCTCAACAGATACCGAACACAACTTCGACGACAGATGTACATTTCCCTGACATAGAATATCATTGCATTTTCCATAAGTGTTCTTTATCTTCATCTCTACAACCCTCAGGTAATGACACACATAGACGATAGGGAATACAGGCACAGATATCAGCAACCACATACCTCCCCCATTCATGTATCATCAACTAAAATGTGCTCCCCATTTTGTTCAAAATCCGAAAAGAGCTCGGTAAAGTTTGACAGCCCATCCACAGACCTGTACCACAGGATAAGAAGGAATTCAAATGTATACTTCGCAATACCTCGAAGCTTGATTTACAACACGTACGGCACGATGATACATGACCCTCCAAACATGGACTCATACACACATGCTTCTACTTTCTCACTAGGTCATACCCTCTTCACACCTACTCCTCTCTTCTTCCTTACCCCACCATGGAAATCAATTAACCCCTGACTTGCATTTTTCTCCTTAAATGTTTTGTGGCAGTTATTATTGACTGCCAAAGGGTGGACTGTCAAAGTCAGAAAAATGTCTCTATGCACGTTGCCATATTTGCACCGCACACTGGTCCGCGCTGCGCATGCGTACGCTCTCCCGTGAAGGCGCATACCCGCAATAGCGGGCACTCGCAGGCGCGGTATGCGTATTTACGGTAGAGTTTATGTAGTCGTAGCGTGCGACTCATTCGTTACATATTTTCACAATTAATGTAGTTTATAGATCATGGTCCCTTTGATAGTTTCTGAAAGTTTGGTTAATATAGAAGGTCCCTGAGCTAAGGAATCCCTCTTTGTATCGTACGAAGGGTCTAACAGGAATCATACAGCAGTGTTTGGTACCCATCGGAAGAGTATTTAATTAGCAATATTCCGGTGTTGGTTTGGAGCGTATTAATCGCTCGTGCGAATAGTTATGGACATAAGAAGTTTATGTCCATTTCTACTATTTACTCATACTCAGGTATGCGGCGGGAAACTTAGTTCCCCACCCACCTGAGCTGTTTGAAATCGTCACAGCCCACCTGTATGAATCAACCTATGACCTTTTGTTGTGATACAGGGTCGAATTCCTTCATCCAATGGACAATGGGATTGTAGGGACTATGAGATTGCATTGTGTGTGGGGCATAAATAGGCAGGCCGACCACATCCAGCTCTCACTCTTCAACGGTTCTCATTGCTGAAAATCGGGTGCTGGATGTCCAGGCGCATGCGATCGTTTACCCTTGTGCGTAAGTTTCTCTCCGTAATCATTGTCTTTCTGTGAGCCAATTTCTCTCATCTCTCTCCGTCTCTCTCTCTCTCTTTCCCTTCTCTTTCTCTCGTATCTCCCCTAGACTAGTATTGTATTGTATTAGATAGTATTGTATTTTGGTTAGGAAGTCTCTGTTATATTGTAGTGTATCATTTGTACTGTTATCCCCTTTTACAAGTATATTAGATATAATACAGTTAATAGGCTTTGGAACCTAAACCAGTATCTGTGTATTTTCTATAGTGTTAAGTGTTCACTTGAGCGTCGGTGACGCTCAAGCAGCTTTGTAGTTAGTCAAGTTACACAAGGTTGCACTTACACCCTGTACTCACATTAAGGTATTCTGTGTATTTCATTGGTATAAGGTTTAGACATAAAGGTATAGCATTGTGAGCGTCTGCGCCGCTGGTGATCTCCTCGTGGTCTCGAGCGTCCGCTACGCCATAGCGAATCATTACTCTAGTCATAACCAATAACGTGTCCTGTGATCACTGGGCCGCGAGCGAACGTGACGCTTGAGCGTCTCGCCTACGGCTGAGCGATCGTTACGCAGATAGCGTACCCATACGGTACTTCTTAAGCAAACAGCGTACAGTGTTCTTAGACTTCATAAAGGGTTGTTTATACGACAAAGGAATTTAGCATTGTCAGTATCCACCGTCGGGCAGCTCGGCGACGGATTGACAAATGTGTAGGGCCCATTAGAGTTTTTCTGAGGGCATTCTCCAAAAACTGGGACTCTCCCTTTTTGGTGACACTCGCAGCTTGTCTCTACTATGCCCAGAATCAGAGATATCAGCCTTCCAGCAGCTGGTCCCTGCTCTAGCTTCACACACCTGTTCTGCAGTTTTATATTTTCATGGGTGGATTGGTCTGGCTCCTGAACTCTGATCCTCAGGTCCCCAGTACCTCCTGAAATTTAGGACTCTACTTTTTTTTTTTTAATTTAATTGAAAGCTAAGAAATCTGTTTCCAGGAACTGGCGATATCTGCAGTCAAGCAAGCTGCCCTCCCAGCGGACAAATTATGAATATAAAGCTCACTCCACCATCCACCCCTCCCGTGCATATTAAACACCCCCTACTAATTGATTATCTCCCAGAGACAGTTTAAGCAACTAAACTAGTTGCTAAACTCTCTCTGGGAGATCATCAGTGGGCAATGAATCCTGGATCTACAGTTTTGACCCTAAGACCAAACAACAGTCGGCCCAGTGGACGCCAGTTGGAGGTGCGCCGCCACAGAAGTTCCGACGTGAGTGCAGTGTGGCCAAGCAGATGCTGGCTGTTTTTGTGGCCAAGACTAGTCATGTAGCTAACGTACCACTGGTCCAGCAGTGCACCATCCCTGGGGACTGGCATGACAACCAATGCCTGCTGAAAGTGCCGAAAGCCATTTCCAGTTGCCATCCATGAATTCACACTCATGATGCCCTTCTCCATCACGACAACCTGTCCACAAGTCTTAGTAAAGTGGAGGATTTTCTGGCCCATGGACTCATACAGGAGTTTGGTCATCCTCCGTATAGTCCAGACCTGCCCCTCTGTAACTTTTGTGTGTTTCCACAAATCAAACACAAGATGTGTGGGATTCGTTATGAGTCACCGGAAGTTGCAGTTGCATGTATAGTAGAAGACATTCCTGCTTCGGACTGGTCCGGCTGCTTCACCAAGTAGTTTGAGTGCATGCAACTTTACATAGACTCCTCTAGTGAATGCTTTGAAAACATGTGATGTTCACTTTGTTTGTAACTTATAACACTTTTTGTGCATCTGGAAAGTTATTGCCATCTCATTTCCCTTTGCCCACTCATCCACCTTCTGCTGCCCACCATCACATCACAAAAGGCGAGGATGAGAATAGCTTGATCTGCAGTGGAAAGTCAGGGTCATACTAAACAATGGGGGACATTTCAGGAAACGTACACAGGAAAAACTGCTGTAATCCACAGGAGCAAATCAGATGTTTGCTTTCATTTTCTAAACAGAACTAGAAAAAAAAGATCGGAATCTCATTGGTTGCCACATCAGAGACGTTTACCTCCATGCTTTAGAATATTTCAGTTTTGTGGTTTAGTGGCCCTTTAACAAAAGTTTTATTTTACTTCGTGTTGAATTACGTTATTAAGCAAGAGATTAAATCTGCATTAGAAATACATTTTTTAAATATATACAACCCCCCCACATACACACATACCCATCTATTTACAGTAAGAGCATACATATCAGAAATTATGTACCTTTGGTCATTCTGCAAACCCTTACAACCAGTTTCCGGCTCTAGTAAACTGTGCAAGACTTGTGGGGGGACATCATGGTGTCAGTTTGCCGGAGGTGCGGGATACTGGCGGAACTCTGACTTTTTTTTAAAAGCGGCAGTCATTTATAATGCGTGGTTTGCCTTGACAATTTGTTATTAATTTTTTAATAAATGCTAACTACACAAGATATCTGATGTAAACTGCCCAGTAACTCTTCCATTGCTTCAAATCCTATATGCATTTGGTCAATATTGAAAAAAAAACAGGGACATTTTTATGGAGCAAACGTTAACTCAATAAATCGTCAACATCAGGGCTTGCCCTTGGAAAATGGTGCAGCTATTAGAGATTGTTGACTGCTCTCCAGGAATGTTTTCTTCTGTACTCCAAGTAATCCTTCTAGAACAGTGATGGCTAACCTTGACACTCCAGCTGTTGTTGAACTACATATCCCAGCATGCCCTGCTACAGTTTTGTTATTTGGCCATGCTAAAACTGATGCAGGGCATGCTGGGATGTGTAGTTCAACAACAGCTGGAGTGTCAAGGTTAGCCATCACTGTTCTAGAAGCACTCAGGCTGGGTACACAATTGATGACATCAGGGAGCGCTCATTGTTCATGATATAGTACGATGTAAATGATATATCAGCCGGATCGGACGATATATCGGCTGCACATCGTCAATTGTGTACCAAGCTTTTAAGGTGCGTACACATTAGGACTATATGGGACACATCGTTCACGATATCGTACAGTGTGTATGCACTGTGACGCTAACAATGTGAGCTCCAGCATTGCAAATGCAGGAAGAAAGTGGTATGCAGCTCCAGGACTGTCTTAACAGCAGTGTAGGCCCCTGGCATCCACCAGTGGTAGGGGTGGGAGCAGGGCCGGCTCAAGCCTAAATTTTTTGGTAAGCGAATATAGATTTTGGCGCCCCCCATGGATGATGGAAAATATTATACACACAAAAGCTTAAAGCGCATTAAGCGAAATATGGGTGAAATCAACTGCCTACCACAAAGTTAAAACTTAAAGGGCAAAACCGCTAAATAAGTGTTTTCTATTTAATCTAACTTTTAAAAATTGGGGTCCTACCCGTCCTTTTCTGGGTCCCATTGGAATGAAGGTTCATATTAATCTTATTAATAATTATTCAGATATAAAAACAGACTTGACTTGGACACTACAAAACTGTTGCAAGGGGAAGGAGGGGGTGACAGCGCTACTGGGCTGTGTAGCATACAGGACACTGCACCAGAGCTGTAGACATTTCGGTGCCCTTTGGCAGAGAGTAAATTGGTGTTCCCCCTCCCATATTTGAATCCAAGGACAGTGCGCGCCGTAGGCGCGCGCCAAAAATTTAGGGGCGTGGCTTCATGGGGAAAGAGCATGGCCACATAATAGTACCAATTCACATTACACCACACAGGTAGAGCACGTTATATAAATTGCACCAGGTAGAGCACGTTACACACATTGCACCAGGTAGAGCACGTTATACACATTGCACCAGGTAGAGCACGTTACACACATTGCACCAGGTAGAGCACGTTACACACATTGCACCAGGTAGAGCACGTTATACACATTGCACCAGGTAGAGCACGTTACACACATTGCACCAGGTAGAGCACGTTATACACATTGCACCAGGTAGAGCATGTTACACACATTGCACCAGGTAGAGCACATTACACACATTACAACAGATAGAGAACGTTATACACATTGCACCAGGTAGAGCATGTTACACACATTGCACCAGGTAGAGCACGTTATACACATTACACCACACAGGTAGAGCACGTTATACACACTGCACCAGGTAGAGCATGTTACACACATTGCACCAGGTAGACCACGTTACACACATTGCACCAGGTAGAGCATGTTATACACATTGCACCAGGTAGACCACCTTACACACATTGCACCAGGTAGAACATATATATATATATATATATATATATATATATATATATATATATATATATCCAGCACATCCATATAATGCAGAAGTAGACAAAAAGATATAGATGACCATAAAGTGCAAAGTCACAGCTTAAGTGGCAGTGATTACAGCTACAGCAGCATATACTCATCATGTTGAAAATAGATGAAGCAGCCTCATCTTAAACTGATAGTCAGTGTATAGTATAGAGATAGATATTCTTTGTTTATTTAATTTTAACTTATTACAAAAAAAAAAACGCTTCTGACTTACTTTTCCCTCTGCGTGGCTTCATACTGCCTCCCTCCCCGAGCCGGCTCCTTGCTGCAGGTTGTGCGGCCACTGACTGAGAGCAGTCACAGAGTTTCATTCATTCCAAGGCCGCCGGCAGCCCAGCACAGCAGTGTGGCACCGCCAGTATGAAGGCTTTTAGTGGCCGCTGCTGCGGCGCCACGGATTGGTGATTAATCACCGATCTAATCTCTGGCGTGTGGGGAACCCTTTCAGGTAGGGGGGCCCAGGGATACGTGCCACCTCCTTAATCCGGCTCTGCACACACAGCATAGGAGCTGGCGGGCTGGGAGCATGGTGCAGGCTGCCGGCGCCCTCCACACTGTTGCGCCTTACTCCTTTGCGTAACCCGCGTAACGGGCGGGCCGGCCCTGGGTGGGAGTGCAATCAGCGGTAGCTGTGATGTCCGGCGGGTGGTAGGGGTTGTTCTATCTTCCGCTCAGCATGCAGGACCTGTAGCAGTAATTTCTGCTAATTACTCCTTTACTGCACAGATGGTGGGAGATGGGGCAGGAGGGAGACCACTAAACAGTGGAAGGGGGCATTGGGCTGAATGAAGGGTCCCTGGTACATGACTGCCAAGGTGGTATGGGGTGTTTAATACGTAGGGGACGGGTGGATAGTGAAGTAGGCTTAATATTAATAATTTTCTGGTGGGAGGGAAGCTTGCTTGACTGCAGATATCTTAAGTCAAGTTAGCTTTGAATGGGATAAAAAAAAACTAGAGAGTCACAAATTCAGGAGGTGCTGGGGACTTGGGGATCAGAGGAGCCAGAGCAATCCACTAATAAAAATATAAAACTGCATATTAGGCGTGTGGAGCTGGAGCAGGACCAGCTGTTTGAAGGCTGATATCTCTGGTTCTGGGCATAATAGAGACAAGTTGCCAGTGTCCGCCGAAAGGGGAGAGTCCCAGCTTTTGGAGTATACCCTCAGAAAACTTTAAGTTAGACAGAACCCGAGATATCAGGCTGGGAAGAGCAATTAACAGGCTTAGATGGGGACCACAGCTTTGAAGTCGGATATCTCCGGTTCCGCAGAGCCGATTTAAAAAAAATCTGGTACCCATGGAAAAAGGGGACCCTCAGCTATCAGCCTAATGCTAGCCATACATCAGACCAACTTCAGACCAACTTTTCTCCAACACTCCAAACTTCCAACCATCCAACTTGTCTGTTCAACTAAAACAGTGCTCCACACATCTAACCAACTTTTCATCACTGCTCCACACATCTAACCAACTTTTCATCAGACCAACCAACCTGACAACCTCTGTCCAACTTGTGATGTCACCGAAGTAGGCGGATAGTGCCTGCCTACAGTACTTTAGTGGGGGTTTTTTTTTATTCAAAACATGCAACAGTATGGGATGAATATCACCTGCTGATTTATCCCCATGTTCAAGCTAGATGTGCGGTGCAGAGGTGGCCGGTCACTCCTGTAGTTGCAGCCGGTCCCTATGATGCTGAAGGCAGTGGAGAAATGGAGCCTTGTGGCGATTAGGTGGCCGTGCCCTGCGGCCGACACAGGACAGAGGCTGGCGGCCAGTGCGGGGAGTAAGCTGGCGGCGGTGGGGTGGCCGGTACCTGTATATACATACATACACACACATATATATACTGTACATAGTATGCAGGAAGCTGGCACTCCTGCTTGCCTTTCAGACAATGTGCGCCGGTGCCATCCTCAAACCATGATTCTGCCAGATAACGGTTAATACAGTGCAAAGATCCGCAAAAGGCGGCACTCCAAGTGACTTTCAAATAAGACAAGTCAACGTCTCAGAAGTATTTTGCTTCAGTTCAGGATCCTGACAAAAGAACTGAAATAAACAACTTCTGAAATGCTGACAAAACAACGCTGACTTATTGTCTTATTTGAAAGTCACTTGGAGTGCTGCCTTTACAGATCTTAATATATATATATACTAGGTGCTTCATCGCGCCCTACGGGCGCTCTTCACACCGTCGCAAGGGGCTACGCCCCCTTAACCCTTGCATGCCTTTCTGGGGTTCAATATTTGTGTTATATGGAGTATCACCTGCATTCCTTTGTTAGTGGTTAAATATTGCACAATGAAAGGGTGTGCGATGGTGAAGGAGGCGCAGCCCCTTGCGACGGCGTAAACAGCACCTGCAGGCCACAATGTACAGAATGTAGCGGGTGCAGCGGGTACTGCGGATGGTGTCTGTAGATGCTGCGTATGGAGGGGGGGCAGAAGTGGGGGTGGGGCCCGGATGGGGAAGGGTTGGGAGGTGCTGCGGGTGGGGGAGGGGCAGAGGAGTGGGGGATGCAGATGGGGGAGGGGTCCGGAGGCACTGCAGGTGGGGGAGTGGCAGGGGTGCCATGGGTGGGGGAGGGGCAGGTGTGGGGATGTTGCAGATGGGTGAAGGGTTCCGAAGGTGCTGTGGGATGGGAAGGGGCGGGAGTGCCGCTGGTGGGGTAGGGGTCTGCAGGCGCCATGGGTAGGGGAGGGACAGGTACGGGTGTTGCGGCGGATGGGGAAGGAGGTCCGGAGGTGCTGCAGGTGGTGGAGGGGCAGGTGCGGGGGTGTAATTGGTGGGTGAGGGGTGGGTGAGGGGGGGACCGCGGATGGAGGATGGTGTCTGCAGATGCTGCGGGTGGAGGGGGGCAGGTGTGGGGGAGACATATAAGGGGGGTGAATGGTGGAGGGGGCCTGGAGATTGCTGGGGGTGGTGAAGGGGTGGAGGAGTGGGAGCCGCGGGTGGTGTAGGGGGTCTGGAGGCACAGCATGTGGGGGAGGGGTGGAGTGCCACATGTGGTGGAGGGGAAGGTGCGGAGGTGTGGTGCATTGGGGAGAGGTCTGGAGGTGCTGCGGGTACTGTACCTGCCAAAAAGGTAGTTGGAGGGTATGCAGTAACAGGGCCAGGACAGGGGTGACAGGGTCAGAACAGGGTTGACTGGGCCAGGACAGGGGTGACAGGGTCAGAACAGGGGTGACGGGGCCAGGACAGGGGTGACGGGGCCAGGACAGGGGTGACGGGGCCAGGACACGGGCGACGGGGCCAGGACAGAAATGACAGGGACAGGATAGGGGTGACAGGGTCAGTGTAGGGGCGGCAGGACCAGGACAGGGGTGACAGGGCCAGTATAGGGTTGACAGGGCAAGCACAGGGGTGACAGGGCCAGGATAGGGGTAGCAGGGCCAGCATAAGGGTGACAGGGCCAGGATAAGGGTTAAAGGGCCAGGATAAGGGTGGCAGGTCAAGGCCAGGGGTGACAGGGACATGACAGAACACAGGGCACGGGAGAGATTGGTATTAGGGACAGAACAGTGGTGACAGACAGATGTGTCTTACCGGAGTCACTGCTGCTGGCTGCTGCTGTTCCACTCCAACCTGTTGGGATCTGCTGCTGGTAGAGACTTGGCATGGCTGACTCTCTTAGGCTGTAGTCCTGCTTCCTCTGCCCGTCCGCATCCCACCCCCCCCCTCCTCAGTCACACACCGCAGACCTCGCGCAGCTGCCGGGCACTGTGGTAAGGTGAGACTGGGAGTGACTGGTTAGCCCCCAGGAGATGCTGCGGCTGGAGGGAGGAGGGGGTCATAGCATGCACGTGGCGCGGACCTCACGGCTGCTGGGCACTATGGTAAGGGGAGACTGGGAGTGACTGGTTAGCTCCCAGGAGACGCTGCTGCTGGAGGGAGGAGGGGGTCAGAGAGCCTGCAAGCAGCGCGGACTTCTGCAGCGCTACCCGCCGGCTAAAGTGTGTGCTGCAGCTAGCGGTGGGGTTGCCGGGGCTGGAGATAACAGAGGCAGTACGGAAAGTGCACAGCGGCTGGTGACCCACAAAACTACAGCTAAGAAGCGTGGAGTGTGCCAGAAAGTGACGCTCCTCCCCGCCAGAGAGACCCTGCTGAGTATGCTGATGTGGGGGTCAAGTACGGCATACCCCCTCACACCCCCCCATACCTCCCAAATGTCCCAATTTTCGCGGGACAGTCCCATTTTTTGGGGTCTGTCCCGCTGTCCCACCCGCGGGTCGCAGTGTCCTGCGGGGGGGGGGGGGGGGGCAGTTGGAAAGCTCCTGTACTCGCTGTTCTGCTTAGCAGAGCAGCGGTGAATAGTGGAGACAGAGGGAGAGGGGGCATCAGGGGGTACGGATTAAGGGGGGGTTCCAGCAGCAGAGCCGGATTAAGGGGGGGGGGGGGGCAGGCGGTACGTACCGTTGGCCCCACAGTTTTAGGGGTCCCCCCGGCTCGAGTAGCTCTGTCCCAGCTCAGAAGCTCCCCCAGCAACAACGGCAGCATTGTGCTACAGTCAGCACACGCTGCTGCGTATTGGCAGGTCTGTGGTGTTGCAGGGAGGCAGCAGTCTCCCTGCTTTCTTCTGCCTGTGCGGGTGTGTAGGGGGGAGCGACCACCTCCTCTGGATTTAGCCCTAGCTGAGGGGCCAAAATTCCATAAAAAAAAAAAAAATCCCGGAATTTGTATGAGGGGGCGTGGCCTCGCGTGGCGCGATTAGGCCACGCCCCCAACACCACAGCAGGCACAGCAATGAGATAGGGCTCCCCTGTCTCAAGTACCCTGTGCCCCCCGGACTCATAATCAGCCCCTGGGGGCATGCCAGCAGCTCACAGAGCGCTCGGCATGCCCCCTCACTGACGAAAACAGGGGCCCTCCCGTGAAAAGGGGGGGGGGGGGGGGTGGAGATTTGGCCAGATCTGTGACTCATTTGACTAACTCCGCCCACTGTTGTGACTCCGCCCAGCGTTAGCAAATGAATCACAAAATCACAGATCTGGGCTATTATATAGGAGAGAGATATATAGATATATATATATATATATAGATATAGATATATATATAAAAAACCAATAAGTTCATTATGTTGTGATCCCTGAGTGCCGTTTTCCTTAATATATATATATATATATATATATATATATATATATATAGTAGACAACAAGGTTTGGCACTCCCAAAAATACACATGCAGCTTGCTCCGGTGCCCTGCTTAAGCAAAAGCAGTGAAATAGAAACCAAGTAGCCGGCACTCGCAGAGACTAATAGAAGACAATAATGCAGTTGCTTTAAAGCAACTGCATTATTGTCTTCTATTAGTCTCTGCGAGTGCCGGCTACTTGGTTTATATATATATATATATATATATATATATATATATATTTTTTTTTTTTTTTTTTAAGGGGCATCGCAGGAGGGAGGTTGGCAGGGGACACTGCAGTGAAGGGGTTTATAGTCCTCGTGTATGTGCTCACCAGGAAAGGCGGAGAAATATGGTGTCGGGGCATATAGTTATCACGGGGGCGTTGGAAGGGGGATATTCTCTACTTGCCCTAATCTTCCTCCCGGCTCCCGCTCACCCTCCACCGCCGACAGGGGTCCCGGAGTGACAGGGGCAGCACGGCAGCAGTGATGGACTGCCGCAGCTGCCCCTGAACCCCATCACTGCTCCCTCCAATGCCGCCGCTGACGAGTCCTGATGTCCCGGGGCAGGAGTGAAGTACTCCCGCAGCCCGTCCCTGCTTCTCCTCCTGCCGCCGCGATGACAAAGGCAGCACGGCAGCATTGATGGACTGCCGCAGCTGCCCCTGAACCTCATCACTACTCCTGCTCCAATGCCGCCGCTGGGATCCTGGGCTGGCCAGCAGTGATGGTGACAAAATTAGGTGGACACTGTCAGCCTGTGTCCACCTACTTATCGTTCAGTTGGGGGGAGAGTTTCCCCTACACCTGAACGATTAGTTGGGAAAATCAAACAGGTTTGATTTTCCCAACTAGTTGGACAGACCGTTTCTGGCCGTTTTACAGCGTGTGGGAGCAAACGGCTGATAATCGTTTCCTCCCACACACTGCCAGATTATCTTTCCAACCAGCCAACTAGTTGGCTGGTTGGAAAGATATCGTCCTGATGTATGGCCAGCATAAGGCCCTTGTACTCCTGGGGCCCTTGGGCAAGTGCCCATTGAGCCCATACGAAAAGACGGCCCTGTGCACCTCCTCCTGCATCCTTACTAAATTAAGCTATTGTACACGAACCATCGTGTTAGCATATAAATCAGCATTAGGCCCAGTAGGAGAAGTGAAATAATGCTGGCATATTTCATCTGCTAATAAATGCTCCTGTCAGTCATAATTCTATTCTAATACAAGTGGTTACGCTTTTGGGCGGAAAAAAAATGTTTATTTTGAATTTGAAAGGCTGGCTGTAGGGACAGTGTATGTATACTCTAGGTTTCAAATAAAGCAAAAAACAAACAAACAACAAAACTTCAATCATTTCAGGGTTTAGAATGTAAAATACAGATTTATCGTCATTCCTATGATTAAAAAAAAAAGTATGAAGAGTTTGTGTGCAATAAAACCTCACAGAAATAACCTTTGGTGGTTTTTGCCAAAGAAACCACATACAGGTCTGAAAATAAATTGACAGCCAGGAGATGACTCTTTATTTCCTTTGGATATGGGCAACAGTTAAATCGGGTGTAGGTGGGCGAGATGATCTCTTTGAGACTAAATCAGAAACTGTGAGTCTTTATTTCAGAATATTGTTAACCCATTCCAGAGGCAAGTGCAGGCTTTTTCTAACTTTGCCTGTGCTTTCTTGCTGCAGGCTGCAGCACTTATGGAAGGTGTAAAAAAGTGTTGCATTAACAGCATATAATATCTGATTATATCAGCACCCCTGAGGTCTTGGAAAAATAAAGTCTATAGGCAAACACAGGGGGGTTTCCGGGTTGCCCAGAAACCCCCCTCTACTTTTCCAGCAGCTCAAATTATAACCACAATAGCAATAGTACTGTATATGATACCATTACTAGAGCTTCCGGCACAACATGCAGTTAAAGTGACAGAGCAGAGCTGCTGCACATGCCCAGTGGTAGAAGCGTCTTCTACAGACTTTGCTGTGTGTGTGGTTCTGAGCACTCAATCAGTGCACTGGGCCAAAGAGTAGCTGCCAAGAAGATGAGACGGGGTCCTCCCATGAGGTGGAAGAATGTGTGCTTAGAAAGTGCAGTTCTGTCTCCTAGTGGTTCTATAATGTTTGGGTATTTATTTACTATGGGATGTTTAAACTTTCCCTGACCACTTATGTTATTTATATTAGTTAAATGTTTTATACAGTGATGGGGAACCTTTGGCACTCCAGCTGTTGTTAAACTACACATCCCAGCATGACCTGCTACAGTTTTGGTATTTGGCCATTCTAAAACTACAATATAGCAGGGCATGCTGGGATGTGTAGTTCAACAACAGCTGGAGTGCCAAAGGAGTAGTGTTAATTACTAGTGCTGTATTCCAGTGTATAAAAAGATCAAGGTATATGTAGGTGTGTGTATATGTATGTATGTGTATCTATATATATATATCTATATATATATATATATATATATATATATACACTGCTCAAAAAAATAAAGGGAACACTACAATAACACATCCTAGATCTGAATGAATGAAATATTCTTATTAAATACTTTGTTCTTTACATAGTTGAATGTGCTGACAAGAAAATCACACAAAAATTATCAATGGAAATCAAATTTATTAACCCATGGAGGTCTGGATTTGGAGTCACACTCAAAATTAAAGTGGAAAAACACACTACAGGCTGATCCAACTTTAATGTAATGTCCTTAAAACAAGTCAAAATGAGGCTCAGTAGTGTGTGTGGCCTCCACGTGCTTGTATGACCTCCCTACAATGCCTGGGCATGCTCCTGATGAGGTGGCGGATGGTCTCCTGAGGGATCTCCTCCCAGACCTGGACTAAAGCATCCGCCAACTCCTGGACAGTCTGTGGTGCAATGTGGCGTTGGTGGATGGAGCGAGACATGATGTCCCAGATGTGCTCAATTGGATTCAGGTCTAAGGACCGGGCGGGCCAGTCCATAGTATCAATGCCTTCGTCTTGCAGGAACTGCTGACACACTCCAGCCACATGAGGTCTAGCATTGTCTTGCATCAGGAGGAACCAAGGGCCAACCGCATCAGCATATGGTCTCACAAGGGGTCTGAGGATCTCATCTCGGTACCTAATGGCAGTCAGGCTACCTCTGGCGAGCACATGGAGGGCTGTGCGGCCCCCCAAAGAAATGCCACCCCACACCATTACTGACAGACTGCCAAACCGGTCATGCTGGAGGATGTTGCAGGCAGCAGAACGTTCTCCTTGGCGTCTCCAGACTCTGTCACATGTGCTCAGTGAGAACCTGCTTTAATCTGTGAAGAGCACAGGGCGCCAGTGGCGAATTTGCCAGTCTTGGTGTTCTCTGGCAAATGCCAAACGTCCTGCACGGTGTTGGGCTGTAAGAATAACCCCCACCTGTGGACGTCGGGCCCTCATACCACCCTTATGGAGTCTGTTTCTGATCGTTTGAGTAGACACATGCACATTTGTGGCTTGCTGGTGGTCATTTTGCAGGTCTCTGGCAGTGCTCCTCCTGTTCCTCCTTGCACAAAGGCGGAGGTAGCGGTCTTGCTGCTGGGTTGTTGCCCTCCTACGGCCTCCTCCACGTCTCCTGATGTACTGGCCTGTCTCCTGGTAGCGCCTCTATGCTCTGGACACTACGCTAACAGACACAGCAAACCTTCTTGCCACAGCTCGCATTGATGTGCCATCCTGGATGAGCTGCACTACTTGAGCCACTTGTGTGGGTTGTAGACTCCGTCTCATGCTACCACTAGAGTGAAAGCACCGCCAGCTTTCAAAAGTGACCAAAACATCAGCCAGAAAGCATAGGAGCTGAGAAGTGGTCTGCGGTCACCACCTGCAGAACAACTCCTTTATTGGGGGTGTCTTGCTAATTGCCTATAATTTCCACCTGTTGTCTATTCCATTTGCACAACAGCATGTGAAATTGATTGTCAATCAGTGTTGCTTCCTAAGTGGACAGTTTGATTTCACAGAAGTGTGATTGACTTGGAGTTACATTGTGTTGTTTAAGTGTTCCCTTTATTTTTTTGAGCAGTGTATATATATATATATATATATATATATATGTGTATATATGTACATATATATACATCCAGTGTGTACCGGCACTCACAAACATAAATACAGCTTCCTCCGGTGCATGTCAAAATCCAAAATAAGTGTCCAGCAATAACCGCACACGGAGAGTCTTTCAGCAAGTAGAAGTGTATTTAGAAAATTGACGTTTCGGAGCAACACGTTCCGTCCTCAGAATAAACACATATCCGGCTTTGAATAGTGACAGGCTCTCCTGAACAGCAGTGTTGTTCAGGAGAGCCTGTCACTATTCAAAGCCGGATCATTATAAGTGTGGTTGTAGCTGATAGGGAATACAACAGCACAACCTCCCAGTTTGCACTTATATGAGGGCTGGACCAATGGTGAACACTGGTGCACTCAGCGTGATTTTGTTTTGATTTTAATTCCTTGAATTTACTTGTGGGAACAACATTACCGCTAAATCGGTTTCTTTCCCCCATAACTCTTCCAATATTGATTGACATGAACCCCTGATGAAGTCCTTTGGGACGAAACGCGCCGGGTATGGTTTTTCTGTGAGAACATCAGACATCCTGTATAAAATACTATTGGATGGAATACACGGATTATATCATGTCTTCAACAAAATTGGAATCTGTATTTTAAATATGTTCACCATTTGATTTTTATGTGATAATCTATGTTCATCAAAGTATAATGTGCATAGATAATATGTGAATAAACCAAGTGTTTTTTTATCACTTTGTGGTCATAATCCGGAAGAGTATTATACATAATCAACATATACAGCTCCCTTTGACATTCTGTATTTTTATATATATATATATATATATATATATATATATATATATATATATCTATCTTCTACAGCCCCACCAGACTCCTGAACTGCTCCAATGTTCCGTAGAGTGGGATATGTGGATTGCATTTGGAATTTGGAAACCCCTCTCTAGAAATCCTGCGTTTGCCCCTGTCCCTTTACAGGAGGATGAAATACTGTGCAAATCAGAGACTGTCCATCATTTCTCTCATCTAAATAATGCTTCATAAAGAGCAAGATGTTGTTTTTGCAGAGTAGTACTAATCCATGAACTCTAATTTGTACTTTACATGCCCCAGATACACTCAACTCCTCCCATCAGGCCGTACATCTTTCTGCATCCCTTCAGACACTAACAAACTAGCCTTCTACTTCAATCACAAAAGATAATTTTTGCTGCATTTTTCAGTTTCACAGTTTATAGCCCTTAGGGGGCTGAATAAGTGTTGTACATATATCAAGCAGTCTTTCTCTTACATCCTAGAGGATGCTGGGGTCCACAGTAGTACCATGGGTGTATAGACGGGTCCCTTGGGAGCCATGGACACTTTAAGAGTTTAATAGTGTGTGCTGGCTCCTCCCTCTATGCCCCTCCTACCAGACTCAGATTAGAAAATGTGCCTGGAGGAGTCGGTCACAGCTAGGGGAGCTCCTAGGAGTTTTTCCAGTTTTATTATTTTTTAAAAGAGTTAGGTACAGGGAGGCTGCTGGCAACAACCTCACTGCTTCGTGGGACTTAGGGGGGGGGGAGTAGGAACCAACCCTAGAGGTTAATGGTTCTCTATCCCCGCTGACAGGACACTGAGCTCCTGAGAGTGCTGATCGCTAGCCCACGAGGCGACCGCTCACTCCCGCAGCACGGCCGCCTCCCCCTAACAGGGCCAGAAGATGGAGTAGGGAGTATGATGCCGGTGCCCTGAAAAGTAAGTAACTGGCGGGAAATGGTGGCACAAGGGTAGGAACGCAGCTCTGACAGGCTGCGCTCCGGAGGGCTCAGCGGTACTGTAGTGCGGCGCAGTCAGGGGCGCCCTGGGCCAGCACAATACCCTACACTGGTGAAGTATAGCTTACAAGGTATAACCCACCGTTTGCTGCCTGGTGAGGTGGTGGAACTCTTGGAGCAGGACCATGGAGGCACCAGGACCTGAGGAAGGAGTAGGTGGCTGCAGCTCATCAGCAACACTAGTGCCGCCTGTATCATCGTTTGACGCAGATGATGGGGTGGGCTTTTCTGTTGAAATTACTGTGCAGGGCAATGGAGGAGGTGGAACTAGTTCCCCCTACCATTACAGGTGGTGGAACTCAGTTCCACCTCATTCCCGCCCACTTTAATCCCTGTGTATAGCTCACATAAACATGTCTAAGAACTCTGTATCCTGTGCTGTCCCAGGGTCCACCACTTTAACAGAGCCGGCTGACCATAAGATTGAGACTACACTCAAATCTTTATACACAGCTACTGGTGTAGCTTTAAGGCCTACTATTGTTTGTGCGTGGATTTCTAAAGCCATAGTAAAGTGGTCAGGCACATTACTAGAGGAATTAGATTGTATGGATAGAAGTGACATTGAATTGTTCTTATGTCACATACAGGACTCTGCAGGTTTCATGGTGGAGGCCATGAAGGACCTTGGCCACCTCAATGCGAGGGCTTCTTCCATGGCTATCTCGGCACGCAGGGGACTCTGGCTGTGCCAATGGTCTGTGGATGCGGAATGCAAGAAGAGAGTGGAGAACCTACCCTTCACAGGTCAGGCTCTGTTTGGTGAAGCGTTAGATGCGTGGATCTCCACGGCAACTGCGGATAAGTAAACATTCCTTCCCTCAGCTACACCACCTGCTAGGAAATCTTATCCTACGTCTACCATGCAGTCCTTTCGGACCGCATGGTAGCTAAGAAGTCCAAACCCCCTTCCACTTTCTTTAGAGGAGGTCGGGGGAAATCCAGAAAACCTGCACCAGCAGGTTCACAAGAACAGAAACCCGGTTCTGCTTCCTCAAAATCCTCGGCATGACGGTGGACCTCCCAGTCTGATGATCGGGCAGGTGGGAGCAAGGTTAAGAAAATTCAGTCATGTCTGGGCGTCATCAGGCCTAGACCCACCCCTGGGTACAAGATATTGTTACCCAGTGGTACAGACTGGAGTTTCAAGAACTCCCAACTCACAGATTCTTCAAATAAGGCTTACCAGCTTTGCTGACAGAAAGTGCGATCCTACAGGAAGCCATTCAAAAATTGCTAAGGTCAAATGTTATTGTTCCAGTTCCACCTCGCTTAACAAACAATGGTTATTACGCAAACCCGTTTGTGGTGACGAAACCGGACAGTTCGGTCAGGCCAATATTGAAACTAAAGTCATTGAACCCTTATTTGAGGGAATTCAAATTCAAGATGGAGTCTCTGAGAGCGGTGATCTCAGGTCTGGAGGAGGGGGAATTTCTAGTATCCCTGGATATCAAGGAGGCGTACCTTCATGTTCCGATCCGGACGCCTCACCAGGCTTATCTCAGATTTGCGCTGCTGGACTGTCACTATCAGTTCCAGGCACTGCCGTTTGGCCTCTCCACGGCACCAAGGGTGTTCACCAAGATCATGGCGGAGATGATGCTACTCCTCCACAAGCAGGGGGTGAACATAATTCCTTATCTGGACGATCTGCTGATAAAAGCGTCTTCCAGGGAGAAGCTGTTACAGAGCATTGCTCTCTCAACTCAATTACTCCAGGATCACGGGTGGATCCTGAATCTTCCAAAGTCGCATTTGGAGCCGACAAGAAGACTGTCCTTCCTGGGGATGATCCTCGACACAGAGGTACAGAGGGTGATTCTGCCAGAGGAGAAAGCGTTGGTGTTACAAGCGATGGTCCGGGATGTGCTGAAGCCAGCCCGGTTATTGGTTCATCAGTGCATTCACCTTCTGGGAAAGATGGTTGCCTCCTACGAGGCTCTACAGTATGGAAGATTTCATGCACAGTCTTTCCAACTGGATCTCCTGGACAAATGGTCGGGATCTCATCTTCACATGCACCAGAGGATACATCTGTCACAGAAAGACAGAATATTGCTCCTCTGGTGGCTGCAAACTTCTCACCTACTAGATAGCCGCAGGTTCGGGATTCAAAATTGGATCCTCGATAACCACGGATGCAAGTCTCAGAGGTTGGGGAGCAGTCACCCAAGGAAAAAACTTCCAAGGAAGGTGGTCAAGTCTGGAATCCATCCTTCCGATAAACATTCTGGAACTAAGGGCCGTGTACAATGGTCTTTTCCAAGCGGCACATCTGCTGAAAGATCAGGCCATTCAGGTTCAGTCGGACAATGTAATGACAGCGGCCTACATAAATCGACAAGGCAGAACAAAGAGCAGAGCTGCAATGTCAGAGGTAACAAAAATCATCCTCTGGCTGGAAAAGCACGCGGTGGCGCTGTCAGCAATCTTCATTCCGGGAGTGGACAACTGGGAAGTGGACTTTCTCAGCAGACACGATCTCCTTCCGGTAGAGTGGGGCCTCCACCCAGAGGTGTTCGCAGAGGTGTCAAGTCTTTGGGGCGTACCTCAAATAGACATGATGGCCTCCCACCTCAACAAGAAGCTTCAGAGGTACTGTTCCAGGTCAAGGGACCCACAGGCAGTGGCGGTGGACGCCCTGGTAACTCCGTGGGTGTTCAAGTCAGTGTATGTGTTCCCTCCACTTCCACTCATCCCAAGGATTCTCAAACTAATAAAAAGAACAAGAGTTCGGGCGATCCTCATTGCTCCGGACTGGCCAAGACAGTAACTCTTCTGGAGTTACTGTTGGAAGATCCAAGGCCTCTTCCTCTTCGAGAGCACCTTCTGCAACAGGGGCCGTTCGCTTATCAAGACTTAACACAGCTATGTTTGACAGCATGGAGGTTGAACGCCAGATCTTAGCTCGGAAGGGCATTCCGAACAAGGTTATTCCTACCCTGATACAGGCTAGGAAAGGAGTAACGTCTGAACATTACCATCGAATTTGGAAAAAGTACGTGTCTTGGTGTGAATCCAAAAAGTTTCCTATGGTGCAGTTTCAACTAGGGCGGTTTCTCCTCTTTCTGCAAGCAGGTGTGGATGTGGGCCTGAGGTTGGGCTCAATAAAAGTCCAGATTTCGGCCTTGTCCATTTTCTTCCAGAAACAATTGGCTGCCCTCCCTGAGGTTCAGACTTTCTTGAAAGGGTTTCTGCACATCCAGCCTCCCTTTGTGCCTCCTACGGCACGTTGGGATCTTAATGTGGTGTTGCAGTTCCTGCAGTCGGATTGGTACGAACCTTTACAGGAGGTTGATGTCAAGTTCCTTACTTGGAAGGTGGTCAAACTATTGGCATTAGCATCTGCTAGACGTTTGTTGGAATTGGGGGCATTGTCCTGCAAGAGCCCCTACTTGATTTTCCATGAAGATAATGCTGGGCTCAGGACACGTCAGCAATTTCTTCCAGAAGTTGTGTCGGCTTTTCAAATCAACCAACCTATTGTGGTGCCAGTGGCTACTGACTCCTCAATTACTTCAAAATCCTTGGATGTTGTAAGGGCTTTGAAGATTTATGTGAAGAGAACTTCTCGTCACAGAAAGTCGGACGCTCTGTTTGTCCTTTATTATCCCAACAATGTTGGGTGGCCTGCTTCTAAGCAGACGATTTCTCACTGGATCAGGTGTATTATCCAGCATGCTTATTCTATGGCAGGCTTGCCATGTCCAAAATCCATTAAGGCCCACTCTACTCGTAAAGTGGGTTCTTCCTGGGCGGCTGCCCGGGGTGTCTCGGCTTTACAGCTCTGCTCAGCGGCTACTTGGTCAGGATCGAACACGTTTGCTAAGTTCTACAAGTTCGATACTTTGGCTTCTGAGGACCTAAAGTTTGGTCAGTCAGTTCTGCAGGAGCCTCTGCGCTCTCCCTCCCATACTGGGAGCTTTGGTACATCCCCATGGTACTAATGTGGACCCCAGCATCCTCTAGGACGTAAGAGAAAATAGGATTTTAATTACCTACCAGTAAATCCTTTTCGTAGTCCGTAGAGGATGCTGGGCACCCGCCCAGCGCTTCGTTTTCCTGCATTTGTTACTTAGTTAAGTACTGCATTGTTACTTGGTTAAGTACTGTTGTTCAGCTGTTGCTGAATTGTTTCAAGCTGGTTAGCTTGAATTTCTGTTGTTATGTGTGAGCTGGTGTGAATCTCACCACTATCTGTGTATGTCCTTCTCTCGAAGTATGTCCGTCTCCTCGGGCACAGTTTCTAGACTGAGTCTGGTAGGAGGGGCATAGAGGGAGGGAGAAGCCAGCCCACACTATTAAACTCTTAAAGTGCCCATGGCTCCTAAGGGACCCGTCTATTCCCCCAAGGTACTAATGTGGACCCCAGCATCCTCTACGGACTACGAGAAAAGGATTTACCGGTAGGTAAAAAAAATCCTAATTTATTGTGGCCTGGTACATATTATGCTTTCAGTGAGTTAATGTGGACTGTGCAGAAATGGGATGTGTTTCGCATTCCGTCAGTTAGGATGCCGGCGGTCATATGACCATTGCCGGAATCCTGACTTCACTCGGAACACCGGTGCTGGAACACTGAGGGCCGACATCCCAAAGGTAAGTATTGGGGTCATTGTTAGAGTTAGGGCCTGGGGGGGTTATGGGTCAGGCACTGGGGGAGGGTTAGTAATTAAAGTGGGGGTTAGCCTAAGCCACTACTCCCAGAGTGTTAAGGTTAGGGGAGGGAGGGTGATAAAAAATACCCCCTCCGACGTCAGGATCGTCATTGTTGGGATACCTCCGGCATCCCAACAAGCTGTATTTCACACCGAACCCGCAGAAATGTATTCCAGCACTTATAGTGCACTGAAGGGTGTGTCAAGTACTATTTTAATTTAATCAATTATCTTCTCTTATTTTTCCCAAATCTACCCCCATGTCATATCACTCATCAATCCCTCCAAAATCCATCACTACTTACCCATGAGCACATGCCATACTGCCACACATGAGCATTTGCCCATCTGCTCCATGGGAGGTTTCTGTCCTACCTGAGCTCGCCTTAGGACACCTGCGTTACGGTTTGACAGGTATACTGCCCCAGTCAAACTCCCCACCTGCCACTGTGCCCCAAATTCATATTCTGTCCACTTGAACTGGTTAGTGTATTTTCTCTAGTACATGTACAACTCATTGCACTGCTCCGTCCTCAGCTCCCCTGGGGGAAGAAATAATTGAAGCACCTCTGCGCTGCTGCAGCTTATGAATGATTGAGTGATTCACTCTGACACAGGCAGCTCATTGGAATGCTGGTAGCAATAGCCATTTTGCTAAAGGCCCATACACACTGGGCGATTTTGAGCTCAAAATTCCTCGCTTTTGGCATTTTGAGCTCAGATTCAGACAGTGTGTATGGCCGAGCGCTGATGCGCGCTCCCGCATCATTGCTGGCCGCCGCCGCGCCATCCGTCTGGCTGTTTGAACAGCTGAGTGAAGCACTTTCCACAGTCTCCTACTGTGGAAAATGCTTCATCCCCCCGTGAACATCGCTGGGCACAGGGAAAATCGTTTAGTGTGTATGCACTGAGCTATTATCCTGCCAGCGATGTTCACATCATCGCTGTACATACACGCTGGGCAAAAACGCCCAGTGTGTATGCACTTTTGCACACGCGGCCTTTGACATTAGGATGTGCCTAGGTCCCGAAGAACCTGCTTGCTGAATGGTGCAGCTGTGACCAATGCCCATTGTACAAATATACCAAAGCTTGGCACAAGGCAATTGAACATGGGATAGACCGCGCTCATATCACGCCTTGGCACAGGATGTCGAATGATTGGCTTTTAGCCTATCACAACTAATTATAAGCCACAATCTACACTACAA
The DNA here is from genome assembly GCF_028390025.1 of Pseudophryne corroboree. NCBI lineage: Eukaryota > Metazoa > Chordata > Amphibia > Anura > Myobatrachidae > Pseudophryne > Pseudophryne corroboree. The sequence continues at coordinate 157,767,079 of NC_086452.1, read as the reverse complement.
GCCATGCTTTTCCTTTCTCAAACATTCCCAGAACAAATTGCAGTCATGTAGTAATTACCATATAAAGCATGGGGGAGGGAGATGTAATAAAGGTCCCTTAAGCTGGGTTCACATCTATACAAACATTGAGCCAATCAGACCAATTATTGTATAGGTGTGTATGCTTCCTATAGATTGTGAGCAGGGCCTTCCTACCTCTATAACTGTTTGTTATTACCCAGTTTTGTTTTATCATTTTTGTTTCCAATTGTAAACATAGTAATTGAGGTTGAATAGAGGCAAATTGCCCATCGTGTTCAACACGTATTAAGTTGTGATGATTCTAACATACCCGCTGAAGTAATGCTTTATGACTAGTTAACAACTATAACTCATATTACCCCCGGATTAACCACGTTAATATTTTAAATATTATAACCTTGGATATAATTTTCATTCAGAAATGTATCCAATCCTTTTTTAAATCCATTTACAGAGTCCGCCATTACAACCTTCCATGGTAGGGAATTCCAAATCCCTATTGCCCTAACAGTGAAGAACCCTTTTCTCCGTTGCGTTCGGGAACTTTCTCTCCTCTAGCCGCAGCCAGTGCCCACGTGTCCTAAACTGTGTTCTTTTAATAAATAATTCCTCTGATAACTCTTTGTGATGTTCCTTTACATATTTGAAGATATTAATAATATCTCCTCTTAGGTGCCTCTTTTCTAGTGTATACATATTCAACTTAGTAAGCCTTTCCTCGTAATACAGTCCCTCTAGGCCTTTAATCAATTTAGTAGCTCGCCTTTGAACCCTTTCGAGTTCACCGATATCTTTTTTTATACAGTGGTGACCAAAACTGAACACAATATTCCAGGTGCGGACGTACCAATGATTTATACAGCGGCAGGATTACAACCGAGTCCCTTGTCTCAGGTCCCCGTTTTATGCACGCTAGCACCTTACTTGCCTTCTTTACTGCGCTTTGACATTGCGTACGGTTATTAAGCCTATTGTCAATGAGTACCCCCAAATCTTTTTCCAATACTATTACTCCTAGATGTTCCCAATTTAATATGTAGGCTGCAAGTTTGTTTTTAGTCCCGAAATGCATAACCTTTCATTAGTCTGTATTGAACTTCATTTTCCATTTAGACGGCCAGAATTCAAGTTTAGATAAATCATTCTGCAAGGATTCCACATCTAATTCCGAATTAATTACCTTACACAGTTTAGTATCATCTGCAAAGATTGACACTGTGCTTTCCAGGCCTATTCCTAGGTCATTGATAAATATGTTGAACAGTAGTGGCCTGAGTACGGACCCTTGTGGTATTCCGCTGACTACTGGGGACCAGGTTGAGGACATCCCGTTGACCACTACTCGCTGTACCCTGCTATCCAGCCAGTTACTTATCCATGTGCAAATAGTTTTTTCTAGGCCAAGCTCCTTTAATTTGATGATCAGTCTCCTGTGAGGCACTGTATCGAAGGCTTTTGCAAAATCTAGGTAGACCACATCCACTGCTTTTCCCTGATCAAGTTTTTTGCTCACTTCCTCGTAGAAGCTAATTTAGTTTGACATGATCTGTCCCTCACAAACCCATGCTGGTTCTTGCTAATAATTATAGCGGTCTGTAGATACCCCTGTATGCTGTCCCCTAGAATTCCTTCCAATATTTTCCCCACTATAGACGTCAAACTAACCGGTCTGTAGTTACCCAGATGATTTTTGGATCCCTTTTTAAATAATGGCACTACCTCAGCTATACGCCAATTCTTCGGTACCATGCCTGATCTAATTGAACTATTGAAAATCAAGTATAGGGGTCGTGCTAGTTGTGAACTAAGCTCCACAAGAACCCTCGGGTGAAGACCATCAGGACCAGGTGATTTATTAATATTAATTTTGCTTAGTCTCTCCCGGACTACTTCACTTAAACAAGTATCTAACCATGAATTATTACTAACAAAAACAAATGTTTCCGCACCGGTATGAGACTTAATCCCCATGTAACATGTTAGTTTCAAATTCTGTGTATATTTATAGGGGATGTGCTACCTGCTACCTAGGATACCTATATTACTATCAAAAAAGAAAAAGAGGTAGCATTGTGGTGCACATAGTCAAATGGCTATAATAACTATTGAATCATGGATTAAAACGTAACTTTTATTATACTGTTTTAAATAAACTCCCCACCTATCTAAAAAGCGAAATATTTAAAAAGATAGAGAATAGTAGGAAATAAAGTATTAAAATCTAGCGCTGGGACACCTGATATGACTCCTATTAATGCTCAATAAGCGATCCAAATATCGGTAATAATATTGTGTCGTGATGTGTAAATTGTCACCACTGTATATATTACACAGTGGTCCACTGGTTAACACCAGCAGAAATAACAGCGAGAAGCACTCCTCATATATTCAGTCCGTATTATCCTTTAATTTGGGAGTGATTCATAAATGGAGATAGATTTTCAAGTGTTTATTAATCCCTAAGTGGTGGGATGAGATACTATGTCTCCCTCAAACACTGTTGCAAAAAATGTAACAGACTGAATTATCCTCTGTCAGGGAGTGATAGACCAGATCACTATAGCAAATATAACAAATGGGCTGTGTGCTCGATTGTCTTTAAGCTGCTGTGATGCAGAACGTAAACTGTGATTATGATTATTCACAATACTTGGATTACTGTATTCATTATACGTCTAACAGAGTGAACCTATGTGGGATTATTACTGTCACAATTGTTATGCTCTACTCCCACCATCAGTTCTTCTCTGGTGAACACTGATGAAAAAAATTTGTTCAGTATTTCCGCTTTTATTTCGTCATAATTTATCAATACTCCAAATTCATCTTTTAATGGACCTATATTCTCCTTTTTTAACCTTTTACCGTTTTCATATTTAAAAAACTTTTTAGGATTGGTTTTACTCTCTACAGCGATTTGCTTTTCATTTTCCATTTTAGCTGCTCTTATTGCTTTTTTGCGTTTTTTATTACATTCCTTGTAATACTTGAAAGACTCCTCCTTTCCATTCGATTTATATGCTTTAAAAGCCCGCTTTTTCTTTTTATCCATTTCTGCCTTAACCTTCTTGTTAAACCACATCGGTTTGAGTTTAGTACTCCTGCGTTTACTGCCCATGGGAATAAATTTATGAATATTGCTATCCAGCAACCCTTTTAAAGCATCCCGCATTTCCGAAGTGTTCTTGTTATGAAACAAAACTTCCTACTCAATATCGTTAAGTGCACATCTCAGCATACTGAAATTAGCCTTCCTAAAGTTAAATGTTTTGGTTGAACCCCTGTAGCTATGTTTGCTGAAACTGATGTCGAATGTGATCATATAGTGATCACTGTTACCCAAAGCCTCCCCAATTTAGTGTTTGATATAATGTCCACATTATTGGTAATTACTAGATCCAGAGTAGTTTTACCCCTAGTTGGGTCCTCGACTAATTGAGACAAGTAGTGATCCTTTAACATATTTAAGAACCTGTTGCCCCTCGCTTTAACACATGAATCGTGACTCCAATTTATATCAGGATAATTAAAATCCCCAATCACAAGGATGTCCCCCAATCCCACAGCCGTTTCGATTTGCTGCAAGAGTTGTTCTTCCTCATGTATGCTGTATGCTAATATCCGGCTGTTTGTAGCACATGCCTATGACTCGTTTTTTTGCATCAATAACCCCACTTGAGATTTTAACCCATAGTGACTCCACATTATCGCCAGTCTCCTCATAAATAGCCTCCTTTAAGTATGGTTTAAGAGATGCTTTAACATAAAGACATACACCTCCTCCTCTTTTGCTTGCCCTGTCCCTCCTGAAAAGAGAATACCCCTCCAAGTTTGCAACCCAGTCGTGAGAGTCGTCCCACCATGTTTCCGTAATACCTATAATGTCATACTCAGCCTTTGATGCTAACAATTCCAATTCCCCCATTTTACCTGCTAGACTTCTTGCGTTTGCAAGCATACATTTTAGTTTAGCGGTTCCTTTATCAGTTTTTTTTTTTTAAAGATATCCTGTCCTGTCCTGGACTGACTGTCCTTCTCGCTCCCTCTCCACCCCACCGTACTTAATATTGCCCACCTTACTCTTCTTTGATCAACCCAATGTTTCCGTTTAAATTCACCGCCCTGACATAAGTGTTTTCCCTAATGCTCCATACTTCATTTTCTATATGCTGTAATGATGACACATAATTGTTATTAGTTAAACCTTTCTTAATACCCTTATTAGAACCCATGTAAATACCCTTTCCGGCTGCACTTTCCCTCCCCCCTTCTCCATCCCCATTTATCTCACTACCATCATCCCTACTATTCTCACTGCATGACCCATAGTTTCTAGCCAAACCCTCCCCCCAGGCTCCTAGTTTAAAAGCTCCTCCAACCTACTAACCATCCTTCCCCCCAGCACCGCAGCCCCCTCCTCATTCAGGTGCAATCCATCGCAACAGAATTTGCTGAGCTAATTAAGAAACTGTTAACAAATAAAAAAATAAATTAGTGTTAACTGATAAAGTGGTCGTTATGGGAAACATATCCTATGTGCAGTATATTATTTTAAAATGCCTGGCCTCCCGATCCCATAGAAAAACATACACTGGGGGATATTCAATTGTTTGAAAAGTCAGTTGGGTGTCTGTTTTTTTCCTATCTAAAAAACAGACACCCAACCGACTTCTCAAACATTTGAATTCCCCCCAATATGTGCTATCGCTAGCTCAGTGAGTACAGGGGTCACATTGATTGTACAAATGTTCCACGTACCGGAGCATTTTATTCGATCAGCAGAGTGATCGTCTTAAATGTGTAACCAGCATTAATCTCTGACTTTTTAAGCCAGAAAGCTTCTGCAAAGACAAAAATGTTTAACCCAGTCACCAGGTCACATTTTCTCTGGTATCTTCCCACAAGTTTCCAGGGCACTAAATGTTTAGCTACACCAAAAAGGGGAGCCTCCACTAGGATATACAAGTCAAAACTTCAGAGCTGTACCTCATTCCCTAGATCCTTAGGACAATACTTATAAGAGTCAGTCTGGCCCATCAAACCAGTTGTGGAGAGAGGGGTAAGCAAGGATACCCCATGAAGTTAAATCAAAGTTACCCACTTTTTTGGGCTCCTCTCCGGGAGAAGTCTGGAGAGGAGATGCAGCCTGACACTTCTGGGGGCGGTACCAGAGTGCCACGTTACTAGGCCCTGCCCCAAAACAGGGAAATATCTATTTGCAGGTCCACGGGTAGGGACAAGGCTAAATGACGCAAATGTGACTTTTAGCCCCGCCCCCTCAGAGTTGTGCTTTCAGTGTCTTATCTTCACCCTGCCTGCTTCAGTAGGAAGCGGCAGGGTGTGGGCGAGATGTGGGAGAGCCACCTACCATTCTAGGATTGAGGGGGAGAGTAGGCAATAATTGTAAGTGAAACAAAAAAGCAAAAAACGAAACCAGTAACACATAAGTACTGTGTAATTAAATGCTTGTTTTTATTGTCCAGCCAAAAGACCAGTATAGTGAAGCAAAAATAAGATTTTACTCACCGGTAAATCTATTTCTCGTAGTCCGTAGTGGATGCTGGGGACTCCGTAAGGACCATGGGGAATAGACGGGCTCCGCAGGAGACTGGGCACTCTAAAGAAAGATTTAGTACTATCTGGTGTGCACTGGCTCCTCCCTCTATGCCCCTCCTCCAGACCTCAGTTAAGGAAACTGTGCCCGGAAGAGCAAACATTATAAGGAAAGGATTTTGGAATCCCGGGTAAGACTCATACCAGCCACACCAATCACACCGTATAACTTGTGATACACTTATCCAGTCAACAGTATGAACAACAACAGGGCATCAAACAATGGATGCCAACATAACATAACCCACTATTAAGCAATAACTATATACACGTATTGCAGAAAGTCCGCACTAGGGACGGGCGCCCAGCATCCACTACGGACTACGAGAAATAGATTTACCGGTGAGTAAAATCTTATTTTCTCTAACGTCCTAGTGGATGCTGGGGACTCCGTAAGGACCATGGGGATTATACCAAAGCTCCCAAACGGGCGGGAGAGTGCGGATGACTCTGCAGCACCGAATGGGCAAACTCAAGGTCCTCCTCAGCCAGGGTATCAAACTTGTAGAATTTTGCAAATGTGTTTGAACCCGACCAAGTAGCAGCTCGGCAAAGCTGTAATGCCGAGACCCCTCGGGCAGCCGCCCAAGAAGAGCCCACCTTCCTTGTGGAATGGGCTTTCACTGATTTTGGATGCGGCAATCCAGCCGCAGAATGAGCCTGCTGAATCGTGTTACAGATCCAGCGGGCAACGGTTTGCTTTGAAGCAGGAGCACCCAACTTGTTGGGGGCATACAGGATAAACAGCGACTCAGTTTTCCTGACTCCAGCCGTTCTGGCTACAGAAATCTTCAAAGCCCTGACTACATTTAGTAACCTGGAATCCTCCAAGTCACGAGTAGCCGCAGGCACTACAATAGGTTGGTTCAAACGAAAAGATGACACCACCTTTGGCAGAAATTGGGGACGAGTCCGCAATTCTGCCCTGTCCATATGAAAAACCAGATAGGGGCTTTTACATGACAAAGCCGCCAATTCTGACACACGCCTAGCCGAAGCTAAGGCCAACAACATGACCACCTTCCACGTGAGATACTTTAGCTCCACGGTCTTAAGTGGTTCAAACCAGTGGGATTTCAGGAAACCCAACACCACGTTGAGATCCCAAGGTGCCACTGGTGGCACAAAAGGGGGCTGAATATGCAGCACTCCCTTAACAAACGTCTGAACTTCAGGAAGAGACGCCAGTTCCTTTTGAAAGAAAATGGATAGGGCCGAAATCTGGACCTTTATGGATCCCAACTTCAAGCCCATAGTCACTCCAGACTGTAGAAAGTGCAGAAATCTGCCCAGTTGGAAATCCTCTGTAGGGGCCTTCCTGGCCTCACACCTAGCAACATATTTTCGCCATATGCGGTGATAATGCTTTGCTGTCACGTCCTTCCTAGCCTTTATCAGCATAGGAATAACTTCCACCGGAATGCCTTTTTCCGCTAGGATCCGGCGTTCAACCGCCATGCCGTCAAACGCAGCCGCGGTAAGTCTTGGAACAGGCAGGGCCCCTGTTGCAACAGGTCCTGTCTGAGAGGCAGAGGCCATGGGTCCTCTGTGAGCATTTCTTGCAGTTCCGGGTACCAAGACCTTCTTGGCCAATCCGGAACAATGAGTATTGTTCTCACTCCTCTTCTTCTTACGATTCTCAGCACCTTGGTTATGAGAGGAAGAGGAGGAAACACACAGACCGACTGGAACACCCACGGTGTTACCAGGGCGTCCACAGCTATCGCCTGAGGGTCTCTTGACCTGGCGCAATACCGTTGTAGCTTTTTGTTGAGACGGGACACCATCATGTCTACCTGTGGCAGTTCCCATCGATTTGTAATCTGAATGAAGACTTTGTGATGAAGTCCCCACTCTCCCGGGTGAAGGTCGTGCCTGCTGAGGAAGTCTGCTTCCCAGTTGTCCACCCCCGGAATGAACACTGCTGACAGTGCTTGCACGTGATTCTCCACCCACCGAAGAATCCTGGTGGCTTCCGCTATCGCGACTCTGCTTCTTGTGCCGCCCTGGCGGTTTACATGAGCCACCGCGGTGATGTTGTCTGACTGAATCAGCACCGGTTGGTTGCGAAGCAGGGGCTCCGCTTGACTCAGGGCGTTGAATATGGCCCTTAGTTCCAGGATATTTATGTGCAGACAAGCCTCCTGACTTGATCACAACCCTTGGAAGTTTCTTCCCCGAGTGACTGCCCCCCACCCTCGGAGGCTCGCATCCGTGGTCACCAGGACCCAGTCCTGTATGCCGAACCTGTGGCCCTCGAGAAGGTGAGCACTCTGTATCCACCACAGAAGAGACACCCTGGCCCTGGGGGACAGGGTGATCAGCCGATGCATCTGAAGATGCGATCCGGACCATTTGTCCAACAGATCCCATTGAAAGATCCTCGCATGGAACCTGCCGAAGGGAATGGCTTCGTACGATGTCACCATCTTTCCCAGGACTCGCGTGCAGTGATGCACCGACACCTGTTTCGGTTTTAAGAGGTCTCTGACTAGAGTCACAAGCTCTTGAGCCTTCTCCGTCGGGAGAAACACCTTCTTCTGGTCTGTGTCCAGAATCATGCCCAGAAAGGGCAGACGCGTCGTAGGAATCAGCTGCGACTTTGGGATATTCAGAATCCAGCCATGCTGTTGCAACACTTCCTGTGAGTGCGCTACGCTGATCTGCAACTGCTCCCTTGACCTCGCCTTTATGAGGAGATCGTCCAAGTATGGGATAACTGTAACTCCTTCCTTTCTCAGGATCACCATCATTTCTGCCATTACCTTGGTAAATATTCTCGGTGCCGTGGAGAGCCCAAACGGCAACGTCTGGAATTGGTAATGACAGTCCTGTACCACAAATCTGAGGTACTCCTGATGAGGCGGATAAATGGGGACATGCAAGTAAGCATCCTTGATGTCCAGAGACACCATAAAATCCCCCTCTTCCAGGCTTGCAATGACCGCTCTGAGCGACTCCATTTTGAACTTGAATCTTTTCAGATAAATGTTCAGGGACTTTAAATTTAATATAGGTCTGACCGAACGTCCGGTTTCGGTACCACAAACATTGTGGAATAGTATCCCTTTCCCTGTTGAAGAAGAGGAACCTTTACCACCACCTGCTGGAGAAATAGCTTGTGAATCGCCGCTACCACTACTTCCCTTTCTATGGGGGAAGCTGGCAGGGCCGATTTTAGGTAACGTTGAGGGGGCATCACCTCGAATTCCAGCTTGTATCCCTGAGACACAATCTGTATAGCCCAGGGATCCACCTGTGAGCGAACCCATTGGTGGCTGAAATGTCGGAGATGCGCCCCCACCGCTCCTGGCTCCACCCGTGGAGCCCCAGCGTCATGCGGTGGATTTAGTGGAAGCCAGGGAGGACTTCTGTTCCTGGGAACTAGCTGTAAGGTGCAGCTTTTTTCCTCTACCCCTGCCTCTAGCAAGAAAGGAAGCACCTCTGACCTTCTTGCTTCTTTGTGCGCGAAAGGACTGCATTTAGTAATACGGTGCTTTCTTAGGTTGTGAGGGGATATATGGCAAAAAGTTTGACTTCCCAGCAGTAGCTGTGGAAACCAGGTCCGAGAGACCGTCCCCAAACAATTCCTCACCCTTGTAAGGTAACACCTCCATGTGTTTTTTGGAGTCGGCATCACCTGTCCACTGCCGAGTCCACAGGACCCTCCTGGCAGAAATTGACATTGCATTAATTCTAGAGCCCAGTAGGCAAATGTCTCTCTGGGCATCCCTCATATATATGACAGTGTCTTTTATATGCCCCAGGGTCAGCATAATGGTATCCCTGTCCAAGGTATCCATATCCTCAGACAGATTATCTGTCCACACTGCTACAGCACTACACATCCACGCCGACGCAATTGCCGGCCTCAGTAGAGTCCCTGAATGTGTATAAACAGTTTTCAGGATACTTTCCTGCTTTCTATCTGCAGGATCCTTTAGGGTGGCCGTATCCTGCGACGGCAGGGCCACCTTCTTAGATAAGCGTGTGAGAGCTTTATCTACCCTAGGGGAGGATTCCCAGCGCACCCTGTCCTCTGGCGGGAAAGGGTACGCCATAAGTAACCTTTTGGAAATCAGGACTTTCTTATCTGGGGAATCCCACGCTCTTTCACATAACTCATTTAACTCATGTGAAGGAGGAAAAGTCACCTCTTGCTTTTTCTCCCCATACATATAAACCCTCTTGTCAGGGAAAGGGTTTACCTCTGATATGTGTAAAACATCCTTCATCGCTATAATCATGTAGCGTATAGCTTTTGTCATTTTCGGTTGCAATTTTGCATCATCGTCGTCGACACTGGAGTCAGAATCCGTGTCGACATCTGTGTCAACCATTTTGGATAGTGGGCGCTTTTGAGACCCTGAGGGCCTCTGCGCTGTAGGATCAGGCATGGGTTGAGACCCTGACTGGCCCGAGATATCAGCTTTATCCAACCTTTTATGTAAGGAGTTTACATTATCATTTAACACCTTCCACATATCCAATCAGGTGTCGGCACCGTCGGTGGCGACACGTCAGTCAACTGCACTTGCTCTGCCTCCACATAGCCCTCTTCGTCAAACATGTCGACACACGCGTACCGACACACCACACACACACAGGGGAAGCTCTAAATGAGGACAGGACCCCCACAAGGCCTTTTGGAGAGACAGAGAGAGAGTATGCCAGCACACACCCCAGCGCTATATAACCCAAGGATTACACAGTAACTTAGTGTTTACCCAGTAGCTGCTGTATTATGATTAATGCGCCTAAATTTATGTGCCCCCCCTCTCTTTTTTACCCTTCTACCGTGATTCTGCAGGGGAGAGCCTGGGGAGCTTCCTCTCAGCGGAGCTGTGGAAGGAAAATGGCGCTGGTGAGTGCTGAGGAAGAAGGCCCCGTCCCCTCAGCGGCGGGCTTCTATCCCGCGATTTTGTGTAAAAATAATGGCGGGGGCTCATGCATATAACAGTGTCCAACTGTCTATATGCAGCTTTCGCCAGGAGGTATCAATTGCTGCCCAGGGCGCCCCCCCTGCGCCCTGCACCCTACAGTGACTGGAGTGTGTGGGTTAGTGTGGGCGCAATGGCGCACAGCTGCAGTGCTGTGCGCTACCTCATGTGAAGACAGGAGTCTTCTGCCGCCGATTCCGATGTCTTCTCCGCTTCTGCCGGCTTCTGTCTTCTGGCTCTGCGAGGGGGACGGCGGCGCGGCTCCGGGAACGGACGACAAGGTCAGGTCCTGTGTTCGATCCCTCTGGAGCTAATGGTGTCCAGTAGCCTAAGAAGCGCAACCTAGCCGCAGTTAGTAGGTTTGCTTCTCTCCACTCAGTCCCACGTAGCAGAGAGTCTGTTGCCAGCAGAAGCTCTCTGAAAATAAAAAACCTAACTAAAATACTTTCTTATTAGCAAGCTCAGGAGAGCTCACTAAAAGCACCCAGCTCTGTCCGGGCACAGATTCTAACTGAGGTCTGGAGGAGGGGCATAGAGGGAGGAGCCAGTGCACACCAGATAGTACTAAATCTTTCTTTAGAGTACCCAGTCTCCTGTGGAGCCCGTCTATTCCCCATGGTCCTTACGGAGTCCCCAGCATCCACTAGGACGTTAGAGAAATAAAAGTGAAAAGCATTCTCAGTGCCTTACTAATCTGTGTGTCACTATAGTATTGCATCCCTCTTATCTGTATACCTCACGTTATAAAACAAAGAACTGCGCTGTTGGCCCTCTAACCATAACACCAAAGTAGGCTGTCCAGTTAGACAGGGGTTGCCTGTCTTAGGACAGTACCATGCTAATTTTTTTTATTAACTTGAATTGCAGTACTCTTAACTCACCAAACCTATGTGGGAAAACAGTGTCCTAGGCAATCCCCCAAACATATAGGTTCCCTCTGCTCCCTGATCGCAGAAGCCATATCTTTTAGGGAACAAAAGTCTTCAGATCCATATTCACTGCCAGACTACGTGGGGCCACTTTTCCATTAGGTAGCCAAAGCTTTCCTTGGGAGCTTCAGTTTCGTTCCAAAAGAAAATACCATTAATCACTCAGGCCTCACAGACCCACCATATACTTAAAAGATCAGCAGCTATTTAAAGGGCAGATTCAATTAGCCGTGGCTACAGATCCCTGGTTTAATGCATGGAGCTATTCAATCACTTTACAATTTCCATGCACTGTAAACCAGAGGCTAACGGGCGTTAATTTATAGCTCCTGGGTTAAGTGCCTGGAGCTATGGAATTAGGAGGTGCATTTAATGCGGATTTTTCCGCACAGATCCTGAGGCTAACTGTATTAAGTGTACTGTCTGGGGTGTACTGCGCAGGGTAGCTAACTGTAATTGAATAGCTCAGGGCATAGCTGCAGCCGAGTGGAAGCCCTGCAACTTAATTGAATCTGCCCCAGTGGCTACTCGCAACCCTCAGCACAAATAAATGCAACACTCCATAGCCCACTGAAGGCTTGTGTCTTAAGACCCTTCTTCAGAGATAGGAGGTGTCCATTGCTCCCTGGCCACTGGAACCTTAAGCACCTTTAGGATGCAAGGGCTTTCCCACAAGCTAAAGATGAAGTCTCCCCAGAGACTGGATCTTCAACGTCCTGGTATTTGGCCTCTTGGACAGAGGGGCAAGACAAGCTGTCTATTTTATGAAGTTGTAACCCTTATTGTGACAGGCTACTTTAGGAATAGAAGGGCTCCTCCATCCTGGACCCCCTCTAGTGAGGGTAAGGGTGTACAAACCACAGTTCAACGCGAGACTGATATTTGCCAAAGCTATCTCCAGGAATCCAGAATCTTCACTCAAAGGAGATTGGAGGTGGGAGCCTGCAAGGGTCAACTACATGCAGCAAAAAAAATAATCTGTATATTTCATTACTACTTAATAAACAGCATAAAACTAAAAAGACTCTCTCATTATATTGTTTTTTTGTTTTTTTAAACTGGGTAGAAGGACTCCAGGGCAAAGGGTGTTGGGATTTTGTCGGATGTAGGAACCATGGCAACTAGTCATCAATTGGCTTTTGTTTGTTTAGGAAGAGTAGACAATGGAAGACATTGTCAGATAGGTCACTCTGGTTTTAATGATTATTTACTAACCTTGCTTAAGGATAAAAATTTGCATTAAAGTGTGGCATATAGACATGCCTTTACCCACCAGCATTTTCCTTGATGCCAAAGTACTTCCACCTTATGAAGTAGACACCAGCCAAGTAACCAATACTGTACATTAACCATTTGGGATTTAGAATTTGTCATGCCTCTGAGTTATTACATCTGCTCAGTACCCACATTTTATAGGCTTTGATGATTTTGTTATGACATAATTAGTCTACAAACCAAAGTAAGAGATCGTTCATTAATATGTGACTGCCCCAAACATCGTGTGCAGGTAATTCAGGCTGGTGAAGGAGGAGATTTAGCACAATACTGGATAGTTTTAACATTTACACTATGAAGTTAACTCAAAGAAAAATATATGGAACATACTGTATATTCTGAGAGGTGGTCTCCTAATATAGAGGACATGGTTTAACCACTTAACTGACAATTTATTTAGCCGAAAACCGCTCCGAAATTGCCTGTTTTTTTTTAATGAGTGAATTAGGTGAAGAACATGAATTTACCCCTATCCCAAATGATTTTAGCTGAAAAAAAAAAAGGATTTTTTGTTGTTAAAAATAGTTTTTTTTTTTTTAATATTAAAAACATTGAAACATCGATCGGGAACATTGCGGTTTTCATTTTGAAACCCGGGACAGTCTGCAGGTACAGTGGGGCAAAAAAGTATTTGGATAGCCACCGATTGTGCAAGTTGATCCACTTAAAATGATCAGAGAGGTCTGTAATTTCCATCATAGGTACACTTCAACTGTGAGAGACGGAATCTAAAAAAACAACAACTAGGAAATCACATTGTATGATTTTTAAACAATTTATTTGTATATTCTTGCGGAAAATAAATATTTGGACAATCAAAAAGTTTAATGGTGTGTACACACGGTGAGATCCTTGCTATGCCCGATTTCCACTTTGCGATTTCCCCTGAACTCCCCAAAGCCCAGCACCACTGATTTTGACTAACTTTTCTTGAGATATGGACTATGTGTGCTTACGATTTTGGCTTATGTGAGATTTAATTGACTTATGCGAGATGAACTAGATTGTACACTGATCTAGCAAGGATGGACTTGCCTGCACAGTCTATCTTTTCTTGCGATACCGACCTGGCGGGACCACGCATCGGGATCGCAAGCGGCATAACACCTTGCGATTTGCACTATCTTTTCTATCGATTTGGACTATATTGTCAAAATCAAAAGAAAAAATCTCACCGTGTGTACACACCATAACTCAATACTTTGTAATATAACCTCGGTTGGCAATTACAGAGGTCAAACGTTTCCTGTAGTTCTTGACCAGGTTTGCCCCCACTGTAGCAGGTATTTTGGCCCACTCTTCCATGCACATCTTCTCTAGATCTGTCATGTTTTGGGGCTGTCGCCGGGCAACACGGACTTTCAACTCCCTCCAGATTTTCTATTGGGTTGAGGTCTGGAGACTGGCTAGGCCACTCCAGGACCTTGAAATGCTTCTTACGGAGTCACTCTTTAGTTGCCCGGGCGGTGTGTTTGGAGTCATTGTCATGCTGGAAGACCCAGCCACGTTCCATCTTCAATGCTTTACAGAGGGAAGGAGGTTTTTGCCCAAAATCTCATGATACATGGCCCCATTCATCCTCTCCTTAATACGGATCAGTCGTCCTGTCCCCTTTGCAGAAAAGCAGCCCCAAAGCATGATGTTTCCACCCCCATGCTTCACAGTGGGTATGGTGTTCTTGGGATGCCATTCATCATTCTTCTCCCTCCAAACACGGCGAGTGGAGTTTATACCAAAAAGTTTGATTTTGCTCTCATCTGACCACATTACATTCTCTCAATCCTCCTCTGGATCATCCAGATGGTCACTGGCAAACTTTAGGCGGGCCTGGACATGTGCTGGCTTAAGCAGGGGGACCTTACAGGCGCTGTAAGGTTTCAATCCATGATGACGTAGTGTGTTACTAATGGTAACTTTTGTGACTGTGGTCCCAGCTCTCTTGAGGTCATTGACCAGGTCCCCCTGTGTAGTTCTGGGATGATTGCTCACCATTCTCAAGATCATTGATACCCCACGAAGTGAGATCTTGCATGGAGCCCCAGGTCGAGGGAGACTGTCAGTGATCTTGTATTTCTTCCATTTTTTAATAATTGTGCCAATAGTTGATCTCTTCTCACTAAGCTGCTTGCCTATTGTCGAGTAGCTCATCCCAGCCTTGTGCAGCTCTACAATTTTGCCCCTGGTGTCCTTAGACAGCTCTCTGGTCTTGGCCATGGTGGAGAGGTAGCAGTCTGACTGTTTGAAGGTGTGGACAGGTGTCTTTTATACAGTTCAAACAGGTGTCATTTATACAGGTAACGAGTGGAAGATAGAAGAGCTTCTCTAAGAAGAAGTAACAGGTCTGTGAGAGCCAGAAATCTTGCTGCTTGGTAGGTGTCCAAATATTTATTTTCCACAAGAATATACAAGTAAATTGTTTAAAAATCATACAATGTGATTTTCTGTTTTTTTCTTCTTCTCCAGATTCTGTCTCTCACAGTTGAAGTGTACCTATGACGGAAACTATAGACCTCTCTCATCTTTTTAAGTGGGTCAACTTGCACAATCGGTGGCTGTCCAAATACTTTTTTGCCCCATTGTACACAAGGCGGGTCTGGGGGTGGTTTGGGAGGGTTAATTTACACTCCCCAGCGGCTGCCATTGTCTGCAGCCGCTGGAGTGGGGGATTCTGCCGTGCTGACCGATCAGCAGCACGGCAGACACAGGGGGAGAGCGCAGGGAGGCAGAGGGACCTTCCGGTCCCTCTGACAGCAGCAGCGGAGGGAAGTTTCTCTTCTCTGCCGCTGCTAACACTCTCTATCTGACTGGTCGCATCCTGTGCAACCAGGTCAGATAGAGCACTTGCAGGCATGGTCGCATCTGATGCGACCATGCCAGGCAAGTGGTTAATACAGGATCACTGCCTCCACTTTCCACTTGTTACCAGACTGACAGTCCGCCCTGTGACAGAACGCAGTGATTTCCTGTTTTTATATATAGATAGATAGAAATATTCATATGGATCATTTATAGGTTTCCACATTTTCTACAAATTTGTTCTGGCCACTATGTTACTATGGAACTCTGCCGGTGACTGACAGTTGTGACTTTTCACTTCAGTTTGGACTTGCAGGAGAGATCAGCCATAAGGATTTCATGCAGCCAATATACATACTGTAGGATGTTTTCTAACTATATTCATTGGTGACAGATGGATCATGTATATGTGAGGTATCAGTATGAAAAACCAGCAGGTGGGATCCCAACCACCAGCATGCTGGCAGCGTGGCAAGCGCTAGAAAGCCCCTTGTGGGCTCACCACGTTGCGGGTACAGCGGCTCGCTGCACTCACCACAGGTTATATTCTCCTTCTATGAGTGTCGTGAACACCCATAGAGGGAGAAAAGCCTGTGGCACCGGGATTCCGGCTGCAGCATTTCACCGCTAGTCGGGAATTCCGGCGTCGGCACTCTGACATCCGAGATCCCGACTAGCGGTATTGTAACAGCATCCCATATGTGCAGCTCAACTAAACAGGTCAAATAGCATTGAAAAAATAAGATTTTAAACCTACCAGTAAATCTTTTTCTCGTAGTCCGTAGAGGATGCTGGGGACTCCGTAAGGACCATGGGGATAGACGGGCTCCGCAGGAGACATGGGCACTTTAAGAAAGACTTTAGGTCTGGGTGTGCACTGGCTCCTCCCTCTATGCCCCTCCTCCAGACCTCAGCTAGAGAAACTGTGCCCAGAGGAGATGGACAGTACGAGGAAAGGATTTTTGTTAACCCAAGGGCAAGAGTCATACCAGCCACACCAATCACACCGTATAACTTGTGTATCAAGTAAACAGTTAACAGCATGAAAAAATAACGTAGCATCAGTCCAACCCGATGGAACTATAACATAACCCTTATGTAAGCAAAACTATATACAAGTCTCGCAGAAGTAGTCCGCACTTGGGACGGGCGCCCAGCATCCTCTACGGACTACGAGAAAAAGATTTACCGGTAGGTTTAAAATCTTATTTTCTCTAACGTCCTAGAGGATGCTGGGGACTCCGTAAGGACCATGGGGATTATACCAAAGCTCCCAAACGGGCGGGAGAGTGCGGATGACTCTGCAGCACCGATTGAGCAAACCTTAGGTCCTCCTCAGCCAGGGTATCAAACTTATAGAATTTTGCAAATGTGTTTGAACTTGACCAAGTAGCAGCTCGGCACAGTTGCAGTGCTGAGACCCCTCGGGCAGCTGCCCAAGACGAGCCCACCTTCCTAGTGGAATGGGCCTTGACTGATTTTAGTAACGGCAATCCAGCCGTAGAATGCGCCTGCTGGATGGTATTACAGATCCAGCGAGCAATAGTCTGCTTCGAAGCAGGGGCGCCAGCCTTGCTGGCCCCATACAGGACAAACAGAGCTTCCGTTTTCCTGACTCTAGCCGTTCTGGCAACATAAATTTTCAAAGCCCTGACTACTTCAAGGGATTCAGAATCCTCCAAATCTCGTGTAGCCACAAGCACCACAATAGGTTGGTTCATATGAAAGGATGACACCACCTTAGGCAAGAATTGAGGACGGGTCCGCAATTCCGCCCTATCCATATGGAAAACCAGATAGGGACTTTTATGAGACAAAGCCGCCAATTCCGACACTCGCCTAGCCGAAGCCAAGGCTAATAACATGACCACCTTCCAAGTGAGATACTTTAACTCCACCGTTTGAAGTGGTTCAAACCAGTGCGACTTAAGGAAACTCAACACCACGTTAAGGTCCCAAGGCGCCACCGGAGGTATAAAAGGAGGCTGAATATGCAGCACTCCCTTTACAAAAGTCTGCACTTCTGGGAGAGAAGCCAATTCTTTTTGAAAGAAAATGGATAAGGCAGAAATCTGAACCTTAATGGATCCTAACTTTAGGCCCAAATTCACTCCAGTCTGTAAGAAGTGTAGGAAACGGCCCAGATGGAATTCTTCCGTAGGAGCATTCCTGGCCTCACACCAAGAAACATATTTTCGCCGTATACAGTGATAATGTTTAGCTGTCATGTCCTTCCTAGCCTTTATCAGCGTAGGAATGACCTCATCCGGAATTCCTTTTTCCGCTAGGATCCGGCGTTCCACCACCATGCCGTCAAACGCAGCCGCGGTAAGTCTTGGAACAGACATGGCCCCTGTTGTAACAGGTCCTGTCGTAGAGGAAGAGGCCACGGATCTTCTGTGAGCATTTCCAGCAGATCCGGATACCAGGTCCTTCTTGGCCAATCTGGAACAATGAGAATTGTTCTCACTCCTCTTTTTCTTATTATTCTCAATACCTTGGGTATGAGAGGAAGAGGAGGAAACACATAAACCGACTGGAACACCCACGGTGTCACTAGGGCGTCTAGTGCTACCGCCTGAGGATCTTTTGATATGGCGCAATACTTCTGTAGCTTTTTGTTGAGACGGGATGCCATCATGTCTATCTGGGGCAGTCCCCACCGACTTGCAATCTGTGCGAAGACTTCCTGATGAAGTCCCCACTCCCCTGGATGCAGGTCGTGTCTGCTGAGGAAGTCTGCTTCCCAGTTGTCCACTCCTGGAATGAACACAGCTGACAGTGCGCTTACATGATTTTCCGCCCAGCGAAGAAACTTGGTGGCTTCCGCCATTGCCACTCTGCTCCTTGTGCCGCCTTGGCGGTTTACATGAGCCACTGCGGTGATGTTGTCTGACTGGATCAGAACTGGTTGGTCGCGAAGTAAGTACTCCGCCTGACGTAGGGCGTTGTATATGGCCCTCAGTTCCAGGATGTTTATGTGAAGATACGTCTCTTGACTTGTCCAGAGTCCTTGGAAGTTTCTTCCCTTTGTGACTGCTCCCCACCCTCTGAGGCTCGCGTCCGTGGTCACCAGGATCCAATCCTGAATGCCGAACCTGCGTCCTTCCAAAAGGTGAGCACTCTGCAGCCACCACAGGAGAGATACCCTGGCCCTGGGGGACAGGGTGATCCGCTGATGGATTTGTAGATGTGATCCGGACCACTTGTCCAATAGATCCCATTGGAAAGTCCTTGCATGGAACCTGCCGAAGGGAATGGCCTCGTATGATGCCACCATTTTCCCCAGGACTTGAGTGCAATGATGCACAGACACTTGTTTTGGCTTCAATAGGTCCTTGACTAGAGTCATGAGTTCCTGAGCCTTTTCTATCGGGAGAAAAACCTTTTTCTGGTCTGTTTCCAGAACCATGCCCAAGAAGCTCAGATGAGTCGTAGGAACCAGCGGAGACTTCGGGATGTTGAGAATCCAGCCGTGTTGCCGTAACACCTTCACTGAAAGTGACACACTGTTCAGTAACTTCTCTCGTGATCTCGCTTTTATGAGGAGATCGTCCAAGTACGGGATAATTGTGACACCCTGCTTGCGCAGTAGCATCATCATTTCCGCCATTACCTTTGTGAAAATCCTCGGGGCCGTGGAAAGCCCAAACGGCAACGTCTGAAATTGGTAATGACAATCCTGTACCGCAAATCTCAGGTACGCCTGATGAGGTGGATATATGGGAACATGAAGGTATGCATCCTTTATGTCCAGGGATACAAAAAAATCCCCCCCTTCCAGGCTGGCGATGACCGCTCTGAGCGATTCCATTTTGAACTTGAACCGTTTTAAGTATAGGTTCAGTGATTTTAAATTCATTATGGGTTTGACCGAACCGTCCGGTTTCGGAACTACAAACAGGGTGGAGTAGTATTCCCTTCCCTCTCTGAAGCAGGGGAACTTCGACCACCACCTGTTGACACAATTTGTGAATAGCATTTAACACTATTTCCCTTTCTAGGAGAGAAGTCGGTAGAGCCGATTTGAAAAACCGGCGAGGAGGCACCTCTTCGAATTCCAGCTTGTATCCCTGAGAAACAATTTCTATTGCCCAGGGATCCACCTGTGAGTGAACCCAGATGTGGCTGAAAAGTCGAAGACGTGCCCCCACTGGGGCGGGCTCCCCCAGCGGAGCCCCAGTGTCATGCGGTGGATTTTGCAGAAGCCGGGAGGATTTCTGTTCCTGGGAACTAGCTGTGCTATGCAGCTTTTTACCTCTGCCCTTACCTCTGGCGAGAAAGGACGATCCACGCACTCTTCTGCTTTTATTTGAACGAAAGGACTGCATTTGATAATGTGGCGCTTTCTTAGGTTGTGAGGGAACATAAGGCAAAAAAATCGATTTACCTGCCCCCTTGTAAGGTAAAACCTCCAAATGTCTTTTTGAGTCGGCATCACCGGTCCACTGCCGGGTCCAGAGGACTCGTCTAGCAGAGATTGACATGGCGTTTATTCTGGAACCCAGTAAACTAATGTCTCTTTAAGCATTCTTCATATATAAGACCGCATCCTTTATATGGCCTAGGGTCAATAAAATGGTATCCTTATCTAGGGTCTCAATCTCCGCCGATAAGGAATCTGTCCATGCTGCTATCGCGCTACAAACCCAGGCCAACGCAATTGCCGGTCTGAGTAATGTACCAGAATGTGTGTAAATGGATTTCAAGGTAATCTCCTGCTTGCGGTCTGCAGGATCCTTGAGGGTAGCCGTATCTTGTGACGGCAGCGCTATCTTTTTTGACAAGAGTGTCAACGCTTTGTACACCTTAGGGGAGGATTCCTACCGTACCCTGTCCGTTGGCGGGAAAGGATACGCCATAAGAATCCTTTTGGGAATCTGCAGTTTTTTGTCTGGAGATTCCCAAGCTTTTTCACATAATTCGTTCAACTCATGCGAGGAGGGAAAAGTTACCTCGGGCTTTTTTCCCTTATACATGTGTACCCTCGTGTCAGGGACAGGGGGTTCCTCTGTGATATGCAACACTTCTTTTATTGCAATAATCATATATCGAATACATTTTGCCACTTTCGGCTGTAACTTTACATCATCGTAGTCGACACTGGAGTCCGAATCCGTGTCGGTATCAGTGTCTGCTATTTGGGATAGTGGGCGCTTCTGAGACCTTGAAGGTCCCGGCGACATAGGGACAGACACGGGTTCACTCCCTGACTGTTCCTTAGCCTCAGCTTTGTCTAATCTCTTGTGCAATAAGTTCACACTAGCACTTAAAACATTCCACATATCCACCCAGTCAGGTGTCGGCACCGCCGGAGACCTCACATTCATACGCTCCCCCTCCTCTCTAGGTGAGCCTTCTACCTCAGACATGTCGACACATGCGTACCGACACAACACACACACAGGGAACCTCTTATCTGAAGACAGTTTCCCCACCAGGCCCTTTGGAGAGACAGAGAGAGAGTATGCCAGCACACACCCCAGCGCTGTATGATCCAGGACAAAACCACAAATAATATTATGTTTACCCAGATAGCGCTGTTTACATATACAATATGCGCCAAATTTGTGCCCCCACCTCTCTTTAAAACCCTCTGTCTACCGTGGTGTAAGCAGGGGAGAGTCCGGGGAGCTTCCTCTCAGTGGTGCTGTGGAGAAAAAATGGCGCTGGTGAGTGCTGAGGGAGAAGCCCCGCCCCCTCGGCGGCAGGCTTCTGTCCCGCTGAAAATTTCAAAACTTGGCGGGGGCTCTTATATATGTACAGTGCCCAGCTGTACATATACTTATTTTTGCCAAAAGAGGTCTATATGCTGCCCAGGGCGCCCCCCCTGCGCCCTTACAGTGACTGCCGCGTGTGAGGTGTATGGGAGCAATGGCGCACAGCTGCAGTGCTGTGCGTTACCTCAGTGAAGATCATGAAGTCTTCTGCCGCCTCTGAAGTCTTCTTTTCTTCTCATACTCACCCGGCTTCTATCTTCCGGCTCTGCGAGGGGGAGGGCGGCGCGGCTCTGGGACGGACGGCGAGGTTGAGACCTGCGTACCAATCCCTCTGGAGCTAATGGTGTCCAGTAGCCTAAGAAGCAGAGCCTTGAAACTCACAGAAGTAGGTCTGCTTCTCCCCCCTCAGTTCCTCGATGCAGGGAGTCTGTTGCCAGCAGGCTCCCTGAAAATAAAAAACAAAAAACAAATATTCTGTCAGGAAGCTCAGGAGAGCTCCCTGAAGTGCACCCATCTCCTCTGGGCACAGTATCAAACTGAGTTCTGGAGGAGGGCATAGAGGGAGGAGCCAGTGCACACCCAGACCTAAAGTCTTTCTTAAAGTGCCCATGTCTCCTGCGGAGCCCGTCTATCCCCATGGTCCTTACGGAGTCCCCAGCATCCCCTAGGACGTTAGAGAAATATATATTTTTTTTTATTATTTTCTGGTGTCCAAGTCTTAAATACTTTGTTGGTAGAAAACATTGTTCAGTCTGTCTGGGATTACATGAAGAGGCAGAAGGATTTGAGCAAGCCTACAGCCACAGAAGATCTGTAATTAGTTCTTCAAGATGTTTGGAACAACCTCCCCACCAAGTTCCTTCAAAAACTGTGTGCAAGTATACGTAGAAGAATTGATGCTGTTTTGAAGCAAAGGGTGGTCACACCAAATATTAATTTAGCTTTATCTTCTGTTCATTCGCATTTTGTTAATTGATAAAAAATAAACTATTAACATTTCTATTTTTTTTTTAAAGCATTCTTACTTTGCAGCATTTTTTCCACACCTGCCTAAAACATTTGCACATTACTGTGTATGTAAATAGTATTTAGGAAATAGGAAAAACTTTAGCTAATTATCAGACAAGAGAGAGAGTTATGGGCTGTATGTATATTAATGCAACAAATGAAGCAGATACTGTGACTTCGTTTGCTTCAGCCATAGCAGCCCAAGTCTTTATTTAAAGGTTTTATTTTCACAGAAAAGGAACCCTAGCCCTGCTATTATCTATTTTCAGATTGTATTGCAATAATATGCAAGTTCCCCACTAAGCCTAGCAACCAGCAAAGTACAAGCTAGACTAATGTAAGCATCTTTGCTTGACATGCTTGGCTTTATTCTGGATGTCTTAAACAGATTAACTAAAAAAAACATGTCGACATAAAAAAAAAAAAAATCAGGAGACAATCATCCTCCATCCTGCTTCCCTTTACTCCTTATAGTTTCTTGTTTAACACCTCAGCATTACAACACAGTTGTGTCAGCGATAAGAGTCCCCTGCTGATTGCCAGTACACACAGTAGCAGTTGTGTAGATGGCAGAATAAGCACAGGAGCAGGATAGATAGGGTGACTGCGTGCACATGTCAGGAATAGTTTTTCAAAGACCCATATCTCCAGCAGATCTCTCTAGTCTGGTGTCTGACAGATAATCGTGTCACCAGAATCATCGTACATGGGGCTGACAACTGTTCTACCCAAATTTCAGCAATTAGCAGAATACCCCATTGACATTGTACATTTTTATAGAGTTCTAGTCTAGCAAACAGATACAGTTAATAAAAAAGCCCTTTGCAATTGTGTGTGGTATTGAAAGTCGACAGCAACTAGGTCGACAATGTCTAGGTCGACCACTATTGTTCGACAGTATCTAGGTCGACAGGGTCTTTAGGTCAACATGTTCTAGGTCGACAGGTCAAAAGGTCGACATGAGTTTTTAATGTTATTTTGGTGTCGTTTTCTTCGTAGAGTGACCGGGAACCCCAATTAGTGCACCGCGTTCGCTCGCCATGCTTCGGGCATGGTGCCTTCGCTCCGCTACCGCTTCGCTCGGCACAGATTACCATTCCAATCGTAGTCCACGTGGATCGTTAAGTATGAAAAGGTTAAAAAAAAGAAAAAAAAATGTGAAAAACTAATGTCGACCTTTTGACCTGTCGACCTAGAACATGTCGACCTAAAGACCCTGTCGACCTAGACACCCTGTCGACCTAGTTACTGTCGACAAATAGTGGTCGACCTAGACATTGTCGACCTAGTTACTGTCGACTTTCAATCCGGATCCCTTGCAATTACATTTGGTTTTATCTGAAGGAACACTGGCAAGTTGAATCAGCCTTCACATTAGATTGCCCTCCTACTACTGCTTTTCATAAAAGCTTGCTTGAAATAATGTGGGCGACTGGTGGAGCCATAAAGGCTTCAGGCGATCACTGCTTTGTTTGGGCCAGCAGTTTACCAAGTATTTGTTTTTTCACATTATGGAGAAGGTTTAATTATTTTTCTGCACTATCCACCAACTCATGCCACCCGCTTTATCTGCAGACACATCAAACTTGTAATGCTGGCCAGTGGCTTGATGTGAAACGGTGTGTGCGGCCTAAATACAACCAACAAACAATTGTGAGTGCTGGAACATGTACAGTATAAAACAAATTGTAAGTAATGAAACTATATCCAACCCTGCTCCCCAACAGATAATAGTGTATTACCACGCACTAACTATATCCAACGCTGCTCCCCAGCAGCATAGTAGACTTACCATGGTTAAGACTCTTTCTGTGAGGTACATTGGGTCCACAGGAAAACATTGAGGTGTAGAGTGGATCTTGATCCAGAGGCATCAATAGACTAAAGCTTTAGGCTGTACCAGGATGCATTGGGGCCTCCTCTACAAACCCCGCCTCCAGGCACTGGAGCTCAGTTCCGTTAACCAGTCAAATGCAGGAGCAAGCAAGAGAGAAGGCAGATGTTAGTCACATAGAGCCACGGTGCGTCAGGGTGGGTGCCCTGTGGAACCAATGTACCTTGCAGAAAGTGTTAACCATGGTAAGTCTACCATAACACTCCTTTTCTGCAGCAGGATACATTGCTTTCCACAGGAAACCATTGGGGATGTTCTAAAGCAGTTCCTCAAGGGAGGGGACACACCCTAGCAGGTGTTGGAACCCGGCGTCCAAAAGAAGCATCCTGGGAGGCAGAAGTATCAAAGGCATAGAACCTAATAAACGTGTTCACTGAGGACCATGGTGCCGCCTTGCACAAATTTTCTGCGGACGCACCATGGTGGGCCGTTCAAGAAGGCCCAACAGACCGAGTAGAATGGGCTTTAATAGCAGCAGGAGCTGGGAGTCCAGCCTGCGCATAAGCTTGTGCAATCACCATTCTAATCCATCTGGCCAAGGTTTGCTTATTTGCATGCCAGCCATGTTTGTGGAAACCAAACAGTACAAAAAGAGAATCTGACCTCCTGATAGAGGCAGTCCTCTCTACATAAACACGGAGAGCCCTTACCACATCCAAAGAACGCTCTTTGGAAGACAAATCTGAAGAGATAAGGGCCGGAACCACAACCCCTTGGTTAAGGTGAAAAGATGACACCACCTTAGGCAAATAACCTGGTCGAGTTTGTAGAACTGCCCGGTCACAGTGAAAAATCACATAGGGTGGACAACAGGACAAAGCGCCTAATTCCGACACCAGTCTTGCAGAGGCAATAGCCAGCAAAAACAGGACCTTGGCCGTGAGCCATTTAAGGTCCGCCAACTCAAGAGGTTCAAATGGAGACTCTTGCAGGGCTTTTAGTACAAGTCAAATCCCATGGAGCCACAGGAGGGACATAGGGAGGCTGAATCCTAAGTACGCCCCGAGTGAAAGTACAAACGTCAGGTATAGACGCAATTTTCCTCTGACACCATACTAACAAGGCAGATATGTGAACCTTGAGGGAGGCCAAATGAAGACCTAGGTAAAGGCCTCATTGCAGAAAAGCAAGATTTCTGGACGTTCTGGAACAATATGTATCATAATTCTTATCAGCACACCAGGTGAAGTAAGAATTCCAGACCCTTTGGCCCTCAGGAGTGATGCTTCAAGAGCCACGCCGTCAAAGCCAGTCTGGACAGGTCTGTGTAAAGACAAGAGCCCTGTACGAGAAGGTCCAGGCGCTGAGGAAGTAGAAAGGGATTCTCTGTTGATAGACCCTGCAGGTCTGAGAACCAATGCCTTTGAGGCCATGCTGGAGCAACTAGAAGTAGTATTCCTCCTCCTTATTTGAACTTCAGTAGGACCCTGGGCAGGAGTGACACTGGAGGGAACACGTAAAGCAGCCGAAAGTTCCATGGAACTGCCCAGTGCATCCACGAATGCTGCTTGAGGATCCCTGGTTCTTGATCTGAAGACCGGAGTCTTGTGATTGTGTCGAGACGCCATGAGGTCCACGTCTGGTAGGCCCCCATCTGTCCACTAGGAGTTGAAAGACTTCCGGATGAAGACTCCACTCTCCCAGTTTAGGCCGTCCGGAATGAACACTGCCGATATGGCTGGCAGATGGCGTTCCGCCCAACAAAGGATTTTTGACACTTCCATCACTGCCATGCTGCTTCGAGTGCCACCTTGATGATTTATGCATGCCACTGTAGTGGCATTGTCTGACCTTACTTGAACAGGCCTGTTCTGTACCAGAGGCAGGGCGAGAGAGAATGCATTGAACACCGCCCTCAACTCCAGAATGTTTATTGGGAGGAGTGATACCTCCTTGGTCTAGCGACCCCTCCACCCATCCCCTTAGACTGGGGGTGTCAGTTGTTAGCAGGACCAAGAAGGGACGGCCCCTGTTTAATCACTGTTCCTCCAGACGGACAAACCTCCGGTTAAAGTAGTCATCTGAGGTCTGATCCGATGAGGCTGGCCATCCCATTTGGAAAGGATTAACCTCTGCAGTGGGCGGGAATGAAACTGAGCGTACTCTATCATGTCGAATGCTAACACCATTAGGCCTAGTAATTGCATCGCCGAGTGTATTGACACTCTGTGGCGACAAAGGAAGCATGTTATCCTGTCCTGAAGCTTCAGGACCTTTTCTGGGGACAGAAACAGCCATTGACTGTGTGTGTCCAGAAGTGCCCCCAGGCGTACCATGCTCTGAGCTGGACCAGCGAGGACTTCTTCCAATTGATAAGCCACCCGTGGGCTTGCAGGAAGGTTACAGTCGTTTGCCGATGACTGAGGAGGACATCTTGGGAATTTGCCAGAATCAGCAGGTCGTCCAGATACGGCAGGATTCTGATCCCCTGGTGACAGAGATGGGCCGTCATCACAGCCATGACCTTGGTGAAGATCCGAGGAGCCATGGCCAGTCCAAGTGGTAGAGCCTGGAATTGATAATGTAGGTTGCCAATAGCAACTACTGGCGAGACATGGCAATAGGTATATGCAGGTATGCATCCTGTATATCCAGGTATACCACATATAGTCTCCTTGTTCCATAGCCAGTATAATTGAGTGCAGTGTTCCCATACAAAACTTTGGCACTCTCACAAACTTGTTCAGGGATTTGAGGTGGAGTATAGGCCGGAATGACCCATTTGGTTTCAGACTAGAAACAGGGTCGAGTAATAACCTCTGCCTCTCTGGGACTGAGGTATCGGCGCAACCACTCCTGTACTCAGGAGAAAACACTTATTTGCAAAGCTTGCGCCTTTAACGGATCCGAAGGTAGAACTATGGTGCAAATCTGGCGCGGGGGAAGTCTCTGGAAAGAGACAGCGTATCCGTGCGAGACACATGCACCTGAAGTGATCTTTAACCAGACATGGGCGAACTCTAGAAGTCAGCCTCCCACACTGGGGTCCCCCAGTAGGAGGCCCGCCCCGTCATGCAGTAGGCTTGTCTTGTATAGAAGCAGCCGCCTGACGGGCTGCCCAGGATTGTTTGGCCTTGGGCTTTGTGGTTTTGGGAGCATGAGACTGTCTCGGGTATGCCTGTCCTTTTGCTTTCCCTTGAGGCCGAAAGGAACGAAAAGTGGTACCATCTGCCTTCTGTGCAGAAGGATTAGTATTTGGACTTAAAGCAGTCTTAGCAGCTGCTAACGCAGACAAATTTTATTCAATTCTTCCCCAAACAAAATGTCCCCAGTAAAGGGGAGTACACATAGTACATAGACCATCATACAAAACTTCCCCTTCTGATAAATCCACTGATTTACTGCCCTATCTGTTAGACATTATGCAAAAATGCAACAGAGCGACTTAGCACGATAAAGCCAGACAAAATACAATACCTGCGAATAAATCCGGTATTATGTGACTGAGTACACAGTAGAATATGCGTATAGGAATAAATACTATGACGCACTATATTAGCTGTCCCAGAAGCACATTATATATATTTTATAATATTCGTACAATATATTCTATAACAGGTTTACTTTTTCTTAACTAATGCTGTCTGTATGAGGACATGTAGAATACTCAACGGTTTGTAAAGTCGCAGCGCTATATACAGGCGGCTTTACAAAGGAGACCTTGCTCTGCAGTCCCAGAGACCAGTAGTAGCTATGCTCAGAAGATGGCGCTCAGCATCTCAGTCAGGGAGTGAGGGATAGTGTGAGGCAGCTCTAGGTCGGGAAAATCTGCTCAGAGATGGCACCCTGGGCCGGGGGAGGGGCTACACCTCCCATATGCTAGACTTCCACCCTGGGTACTGTGAGTCTTATTAAATGGGGTGTTAGTACAACCGACCTGTACTCTGAAGCCCCGGTGGTCTACCGGAATCCCTGGTCGGAGACCTTGTCTACGCCAGTGCCGAGACCAGTCTCCCTAGGTCGCGGATGGAACGTGATTTAATGGCGGGTCCCATCTGGGGGACCCTCTTACCTCATCTCCGTAGCAGCCATGCAAACAAGAGCATCTGCGACCGTGCCTCTGGATCAAGATACAGTCTACACCCCAATGTTTTCCTGTGGAAACCAATGTATCCTGCTGCAGAAAAGTGTACTACCACACACACTAAGTCTATCTAACCGTGATCCCCAGCAGATAAACGTGTATTACCACACACTAACTATATCCAATGCTGCTCCCCAGCAGGTAATCCTGTATTACCACGCACTGACTATATCCAACCCTGCTTGTACTGTTAGACAAATTACACCACAATTTAGAGTTACAGCATTTCCCGGACCAACCACGGTTGTTCTTTGCCCCAGGAGTTGAAGGTGATTGGCTGAGAAGTATTTCATTATCCACACCAATTTCATCTTATCCAGGAGGTGGACTAATGTGACTAAATACAACCAGCCTATCAGATCCTTATTGGGCATTCTGAAAAACGCAGCGAGTGTGGCCATCTTCCAATTGCACATATCATTTTGGTTCAAGCCTACTGGGAGTGATCCAGGCCACTCAATCCAAGGGAACAGAAGGGAACCTGCATATGGTTTGCTGTACCGATTATACCCCTTAAGCAGCAGCATTACTGTAACGTAACTCATTTGTAAGTAGTAACATTTAAAATACACATAAACGGGATGTAGTCACCATCCCAGCGGTCAGCATACCGACGCCAGGATCCCAGCTGCCAGAATGCCGGCAGGGGGCTCAGGACTATTCCCACTCGTGGGTGTCCACGACACCAATAGAGTGGGAATGGAATCTGTGGGGAGCGCAGGGGGCTTTGTTGCGCTTGCCCCCCCTGCCGGCATTCTGGCAGCCGGGATCCTGGCATCGGTATGCTGCCCGCTGGGAGCCTGCCCGCCAGTCAAGCATACCCAAAACACATAAACAGTGAGCACAATGGCTTAAATCATGAAAAAAATTTATTTTAGTTACATATATATAGGTTAAAAGATTTCCATCAATAGTGTTTTATCAAGAATTTAAGTGATGACATTGCCAACAAGAAACGCAATGTATGGTCCTTAGTTTAATTGACAAAGATATGATATTAGTGTTCTGCATTGTTAGTCATTTTGACTATTTACATAAAGAAACATAACCGGTTCCTGTATCAAAACAGGTGACTAAAATAGGTTCCAACATTTACATCCTTAGTATAAAATGGACAATGCATACTGTGCACCTTTCGCATGAAATATATGTATATTTATGTACAAAATAAACAAAAATATATCACAAGGAACATTAACTGACCTATTTGATAACAGTCAACGCACACAAATAAAACAAACAAACAAACAAACAAACAAACAGAAAAAGGCATTTAAAATAAACTAAAAGCATTGAATTTGGTCTCGGTCTGCAGCATTAAGCTGCATTATGTCCCTGCACAGTGATATTTTGATCTTTCCATACACCGTTAATATATATATTTTTTAAATCACAGATTGTATCCTTTTAACTGTAGTTAATGTAGATGGCGATGCAGCAGTTTAGGGTAACAAATAAAATCCCTTTGCATACTTTAGGTACTTTGTGATGAGATACTGGTACTATAGATATGATTGGAATGAGAAAGAATAAAAATATATATGTATATAGTGCATGTTTCTGCTCTTCAGCCACATCTGGAATGATTCGATGGAAAGACCTCTTGCATGATTGCAGGCAAAAAATACTTTCCCATAGCTGTATGGAGTACACAATACATAGCTTCCCTCAGTATGTAGATGCCACAATGGTGTGTAGAAAGCAGGATAACCACAGTATAGATTGCTAGTACACAACCTGAAACTTGTTCTGAGATACAATCAACCATTCTGTTTAGTTCCGTTAAAAACACTACTGCCCTTTTACATTGCTGGAGTGATGCAGATTTATAATTTTATGTAAGAAAGTTGGATTTAGTGTTATTGAAGAGCATTAAAAAAAGAAAGAAAAAAAAAAAAAAAAAGAATACAAACACACAGATACAAACATTTAAACAACTGGTATGGTGTTCCCCTGCCCACTCACCCTGTGTAACAGAGACATGCCAGCACACTGACAAAATATAGGTGTCTTCAAACTAGCGCATTGGGATGGTAGTAGGACACAGGGTGAAGTCTGAAGTTAGGGCACACTCTGTATGACAGACCAAAACCATAAATATATACACGTTTATAAAAGCATAACTTTTGTTCATAGGCATAAAATATTGCACAGGGTTTTTTCTTTGCTGTTGTGTCTGCAGAATGTTGAAATTTACCAGTGTGGTAAACTAGAAAACAAACAAAAACAAGACCTTCCTCTTATGTGCTCAGCAAATTAGGATACGCTCGCTTCGATCTAAAGCTATAAACATTAAAAAAAGAAAACAAATGTATTTTCTGATAACACTGTTAGAACAAATGTTTCCATCGAACGTCTTTGTCTGGTGTATGGCAATGGTGACATTTTGGCAAAATGTGAAGGCAAGTAGAAGTTCTATACATGCTGTATCAGTTCGGTCTGAAGATCATACAATAGTATAGTACATACTGTAACAATAGTCATCGATGCCCAATCAAAAAGTGTCTTGATGAAGAGTGGCATTTATAAATTAAACTGTAGTGGAGTAAGATTCAGTTCTTTTTGTCATTTGTTTTGGGGCCACTCCATTGGAATCAGCCGTGATGCTAAGTTCTTCAACATCGCTTTCACTGCTGTCCAAATCGGAAGGGACTAACCCCAACTTTCCATGTGTTTGGGCAAGACCATAATGAACGTCCCCTTGCCGTAGAGTACCAGAGGCATAGTCTTCATCAGAAGAATGGAAGGATACATCATCTCCTATTATGTGGTTGACAATATGGATACCATCAAAAGTGGGTTGGTCTGTGAAGCCCCTCTGACTTTTTCGACATCGTATCTGTTAAAGAGAGAACATAAAAGTTTAAGATGCTTAATATATTAGTTGTAAAAGTAAAAAAACAAAAACAACAACAACAACAACAACACAGTAGCGTACCAGTCCACATTAAAGAATAATCTATAATAGGTGACCAAGTAACATTCAACACTCCCAACTATAAATACACAGCTACAAGGCCCCTTTAGTCTGAATAGCCAAAATGTTGCCTGCCCCTGCTCAGAAAGAGTACTCTCCCCTTTCTAATGTAATACCAATGCGTACAAAACTTATTTTCATCATACTTCAAGGTGCAGCAACATATTACCAGTCAATATAAGGCCTAATTCAGATCTGATCGCAGCAGCAAATGTGTTTCCAGTTGGGCAAAACCATGTGCACTGCAGGGGGTAAGAACAGATATAACATTTGCAGAGAGAGTTAGATTTGGGTGGGTTATTTTGTTTCTCTGCAGGGTAAATACTGGTTGCTTTATTTTTACACTGCAATTTAGATTTCAGTTTGAACACACCCCACCCAAATCTAACTCTCTGCACGTTATATCTGCCCCCCCCCCCCCCTGCAGTGCACATGGTTTTGCCCAACTGCTAACAAATTTGTTGCTGCGATCAGATCTGAATTACCCCCTAGACCAGAGGTCTCAAACTCGGTCCTCGGGGGCACACACAGTGCATGTTTTGCAGGTCTCCTCACAGAATCGCAAGTGAAATAATTAGCTCCACATGTGGACCTTTTAAAATGTGTCAGTGAGTAAGTAATACACCTGTGCACCTGCTGGGTTACCTGCAAAACATGCACTGTGTGGGCTCCCGAGGACAGAGTTTGAGAACCACTGCCCTAGACAGTAGTGCACTAATCCCTACACAACATGCCATAAATGCATAAATATGAGTACAGTACCATAATTTACACAACACAATGGAATGTGTCAAACATGCATACACTGCAAACAGTGCCCGCCACTGCACTACCTGTTTCCTTTTATCAGTCTGTCAAAAGTGGACTTTTACTTAGATTTCTGAAGGCCACACTAATAAAACTAAAGACATGCACACAGAACATTTGGGAACATTCCCAGCGGTACAATGGTACACATTATAGTAGGATCTATTGTAAGCAGGATTCCTCTCTGCCACACAAATGGTGGCAGATGACTGTAAATACATGCGCTACAATGGTTGACTATACACGTTATGAAAGCCTCAACCAAAAATGAGTTAACTATCCAAAACACAGCCTTACCTGGAGTGGACTGTTCCAATGAATCAGGCATGTGTGAAAACAGGTGGGGTTAAAATGATTCAGACAATTCACAATATTACATGCCTAGGCTAATTATTAAATGGAAAGGAGGCAGAATGAAGATGGTGCCGAAACATGTCTCAAACAGAAAAAAAAAAGTTACAAAATCAGATGACAATGACTAGTTACAAAAAGCTAATTAGCAGCACAATGCACCTACTCATGTGAATGCATCCATTTTTATGACAGGTGCATCGATTTGCAGGCCGATATGGTGGCAGCTGTGTAGTTTTGAGCTATTTAGCACACCATACATGGTGAGCCCTAGCTCTTTGCTGAAATGAAAGAGTTTTATAGGCCCTACACACATGCCGATTTTCTGAAAGATATGAACGATCTCGTTCATAAATGAACGAGAACTCGTTCATATCTTTCAGTGTGGAGACTCCAGCGATGAACGATGCGCGGCCCCGCGCTCGTTCATCGCTGGTCTCCCGTCGGCTGTGCATGCAGGCCAATATGGACGATCTCGTCCATATTTGCCTGCACTTCAATGCAGCCGCGTGACGGGGGGAGTGAAGAAACTTCACTCCCCCCGTCACTGCCCCCCCGCCGCCGGGTCGCTCGTCGGCCGTTTCGGCCCTCGGGCACCTCGGCGGCGCATCGTCAAATGTGTAGGGCCCCATAGTCTTTAGAATGGCATTACATAGGAGCTTGAAGGTGTCCCTATCTCATAGGTAGGTGCACAACCTTTGCCTCCCCGGAAAACCACATTTCTTTCATATAAAAGTGACATTTGTGACTTCCAATTGCTGGAAAGATGAGGTGCACATCAACCAATGTAAGAGACATTCACAGAACCACAGTGAGTATCACTTTATATAAATAATAATTCGTTTTCTAGGATATTGGCTTTGTTGTGTGCATGTCTGTGTGTCTATGTTCGGTAAAACACAGTGCAGGCAGCACTGGGGCAGGAACCAATCCGCATGACTAGATTCTCGGTAATATGCAAATGCATATTCCCCAATCTCTAAGATGAATGCACGTGTGAAATAAAAAATAAAAAAAAGAGCTTTCACATAACCACTTAACTAGGAATTCCCTTTATTAACCTAAAAACCACGGTGGTACAGTAATACACGTTGTTTTACTTACTGCACATTTTTTATAAAGATATGTAGCGTCAAACAAACTTGCTACAATGTCTCTAAATATCAATGCTTTGTTTTAACTAATTTGAAGGAAATGCTGCCTAATTTCAGATAATAACCACACAATAAAGTAACCAATTTAAAACAAACACCCATCCAACAAAAAACACAAAGCTCTCTGAACTCCCTACATGCAACACTTGTCGGTCTTTTTGGAAAAAAACAAAACAAGCTAAGCTAACATTAATCATATCACAAGTTCCTTTGACTGACCACAACCACTAGACAAATCTCACTTGGCCAACACACACGATTCTCGCATGAGAACAGTAGGAAGGCATGTTGACAATAATAAAAATTAAAAAAAAAGAGATACTATTAAGATTTATGGTGCAAAGCAATGTTCTGTCTCTCCTCTGCCCAGAAAACCACCCTTTCATGTTACAGATAGGGTCATAGCCAGACCAGACTAGTGACTAGTTTAAGGACCTCTAGGAAGGGTGTGGTATGGAAGGTAGATAGTAACTAGGTCGACATGTCAAAAGGTCGACATGAGTTTTTAATGTATTTTTTTTGTCGTTTTCTTCATAGTGTGACTGGGAATCCCAATTAGTGCACAGTGTCCCCCCTCACATGGCTCGCTTCGCTTGCCATGCTTCGGGCAAGGTGCCTCGCTCTGCTACCGCTGCGCTCGGCACAGGTTACCGTTCCCAATTGTAGTCCACGTGGATCGTTAAGTATGAAAAGGTTAAAAAAAGAAAAAGAAAAAAAAATCATGAAAAACTCATGTCGAGCTTTTGACCTAGAACATGTCGACCTAGTTACTGTCGACCAATAGTGGTCGACCTAGATAGTGTGGACCTAGCGACCGGATCCCAGATCTTTGATGTACAGTAAGCAGGGTTTTCCAGGGCAATTCTCATTTTACTGAAATCACTGCTTTCCATCATCTATAAAATGCTTCAAAGGGGTTAATTCAATTAGGGGCAAAGGGGGCAAGTTGCCGTTGCATAGGTGTATAAATGCTGGCAACAGCAGCAAAACTTGCCCCCCTCATAGCCCGATCTCCCTAGGGGGCTGCAGACAAAAGTCTATGAATCCAGTGGTACTGCACTGCAAGTGTGGCATACAGCCACACTTGCAGAAGCAAGAGCACCCTCCCACCCCCCTTATTGAACTGACCCTATATGTACAAGTAAAACAAGTAACACCAACAGGGCTAAAAAAAAAAAAAAAAAAGGCCATATTTTAATGGTCAAAAAAAAAAAAAAAAAAGGCAGGGTAAATATAATCCAGACAGTGGCCTTCATTCATGATACACATTTGTGATCAATTTCTGAAGTTTCGCATCACTCGGCAGGTCAATGCCAGCATTGAAACCTGCCCCCACAACCACCAGCCAACAAACCAACTTCAGCAGCACAGACGCATTGCCACCAACATTCAGAGATGCACCCAGAGACACACATTACCCCTCTTACCTACACCCCAGCAGCACCCAGAGACACACTACCCCTCCTCTTACCTACACCCCAGCAGCACCCAGAGACACACTGCCCCACTAACACCCAGAGACACACTGCCCCTCTTACCTACACCCCAGCAGCACCCAGAGACACACTACCCCTCTTACCTACACCCCAGCAGCACCCAGAGACACACTACCCCTCTTACCTACACCCCAGCAGCACCCAGAGACACACTACCCCACTAACACCCCAGCAGCACCCAGAGACACACTGCCCCACTAACACCCAGAGACACACTGCCCCTCTTACCAACATCCCAGCAGCACAAAGTGTTACACATCCACCCCTCTGACCAACACCCCAACACAAACAGCACCAAGAGACAATTGTCCCCCCTACCAATACCCCAACCTTAGCAACACCCAGTTACTCTCCTCCCCTTGGCCAACATCCCAACTTCAGCAGCACCCAGAGTTGCCCCCCTTCCCGGCCAGCACCGAGACACCTTTACGCAACCTACCAACTGAACCCCGAGTTACACTTCCCCTGCCAACCAAAAAAACAACCTCAGCAGCACCCAGAGATATAACAGTATACTCATTAATTAAAAACTGTCCCCCACCTAATGCTGTCCACTGTTGATTTTCTGTTCCGGATCGGCTATGTGCATCCCACAGTCAGAGCAGAGTGGAGAGGAAGCAGGTCCCGCTACTGCATGTAAGGTGGGGGTAGGGGCTGGGAGAGGGGCTAAAAGGAGGTAGGAGTCGTGCACCTACCTCTGTTATATGCAGCAGTGTTGTGAGTTGCAACTTGCTGCTGATCCATCCCTGTACCAGATTAGGTATCCGGACTATAGATCTACACTAAAAAGGTCTACAGTCACCAGGTCTACCACTAATGGTAGACATGCATTAGGTGGATAGGGTCAAAAAGTCGACATGTAAAAGGAAGACAGGGTCAAAATGTCGACATAACAATGGTCGACATGCATATGATAGACACTTTTTTTGTTTTTTTCCAACTTTTTCATACTTTACCATCCACGGGGACTAAGATTGGAAAAGTAATCTGTGCCGAGTGCAGCAGTAGTGGAGCAGGGCACCTTGCCCCAAGTTCGCTCACCCTGCGAGGGGGCGCAGTACACTGAGGCTTGTTTTTGGCAGAAAAGTGACATAACACCCCAAAAAAACAAAAAAAAAAATGTGTCTACCTTTTTTGTGTTGACCATTTCTTTTTCGACCTAATGCATGTCTACCATTAGTGGTAGACCTATTGACTGTAGACCTTTTTAGTGTAGATCTAATAATCTACACCCATCCGGTTAAACTGGATCTAGGGCACCTAGAGTAGTACTCTAGTGGTCAAGGCACCCCTGCAGTGCTGGCACCCGGAGGCCACAGCCTCCACTGTCTCAAGCAGTTCTGCACTGAATCCATTTTTTTTCCAAGCAGGGTAAATACTGGCTGCTTTTGCTGGACAGCTTTATTTTTACACATCAATTTAGATTTTATTGTGCAGACACTCTTTTCACATTTAAATCTCTTGGCATATTATAAGCCTGTTCCATTTTCAATACAAAATGGTTATTCCAAGTTACTTTTCTTTGTGCTAAACACAGAATCGGCCCTTTATAGTGGACTCAGGTCACAAGTAAAGGGCAGGGCTGCAGACACAACATGAGGATAAGCTGCCCACAGGTGAGCCGATATTGACAAGACCAGCACATACCTAGTGCCAACATAGGACAAGACTGAACATCCTAGTGATAGCGGTTATCTATCATTTTCAGACTGCATTTACCAGCATACCAAATAATTGATGTATTAAGGTATGCATGTCACACCCTGCAGTACAGAGACAAGTTGCCTGATATCAGTTGGGATATGGCAGTGGGCATCTACCACATTATATACAGAGGAACAGGGAGAAAGAGCTCTTACCCACAGAGCAATCTGTGCACTATAGTGTCTTTAGGAGTATATCATTCCCAGTATATAATCGTACAAAGCTTAAAGCTTAACCATTCAGTAGCTTTACTTCTCAGAACTCATCTGCTCATCGAGCTGTGAAAATAAAGTATGCCAAGTCTATTTTTGTCTACACATTTGTTATAGATTAGTGGGGAGTATCTCACAAACAAGACCAGTGTCATTTTGCGAAGGAACTGTACTTCAGTAGGTCTGCGCTGACTTCACACCAGACTTCACAAATAAAATTTCAAAGGCTCTAAAACACCTACACTTAAAGTGATATCACATAATTTATATTGTGCATATATAGGCATAACAGACATTGGCTATGTATATCTTTAGTTGGCAGCAGCTAACCATTTTGATTCTGGCCTTACGGTGATCAATGCGGAGAAGTCTCATACAGAGAATTCAAGGACACATGCGCTTTTAAAGTATTCAAAAACACAAATTCAATTAATTAAAATATTAATATCATATACCCCACAGAAAATATTAATCACTTTAAATGCTGGTTATGATGGTTCACTTGCAACTACAGCCTGCAGTTTTATAACTCTGTGCACAGAGAGAATGTTCCTTCTGGAAATCTCACAGCATGGTGATAATCAAGGCCTCATAATCAGCATTAAAGTGATTAATATTTGCTGCTATATGGACAAATCCTTGAATTAGCCTCCTGGGGAGTGGTGTTCTATACAAAAGCTCATACTATATAGCATTTTATATGTTATGGGCTTTTAATACGGTTTCTGTCCAGTTGACTGTGGTGTATAGGATAT
This sequence comes from Pseudophryne corroboree, assembly GCF_028390025.1. NCBI lineage: Eukaryota > Metazoa > Chordata > Amphibia > Anura > Myobatrachidae > Pseudophryne > Pseudophryne corroboree. The sequence continues at coordinate 157,729,343 of NC_086452.1, read as the reverse complement.
TAATATTTTAATAAATTTAATTTGTGTTTTTTAATACTTTACCAGCGCATGTGTCATTGAATTCTCTCTGATTTGTGTTTTTCTTTTAAGGGGTTCAGTAATCCCCTCTCTGACACAGCTGCTAAGTAAGGGGTTTTGTTTTTTTTACAGGGCAAACCAGGCGCTTTGTCATTTTTCTGTCTGTTCATACACTAGCTCTATCTATATTTAGTTTGAAAACTAATACCCCCTTTCCACTGACCTGAAAATCCTGTTTTTTTTCCCACAAGAACGCGCACCTACAGTACCCGAGATATATGTCAGTGGAAACAGCTACAGGTCAAAAATCCCAGGTAAAGTGACCTGGGATTTTTACCCTGGACACAAGCAGGGGTTTCAGTGGTAAAAGCTCTCACCCAGGATTTTTGACCCGGGAATTTACAGAAAGCCACTGATTGGTCCATCCTAAGCGCTGGCAGCTGATATTATCACCCAAGGACCAGAGGAGAGGCTGGTGTACATGCTGGTCACTGTTCTGAGAGTTGTGCATTGAGCTGGTCACTGTTCTGAGAGTTGTGCATTGAGCTGGTCACTGTTCTGAGAGTTGCGCATCGAGCTGGGCACACACAGGCTACAGATTGGGCGCTGGGCACAGGTGACAGCACAGAGAGGACGCTGGAGGGTATTTAGTTATGTGAGTAAACCGGCAGTCACTGTTGGCATGCTGACCAACAGGGACTATTCCCACTCGTAGAGTGGTAATAGAACCTATGGCAAGCGCAGAGTGCCACAGAGCCCGCTGCGTGACATGCGCAGCAAGCTGGAAAGGGGATTCGTTGCCCCCCCCCTAACAGCCGGGAACCAGTTGTCTATATTGTGACCGTCGGTCATACCCAACCCTGCCGGAGAGGCTGGTTTACATGCTGGTCACACAGTCTACAGATTGGGCGCTGGGCACAGGTGACAGAGCACAGAGAGGGTGCTGGTCACACAGAGACAAGGCAGAAGGAGAGATGCTATGACAACACAGGTTTTATTGTGCTTTCCCAGGTTTTCCCTTAGTCAGTGGAAACAGCGTCGACCCAAGAAAAAGCCAGGAATACAGTGCAATGGAAACGGGGACATTGGAGAGTGGAAAAAGCCAGGTCAGACCCAGGATTTTGTTGGAATAACCGTATAAGAATGGTTTCTGGCCAGAGCCAAAATAAAATACAGAATTATACGGATACTTGGTTTTACCAAACCAGGCACTGGTGCGCTAACAGACAGACAGAGCAGACGTAAATTCCATATTTATCTAGCTTAATTGTTTCATTTTTACTTTTTCTGTCTGTTGACTTCACAGCGTTTCGAATCTGAAGTGTAATACTCCAGCCAGCTTTAACTTCACTTCTCTGCCTTTTGCCATCATTTCCAAGACACCTTTGAAATAGTTTATATGCTAGGAGTGGAAAACACCATATCAGCAAATCATGGAGGAGAGGTGTTAACTGAAAAAGTAAAACCCAAAAATTTTGGTCTAAATTGGTAAAACAATGTTGCGGTCTGCCTGGATACATATGGGCTATATGTGCATCTTGTAATCTCTGGTGCCGCTCCTGTAATCTAGGTATAGCAGGCAGGTCTTGCAACATCCAACAGGAAGTACAAGGCAGATGCTAAGCAACCACTGAGAGCTATAAAAACAGGACAAGACGCATGCTGATAAATCATTGGATTTCAATGGCTTGCAGGGTGCAGGAAAACAGGGTGGAAACAAGAGATTTATTATGGTTAAAAAAAAAACAAAAAAAAAAAACACACTATTGCAGAATATCTTCAATTAACAAATACAAGAAGGTGGTGCTTGGTAATACGCTTCATATTGTTTTACTTGAGTGTACCTACATTCTAATTGTTGCAATATGAAAGTTTGTGTGATACAGAAATTTTACAAATACAAATCCAGTCCTCAGGGCACACTACAGTGCATGTTTACCAGATCTCCTCACAGAATCACAAGTGAAATAATTAGAACAAGCAGTGGGTCTTTTAAACGCTCAGCCAGTACGGAATACACCAGTGTTCCTGCTGGGAAATATGGAAAACAAGCACCCTTAGTGCGCCCTGCGGATGGGATTTCAGAAGCACTGGATAAAGCAATTTGGAAGGCAAGAACATTTCTAGACTCAAGCATAGCTGTAGGAGAAGTGGATAGATGACCAGTATGCTAGGGGAGAAGGATTTATCTTTACATTGCAAGAATGACCCGTTGTATGTTTGTTGTGCACACAAACACTTGACAAACCCCATGTATGCAGCGACCACTATTATGCTTGTAATGAGGCCATGAGGTTTATTACGGAGCCATGTAATTAAAAATCAATGGTTCCGAGGCATCCACTTGGGCACATTGTCTGCAGACAACCATGTATTACATCTTATAATTGCCCATGCCAGGGTGAATGACATTGGAAGGATTGGTCGGTTGAACCTCAGGCCAGCTACTTCATGTTCACTTATTATTTCTTTTTGGGGGGAGGGGGACGACAAATGAGTACTTTCTTGATTTCATAAATTTCTGGAACAAAGTAATGCTAAAAGCTCATTCTCACAAAAAATAAAAATAACTTTTGGTGCATTAGGATATGTTAGCCCCGTAAGCAGCTTGGTATACACTACACAATGTGTTGTGCAATCATGGTACCTGCAACCACTCCGCACAGCCATTGTGCAGTTTGATGAATTATACAGTCACTAAGGGGGTCATTCAGATCTGATCACTGCTGTGCGTTTTCGCACAGCAGGCGATCAGATCCGAATTGCACATGCACCACAATGCGCAGGCACAACAGACGGCTGCAACAGGGATCGCCGGTCAGCGACGAGATTGTGCGAAGGATCCGTTTTCAAGGAGAATGACAGGAAGATGCCGTTTGTGGATGGCAACTGACCATTTTCAGGGAGTACCTAGAAAAACGCAGGCGGGATCAAGCGTCTTTAGGGAGGGTGTCTGACGTAAAATCTGGTCCCGAACAACCTGATGTGATCGCAGCGGCTGAGTAAGTCCTGGGCTGCAAAATCAGTTTGTGCAGCTCTGCTACACATGCAATCGCACACTGCACAGCGAAACAACACTCCCACCTGTAGGCAGCAACTATCTGAACGCAGGACAGCAAAAATTGCTGCCCAGAGATCAGATCTGAATGACCCCCTAAGTCTGATTTGCGCTGTACTTCAGATAGGAAGATGACACATACAACGTGGTTTAGTTACATTAAATGTGTAACGACATATTGCGCCATCGTATGGCCAATTGTGCAGCGTGCGCAGATGATATATCAATACATTATAATAGAAGTATCGTTTGTAGTGTGTACCCAGCTTTACACGCTTACCAACAAAATCTGGTAACACACAATGCCCAAGACATAGGTCGTGTTACAGTCTAAAAGTTTAGAAACGCAATTAAAGGAACAGCACCATTTGCCCTTATGCCATATCTTTAATACCACGATTTTATTATGCATTGAAAAAATAAAAAAATAAAATAAAATAGGGGTATACAAGTGTATGCACTCACCACGAGAGATATGCGACCACATTGTTTATGTAAATACCACAGAAGCTCTGCACTCGCAAGATGGCGGCACTCAGAGGCTTGTAAGTAGTACTGCTTTTATATCTAAACTCCGAGTTACACCCAGGATTTGTGCACGGCTCCTTCCCGGGTGTGACTCAGTGTGAACTCTTCCAGGCAGGCAGCCCGATCCGGCAATGTCCCGGGATGGTGACGTAACAACAGACGCGTGCGGAAGCGGTGCTTAGAGATCAGATGATCTCCAAGCGCTGCCACTTCTCAATGCAGCGAACGGGTACAAGGTCGCATCTACCCGGCTTACCCGTTAACACTGCTCCGCGACCCGGAACCTTCCATACCTACAGTACATATACACATCATGGGAAACCTTGGGCCCTGGCATCCATGTGGATGGAAACTTGACACGTACCACCTACAGTACCTAAACATTGTAACAGACTAAGTACACCCCTTCATGGCAACGGCATTCCCTGATGGTAGTGGCCTAAAGTATTCTTGGAAAGCAGGACAGGCAATGTTGACATTACTGGTCCCTAGTTAATTAATAGACTGCAATCTCTCAGGTATACACTTTATAAAAATAAGAATTTACTTACCGATAATTCTATTTCTCGTAGTCCGTAGTGGATGCTGGGGACTCCGTAAGGACCATGGGGAATAGCGGCTCCGCAGGAGACTGGGCACAAAAGAAAAGCTTTAGAACTACCTGGTGTGCACTGGCTCCTCCCCCTATGACCCTCCTCCAAGCCTCAGTTAGGATACTGTGCCCGGACGAGCGTACACAATAAGGAAGGATTTTGAATCCCGGGTAAGACTCATACCAGCCACACCAATCACACCGTACAACTCGTGATCTAAACCCAGTTAACAGCATGATAACAGAGGAGCCTCTAGAAAAGATGGCTCACTACAGCAATAACCCGATTTTTTTGGTAACAATAACTATGTACCAGTATTGCAGACAATCCGCACTTGGGATGGGCGCCCAGCATCCACTACGGACTACGAGAAATAGAATTATCGGTAAGTAAATTCTTATTTTCTCTAACGTCCTAAGTGGATGCTGGGGACTCCGTAAGGACCATGGGGATTATACCAAAGCTCCCAAACGGGCGGGAGAGTGCGGATGACTCTGCAGCACCAAATGAGAGAACTCCAGGTCCTCCTCAGCCAGGGTATCAATTTTGTAGAATTTTACAAACGTATTTGCTCCTGACCAAGTAGCTGCTCGGCAAAGTTGTAAAGCCGAGACCCCTCGGGCAGCCGCCCAAGATGAGCCCATCTTCCTTGTGGAGTGGGCATTTACAGATTTTTGGCTGTGGCAGGCCTGCCACAGAATGTGCAAGCTGAATTGTACTACAAATCCAACGAGCAATAGTCTGCTTAGAAGCAGGAGCACCCAGCTTGTTGGGTGCATACAGGATAAACAGCGAGTCAGATTTTCTGACTCCAGCCGTCCTGGAAACATATATTTTCAGGGCCCTGACAACGTCTAGCAACTTGGAGTCCTCCAAGTCCCTAGTAGCCGCAGGCACCCAATAGGTTGGTTCAGGTGAAACGTTGAAACCACCTTAGGGAGAAACTGAGGACGAGTCCTCAATTCCGCCCTGTCCGAATGGAAAATCAGATAAGGGCTTTTACAGGATAAAGCCGCCAATTCTGACACGCGCCTGGCCCAGGCCAGGGCCAACAGCATGACCACTTTCCATGTGAGATATTTTAACTCCACAGATTTAAGTGGTTCAAACCAATGTGACTTTTTGGAACCCAAAAACTACATTGAGATCCCAAGGTGCCACTGGAGGCACAAAAGGAGGCTGTATATGCAGTACCCCTTCTACAACGTCTGAACTTCAGGGACTGAAGCTAGACCTTTTTTGGAAGAAAATTGACAGGGCCGAAATTTGAACCTTAATGGACCCCAATTTCAGGCCCATAGACACTCCTGTTTGCAGGAAATGTAGGAATCGACCCAGTTGAATTTCCTCCGTCGGGCCTTACTGGCCTCGCACCACGCAACATATTTTCGCCAAATGCGGTGATAATGTTTTTCGGTTACATCCTTCCTGGCTTTGATCAGGATAGGGATGACTTCATCCGGAATGCCTTTTTTCCTTCAGGATCCGGCGTTCAACCGCCATGCCGTCAAACGCAGTCGCGGTAAGTCTTGGAACAGACAGGGTCCTTGCTGGAGCAGGTCCCTTCTTAGAGGTAGAGGCCACGGATCCTCCGTGAGCATCTCTTGAAGTTCCGGTTACCAAGTCCTTCTTGGCCAATCCGGAGCCACGAATATAGTGCTTACTCCTCTCCATCTTATCAATCTCAGTACCTTGGGTATGAGAGGCAGATGAGGGAACACATACACTGACTGGTACACCCACGGTGTTACCAGAGCGTCTACAACTATTGCCTGAGGGTCCCTTGACCTGGCGCAATACCTGTCGAGTTTTTCCCAACGGTTTATAATCATGTGGAAGACTTCTGGGTGAAGTCCCCACTCTCCCGGGTGGAGGTCGTGTCTGCTGAGGAAGTCTGGTTCCCAGTTGTCCACTCCCGGAATTGCTGACAGTGCTATCACATGATTTTCCGCCCAGCGAAGAATCCTTGCAGCTTCTGCCATTGCCCTCCTGCTTCTTGTGCCACCCTGTCTGTTTACGTGGGTGACTGCCGTGATGTTGTCCGACTGGATCAACACCGGCTGACCTTGAAGCAGAGGTCTTGCTAAGCTTAGAGCATTGTAAATGGCCCTTAGCTTCAGGATATTTATGTGAAGTGATGTCTCCAGGCTTGACCATAAGCCCTGGAAATTCCTTCCCTGTGTGACTGCTCCCCAGCCTCGCAGGCTGGCATCCGTGGTCACCAGGACCCAGTCCTGAATGCCGAATCTGCGGCCCTCTAGAAGATGAGCACTCTGCAACCACCACAGGAGGGACACCCTTGTTCTTAGTGACAGGGTTATCCGCTGATGCATCTGAAGATGCGACCCGGACCATTTGTCCAGCAGGTCCCACTGGAAAGTTCTTGCGTGGAATCTGCCGAATGGGATTGCTTCGTAGGAAGCCACCATTTTACCCAGAACCCTTGTGCATTGATGCACTGAGACTTGGCTCGGTTTTAGGAGGTTCCTGACTAGCTCGGATAACTCCCTGGCTTTCTCCTCCGGGAGAAACACCTTTTTCTGGACTGTGTCCAGGATCATCCCTAGGAACAGAAGACGAGTCGTCGGAACCAGCTGCGATTTTGGAATATTGAGAATCCAATCGTGCTGCCGCAACACTACCTGAGATAGTGCTACACCGACCTCCAACTGTTCCCTGGATCTTACCCTTATCAGGGAATCGTCCAAGTAAGGGATAACTAAAATTCCCTTCCTTCGAAGGAATATCATCATTTCGGCCATTACCTTGGTAAAGACCCGGGGTGCCGTGGACCATCCATACGGCAGCGTCTGAACCGATAGTGACAGTTCTGTACCATAAACCTGAGGTACCCTTGGTGAGAAGGGTAAATTTGGACATGAAGGAAAGCATCCTTGATGTCCCGAGACATAATGTAGTCCCCTTCTTCCAGGTTCGCAATCACTGCTCTGAGTGACTCAATCTTGAATTTGAACCTCTGTATGTAAGTGTTCAAAGATTTTAGATTTAGAATCGGTCTCACCGAGCCGTCCGGCTTCGGTACCACAACAGTGTGGAATAATACCCCGTTCCCTATTGCAGGAGGGGTACCTTGATTATCACCTGCTTGGAATACAGCTTGTGAATGGCTTCCAAAACTGTCTCCCTGTCAGAAGGAGACATCGGTAAAGCCGACTTTAGGAAACGGCGAGGGGGAAACGTCTCAAATTCCAATTTGTACCCCTGAGATATCACCTAAAGGATCCAGGGGTCTACTTGCGAGTGAGCCCACTGCGCGCTGAAATTCATTGAGACGGGCCTCCCACCGTGCCTGATTCTGCTTGTAAAGCCCCAGCGTCATACTGAGGGCTTGGCAGAGGCGGGAGAGGGTTTCTGTTCCTGGGAACTGGCTGATTTCTGCAGCCTTTTTTCCTCTCCCTCTGTCACGGGGCAGAAATGAGGAACCTTTTGCCCGCTTGTCCACGAAAAGACTGCGCCTGATAATACGGCGTCTTCTCATGTTGAGAGGCGACCTGGGGTACAAACGTGGATTTCCCAGCTGTTGCCGTGGCCAACAGGTCTGAAAGACCGACCCCAAATAACTCCTCCCCTTAATAAGGCAATACTTCCAATTGCCGTTTGAAATCCGCATCACCTGACCACTGTCGTGTCCATAACCCTCTACTGGTAGAAATGGACAACGCACTTAGACTTGATGCCAGTCGGCAAATATTCCGCTGTGCATCACGCATATATAGAAATGCATCTTTTAAATGCTCTATAGGCAAAAATATACTGTCCCTATCTAGGGTATCAATATTTTCAGTCAGGGAATCCGACCACGCCAACCCAGCACTGCACATCCAGGCTGAGGCGATTGCTGGTCGCAGTATAACACCAGTATGTGTGTAAATACATTTTAGGATACCCTCCTGCTTTCTATCAGCAGGATCCTTAAGGGCGGCCATCTCAGGAGAGGGTAGAGCCCTTACAAGCGTGTGAGCGCTTTATCCACCCTAGGGGGTGTTTCCCAACGCACCCTAACCTCTGGCGGGAAAGGATATAATGCCAAAAACATTTTAGAAATTATCAGTTGTTATCGGGGGAAACCCACGCATCATCACACACCTCATTTAATTTCTCAGATTCAGGAAAACTACAGGTAGTTTTTCCTCACCGAACATAATACCCCTTTTTGGTGGTACTCGTATTATCAGAAATGTGTAAAACATTTTTCATTGCCTCAATCATGTAACGTGTGGCCCTACTGGAAGTCACATTTGTCTCTTCACCGTCGACACTGGAGTCAGTATCCGTGTCGGCGTCTATATCTGCCATCTGAGGTAACGGGCGCTTTAGAGCCCCTGACGGCCTATGAGACGTCTGGACAGGCACAAGCTGAGTAGCCGGCTGTCTCATGTCAACCACTGTCTTTTATACAGAGCTGACACTGTCACGTAATTCCTTCCAACAGTTCATCCACTCGGGTGTCGACCCCCTAGGGGGTGACATCACTATTACAGGCAATCTGCTCCGTCTCCACATCATTTTTCTCCTCATACATGTCGACACAAACATACCGACATACAGCACACACACAGGGAATGCTCTGATAGAGGACAGGACCCCACTAGCCCTTTGGGGAGACAGAGGGAGAGTTTGCCAGCACACACCAGAGCGCTATATATATATATACAGGGATAACCTTATATAAGTGTTTTTCCCCTTATAGCTGCTGTTTTATTTAATACTGCGCGTAATTAGTGCCCCCCCTCTCTTTTTTAACCCTTTCTGTAGTGTAGTGACTGCAGGGGAGAGCCAGGGAGCTTCCCTCCAACGGAGCTGTGAGGGAAAATGGCGCCAGTGTGCTGAGGAAATAGGCTCCGCCCCCTTATCGGCGGCCTTATCTCCCGTTTTTCTATGTATTCTGGCAGGGGTTAAATGCATCCATATAGCCCAGGAGCTATATGTGATGCATTTTTTGCCATCCAAGGTGTTTTTATTGCGTCTCAGAGCGCCCCCCCCCAGCGCCCTGCACCCTCAGTGACCGGAGTGTGAAGTGTGCTGAGAGCAATGGCGCACAGCTGCAGTGCTGTGCGCTACCTTGTTGAAGACAGGACGTCTTCTGCCGCCGATTTTCCGGACCTCTTCTGTCTTCTGGCTCTGTAAGGGGGCCGGCGGCGCGGCTCTGGGACCCATCCATGGCTGGGCCTGTGATCGTCCCTCTGGAGCTAATGTCCAGTAGCCTAAGAAGCCCAATCCACTCTGCACGCAGGTGAGTTCGCTTCTTCTCCCCTTAGTCCCTCGATGCAGTGAGCCTGTTGCCAGCAGGTCTCACTGAAAATAAAAAACCTAAAACTAAACTTTTCACTAAGCAGCTCAGGAGAGCCACCTAGTGTGCACCCTTCTCGTTCGGGCACAAAATCTTAACTGGGGCTTGGAGGAGGGTCATAGGGGGAGGAGCCAGTGCACACCAGGTAGTTCTAAAGCTTTTCTTTTGTGCCCAGTCTCCTGCGGAGCCGCTATTCCCCATGGTCCTTACGGAGTCCCCAGCATCCACTTAGGACGTTAGAGAAATACTCTACAGAAATATTAACTGGCCCAATATACTTATTTTGCTATTTGTTTTACCCTCCTAAGTGACTCAGTGGACACTTTGTTTGTGACAAACATCATGTCAAAATCTTTAAATGTACTAACACATAGGCTAACTGGTAAAAAGTGGGAAGCTTAAAAACTATTTAAAAAAACAAGTCTACAGAACATAAAATTAGATCTGAAAACATGACTCATCTGTTTACTAGCAGATTGTGGGAATATATAAATGCGGGAGCTTCTTTTACTACTTCTTCTAAAATCACTGTACTTAAGTATATCATCTGCCTTACCAGCATCTTTAGTTATCTATACGCATAAAAGTTATCCAACATACCACATATGTAGCAGCACCTGTAGCAAGAGATATTATGGCAGAATGTCCTCAGAGATATAATTGTGCAGTTTAAGAACTGTGCACGGAAACTCGTGGGAGGTATTTTTTCTTTTTCTTTTTTTAAAGTTTACTGAACAGATCACATTAGAATACAGCAGGCAGAAAGCCTCCAAACTGCAAAGTGTGTACATACATATAAATTTCTGCTACAAACAAATCTAAGCGTGATCCAATTTTATTAGAAAAAAAAAAAATTAAGAACTTTCTCAATAGCGATAGCTATACAAACGGGATGTAGTTATGCGACTGGCGGTCAGGAGACCGCCGATCACACCACCTCTCCCTACATCTCGCCCCCTGAGAATGCCGACTAGCAGGGACTATTCCATGACACCCATAGAGTGGGAATAAAACCAGTGGCTTGTTGAGCGCCCCCCCTCCCCCCTGACATTCCTATACGCCAGTCACGCATACCGAACCTATTCAGTCTGAAAATAGTAAAAAAAATAAGATTTTACTTACCGATAAATCTATTTCTCGGAGTCCGTAGTGGATGCTGGGGTTCCTGAAAAGACCATGGGGAATAGCGGCTCCGCAGGAGACAGGGCACAAAAAGTAAAGCTTTTCCGATCAGGTGGTGTGCACTGGCTCCTCCCCCTATGACCCTCCTCCAGACTCCAGTTAGGTACTGTGCCCGGACGAGCGTACACAATAAGGGAGGATTTTGAATCCCGGGTAAGACTCATACCAGCCACACCAATCACACCGTACAACTTGTGATCTAAACCCAGTTAACAGTATGATAACAGCGGAGCCTCTGAAAGATGGCTTCCTTTAACAATAACCCGAATTAGTTAACAATAACTATGTACAACTCATGCAGATAATCCGCACTTGGGATGGGCGCCCAGCATCCACTACGGACTCCGAGAAATAGATTTATCGGTAAGTAAAATCTTATTTTCTCTATCGTCCTAGTGGATGCTGGGGTTCCTGAAAAGACCATGGGGATTATACCAAAGCTCCCAAACGGGCGGGAGAGTGCGGATGACTCTGCAGCACCGAATGAGAGAACTCCAGGTCCTCCTTAGCCAGAGTATCAAATTTGTAAAATTTTACAAACGTGTTCTCCCCTGACCACGTAGCTGCTCGGCAAAGTTGTAATGCCGAGACCCCTCGGGCAGCCGCCCAAGATGAGCCCACCTTCCTTGTGGAGTGGGCCTTTACAGATTTAGGCTGTGGCAAGCCTGCCACAGAATGTGCAAGTTGGATTGTGCTACAGATCCAACGAGCAATCGTCTGCTTAGACGCAGGAGCACCCATCTTGTTGGGTGCATACAATATAAACAACGAGTCAGATTTTCTGACTCCAGCTGTCCTTGCAATATATATTTTTAATGCTCTGACAACGTCCAGTAACTTGGAGTCCTCCAAGTCACTTGTAGCCGCAGGCACTACAATAGGCTGGTTCAGATGAAATGCTGACACCACCTTAGGGAGAAAATGCGGACGAGTTCGCAGTTCTGCCCTGTCCGAATGGAAAATCAGATATGGGCTTTTGTAAGATAAAGCTGCCAATTCTGACACTCTCCTGGCAGAAGCCAGGGCTAGAAGCATGGTCACTTTCCATGTGAGATATTTCAAATCCACCTTTTTTAGTGGTTCAAACCAATGAGATTTTAGGAAGTCCAAAACCACATTTAGATCCCACGGTGCCACTGGAGGCACCACAGGAGGCTGTATATGCAGCACTCCCTTAACAAAGGTCTGGACTTCAGGGACTGAAGCCAATTCTTTTTGAAAGAAAATCGACAGGGCCGAAATTTGAACCTTAATAGATCCCAATTTGAGACCCATTGACAATCCTGATTGCAGGAAATGTAGGAATCGACCCAGTTGAAATTCCTCCGTCGGAGCACTCCGATCTTCGCACCACGCAACATATTTTCGCCAAATTCGGTGATAATGTTGCACGGTTACTTCCTTCCTTGCTTTAATCAAAGTAGGAATGACTTCTTCCGGCATGCCTCTTTCCTTTAGGATCCGGCGTTCAACCGCCATGCCGTCAAACGCAGCCGCGGTAAGTCTTGAAACAGACAGGGACCCTGCTGAAGCAAGTCCCTCCTTAGAGGTAGAGGCCACGGATCTTCCGTGATCATCTCTTGAAGTTCCGGGTACCAAGTCCTCCTTGGCCAATCCGGAACCACTAGTATCGTTCTTACGCCTCTTTGCCGTATAATTCTCAATACTTTTGGTATGAGAGGCAGAGGAGGAAACACATACACCGACTGGTACACCCAAGGCGTTACCAGCGCGTCCACAGCTATTGCCTGCGGATCTCTTGACCTGGCGCAATACCTGTCCAGTTTTTTGTTGAGGCGAGACGCCATCATGTCCACCATTGGTCTTTCCCAACGGGTTACCAGCATGTGGAAGACTTCTGGATGAAGTCCCCACTCTCCCGGGTGAAGATCGTGTCTGCTGAGGAAGTCTGCTTCCCAGTTGTCCACTCCCGGGATGAACACTGCTGACAGTGCTATCACATGATTCTCTGCCCAGCGAAGAATCCTTGCAGCTTCTGCCATTGCCCTCCTGCTTCTTGTGCCGCCCTGTCTGTTCACATGGGCGACTGCCGTGATGTTGTCCGACTGGATCAATACCGGTTTTCCCTGAAGCAGAGGTTCTGCCTGGTTTAGAGCATTGTATATTGCTCTTAGTTCCAGAATGTTTATGTGAAGAGACGTTTCCAGGCTCGTCCATACTCCCTGGAAGTTTCTTCCTTGTGTGACTGCTCCCCAGCCTCTCAGGCTGGCGTCCGTGGTCACCAGGATCCAATCCTGTATGCCGAATCTGCGGCCCTCCAATAGATGAGCACTCTGCAACCACCACAGAAGAGACACCCTTGTCCTTGGAGACAGGGTTATCCGTAGGTGCATCTGAAGATGCGACCCTGACCATTTGTCCAACAGATCCCTTTGGAAAATTCTTGCGTGGAATCTGCCGAATGGAATCGCTTCGTAAGAAGCCACCATTTTTCCCAGGACTCTTGTGCATTGATGTACAGACACCTTTCCTGGTTTTAGGAGGTTCCTGACAAGCTCGGATAACTCCTTGGCTTTTTCCTCCGGGAGAAAAACCTTTTTCTGAACCGTGTCCAGAATCATCCCTAGGAACAGCAGACGAGTTGTCGGCATTAACTGGGATTTTGGAATATTCAGAATCCACCCGTGCTGTTTTAGCACTTCTTGAGACAGTGCTAATCCCATCTCTAGCTGTTCTCTGGACCTCGCCCTTATTAGGAGATCGTCCAAGTATGGGATAATTAATACGCCTTTTCTTCGAAGAAGAATCATCATCTCGGCCATTACCTTTGTAAAGATCCGAGGTGCCGTGGACAATCCGAACGGCAGCGTCTGAAACTGATAGTGACAGTTTTGTACAACGAACCTGAGGTACCCCTGGTGTGAGGGGTAAATTGGAACGTGGAGATACGCATCCTTGATGTCCAAGGATACCATAAAGTTCCCCTCTTCCAGGTTCGCTATCACTGCTCTGAGTGACTCCATTTTGAACTTGAACTTCTTTATGTACAGGTTCAAGGACTTCAGATTTAGAATAGGCCTTACCGAGCCATCCGGCTTCGGTACCACAAAAAGAGTGGAATAATACCCCTTCCCTTGTTGCAGAAGAGGTACCTTGACTATCACCTGCTGAGAGTACAGCTTGTGAATGGCTTCCAACACCGTCTCCCTTTCGGAGGGGGACGTTGGTAAAGCAGACCTCAGGAAACGGCGAGGTGGATCTGTCTCTAATTCCAACCTGTATCCCTGAGATATTATCTGCAGGATCCAGGGATCTACTTGCGAGTGAGCCCACTGCGCGCTGTAATTTTTGAGACGACCGCCCACCGTCCCCGAGTCCGCTTGAGAAGCCCCAGCGTCATGCTGAGGCTTTTGTAGAAGCCGGGGAGGGCTTCTGATCCTGGGAAGGAGCTGCGTGTTGCTGTCTCTTCCCTCGACCTTTGCCTCGTGGCAAATATGAATAGCCCTTTGCTCTCTTATTTTTAAAGGAACGAAAGGGCTGCGGTTGAAAAGTCGGTGCCTTTTTCTGTTGGGGAGTGACTTGAGGTAGAAAGGTGGATTTCCCGGCTGTAGCCGTGGCCACCAAATCTGATAGACCGACTCCAAATAACTCCTCCCCCTTATACGGCAAAACTTCCATATGCCGTTTTGAATCCGCATCGCCTGTCCACTGTCGCGTCCATAAAGCTCTTCTGGCCGAAATGGACATAGCACTTACCCGTGATGCCAGTGTGCATATATCCCTCTGTGCATCACGCATATAAAGAAATGCATCCTTTATTTGTTCTAACGACAGTAGAATATTGTCCCTGTCCAGGGTATCAATATTTTCAATCAGGGATTCTGACCAAACTACCCCCGCACTGCCCATCCAGGCAGTTGCTACAGCTGGTCGTAGTATAACACCTGCATGTGTGTATATACTTTTTTGGATATTTTCCATCCTCCTATCTGATGGATCTTTAAGTGCGGCCGTCTCAGGAGAGGGTAACGCCACTTGTTTAGATAAGCGTGTTAGCGCCTTGTCCACCCTAGGAGGTGTTTCCCAGCGCTCCCTAACCTCTGGCGGGAAAGGGTATAATGCCAATAATTTCTTTGAAATTATCAGCTTTTTATCAGGGGCAACCCACGCTTCATTACACACGTCATTTAGTTCTTCTGATTCAGGAAAAACTATAGGTAGTTTTTTCATACCCCACATAATACCCTGTTTAGTGGTACCTGTAGTATCAGCTAAATGTAACGCCTCCTTCATTGCCAAAATCATATAACGTGTGGCCCTACTGGAAAATACGGTTGATTCGTCACCGTCACCACTGGAGTCATCGCCTGTGTCTGGGTCTGTGTCGACCGACTGAGGCAAAGGGCGTTTCACAGCCCCTGACGGTGTTTGAGTCGCCTGGACAGGCACTAATTGATTGTCCGGCCGTCTCATGTCGTCAAACGACTGCTTTAGCGTGTTGACACTATCCCGTAGTTCCATAAATAAAGGCATCCATTCTGGTGTCGACCCCCTAGGAGGTGACATCCCCATATTTGGCAATTGCTCCGCCTCCACACCAATATCGTCCTCATACATGTCGACACACACGTACCGACACACAGCAGACACACAGGGAATGCTCCTAATGAAGACAGGACCCACTAGCCCTTTGGGGAGACAGAGGGAGAGTTTGCCAGCACACACCAAAAGCGCTATATATATATCAGGGATAGCCTTATAATAAGTGCTCCCCTATAGCTGCTTTGTTATATAAAAATATCGCCATAAATTTGCCCCCCCTCTCTGTTTTACCCTGTTTCTGTAGTGCAGTGCAGGGGAGAGACCTGGGAGCCGTCCTGACCAGCGGAGCTGTGAGAGGAAATGGCGCCGTGTGCTGAGGAGATAGGCCCCGCCCCTTTTCCGGCGGGCTCGTCTCCCGCTATTTTGAGAAATCAGGCAGGGGTTAAATATCTCCATATAGCCTCTAGGGCTATATGTGAGGTATTTTTAGCCTTTATAGGTACTCATTTTGCCTCCCAGGGCGCCCCCCTCCCAGCGCCCTGCACCCTCAGTGACTGCCGTGTGAAGTGTGCTGAGAGGAAAATGGCGCACAGCTGCAGTGCTGTGCGCTACCTTTAGAAGACTGCAGGAGTCTTCAGCCGCCGATTCTGGACCTCTTCTGTCTTCAGCATCTGCAAGGGGGCCGGCGGCGCGGCTCCGGTGACCATCCAGGCTGTACCTGTGATCGTCCCTCTGGAGCTTGATGTCCAGTAGCCAAGAAGCCAATCCATCCTGCACGCAGGTGAGTTGACTCCTTCTCCCCTCAGTCCCTCGCTGCAGTGATCCTGTTGCCAGCAGGAATCACTGTAACATAAAAAACCTAGCTAAACTTTCTCTAAGCAGCTCTTTAGGAGAGCCACCTAGATTGCACCCTTCTCGGCCGGGCACAAAAATCTAACTGGAGTCTGGAGGAGGGTCATAGGGGGAGGAGCCAGTGCACACCACCTGATCGGAAAAGCTTTACTTTTTGTGCCCTGTCTCCTGCGGAGCCGCTATTCCCCATGGTCTTTTCAGGAACCCCAGCATCCACTAGGACGATAGAGAAATAAAATAGAATATGAGGGGGGAAAAAAATGCAGAGAGGAAAGAAGAAAAAGCTAAGACGAGAAGTCCCATGGGGGCAAAATCCCTAGAGATGTAGGACCCACTGAGGAACCACCAATGAAACACATAATATAAAAATTATTACTGTCAACAAAGGGAGCATGGGGGTTGTGGTAGGACAATACAACATAGCCAGGGCTGCCTGTGTCCTAAAAAATAAATAAATTAACTTTTGGTGTCACACCATTAATGGAGGGAGGGGTAAAACAGGAAAAAGGAAGGGGGGGGGGGGGAATAAATACAAAGGGAAATATACAGAAACAAAAAATTTAACCACCTGCAGATATAAATTTAAATGGCAGTCATACACGGACAAACCCCTGCTAGAAGAGGGGGGGGGGGGGGTCTTAGAGTCGGCCACTGAGGTTCAGGTGGAATCACAGTCTTCATGTCGGTGACACGTAACTCTGGACCTTTGTGGCGAGGGGGGGTGGAATCCTGTGGGTTGGGGTGGGAGGCAGCAGGGCGGAAGTGGGAGACGGGTTTGGAAGGAGATCAAGTTTTGCTAGGAGCTCTTGGCCCTATGTCATGGTTTTAACAATGTGGGCAGAGATATTCACAAAAACTTGGAGGATAAAGGGGAACCCTATCTGTATCGAATTTGGTATTAATGCAGAATTAGGAGACTGTCCTGGGACAGCCAAAGCTTTGCCTGATGGTGCCTCTGGCTCAAGATCCCGCTCTACACCCAGATGTTTTCCCTGTTGAACACACTGTACCCCCACTGCAGAAATCAATGGACACACAATTTTAAGGATGAGGGACACAGGATACAACGACAAGGGACCAGGAAGAATGCATGGTGTTGTCAAGCAGACGCAGTCAGCGTCTGAGTTGCGTTAAATATAGTGGTAGGCAACTTGAGTAAGCCAAACAGGTGGCGTTATTTTTGGAGCTAGATTATATAGGGTATACTATTAATTGGGCATTGTAAGGTGTAATATAAATCCCTACAGGGAGCCAGGGTAAGAATAAGGAGTTTCAGTGAATAAGTTCAGATGTCCCACACAGTGAGGGTGACTTTTATGATCCAAATCCAATATAGGCTGCACACCAACAGTAACAGTACAAATAAAGACAAAAATCATACGAAAATAGGGAAAGGAAAAAATCTCTTAGATCAGAGTAAGTGTATGTGGTGGGGGGGCTGGGGGGTGCACCCAGTAAATAGGTTACATATGAGGAGAAAAATGAAGGGGTCTCCCATCCTAGACTCACCACTCACTGCTCCAGGGGGTGCCTCTAAGCCCAGAAATGTGTACTGTACTGGCTGGTTATGCTGGGTCCAGCCCTGCAGACAGCCATTACACTGCAATAGTGTGGGGCTGCTTTGGTCCTCAGGAAGAGGTGGTGGTGTAGCTGGAGGGTCAATGTGCCGGGCTCCGGGTTGTCTGTTTGAATGTACAGTATGTGGAGGCTGCAGCAAAGATGGCCACCGCAGGCAGGAACGTCAGGCTGTTCAGTTCTGAAGCAACCTCTGCGGGTCTCTAGGCTGTAGTTTGCCATTGAGGCAGCGGTGGAGACCGGTGGTCGTGGTCCATGACGGCATCCGCAGTCTCCTAGCTTCCAGAAGACCAGGGGGTAAATTTACTAAGATGTGAGTTCTATTTAAGATGGGATGTTGCCCATAGCAACCAATCAGATTCCAGGTATTATCTTCTAGAAGGTGCTAGATAAATGAGAAGTAGAATCTGATTGGTTGCTATGGGTAACATCCCATCTTAAATAGAACTCCCATCTTAGTAAATTTACCCCCAGGGCGGCAGCCGAGCGCAATGGAGGTCCCGTCTCTCGAAGGAAGAGCAGGCCACAACCCGCAGGGACAAGATAACTTATGCCCTGGCTCCCCAGACCTCATTTCCTGCTGTCGGGCAGCAGGAAAGGTTAGAAGAAACAGGGCGAGGGTCGCTACTGGTCCCGTAGGATGGTGTAAACCGGCAATTTGGAAGGTGCCAGACCGTAGCTCATCCTCTGCATGTTCACCTTCCTAGCTTGCCAGGCCACGCCCCCTAAAAAAATAGGATTTTAATACCTACCGGTAAATCCTTTTCTCTTAGTCCGTAGAGGATGCTGGGGACACTTCATAGACCATGGGGTATAGACGGGATCCGCAGGAGACATGGGCACTCTAAGACTTTTACTGGGTGTGAACTGGCTCCTCCCTCTATGCCCCTCCTCCAGACCTCAGTTATAGGAACTGTGCCCAGGGAGACGGACATTTTGAGGAAAAGGATTTATATTATTTTTAAACTAAGGGTGAGATACACACCAGCTCACACCACAAACACGCCGTACAACATGGCATTTGTAAGTAAACCCAGTCAACAGCATGAACAAAAAACCAGCAACAGGCTGATTATAACCAAACACAACCATTGTGTAACACAACCAAAATCTACAACCACTACTGCAGATAGAGTCTGCACAGGGACAGGCGCCCAGCATCCTCTACGGACTAAGAGAAAAGGATTTACCGGTAGGTATTAAAATCCTATTTTCTCATACGTCCTTGAGGATGCTGGGGACACTTCATAGACCATGGGGTTTATACCAAAGCTTCAGATCGGGCGGGAGAGTGCGGATGACTCTGCAGCACCGATTGACCAAACAAGAGGTTATCATCAGCCAGGGTATCAGACTTGTAGAACTTTGCAAAAGTGTTTGAACCCGACCAAGTAGCCGCTCGGCAAAGCTGTAACGCCGAGACCCCACGGGCAGCCGCCCAAGATGAGCCCACCTTCCTGGTAGAATGGGCATTAACCGATTTTGGTAACGGCAATCCAGCCGTAGAATGAGCCTGTTGAATTGTGTTAAAGATCCAACGCGCAATAGTCTGCTTGGAAGCCGGCGTCCCAATCTTATTGGGAGCATATAGGACAAACAGAGCCTCCGTTTTCCTAATCTGAGCCTTTCTGACTACATAGATTTTCAAAGCCCTGACCACATCCAGAGACTGAGTCCACGAGGGCGCCAGTAGCCACTGGCATCACAATAGGTTGGTTCATGTGAAAAGCTGAAACCACCTTTGGCAGAAACAGCTGCCGAGTCCTCAACTCCGCTCTATCTTCATGGAAGATCAAATAGGGGCTCTTGTGAGACAAGGCCGCCAACTCAGATACTAGCCTTGCGGACGCCAAGGCCAACAACATGACCACTTTCCAAGTGAGGAATTTTAACTCAACCTTCCGTAAAGGTTCAAACCAAGCAGATTGCAGGAACCGTAACACCACGTTGAGATCCCACGGTGCCACCGGCGGCACAAAAGGAGGCTGGATATGCAGCACCCCCTTCACGAAAGTCTGAACCTCAGGGAGGGAAGCCAATTCCTTTTGAAAGAATATTGGTAAGGCCAAAATTTGTACCTTAATGGAGCCTAGCTTAAGGCCCGCATCCACACCAGCTGGTAGAAAATGGAGAAAACGCCCCAGTTGAAATTCCTCCGTAGAGGCCTTCTTGGATTCACACCAAGACACATTTTCTCCAAATACGGTGGTAATGCTTTTGCCGTTACTTCTTTTCTAGCCTGAAGTGGAGTGGGGATAACTTCACTGGGAATCCCCTTTCGGGCTAGAATATGACGGTCAACCGCCATGCCGTCAAACACAGCCGCGGTAAGTCCTGGAACACGCACGGACCTTGCTGTAACAGGTCCTCTCGTAGAGGAAGAGGCCACGGATCTCCTAAGAGCAACTCCTGAAGATCCGGATACCAGGCTCTCTTCGGCCAGTCTGGGACAATGAGTATCACCGGAACTCTTGTTCTTCTTACGATCCTTTTCACCTTCGGGATGAGTGGAAGCGTCGGGAACACGTAGACCGACGGAAACACCCACGGTGTCACTAGGGCGTCCACCGCTGTTGCTTGAGGGTCCCTTGACCTGGAACAATACCTCCAAAGTTTCTTGTTGAGGCGAGACGCCATCATGTCTACATGAGGAATTCCCCAGTGACTTGTCACATCTGCGAAGACCTCTTGATGAAGACCCCACTCCCCTGGATGGAGATCGTGTCTGCTGAGGAAGTCTGCTTCCCAGTTGTCCACTCCTGGAATAAAGACCGCCGCCAGAGCACTTACATGTCTTTCCGCCCAGCGGAGAACTTGTGTGGCCTCTGCCATTGCCGCTCTGCTCTTTGTTCCGCCCTGGCGGTTTATGTACGCCACTGCTGTTATGTTGTCCGACTGAATCAAGACGGGCAGATCTTGAAGAAGATTTTCCACTTGTCGAAGGCCGTTGTAAATGGCCCTTAATTCCAGAATGTTTATGTGCAGACAAGCCTCCTGACTTGACCATTTTCCCTGGAAATTTTCCCCCTGTGTGACTGCTCCCCATCCCCGGAGACTTGCATCCATGGTTACCAGGACCCAATCCTGGATCCCGAACCTGCGTCCCTCTAGAAGGTGAGGACTGCGCAGCCACCACAGGAGATTCTGGTCCTGGAAGACATTACTATTTTCCGGTGCATGAGCAGGTGAGACTCGGACCACTTGTCCAGCAGGTCCCACTGAAACACCCTGGCATGAAACCTGCCAAACGAAACGGCCTCGTAGGCCGCCACCATCTTTCCCAGCAACCGAGTGCACTGATGAATAGACACCTTCGCCGGTTTCAGAATCCCTTTTACCATGTTCTGGATTTCCAGAGTTTTCTCCACCGGCAGAAAAACTCTCTGTAACTCCGTGTCCAGAATCATGCCCAGGAACGACAGCCGCGTTGTCGGAACCAACTGTGATTTTGGCAAATTTAGGAGCCAACCATGTTGCTGTAGAATCTTCAGGGAGAGCGCGACGTGTTCTAGTAATTTCTCCCTTGATCTCGCCTTTATCAGGAGATCGTCCAAGTACGGGATAATTGTGACTCCTTGCTTGCGCAAGAGGACCATCATTTCCGCCATCACTTTTGTGAAGATCCAAACGGCAACGTCTGAAATTAGTAATGACAATCCTGAACCGCAAACCTCAGTTACGCCTGATGCGGAGGGTAAATGGGGACCTGTAAGAATGCGTCCTTTATGTCTACTGATACCATAAAATCTCCTCCCTCCAGACTGGAGATCACTGCCCGAAGAGATTCCATTTTGAATTTGAATCTCTGCAGATAGAAATTGAGAGACTTTAAGTTCAGAATCGGTCTGACCGAGCCATCCGGATTCGGTACCACGAACAGGCTTGAATAAAAGCCTTTTCCTTGTTGTGACGGTGGTACTGTGACAATGACCTGATGTAGACACAGCTTTTGTATGGCCGCGCATACCACCTCCCTTTCTGGGAGAGAAGCTGGCAAGGCTGACTTGAAAAAACGTTGAGGGGGCACGTCTTAAAACTTCAGCCTGTAACCCTGTGTTACAATGTCTAAAACCCAAGTATCCAGGCCTGAGCGAACCCAGACCTGACTGAATAGTTTGAGACGTGCCCCCACTGGAGCGGACTCCTGTAGAGGAGCCCCAGCGTGATGCGGAGGGTTTTGCAGTAGATGTGGAGGGCTTCTGCTTCTGGGAACCTGCCACCGCAGGTGATCTTTTTCCCCTTCCCCTACCTCTAGTAGCAAGGAAGGAGCCCCCTCGCCCTCTTTTGTACTTATTGGGCCGAAAGGACTGCATCTGATAGTGAGGCATTTTCTTCTGCTGTGCAGGGACATAAGGTAGAAATGATGACTTATCCGCAGTAGCCGTAGATACCAGGTCTGCGAAGCCGTCACCAAACAAGACACCACCTTTATACGGCAGAGTCTCCATACTTTTCTTCGCATCAGCATTCCATTGACGAATCCACAATGCCCTCCTAGCCGAGACTGACATGGCATTGGCCTTTGATCCCAAAATGCCAATATCCTTTGCAGCGTCTTTCAGATACCCTGCAGTGTCTCTTATGTAACTTAAAGTTACGAGAATGCTATCCCTGTCCAGGGTATCAATTTCAGAGGATAAATTATCCGCCCATTTTTCAATAGCGCTACTCACCCATGCCGACGCCACGGTAGGTCTGAGTAGCATACCCATAGCGACATAGATCGATTTCAATGTGCTTTCCCGTCGACGATCCGCAGGATCCTTCAGGGCTGCCGTGTCCGGACTCGGAAGAGCCACCTTTTTGGACAGTCAGGATAAGGCCTTGTCCACAGAGGGGGTTGACTCCCACATTTTCCTGTCCCCCGAGGGAAATGGATATGTCAGCAGAATTCTCTTGGGAATCAAAAACTTTTTGTCAGGATTTTCCCAAGCCTTTTCAAAAAGAGCATTCAGTTCATGAGAGGGAGGGAACGTTACCTCAGGTTTCTTACCCTTATACATGCAGACCCTCGTATCAGGAACCTCAGGGTCCTCCGTGATATTCAACACGTCCTTTATCGCCACAATCATGTACTGAATATTCTTAGCCAGTTTAGGATTCAATTTGGTATCATTATAGTCGACACAGGAATCAGAATCCGTGTCTGTAACTGTGTCCACTAACTGGGCAAATGAACGTTTCTGTGACCCCGAAGGGGTTTGTGACAATGCATCCTCCATGGACCTTCTCCATGCTCGGTGCTGTGACTCAGATTTATCAAACCTCTTACTCAACAAAGCCACATTAGCATTCAAAACACTCAACATATTCACCCAATCAGGAGTCGGCGGTGCCGACGGGGTCACTCCCACAGCCTGTACTGTCTCCACACCTACTTCCTCCTGGGAAGAGCATTCAGCCTCAGACATGCCGACACACGTGCACTGACACCACCCAACACACTGGGCTATAGGGAACAGACCCACACCAAGCCAGTCAGGGAGACACAAAGGGAGTTTGCCAGCTCACACCCCAGCGACTAACTTTGTTCTTAAGTGTGCAATATACAGCCCCAGAGATGTCAGCGCTTTTCTAAACCAGAAATAATAATAATAATAAGCACCAAATAAACTGTGCCCCCCCTGTTTTTCCCGTTACTTGTTACAGTGGAGAGGAAGGCTCAGCGTCTCTGCAGCTCTGTGGAGAGAAAATGGAGCTGGTTAGAGCTATGAGGGCTAAGCCACGCCCCCTCAATGGCGCGCTTCAGTCCCGCTTTCTTTGAAAATATATTTATACTGGCGGAGGTATAATATGTGCCCAGGCACCCATATGTATTTGCCAGTGCCAGCTCTGAGGTTTCCTGCTGCCCAGAGCGCCCCCCCCTGCGCCCTGTACCCAACAGTGCCGCTGTGTGTGTGTGAGCTAGGCACGCAGCGCGACCGCCGTGCGGTACCTCAGTGAGCGTCTGCAGTCTCTGAAGTCTTCTTCACTTCTGCATACTCACCCGGCTTCTTTCTTCTGGCTCTGCAAGGGGAGTTGACGGCGCGGCTCCGGGAACGAGCATCTAGTGATCAGACCCTCTGGAGCTAATGGTGTCCAGTAGCCTAAGAAGCACAGCCTTTGAACTCATTAGAAGTAGGTCTGCTTCTCTCCCCTCAGTCCCACGATGCAGGGAGCCTGTTGCCAGCAGTGCTCCCTAAAAATAAAAAACCTAACTAAGTCTTTTTCAGAGAAACTCAGGAGAGCTCCCCTGTTAAGTGTCCAGTCTCTCTGGGCACAGAATCTAACTGAGGTCTGGAAGAGGGGCATAGAGGGAGGAGCCAGTTCACACCCAGTAAAAGTCTTAGAGTGTCCATGTCTCCTGCGGATACCGTCTATACCCCATGGTCTATGAAGTGTCCCCAGCATCCTCTAGGACGTATGAGAAAAGACTTTTTAAAGAAAACAGAATGCCTCCAGCCGGAATGCCAGCGCACCAGGGCTATTCCCACTCGTGACTATTCCCACAACAACCATAGAGTGGGAATAGATCCTGCGGTGAGTGCAGCAAGCCACCAAACTGGTCGCCCTGCTGCCGGCATTCTGGCGGGCGGGATGCAGCAGTCGGGATATTGACAGCGGGCATCCCGTCCACTGGTATTACATATGTAATGCCAAAAGTGAAAAGGGTCAGGGAGACTCTTACAAGTAGACATTACATGAAAGGTTTAGTCTGCCCTGCTATTCAAACTAAATTTTACCTAATCCGATTACATATTATCCACCATACTGTGATGGCAAGTGCTGAGACATAATACCACCTAGAGATAGACTAGAAGGTCCTATTTGGGAGGAGGAGGGAGGTCTTATTGACCTCTTGGTTGGGCCGTCTCTCCACTAATATGCAATTATTCAGAGAAAATGTGTACTAATATTTATATACATAGCATGACAATGGCTCGAAATAATTTATATTTTCCATAAAAGGACTTAAGATAGGGACAATCTGTTCGATCTGCAAAGATGGACCATATTACGAAAGGGCCAAAAGAGAAAATAAGAATTTACTTACCGATAATTCTATTTCTCGTAGTCCGTAGTGGATGCTGGGGACTCCGTCAGGACCATGGGGAATAGCGGGCTCCGCAGGAGACAGGGCACATCTAAAAAGCTTTTTAGGTCACATGGTGTGTACTGGCTCCTCCCCCTATGACCCTCCTCCAAGCCTCAGTTAGGTACTGTGCCCGGACGAGCGTACACAATAAGGAAGGATCTTGAATCCCGGGTAAGACTCATACCAGCCACACCAATCACACCGTACAACTTGTGATCTGAACCCAGTTAACAGTATGATAACAAAACGAAGTAGCCTCCGAAAAGATGGCTCACAACAATAGTAATAACCCGATTTTTTGTAACAATAACTATGTACAAGCATTGCAGACAATCCGCACTTGGGATGGGCGCCCAGCATCCACTACGGACTACGAGAAATAGAATTATCGGTAAGTAAATTCTTATTTTCTCTAACGTCCTAGTGGATGCTGGGGACTCCGTCAGGACCATGGGGATTATACCAAAGCTCCCAAACGGGCGGGAGAGTGCGGATGACTCTGCAGCACCGAATGAGAGAACTCCAGATCCTCCTTAGCCAGAGTATCAAAATTTGTAAAATTTTACAAACGTGTTCTCCCCTGACCACGTAGCTGCTCGGCAAAGTTGTAATGCCGAGACTCCTCGGGCAGCCGCCCAGGATGAGCCCACCTTCCTTGTGGAATGGGCATCTACATATTTCGTCTGTGGCAGGCCTGCCACAGAATGTGCAAGCTGAATTGTACTACAAATCCAGCGTGCAATAGACTGCTTAGAAGCATGAGCACCCAGCTTGTTGGGTGTATACAGTATAAACAGCAAGTCAGACTTTCTGACTCCAGCCGTCCTAACTATATATATATATTTTTATTTTTTTTTAGGGCCCTGACCACGTCTAGTAACTTGGAGTCCTCCAAGTCCCTAGTAGCCGCAGGCACCACAAGAGGTTGTTTCAGGTGAAAACGCTGACACCCCTTTATGAAGAAACTGGAGACGAGTCCCAGTTCTGTCCTGTTCAAATGGAAAATTTTAATATGGGCTTTTGTAAGACAAAGCCGCCCATTCTGACAATCGCCTGGCCGAGGCCAGGGCTAACAACATGGTCACTTCCCATGTGAGATATTTGTCAACAGCATGGTCACTTTCCATGTGAGATATTTCAAATCCACAGATTTGAGCGGTTCAAACCAATATGATTTTAAGAAATCCCAACACTATGTTGAGATCTCACGGTGCCCCTAGGGGCACAAAAAAGCTGTATATGCAATACATCCTTTACAATCTGGACTTCAGGAACTGAAGTCAATTCTTTCTGGAAGAAAATCTACAGGGCCGAAATTTAAATGTTAATGAACCCCAATTTGAGGTCCAAAACACTCCTGTTTTCAGGAAGTGTAGAAATCGACCTAGTTGAATTTCCGTCGTGGAGCCTTCCTGGCCTCACCCACGCAACATATTTTCACCACATGTGGTGATGACGTTGTGCGGTCACCTCCTTCCTGGCTTTGACCAGGGTAGGTATGACCTCTTATGGAATGCCTTTTCCCCTCAGGATCCGGCATTCAACCGCCATGCCGTCAAACGCAGCCGCGGCAAGTCTTGGAACAGACATGGTACCTGCTGAATCAAGTCCCTTCTTAGCTCCCCAGGCCCTTAGTCCTCTGAGCATTTCTTGAAGTTCCGGGTACCAAGTCCCTCTTGGCCAATCCGGAGCCACTAGTATAGTTCATACTCCTCTATGTCTTATAATTCTCAATACCCTGGTTATGAGAAACAGAGGAGGGAACACATACACAGACTGGTACACCCACGGTGTTACCAGAACATCCACAGCTATCGCCTGAAGGTCTCATGACCTGGCGGAATACCTGTCCCGTTTTTTGTTCGGGCGGGACGCCATCATGTCCACCTTTGGTCTCTGCCAACGGTCCACAATCATGTTGAAAAACTTCCCTATGAAGTTTCCACTCTCCCGGGTGGAGGTCATGCCTGCTGAGGAAGTCTGCTTCCCAGTCGTCCACTCCCGGAAAGAACACTGCTGACAGTGCTATCACATGATTTTCCGCCCAGCGAAAAATCCTTGCAGTTTTCACTGCCCTCCTGCTTCTTGTGCCGCCCCTCTGTTTACGTGGGCGACTGCCGCGATGTTATCCCACTGGATCAATACCGGCTGACCTTGAAGCAGAGGTCTAGCTAAGTTTAGAGCATTATAAATTTGCTCTAAGCTTATTTATGCGGAGAGAATTCTCCAGACTTAATCACACTTCCCTGGAAATTTTTTCCCTGTGTGACTGTTCCCCAGCCTCTCAGGCTGGCCTCCGTGGTCACCGGCATCCAATCCTGAATGCCGAATCTGCGGCCCTCTAGAAGATGAGCACTCTGCAATCACCACAGGAGAGACACCCTTTTCCTTGGATATAGGGTTATCCGCTGATGCATCTGAGGATGCGATCCGGACCATTTGTCCAGCAGATCCCACTGAAGAGTTCTTGCGGGAAATCTGCCGAATGGAATTGCTTCGTAATAAGCCACCATTTTTACCAGGACTCTT
Source organism: Pseudophryne corroboree (assembly GCF_028390025.1). Classification (NCBI taxonomy): domain Eukaryota; kingdom Metazoa; phylum Chordata; class Amphibia; order Anura; family Myobatrachidae; genus Pseudophryne; species Pseudophryne corroboree. The sequence goes on along the minus strand of NC_086452.1, from coordinate 157,702,119 downwards.
GTGCAATGATGCACTGACACTTTTCCTGGTTTTAGGAGGATCCCGATTAGCTCGGATAACTCCCTGGTTTTCTCCACTGGGAGAAACACGTTTTTCTGGACTGTGTCCAGAATCTTCCCTAGGAACAGTAGACGTGTCGTCGGAAAAAGCTGCGATTTTGGAATATTTAGAATCCACTCGTGCTGTCGTAGAACTACTTAAGATAGTGCTACTCCGACCTCCAACTGTTCTCTGGACCTTGCCCTTATCAGGAAAGCGTCCATGTTTCTTTTAAGAAAAATCATCATTCCGGCCATTACCTTGGTAAAGACCCGGGGCGCCGTGGACAATCCAAACGGCAGCGTCTGAACTGATAGTGACAGTTCTGTACCAGGAACCTGAAGTACCCTTGGTGAGAAGGGCAAATTTGGACCTGTAGGTAAACGTCCCTGATATCCAGTGACATCATATCGTCCCCTTCTTCCTGGTTCGCTATCACTGCTCCGAGTGACTCCATCTTGATTTGAACGCTTGTATGTAAGTGTTCAAATATTTCAGATCTCACCGAGCCGGTTGGCTTCAGTACCACAATATAGTGTGGAATACTACCCCCTTCCTTGTTGTAAGAAGGGTACTTTGATTATCACCTGCTGGGAATACAGCCTGTGAATTGTGTGAGGGGGAGACGTCTCGAATTTCCAATGTACACCTGGGATATTACATGTAGGATCCCGGAGTTCCCTTGCGAGTGTTGCTGAAACTCTTGAGATGACCCCCTACCGCACCTGAGTCCGCTTGTACGGCCCCAGCGTTATGCTGCGGACTTGGCAGAAGCCGTGAGGAGCTTCTGTTCCTGGGAATGAGCTGCTTGCTGCAGTCTTCTTCCCTTTCCTCTCCCCCTGGGCAGATATGACTGGCCTTCGCCCGCCTGCCCGTATGGGGACGAAAGGACTGAGACTGAAAAGACTGTGTCCTTTTCTGCCAATATGTGACTCGGGGTAACAAAAGGTGGATTTTTCAGCTGTTGCCATGGCCACCAGGTCCAATGGACCGCCCCTTTATACGGCAATACTTCCATATGCCGTCTGGAATCTGCCTCACCTGACCACTGTCGTGTCTTCGTCTGGCAGATATGTACATCACATTTACTCTTGATGCCAGAATGCAAATATGCCTCTGCGCATCACACATATATAGAAATGCATCCTTAAAATGCTCTATAGACAATAAAATCCTGTCCCTGTCAAGGGTATCAAAATTTTCAGTCAGGAAATCCGACCAAGCCCCCTCAGCGCTGCACATCCAGGCTGAGGCGATTGCTGGTCGTAGTATAACACCAGTATGTGTGTATATACTGTTATGATATTTTCCAGCTTCCTATCAGCTGGCTCCTTGAGGGCGGCCGTATCTGGAAACGGTAACGCCATGTTTTTTATAAGCGTGTGAGCGCCTTGTCCACCCTAAGGTGTGTTTTCCAACTCGCCCTTACTACTGGCGGGAAAAAGGGTATACCGCCCATAACTTTCTGTCGGAGGAACCCCACGTATCATCACACACTTCATTTAATTTATCTGATTCAGGCAAAACTACAAGTAGTTTATTCCCACCCTACAAAATACCCTTATTTGTGGTACTTGTGGTATCAGAAATACGTAACACCTCCTTCATTGCCCTTAACATGTAACTTGTGGCCCTAAAGGAAAAATACGTTTGTTTCTTCACCGTCGACACTGGGGTCAGTGTCCGTGTCAGTGTCTGTCGACCGACTGAGGTAATTGGGCGTTTTTACAAGCCCCTGACGGTGTCTGAGACGCCTGGACCGATACTAATTTGTCCGCCGGCTGTCTCATGTCGTCAACCGGCTTGCAGCGTGTTGACATTATCACGTAATTCCATAAGTAAGCCATCCATTCTGGTGTCGACTCCCTAGAGAGTGACATCACCATTACAGGCAATTTTCTCCGTCTCCTCACCAACATTTTCCTCATACATGTCGACACACACGTACCGACCTACAGCACACACATACAGGGAATGCTCTGATAGAGGACAGGACCCACTAGCCCTTTGGGGAGACAGAGGGAGAGTTTGCCAGCACACACCAAAAGCGCCATAATGTATATAACAACCCTAGAAGGTGTTGTTTCTATATATGGGCTCTTAATATATAATTATATTGCCAATTTATGCCCCCCTTCTCTTTAACCCTGTTTCTGTAGTGCAGGGGAGAGTGGGAGCCTTCCTCACCAGCGGAGCTGGTCAGGAAAATGGCGCTGAGTGCTGAGGAGAATAAGCTCCGCCCCTTTCACGGCGGGCTTTTCTCCCGGTTATTAGGAAAACTGGCCTGGGTTAAATACATACATATAGCCTTAATGGCTATATGTGATGTATTTATTTGCCAAATAGGTATTTATATTGCTGCCCAGGGCGCCCCCAGCAGCGCCCTGCACCCTCCGTGACCGTGTCAGTGAGCCGTGTAGCAACAATGGCGCACAGCTGCAGTGCTGTGCGCTACCTCTCTGAAGACTGTGAAGTCTTCTGCCGCCTGTTTCCGGACCTCCGTTCCGCCGTCTTTCTTCAGCGTCTGTAAGGGGGATCGGCGGCGCGGCTCCGGGACGAACCCCAGGCTGACCTGTGTTCCGACTCCCTCTGGAGCTCAGTGTCCAGTAGCCTAAAACTTCAATCCTCCTGCACGCAGGTGAGTTGCAAGTCTCTCCCCTAAGTCCCTCGTTGCAGTGATCCTGTCGCCAGCAGGAATCACTGATTAGAAACCTAAAAAAAAACTTTACTAAACAGCTCCTTAAGAGAGCCATCCAGTTTGCACCCTTCTCGGACGGGCACAAAAACCTAACTGAGGCTTGGAGGAGGGTCATAGGGGGAGGAGCCAGTACACACCATGTGACCTAAAAAGCTTTTTAGATGTGCCCTGTCTCCTGCGGAGCCCGCTATTCCCCATGGTCCTGACGGAGTCCCCAGCATCCACTAGGACGTTAGAGAAATTATACATTTGCTATGCCCCATACTTTAAACAAATTTAAAAAATCTTCTTTGCTAAAGAACTCCATTTCCTCCATTTTGCAGACCTCACTTTGCAAAAATCCCCTCTGTATCCTATTAAGTTACAACTTTGGCTTGAATAGAAGCTTCCATCTTCTGAGCCCAGAGGCAGCTAGAGAGTTTTAGCAGCTGGATACAACCGAAACAGTCAATGGAGGATGTGCATTGAAAGGGGAACATGAAGAGTTTTACAGTCATGGGAACCAGATTTTATTTCAGAACACAGCTCCTGTTGACCACTTTAGGATCTCTCCAGGGTCAGTCCTGCTCACAGGGCTTGATTCAGAGTCACACGCAGGCAGAAAGCAGCCGCATCTAGCACGTTATAGTACAATGTGCATGTGCTGTAGCGACCACATGCATCTTCACATGATCCAGAGTCACATTTCTCGGCCATTTATGGGTGTCAACTGGGCGTTTGCACAAGAGAACTGTTTTATGGGTGTGCTGCTACTTGAGTGGTGTCTCTGCATATTTCAGATGGGTCTCTTACACCCAGAATGGGGCAGGTGCAGCGACTCAGAATAAGGTTGGATATTCGCATTAGACTTTAATGGCGTATGGAAGCTTAGCATGGTTGCGTGCATCTCAGAATCAGGCTCACAATATGGTGATTCTGGCCAACACTCAGGTAGCGTTAGGAGGAGAAACATCACAATGCGTACAGTTCCTTCCAGTCTATTTATTGATCAAGACACAAGCAATCGCAAAGAAATTACAAATAACCATTCAAGCTTACCTGTTTTCTACCCTTTGCTGTGTATTACTAGTATGTGCACTGTTGGTGGAGTTTAAGTGGACTTTAGCTGCCATATTAAGTGTTCTGCAGAGCTAAAGTGTTCAGGTGCACAAACACTTGCAGATAAAGTAAACTACGTCGCTTCCTGAGCAACGTCGTTTACCATATCGGCTAGTGTGTACACTGCAGAACGTTGAGCGATGCGAGGCCCCGTGGGTCGTTAACCCCCACTGATGGCCGTGCATGCAGCACAATTTGGACTGTCGTCCAAAAGCTGCATGCACGGTCCAGCCGCGGCGTGACATCACTAAGTGATATCGTTTGCATATCGCTCAATGTGCACACAATACAGACGACTGCTCCGGCAGGGAAGGGAACACACTAGGCGTTGTCACTCAGAGCACGTCGCCTAGTGTGTACCCACCTGTCCATTCATTCATAACTGAAGAACAATGCCACCCAGTGGACAACTTATTACAACTGGAAGCTATATGGTATTTCATGTAGAAAATGTGTCGAATGCACCTCATCAACAGTAGTTTATGCATCATTTTATGTATCAGCACTCTGTACTAGTTGCCTAATGCAGGAGATCTCACCGAAACCCCCTGCACAGGGCTCATTAGTGCTGCAGATTGCAGTCAACATTATCAGTGGGGACTATGCTCACACCCCTCTACGCCAAATTCCAATCAACTAAGTTTTCAGCGTTTTAACGCTGGTTTTAGCAGTCTTCAGATGTATAAGCCACTTTACGCTGGAGAACGATCTTCCAGAAATTTTACTTCCAGGATCAGTGGTTATTGCTAACGCTGTCCAAACGAGTTACACTTGGTACACAGCGGGAATATTTTCATTACAAATTAAAATATCTTTTGCGATGCGGGCTGGTAATAAGTGAAGCAGAATCAACAATTAATACTTCTGCCCAAAATTGTGATATGGTGCAAAGTTCTAGACATACAATTTGGGGTTGGTTACAGTCTGGTCGAACATACACATCAGAATGAGCGGTGGTCAGTAAGACTATACAACTTAGCATGGGAAATCCCCTCCCTCACAGTTTCTCAGCCGTGTTCACAACAGTATTTGCTCAGCAGTGGTTAAACCTTAATCAAGCCAAAGCTGTGTGTTGCTGCTGGGTTCTCAGTTCTCTTTAGCAAAGTATTGCAACGGGATGTATTGCTCACTTTCAACAAAAAGGTGTAATTTAAAGAGGAAAACAATTAACACACACTTCAACTGTACTTTACTCAGCCATGTGTGGTATCTAGACCATTAACTAGTACTCTACCAGTATCCTTACATCTATTCGATCTAAAAGCTGTTGTATAGTAGAAAAAAAACAAACCCATAATAAAACACTTTTTTCAAGCTAATCATTTTTGGAGAAAATCTTTCCAAACAGATTCTGTGTGTGGTTTCTACAACCACTCCATATAATGAAAGGTTAAATCATGTACACTAACCCCAACTAGTAGATTTCTGGAAGTTTCATACTAGAGACACCTGTAGGTCTGCTGCTCACAATGCGGAATGCTAATAACACAGGTGCTAGAAGCAGCCGGCAGTCCCTCAATAACAGGGACAGTATCTGGTTTTACATTTTTGTTCATGAAATTGTCCCTATTTTCCATGATGGACTAGCTGCTTATGCTTATCCTATGTACTGTACCAAATACAATTAACATTTTTTATGATTTGTGCACTATAGAAATTTAATGAAGAAAGATTAAGAGATAGAAATTAATATTTGCCCGACACCACGTGTCATCATCAACATTTGGCAAGTTCGTTTCCATACCTTGGTGTGGCCACCAGTTCTAAGCTTAAAGGGGGCCCACACACGGTACAATTATCGCATGCTATTTGATCTTTTTAGTTCAAATCGCATCTCATCTAGTTCAAATAGTACCCTGTGTATTGTACCTTGCGAGACGTGCTCCATCTAGTCCATATCTCAAGGCAAAATAGTACGTGCAGGCAGTTATTTCTCTGACGTCCTAGTGGATGCTGGGAACTCCGAAAGGACCATGGGGAATAGCGGGCTCCGAAGGAGGCTGGGCACTCTAGAAAGATTTATGACTACCTGGTGTGCACTGGCTCCTCCCACTATGACCCTCCTCCAAGCCTCAGTTAGATCTTGTGCCCGGCCGAGGTTGGATGCACACTAGGGGCTCTCCTGAGCCCTTAGAAAGAAAGTATAGATTTAGGTTTTTTATTTTCAGTGAGACCTGCTGGCAACAGGCTCACTGCATCGAGGGACTAAGGGGAGAAGAAGCGAACTCGCCTGCTTGCAGCCGGATTGGGCTTCTTAGGCTACTGGACACCATTAGCTCCAGAGGGATCGACCGCAGGCCCAGTCCTTGGTGTTCGGTCCCGGAGCCGCGCCGCCGTCCCCCTTACAGAGCCAGAAGCAAGAAATATTTTTACCTCAGTTTTCCTCACAGACTAAGAAAGCACTGTATTATCAGGTACAGTCCTTTCGGCTTCAGAAAAGCAAGCGGGTCAAAGGCGCTTCCTTTCTGTACAGAGACAAGGGAAGAGGGAAAAAGCTGCACCAGTCAGCCTGTTCCCAGAATCATAATTCTTCTCTCGCTTCCTCTGAGTCCACAGCATGACGCGGGGGCTCCACAGGTGTAGCCAGGTACGGTGGGGGGCCGTCTCAAAAATTTCAGCGATCAGTGGGCTCGCTCACAGGTGGATCCCTGTTTCATTCAAGTAGTATTTCAGGGGTACAAGCTAGAATTCGAGATGTCTTCCCCCCGCCGTTTCCTCAAATATGCCTTGCCGACAACTCCCTCAGGCAGGGAGGCTGTGCTAGAGGCAATTAATAAGCTGTATTCCCAGCAGGTAATACTTAAGGTGCCCCTACTTCAACAAGGACGGGGTTACTATTCCACACGGTTTGGGGTACCGAAACCGCATGGTTCGGTGTGACCCTTTTTTATATTTAAAATCCTTGAACACATACATAAAAAAATTCAAGTTCAAGATGGAATCGCTCAGGGCGGTTATTGCAAGCCTGGACGAGGGGGATTACATGGTATCCCGGGACATCAAGGATGCTTACCTGCATGTCCCCATTTACTATCCTCGCCAGGAGTACCTCAGATTTGTGGTACAGGATTACCATTACCAAGTCCAGACTCTGCCGTTTGGACTGTACATGGCACCGAGGGTGTTACCAAGGTAATGGCCGGAATGATGATACTCCTTCGAAAAAGGGGAGTTTTTAATTATCCCGTACTTGGACAATCTCCTTATAAGGGCGAGGTCCAAGGAGCAGTTGCTAGTCGGGGTAGCACTATTTTGGAAAGTGCTACAACAGCACGGTTGGATTCTAAACAGTCCAAAGTCACAGCTGGTTCCTACGACACGTCTACTGTTCCTGGGGATGGTTCTGGACACAGACCAGAAATAAGTGTTTCTCCCGGAGGAGAAAGCCAAGGAGCTGTCATCTCTAGTCAGAGACCTCCTGAAGCCAAAACAGTTATCGGTGCATCATTGCACGCGAGTCCTGGGAAAAATGATAGCTTCCTACGAAGCAATCCCATTCGGCAGGTTCCATGCAAGAACTTTTCAGGGGGACCTGTTAGACAAGTTGTCCGGGTCGCATCTTCAGATGCATCGGCTGATACCCTGGTCCTTGGAGACAGGGTTATCTCTACTGTAGTGGCTGCAGAGTGCCCATCTTCAAGAGGGCCGCAGGTTCGACGACTAGGTCCTAGTGACCATGGATGCCAGCCTTTGAGGCTGGGGGGCAGTCACACAGGGAAGAAACTTCCAGGGACTTTGGTCAAGTCAGGTGACTTCCCTACATAAATATTTTGGAACTGAGGGCCATTTACAATGCCCTGAGTCAGGCAAGGCCTCTGCTTCAAAACCAGCCGGTCCTGATCCAATCAGACAACATCACGGCAGTCGCCCATGTAAACCAACAGGGCGGCACAAGAAGCAGGATGGCGATGGCAGAAGCCACAAGGATTCTCCGATGGGCGGAAATTCATGTGTTAGCACTGTCAGCAGTGTTCATTCCCGGAGTGGACAACTGGGAAGCAGATCTTCTCAGCAGACACGACTTCCACCCGAGAGAGTGGGTACTTCATCCAGAAGTCTTCCAAAGGATTGTACACCATTGGGAAAGGCCACAGGTGGACATGAAGGCGTCCCGCCTCAACAAAAAGCTATAAAAGATATTGCGCCAGGTCAAGGGACCTTCAGGCGATAGCTGTGGACGCTCTGGTAACACCGTGGGTGTACCAGTCGGTTTATGTGTTCCCCCCTCTGCCTCTCATACCAAAGGTACTGAGAATAATAAGAAGGCGAGGAGTAAGAACGATACTCGTGGTTCCGGATTGGCCAAGAAGAGCCTGGTACCCAGAACTTCAAGAAATTATATCAGAGGACCCATGGCCTCTGCCGCTCAGACAGGACCTGCTGCAGCAGGGGCCCTGTCTGTTCCAAGACTTACCACGGCTACGTTTTGATGGCATGGCGGTTGAACGCCGGATCCTAAAGGAAAAGGGCATTCCGGAGGAAGTCATTCCTACGCTGATTCAAGCCAGGAAAGATGTAACTGCAAAACATTATCACCGCATATGGCGGAAATATGTTGCTTGGTGTGAGGCCAAAAAAGGCCCCAACAGAGGAATTTCAACTAGGTCGATTTCTGCATTTCCTACAAGCAGGAGTGTCTATGGGCCTAAAATTAGGCTCCTTTAAGATACAGATCTCGGCTCTGTCGATTTTCTTCCAGAAAGAATTAGCTTCAGTACCTGAAGTTCAGACATTGTAAAAGGAGTGCTGCATATTCAGCCCCCGGTTGTGCCTCCAGTGGCACCTTGGGATCTCAACGTGGTGTTGAGTTTCTTAAAATCACATTGGTTTGAACCACTAAAAACCGTGGATCTAAAATATCTCACGTTGAAAGTGGTCATGTTATTGGCCTTGGTTTCGGCCAGGCGTGTATCAGAATTGGCGGCTTTGTCATATAAAAGTCCTTATCTGATTTTCCATATGGATAGGGCAGAATTGAGGACTCGTCCCCAGTTTCTCCCTAAGGTGGTATCAGCTTTTCACTTGAACCAACCTATTGTGGTGCCTGCGGCTACTAGGGACTTGGAGGATTCCAAGTTACTGGACGTAGTCAGGGCCTTGAAAAATTATGTTTCCAGGACGGCTAGAGTCAGGAAAATTGACTCGCTATTTATCCTGTATGCACCCAACAGGCTGGGTGCTCCTGCTTCTAAGCAGACTATCGCTCGCTGGATCTGTGACACGATTCAGCAGGCGCATTCTGCGGCTGGACTGCCGCATCCTAAATCAGTGAAAGCCCATTCCACAGGGAAGGTGGGCTCTTCTTGGGCGGCTGCCCGAGGGGTCTCGGCTTTACAACTTTGCCGAGCTGTTACTTGGTCAGGGGCAAACACGTTTGCAAAATTCTACAAATTTGATACCCTGGCTGAGGAGGACCTTGAGTTCTCTCATTCGGTGCTGCAGAGTCATCCGCACTCTCCCGCCCGTTTGGGAGCTTTGGTATAATCCCCATGGTCCTTTCGGAGTTCCCAGCATCCACTAGGACGTCAGAGAAAATAAGATTTTACTCACCGGTAAAACTATTTCTCGTAGTCCGTAGTGGATGCTGGGCGCCCATCCCAAGTGCGGATTGTCTGCAATACTTGTAAATAGTTATTGCTAACTAAAGGGTTATTGTTGAGCCATCTGTTGAGAGGCTCAGTTGTTTTCATACTGTCAAACTGGATATAATATCACGAGTTGTACGGTGTGATTGGTGTGGCTGGTATGAGTCTTACCCGGGATTCAAAATCCTTCCTTATTATGTCAGCTCGTCCGGGCACAGTGTCCTAACTGAGGCTTGGAGGAGGGTCATAGTGGGAGGAGCCAGTGCACACCAGGTAATCATAAATCTTTCTAGAGTGCCCAGCCTCCTTCGGAGCCCGCTATTCCCCATGGTCCTTTCGGAGTTCCCAGCATCCACTACGGACTACGAGAAATAGATTTACCGGTGAGTAAAATCTTATTTTTTGTACTACAGCACACATAGTACATTGTAGTGTATTCAAAATCGGATGTAGTTTAAACAGCATGTAGTTCAAACAGCATACCCCACTTAGGGGGTCATTCCTAGTTGATCGCTCGCTAGCTACTTTTTGCAGCCGTGCAAACGCATAGTCACCACCCACTGGGGAGTGTATTTTCGCTTTGCAAGTGTGCGAACGCCTGTGCAGCCGAGCACTACAAAAACCTGTTTGTGCAGTTTCTGAGTAGGTCTGAACCTATTCAGCCGCTGCGATCACTTCAGCCTGTCTGGTCCCGGAATGCAGACGCTTGGTCACGCCTGCATTTTTCCAACTACTCCCTGAAAACAGTCAGTTGACACCCACAAACGCCTTCTTCCTGTCAATCTTCTTGCGATCGGCTGTGCAAATGGATTCTTCGTTAAACCCATTGCCCAGCAACGATCCGCTTTGTACCCATACGACGCACCTGCGCATTGCGGTGCATACGCATGCGCAGTAGTGACCTGATCGACGTGCTGCGAAAAACGTCAGAGTGCGATCAGGTCGGAATGACCCCCTTAGTCCAAATCTCATAGCACAGATTGTATAGGCTCAAATCTCACCTAGCACAAATAGCACCGTGTGTGGGTCCCAAAAGATTTGGTATATACTGAAAAACAAACAAACAAAAAAAAAAACAGAAAACCAAAAACAAACTGACTCCACTGTGTGCAGGTGACAGATTAAGCCAAGTTTAACGTATCTCAGGGGAACACCTGTGCTAGGATGAATTGCAAGCTTGTGAATAATTTATGGTGGTAAAAGGCTTATATTGCTCTGACTTTGCTATAGGAGGGTGAGATCTTCTTACAACCTGCATGAGCTGCTAGCAAGCCTGACTACTTAAAGTCAGTAAGTGAATTTACAAACTCCAAATTTGTGAAAGTCTATATACCAAATAATGGAATAATTCCATGCAATTGTGCAGCCCTCAGCAGCAGATATCCTTACATTATGTTCCACCAGGAAGTACCGTAGTATTCTGGAAGCTACATTACACAGGTCAGATCATAATCCTTTACAAATATCTATGGCCTAGACATTGTCCATCAATTACACTTATCAGTAACACTCCGGTAGGTCACTGAGGGGCAGATGTATTAACATGGAGAAGGCATAAGGAAGTGATAAACCAGTGATATGTGCAAGGTGATAAAGGCACCAGCCAATCACATCCTAACTGTTAACTTACATATTGGATCTGATTGGCTGGTGCATTTATCACCTTGCACATATCACTTCCTTATGCCTTCTCCAGGTTAATACATCTGCCCCAAAATGTAAAACTTTCTTCATACTTACAGTAAATGCCGTAATGCACACAATTCAAATACATTATATCACAGTTCGAATACTTTTGGCCATAAGTACAGACAGCCGCTCTCATCTATCCTATGGCACGGGCACACATGCCACGATGCGACTTAATACGCTGGGCATGCGTGCGCATATGCACGCACGAGCCGTGACTAGGTGTGACTGCTTTGCCGCGAATAGGACGCACTGCCTCAAAACTGAGTGTTGATACATCTGTAAGTGCATTATGAAAAGAGATTTTTAATAGTAAGACCTTTGCTGCTGTGCACACAGAGATGCACCTAAATGGTAATGCCATTATCTTGTAGACTAAGCATCATGCTAAATGGGCTACTACAGAGATGAGGAGGGGATATGTAGTCACACAGAGGTGATTGGGGGGGGGGGGGGTTACTACAGAGGTGTGTGTGTGTGTGTGTGTGTGTGTGGGGAAGGGGTTGTTTTTACAGAGGTAGTGTGGAGAGGAGGAGATGTTTAACAACAGAAGTGACTGAGATGTGTGCATGTGTTACTACGTAGGTGATGGCGGGGAATGAGATGCGTTACGACACAGGTGAGTTTGGAAGGGGGGTGTTTTGTGAAGATGACGATGCGTTACTACAGAACTGACTAACGGGAAGGCAAAGGCTTATTACAGAGGGGGACAGCGATGAACCTCTCCCTAGTGCCTAACCCTCCACATAGTGCCTATCCCTAACCTCCCATAGCCTAACCCTCCCTTCCTCCTAGTGCTAACCCTAACCTCCCGTAGCCTAACCCTCCACCTAGTGCATATCCTTAACCCTAATGCCTAACCCCCCATAGCCTAAAACTAACCCCCCATTGCCTAACCCTCCACCTAATGCTTATCTCTAACCGTAGTGCCTATCCCTTAGCACCCATAGCCTAACCCTCCCCCTAGTGCCTAACCCTAACTTCCCATTGCCTAACCCTCCCCCTAGTGCCTATCCCTAAGCCTCCCCGTAGTGCCTAGACCTAACCTCCCATTGCCTAACCTTCTACCTAGTGCCTATCCCTAATCCCCCCCTAGTGCCAAACCCTGCCCTAAGTGCCTAACCTTCACCTCCCGTAGCCTAACCCTCCACCTAGTGCCTAACCCTAACCTCCCGTGGTCTAGCCCTAACCCTCCCCAAGTGCCTAACCCAATCCCTCCCCACGTGCCTAGTGTATAATGTCGACATTTCACACGCCGATACATTCAAAGTCAAAACTGTAACACTGTCAACATTATGACTAAATCCCCTGACTTAAATGCTCTATGGAAAAACTACTATCTGATACCTAACTCACCATCACATATTACTGTAGCCGTTAACTCAGAGAGTTATATGTCTGATCCTCTCTCAGCTGCAATCTGACTCCAAAACCTACAATGCCAGAATGGAAACCTTTGAAAGTGCTCGTTTCCAGAGGCTGCACGATCTATTCCCTGAGGTACTGCGAGACAACCTGTCCAACCGTAGTGGTATTACATGGCTATTCATGTCCTGCCAGCCAGAGGATGGCATTGCTGGATAAGACTTGTACTTCCACAAAAGCTTTTGTGTACCAGAATCACTGTCTAACCTTGCTATAAAGGCAATGATCAGAGGCGTAAGCAGGCTGAATTTTTGAGGATGGCAAGGAGTGATTAGTAAAATGAAGTTCCTTTATAAACCACCTAATCTCAGCAATGAAGAGGTCAAGAGTGCAATCTGGAATAGTCCAAAAACAGGATTTAAGCAAGATGCCTGCAAATTATATATAACCTGTTACCTAAAATAGGGCAATGTGTTCAGGTGTCTACAGAAGTTACAAATCAAACAATGTGCACAGGCCCGCCATCAAGGGGGGACTCCAGTCCCGGGCCCGGACTGAGATGGCGCCTGATGACTGCAGTCAGGATCGGGGGCCAGGTCAGCTGCCTGCGCACAGGCAGAGAGCCATGTCATGGAGGGACAGAGCCGCAGTCGCATTCGTACTACAGAGCCAATTAGAGTCGTGAGCCAATCAGAGTTTGCGGACTGGCAGCCAATCAGGAGCCTATTTGTCAGTCCCTCGCCCCATCATTTCTGAGGGTACGGGTCATTAGGTCAACATGGTCAGTAGGTCGACATGAGTTTTTTTTTATTTATTTTTTTACTTTTTTGGTGTTTTCTTCGTAAAGTGACGGGGAACCCCAATTAGTGCACAGTGTTCCCTCGCACGGCGAGCGAGCTTCGGGCAAGGTGCCTCGTTGTGCTCTGCACAGGTTACTATTCCCAATCGTAGTCCACGTGGATCGTAAAGTATGAAAAAGTAAAAAAAATAAAAAATAAAAAAAGCTGTGAAAAACTCAGTCGACCCTTTTCCATGTCGACAATCTGTGTCGACCAATAGTGGTCGACCTCATGACTGTCGACCCAAGTGTTGACGACCTAATGACCGTATCCCATTTCTGACGGCAGCCCTGAATGTGCATGTCCAAAAAAGTGTCTCTACAAAAAACAAAAACAAAACAAAACCAGCAATCTAGACTGAATGGTGATATATATGCTTGCTGTCTGATATGTTCAATGTCTGTTAAGCAAAGCCAAGCAATTAATTATTTGCATATTTTGGTTTCTCTGTTTGCTGCGTTTTAGTGTTTGTGTTTATTGTATCTATATGTTTTTATATTTAGGGTATGTGGCATAATTATTCCTTATTATTCATTCTAAACTGGATGGTGCTCTTTGTGATGCTAGTTCTTTATTATATATGCCTTTGCGTCCATACCATCTCTGTTATTATTTACTTTATGTAGCAAACTGTTTTTCAATTCGATGAAGAATTTTTAAAGGAAATTAAAATAAGAATTTACTTACCGATAATTCTATTTCTCGGAGTCCGTAGTGGATGCTGGGGTTCCTGAAAGGACCATGGGGAATAGCGGCTCCGCAGGAGACAGGGCACAAAAAAGTAAAGCTTTACTAGGTCAGGTGGTGTGCACTGGCTCCTCCCCCTATGACCCTCCTCCAGACTCCAGTTAGGTACTGTGCCCGGACGAGCATACACAATAAGGGAGGCATTTTGAATCCCGGGTAAGACTCATACCAGCCACACCAATCACACCGTACAACTTGTGATCTAAACCCAGTTAACAGTATGACAACAGAAAGGGCCTCTTAAAGATGGCTCCTTAACAATAACCCGAATTAGTTAACAATAACTATGTACAAGTATTGCAGATAATCCGCACTTGGGATGGGCGCCCAGCATCCACTACGGACTCCGAGAAATAGAATTATCGGTAAGTAAATTCTTATTTTCTCTATCGTCCTAAGTGGATGCTGGGGTTCCTGAAAGGACCATGGGGATTATACCAAAGCTCCCAAACGGGCGGGAGAGTGCGGATGACTCTGCAGCACCGAATGAGAGAACTCCAGGTCCTCCTTTGCCAGGGTATCAAATTTGTAAAATTTTACAAACGTGTTCTCCCCCGACCACGTAGCTGCTCGGCAGAGTTGTAATGCCGAGACCCCTCGGGCAGCCGCCCAAGATGAGCCCACCTTCCTTGTGTAGTGGGCTTTTACAGTTTTAGGCTGTGGCAGGCCTGCCACAGAATGTGCAAGTTGAATTGTGTTACAAATCCAACGAGCAATCGACTGCTTAGAAGCAGGTGCGCCCAACTTGTTGGGTGCATACAATATAAACAGCGAGTCAGATTTTCTGACTCCAGCCGTCCTTGCAATGTATATTTTTAAGGCTCTGACAACGTCCAACAACTTGGAGTCCTCCAAGTCGCTAGTGGCCGCAGGCACCACAATAGGTTGGTTCAGATGAAATGCTGATACCACTTTAGGGAGAAAATGCGGACGAGTCCGCAGTTCTGCCCTATCCGAATGGAAGATTAGATAAGGACTTTTATAAGATAAAGCCGCCAATTCAGATACTCTCCTGGCAGAGGCCAGGGCTAGTAACATAGTCACTTTCAATGTGAGATATTTCAAATCCACCTTTTTCAATGGTTCAAACCAATGGGATTTGAGGAAATCTAAAACTACATTTAGATCCCACGGTGCCACCGGAGGCACCACAGGAGGCTGTATATGCAGTACTCCCTTGACAAAAGTCTGGACCTCAGGGACAGAGGCCAATTCTTTTTGGAAGAATATTGACAGGGCCGAAATTTGAACCTTAATGGATCCCAATTTGAGACCCATAGATAATCCTGATTGCAGGAAATGTAGGAAACGACCCAGTTGGAATTCCTCCGTCGGAACCCTCCGATCCTCGCACCACGCTACATATTTTCGCCAAATGCGGTGATAATGTTTCACGGTGACTTCCTTCCGTGCCTTAATCAAGGTAGGAATGACTTCTTCTGGAATGCCTTTCCCTTTTAGGATCTGGCGTTCAACCGCCATGCCGTCAAACGCAGCCGCGGTAAGTCTTGAAAAAGACAGGGACCCTGCTGTAGCAGGTCCCTTCTCAGAGGTAGAGGCCACGGTTCGTCCGTGAGCATCTCTTGAAGTTCCGGATACCAAGTCCTTCTCGGCCAATCCGGAACCACTAGTATTGTTCTTACTCTTCTTTGCCGTATGATCTTCAATACCTTTGGTATGAGCGGCAGAGGAGGAAACACATACACTGACTGGTACACCCAAGGAGTTACCAGTGCGTCCACAGCTATTGCCTGTGGATCTCTTGACCTGGCGCAATATTTGTCCAGTTTCTTGTTGAGGCGAGACGCCATCATGTCTACAATTGGTCTTTCCCAACGGTCTATTAACATGTTGAAGACTTCTGGATGTAGACCCCACTCTCCCGGATGAAGATCGTGTCTGCTGAGGAAGTCTGCTTCCCAGTTGTCCACGCCCGGGATGAACACTGCTGACAGTGCTATCACGTGATTCTCCGCCCAGCGAAGAATCTTGGCAGCTTCTGCCATTGCACTCCTGCTTCTTGTGCCGCCCTGCCTGTTTACATGGGCGACCGCCGTGATGTTGTCCGACTGAATCAACACCGGCTTTCCTTGCAGGAGAAGTTCCGCCTGGCTTAGAGCATTGTAGATTGCTCTTAGTTCCAGAATGTTTATGTGAAGAGACTTTTCCAGACTCGTCCATACTCCCTGGAAGTTTCTTCCTTGTGTGACTGCTCCCCAGCCTCTCAGGCTGGCGTCCGTGGTCACCAGGATCCAATCCTGAATGCCGAATCTGCGGCCTTCTAATAGGTGAGCCTTCTGCAACCACCACAGAAGTGACACCCTTGTCTTTGGTGACAGGGTTATTCGCAGGTGCATCTGCAGATGCGACCCTGACCATTTGTCCAACAGATCCCTTTGGAATATTCTTGCATGGAATCTGCCGAATGGAATTGCTTCGTAAGAAGCCACCATTTTTCCCAGGACTCTTGTGCATTGATGTACTGACACTTTTCCTGGTTTTAGGAGGTTCCTGACCAGATCGGATAACTCCTTGGCTTTTTCCTCTGGAAGGAAAACCTTTTTCTGAACCGTGTCCAGAATCATTCCTAGGAACAGCAGACGAGTTGTCGGGATTAAATGGGATTTTGGAATATTCAGAATCCACCCGTGTTGTCTTAGCACCTCTTGAGATAGTGCTAAAGCTGTCTCCAGCTGTTCTCTGGACCTTGCCCTTATTAGGAGATCGTCCAAGTATGGGATAACTAATACGCCTTTTCTTCGAAGAAGAATCATCATCTCGGCCATTACCTTGGTAAAGACCCGAGGCGCCGTGGACAATCCGAACGGCAGCGTCTGAAACTGATAGTGACAGTTTTGAACAATGAACCTGAGGTACCCCTGGTGTGCGGGGTAAATCGGAACGTGTAGATACGCATCCTTGATGTCCAAGGATACCATAAAGTCCCCTTCTTCCAGGTTCGCTATCACTGCTCTGAGTGACTCCATCTTGAACTTGAACTTTTTTATGTAGAGGTTCAAGGACTTCAGATTTAGAATAGGCCTTACCGAGCCATCCGGCTTCGGTACCACAAATAGAGTGGAATAATACCCCTTTCCTTGTTGTAATAGGGGTACTTTGACTATCACCTGCTGAGCGTACAGCTTGTGAATGGCTTCCAACACCCTCTCCCTTTCGGAAGAGACGGTTGGTAAGGCAGACTTCAGGAAACGATGAGGAGGATCCGTCTCTAATTCCAACCTGTACCCCTGAGATATTATCTGCAGGATCCAGGGGTCTACCTGCGAGTGAGCCCACTGCGCGCTGTAATTTTTGAGACGGCCCCCCACTGTCCCCGAGTCCGCTTGAGAGGCCCCAGCGTCATGCTGAGGTTTTTGCAGGAGCCGGGGAGGGCTTCTGTTCCTGGGAAGGAGCTGCCTGTTGGTGTCTCTTCCCTCTTCCTCTGCCTCGTGGCAGGTACGACAAGCCCTTTGCTCTCTTATTTTTGTAGGAGCGAAAAGGCTGTGGTTGAAAGGTCGGTGCCTTTCTCTGTTGGGGAGTGACTTGAGGTAAAAAAGTGGATTTCCCGGCAGTAGCCGTGGCCACCAAGTCTGATAGACCAACTCCAAATAACTCCTCCCCTTTATACGGCAAAACCTCCATGTGACGTTTTGAATCCGCATCGCCTGTCCACTGTCGTGTCCATAAGGCTCTTCTGGCTGAAATGGACATAGCACTCACCCGAGATGCCAGTGTGCAAATATCCCTCTGTGCATCACGCATATAGATAAATGCATCCTTTATTTGTTCTAACGACAGTAAAACATTGTCCCTATCTAGGGTATCAATATTTTCAATCAGGGATTCTGACCAAACTACTCCAGCACTGCACATCCAGGCAGTTGCTATAGCTGGTCGTAGTATAACACCTGCATGTGTGTATATATTCTTTTGAATAACTTCCATCTTTCTATCTGATGGATCCTTAAGTGCGGCCGTCTCAGGAGAGGGTAACGCCACTTGTTTGGATAAGCGTGTGAGCGCCTTGTCCACCTTAGGGGGTGTTTCCCAGCGCGCCCTAACCTCTGGCGGGAAAGGGTATAATGCCAATAACTTTTTTGAAATTATCAACTTTTTATCAGGAGCAACCCACGCTTCATCACACACGTCATTTAATTCTTCTGATTCAGGAAAAACTGTTTGTAGTTTTTTCACACCATACATAATACCCTGTTTTACGGTATCTGTAGTATCAGCTAAATGTAACGTCTCCTTCATTGCCAAAATCATATAACGTGTGGCCCTACTGGAAAATACGTTTGAATTTCTACCGTCGTCACTGGAATCAGTGCCCGTGTCTGGGTCTGTGTCGACCGACTGAGGCAAAGGGCGTTTTACAGCCCCTGACGGTGTTTGAGGCGCCTGGACAGGCATTAATTGATTGTCCGGCCGCCTCATGTCCTCAACTGACTGTTTAAGGGAAGATAAACCATCACGTAATTCCACAAATAAAGGCATCCATTCTGGTGTCGACCCCCTGGGGGGTGACATCTGCATATTTGGCAATTGCTCCGCCTCCACACCAATATCGTCCTCATACATGTCGACACCACGTACCGACACACACCGCAAACTCACAGGGAATGCTCTAATGAAGACAGGACCCACTAGCCCTTTTGGGGAGACAGAGGGAGAGTCTGCCAGCACACACCACAAAGCGCTATATATACAAGGGATATCCTTATATTAAGTGCTCCCTTATAGCTGCTTTAATATATATATATATAGCCATTAATGTGCCCCCCCTCTCTGTTTTACCCTGTTTCTGTAGTGCAGTGCAGGGGAGAGACCTGGGAGCCGTTCTGACCAGCGGAGCTGTGACAGAAAATGGCGCCGTGTGCTGAGGAGATAGGCCCCGCCCCTTTTTCGGCGGGTTCTTCTCCCGCTATTTTTCCAGTCAGGCAGGGGTTAAATATCTCCATATAGCCCCTATGGGCTATATGTGAGGTATTTTTAGCCTTGTATAAGGTTTATATTTGCCTCTCAGAGCGCCCCCCCCCAGCGCTCTGCACCCTCAGTGACTGCCCAGTGAAGTGTGCTGAGAGGAAAATGGCGCACAGCTGCAGTGCTGTGCGCTACCTTATGAAGACTGAGGAGTCTTCAGCCGCCGGTTTCCGGACCTCTTCACGCTTCAGCATCTGCAAGGGGGTCGGCGGCGCGGCTCCGGGACCGGACTCCACGGCTGGGCCTGTGTTCGATCCCTCTGGAGCTAATGGTGTCCAGTAGCCAAGCAGCAAATCCACTCTGCATGCAGGTGAGTTTACTACTTTCCCCCTAAGTCCCACGTTGCAGTGATCCTGTTGCCAGCAGGACTCACTGTAAAGAAAAAAACCTAAACTAAACTTTCTCTAAGCAGCTCTTTAGGAGAGCCACCTAGATTGCACCCTTCTCGTTCGGGCACAAAATCTAACTGGAGTCTGGAGGAGGGTCATAGGGGGAGGAGCCAGTGCACACCACCTGACCTAGTAAAGCTTTACTTTTTTGTGCCCTGTCTCCTGCGGAGCCGCTATTCCCCATGGTCCTTTCAGGAACCCCAGCATCCACTTAGGACGATAGAGAAAAAAGAAATAGAAAATCAGAGCAACAGAAAAATAAATTGTCCCCCTTGCAAGGAATACAGTAACACTGTGTGTGTGTGTGTGTGTGTGTGTGTGTGTGTGTGTGTGTGTGTGTGTGTGTAGGGGGGTGTGTGTGTAGGGGGGTGTGTGTGTGGGGGGCAATACCCTCCTAAATATTATTGTGTTGATCAGGAGGAAGGCAAATGAAAACCGCACACACACATACAAGAAAACAGACTATCCTGGTATTTCTCACCTCTAAGCCCCTTACTAATGAGTGCACCTCTAAAACCCAAGTCTTTACAGTAAGATGCCCAACACTGTACTCTACATTCAAGATGTGGCCCAACATCCATATCACATGGCAATGGACTTTCAGACAGCTATGCCTCAGGTTTACTCCGTATCATTTCATTCTAATTGACCTATAATCTTTGGAAGACTCCTAACATCTGTATTGTCCTTACTAATCTGAATCTCTACAATAAACCTGAAGACAGTTTCCACTGTGATTGTTAGGATACCAGTAAAAAGATTCCCTCAGGAAATCACTCACAGCAGTGAGCTAGGCATTTACCCCTTAATAAATGCAGCGGTGTACGGATGACAACTGCAAGGCTATATGTAGTTATATTTACTAAGGATAGGCTATAATACATTTGTGAATAATGCTGTGTGAAGTATACTTAAATGAAATTAAAAAAATTGTCCTAGCTTGTCCTCAAAAAAAATGGCCCCTTTCACAAGCATGTACAGGTTGAGTATCCCATATCCAAATATTCCGAAATACGGAATATTCCGAAATACGGACTTTTTGGAGTGAGAGTGAGATAGTGAAACCTTTGTTTCCTGATGACTCAATGTACACAAACTTTGTTTGATACACAAAGTTATTACAGGTTGAGTATCCCATATCCAAAATGCTTGGGACCAGAAGTATTTTGGATATCGGATTATTCCGTATTTTGGAATAATTGCATACCATAATGAGATGTCATGGGGATGGTACCTAAATCTAAGCACAGAATGCATTTATCTTTCATATACACCTTATACACACAGCCTGAGGGTAATTGTAGGTAATATTTTTAATAACTTTGTGCATTAAACAAAGTGTGTCTACATACACACAATTCATTTAGGTTTCATATGGACCTTATACACACAGCCTGAAGGTCATTTAATAAAATATTTTTAATAACTGTGTATTAAACAAAGTTTGTGTACATTGAGCCATCAGAAAACAAAAGGTTTCACTATCTCAGTCTCACTCAAAAAATTCCGTAATACGGAATATTCCGTATTTCGGAATATTTGGATATGGGATACTCAACCTGTAAAAATATTGAATTAAATGACCTTTAGGCTGTGTGCATAAGGTGTATATGAAACATAAATGAATTGTGTGAATGTAGACACACTTTGTTTAATGCACAAAGTTATAAAAAAATATTGGCTAAAATTACCTTCAGGCTGTGTGTATAAGGTGTATATGTAACATAAATGCATTCTGTGCATAGACTTGGGTCCCATCGCCATGATATCTCATTATGGTATGCAATTATTCCAAAATACGGAGAAATCCGATATCCAAAATACCTCTGGTCCCAAGCATTTTGGATAAGGGATATCAACCTGTATTAACTTCCGTTCTTTGATTTGTTTAAAATTTGATAATGTTACTTACACACAGGTGATGTTAAATACATCTGTCACAAGCAATAACTGGACTAGCGTAGTCCACAGACTTAGCTCTGTGGTTCTCATACTCAGGACCCCAAACAGGTCACATTTTCCAGGTCACCCAGCAGGTGCACAGGTGCCCTCATTACACACAGACATTTTTAAAAAAAAATCCACATTGGGATCTAATTAATTCACATCCGATTCTGTGAGTAGACCTGGAAAACATGAACTGTTTGGCGTCCTGGGGAGCGAATTTAAGACTTAGCTGAGGGGACAAAATATAGACCACTACCTAGTGCCACGTGAAGAGACGGCTGACTTAGGGCCTGATTCAGCAAAAGACTGATCTGCCATTGAAAATCCATCCACTGAAAATGCACAAGCAGAAGGAGTTGTCAAAATCACAACAGATGGTTGTGATGCTTCCCGCAGATGGCAAGCTCAGTAAGCCTCAGCTTACACATGCTGGCCGTTGCAGGGCACCTTACGAGGCCAGGAAGTATGTGTCCAGAAACGCAGACACTGGCCTTGCCACTCCCGGAAAATGGGAGTGACATGCCCCGCTTCCGGAAACGCCGGTCATCCACGCATGGAAGAAGGTGGACTACGTACGATCACTCAGGATCCGCTCTGCACATGAGCAGACCGGATCCTGCACCTGCGCACATTCCCGATAACCGGGAAACTGTGTAGGCATTCGAATCAGCGTCCTTTGTTGAATCAGGCCCTTTATTAGTTATTGCTGCTCACTGTAATTACATAACTTAGAAATGAACCCAGAGAGAGTCACCAAGCCAGCCAATGAGAACAATGGTTAATGATAAAAATATTTCTGTAGAAACATTTTAGTTCAGTTTTCATGTAGTAACTGACATTAAGCAAGTATCCTTTTTTGCAATCTCGGTCATACCAGCACACAGGCACATACTTTCCCCACAACGGTAAGCAACCACAAATCAGCACATGTGCTTCAGGCAAAACACTCTAGTTTCATAAAAAACCTCAACCATTTAGACACACAGGGATTGTAGGTGCAGATTACTGCATCAAATATGAGAGAGAAAGTCGTTCTTGTACAGTTTTTTGGTTTTTAACAGACAAAATTTTAGAATTAATTTTTTTCTTTCCAAAAAAGGATCCATTTTGACCAAAGTGCTATCTCTCACAATGTTCGCTTCAAAAATTAATTTACGATCATTAGAACCATTAAAGATTTAAATACTTTTCAGCTCCAGTAATATACAAATTAAAAATATCAGCCAGTGGTGCGGCACGTGATAAACAATCCATAACATAGCAGGTGTAAGTCAACGTTTCAGTGCTTTAGTCCTATATGCACTTTCATGAGGACTGATGAAAGTACTAACACAAATAAAGCACTGAAGCATTGACTTATACCTGCTATGGGGTATATTCAATAAGAGTCGGATCCATTCCGACATGCAGTTGTCGGAATGGATCCGACAACCCCTATTCCAGGCCTGGCCAACCTGTGGCTCTCCAGATGTAGTGAAACTACACATTCCAGCATGCCCTGCAACAGTTTTAGCATTCCCTAATAGCAAAACTGTGGCAAGGCATGATGGGACTTGTAGTTTTACAACAGCTGGAGAGCCACAGGTTGGCCAGGCCTGCCCTATTCAATGGACGGCCAAATCAGACTGTCGGAGTTGGCCGTACACAGGGTCCTGTCAGGACGCTGCTGTCAGCGGCTGCGGATGCACTGACAGCAGCGGCCAGGGGAGCAGAGATCGTGGCCGTGAGCGGGAGGGGCTGGCTGCGGGGTACATGTGTGGAGCGGCGGGGGGATGCGCTGCATCGAGAGAGGTGCTGCAGGTGGCGGGGAGAGCGGAGATCGGCAGCCGTCAGGAGGGGCTGGCTGCGGGGTTACATGTCTGCGGCGGCGGGGGGATGCGCTGCAGGGAGAGATGTGCCCCCGGCCAGGCACCTCACTCCCTGCAGCGCCTCCCACCGCAGACATGTCCCCCCGCAGCCAGCTCCCCCTGCTGGCCGTCGATCTCAGCTCCCCCAGCCGCCCGCAGCACCGCTCCTCTCCTCACCTCAATCCAACTTGTTTTAAAGTCGGATTGAGTTTGTCGGAAATGGGGCCAAAACCTGTCCGATTTGGCCCCATTACTGACAGAAGCACGTGGATCGGCGGCTATACCGCCGATCCACGTGTTTTCCGACAAGTCGGGAATTCTCGACTTGTCTAAAAAAATCAGCCCTTACTGAACAGGTCGGAACCCCTTCCGACCTATTTCTGTCGGAAGCTGCCGTCTTTCCGACAAGACGGCAGCTTCCGACAGTTATTGAATAAACCCCTATGTTGTGGATTGTTCATCATATGAGACACCTCTGGCTGATCTTCAAACTGTAGATAGTAAAAATATTATTCACTAGTGTCACTAGGGCACCACCCTTCCAGTGGGTGACACAAAAATGCCAGCTCCTCCGCAGTGATCAGGAGCCAGGTGCAGCACTGTGATATTATTGTGCAGCATCCGACTGCTGTCACTGAGAAGGCACTGGTACTGCAGGAAGAGTCTCTGGGTACAGTCCAGCATCTCCGGGAGTACTGGGCACACTCCTGAAGTGATGAAAACAGTGGCATGCTACGAGGCCATGGCCCTTTTCCAGACACATCATCAGGTGACACAGCTCCCAGTGATACTGCTGTCAATGGCACCATATTGGGTAGCTATATATATATATATATATATATATATATATATATATATACACACACACACACATCTATATATTTCATGACAACATGGGCTAATTAGCCTGTTAAAGTGGTGAATTTGTGCGGTGTCTAGGTGCACAAAACGTATCAAACACTGCTTTTTAGGTAAATGAACGGAGTGGTGCTCTACTTTCTTCATTAAATGGTAGTGTTCACTCTAGGCTGTTTTAGCAGGGCGCCGCGCCCTGCCCGTTTTTTAACAGGCAAAACCCGCCCTGCCCCTTTTGCGGCGCCCTGCTAGAACAGCCGCCCGCTCCCTGCCCTCCCGGCGTGTATAGATGGCGTGCGCATGCGCGCGGCATCCATTCACGCATTGGGAGAGGGCTGGGGGAAGCCCAGCACCGACGGAGGTGCTGGGCACGCCCCCAACAGTGACGTCGCCGGCCACAGACGCTCTCTATAGTAGCGTCTGTGGGCCGCACCGCCCCCTAAAATGACGGAGGCGTGGCCACGCCCCCCTAATTTGCGTGGCCACACCCCCCATTTCGGGCCCTCGGAGTCCGGCGCCCTGCCCCTTTTCACTCCTAGAGTGAACACTAAAATGGTATAACACAAGTTAACAGAGAATAGCAAATGCCTAGTCCCTATTCGGGGCACTGACTTGCTTCTTCGCCACCGACTAACCTGGGGCAACTAATCTGCAAACATAAAGTCTCTTAAATGAAAAGTCTCAGTCCTGTCTCTCATAGGTATCATGCACAGTCTCAGTCCTGCTTCCGGCAGGCATAACACAGGCTCCAGCGTACTCACACTCAAGGCTTCCCCGCCTGGCTTCTTCCCAGAGTTTCATGGCCTTCTCGGTCTCCTACAGGTTTAGTGTCAGGCCTCCTGGCCCTCAATGGCTCAATAGCACAATGAGCTTTGTCTAGCTTTGTCTCAACAGGGCAACTTACACAGGCCACAGCCTGTCCTCCCTGCAGAGTCTTCCATTTTGACTCGCCACTGCAGCGATTAGGTATTCTCACACCTGCCTTATTTTTCCTGTGTGGGGACATCCCTCTTGCTCCACACAGAATCCATGTGTCAGCATTGTAATTTATCTTTGTGGTACCACAAAGCTTCACAGGCAAGTGGTCTTGCATGTAATTTTACCATAAACTTAAAGAGAAAAATAGATTATATAGCACTGCAGACCGCCTACATATCTGTAGCTGAGCACACATGTCCACGTGTCCCCCTTGCTCAAAATGTGTAAAATAGCCCCATTTGGTACTGTACCTCACAACAATGTGACTTAGCTGCCACAGGCGTCCCAAAAATGTGTCTTTTGTTGCATCACCAATACGACAAAAGCACCACGCAGAGCTACACAGACTACTGGGGCTGACTTTTTGAGTACTACTGTGAGCAATTAAGTCACTAATCAGTGTAAACGAAGGCACCATGAACCCACCTGCTCCCACCCCCTCATCCAAAAACACCATTTATTTTTGTTGCCCTTGGATAAGACACTTGTCAGCTGTGCTCTTTGCAATGATTACTTAAGGAACTTTAAAAAACAGTGAGGATCAATAGCAGGTCTCATAGCACAGCGCTAGCAGTGTCTGCTTTAATTTTCTATACACAAATGTAATGACAGTTTGGATACTGCGGTGGACAGGAGATTCTGATACCAGTATTGTTGCATCCTAAGGCAATTACATTTTAGAAATGGTAATGTATCTTAGGAGTACAGAATGAAATACAGTAAAAGATAAATTGTACACATTCAAGCACGGTATGTATGATTTATTTTATGAATAAATAGCCAAGAACCCAATAAAATGTTAATTATACCCAATAAAATGTTAAATATGCCCAACCAGTCACTTGGGTGCTAAGCAAACAACCCACCTTAAACATGTGCACGGATGCTGATGAACGTGGAGATGATGGCAACACCACAACGTTGCATATTCCCCCATACACTTACCTCATGTTTCAGTTCTTCAATTTGATCTTTTAATTCACGGATATACTGGCTGGAGTCTGAGTTGTTGAGCTGTCCTTGAAATTTCCCTTCTTCTTTCTATTTAAAGAAAAAGAAAGCAAAAGAGTGAAACGGTTTTGAGCAGGAAAAAGATGGCTCCGTATTCTCAAATTCATACAATGAGGTCAGCTAATCATGAATGTGCTGTCCAGGTCACACTGTCCCAGTAATAGAAAAATGAGGAACACAACTAAAAGCATTCCCAAACTAGAATATTAAAAAGGTAAATTATTTTGAATGTGGGTAGTCTGCACAAGAATACCATGCATTATTCAGCAACCATAAATATAAAAGGCACACAATAATCTAAAATATACAAAAAAAAACCCCCCAACCTTCAACTTTAGAAAAACAAACAAAATACAACTCTGGTACTAAAGGGCTTGGTGCATTTAAATTAATTCTAGTTTCCCTGTATGAATACACATAAACCAAACATTTTGCACACACTAATCTATTTATAATTTTCAAATATTTTCGTGGGAAAAAATAAAAGAGGGTCAGCCACAAAGTCACTTTCCATGAACATGCATATTGCCAATGTTTTATCAGAGACTGTCAGTTAACAGACTTCCTTCAGAGACAAACAGGTGCATGAAGTCAAGGGAATTTGGTAGGCAAGTATGCTCCTTTAGAGTAACCGATTCCCTCACATGTTCTAGATCACTTTGTGGCATGTTGCCCACCTGTCATCATAAACATACTGTACATACAGACTGGCATAACAGTTTAAATGATATACTCCCCTTTCCCCCCACTACTGCTCCCCTTTTGCACAAATCCAAAACTGAAAATATTACAGATATACAGGTCCTTTTCTCCCTAGATGGAGGTGGACCATCACACATCACAATGTGGTATCTTATCAAATGTTATCAGGTGAGGTAATGTGTTCTCAATGTCCCTCTGACCAATCTCTGCATAGAAAGGTGATAAATAGAACAGCATCTTCACACACAATATTCTAATAACACAACATAAACACGAAAACTATTGTGAATTTAAAAAACAAAACATTGTACAAAATAAGAAAAAACTTAAGTTTTTTTTTTATGCACAGTTAACTTGTACAGTAGTGTGAAAAAACAACACAGTATAATGGGCGGTAGAAAAAAAGTCTTTCATTTCAGTGCCTTTACACTGTAAATGGAATGAGACACGTTTCCAGCTCGTCAGACTTAAGGTGTGATATCGGCACAATGCAGAACAATATTGGCACAATGCAGAACGATATTGGCACAATGTGCCCAATTCAGACACATCATTCGCGATATCGTCCAGTGTGTATGCCCAATGTTGTTGATGATCCACTATGTTATTTATACTGTGTATAATAAAGAATAAGAAGTGCAGCAGTATCACCTAACAAAAAACAAAAATAAAAAAAAATAAGATTTTACTCACCGGTAAATCTATTTCTCGTAGTCCGTAGTGGATGCTGGGGACTCCGTAAGGACCATGGGGGGAATCGACGGGCTCCGCAGGAGACTGGGCACTCTAAGAAAGATTTAGTACTACTGGTGTGCACTGGCTCCTCCCTCTATGCCCCTCCTCCAGACCTCAGTTAAGGAAACTGTGCCCGGAAGAGCTGACATTATAAGGAAAGGATTTTGGAATCCAGGGTAAGACTCATACCAGCCACACCAAATCACACCGTATAACTTGTAATAAACTTACCCAGTCAACAGTATGAACAACAACAGAACATCAACAAAGGATGCCCACATAACATAACCCTTTATTAAGCAATAACTATGTACACGTATTGCAGAAAATCCGCACTTGGGACTAGAGATGAGCGGGTTCGGTTCCTCGGAATCCGAACCCCCCCGAACTTCAGCCTTTTTACACGGGTCCGAGGCAAACTCGGATCTTCCCGCCTTGCTCGGCTAACCCGAGCGCGCCCGAACGTAGTCATCCTGCTGTCGGATTCTCGCGAGGCTCGTATTCTATCGCGAGACTCGGATTCTATATAAGGAGCCGCGCGTCGCCGCCATTTTCACACGTGCATTGAGATTGATAGGGAGAGGACGTGGCTGGCGTCCTCTCCGTTAGAATAGATAGAGACACTTGAGTTGATTACTTAGTAATTTTGGGGAGCATTAGGAGTACTCAGAGTGCAGAGTTTTGCTGATAGTTACTAGTGACTGACCACCACCAGTTTTATTTATTATTTAATATAATCCGTTCTCTGCCTGAAAAAAACCGACACACAGTCACATACCATATCTGTGCTCAGCCTCAGTGTGCTGCATGATAATATCATCTATATGTATATCTGACTGTGCTGAGTGCTCACTGCTCACACAGCTGAATTGTGGGGGAGACTGGGGTGCAGTTATAGCAGGAGTACAGTGCACACTTTTGCTGCCAGTGTGACTGACCAGTGACCACCAGTATATTGTCTGCCTGAAAAAGTTAAACACTCCTGTGGTGTTTTTTTTTTAATTCTAGAAACGCATTCTGCTGACAGTGTCCAGCAGGTCCGTCATTCATTATATTATATAAATATTTACCTGCAGTAGTGTTTATATTTTTTTTGTTCATCTCTATCATCTTTATCATCTCTATATTAGCAGACGCAGTACGGTAGTCCACGGCTGTAGCTACCTCTGTGTCGTCAGTGCTCGTCCATAATTGTATACCTACCTGTGGTGGGGTTTTTTTTTCTATCTTCTTCATACTAGTAGTTTAGGAGTCTGCTGACAGTGTCCAGCAGGTCCGTCATTATATTATATATACCTGCAGTAGTGATATATATATATTTTTTATATCATTATCATCTCTATACTAGCAGACGCAGTACGGTAGTCCACGGCTGTAGCTACCTCTGTGTCGTCAGTGCTCATCCATAATTGTATACCTACCTGTGGTGGTTTTTTTTTTTCTATCTTCTTCATACTAGTAGTTTAGGAGTCTGCTGACAGTGTCCAGCAGGTCCGTCATTATATTATATATACCTGCAGTAGTGATATATATATATTTTTTATATCATTATCATCTCTATACTAGCAGACGAAGTACGGTAGTCCACGGCTGTAGCTACCTCTGTGTCGTCAGTGCTCGTCCATAATTGTATACCTACCTGTGGTGGTTTTTTTTTTTCTATCTTCTTCATACTAGTAGTTTAGGAGTCTGCTGACAGTGTCCAGCAGGTCCGTCATTATATTATATATACCTGCAGTAGTGATATATATATATTTTTTATATCATTATCATCTCTATACTAGCAGACGCAGTACGGTAGTCCACGGCTGTAGCTACCTCTGTGTCGTCAGTGCTCGTCCATAATTGTATACCTACCTGTGGTGGGTTTTTTTTTTCTATCTTCTTCATACTAGTAGTTTAGGAGTCTGCTGACAGTGTCCAGCAGGTCCGTCATTATATTATATATACCTGCAGTAGTGATATATATATATATTTTATATCATTATCATCTCTATACTAGCAGACGCAGTACGGTAGTCCACGGCTGTAGCTACCTCTGTGTCGTCAGTGCTCGTCCATAATTGTATACCTACCTGTGGTGGGTTTTTTTTTCTATCTTCTTCATACTAGTAGTTTAGGAGTCTGCTGACAGTGTCCAGCAGGTCCGTCATTATATTATATATACCTGCAGTAGTGATATATATATATTTTTTATATCATTATCATCTCTATACTAGCAGACGCAGTACGGTAGTCCACGGCTGTAGCTACCTCTGTGTAGTCAGTGCTCGTCCATAATTGTATACCTACCTGTGGTGGGTTTTTTTTTTTCTATCTTCTTCATACTAGTAGTTTAGGAGTCTGCTGACAGTGTCCAGCAGGTACGTCATTATATTATATATACCTGCAGTAGTGATATATATATATTTTTTATATCATTATCATCTCTATACTAGCAGACGAAGTACGGTAGTCCACGGCTGTAGCTACCTCTGTGTCGTCAGTCACTCGTCATCCATAAGCATACTAGTATCCATCCATCTCCATTGTTTACCTGAGGTGCCTTTTAGTTGTGCCTATTAAAATATGGAGAACAAAAATGTTGAGGTTCCAAAAATAGGGAAAGATCAAGATCCACTTCCACCTCGTGCTGAAGCTGCTGCCACTAGTCATGGCCGAGACGATGAAATTCCATCAACGTCGTCTGCCAAGGCCGATGCCCAATGTCATAGTACAGAGCATGTAAAATCCAAAACACAAAAGATCAGTAAAAAAAGGACTCAAAAATCTAAAATAAAATAGTCGTCGGAGAAGCGTAAACTTGCCAATATGCCATTTACCACACGGAGTGGCAAGAAACGGCTGAGGCCCTGGCCTATGTTCATGGCTAGTGGATCAGCTTCACATGAGGATGGAAGCACTCAGCCTCTCACTAGAAAAATGAAAAGACTTAAGCTGGCAAAAGCACAGCAAAGAACTGTGCGTTCTTCGAAATCACAAATCCACAAGGAGAGTCCAATTGTGTCGGTTGCGATGCCTGACCTTCCCAACACTGGACGTGAAGAGCATGCGCCTTCCACCATTTGCACGCCCCCTGCAAGTGCTGGAAGGAGCACCCGCAGTCCAGTTCCTGATAGTCAGATTGAAGATGTCAGTGTTGAAGTACACCAGGATGAGGAGGATATGGGTGTTGCTGGCGCTGGGGAGGAAATTGACAAGGAGGATTCTGATGGTGAGGTGGTTTGTTTAAGTCAGGCACCCGGGGAGACACCTGTTGTCCGTGGGGGGAATATGGCCATTGACATGCCTGGTGAAAATACCAAAAAAATTAGCTCTTCGGTGTGGAAGTATTTCAACAGAAATGCGGACAACAGGTGTCAAGCCGTGTGTTGCCTTTGTCAAGCTGTAATAAGTAGGGGTAAGGACGTTAACCACCTCGGAACATCCTCCCTTATACGTCACCTGCAGCGCATTCATCATAAGTCAGTGACAAGTTCAAAAACTTTGGGCGACAGCGGAAGCAGTCCACTGACCAGTAAATCCCTTCCTCTTGTAACCAAGCTCACGCAAACCACCCCACCAACTCCCTCATTGTCAATTTCCTCCTTCCCCAGGAATGCCAATAGTCCTGCAGGCCATGTCACTGGCAATTCTGACGAGTCCTCTCCTGCCTGGGATTCCTCCGATGCATCCTTGCGTGTAACGCCTACTGCTGCTGGCGCTGCTGTTGTTGCTGCTGGGAGTCGATGGTCATCCCAGAGGGGAAGTCGTAAGACCACTTTTACTACTTCCACCAAGCAATTGACTGTCCAACAGTCCTTTGCGAGGAAGATGAAATATCACAGCAGTCATCCTGCTGCAAAGCGGATAACTGAGGCCTTGGCATCCTGGGCGGTGAGAAACGTGGTTCCGGTATCCATCATTACTGCAGAGCCAACTATAGACTTGTTTGAGGTACTGTGTCCCCGGTACCAAATACCATCTAGGTTCCATTTCTCTAGGCAGGCGATACCGAAAATGTACACAGACCTCAGAAAAAGACTCACCAGTGTCCTAAAAAATGCAGTTGTACCCAATGTCCACTTAACCACGGACATGTGGACAAGTGGAGCAGGGCAGACTCAGGACTATATGACTGACAGCCCACTGGGTAGATGTATTGACTCCCGCCGCAAGAACAGCAGCGGCGGCACCAGTAGCAGCATCTCGCAAACGCCAACTCTTTCCTAGGCAGGCTACGCTTTGTATCACCGCTTTCCAGAATACGCACACAGCTGAAAACCTCTTACGGCAACTGAGGAAGATCATCGCAGAATGGCTTACCCCAATTGGACTCTCCTGTGGATTTGTGGCATCGGACAACGCCAGCAATATTGTGTGTGCATTAAATATGGGCAAATTCCAGCACGTCCCATGTTTTGCACATACCTTGAATTTGGTGGTGCAGAATTATTTAAAAAACGAGAGGGGCGTGCAAGAGATGCTGTCGGTGGCCAGAAGAATTGCGGGACAATTTCGGCGTACAGGCACCACGTACAGAAGACTGGAGCAACACCAAAAAACGCCTGAACCTGCCCTGCCATCATCTGAAGCAAGAAGTGGTAACGAGGTGGAATTCAACCCTCTATATGCTTCAGAGGTTGGAGGAGCAGCAAAAGGCCATTCAAGCCTATACAACTGAGCACGATATAGGAGGTGGAATGCACCTGTCTCAAGCGCAGTGGAGAATGATTTCAACGTTGTGCAAGGTTCTGCAACCTTTTGAACTTGCCACACGTGAAGTCAGTTCAGACACTGCCAGCCTGAGTCAGGTCATTCCCCTCATCAGGCTTTTGCTGGAGACATTGAAGGAGGAGCTAACACTGAGCGATTCCGCTAGGCATGTGGGACTTGTGGATGGAGCCCTTAATTCGCTTAACAAGGATTCACGGGTGGTCAATCTGTTGAAATCAGAGCACTACATTTTGGCCACCGTGCTCGATCCTAGATTTAAAACCTACGTTGTATCTCTCTTTCCGGCAGACACAAGTCTGCAGGGGTTCAAAGAACTGCTGGTGAGAAAATTGTCAAGTCAAGCGGAACGCGACCTGTCAACATCTCCTCCTTCACATTCTCCCGCAACTGGGGGTGCGAGGAAAAGGCTCAGAATTCCGAGCCCACCCGCTGGCGGTGATGCAGGGCAGTCTGGAGCGACTGCTGATGCTGACATCTGGTCCGGACTGAAGGACCTGACAACAATTATGGACATGTCGTCTACTGTCACTGCATATGATTCTCTCACCATTGAAAGAATGGTGGAGGATTATATGAGTGACCGCATCCAAGTAGGCACGTCAGACAGTCCGTACGTATACTGGCAGGAAAAAGAGGCAATTTGGAGGCCCTTGCACAAACTGGGTTTATTCTACCTAAGTTGCCCTCCCACAAGTGTGTACTCCGAAAGAGTGTTTAGTGCCGCCGCTCACCTTGTCAGCAATCGGCGTACGAGGTTACTTCCAGAAAATGTGGAGAAGATGATGTTCATTAAAATGAATTATAATCAATTCCTCCATGGAGACATTCACCAGCAGCAATTGCCTCCACAAAGTACACAGGGAGCTGTGATGGTGGATTCCAGTGGGGACGAATTGATAATCTGTGAGGAGGGGGATGTACACGGTGATGAATTGGAGGATGATGATGAGGTGGACATCTTGCCTCTGTAGAGCCAGTTTGTGCAAGGAGAGATTAATTGCTTCTTTTTTGGTGGGGGTCCAAACCAACCCGTCATTTCAGTCACAGTCGTGTGGCAGACCCTGTCACTGAAATGATGGGTTGGTTAAAGTGTGCATGTCCTGTTTATACAACATAAGGGTGGGTGGGAGGGCCCAAGGACAATTCCATCTTGCACCTCTTTTTTCTTTCATTTTTCTTTGCGTCATGTGCTGTTTGGGGAGTGTTTTTTGGAAGGGCCATCCTGCCTGACACTGCAGTGCCACTCCTAGATGGGCCAGGTGTTTGTGTCGGCCACTTGGGTCGCTGAGCTTAGTCATCCAGCAACCTCGGTGCAAATTTTAGGACTAAAAATAATATTGTGAGGTGTTCAGAATAGACTGAAAATGAGTGGAAATTATGGTTATTGAGGTTAATAATACTTTGGGATCAAAATGACCCCCAAATTCTATGATTTAAGCTGTTTTTTAGGGTTTTTTGAAAATTACACCCGAATCCAAAACACACCCGAATCCGACAAAAAAAATTCGGTGAGGTTTTGCCAAAACGCGTTCGAACCCAAAACACGGCCACGGAACCGAACCCAAAACCCGAAAAATTTCCGGTGCACATCTCTACTTGGGACGGGCGCCCAGCATCCACTACGGACTACGAGAAATAGATTTACCGGTGAGTAAAATCTTATTTTCTCTAACGTCCTAGTGGATGCTGGGGACTCCGTAAGGACCATGGGGATTATACCAAAGCTCCCAAACGGGCGGGAGAGTGCGGATGACTCTGCAGCACCGAATGGGCAAACACTAGGTCCTCCTCAGCCAGGGTATCAAACTTGTAGAACTTAGCAAATGTGTTTGTACCCGACCAAGTAGCTGCTCTGCAAAGCTGTAATGCCGAGACCCCTCGGGCAGCCGCCCAAGAAGAGCCCACTTTCCTTGTGGAATGGGCTTTCACTGATTTTGGATGCGGCAAACCAGCCGCAGAATGAGCCTGCTGAATCGTGCTACAGATCCAGCGAGCAATGGTTTGCTTTGAAGCAGGAGCACCCAGCTTGTTGGATGCATACAGGATAAACAGCGAGTCAGTCTTCCTGACTCCAGCCGTCCTGGCTACATAGATCTTCAAAGCCCTGACTACATCAAGCAACTTGGAATCCTCCAAGTCACGAGTAGCCGCAGGCACCACAATAGGTTGGTTCAAAAGAAAAGATGACACCACCTTCGGCAGAAATTGCGGACGAGTCCGTAATTCTGCCCTGTCCATATGGAAAACCAGATAGGGGCTTTACATGACAAAGCTGCCAATTCTGACACACGCCTAGCCGAAGCTAAGGCCAATAGCATGACCACCTTCCACATGAGATACTTTAGCTCCACGGTCTTAAGTGGCTCAAACCAGTGGGATTTCAGGAAACCCAACACCACGTTGAGATCCCAAGGTGCCACTGGTGGCACAAAAGGGGTCTGAATATGCAGCACTCCCTTAACAAAAGTCTGAACTTCAGGAAGAGAAGCCAGTTCCTTTTGAAAGAAAATGGATAGAGCCGAAATCTGGACCTTTATGGACCCCAACTTCAGGCCCATAGTCACTCCAGACTGTAGGAAGTGCAGGAACCGGCCCAGCTGGAATTCCTCTGTATGGGCCTTCCTGGCCTCACATCAGGCAACATATTTTCGCCATATACGGTGATAGTGTCTTGCTGTCACGTCCTTCCTAGCCTTTATCAGCGTAGGAATAACTTCCTCCGGAATGCCTTTTTCCGCTAGGATCCTGCGTTCAACCGCCATGCCGTCAAACGCAGCCACGGTAAGTCTTGGAACAGACAGGGCCCCTGTTGCAACAGGTCCTGTCTGAGAGGCAGAGGCCATGGGTCCTCTGTGAGCATTTCTTGCAGTTCCGGGTACCAAGTCCTTCTTGGCCAATCCGAAACAATGAGTATTGTTCTCACTCCTCTTTTTCTTACGATTCTCAGCACCTTGGGTATGAGAGGAAGAGGAGGAAACACATAGACCGACTGGAACACCCACGGTATTACCAGTGCGTCCACAGCTATCGCCTGAGGGTCTCTTGACCTGGCGCAATACCGTTGTAGCTTTTTGTTGAGACGGGACGCCATCATGTCTACCTGTGGCAGTTTCCATCGATTTGTAATCTGAGTGAAGACTTCGTGATGAAGTCCCCACTCTCCCGGGTGGAGGTCGTGCCTGCTGAGGAAGTCTGCTTCCCAGTTGTCCACTCCCGGAATGAACACTGCTGACAGTGCTTGCACGTGATTCTCTGCCCAACAAAGAATCCTGGTGGCTTCCGCCATCGCCACTCTGCTTCTTGTGCCGCCCTGGCGGTTTACATGAGCCACTGCGGTGATGTTGTCTGACTGAATCAGCACCGGTTGGTTGCGAAGCAGAGGCTCCGCTTGACTCAGGGCGTTGTATATGGCCCTTAGTTCCAGGATATTTATGTGCAGACAAGCCTCCTGACTTGACCACAACCCTTGGAAGTTTCTTCCCTGAGTGACTGCCCCCCACCCTCGGAGGCTCGCATCCGTGGTCACCAGGACCCAGTCCTGTATGCCGAACCTGCGGCCCTCGAGAAGGTGAGCACTCTGTAGCCACCACAGAAGAGACACCCTGGCCCTCGGGGACAGGGTGATCAGCCGATGCATCTGAAGATGCGATCCGGACCACTTGTCCAACAGATCCCACTGAAAGATCCACGCATGGAACCTGCCGAAGGGAATGGCTTCGTATGATGCCACCATCTTTCCCAGGACTCGCGTGCAGCGATGCACCGACACCTGTTTCAGTTTTAAGAGGTCTCTGACTAGAGTCACGAGCTCTTGAGCCTTCTTCTGGTCCGTGTCCAGAATCATGCCCAGAAATGGCAGACGCGTTGTAGGAATCAGCTGCGACTTTGGGATATTCAGAATCCAGCCGTGCTGTTGCAACACTTCCTGAGAGTGTGCTACGCTGATCAGCAACTGCTCTCTGGACCTCGCGTTTATGAGGAGATCGTCCAAGTATGGGATAATTGTGACTCCTTGCTTTCGAAGGAGCACCATCATTTCTGCCATTACCTTGGTAAATATTCTCGGTGCCGTGGAGAGCCCAAACGGCAACGTCTGGAATTGGTAATGACAGTCCTGTACCACAAATCTGAGGTACTCCTGATGAGGTGGATAAATGGGGACATGCAAGTAAGCATCCTTGATGTCCAGAGACACCATAAAATCCCCCTCTTCCAGGCTTGCAATGACTGCTCTGAGCGATTCCATTTTGAACTTGAATCTTTTCAGATAAATGTTCAGGGACTTTAAATTCAATATGGGTCTGACCGAACCGTCCGGTTTCGGTACCACAAACATTGTGGAATAGTATCCCCTTCCCTGTTGAAGGAGGGGAACCTTTACCACCACCTGCTGGAGATATAACTTGTGAATTGCCGCTAACACTACTTCCCGTTCCATGGGGGAAGCTGGCATGGCCGATTTGAGGTAACAGTGAGGGGGCATCACTTCGAATTCCAGCTTGTATCCCTGAGACACAATCTGTATAGCCCAGGGATCCACCTGTGAGCGAACCCACTGGTGGCTGAAATTTCCCCCCACCGCTCCTGGCTCCACCTGTGGAGTCCCAGCGTCATGCAGTGGATTTAGTGGAAGCCGGGGAGGACTTCTGTTCCTGGGAACTAGCTGTATGGTGCAGCTTCTTTCCTCTACCCCTGCCTCTGGCAAGAAAGGACGCACCTCTGACCTTCTTGCTTCTTTGTGATCTAAAGGACTGCATTTGGTAATACGGTACTTTCTTAGGCTGTGAGGGAATATATGGCAAAAAATGTGACTTCCCAGCCGTAGCTGTGGAAACTAGGTCCGAGAGGCCGTCCCCAAACAATTCCTCACCCTTGTAAGGTAAAACCTCCATGTGCTTTTTGGAGTCGGCATCACCTGTCCATTGCAGAGTCCACAGGACCCTTCTGGCAGAAATTGACATTGAATTTATTCTAGAGCCCAGTAGGCAAATGTCCCTCTGGGCATCCCTCATATATAGGACAGCGTCTTTTATATGCCCCAGGGTCAGTAAAATGGTATCCTTGTCGAAGGTATCCATTTCCTCAGACAGATTATCTGTCCATGCTGCTACAGCACTACACATCCAGGCCGACGCAATTGCCGGCCTCAGTAGAGTACCTGAATGTGTATAAACAGACTTCAGGATACTTTCCTGCTTCCTATCTGCAGGATCCTTTAGGGCGGCCGTATCCTGTGACGGCAGGGCCACCTTCTTAGATAAGCGTGTCAGAGCTTTATCTACCCTAGGGGAGGATTCCCAGCGCACCCTGTTCGTTGGCGGGAAAGGGTACGCTATAAGTAACCTTTCGGAAATCAGCACTTTCCTATCGGGGGAATCCCACGCTTTTTCACATAATTCATTTAACTCATGTGAAGGGGGAAAAGTCACCTCTTGCTATTTCTCCCCATACATATAAACCCTCTCGTCAGGGACAGGGTTTACCTCTGATATGTGCAAAACATCCTTCATTGCTATAATCATGTAGCGGATGGCTTTAGCCATTTTAGGCTGCAATTTTGCATCATCCTCATCGACACTGGAGTCAGAATCCGTGTCGATATCTGTGTCAACAATTTTGGATAGTGGGCGCTTCTGAGACCCTGACGGCCTCTGCGCTGTAGGATCAGGCATGGGCTGAGACCCCGACTGTCCCAAGGCATCAGCTTTATCCAACCTTTTATGCAAGGAGTTTACATTATCATTTAATACCTTCCACATATCCATCCAATCAGGTGTCGGCGCCGTCGGCGGAGACACGTCATTCATCTGCACTTGCTCTGCCTCCACATAGCCCTCTTCGTCAAACATGTCGACACGCGCGTACCGACACACCACACACACAGGGGATGCTCTATATGAGGACAGGACCCCGACAAGGCCTTTTGGAGAGACAGAGAGAGAGTATGCCAGCACACACCCCAGCACTATATGACCCAGGAATCACACAGTAACTTAGTGTTTACCCAGTAGCTGCTGTATATATGATTAATGCGCTAAATTTATGTGCCCCCCCTCTCTTTTTACCCTTTCTACCGTGAGTCTGCAGGGGAGAGCCTGGGGAGCTTCCTCTCAGCGGAGCGGTGGAGAGAAAATGGCGCTGGTGAGTGCTGAGGAAGAAGGCCCCGCCCCCCTCAGCGGCGGGCTTCTGTCCCGCAATTTTGTGTGAAATTAATGGCGGGGGCTCATGCATATAACAGTGTCCAACTGTATATATGCTGCTTTTGCCAGGAGGTACTTAATTGCTGCCCAGGGCGCCCCCCCCTGCGCCCTACAGTGACCGGAGTGTGTGGGTAGTGTGGGCGCAATGGCCGATTTTGACGTCTTCTTGCTTCAACCCGCCGGCTTCTGTCTTCTGGCTCTGCGAGGGGGACGGCGGCGCGGCTCCGGGAACGGACGACCAAGGTTAGGTTCCTGTGTTCGATCCCTCTGGAGCTAATGGTGTCCAGTAGCCTAAGAAGCGCAACCTAGCCGCAGTTAGTAGGTTTGCTTCTCTCCCCTCAGTCCCACGTAGCAGAGAGTCTGTTGCCAGCAGAAGCTCTCTGAAAATAAAAAAACCTAACTAAAATACTTTCTTATTAGCAAGCTCAGGAGAGCTCACTAAAATGCACCCAGCTCTGTCCGGGCACAGATTCCAACTGAGGTCTGGAGGAGGGGCATAGAGGGAGGAGCCAGTGCACACCAGTAGTACTAAATCTTTCTTAAGAGTGCCCAGTCTCCTGCGGAGCCCGTCTATTCCCCCCATGGTCCTTACAGAGTCCCCAGCATCCACTAGGACGTTAAACAAAAACAAACATCATATGACATTAGATTCAGATGAGTTCGTATGAATAGAACAGAAGCAATTATAGTGTTAGCTAACACAGATGATCGTCTGAACAGAGGAGTGGTGGGGGGAAAGGGAGGATATAAGAGAATAAGTCGGGGAAAGTAGAGCAGAGGTATAAATTCCGGTTCATTAAGGGAGGGGAGAAGGATGGAGGCATGTTAGCCTAGACCACGCAGAGATACATTATGAAAGGAATACCATACAGAATAAAACTTTTGAAAGCTATTGTTCTGAAGGCTGGTAATAAACGCCATTATAGCAACAAACCAAATTCTATTCAGGAGTTCTTGACGGCTGAGAGTGTTTGGGACTTTCTAGTTGCGTGCAACTTGATATTTTGCTGCACAGAATATGTGAAGTACCAATTTGTTAGCGAAATTGGGAGAGTGTTCAGTTGGGGCACAAAGCAATAAATTAGAGGGCGAGAGGGAAGATTCAAGATCGATGATTTATAAGAGTAAGGTGCTAACCATATCCCAATAGGGAAGATTAATGCAGATGCGCACCAGATATGATAAAAAGTTCCAATTTGATCCATCTCCAGCATATATTGGATGTACTGGGGTAGATTTGGTGAAGACGTTCTGGTACCAAGTACCATCTGGTGTAGACTTTGTACGAACTCTCTTTGATGGCTACGCTTTTGAGACCGCCTCACGCATGGCTTCCCAGGTCTTGTCTTCCATGGACAGGCCTAGATCTTGTCCCCAATCTCATTCATGGGGTTCTAGCGGCGGAGACTCCAATGCCAAGATGGAATTACAGAGTTTTGATATAGCCCCTTTGTCGTTAGGCCTGTAAATACAGAACTGATCTAGGGGTGTGGGGGGAGGTGCAGGTAAGGAAGGGGAAGAGGTCATAATTAGGGTTACCACCTCATCCCTTTAATTCTGGACACATTAATTAAACAGGTTCTGTGGATGATTAAACCAGGTGAAATGGAGGCTTGCAGTCAGCCAGCCATAGAACCTGTGTAATTAATGTGTCCAGAATTAAAGGGACGAGGTTGGGTACCCTAATCATAATAAAGTGGTAGATATTGATAGAAGAGAGAATTTGGGATATTATATTCTTCTTGAATCTCAGAAAATGCTGCAAGTGCGAATTTCACTACAATATGGTGGGATCTAATAATGCCAGCAGTGACCCAGGGGAGAGCAATGTTGGGGGAGGGACCAGGGGGAAGGCAGGGTTATTCCAAATGGGAGTGAGTGGAGACTGGTATGAAGAGGTCCATTTTTTTTTTTAATTGAGGGAGTCCCAGTATTTTAATGGTCAGCGCTACTGTTGGAAAAAAAATTAGCTGACCTAGGCCTTAGTTTACAGATTATCCAAGAGTTGCAAGTGTGTTTTAAGCAGTTTATCGACAAACGCTCCTATATACACACCTGTACAACTGTCGGGCCGATCAGTTGACATCGGGTGAGTGGCCTGATGATTGTATAGTTGTGTACCTAGCATTAGTATTAGAAGCCTTTCCAAGGGAACAGGATTTTTATAATTACACCATTGCAAGATGCAACTTGCTATAAAGCTCTTGATAACTGGACAAATTAAATACTCAATATTTTAATCTGGTTTGGTTCACCTGAGTATTATACTAGGCATATACAACCATTATCAGAATGGCAATGACTGGTATAAAGAGACGTGCAAAATAACAGAGTATTGCTGTGCACTGAGGCAACTGCAGAGAGCCATAAGGAATTATGTAACTCTGCAAACAGTCATTTTTAGCACAATGTGGCGAGACTATTTCAACTGGTAAGCTAAAGCGTTACAGGTTTCTTAAGAGG
This sequence comes from Pseudophryne corroboree, assembly GCF_028390025.1. Classification (NCBI taxonomy): domain Eukaryota; kingdom Metazoa; phylum Chordata; class Amphibia; order Anura; family Myobatrachidae; genus Pseudophryne; species Pseudophryne corroboree. The sequence continues at coordinate 157,661,233 of NC_086452.1, read as the reverse complement.
TTTTAAATTAGCATCCTGTTAAACCTCTGCATATCTGAGCTGGCAACACATGAAAGCAATCAGAGTTCCCTATGCACCATGCTTTCTTAAAAGGCAATACAAGTGTTTGGGGGGCTGCAGCCACAGCATAATCATATTTTAGTAGAAGATACAATTCCTAGAACAGGTGTACAGACTGCAACCCGGAATTGAGCACCTTGCTCCGTGAATGTGGCAGCAATGTAAACTTATGCTTTATAACAGGGGTGGCCAGACTTTTGGGACCAGGGATCTACTTTTTGTTCACTTACTTACCGGCGTCAAATAACACCAAGAATAACGGTCACATTTAAAAATAGCATTAATAATGATGCCATCAAATAACACTAATAATAATGCGCACATTTAAAAATAGCATTATGACAACATCAAATAAGCCCCCTCTGTACAAATCCCCCCCTTGTGCAGATACCCGCCCTTCCTCTCCCCTGCATAATAGCCCCCTGTACAATACCCTCCTCCGTGCAAATCCCCCTCTTTGCAGATACCCCCCTACAAGTCCCCTGCATAATAGCCCCCTGTTTAATAATCCCCTGTGCAGATCCTCGACCTTTTGCAGATCCACCCCTTGTGTACAAAAACCCTTTGTGAAGATACCACGATCTGTGCAGATCCCCTCCTTTGCAGATCGTCCCTCCCCTTGTGAAGAAACCCCCTTTGCATAACTTACTTGACAAGTTGTCACGCTGTCTAGCTTCAGTCCTCCCTCTCCCTGCAGTCACGGCTCCCGCTTTCACACTGCTTGGCCTCCTGGTGGCTGCTTCTCCTGTAGTTACCACCGCCGGCTGGATCAAACTGAATCCAACTAGCGCCCAGGCTCCTCACATTGCGGGTAACGTTATTACGTCACCCGCACACTGCATCCCTGGGAACTGTGAAGAGAAGCAGTGGCGGCAGGCTCCTCACAGTTATTTTATGTTAAGTCTGTCGCGATCTACCGGCGGATGCTCCGCGGATCTACCTATTGGCCACCTCTGCTTTATAATGAGCCTGAGAAAATATTCTGTCTATTCCGAACACTGGTCTCCTGGAAATCAGGACAATAGGTTATGGATATGCCACTTGTGGACATGTGGAGCTGCCAATAGTGACCTGCTACATGCTCAGGGAGCTTGCCTAGCACTTCAGAAGTCTAAAGGGCCGTATTCACGGCCCGATTTGGGGAGAGATGTGTGCTGAGCGAACCGCTCAGCACATATCTTTCACCCCGCTCAGCACAGCGCGATGTGCTAGGCCAATCTAGCACCAGCGATAGCGATGCACAGGGCTGCGCATCGCTGTCGCTGTGGGGGTACACACGGAGAAATCACTGCTTAAAATCTAAGCAATCTAGTCAGATTGGTCAGATTTTAAGCAGTGATCGCTCCGTGAGTACCCCCCCATAAACCACTCACAAATTCCCTCCCCAGAAAACAGTCAAACTGCTGTCCACCAATGTCAGTTGCATGTGGCACCTGCTTGACAAACGCCCAAGTTCAGGCAGCATTTGCCTAAAATTTGAACCATCTAAGTGAGACCAGTTGGAAGGTTAGCAGTAATGCATGATAGTAGATGCAGTTTTCAGTCTTGTTCATCACTTACAGAGCACACACAACAGGGATGTAGTTATGAGACCGCCGGCCACATTACCAACACCTTCATCCCGCCCCCTGAAAATATCGGCAGTCGGCATGCCCATTAACAGGGACTATTCCACTTGTGGGTTTCCACGACACCCATAGAGTGGGAATACTCCCACCAAGCTCGCAGCGTGCCAAGCGCAGCAAACCCGCAAGGGGTTTCATTGTGCTCGCCGCCGCCCCCCGCCCCCCCCCCCCCCCACCAGCATTCTGACCACCGGCAAAACAGCCCCAACCCACATGACGCTGCGGGCTGCTAGCCACTAGAGATGCTGGAATATGTTTCAAAGAGAAGAGAATTAGACAAACTAAAGTTTTTGAGCAAGGTTAACGCTTTTGACCATGTTCATGCCACTTAAAAGCATAAGCAGCGTTTAACATTTTTCTACATTATCGACCAACTTCCAACTAGAACAGAACACTCACTGTTGGAATGAAAAATACTATGGAATGAGTGGCATTCTGTTACAGCTTTAGCTTCAATTGTTTTAGAACGCTGAACGAATACTGAACAGGCCCAAATAGCATGAATGTAGGAGAAACAAAATGTAAGAGCCTGGTCAGAATAAACACCTCTGCTATACCCTCACCAGGGCAGTATTTTAGAAGAGATATAATGCCAGAAAAACATTGCTGGAAATCTCAGAAATGCCCTCAAAAAGGAATATCCGGGGTCACAAACACAGGAATAAAAGGCAGATTGTAAGACACAGTGGACATACCACACTAAGGGGTCTATTCATGAATCAGTGCAAAGTGTGGAGAAGTGAGCCAGTGGGGAAGTTGTCCATGGCAACCAATCAGCATTGAAGTAACATTCATAATTTGCATACGATGCAATTGTACGGAGCAGCCGATTGGTTGCCATGGGCAACTTCTCCACTCTTTTCACTCCTTCATGAATAGACCCCCTAACCTAAGGGGTAGATGTACAGTATCAAGCAGTAAAGAAGGGAGAAATGCACCCATGCAGAAGTTGCAACTTCTCCACTATTTCACGGCTTGCTATAATCATCCCCAAAGTCTGAAAAGGGTGTTTACACTTTAGAAACCTAAACCACTTTTTCACCCTCCCCCCCAGAATATGAATCCACAAACCTTATATAAAACAATTTGCAGCAGGCTACAGTTGTTTATAGAGAAGAAACAAAACTAAAACAAAATGCACGAGTTGCTGAACTAACCAGTTCGCAAAGAGCTAGCAGTCAGTGTACACCACACAGAATTACCTCTCACTCAAATTTGTCTCTACATAGTTCTGCGGTCTTCTAATATGGATACCAGATTTCACAAAATTAGTGAGATAAAAGAGGGTTCAGTAAATGTGGTAAAGTGTCCTTTAACTGACACTGCCGTGACTCATTTATGTGCAAAAAAAAAAAAATTAAAGTGTTTCCTGTAAGCTACATGATGGAAAATAAAGCTTGAGGTCGGGGGCTTTTAAATATCATAAAATAACTAGCAAAAACACAGACCCAGCTAAGTACACTGATTTGGGTAAAACGAAGTTCTTCTGGCCAGCTCAAGAAATTAGAAGTGAGCAGTGTCTACAGTGAAGAAACCCGCTGTGGTTCCTTGGGTACTTTATAGCCAGTTTCACAGAAAAGTTTAGATGTGTTAAAACGAAAGAGAAGGTAAAGTGATCTATGTTGGGTGTCTTTCCATACCACTCAGGAGCTCTAGTTTCATACCAAGTACAAGCACCATATACAGCAAACTTCTGACCTACATCTAACAAAATGCACAGATTCATCTTATAGTTACTGGGGAGTTCTGCAACAATGGTGGTAATGAAAGCTAAAGGAGTAGCAAAGTTATACAGTGCATTTACTAATTCCCCTTTCACACAGAAACTGAAATTACTGGGTGAAGCAGCTCTACGCGGTCAGTTCATGAAAAACACAGGTCCTTTTTCTGTGTGAAAGTGTCAACCCGGGTTGAAATTTCCAGGACCTCGACCTTGGAATTTACCAGGGTCGTAGACCCGGGCTGACCCTTTCACACAGACAAAATACCTGTGTTGATCTGCAAATTACCGAGGCCAAAATTCTCGACCTGTTAATTTGCTTGTCTGTGTGAAAGAGGGGTCAGGTAGGTACCGGCAAAACTACACGGCATTGAAATGCCGGGTAATTGCAGGGACTTTCAGACTTTTCTATCTGAAAGTGGTATTAGTAGAGCACTTCCAATTAGACTAAAACGTTTAACCAAGCTGCTTCTTCTGCTTATCAGACCTCCAGGATCTACAAAGGGAAGCAGTTTTCCTGGGGTGTGGTTCGTTAGGTCGACATACATTGGGTCGACCACATTTGGTCGACATGCATTAGGTCGACATGAGGTTTTTTAAAACTTTTTTTGGTGTCGTTTTCTTCGAAAAGTGACCGAAACGTCAATTAGTGCACCGTAACCCCTTGCATGGCTCAGGCACGGTGCCTCGCTCCGCTACCGCTGTGCTTGGCAAAGGTTACAGTTCCCAATTGTAGTCCACGTGGATCGTTAAGTATGAAAAAGGTCAAAAAAAAAAGAAGTTAAAAACTCATGTCGACCTACTACATGTCAACCTAATGACCATATTGACCTAATGCATGTCGACCAAACGTGGTCGACCGAATGTATGTGGACCTAACTCATGTCAACCTAATGACCGCCATCCGTTTCCCTGGGGGTTGTCCTTTGTTAACAGGTCCTCACTTAAAGAAGGGATGTAGCACTGCAGATCAAAAAGAAGCTGAAAATGGTTTTTTATTAGCATGCACAGTAACAAAGCCCACGCTCGCACCTCTTGTGTAGTAATGGGTGTGCTCTCCCAAAATGAATGTATTTGGGTCAGTGCCCAAATATTGCAACTCTGAAACTCTGAACGTAGGAACTATAGGGTCTATTTACGAAGCCTTGGACGGAGATAAAGTACCAACCAGCTCCTAACTGTCATTTTTCAAACACAGCCTGTGACATGGCAGTTAGGAGCTGATTGGTTTGTACTTTATCTCCATCCAAGGCTTAGTAAATAGACTCCTATGTTTTTAAGAGCAGTGTAAGCATTTCTGAGAAGAGATAAATACCCACTACAAACTCTTCTTAATTTACCATCTGAAACGTGTTCCCTGGCCATGCCTATGAGGAAAGGCTGTAAGTGCGAGCCAAGCTGATCACTGCAAATGGCAATGCCACCCCATAATGCAGCACAATGCTTCTCGGTGTCTATCAATGAAATCAAAATTATTAGTGAAGTCTATTGATGGTATTTATTTTCAAATTAGGTTTATTAAAATATGTAAAGCTATTGTAATTTGTCCAGGAAACTGAAAGCTCATCCCATTTTTAGTTTAACCAATTAGGAAAAACAGTTTTACGTACTTCTATAGTGGAAAAACTTTATTAAAATAATTTACTTTTGCATATACTTTCCTCCAATGTTATACAGTTTCAGGTAGAACGCTGTTCATACATATATGCTGAACTCACGAAAGATCTCCGAGAGGCTTTTTATCAGAACCGTGAATAAATCTTTGCACAGAATAGTAGACGTGTACTAACAATCTCGTGACAGAAAACATACCCTCAATAGGAGCATACTTAGGAAACTTCCTTTACTTCTCCTCTGCATTTAAACTGTAATCTCTTCAAAGTTGTTCCGAATTTGGGGTTTGTGCTTCCTCAAAATTAAAAGGGCATTTCTGGTGTAGCAGAAGGCGTGGAGGGACAGGAGAAAACTATGTAAACACAACAAGCCACGGCAATGTCACCACACCCTGTACCGGGCTCCCTGGCACTTACTAAGTGATTTGATAAATAACAGTCACATTCTAGTATGCACTAAGTCTTAATATATTTACTTAAAGAAAAATCTAAAGACTTTGTAAAAACATAACTTATGTAAAAGAAGATGACTGTTAATGGTCCTCATAAGTTTTTCATTTTAACAATGTATTAAGCAATGTTAGAACTGCTTTTTTAAATGCGACTGCTGCAGGGGCGTAACTAGAACTTTGTGGGTCCTATAGCGAAATTTTGAAAGGGCCCCCTTTATACAGAGAGAGGAGTTACAGGTTGACACATAGGGATAGAGTGGGGGTACAGGGTAACACACATAGGGATGGGGGTACAGGGTGTCACAGGGGTAGGTGGTGTGCACTGTGCCACACATGGGTACAGTGTGTCATACATAGGGCGGTGTACATGGGTGTCACAGAAACAGAGGTAAGGGGTGTATAGTGTGTCATATACCGGGTGGGTAGGGGGGGCACAGGATGTCATACATAGTGGTAGATGGGTACGGCGCCCCATTTACCCCATTATGCCATATGCAATAGTCATGCACCTTACACCCTATTATGCTCCATGCAGTAGTAATGCCCCTTATACCCAATATTATGCCTCAGAAACCAGCCAAAAACAACATTAATTGGAGACAGGGTGGTGTGGGATAAAGTGTTGTAAATAATCAATGTTTGCTCTTCCAGCTTGGAGGTGCAGGAGACTCAAAATAAGGTTCTAAACGAGATGGTACATGTGCCCTGATGTTCTGCATAATTACATAGCATCAGTGCCCCCTCTCTGTTAAGAGAGGCAATCGGGAAAGAGAATCTTTAATCCACATTTGGTGGGAATGGCCCAGTGGTGCAAGTGGGCGGGTACGGGTGGGTACGGCGTACCCGTAAGAATTTAGCCGTGGGTACGCCGTACCCACACCGACGGGCCGCCGCTCCTCTTCCTTCCCTCCCTCCCCCACGCCGCACCGCCGCACACGCCTCTGATGTGAGGGCAGGAGAGTGCAGCCTGCGCCTCTCGTTCCCCTCAGTCTCCGGTGGGTGTTTCAGTTTACTTCAGCGCCGATCCGTGAGCCAATCAGAGCTCGCACCCGCGAGCTCTGATTGGCTCACGGATCGGCGCTGAATTAAACTGAGACACCCGCCGAAGACTGAGGGGAACGAGAGGCGCAGGCTGCACTCTCCTTCCCTCACATGACAGACAGGAGGACAGCGACGGCAGCGGTGAGTAGGGGAGGGGGGCATGTATACCTGGCACTGGGGGCATATCTGGCACAGGGGGGCATATATACCTGGCACTGGGGGCATATCTGGCACAGGGGGGCATATATACCTGGCACTGGGGGATATCTGGCACAGGGGGGCATGTATACCTGGCACTGGGGGCATATCTGGCACAGGGGGGCATATATACCTGGCACTGGGGGCATATCTGGCACAGGGGGGCATATATACCTGGCACTGGGGGATATCTGGCACAGGGGGGCATGTATACCTGGCACTGGGGGCATATCTGGCACAGGGAGGCATATATACCTGGCACTGGGGGATATCTGGCACAGGGGGGCATGTATACCTGGCACTGGGGGATATCTGGCACTGGGGGGGCATGTTATACCTGGCACTGGGGGATATCTGGCACTGGGGGGGCATGTTATACCTGGCACTGGGGGATATCTGGCACTGGGGGGGCATGTATACCTGGCACTGGGGGATATCTGGCACTGGGGGGGCATGTATACCTGGCACTGGGGGATATCTGGCACTGGGGGGGCATGTATACCTGGCACTGGGGGATATCTGGCACTGGGGGGGCATGTATACCTGGCACTGGGGGCATATCTAGCACAGGGGGGCATATATACCTGGCACTGGGGGATATCTGGCACAGGGGGGCATGTATACCTGGCACTGGAGGATATCTGGCACTGGGGGCATATCTGGCACTGTAGGGGCATTTCTGTATCTGGCACGGGGGGCAATGTGTATCTAGCACTGTGGGGCAATGTGTATCTGACACTGTGAGGCAATGTATGGCACTCTGGGGGCATTTCTGTATCTGGCACTGTGGGGCAATGTGTATCTGGCACTGTGGGGCAATGTGCATCTGGCACTGTGGGGCAATGTGCATCTGGCACTGTGGGGCAATGTGCATCTGGCACTGTGGGGCAATGTGCATCTGGCACTCTGGGGACATTTGTGTATCTGGCACTGTGGGGCAATGTGCATCTGGCACTGTGGGGCAATGTGTATCTGGCACTGTGAGGCAATGTGTATCTGACACTCTGGGGACATTTGTGTATCTGGCACTCTGGGGACATTTGTGTATCTGGCACTGTGGGGCAATGTGTATCTGGCACTGTGGGGTTATATGTATCTGGCACTGTGGGGCAATGTATATCTATCACTGTGGTGCAACGTGTATCTGACACTATTGGGGTCATACGTGTATCTGCCCCTCCCCCATATGTGTATCACGCCCCCATTTTCATTGGCCACGCCCCATGTGGCATTTGGCCACACCCATTTTTTTGCGTGCGCGCCTTCGGCGCGCGCACACAGTACCCGTAAGACATTTTTTCTACTTGCACCACTGGAATGGCCATTGATTTTTCTCTTTGTACAGTGGATAAACATGCTGCATTTTGTACAACTTCGTTTAGTTAGTTAGAATTTAAAACCTTGCAAAAGTATCTCTCACACTGCTCAGTTTGAATGCTGTGGGTCAGCTCCCTAAGGGTTGGGCTAGCGTGACTGGTGGATCCCAACCTCTGGTAACGTGACTACATCCCCTCCCTAATACCTGGCTGTCTTCTTAGCTCTTTGAGTGTTGTCCATTTTGAAAGTCTGCGCACACAGGTCTTTTAAGAATATATATATATATATATATATATATATATATGTATATATATATATATATATATATATATATATATATATATATATATATATATATAAAATCTTCATCAAGCCTACAGATAATGCTTGGTGCCCTGCAAAGGACAAAAAAAGAATGTAGAGCGCACACACTGTAGTAGAATATTACTCTATGGGAAAATGAAACGGGAGAGCTAGAAACAGATGTGCTGCACAACCGACACCCCTACTAACATCTGCGTAATGCCACTGGGTGTGCTAAGCAGTAGCAGGCAGCGTAGGGTCCCCGGGACGCGAGTTACCCATGTCCACGCCCTCTTGGTGCTGCCTGGTGCCTAGCAGCTCAGCAATGTCATGTTACGGTCAGGCTCAGCCCCAGCTCCTGGACACACACTGATCCACCAGCTGTCGGAAGCCGCATGCAGGTCTGTCAGAGAGTTGCCCATGTCCCCCCGAGACACCCAACAGCACCTCCTCGGGTTCCCACGCATGCAGTGCCAGCAGTAAGTGTGCCTGCACTGGGCGGTCACTGGGTCATGAGGGAGGCCACCTCAACTCGAGTACAGCAGTTTCCCCCCAGTGGTGGGTGCCTCTGAAGAGTCTCTCCAGGTCAAGACCTTGTATTTCCGCAGCCAGCAGTCACTCCACAAGTCCCTCAATGTGGCGTGTGTGTGTGTGTGTGGGGGGGTGTTGATAGAGGACATGAAAAAAATAGGATTTTAATACCTACCGGTAAATCCTTTTCTCATAGTCCATAAGGGATATTGAGGGAAACTAGTACGATGGGGTATAGACGGAGTCCAAAGGAGCCAGTGCACTTAAAATTTCTTCAACTGGGTGTGCTGGATCCTCCCCTCTATGTCCCCTCCCACAGGCAGTTATAGGTAAAACGTACCCAAAAGAAGAAAGGACATTTATGAGAGTAGGAATAATACAACAAAGGGTGGTGAGATTCACACACCAGCACACCACTAACCTATAACAACCAGCAACGGCTGGTAACAGCAACAGCTGAACAGGTAACCATATAAAGAGAACCTTCAGAAAAGTCAACGCACTGAGGCGGGCGCCCAATATCCCTTATGGACTACGAGAAAAGGATTTACCGGCAGGTATTAAAATGCTATTTTCTCTAGCATCCATAAGGGATATTGGAGGAAACTAGTACAACGGGGACGTCCCAAAGCTTCCAGAACGTGCGGAGAATGCTGCAGCACTGCCTGCCCAAACTGGGTATCCTCTTTGGCCAGGGTATCTAACTTGTAGAATTTCACAAAAAAAAGTGTTCTTCCCCGACCAGGTAGCAGCTCGGCATAGTTGCAAAGCAGAGACTCCACGGGCAGCTGCCCAGGAAGAGCCCACTGATCTTGTAGAGTGGGCCTTTAGAGACTTAGGAATAGGTAAGGCTGCCAACACATAGGCCTGTTGGATAGTAAGCCTAATCCAACGAGCAATGGACTGCTTTGAAGAAGGGCAACCCTTCATCTGCGCATCATAGAGCACGAACAAGGTATCCGTTTTTCTGACCCGAGCTGTACGCTTGACATAGATCTTCAATGCACGCACAGCATCCAATGCATCCGGAGGAGCAGAAGTGTCAGAACTGGATGGAACCACGATAGGCTGACTCAGATGAAACGCGGAGATAACCTTCGGTAGGAACTGCTGTCTAGTCCAGAGCTCCGCTCTGTACTTGTAAAATAGACGTTATGGTAAGAACTTACCGTTGATAACGTGATTTCTCTTATGTCCACAGGTATCCACAGGATAACATTGGGATATGGTTGAGCGACAGCGGAAATGGCACCAACACGGTCACGAGCTTTCTGGCCTCCCAGGATACATCGGGCCTTCCCCATATAATCCCGCCCACTGACTCAGTCAGATCAGTTCTTTCCACAGCGATTTAGGCAGGAGCATCAGGTAGAAACCTATTTAGGCGATAAGAGCACACATGCACACCCTTCCATACAAGAGGGAAGAGGTTTAGTGATTGTCAAGATCCTCAAATCAGGTGCGTCAGGGTGGGATCCCTGTGGACATAAGAGAAATCACGTTATCAACGGTAAGTTCTTACCAAAACGTCTATTTCTCTGGCTGTGTCCACAGGATTATCCACAGGATAACATTGGGATTCCCAAAGCCAATTTTAGTGGTGGGGACGCTCCTGATTACACAGGAGGACCTTTCGCCCGAAGTCTGCGTCATGAGAGGTAAAAATATCCAAGGCATAATGTCTAATGAATGTGTTTATGGAAGACCATGTGGCTGCCTTACAAATATGTTCTGCTGAAGCACCCTGTTGTGCTGCCCATGAAGGACCTACCTTACGTGTAGAGTGAGCAGAGACATTAGCCGGAGTAGGGAGATCTGCATGAGAATAAGATTCTGATATTACCATTCGGAGCCATCTTGCGAGCGTCTGTTTACTAGCAGGCCATCCTCTTCTATGAAATCCGTAGAGGATGAAGAGAGGATCTGTTTTCCTGATGGCACTAGTACGATCTATGTAGATTCTTAAAGCTCGGACTACGTCCAGCGACGCTTCTCCTGCAGATAGTCCCGATACCTGAAAAGCTGGGACTACAATCTCTTCATTCAGGTGAAACTTTGAAACCACCTTTGGAAGATATCCAGATCTCGTTCTGAGAACTGCTCTGTCTGGAAAAAAAACTTAGGAAAGTAAACTTACACGATAACGCTCCTAAATCTGACACTCTTCTGGCTGACGCCATTGCCAGTAGAAAAAGTACTTTAGCCATTTAAGATCTGCTCTCTTAAGCGGTTCAAACGGAGGACCCTGGAGGAATTTAAAAACTAAATTCAAATCCCAGGGAGCTGCAGGAGGAACAAACGGAGGTTGAATATGTACAACTCCCTGAAAGAAAATACGTACATCCTGTAAATCAGCAATCTTTCGCTGAAACCATACAGTTAATGCTGATACTTGAACTCTCAAGGAAGCCACTTTCAAACCTTTATCCAATCCTGCTTGAAGGAAATTCAAAATCCTGGATACTTTAAAAGATCTTGGATTCAAACTTTTTCCAGTACACCAATGAATATAGGCTTAGAAACATAGAAACATAGAATTTGTCGGCAGATAAGAACCACTTGGCCCATCTAGTTTGCCCCCCCTTTTTTTTTTTTTTTTAATATTATTTTTATCTCTAACCTTATTTGATACTTATTTCTTTGTAAGGATATCCTTATGTCTATCCCATGCATGTTTAAATTGCTCTACTGTCTTAGCCTCTACCACCTCTGATGGGAGGCTATTCCACTTGTCCACTACCCTTTCTGTGAAATAATTTTTCCGCAAATTTCCCCTGAACCTCCCCCCCTCCAGTCTCAGTGCATGTCCTCGTGTCCTATTGCTTCTCTTCATTTGGAGAATGTTTCCCTCCTGGACTTTGTTAAAACCCTTGATATATTTGAAAGTTTCTATCATGTCCCCCCCTTTCCCTTCTCTGCTCCAAACTATACATATTGAGATTTCTTAGTCTTTCTGGGTATGTTTTGTGATGTAGGCCATGCACCATTTTAGTTGCCCTCCTTTGTACAGTTTCTAATGTATTAATATCCTTTTGAAGATATGGCCTCCAGAACTGAATACAGTATTCTAGATGAGGCCGTACCAATGACCTATACAGTGGCATTATTACTTCTTTCTTTCTGCTGCTGATTCCTCTCCCAATGCAGCCAAGCATCTGACTAGCCATATTCTATGATACACACGAGCTGAAGAAGGCTTTCTTGCTCTAAGCATAGTCTGAATTGTTTCGAAAATCCTCTAGCTTTTAAGATAGAGGTTTCAACAGCCACGCCGTCAAAGACAGGCGATCCAGATGGCTGTGACAACAAGGACACTGTATTAGCCGATCTGGACGTTGAGGGAGCAGTATCGGTGCTTCCACGGACATCCTCAATAGATCTGTGTACCAATGCCTTCTTGGCCAAGCTGGAGCTATTAGAATTATGGCTCCCTTTGCTTGCTTTATTTTTCTCACTACTCTGGGTAACAGAGCTATCGGAGGGAACAGATATGCCAGATGAAATTTCCATTCTACTGACAGTGCGTCTACAAGGACCACTCCTGGGTCCCTTGTTCTCGATCCGTACCTTGGAACTTTGTTGTTTAGACGAGACGCCATGAGATCTCTCTCTGGTAGACCCCATCTGTTCACTAGTGTCTGAAACACTTCTGGGTGTAATGCCCATTAGGTTTCCTGAATGGTGTGTCGACTGAGAAAATCCGCTTCCCAGTTCAGTACACCTGGGACAAACACTGCTGACAATGCTGGGAGATGGAGTTCTGCCCATCTTAGAATGGGAGTTACCTCCTCCATCAGTCTCTTGCTGTGAGTTCCTCCTTGATGATTGAGGTACGCTACTGCTGTCGCATTGTCTGAGCGAAACTGGACCGGTCTTCCTTGCAGACTGTCCTTTGCCTGAACTAGAGCCCTGTAAATGGCCCTTATTTCTAACAGATTTATTGGCAGGCGACTTTCCCTTGCGGTCCATTTTCCCTGGAACCTACGGCTTCCGAGTACCGCCCCCCAGCCTTGCAGGCTGGCATCTGGTGTCACACTTGCCATTCTTTTATCCAAAAGGGTCTCCCCTTGTTTAATTGGTCTGTCTGTAGCCACCACGCTAGAGACCTTTTTACGTTTACTGGAAACTTTATCATCTGCTTTTTTATTGTCTGATGATTTCCGTTCCATTTGGTCAGAATAAGGTGCTGCAATGGTCTGGAGTGGAATTGCGCATATTCCACCATGTCGAAGGTTGATACCATGACACCCAACAGTCGCATTGCTGCATGGACTGACATTGTCTGGGCGTGCAACGCTTCCTGAGCCATGACCTGCACCTTGACTATCTTTTTCTCTGGTAAGAGAACTTTCTGTAGGTCTGAATCCAATATGACCCCCAAATGAATCATCCGCTGTCGAGACGACTTTTCCCAATTTATGAGCCACCCGTGTCTCTGTAAACAAACTATTGTCTGTTGAAGATGGCTCAAAAGTAAATCCTACGAATATGCTAGGATTAACAGGTTGTCGAGGTATGGGAATATTCTTATCCCCTGTTTGCGCAGACAAGCTGCCATAACCACCATCATTTTGGTAAACACCCTGGGTGCTGTTGCTAGCCCGAAAGGCAAAGCTTGGAACTGAAAATGTTCCTGGAGGATGGCAAACCTGAGGTAACACTGATGAGACAGTGCTATAGGCAAATGTAGGTAAGCATGCCTTACATCCAGGGATACCATGTAATCTCCCGCTTCCATAGCCAACATTATGGAGCGTATTGTCTCCATGTGGAATTTCGGGATCCAAATGTATTTGTTTAACATTTTCAGATTGAGAATTGGTCGATATGACCCATTTGGCTCCTGGATCACTAATAGATTGGAGTAAAACCCCTGTACCCTTTGTGATGGAGGTACTGGGACAATCACACCTGACTGCAGTAATTTTTGGACTGCTTCTTGAAGGGAATTGGCCTTCGACTCTATACGAGACGGGCTGGTGCAAAAAAATCTTTGAGGCTGCCTCCTGAATGGGAACCCATACCCGTGAGACACCACCTTCTGCATCCAATCATCTGTTGTTAACTGCTGCCATATGTGTGCAAAATGAAGGAGTCGGCCCCCAACCCTGGAATCCTCCAGGCGGAGGCCCGTCTCTTCAGGCTGATGGTTTCTGTTCAGGCTTGGAAGCTGGCTTTTTGCTTGCCCACTGGTTTTGAACTGGGGTTGCTTAGACTCCTCTTTAGCTTTCGCTTTGCCAACGAAATGAGCGAAACTTTGAACCCTTGGACTTAGGGTTATAAGTAGCCGGAAATCTGACCTTCTTTGATTCAGCCTCTGATTCTAGGATATCAGATAATGGTTTCCCAAACAATATATTACCAATGAAAGGCAATGCTTCCAATTCCTTCTTGGATTCCGCATCTGCCTTCCAGGTACGTAGCCAAACTGCTCTGCGAGCGGCTATTGTAAAGGCTGAAGCTTTAGAAGCAACTGTACCCATATCAATTGCTGCTTTTTCCAAGTATTGGGCAGATTGTCTTAAACGGCTTAAATTATACTCTTGCTCCCTATTAGGAGAAGAGATGTCATTCTCTAGTTCCTCTATCCATTCGCCCATTGCCTTTGCTACCCAGGCCAAAGCCATAGCAGGTCTTACCACTGCTCCTACTAGAGAAAATATATTTTTCAAGAAGCTATCTACCCTTCTGTCTGTGACATCATTTAGTGAGGTAGATGACAGTGGTAAAGCAGATTTATGCACAAGTCGCAGTACATGTGCATCTACTTTTGGAGGAACTTCTCTTTTCGAACAATCTGCAGCTGGAAATGGATAATAAGAATTCCATCTTTTCGGAATCTTATACTTTTTACTGGGCGTCGCCCAAGATTCTTCTATCATTTCGTCAGCTCATCTGACGCTGGGAATTCAGTTTTAACTGATTTTGTTCGTTTAAACACAGGTGCTTTAGATTTTAACACTGTTTTGGCTGGATCTTCCAAAGAGAGAACAGCCTTCACAGCATCAATAAGTTCAGCTACATCCTCTGAACTAAAACTCTGCGACTGATCATCATACGGAGTATTTGAATATACTGTATCATCATCTGTTGTATCATCCTGTGTAGTCTGCCATATAGACGGATCTGTCTTAGTCTTACCTGTCCCTTGGTTGCTTGTAGAGGCTGCTGGAACCAAGCGGTAGGAAGGGAGCTGCATGTATGGGTCAATAGTGTAACCTAACCCTTGAGGTGGTGCTACCGGAGTTAACCTGTCCGCTATTGAAGATAAAGTCTTTGCGAACATATTCCATGGGGGCTCTGTTGGTGGTTGGACCAACTCCTGTTTTTTACTTTGCTGAAAAGCAAAACAGTTCGCACACAACCCCTCATAAGTGACCAATTGGTCCATACCAATTAACCCTGTCTTACAAGATAAGCATGTTAGGGATGTAGGAGTACTTGATAAATTCTCCTTGTCACTTTTGCCGCTCACAGACATGGTAATAATCTAATAAATGACTACACAATTTGTGACTGAAAATCACATATATATGAGTATATAGAAGTGAGATCAATCTGACCACAGCCGTGCACCTGAATTGAGGGTCAGAACAGGACTCACGTTACATAGAAAAGTCAGCACACATACTAGCAGTCAGTCACATGTTAAGGCATTAGACATTGTCATATGAGAATACAACCCCCATAACAACTTACATTTGTAGGAAAATTGTACTTCTGTTTTTAACTGGTTCTTTTTCAACAAACACTTAGTAATATACAGATCTCATATGCAATATGTACTAAAAATTAACAATTCATACTAACAAGTAGAGAGAATTTTTAGTACTGTATACCCTTCCTCTGTAGAGCGGGATACAGGGAGACTCACCACACTTCCATATCCAAGCAAATGCGCTCGATAGACGCCGAGTGTATTCAGACGCTACTGATGTACACTACCGCTCCTGATAACGGACACAGTCGCTCCCTGACGGACACGGACGCTCAGCGACTTCCACGTGTATGCAGACGCTAAGGCCTGCGACTCGGTCTAGGCGGGATCTCTAGTGTACACAACCGCAGCGTCTAAGCTGCGACCGAGTACCCTCGTGGTAGCGTCTGAGACGGAAGTGAAGTCATTCAGTTCATGGACGGGAGACGCGCGGAAACTGGTCATGAACTCGGAGGAGGGGCGGCCAGGAGAGCGTCTGAATTTCCCCGTTGACTTAAACCCTAAGGATCGCGGCCTCTACCTAGTCCTGGCACCTATGATCCCTAGAGCGTAGCGCTGTCGCACTCGAGATGTTCGGCGCATCAACACACTGTTTGTAGTCTCCACCAATACAGTGTAGCTGTGTCCGGACCCCTCTAGTAAGAGGAAATCCATAGACTTACCTTCGCCCCATGCTCCAGCCACAGCCTGGTTACGTCTGCTGGACCTGCTAGAACATCCGACAGACGCCCGTCGAGCCAGCACTGTACCGCGAAGGTAAGCGTTGTTGCGACCCGGTGGGGAGTTGTTGGAGCGACTCTTTCCAGTATGCGTTTAAGACGCTGTTAAGAAAAGTCGCTCAAAAAAAACATAGTAAGTCTATAAAAATAAAATAATAAAAGCTTCAGGCTGCTTTATCTACAGCAGCCCTGTGACCATGCGGCTTCCTGCCGCACCAAGCAAAAAACTGATCTGACTGAGTCAGTGGGCGGGATTATATGGGGAAGGCCCGATGCATCCTGGGAGGCCAGAAAGCTCGTGACCGTGTTGGTGCCATTTCCGCTGTCGCTCAACCATATCCCAATGTTATCCTGTGGATAATCCTGTGGACCCAGCCAGAGAGAGACCAAGTATGGACTTTTACACGATAAGGCCCCTAATTCTGAAACACGTCGAGCAGGAGCAAGGGCCAGTAACTTCACCGTCTTCCACGTGAGGTACATCAGAGGTTCAAATCAGGAGGACTGTAGAAATTTCAACACTACATCCAAATCCCAGGGTGCCGTAGGTGGCACAAAGGGAGGTTGTATGTGGAGTACCCCTTGCAGGAAGGTCTGAACTTCTGGCAACTTCTTTTTAAAGAAAATGGAGAGCTGAAATCTGGACCTTAATGGAACACAGACGTAAGCCCTTATCCACAGCAGCCTGCAGAAAACGTAGGAAATGTCCCAAGTGAAACTCTGCAGGCAGATACGAGCGTTCCTCGCACCAAGAAACATATCTCCTCAAGATATGATAGTGTTTTGACGTCACCGGTTTCCTGGCCTGAACCATGGTTGCAATAACCTTTATGGAAAGGCCCTTGTGAGCTAGGATATTCCGCTCAACCTCCATGCCGCCAAACGAAGACGCCGTAAGTCCAGGTAGACGAACGGTCCTTCTTGAAGAAGATCGCTTCTGAGAGGTAGAGGCCAAGGATCTTGGACAGACATGTCCAGAAGATCCACATACCATGCCCTCCGAGGCCAATCCGGGGCAATCAGAATTCCTGATTCACTTTAGCACTCTTGGGAGCAATGAGATCGGAGGAAACAGGTAGACCAGCCAGGACGGCCACGGTGACGCCAGTGCATCCACTGCCCTCACCTGAGAGTTCCTGGTCCGCGAGCAATACCAGGGAAGTTTCTTGTTGAGACGAGAAGCCATCATGTCTATCTGTGGGCAACCCCACCAGTCAATGATCTGCTGGAACACCAGATGGTGGAGTCCCCACTTCCCTGGGTGGAGATCGTGACGACTCAGGAAGTGCACCTCCCAGTTGTTCACACCCGGAATGAAAATTGCTGACATGGCTCTTGCATTTCTTTCCACCCAGAGGAGTATCTTTGACACCTCTCGCATGCAGGCTCTGCTTTTTGTCCCTCCTTGTTGATTGATATAAGCCATCGCCATACAGTCGGCGTTGTCCGACTGTACCTGGATTGCGTGATCCTGGAGTACAGGAGATGCTTGAAGAAGAGCATTGTAGATTGCCCGAAGTTCCAGAATGTTGATTGGAAGGAGGCTTTCGTGGGCTGACCACCTGCCCTGGAACTGCACCCCTTTGGTGAAAGCACCCCATCCTCTCAGACTCGCATCCGTTGTGAGGAGGGTCCAATCCTGAATTCCGAAACTCCTGCCCTCCAGGAGATTGGAGGACTGCAGCCACCACAGGAGGGAAATCCTGACCTGAGGTGACAGCCGAATCATCCGGTGCATCTGGAGATGTGATCCGGACCACTTGCTCAGGAGATCCAACTGAAACATTCTGTCATGGAACCTCCCACACTGGATTGCCTCGTAGGAGGCAACCATCTTTCCCAACAATCTTATGCAGAGATGTACTGACACCTGAGTAGGGCGGAACACCATGCAGACCATCTCGTGAAGTGTTGTTGCCATGTCATCTGGTAGAAATAACTTCTGTGCAACAGTATCCAGCCACATCCCCAGGAACAGGAGCCTCTGAGTTGGCTCCAGGTGGGATTTTTATAAGCGGAGGATCCACCCATGGTCGGACAGAACACGGATGGTGCGGTCGATATGGAGCAGCAAAAGCTCTCTGGACCTTGCCGTTATCAGAAGATCATCTAGATAAGGCACCACATTGATCCCTTGGATCCGGAGTTGAAGCATCATCTCCGCCATCACCTTCGTGAATACCCTCGGGGCTGTTGACGGGCCGAAGGGCAGTGCTTGGAATTGGAAGTGATCATTCAGCAGGGCAAACAGCAGGTACGCCTGATGAGGAGGCCAAATCGGAATATGGAGATATGCGTCCTTGATATCTAAGGAGACCAGAAATTCTCGATCCACCAGGCCTGCAATCACTGCTCGCAGGGATTACATTTTGAACTTGAACACCCTTAAATAAGGACTCAAGGACTTCAGATTCAGAATGGGTCTGACCGAACCGTCCGGCTTCGGCACCACAAACAAGTTTGAGTAAAACCCCTTGCCGCGTTGTGGTAATGGAACAATGACGTGGGACTGGACCAATTTTCGGATAGCCTGTTGTAACGTAACTTACATATCCTCCAAAGCTGGTAAGCTTGATTTGAAAAATCATGTGGTGGTGGGGAAGAGTACGGTCGAACTCCAGCTTGTAGCCTTGAGAAACGAGCTCCCTGACCCAGGCTTCCTGGTAGGAGGCCTCCCAGACATGGCTGAAGTGATGCAGTCGAGCTCCCACCTTGAGATCCCCTCGGGGTGGGTGGGCACAGTCATGCTGAGGCTTTAGTGGAATCAGAACTGGTGGACTGTTCCTGAGGACTGTTCCTTGCAGGTTTTCTGCACTTACCACTGGTACCTCTAGCCGCATAGGTGTCACCCCTGGCCTTTGATCGAAATGTGCGAGACCAAAAGGACTGGACAGACAGTCCCGGATAGGAACGTCTAGCCGGTGGAGCCCCAGAGTGGAGAAACGTGGATTTCCCAGCAGGAACCTTGCAAATCCAGGCTTCCAACTCAACCCCAAAAAGCCATTCCCCAGAAAAGGGGAGGGACTCCACATTACGTTTGGATTCTGCGTCCGCAATCTGACGCAACCACAAGGCCCTGCGCACCGACACCGCCATGGCTGACGTCAGAGCATTTATGTTCCCCATCACCTTGAGGGAATCACAGAGGACGCGGGTAGTATCCTGAATATGTTTCAGGAGGGTAACCATGGTAGCTAAGGGTATATCCCCCAAGTGGCCCCCCTGAATTTGCATGGCCCAAGAATGAATGGCATGGGTCATCCAGCAACCCGCAATGACTGGTCTTTGTGAAAGGCCGGCTGCAGTGTATATAGATTTTAGGGTAGTCTCAATCTTTCTATCCCCAGGATCCTTCATAGTAAAGGAGCCCGGGGGGGCAGGCAGCACACCTTCTTAGACCGGCGAGAGACTGAGACATCCACCCCAGGGGGTTCCTCCCAAAATTTTCTACCTTGAGGAGCAAATGGGAAAGTGCGCAAAAACTTTTTGGACACTTGGAATTTTTTGCCTGGGTTTTTCCAGGCCTGTTTAAACAAGTCATCTAACTCTGGAGATTCAGGGAAAGTGACATTGGGCTTGTTTTGTACAAAGAAAAACAACTGCTGTGAAGCAGCATCCTCTAAAGGGAGCTGTAACACATCCCTTACAGAAAAAATGAGGGGCTCAATACCCTGAGTAGAATCGGGATCCAGGTCATCCCCATCATCCTGGATATCATCATCTGTATCAGATAGCAGCGCAGGTAAACCACACTTCTGGGGACCTGCATGAGAGAGTGGGGGCGGTGCATCATCCCTAGCAGCTAAATCTGCAACAGCTTGTTGCAGTAGCTGAGTTTTCTGTACATTAGCAGTGAGCTGGGATGACATGTCTGACATCATAGTTTTAAGAGACCCTAACCAGTGGGGCTCTGTACCCTCTCCCCCAACCCCTTCACTAGTTTGTGAAGATTGACTACATAGCTCACATGAAACAGAGTCATTAGATCAGACATGTCAAACTCATGGTCATCCTGCTGTTGTGAAACTACAAGTGCTTTACCAGCTGATCAGTGGAAGGTTTGGTGGTAAAGCATGCTGGAACTTGTATTTTCACAACAGCTAGAGGGCCACGAGTTTGACATGCCTGCATTAGATAATTGAGAGAATCTGGTGTGACAGATACTACACAGCATGTGCTTACCCATATTTCACAGTAAGTACACAAGCGGCTCTCCCCCTTAGCTACACCCTGTACCAGTTTCCAGCGTGTCTGAGTCAGGAAGCGCTGAGTGTGTGCTGCTGATGGCTGCTGTAAGCAGAGGAAGGCGCCAAAACGCCGCTGGTCCCGCTCTGAGGAAGCTCCGCCCCTTCCAATGGTGCCGGAGCTATACATATTATTTATACTGGCAAAGTCTCCAAGTAAGTTTAAAACCTCACACAAGTGCTTAGTTAAGCATGTTTGTGCCAGTGTACTCATGGGGGATCCTAGCGGGACCCCGTACGCCACGCCCGTGGTCAGCCGCACTTTGAACCGGGGAGCCCCTGTACTCACCACCGATGTCACCTTCAGGCTAATGTTAGGGGTGTGCGGCGTGCTGCGGATGTGACAGCCAAGGCGCAGTGCCCCGCTGAACAAACAGCCCCTCAGCAGCGGGAAAGCGGCTCTGTACTTCGCAAGGCCGGCTCTGTACCTCTGACATTGCGGCTCTGCTTTTCGTTCCGCCCTGTCTGTTTATGTACATTACCGCCATCACATTGTCCGACTGGACTAGAATGATTCTGAAGAAGAGATGAGGCCTTCAGAAGGGCGTTGTAGATAGCCCTGAGTTCCAGGCTGTTTATTGGATAAACGACTTCCTGACTTGACCATCTTCCCTGAAACTGTATCCCCTGGGTGACTGCACCCCAATTTCTGAGTCTTGCGTCTGTGGTTAGAAGAATCCAATTCTGAATCCCGAACCTTCAACCCTCGACAAGGTGAGAAGTTTGTAGCCACCACAGGAGGGAGATACTGGCTTTCGGTGACAGACGAATCCTCTGGTGCATGTGAAGATGCGATCTGGACCATTTGTCCAACAGATTCAGCTGGAAGGGCCTCGCATGAAACCTTCCGTACTGAATTGCTTCATAAGAAGCCACCATTTTCCCCAGAAGGCAGATGCATAGACGTACTGAGATCCGGGTCGGCTTCAAGACAAACCATCGACTGGATTACCATTGCCTTTTCCAAGGGAAGGAACACTTTCTGAGACTGTGTCCAGTATCATTACCAGGAAATGAAGCTTCTGAGTTGGTTCTAGGTGAGATTTTGGTAGGTTCAGAATCCACCAATGATCCAGGAGTAATCTGGTTGTGAGACCAATGTTCTCCAAAAACTGCTCCCTGGACGCAGCCTTTATCAGAAGATCGTCCAGGTAAGGAATTACGTTCACTCCTTGTTTGCGGAGTAGTATCATCATCTCTGCCATCACTTTGGTGAACACCCTGGTGTCGTGGAGAGACCAAATGGCAGGGCTTGAAACCGGTAGTTACAGTCCTGCAGTACAAACCGTAGATAAGCCTGATGAAGCGGCCAGAACGGAATGTGAAGGTACGCATCCTTGACATCCAGAGACGCTAGGAAGTCCCCCTCTTCCAGACTTGATATCACCGCTCAGAGACTCCATCTTGAATTTGAACACTCGTAAGTACAGGTCCAGTTTCGGTACTACAAACAAGCTGGAATAGTAACCCTTGTTTTGTAGATGAGGTGGAACTGGAAGAAAGACCTGGGTCTGTAACAGTTTCTGAAAGGCGTCTTGTAAGGTTATGCTTGCCTCTTGTGAAACTGGTAAGCCTGATTTGAAGAATCTGTGAGGTGGGAGATCCTGGAACTACAGTCTGTAGCCCTGGGATATAAGGTCTATGACCCAGGGATCCTGGCAAGATCTTGTCCAGATGTGACTGAAGAATTTTAGTCAGGCTCCCACCTGCCTGTCTCCTAGGCATCGCAGTCCACAGTCATGCGGAAGGTTTTGAGGAGGCAGAGCCTGAGCTCTGTTCCTGTGAACCAGCAGCCGCTGGTTTGCGTGGTTTACCTCTAGCGACGGTAGAAGAACCTCTGGCCTTGCCCCCTAAACTTTGCAGTCCGAAAGGACTGTAAATTGGTTTCTGAGTAGGCTTTCCTGGCTTGCGAAGCGGCAGAAGGTAGGTAAGTGGACTTACCCGCAGTAGCTCGTGAGAGCCACTTGTCGAGTTAGTTGCCAAATAAGGCCTCCCCTGTGAAAGGCAGGCCTTCCACACCTTTCTTGGAACCAGCGACAGCAGTCCACTGACGTAGCCATAATTCCGTGCGTGCCGACACTGCCATAGCTGTAGTGCGTGCATTAAGCAAAGCTCTCTCTTTAATGGCTTCCACCATAAAGTTTGCAGAGTCTTGTATGTGTTGCAGGAGTAAAACAATTTCCTTTTGAGGTAAGGTGTCTAACCCCTCAATTAAATTACCAGACCATTTAGCAATGGCTCGAGTAATCCACCCACATGCTATAGTGGGTCTCTGGCCCACCCCTGCAGCTGTATACAAAGATTTGAATGTAGTCTCAATTTTACGATCAGCTGTATCTTTTAGGGAGGCTGCACCAGGAACAGGTAATACTATTTTACGTGAGTGCCTGGAGACTGATATATCCACTATCGGTGGATTTTCCCATTTTTTCCTATCCTCAGGAGCAAAAGGAAAAGATGATAATAACCGCCTAGGAATTTGAAATTTCCTATCTGGATTAACCCACGGTTCTTCAAACAAGGTGTTTAGTTCCTTTGATACAGGAAAAGTGGCTGAGGATTTTTTCTTTATTAAAGAAAGATTCCTCAAACTCCTCTGTCACCTTATCAGGGATATTTAGGATGTCTCTGATGGCATCTATGAGAGCCTCTACACCCTGCAACAGAGTACCCTCCCCTACCTCTAAGTCCACCTCACCATCCTCCATTTCTGACCCCCCATTATCAGAGTCAGAATGCAGGATACGGGCCAAAGTACGTTTTTGCGGACAAATGGTAGGAGGACTGAGACGCTGGTCTGAGTACGGAGTCCTTTTGCATGAACTCAACCATAGACTGTCTTAAGTGTTGCGCCTCTTTCTCATTATGAGATAATTTAGTAAAGATGGTGGAAATCATCCCCCTAATGGAGTCCAGCCATGGTGGCTCAGCCCCACTAGCCTGAGAAGGAATACTACACTGAGTACACACTAGTGAACCCCCTGGAGAAGAGGAACGCTGTGCCTTACATGAAACACACTCTTTGCCTGACATACTGCAGCAGTGACACACACAGGAAAAGGTTAAATGCACAATTAATCCACAAAGAGCCCTTCCAGAGAGACACAGAGAGAGGATAGAACTAGCACACGGCGCCCTTATCACTAAAGCCAAGCTTAGTCGGATCACAGACTAAGTACCTAAATTAGGGACTTAGTACACTAGTATATAGCTCCCCCCTGCTATGACCCCCTGGTACTGCTGAGGTAATCTGGAGGCTTCCGGAGGAGCTGTGCGTCCCTGTAGTCAGCATCTGTGTAGCTGCAGTAGGGTAAGATGGCGCCTGAGATGCTGGATCCGCTCATAGTGAAGCTGCGCCCCTTCAATGGCACGCAGACATCCCGCTCTTCTTTATACTGGTTTTATGTGTCTAAGTGCATAAAATGGAGTAAGCCCCATTTTAAGCCTGTATTGTCAGTCTGGGTACTGTGTACACTACAGTGTACTAAGTCTGGAGACTCATTCCACCCCGTGTAGAAGCCGTGTGTCTCTGTACCCTCATGCCGCCATAATGGCAGACGACCCGCTAACCGGGACGACAGCTTAGTACTCACTAGTCTTCTGTCGCTGTTAGGGGTGGCGGCGTGCTGCGGGAATGTACGCTCGCCGTGGTGGGGGCTTGCGAATAGTTCCCTCAGGAGCTAGCGTCCTGTCAGCGGGAAAAGGGACCATTAACCCTTAAAGGGGCATAGAGGGAGGGAGCCAGCACACGTCATCAAACTTCTAAACTGCCCATGGCTCCAAGTGGACCCGTCTATACCCCATGGTACTAAATGGATTCCCAGTATCCCCTAGGACGTAAGAGAAAGGGCCTTAATACCGTCATGGTCATGCCAGCATTTAGAATTTAAAACACAAAACCACACTAGTATAGGTTATCTTTATCCTGCCAAAATTAACCATGTCATTCAGAGAGGGGAACCATTACAAAGGAGTAGTTGTAGTTAAGTACTGGGGGTATATTTACTAAACAATTGTGCAAATCTTCTAAGTATGTAAAATGTCATTAACACCTAACTTCACGTGAAATGTGAAGTTAAAACGTTGTGGGTTTGTTGCAAAAGTAAAGCAGGGCACCCATATATCTGAGATTTCAGGGTTTCTATTTTACATCCGGAAATGAAGTGTACTCGAGGTGGAGAGAGATGGTGAAATGATAGGTTTCTTATAACCACTTGCAAAGCGCAATATCACACCTTTAACTTGTAAAAATAATCCAAAAGCAAGTGTGATATTCACTTCAACTTGAAAAGGAGAAGCCAGAACATTGCACATATATAATGTACGCAAGCGGAATATTTAGGACCCCCATTCCACCTACAAATACTTTGGTTTTAGGTTAACCCTTCCCTACACATCACACTGTCCGCACTGCCATTTTGCATCACCATCATGCCCGGTCACACCCACTGCCAAGTTGTTGTGAGAGAATAATCACACATTACTGAACCAAGGAACACAATATTATGAATCTAATAGCTTTGTTGTACTTCTGAACAAGCATGGTGCTCTTGGAGTTTAATCAGTGCAGCTCATCAGGGCTGCCATATATAATTGTGGGGCCTGACTGCCAGAATAGGCATGGCCACCCACCACTTAACTTTCTGCTCCCCCTTTAGTTCCTACTACTTACCATTCTGGGTGACCACAGACCACCAGGTGGCACCCCTAGGCATAACTGTGGCCTGGCCCAGGCCACAGCACAGGGATGGAGCAGGCAGCCATAGGACAGCACCAGCAGTATTTAAAATTTGGAGCAAGCCATGAGCCAATCGGAGCTTACGGACTTCAGCCAATCAGGAGCTGCCGCTGCAAATCCAGAATGCTGACAGCGCTACTTCTGTATGGCGGCCTGCAGTGTGCTCCAATCCACACTGCTGCCACTTGGCCCCCCGCAGTACTGTAGTCGCGGCAGCAGTCTGTCCCCCCGTTTGTAGCCCTGCAGCTCATGCACGTATTTGTGCTATGTACACAAGCAGGAAAAGTAGCATATATGTGTCTATGTTCAGCCGACACATCTCCTATTCTCCTCTCATGTGGCTTTACTTCTCTAACTTACACTATCTTATACGCCATACTCCGTTTGATGGCAACCTTAAACCGGGTTTTCCCTACTTGTCCTATATTGTCTTGAATTTTCTCATTTGTCTATATACTGTACTGTATATAGACAAATGTAATGGCCGCTGCAGAACCCGTGTGGCGCCATATAAAAGATGATGATAATAAATAATAAGTAAAGTTCACTTATGGAGTAACAAGTATCTATTATATGTGGCATAAAAACGTGACTTGACAGTGTTTGTATTAAATGCAGAAGCAATAGTACCCTATTTATCCACATAATAATAATAATAATAATAAAATTGTATGTGTCATATAGACCATAACGTTGACCATTCATTATTACAAAAGTTGCATTTACCAAATTAAATACAAATGAAATTAAAAATACTATTAAATGGGTTTTTGTTTCTGTTTTTAGAAACAAATGGGAATATTTAATCAAGCTGCAGTCCAAATGCATATAGTTAAACACTGCAAATAGACAACCCTGACTTCATATAATATAGCAGCCCCGCTAGTGAATCAGGTACCATCAGATGAAGGGATCTATCCACAATTCACCACTCAGAAGTGATTAACTAATTTAGCAAATCATAAACAGCAGCAGCATAATGCCCAACAGTATTTGGGTGATGTACCTGCACAACATATACTTTAGGAACAATTTCCTAATCACCGCTTCCCTCCCCCGTTCTGCAAGGATTAATAAATAAGTAAAAATTTTAATATGAACGATTATAAAGGCATTTTTCATCTACATGCACAGTAAGAAAAGATTTAGGGGACTATTTATCAAAGCTTTGAGAGATAAAGTACCAACCAATTAGCTACTGTTATTTTTCAAACACAACCTGTACAATGCAAGGCAGAAGCTGATTGGCTAGTACTTTATCTCTCTCAATTTTATCTCTCTTCAAGCTTTAATAAACACCCCCCTAAGTAGTAATTGCAAGAGGCACAGGTGTGCATTTAGAAAATTAGAGTTCTTCTGACTATTTTGGTTTTACCAAGTAAAGACTAGTCAGTACAGTCCTTTTTTAAATCAACAATATTAAATCAAAATTTCAACCTTTTAATCATTTGTTGAAACTTTCTAGTTCCAAGATGAAGTGTGTTTAGTTGGCTTAGTAAAAGTCTTAATATAGTGCTAACAGTGCCATCTACAGGCTTTAAGTATACACTGCCCAGCATACTACAATAGCGGTACAGGGGACAACATGTCAACCCCCTCTGCACAGGCTTTGAGATACTGAAGTTAGATGCAAATAAAAAAAATAAAAAATAAAGCGTTGGACCACAGAGCAGTGTTTACTGCAAAGGAAAAAAAAAACCTCAAGAGCTGGGGTGCAGACCTCAGAGGGCTGTTTTGGGAGATAGGTAGATGTTGGTGGGACTCGAACATCCACAACTGTTCTTAGGTGCTGCAAAGTATATGACTGAAGATTTAATTTCTTTCAATTAAGAGTCCAGCAATATGTTCTTTACATAAATAAAAAGCCCCATAAAATGTAAAAACGTCAGACAACAAAATTTCCAGCCAGTAAAAGGAGAAAGAGGTTGGCTTCTGAGAGCAACCTCACTGCAGTGCTACATGCCAGGAACGGTTCCTATTGACAAGAACCTATGTAACCAGATGAAAGGAATGTGTGTGACATAATTAAGAATATTTTCTAATCTACAAGGACACATGTAAATCCAGAAAAGCACCTATGTGGGACACAACCTTTAAAGCCAAACTATCCAAATGGGAGAGAATCTGGGTGAGAACAGAATGGGGGTGGTTAAATATAGGTCATGTCTGCATCAGGCGGCAGGACTCCGGCACTGAGCCGAGAGCTGGCCTAATAAGCTACAACAAAAGGTGAAGCATATTTGAGTTTCCAGATGATTTTTTTTTTCCTTCAGTCCAGCACCCCTACCTGCTAAAGCAGTGAGTGTCAACAGGCAGCTCTCCAGGCCTTCATTTACAGCCCCAGCTACATCCGGATAGCAAAGGCTTGGATAGAAGGC
Source organism: Pseudophryne corroboree (assembly GCF_028390025.1). Classification (NCBI taxonomy): domain Eukaryota; kingdom Metazoa; phylum Chordata; class Amphibia; order Anura; family Myobatrachidae; genus Pseudophryne; species Pseudophryne corroboree. Next base: position 157,633,576 of record NC_086452.1, on the reverse strand, counting down.
CTGCTGATATGATATTATAGAGAGGTGTCATTGATTAAAGGGGGGAACTCAACTGCGGGCAGAAAATAAAAAAAAAAACAGAACAGTGGCGCTGGGCTGTTCCCGCAGCCGTGGGGTTTTGTTATTCAATTGAAGGACAAAAAATGAGACGCAGTAATTTCATCTTTTATCCCGCTCCTTCAGCAATTGGAAGGTTCCAAATGGCTTAATTAGTCTGTAATTACTCACCTTCCAATGTGGTGTCTTCGCCTCCAGCGTTGGGAAACAGTGCTCTGCAGCAGTGGTGAGTATGTGAGATGTGTGTGTGTGTGCGCAATATCACCCCCCTGGAGCTGGGGTGAAGATGGAGAGGTAGGACCACCGATCGGGAACATCGCAGCCAAAGAAACATTGGTAACATTGTGACTTTAGTTTTTAAGAGCTCGGGCAGCTGCCAGGTACATAGTAGGGGTCTGGGGGGGTGGCATCTTACAGAGGGAATCAGGTGCTTGATTCTGGCTATGTTCCCCAGATGACAGAATAAAGATTAGTTCATGTCTGACATCTGATATTAAAGTATCATGCAACAATCCAGGAAAAACACCAAGATTCCACGCAAGGTCAGTACTTTGCAACGCCAAACCTCCAAGTGTAAGCCTAGTTGGCTGGCTATGCTGCAGTCTTGTCCTATCCCAGTGTGCTTCTATCACAAGAACCTCAGTTTTATCAGGATTCAGTGTCAGCCAACTGGCACCCACTCCTACAGTTCAGCTAGAAAGCCATTTATTATTGGTATTGAGTTTACAGTGTCTGAGGCAAAAGACAGATACAGTTGAGTATCACCTGCAGAGCAGTGGTAGACCAGGCCACGAATTTTGACTATATCATCTAAAGTAGAATATACTGTATATAGCAAAAAACAACAGATATAGGATAGAACCCTGTGGACATGGCAGTGGTACTATGGATGATGGGTATACACCAGAACAGTGGTTCCCAAACTGTGCGCCTAGGCACCCTGGGGTGCCTCAGGACACTTGCAGTAGTGCCTTGGAATGGTAGACCAGGACCAATTAAAAGTATTTATGGCCAATGTAATAGGCAAAACCAGTGCTGGTGGCTGCTAATCATAAAAATTGTGGACAAACAGGTCCCTCACCACAATTTAACTTATGGATGACACACAAAAATAAGAATTTACTTACCGATAATTCTATTTCTCGTAGTCCGTAGTGGATGCTGGGGACTCCGTCAGGACCATGGGAATAGCGGCTCCGCAGGAGACAGGGCATAAAAGTAAAAGCTTTAGGATCAGGTGGTGTGCACTGGCTCCTCCCCCTATGACCCTCCTCCAAGCCTCAGTTAGGATACTGTGCCCGGACGAACGTACACAATAAGGAAGGATTTTGAATCCCGGGTAAGACTCATACCAGCCACACCAATCACACTGTACAACCTGTGATCTGAACCCAGTTAACAGCATGATAACAGCGGAGCCTCTGAAAAGATGGCTCACAACAATAATAACCCGATTTTTGTAACAATAACTATGTACAAGTATTGCAGACAATCCGCACTTGGGATGGGCGCCCAGCATCCACTACGGACTACGAGAAATAGAATAATCGGTAAGTAAATTCTTATTTTCTCTGACGTCCTAAGTGGATGCTGGGGACTCCGTCAGGACCATGGGGATTATACCAAAGCTCCCAAACGGGCGGGAGAGTGCGGATGACTCTGCAGCACCGAATGAGAGAACTCCAGGTCCTCCTCAGCCAGGGTATCAAATTTGTAGAATTTTTCAAACGTGTTAGCCCCTGACCAAGTAGCAGCTCGGCAAAGTTGTAAAGCCGAGACCCCTCGGGCAGCCGCCCAAGATGAGCCCACCTTCCTTGTGGAATGGGCATTTACATATTTTGGCTGTGGCAGGCCTGCCACAGAATGTGCAAGCTGAATTGTACTACACATCCAACTAGCAATCGTCTGCTTAGAAGCAAGAGCACCCAGTTTGTTGGGTGCATACAGGATAACAGCAAGTCAGTTTTCCTGACTCCAGCCGTCCTGGAAACCTATATTTTCAGGGCCCTGACAACATCTAGCAACTTGGAGTCCTCCAAGTCCCTAGTAGCCGCAGGTACCACAATAAGCTGGTTCAGGTGAAACGCTGACACCACCTTAGGGAGAAACTGGGGACGAGTCCGCAGCTCTGCCCTGTCCGAATGGACAATCAGATATGGGCTTTTGTGAGACAAAGCCGCCAATTCTGACACTCGCCTGGCCGAGGCCAGGGCCCACAGCATGGTCACTTTCCATGTGAGATATTTCAAATCCACAGATTTGAGCGGTTTAAACCAATGTGATTTGAGGAATCCCAGAACTACGTTGAGATCCCACAGTGCCACTGGAGGCACAAAAGGGGGTTGTATATGCAGTACTCCCTTGACAAACTTCTGGACTTCAGGAACTGAAGCCAATTCTTTCTGGAAGAAAATCGACAGGGCCGAAATTTGAACCTTAATGGACCCCAATTTGAGGCCCATAGACACTCCTGTTTGTAGGAAATGCAGGAATCGACCGAGTTGAAATTCCTCCGTGGGGGCCTTCCTGGCCTCACACCATGCAACATATTTTCGCCAAATGCGGTGATAATGTTGTGCGGTCACCTCCTTCCTGGCTCTGACCAGGGTAGGGATGACCTCTTCCGGAATGCCTTTTTCCCTTAGGATCCGGCGTTCAACCGCCATGCCGTCAAACGCAGCCGCGGTAAGTCTTGGAACAGACATGATCCTTGCTGAAGCAAGTCCCTTCTTAGTATCTCTTGAAGTTCCGGGTACCAAGTCCTTCTTGGCCAATCCGGAGCCACGAGTATAGTTCTTACTCCTCTCCGTCTTATAATTCTCAGTACCTTGGGTATGAGAGGCAGAGGAGGGAACACATACACCGACTGGTACGCCCACGGTGTTACCAGAGCGTCCCAGCTATTGCCTGAGGGTCTCTTGACCTGGCGCAATACCTGTCCAGTTTTTTGTTCAGACGGGACGCCATCATGTCCACCTTTGGTCTTTCCCAACGGTTCACAATCATGTGGAAGACTTCCAGATGAAGTCCCCACTCTCCCGGGTGGAGGTCGTTCCTGCTGAGGAAGTCTGCTTCCCAGTTGTCCACTCCCGGAATGAACACCGCTGACAGTGTTATCACATGATTTTTCGCCCAGCGAAGAATCCTTGCTGCCATTGCCCTCCTGCTTCTTGTGCCGCCCTGTCTGTTTACGTGGGCGACTGCCGTGATGTTGTCCGACTGGATCAGCACCGGTTGACTTTGAAGCAGAGGTCTTCCTAGGCTCAGAGCATTGTAAATTGCCCTTAGCTCCAGTATATTTATGTGGAGAGAAGTCTCCACACTTGACCACACTCCTTGGAAATTTCTTCCCTGTGTGACTGCTCCCCAGCCTCTCAGGCTGGCATCCGTGGTCACCAGAACCCAGTCCTGAATGCCGAATGTGCTGCCCTCTAGTAGATGAGCACTCTGCAGCCACCACAGAAGAGACACCCTTGTCCTTGGAGACAGGATTATCCGCTGATGCATCTGAAGATGCGATCCGGACCATTCGTCCAGCAGATCCCACTGAAAAATTCTTGCGTGAAATCTGCCGAATGGAATCGCTTCGTAAGAAGCCACCATTTTTCCCAGGACTCTTGTGCATTGATGCACTGACACTTGGCCTGGTTTTAGGAGGTTTCTGACTAGCTCGGATAACTCCCTGGCTTTCTCCTCCGGGAGAAACACCTTTTTCTGGACTGTGTCCAGAATCATCCCTAGGAACAGCAGACGTGTCGTCGGAAACAGCTGCGATTTTGGAATATTTAGAATCCACCCGTGCTGTCGTAGAACTACTTGAGATAGTGCTACTCCGACCTCCAACTGTTCTCTGGACCTTGCCCTTATCAGGAGATCGTCCAAGTAAGGGATAATTAAGACGCCTTTTCTTTGAAGAAGAATCATCATTTCGGCCATTACCTTGGTAAAGACCCGGGGTGCCGTGGACAATCCAAACGGCAGCGTCTGAAACTGATAGTGACAGTTATGTACCACGAACCTGAGGTACCCTTGGTGAGAAGGGCAAATTGGGACATGGAGGTAAGCATCCTTGATGTCCAGGGACACCATATAGTCCCCTTCTTCCTGGTTCGCTATCACTGCTCTGAGTGACTCCATCTTGATTTGAACCTTTGTATGTAAGTGTTCAAAGATTTCAGATTTAGAATAGGTCTCACCGAGCCGTCTGGCTTCAGTACCACAATATAGTGTGGAATAATACCCCTTTCCTTGTTGTAGGAGGGGTACTTTGATTATCACCTGCTGGGAATACAGCTTGTGAATTGTTTCCAATACTGCCTCCCTGTCGGAGGGAGACGTTGGTAAAGCAGACTTCAGGAACCTGCGAGGGGGAGACGTCTCGAATTTCCAATCTGTACCCCTGGGATACTACTTGTAGGATCCAGGGGTCCACTTGCGAGTGAGCCCACTGCGCGCTGAAACTCTTGAGACGACCCCCCACCGCACCTGAGTCCGTACGGCCCCAGCGTCATGCTGAGGACTTGGCAGAAGCGGTGGAGGGCTTCTGTTCCTGGGAAGGGGCTGCCTGCTGCAGTCTTCTTCCCTTTCCTCTACCCCTGGGCAGATATGACTGGCCTTTTGCCCGCTTGCCCTTATGGGGACGAAAGGACTGAGGCTGAAAAGACGGTGTCTTTTTCTGCTGAGATGTGACTTGGGGTAAAAAAGGTGGATTTTCCAGCTGTTGCCGTGGCCACCAGGTCCGATGGACCGACCCCAAATAACTCCTCCCCTTTATACGGCAATACTTCCATGTGCCGTTTGGAATCTGCATCACCTGACCACTGTCGTGTCCATAAACATCTTCTGGCAGATATGGACATCGCACTTACTCTTGATGCCAGAGTGCAAATATCCCTCTGTGCATCTCGCATATATAGAAATGCATCCTTTAAATGCTCTATAGTCAATAAAATACTGTCCCTGTCAAGGGTATCAATATTTTCAGTCAGGGAATCCGACCAAGCCACCCCAGCGCTGCACATCCAGGCTGAAGCGATCGCTGGTCGCAGTATAACACCAGTATGTGTGTATATACTTTTTAGGATATTTTCCAGCCTCCTATCAGCTGGCTCCTTGAGGGCGGCCGTATCTGGAGACGGTAACGCCACTTGTTTTGATAAGCGTGTGAGCGCCTTATCCACCCTAAGGGGTGTTTCCCAACGCGCCCTAACTTCTGGCGGGAAAGGGTATAACGCCAATAATTTTCTATCGGGGGAAACCCACGCATCATCACACACTTCATTTAATTTATCTGATTCAGGAAAAACTACAGGTAGTTTTTTCACACCCCACATAATACCCTTTTTTGTGGTACTTGTAGTATCAGAAATATGTAACACCTCCTTCATTGCCCTTAACATGTAACGTGTGGCCCTAATGGAAAATACGTTTGTTTCTTCACCGTCGACACTGGAGTCAGTGTCCGTGTCGACCGACTGAGGTAAATGGGCGTTTTAAAGCCCCTGACGGTGTTTGAGACGCCTAGACAGGTACTAATTGGTTTGCCGGCCGTCTCATGTCGTCAACCGACCTTGCAGCGTGTTGACATTATCACGTAATTCCCTAAATAAGCCATCTATTCCGGTGTCGACTCCCTAGAGAGTGACATCACCATTACAGGCAATTGCTCCGCCTCCTCACCAACATCGTCCTCATACATGTCGACACACACGTACCGACACACAGCACACACACAGGGAATGCTCTGATAGAGGACAGGACCCCACTAGCCCTTTGGGGAGACAGAGGGAGAGTTTGCCAGCACACACCAAAACGCTATAATTATACAGGGACAACCTTATATAAGTGTTTTCCCTTATAGCATCTTAATATATAATAATATCGCCAAATAAGTGCCCCCCCTCTCTGTTTTAACCCTGTTTCTGTAGTGCAGTGCAGGAGAGAGCCTGGGAGCCTTCCTAGCAGCGGAGCTGTGTAGGAAAATGGCACTGTGTGCTGAGGAGAATAGGCCCCGCACCCTTTTCGGCGGGCTTCTTCTCCCGTTTTTCTGACAACCTTGCAGGGGTTAAATACATCCATATAGCCCCAGAGGCTATATGTGATGTATTTTTAGCCAGCATAGGTACTTTCATTGCTGCCCAGGGCGCCCCCCCCAGCGCCCTGCACCCTCAGTGACCGTTGGTGTGAAGTGTGCTGAGAGCAATGGCGCACAGCTGCCGTGCTGTGCGACCTTAAGAAGACTGGGAAGTCTTCAGCCGCCGATTTCTGGACCTCTTCTCTCTTCAGCATCTGCAAGGGGGTCGGCGGCGCGGCTCCGGTGACCCATCCAGGCTGTACCTGTGATCGTCCCTCTGGAGCTAGTGTCCAGTAGCCTAAGAAGCCAATCCATCCTGCACGCAGGTGAGTTCACTTCTTCTCCCCTAAGTCCCTCGTTGCAGTGAGCCTGTTGCCAGCAGGACTCACTGAAAATAAAAAACCTAACAAAACTTTTACTCTAAGCAGCTCTTTAGGAGAGCCACCTAGATTGCACCCTTCTCGGCCGGGCACAAAAACCTAACTGAGGCTTGGAGGAGGGTCATAGGGGGAGGAGCCATTGCACACCACCTGATCCTAAAGCTTTTACTTTTGTGCCCCGTCTCCTGCGGAGCCGCTATTCCCATGGTCCTGACGGAGTCCCCAGCATCCACTTAGGACGTCAGAGAAAACAATTTACTTTATTTAATATTTCCTTAAAATGTCTCAATAAGAAGCTTTTGTCCTGGAGGTGCCGTGAAAACAATTCTGATGCTCTAGGACGCTGTGATTTCAAAAAGGTTGGAAACCACTGTACCAGAAGATGGTGGTTCAGGAAACATGTCTGCCTGTAAAGGGCATTGTACTATTTAGGAAAAAAACTGAACCAATGATATCAATACACCACATTAGAAACTTCCCTGCAGTAGGGTAATTTCAACAATGTCTTCTACTTCCAGGTTGTCAATGCTAGTCCAAGAAGCCAGATGGCTTTCATTCACAGGCTTGGAACCTTGCCACTCATTTGAAGGCAAGGATGGGATTCTAGCCCAGATGCAAAATACATTATCAGCAAACTCACTGCATCTTAACAGGGTTGCATCAGGCTACTGACATCCAAAAGTATGAACACATGAACTGGCCTGTTTGCCATCATGATCTCACTTGCCAGAAACTTTGACTTCTTCATGGTGATTGTGAATTAATATCCTTAAGTGTGCTTAAGTAGCTTAGCATCTACCAGGCGATTCTTCCTCAATCGTTTTTCAAGCGACCCTATTTTTCAGTTCCCTGATATGGTTCTCAAATTGAGGAGCTTGGTGGTGCGGTATGCTTTGTCCATAGTATGTATTACAGTGGTCACATCTTAATTCTAACAGTCAAGGGAACACAAACCTCCAATGGTAGCAGTATACAGCAGAGAAATCTACATTTGCTGTCAGAGTCTGGAGCACAACACTCTTCATTGGAGTGTTAGTCGATTATTTTGAAAGCCTGTGACAAAAAACCAGGTCCGAACAATATACTGGGTTATTTTTTATTAGGTCAAAGACTTCTATCCAATGAGGAAGACAAGTTCAGGAAAGTTACCACTTTTATGTTTTCCAAAAGTAACGACGTCTGTGATGCCCAGATCATTAATTGTGGACAGGTCTTGGCTAATGTGTGAAATCATCAAACCATGCATGGCAGCCACCCAGGATTAGCCATTTTTGATGCTACAGGACTAAATCAGCAACAGTGCCTGCAATTACTTGTAGAAAAATCTTCCCATCTCCAGGACAGAGTTAAATGAGAAGAAGTCTAAAACCTAACCTCATAGAACAGTGAAACTCGAAAAAGTGAATTAATCCCATTGGAAGGACTTTCAAAGGGTTTTTCTTGTAGGCAGATGTATTAGCATGATATAGTGATTATGCCCTCAAAACAGATCACTTTATTTTAGCACAGAACACTGACAACACAATTTTTTCTCTAGTGCAGAACAAATTTTCAAATTTGGATGGCCATATTTCTCAATGATCTCAGATCTTAATCTGAAAGATCTGTTGTACTCTGTACACAGTAATACCATAAGATATTGGAAGGGGAGAATTAAATAAGTTGTAACTTACTGTGGCTAAATGTCCCCCTGGGACTATTCAATAACCCCCGAAGCTGCGCAGGGATTTTTTAACCTGCCTCGGGCAGGGGGAAAAAATAAGAATTTACTCACCGGTAATTCTATTTCTCGTAGTCCGTAGTGGATGCTGGGAACTCCGTAAGGACCATGGGGAATAGCGGGCTCCGAAGGAGGCTGGGCACTCTAGAAAGATCTTAGACTACCTGGTGTGCACTGGCTCCTCCCACTATGACCCTCCTCCAAGCCTCAGTTAGGTACTGTGCCCGGACGAGCGTACACAATAAGGAAGGATTTTGAATCCCGGGTAAGACTCATACCAGCCACACCAATCACACCGTACAACTCGTGATATGAAACACAGTTAACAGTATGAAACAATAGAGCCTCTCAACAGATGGCTCAACAATAACCCGATTTAGTTAACCATAACTATGTACAAGTATTGCAGATAAACCGCACTTGGGATGGGCGCCCAGCATCCACTACGGACTACGAGAAATAGAATTACCGGTGAGTAAATTCTTATTTTCTCTAACGTCCTAGTGGATGCTGGGAACTCCGTAAGGACCATGGGGATTATACCAAAGCTCCCAAACGGGCGGGAGAGTGCGGATGACTCTGCAGCACTGAATGAGAGAACTCCAGGTCCTCCTCAGCCAGGGTATCAAATTTGTAGAATTTTTGCAAACGTGTTTGCCCCTGACCAAGTAGCTGCTCGGCAAAATTGTAAAGCCGAGACCTCTCGGGCAGCCGCCCAAGATGAGCCCACCTTCCTTGTGGAATGGGCATTGACAGATTTTGGCTGTGGCAGGCCTGCCACAGTATGTGCAAGCTGAATTGTACTACAAATCCAACGAGCAATAGTCTGCTTAGAAGCAGGAGCACCCAGCTTGTTAGGTGCATATAGGATAAACAGCGAGTCAGATTTTCTGACTCTAGCCGTTCTGGAAACATATATTTTCAGTGCCCTGACAACGTCTAGCAACTTGGAGTCCTCCAAGTCCCTAGTAGCCTAGGCACCACAATAGGCTGGTTCAGGTGAAACGCTGACACCACCTTTGGGAGAAACTGGGGACGAGTCCTCAATTCTGCCCTATCCATATGGAAAATCAAATAAGGGCTTTTACAAGACAAAGCCGCCAACTTTGATACTCGCCTGGCAGAAGCCAAGGCCAATAACATAACCACCTTCCACGTGAGATATTTCAGATCCACGGTTTTTAGTGGTTCAAACCAATGTGATTTTAAGAAACTCAACACCACGTTGAGATCCCAAGGTGCCACAGGAGGCACAAACGGGGGCTGACTCTGCAGCACTCCTTTTATAAATGTCTGAACTTCAGGTACTGAAGCTAGTTCTTTTTGAAAGAAAATCGACAGAGCCGAGATCTGTACCTTAATGGAACCCAATTTAAGGCCCATAGTCACTCCTGCTTGCAGGAAATGCAGAAATCGACCTAGTTGAAATTCCTCTGTTGGGGCCCTTTCGGCCTCACACCATGCAACATATTTTCGCCATATGCGGTGATAATGAGTTGCTGTAACCTCTTTCCTGGCTTTAGTAAGCGTAGGAATGACTTCCTCCGGAATGCCCTTTTCCTTCAGGATCCGGCGTTCAACCGCCATGCCGACAAACGCAGCCGCGGTAAGTCTTGGAACAGACAGGGCCCCTGCTGCCGCAGGTCCTGTCTGAGTGGCAGAGGCCATGGGTCCTCTGATATAAATTCTTGAAGTTCTGGGTACCAAGCTCTTCTTGGCCATCCACGAGTATCGTTCTTACTCCTCGCCTTCTTATTATTCTCAGTACCTTTGGTATGAGAGGCAGAGGGGAGAACACATAAACCGACTGGTACACCCACGGTGTTACCAGAGCGTCCATAGCTATCGCCTGAGGGTCCCTTGACCCGATGCAATATCTTTTATAGCTTTTTGTTGAGGCGGGACGCCATCATGTCCACCTGTGGCCTTTCCCAATGGTGTACAATCCTATTGGAAGACTTCTGGAGGAAGTCCCCATTCTCCCGGGTGGAGGTCGTGTCTGTTGAGAAGATCTGCTTCCCAGTTGTCCACTCCGGGAATGAACACTGCTGACAGTGCTAACACATGATTTTCCGCCTATCGGAGAATCCTTGTGGCTTCTGCCATCGCCATCCTGCTTCTTGTGCCGCCCTGTTGGTTTACATGGGCGACTGCCGTGATGTTGTCTGATTGGATCAGTACCGGCTGGTTTTGAAGCAGAGGCCTTGCCGGCCTCAGGGCATTGTAAATGGCCCTCAGGTCCAGAATATTTATGTGTAGGGAAATAACCTGACTTGACCAAAGTCCCTGGAAATTTCTTCCCTGTGTGACTGCCTCCCAGCCTCAAAGGCTGGAATCCATGGTCACTAGGACCTAGTCCTGTATGCCGAACCTGCGGCCCTCTCGAAGATGGGCACTCTGCAGCCACCACCGTAGAGATACCCTGGTCCTTGGAGACAGGGTTATCAGCCTATGCATCGGAAGATGCGATCCGGACCACTTGTCCAACAGGTCCCTCTGAAAAGTTCTTGTATGGAACCTGCCTAATGGGATTGCTTCGTAGGAAGCTACCATTTTTCCCAGGACTCGCGTGCAATGATGCACCGCTACCTATTTTGGCTTCAGGAGGTCTCTGACTAGAGATGACAACTCCTTGGCTTTCTCCTCCGGGAGAAACACTATTTCTGGTTTATGTCCAGAACCATCCCCAGGAACAGTAGACGTGTCATAGGAACCAGCTGTGACTTTGGACTGTTTAGAATCCAACCATGCTGTTGTAGCACTTTCCAAAATAGTGCTACTCCGACTACCAACTGCTCCTTGGACCTCGCCCTTATAACGAGATTGTCCAAGTACGGGATAATTACAACTCCCTTTTTTTTTTGAAGGAGTATCAACATTTCGGCCATTACCTTGATAAAACACCCTCGGTGCCATGTACAGTCCAAACGGCAGTGTCTGGACTTGGTAATGGAAATCCTGTACCACAAATCTGAGGTACTCCTGGCGAGGATGGTAAATGGGGACATGCAGGTAAGCATCCTTGATGTCCCAGGATACCATGTAATCCCCCTCGTCCAGGCTTGGAATAACCGCCCTGAGCGATTCCATCTTGAACTTGAATTTTTGTGTTCAAGGATTTTAAATATAAAATGGGTCACACCGAACCATGCGGTTTCGGTACCCCAACCCGTGTGGAATAGTAACCCCGTCCTTGTTGAAGTAGGGGCACCTTGAGTATTACCTGCTGGGAATACCGCTTATTAATTGCCTCTAGCACAGCCTCCCTGCCTGAGGGAGTTGTCAGCAAGGTATATTTTAGGAAACGGCTGGGGGGAGACATCTCGAATTCCAGCTTGTACCCCTGAAATACTACTTGAAAGAAACAGGGATCCACCTGTGAGCGAGCCCACTAATTGCTGAAATTTTTGAGATGGCCCCCCACCGTACCTGGCTACACCTGTGGAGCACCCGCGTCATGGTGTGGCCTCACAGGAGGCGGGGGAAGAATCTTGATTCTGGGAACAGGCTGACTGGTGCAGCTTTTTTCCCTCTACCCTTGTCTCTGTACAGAAAGGAAGCGCCATTTGACCAGCTTGCTTTTCTGAAGCCGAAAGGACTGTACCTTTGTCTGTGAGGAAACCTGAGGTAAAATTATTTCTTCCCAGCAGTTGCTGTGGATACGAGGTCCCAGAGACCATCCCCAAATAATTCCTCACCCTTATAAGGCTCTCTATGCGCTTTTTAAGTCAGCATCACCTGTCCAGTGACAGGTCTCTAATACCCTCCTGACAGAATGGACATTACATTTATTTTGGATGCCAGCCGGCAAAATATCCCTCTGTGCATCCCCCATATATAAGACGACGTCTTTAATATGTTTTTATGTTTTCCAACTAGTATCCCTGTTTGACAGGGTCACCGACCACGCTGCAGCAGCACTATCTGCAGGTCTCAGTCTAGTACCCGAGTGTGTAAATACAGACTTCAGGATAGCCTCCTGTTTTTTATCAACAGGTACCTATTAAAGTGGCCGTATCCTAAGACGGCAGTGCCACCTTTTTTGACAAACGTGTGAGCGCCTTATCCACCCTAGGGGATATCTCCCAGCGTAACTTATCCACCTGGCGGGAAAGGGTACGCCATCAGTAACTTTTTATAAATTACCAGTTTCTTAACGGGGGAACCCACGCTTTCACACACTTCATTTATTCATCTGATGGGGGAACAAAACACTGCCTGTTTTTTCTCCCCAAACCTAAAACCCATTTTTAGAGGTGCTTGGGTTAAAGTCAGAAATGTATAACACATTTTTTATTGCCGGGATCACGTCACGGATGTTCCTAGTGGATTGTGTATATGTCTCCACCTTGTCGACACTGGAGTCAGACTCCGTGTCGACATCTGTGTCTGCCATCTGAGAGAGCGGGCGTTTTTGAGCCCCTGATGGCCTTTGAGACGCCTGGGCAAGCGCGGGCTGCGAAGCCGGCTGTCCCACAGCTGTTACGTCATCCACCCTTTTATGTAAGGAGTTGACACTGTCGGTTAATACCTTTCACCTATCCATCCACTCTGGTGTCGGCCCCACAGGGGGCGACATCACATATATCGGCCTCTGTTCTGTCACCATATAAACCTCCTCATTCAACATGTCGACACAGCCGTACCGACACACCGCAGACACACAGGGAATGCTCTAAACGAGGACAGGACCCACAAAAGCCCTTTGGGGGGACAGAGTAAGAGTATGCCAGCACACACCAGAGCGCTATATATATACAGGGACTAACTGAGTTATGTCCCTAATAGCTTTTATATAATATACTGTATACAGTGCCAATTTTAATGCCCCCCCTCTCTTTTCCCTCTTACTGTACTGTAGAATTGCAGGGAAGAGCCAGGGAGCTTCCCTCCAGCCGAGCTGTGAGGGAAAAATGGCGCCAGTGTGCTGAGGAGATAGGCCCCGCCCCTTTTTCGCGGCCTATTCTCCCGTTTTTTATGGAATTCTGGCAGGGGTATTTACCTCATATATAGCCCCTGGGGCCATATATTGAGGTATTTTAGCCAGCCAAGGTGTTTTTATTGCTGCCTCAGGGCACCCCCCCCCAGCGCCCTGCACCCTCAGTGACCGGAGTGTGAAGTGTGTGAGAGGAGCAATGGCGCACAGCTGCAGTGCTGTGCGCTACCTTGGTGAAGACAGAGTCTTCATGCCGCCGATTTTCCGGACCATCTTCTTGCTTCTGGCTCTGTAAGGGGGACGGCGGCGCGGCTCCGGGACCGAACATCAAGGCTGGGCCTGCGGTCGATCCCTCTGGAGCTAATGGTGTCCAGTAGCCTAAGAAGCCCAATCCGGCTGCAAGCAGGCGAGTTCGCTTCTTCTCCCCTTAGTCCCTCGCTGCAGTGAGCCTGTTGCCAGCAGGTCTCACTGAAAATAACAAATTCTAAGACTATAACTTTCTAAGAGCTCAGGAGAGCCCCTAGTGTGCATCCAACCTCGGCCGGGCACGAAATCTAACTGAGGCTTGGAGGAGGGTCATAGTGGGAGGAGCCAGTGCACACCAGGTAGTCTAAGATCTTTCTAGAGTGCCCAGCCTCCTTCGGAGCCCGCTATTCCCCATTGTCCTTACGGAGTTCCCAGCATCCACTAGGACGTTAGAGAAAAAGAAAAGAAAAGAAACAGCCCTGTTTTTGGTAACATGAACATATATAGATCCAGTAACTTATCTCAGATACTTGTGTTTTCGCCAAAAACGGGTAATTTTCCAGGAAAAAAAAAAAAGCAAGCCGCCCAAAAAAAAAACAAAATCAGTAAAATATTGTTTATTTCTCTCGGAAAATTTTGGGGCTAATTTAATTCCCAGTCTCTGATAATATTGAATCCACTCCAAAACGGGTGGTCTTCACTCTGCTGGCGGTCGGGCTCCCGGCGACCAGCATACCGGCGCCGGTATACCGACCGTTCTTCTCCCTCTTGGGGGTCCACGACCCCCCTGGAGGGAGAATAGATAGCGTGTCGCGCGTAGTTCGAGTCGGGTGTTGAAGAGGTAATTTCCACAATGGTAAACTTTGATAGGAGTTTGGTTCTGTACCTTAATCCATCTCATACTCACAATGTGCTTTCAGTAAAGGATATATAGTTGTAGATTTGTACTTGAACATGTGCAATCAACAGCCAGCTTAAATTAGTTTGTAGTCCACTGTGAACCAGTGGCGGAACAAGCAAGCGGTGGGCCCAGGTGCGACAAAATGCTTTGGGCCCCCCCCCCCATCCAAGTCCACCCCGGGGGCAGTGCGCGCCGTAGGCGCGCGCAAAAATACATAGTGGCGTGGCTTCGTGGGGAAGGGGTGTGGCCACAAAATAATACCAACACAGTAGTCTCCATTATTCAAATTACGCCGCACAGTAGCACCACTACACCAGGTAGAGACCCTTTTACACCTTACAGCGAACAGATTCCTCTTTTTACACATTACAGCAGACAGCGTGCCCTTTTTACACATAACGGCAGACAGCGTGCCCTTTTTACACATAACGGCAGACCGCGTGCCCTTGTTACACATTACGGCAGACAGCGTGCCCTTTTTACACATTACGGTAGACAGCGTGCCCTTGTTACACATTACGGCAGACAGCGTGCCCTTGTTACACATTACGGCAGACAGCGTCCCCATTTTTACACATTACGGCAGGCAGATTCCTCCTTTTTACACATAGCAGCAGGCAGATTCCCCATTTTTACACATAGCGTCAGGCAGCCCCCCTTTTTTACACATTACGGCAGGCAGATTCCCCATTTTTACACATAGCGTCGGGCAGATTACCCCTTTTTACACATAACGGCAGACCGCGTGCCCTTTTTACACATTACGGCAGACAGCGTGCCCTTGTTACACATTACGGCAGACAGCGTCCCCATTTTTACACATTACGGCAGGCAGATTCCCCTTTTTACACATAGTGGCAGGCAGTCCCCCCTTTTTACACATTGCGGCAGGTAGTCCCCCCTTTTTACACATTGCGGCAGGCAGTCCCCCCTTTTTACACAATGCGGCAGGCAGTCCCCCCTTTTTACACATTGCGGCAGGCAGTCCCCCCTTTTTACACATTGCGGCAGGTAGTCCCCCCTTTTTACACATTGTGGCAGGCAGTCCCCCCTTTTTACACATTGCGGCAGGTAGTCCCCCCTTTTTACACATTGCGGCAGGCAGTCCCCCCTTTTTACACAGTGCGGCAGGTAGTCCCCCCTTTTTACACATTGCGGCAGGCAGGCACAAGAAAGAAAGAAGGAAAGAAAAAGAAAGAAAGAAAGAAAGAAAGAAAGAAGAATTATACTTACCCTCAGGCTCCTCGGTGCAGCTGCGTCAGACGACGATTCCCGGGCAGTAGAGAATGAGGAGGAGGGAGCCGGAGGACGGAGCCGCAGCAGCGCTTTGTTACTGGTGGAGGCGCTGCTGCTGCTGCCCCTCTGCTTCCCTATAGGCTGTTCTCGGAAGACAGCCTATAGGGAAGCAGAGGAGCAGCAGCAGCAGCGCCTCCACCAGTAACAAAGCGCTGCTGCGGCTCCGTCCTCCGGCTCCCTCCTCCTTCCCCCGTCTGTACCGCTGCTCAGCTCCTATCTCCGGGCGGCTGTGCGCTGCGGGCAGCGGTTGCCTGCAGCGCACAGCGGCATGTAATGAGTCAGTTTGACTCATTACATGCTTGGGCCCCTGGACAGAGGCAGGCCCCAGTGCAGTGCACTGCCTGCACTGCCGGTAGTTCCGCCTCTGCTGTGAACAACAGTTATATTAAGGACATAATTACCTGTATCTCCAGCTCTGCTATATGTTGCTGGAGCTCAGCTACAACTGCAATACTATCTGCTTCTCGAAGTCTCACTGCCATCACTTCTTCCTTATTCTGAAAAACATGGGTTAACAAGTCAGATGAAAAGAAAAGTGTATATATAAAAATAAAAATAAAAAAATATAATAATAATAATAATAATAATAATAATAATAATATTTTATATATATATATATATATATATATATAGATATAGATATATATAGATATAGATATAGAGAGAGAGAGAGAGAAAGAAAGAGAGAGATATGTTCCACGAACTGCACACATCACTGAGTTAAGTATCTGGGTGCTTGATCCACAAGGAATTAATGTAGCAAGTCCTCATAGACACATTCAGCCAGGCTGAGTGAATAGAAGGGATCAGCACAACCAACAAAGAAATATTTATTCCACCAAATCTGTAATGTTTCCATAAATGCTCAAAACAGACGAGTCAATCATGTTACTTAAGTAGCAGCGTTTACAAGCATGTTACCACTCTTGGAGATATTCCTCCGATACCCCTGACAGCCGTTTCGGTGTCTGCACACCTTTCTCAAAGGATGTATAATAGATAGAGATGGAGAGAGCATTTAAATAGAACAAGAACAGACTGTCTCACATGTGTTTGAAGTGTAATCTCCACCCCTCGGCCACGCCGCGTTCTCCCGCCGCTCCCGCGAACATTCTCCGCCAAGGCGCCGGTGCCTCAGCGTCCGGAACCAACATGCACGGGAATGTGGTAGGGGAGCTGCTAGGAGTTCCCGGGTGCCGGAAGTCAGTGGCCGGAAGTCAAAGTAACTATGACTCCCTATACACATAAAGCGCTGTGATAAACAAACAATAAAAATCAAAAACTGTACAACATTATGTAACAGCGATACATATGGTGACTCATGGGAAAACCTATTTTACATATTATCAAGCCAACATTATAATTAATCCGTCTATCGGTGTGGTGATTATCACGGTTACCAAAATATGTAAACATTTAGAAAATTCCATAATATTGATCACAAACACTAACAAATTAAATACATGATTAAACCACAAATATGTAGTAGTACAATCATGTAAATATAATACATGTACAGCGAAGAAAATCAAAGGGAACAGAGAAAGACAACAACTGAAACACATCACACAGCGGCTGACCGCGAGTAACCACACCGCTGACCGCAAAGTTCCCACCATTGACGATAATGGAGCGGCATAGTGCTATGTGCCGTCTGATAGCTCAGACGTGCACAGCCAATCAGGAGAGTGCCACGACGTGACGCTCCCTGATTGGCTGAAGGAACCCTCTGTGACAGGAGTCACGGGGGGTCCCGGCATTCGGAGAAAGGGGTCCCATGTGTAAACATGGGACCCCTTTCAGTGCGTGGTCCGGCTTTTGCGTTTTATTTTTTTGCCAAGTACGTGGATTACAAAAAAGAAGAGGACAGATCTACACTGGATTTTGGGGAGTATAATTTTATTTTCAGGTACCCCGTGGATTCTACTTGGAGAAGTGGACCGAGTCGGCGTGTCAACATAGGTAAGTGTGTGTGTGTCGGCGTGCATGTATGTAATAAAGTTTTACTTTCACGGTGTGCGTGTACTGTTTTAATTTGGGTATTTTTTTTGCTGTAGAACTACAGGTACCAGCGGGCCCGTTCCCCCCCGCATGCTGGTACTTGTGGTTCTCCAAGTACCAGCTTGCGGGGGAGGCTTGCTGGGACTTGTTGTTCTGCTACAAAAAAACAATATTCTTTTATTTGACACAAGGCTATCAGTCGCCCATCCGCAGCCCTTGGATGGGGGGGGGGGGGGGACAGCCTCGGGCTTCACCCCTGGCCCTTGGGTGGCTGGAGGGGGGGGACCCCTTGATTTAAGGGGTCCCCACTCCTCCAGGGTACCACGGCCAGGGGTGACTAGTTGGGGATTTAATGCCACGGCTGCAGGTACCGGTATAAAAGTGTCCCCCGGCTGTGGCATTATCTCTCCAGCTAGTGGAGCTCGGTGCTGGTGTTGAAAATACGGGGGACCCCTACGTCTTTTGTCCCCCGTATTGTTTGCACCAGGACCGGACACAGAGCCCGGTGCTGGTTGTAAAAATACGGGGGATCCCCTGTCAATTTCCCCCCCCGTATTTTTACAACCAGGACCGGCTCAAAGAGCCCGAGGCTGGTTATGCTTAGGAGGGGGGACCCCACGCATTTTTTTTCTTGATTTTTAACCCATTCCCACTGAAAAACATGCTCTGATCTCTCCATATTATTTTAGTCAGTAAAAAAAATTAAATATTCTTTGAAAAAATATATTAAATAATACTTGTGGCTCCTAATAGACAAACCAAGTAGATAATCCCTTCTAATATAAATAGATATGCTATTAGCAACAAAAAAAAAAACACATAAAAAAGTTTTTAATTTTTTTTATTAGATTCCGCCAGCAAAATGAGGCGGACTGAAATTGACGAAATGACTGTCGAAAAGCACTGTTGTCGAATCGACAGTCTTCAATTGAATATACTTTTGTCGAAAAGCCGCATTTTTACCATTGCAGACATGTCGAATTTGACAACTGTCGAATTTCAATAAGTCGAATCTGAAATGGCCGTTTTTTTGTCGAAAAGTACTGTATTGCATTGTCGAATCTTTTTTTTGTGTCGAAAATGCACCGTTTTTCGACATTTGCGGCAATTCGACCGCAATTGCATATACCTCTTGATCTTATACCTTGCAAACTTGAGTCAGTACTGAAAATATAATTCTTGGATATTGTATGTAAAAATGCCTCTAATATGTGCTAAAATCAAAGAAAGCTGCACCTCTTGATGAACCCTTTTAGTCAGCATTCAGACCCAATACAGCATACACATTCAGAGGGCGCTAATATTTCAATCAAAATGGCTGAATTGGCTATGCTTGTGGAGGGGGATTGACCAATTGCTCGTTGTTTCTGAATTATAATAATTCTCTACAAATACTAGTGGATTTTTATACTCTATTCTCACTTTGAGACTACTCCATACTAATTTTTTCAACTATTGAAATTTCATCACCGTGCAAAATGACACTATGAACATTCTAATACTTGTATGTGTACATTCAGACTTCTGCTGATTTACACCTGATGAAGTCTGCTGTGACGACACGCGTTAGGTTGGAAATTCAACATTCACATCACAAACTGCCATCATCTATCTGCGGAATTCCACTATTCACTATATAAACATAAAATGTTGATTGAAATCAGTCTTACGTTGTGAATATACGTCATTATTTGTACTGTTTGATGTGGATGTAAAACAGTTTTATGTAAGCTATTGATTTTATGGTGAATTCAAAATATGTGACTAAATATATACATAAACACATACATACGTACATATGTGGCACTGCTCGAAAACAATACGTTACACGTAATAAAGAAGGAAAACCAGTGCCCTCAAAAAAGAATCCATATATAATGCAGGGTAAGCCACTATATCCAAACAGCAGCATTCGCAGTGAAGACACCATTCATTGCGTGTGCCGCCGTTTGGATATAGCATGTGTATGTATAATTATACATATATTCTAATACACACACACACATATAAAATAAAAGGGAACACTTAAACAACACAATGCAACTCCAAGTCAATCACACTTCTGTGAAATCAAACTGTCCACTTAGGAAGCAACACTGATTGACAATCAATTTCATATGCTGTTGTGCAAATGGAATAGACAACAGGTGGAAATTATAGGCAATTAGCAAGACACCCCCAATAAAGGGCTCCTATGCTTTCTGGCTGATGTTTTGGTCACTTTTAAAAGCTGGCGGTGCTTTCACTCTAGTGGTAGCATGAGACGGAGTCTACAACCCACACAAGTGGCTCAAGTAGTGCAGCTCATCCAGGATGGCACATCAATGCGAGCTGTGGCAAGGGGGTTTGCTGTGTCTGTCAGCGTAGTGTCCAGAGCATGGAGGCGCTACCAGGAGACAGGTCAGTACATCAGGAGACGTGGAGGAGGCCGTAGGAGGGCAACAACCCCGCAGCAGGACCGCTACCTCTGCCTTTGTGCAAGGATGAACAGGAGTAGCACTGCCAGAGCCCTGCAAAATGACCTCCAGCAAGCCACAAATGTGCATGTGTCTACTCAAACGATCAGAAACAGACTCCATGAGGGTGGTATGAGGGCCCGACGTCCACAGGTGGGGGTTGTGCTTACAGCCCAACATCGTGCAGGACGTTTGGCATTTGCCAGAGAACACCAGGATTGGCAAATTCGCCACTGGCGCCCTGTGCTCTTCACAGATGAAAGCAGGTTCTCACTGAGCACATGTGACAGACGTGACAGAGTCTGGACACGCCAAGGAGAACGTTCTGCTGCCTGCAACATCCTCCAGCATGACCGGTTTGGCAGTGGGTCAGTAATGGTGTGGGGTGGCATTTCTTTGGGGGGCCGCACAGCCCTCCATGTGCTCGCCAGAGGTAGCCTGACTGCCATTAGGTACCGAGATGAGATCCTCAGACCCCTTGTGAGACCATATGCTGGTGCAGTTGGCCCTGGGTTCCTCCTAATGCAGGACAATGCTAGACCTCATGTGGCTGGAGTGTGTCAGCAGTTCCTGCAAGACGAAGGCATTGATGCTATGGACTGGCCCGCCTGTTCCCCAGACCTGAATCCAATTGAGCACATCTGGGACATCATGTCTCGCTCCATCCACCAACGCCACGTTGCACCACAGACTGTCCAGGAGTTGGCGGATGCTTTAGTCCAGGTCTGGGAGGAGATCCCTCAGGAGACCATCCGCTACCTCATCAGGAGAATGCCCAGGCGTTGTAGGTAGGTCATACAGGCACGTGGAGGCCACACACACTACTGAGCCTCATTTTGACTTGTTTTAAGGACATTACATCAAAGTTGGATCAGCCTGTAGTGTGTTTTTCCACTTTAATTTTGAGTGACTCCAAATCCAGACCTCCATGGGTTAATAAATTTGATTTCCATTGATAATTTTTGTGTGATTTTGTTGTCAGCACATTCAACTATGTAAAGAACAAAGTATTTAATAAGAATATTTCATTCATTCAGATCTAGGATGTGATATTTTAGTGTTCCCTTTATTTTTTTGAGCAGTGTATATTATATATATATATATATATATATATATATATATATATACACACACACACACATATATATATATATATATACACACACACACACACATATATATATATACATACACACACAAACAAACTAAAACATACACACATACATACAGTATATACTCAACCATACATACACACACCCACCCACTATATGGAAAACAAATGATTTGGCAACTGACCATAACACCAACAGGGACTGTAATGACATTGTATTCGAATACATATACTTTGATATGGAGTTGGTCTCACTTTTGTAGCTATAACAGCTTCCGCTCTTCTTAGAAGGCTTTCCACAAGATTTTGGAGGGTTTCTGTGCCCATTCATTTTGTAGAGCATTTATGAGGTCAGGCAGTGATGTTGGATGAGAAGGCCTGACTCGCAATCTGTTAAGTTCATCCCAAAGGTGCTCGATGGGGCTGAGGTCAGGGTTCTGTGCGGGACAGTCAAGTTCTTCCACACCTAACTCAACAAACCATGGGGGTAATTCAGAACTGATTGCATGCTAGCTTTTTTTGCTGCGCTGCGATCAGGTCAGAACCGCGCATGCGTATGC
The DNA here is from genome assembly GCF_028390025.1 of Pseudophryne corroboree. Taxonomy (NCBI): domain Eukaryota; kingdom Metazoa; phylum Chordata; class Amphibia; order Anura; family Myobatrachidae; genus Pseudophryne; species Pseudophryne corroboree. Next base: position 157,611,839 of record NC_086452.1, on the reverse strand, counting down.
ACTGCAATGCGCAGGCGTGTCGCTCAGGTACAAAGCGGTTCGTTGCTGTGCGATGGGTTTTACGAAGAAATCCATTCGCACAGCCGATCGCAAGAAGATTGACAGAAAGAAGGCGTTTGTGGGTGTCAACTGACCGTTTTCTGGGAGTGGTTGGAAAAACGCAGGCATGTCCAAGCATTTGCAGGGCGGGTGTCTGACGTCCATTCCGGTCCCGGACAGGCTGAAGTGATCGCAGCGGCTTAGTAAGTCCTGGGCTACTCAGAAACTGCAAAAATAGGATTTTGATACCTATCGGTAAATCCTTTTCTCTTAGTCCGTAGAGGATGCTGGGGATGCTTCAAGTACCATGGGGTATAGACGGGATCCGCAGGAGACACGGACACTTTAAGACTTTAAAAGGGGTGTGAACTGGCTCCTCCCTCTATGCCCCTCCTCCAGACTCCAGTTATAGGAACTGTGCCCAGGGAGACGGACATTTCGAGGAAAGAATTTATTGTTAAACCACGGTGAGCATTTTACCAGCTCACACCTCCAGTATGCCGCAGAACGTGGCATTCAATAGAACACCAGCCGACGGCATGAAGAATATGCAGCAATACGCCGACATAAAACGTAACACAACCTATGTGTGTAAAACACAACCAGTAACAGCATAACGCCTGCTATGGCCTGAATATCGTCAGCAACGGGCTGACTTAAACACAACACACCATGTGTGTAAACATACCCAATGACTGCAGATACAATACGCACTGGGACGAGCGCCCAGTATCCTCTACGGACTAAGAGAAAAGGATTTACGGTAGGTATCAAAATCCTATTTTCTCATACGTCCTAGAGGATGCTTCAAGAACCATGGGGTTTATACCAAAGCTCTAGAACGGGCGGGAGAGTGCGGATGACTCTGCAGCACCAATTGACCAAACAAGAGGTCCTCCACAGCCAGGGTATCAAACTTGTAAACTTTGCGAAGGTGTTTGATCCCAACCAAATAGCAGCTCGGCAAAGCTGTAATGCCGAGACCCCTCGGCAGCCGCGCAGGATGAGCCCACCTTTCTGGTAGAATGGGCCTTCACCGATTTCGGTAACTGCAATCCCGCCGTAGAATGAGCCTGCTAAATCGTATTACCGATCCAGCGTGCAATAGTCTGCTTGGAAGCAGGAGCCCCAATCTTGTTGGGAGCCCACAGGACAACAGAGCCTCTGTTTTCCTAACCTGAGCCGTTCTGGCGACATAGATTGTCAAAGCTCTGACCACATCGAGAAACTTCGATTACGCCAAGGCGTCAGTAGCCACTGGCACAATAGGCTGGTTTACGTGAAATGACGAAACCACTTTTGGCAGAAATTGCCGACGAGTTCTCAACTCCGCTCTATCTGCATGGAAGATTAAATAGGGGCTTTTGTGAGACAAAGCCGCCAATTCAGACACCCGCCTTGCAGATGCCAAGGCCAACAGCATGACCACTTTTCCAAGTAAGGAATTTCAACTCAACCTTACACAATGGTTCAAACCAATGAGATTGAAGGAATTGCAACACCACGTAAGATCTCACGGTGCCACAGGGAGCACAAAGGGAGGTTGGATGTGCAGCACGCCCTTCACGAAGGTCTGAACTTCTGGAAGGGAGGCCAATTCCTTCTGAAAGAAAAGAGATAAGGCCGAAATTTGTACACTAATGGAGCCTAACTTTAGGCCCGCATCCACACCTGCTTGCAAAAAATGGCGCAATCGCCCCAGCTGAAATTTTTTCGTTGGAGCTTACCTGGATTCACATCAAGACATATTTTCTCCAAATACGGTGGTAAAGCATCGCCGTTACTTCTTTTCTAGCCTGAAGCAGTGTGGGAATGACTACACTAGGAATACCCTTTTGAGCTAGGATATGGCGTTCAATCGACATGCCGTCAAACGCAGCCGCGGTAAGTCTTGATACACACACGGCCCTTGCTGTAACAGGTCCTCTCGTAGAGGAAGAGACCAGGGGTCTACGATTAGTAATTCTTGAAGATCTGGATAGCAAGCCCTCCTTGGCCCGTCCGGAACAATGAGGATCGCCTGAACCTTTGTTCTTCTTATGATCTTTATCCCTTCGGAAAGAGTGGAAATGGAGGGAACACATAGACCGACTGAAACACCCACGATGTCACCAGGGCGTCCACCGCTATTGCTTGAGGGTCCAATGACCTGGGACCATATCACTGAAGCTTCTTGTTGAGGCGAGACGCCATCTTGTCTATTTGAGGAATTCCCCAAAGACTTGTCACTTTTGTGAAAACCACTTGATGAAAACCCCACTCTCCTGGATGGCGATCATGTCTGCTGAGGAAGTCTGTTTCCCAGTTGTCTACACCCGGAATGAAGACCGCTAGTAGAGCGTTTAAATGCCTTTCCGTCCAGCTGAAAACTCTTGTGGCTTCTGCCATTGCCGCTTTGTTCTTCGTTCCGCCCTAGCGGTTTACTTACGCTACTGCTGTTAAGTTGTCCGACTGAATTAAGACGGGCAGATCGCGAAGAAGATGTTCCGCTTGCAGACGGCCGTTGTAAATAGCCCTTAATTCCAGAATGCTTATTGCAGACAAGCTTCCCGGCTTGACCTTTTTCCCTGGAAATGCTTCCCCTGGAAAGACTGCTCCCCAGCCTCGGAGACTTGTATCAATGGACACCAGGATCTAATCCTAGATCCCGAACCTTCGTCCCTCTAGGAGGTGAGAACTGTGCAGCCACCACAGGAGAGAGATTCTGGTTCTGGAAAATAGGATTACTTTCCGGTGCATGTGCAGGTGAGACCCGGACCACATGTCCAACTGGTCCCACTAAAACCACTCTGGCATTTAACCTGCTCACCGAATGGCCTCGTAGGCCGCAACCACCTTCTTCATCAACGGAACGTATTGATGGATTTACACTGTTGCAAATTTGATCAGACTCTGGATCCTCAGATCTCTTTCCACTGGAAAACCAAACTCTCAACAGTTCTGTACCTAACCTTATTCCCAACTCCGACATCCGTGTCGTTGGGATCAACAGTGATTCTGGCAAGTTCAGGAGCCAACCACTGTGTTGAAGAAATGTCAGAGAGAAAACAACGATTTGTACCACTTGTTTCTTGACCTCGCCGTAGTCAGGAGAGCGTCCCAGTACAGAATAATAATGACCTTTACTACTGAAGGAAAACCATCATACTGCCATCACTCCGGTGAAATGGCAAGGACAATCCTGAATAGCAAACCCAGGTAAGCTTAATGCGGAAGAAACCGCACTTAAACCCTCTTTCTTCTTTTACAGATTGGAGATCCCTGCCCTGAGAGATTCCATCTTGTAGTTCAACTTCTTAAGTAGAAATTTTTTGGGATGGTTCTGACCGAGCTGTCCGGGCTCAGAAGCATGAAAAACCTTGAATAACAGCTTTTTTTTTGTGTGACATGGACAGCTGGACAATGTCCTGATCCTGACCCAACTCTTGTATGGTGTCGCATACTACCTCCCCGTCCAGAGAAGAATCTGTAAGATCTATTTAAAAAATCAGTGAGGGGAATCATCTGGAAACTCCAGCATGTCCCCCTTTGGACTCTATTCTTCACTCACTGGTCCATGTCCTTTCCAGGACTGACTGAAGAGTATTAGACGTGTTCCCACCGGTGTGGGCTCCCGCAAGTTAGACCCAGCGATATGCGGTGGATGTGGTAGAAATAGAGGACGATTTCTGCTTCTGTGAACTTGAAAAGGCTGCTGACCTCTTACCTTTTCACCTTCCTCTACCTGCAAAGAAGGGGAAAAAACGGTATCCATCCGGTCAAAATGACTGCATCCTACAAAAAATGCGTCACCAACCGTTGTGAGGGAACATAGCTCAAGAAGGTAGACTTACCAGTGGTATCTGCCGAGATCAACTTAACAAAGCCATCCCCAAACCAGGTTTCACCTTCATAGGGAAGATACTCCAATACTTCTCGGAGTCAGCCTCAGCATTCCATTGGTGAATCCACAACGCCCTCCTAGCCAAGACCGCCATGGAATTGGCCCGCGAACCCATGAGTCCCATACCTCTTGTAGTCGCACGGCAGTATGCTGCAATGTTCTAGATAAGACCCAATTTAAGGAGTATCCCATCTCTCCCCAGGGTAACTATATCGGATGACAAGGTAACCGACCATTTCTGAATACAAGCACTCCCCCATGCGCATGTAATGCAAATATAATCAAAGCATATAATTAAAATATCACTTAGCTTCCTGTATACGATCGTTTGTGACAGGGCCCCGTGCAGAACAGGGGTTGACTTTCACTTTATTCTATCCACAGCGGGAAAAGAATAAACAGTCAGACTCCTCGTGAGGATTTGAGACCATCTTGTCACGGCTGATCTAGAGCTTTTTCAACAGAGCGACCAGCACATGAGAAGGAATAACTTTACTTCAGCATTCATTATAAATTGTAATATGAATATACACATTAAAATACACATATACACACAAATATCTATATAAATATATCTCACAGATATTTTTGTCAGGAACAGCAGGGTCCCTAGTGACATTAATACGTTCCTAATGTGTATGAAACATGTACTGAATGCCGATGTTGTTGATCTAATCAGGAAACATCATGGTCGACATAAGATATAGTATTCGTGTCGATATCAGGGAGTAGTAACTGGGCAAAATAAAATGTTTGCGACCCGAGGGGTCTGAGGGAAATATATTATTAATATTACGACCTCTACTACGTCTGTGTTCGAGCCACAGATCTATGCAACCGTACCATACATATATACATACAGGTATAGATTTCTGAAATGCATCACATTATCATGTCAATTTTTTTACTCAGTCAGATTAGTCGGTGCCGACAGGGACACCCACACACATCTGTGTCTCCCATATAGTTTTCTCATTGGAAAGCATACATCTACTGACATGTTGACACTTATATACATGAACCAAGTACCATCAGGAGTCGGCAGTGCCGACAGACATTCCCATAGCAGTTTGTGGCAGAGCCCTCAGCCTCAGGAATAGACCCAGTACTTTCTGTCAGGGAAACACAGCAGACGTTTACCAGCTCTATTTACACCATATTCATTATATGTATTGCACTAGACAATCGTCCCCCCACCCCGTTTTTCACTGTGATCTGTTCAGCAGTGCTTTGTTGGCAGGGCCAGCGGTTTTTAGGAGAAAATGGCGCTGGATAGAGATGTGAGGGCTAAGCCACGCCCCCTTAATGGAACGCTTCAGCCCCGCTATTTTCTATATATTTATACTGGCGGGGGTCTGTATTAGGTGCCCAGGCACTTAATATCTCTTTTGCTAGTTTTTATCTGAGGTATACATGCTGCCCAGTCGTTGACCCTGCTCTGTGATTTTCCGATGTCTTACGTTTCATGGTTGAGTTGCTGTTGTTCCTAAACACTTCACTTTCTGATAATATCATTTACAGTTGACCGCAGAATATTCAGCAGGTATAAAATTTCTTCAACCATCTTATTGTAAAGGTGGAATCCTATCACAGTACCATGCTTGAAACCACTGAGCTCTTCAGAATTACCCATTTTGTATCAAAGTTTGCAAATGGAGACTGCCTGGCTAGGTGCCTGAGTCTATAGATCTGTGGCAACGGGTCTGATTGAAACGCACAAATTCAATAATTAACAGGTGTGGCCAAATACTTTTGTCCACATAGAGAGAGTGTGAGTGATAGAAATATGCGATAGATATCTATATCTATCTATATCGATATATACACACACATATACACAGGTTGAGTATCCCTTATCCGAAATCCCAAATTTGTGGGTCCCCTACTGCGATAATACCATAAATATTATATACAGTATGTACATAATACATTAGGGGACCCAACAATGTGGGATTTTGAATAAGGGATACTCAACCTGTGTGTGTGTGTGTGTGTGTGTGTGTGTGTGTGTGTGTGTGTGTAATATTATATTTCTGCGAGGTACTCTGGGTTCCACAGGAAATACATCAGGGTGCAGAAGTCGGCCTCCCACCCTGGGATCCCCCAGGGGGAGGCCTGCCCAGTCATGCAGCAGGCTTGTCTTGTTTGGAAGCAGGCTGACGGGTGGCTCAGGATTGTTTAGGTTTGGGCTTAGAGGTTTTGGAAGTACGAGCCTGTCTAGGGTACGTCTGACCCTTTGCTTTCCCTGGAGGTCGAAAGGAACGAAAAGTTGTACTCTTTGCCTTCGGTGCAGAAGGATTAGTACTTGGGAGAAATGCAGTCTTAGCAGTAGCCAAGTCAATAACAATCTTATTCAGATCCTCCCCAAATAGGACGTCTCCCTTAAAAAGGAGCACCTCCAAGGTCTTTTTGGAGTCTAGGTCCACCTTCCAGGACCTCAACCACAGAATTTGGCGAGCCAGTATAGACGTAGTAGTAGACGCCTTGGCAGCCATTACACCTGCCTCAGAGGACACCTCCTGAATATAGTGGGAGGCGGTGGTAATATGAGACAGATATTGTCTGGCAGTGTCAAAAATATCCTGGGGCAGCTCATCCTCTAATGCCTGAACCCATGCTTCAATTCCTTTTGCGGCCCAGGAGGCTGCTATAGTGTACAGCACCGGTAAGGGAGTAAATAGACTTCAGGCATCCCTCCACACGCTTATCCGTCAGTTCCTTCAAAGAGGTGACAGTGGTGACAGGCAGAGTAGATGACACCACAAGACGGGCGACATGAGAGTCCACCAGCGGTGGAGTTTCCCACTTGTTACTCAACTCTGTAGGGATAGGATAATGAGCTAGCATCTTTTTAGACGGGGAGAATTTCTGTACTTGAGACGACCAGGATTCCTGACGTATGTCAATTAAATGGTCAGAATGTTGTAAGACTACTTTAGTAACCTTCTGACGTTTGAACTTATCAGGTTTCTTAGACACAGTAGTGGGATCAACCTCATCATCAATTTGAAGAATCAGCTTAAATAGCCTCCAATAGGTCAGGAACATCAAACTGAGTTGTAGGTTCCTCGTCAGAAGCGACTGTGTCAGTGTCTGACGGATCAGTATATTCCCCATCCTCATCAGAAGAATTATCTGAAATATTAGTGGATTGTAAGGAGGAAGCGGCCTGCTTAGATGACCCCTTGACCCCAGAGGGGTGTGGGGTAGACTTTTGTCTAACCAGTGATTGATTTAATTTTTGTATCTGGGTAGACAGTGTGTCCGCCCAGGGCGGATTAACCACACGGACAATATGTGGCTGCAACGGCACAGGTGACGTAAGACGTGTCACAAGCGTATTCAGCATACTTGAGAACGCTGCCCAAGGTGGTTCCTGATTGGCCACAGGTGCTGCGGGCTGACTGGGAGATGTATGGCACCCAGTACCTGAACCATCAGCTAAAACTTCCCCCTCAGGCAAATCCTTGGTGCAAGCACTGCATGAAGCGGATTTCCCGCCCTGTGTGGCAGACATTATAGGGAATGTAGTCTTAGAGCGTAACGGTACAATATAGCCACACAAACACAATACCTGCAAACAACCCCCTGATTTATATGACAGTAAATACATGAAACAAACAGAGAATTGTGAGGTGACTGAAATACACAGTATAAAACACAAGACAGTATATACTGTGTAGCACTATATTATATTTATAATTGATATATATATATGAAAAGGAAAAAGGTTCTAGTGGGAGCCAATACGCCTTTAGAATAACTATGTTTAAAAGTTTTTATTCATACACAAATGGACGACATTTACTACTTAAACATTCGTCTTTGGTACAAATTACTAAAAATTCAGTAAAATGATATAACAATCTTATATAAACACATGTTTCAGTTGATGTGAGGAATTTACAATCAGGTGATCACAATCAGAATTTTAAAGAGATATATCTCCAACCAGATATTTGTGGTGAAGACTTTATGAATCCGAAATCGCGAAACCCAAAGCATTTCGTCCGTTAGGACTTCATCAGGGGTTAACAATCAGTTCTTATAATAGATTGGATTACCACTGGTTATGACTGGTTAGGGTTCTCAATGTTACATCCAATCACAAGTATGTTTTCAATTAATATGGTATCTAAATAGATTTCATCATAACAGAAAATGACAATTTAGGTTGAAGTTAGGTGATGTTATATTCCCTAATCTCATCAGGGATAATGGAACCCTACAGTCCACCTCGGCTTCAAAAAGTATCACCAAAAAGGACTTTAATAAATTCCCGATCCTGAACAGTACTGCTCCTTCTTACTGGGACATGCACCACCTCACAGGATCACAACCCTTGTGATCCTGTGAGGTGGTGCATGTCCCAGTAAGAAGGAGCAGTACTGTTCAGGATTGGGAATTTATTAAATTCCTTTTTGGTGATACTTTTTGAAGCCGAGGTGGACTGTAGGGTTCCATTATCCCTGATGAGATTAGGGAATATAACATCACCTAACTTCAACCTAAATTGTCATTTTCTGTTATGATGAAATCTATTTAGATACCATATTAATTGAAAACATACTTGTGATTGGATGTAACATTGAGAACCCTAACCAGTCATAACCAGTGGTAATCCAATCTATTATAAGAACTGATTGTTAACCCCTGATGAAGTCCTAACGGACGAAACGCGTTGGGTTTCGCGATTTCGGATTCATAAAGCCTTCACCACAAATATCTGGTTGGAGATATATCTCTTTAAAATTTTGATTGTGATCACCTGATTGTAAATTCCTCACATCAACTGAAACATGTGTTTATATAAGATTGTTATATAATTTTACTGAATTTTTAGTAATTTGTACCAAAGACGACTGTTTAAGTTGTAAATGTCGTCCATTTGTGTATGAATAAAAACTTTTAAACATAGTTATTCTAAAGGCGTATTGGCTCCCACTAGAACCTTTTTCCTTTTCATATCTACTCTTTATACCTCATCTGACAGAAGGTATTTCTCAGTGGTTTGAGACTAGTGGTATAGCGCAGAAAAAAGGTTACTTTTTGTTTAAAAAAATAAAAAAATAAAATATATATATATATATATATATATATATATATATAGATATATATATATCTAGATATAAATATATATATACATATATATATATATACATACACACACACACACACACACGGACCCCAATAGTGAGTTCAACGTTTCAATCTTTGTTCCGGACGAAAATCTGATAAGATTGAAACGTTGAACTCTATTGGGGTCCAAGTGATCATTTCAAGTCGTCGTGAGTGCCGCCTATCTTGATATATATATATATATATATATATATACACACACACACACACACATATATATATATATATATATATAAATAAAAGAAGAAGCCAGCCTGCACACATTAGAGTCCAAAGGGGGAGTGCATGGTACATATGTATTGTGCAGTCCAGAACAAAGAACCAGCACCTCCAATCAATGCAAAAAAATGAAGGTTTTAATATCCACAGAATCCACAAATTCCATACAAAACGGAAACATGATAAAGCATACATGATGGGACCACTAACCCCAACATCACAACTGGACTGGCAAATTCAAATGTCTGTCCAGTAGTGATGTCAGGACAAACATTAATCGAGCAGCCGATAGAAAAGGGTGTATAACTTACCTAATCGGGTGCTCAGTCGTCAACAAAAGTCATTGTGGTGTGTACCCAGCCTTAGTTATTGCACATACAGTATATGCAATTCATTTAACAAGCCTCAATTCCCAGATACTGAGTAAATAATTTCAACCTTTATTCAATGGAACATAGAAGAAATACATTTAAGTCACTGTGTATTGTTGTAAAATTCTAGAAACAATAGAGTGGAACGTCTACCCTAGTGGGAAATCAGCACATAAGAAAAAGGTGCAAAGATTCATAGCAACTAGATTTTTGTTATCTATACTGTAGCTGAAACAGTAGTTCTATAATCGGCCAGTTGCAAGGGAGCATCTCCAGCTGTAACATCAGGCAGAACTGTGAATACAACGTGGTGGGGAGGGGGCAGGAGGATTGTCTTTCAATGCTAATTGGTTGCCATGGGCAACTTCCCCACTTTTTTCACTGCTTAGTTAATGTACCCCTATATATATTAAATTTATCTTCTTGCCCGATTAATTTGGATTTTATTTTTTACCTGGGAAACGAAGTTGGTGGGGGGGTGGATTGTATATTGTAGAATGTTAAATTCATTTTTACAGTTTTGTTTTATCGATGGGTCAGTGATGTTGGGAATGAATTTGTGGCTGGAATCAAGGAGGCAGTGGCCAGAAAAAGTCCACGTTTCATCTTACCTTGTGTGCTACAGCTGTTTTCCTAAAGGTGCATACACACTGTGCGATATGCACTTAAGTTTCCTTACGATTTTGACTATATAGTCATATATAGTATATATAGGAAAGTTAGTGCATATTGCACCGTGTGTACACACCTTTACTGTGAACTGGACCCGTGCCGCTATAATACATCCCCCCCCCCCCCCCCCCTCTTATTTTACAGAAATGGTGATCAGCCAATGGCATAGGGTCTCCCAGCAGGTGTTGTGGGCAGAAATAAATACACAATCTTGTGAGCTAATTACTGCAGGCTTTCAGAGAGAACATTTAAAAGTCAGACGTTTTTGCTTATTGTAAGTTATAAAAAATATATATATATATATATATATATATATATATATATAGATATATATATAGATAGATATATACAATTTTAAAAATAGAAAGATTATTGCGCCACTTGTGTTCAACAACAACAAATATAAAAATAGGTATAAATGTAACCTATAAAATAAATGACACTCCCTAAGACTAATAAAGGGCGTCAGCTGACCCCCAAAACAGGGATGGTGGTTCCCTGTAGCAGGAAATTAACACCACACAGGGGGGTGGGGGATATAGCGACCAATGGTGCCTTAGAGATACACAATGAGAATGAGTGGGTCTGAGAATAATAAAATACAATTTATTAACAAATAAAATTTGAGCAGCAATTCTCTTTAAAAAATGGGATAAAAATAGCATACACAATACAAGATAATACCAGTTAAAATATATAAAAAGATTTATGCTTAACTTGGTATGAGGTCACTGCCAGGTTGTTCAACGCGTTTCGTCATTCAGACTTCATCAAGGGGTAAAAGCAGAATGGGACTAGGCTTCTATTTATACCAGTACTAATCTCATAGTAATCATGACATCACTTCCTGTTAATTTAACCATGGTAATGTAAAACAGACTAAGACTTTATAACCACTGTAATTATAAAGTCTTAGTCTGTTTTACATTACCATGGTTAAATTAACAGGAAGTGATGTCATAATTACTATGAGATTAGTACCGCTATAAATAGAAGCCTAGTCCCATTCTGCTTTTACCCCTTGATGAAGTCTGAATGATGAAACGCGTTGGGCAACCTGGCAGTGACCTCATACCAAGTTGAGCATAAATCTTTTTATATATTTTAACTGGTATTATCTTGTATTGTGTATGCTGTTTTTATCCCATTTTTTAAAGAGAATTGCTGCTCAAATTTTATTAGTTAATTTTATTTGTTAATAAATTGTATTTTATTATTCTCAGACCCACTCATTCTCATTGTGTATCTCTAAGACACCATTGGTCGCTATATCCCCCACCCCCCTGTGTGTTATATATATATATATATTTATTAGTTTTTCCATCAATTTACGTTTAACAAAATAGATTACGAGGGTGGTTCAATAAGTAATGTAACAAGACCTCTCACGTGTGTATAGTTCTCCATCACATTCTAATTTCCCCCCAGGACAGAGCTTGTAGACCACTGCTTCCCCTCACTGACATTAAACTGCGCCTCATATCAGTCATACTGTCCCAGCATTAGTTGTAAGATGGTGGGGGCTGGCGGAAACATGGTCAAACATTGAGGTGCGTAGTGTGATCAGATTTCTGCATCTAAAGGGCACATCAGCAGCTGAAATGTATAGCCAACTTGTCGGTGTGTATGGTGACGTCATGTCACAGAAACTGGTTTGGGTTTGCCATACTACATTTAATAACGGCAGGACAGACATTCGAGAAGAGCAGGGATTCAGCGACCAAGCGCGTCCACCACAAGCAGTGCACCAAACCACTTTCCATATATTTATCACATTAAAAACTGAAGCTGATCTCACATTGTGATATAGTAAACCACATGTATTATTTAATACATTTTAGCACCGTTATCCTAAAGAAAAATGTTCGGGACACCAAATATTAGGACATAAGCGGACAGCTTTAGACTGATAACTTAAATTATCTTGCTAACCTTTTGGGGCAACCTAGCTACAAAGAAATCCGATTTCTCTCCAAGACTATGAAAACCACGACGACGACAACAAACCCCCCCCCACCCAAAAAAAAGCCACAAAAAAACAATAACCAGATATATAATCATAGTACGCATGCCATTTATATATGAATAGTCCTAAACTGCAGACCAAATTATTACACCATATGGCGATTGTCTTCATGTCCCTGATTTGTAGATTCTGAAACGGTGTTGGGACTATGAAACAGAGGAGTGATATGCTTTGATACAAGCCACAATCTGGTACGCAATTCTGTTATCTGCGTGTTATTGACGCATTCTGGAAAACATACTAAACCATAGGCGCCTGTTCTTCTCCTCCATTTGCAGATTTCTTTGGCTACATATACCTAGTGGCACCCTGAAGGACCGAGCAGCCGCCCAAAGAAGCGGAAGGTGTTAACACAGGCCTATAAAGCCCATTCTTGAACTTGTGATATCATGTGGACTACACAGTGGGGTACAGGAAGTGAGACATATAACTCACTTGGCTATTTTATAGATAACCTGTGGACCATACGTTGTGGTACGGGAATATTAAGTCAGGATTAGCACACTGATCTAAACGTTTTTGAAATATAATAGATATATATATATATATACATATACACACACACACATAGATATATATATATATATCATAAGCAGGACCACGACAGCCCGCTATAGGGCAGTCACTTTGGATTACATTGGACTCTCTGATTTATTAATTCACAGTCCACTATTTAGCAAGTCACTTTGGACTACATTGGACTCTCTGTGATTTACCGACATATTTCTTTGCATATTGCTTTATTCAGCTATTTCAGATGTTAAGCATGTATATATGTATCTAGCGGCAGCACCTACACTAACAGGATTTCCAGTGCCCTATTATGCTGCTCTTTTTCCTTCTCGGGTGTCTCCTCCCCTTCTTTCCAGTAAATATGCCCCATTCTGTATTCTTGCAGCACGAGCACCCTTGACTCTGTTCCATCTTTGGATCCCATGTACAGGGTTTCCAGCTGCTTGTCACTAGCAATTTCCAACTCATGGGTCTAACCCTTCCAGGGTTAATCCCCCCTGTGCCAGCATAGCTGTGCTTAGCATTCTTCCCCCTACGGAATGTGTGTGTGTTTTTAACTTTTATGTATTATGCAGCTGCCATATTCTTTACACATGTCGCTATGTACATAGGTCAACTGTTAGCCCAGCGGTGTTCTTTCAGTATCACCCTTCTTTCTCTGTCTCACGCAGCCGCACAGTCCCCAGCACTTCACCCGTTGCTATGCAACGGATTGACACAGACACCATCTGGATGCGCCTACACGTCATCGCACGGCGTCGCACAGCGCACACGTCGGGACCACGGCGGCTTTTCTCTTCAGGTTTGGCGGGCTCTGTCACTATTTAGGTAAGCTTTTCTCTACACTTACACACTCTCACATCTTGACAAAGGGGCTAGACACCCCGAAACGTTGGTGTACTATGTTGTGATCTTTTGAATACAATTCGACTTTTTACAAGACCTGGAGTACCGCAGTCTTCTTTCCCGTGACGTGATGAAGGAGGATTTTGGGGGGGGAAGGGGATCGATGGCCAATAATGTTCCTAGGGCCGGCCTGACCCCTAAATTCGGTCCTGATTGAAGTGCCACCAAAACAAACTTGCCAATTTAGACATTTTTTAAGATGATCATCAGAGAAAATCCCCAGCACTGTGAAATCAAAGAAATCCAGAGGTGGTTGACTATAAAGCTCATGCTAGCTTTAATAAACTCCGGATCACCCTTTTCTGATAGAGGAATGTCTCCCCTTAAATTATGTGGCCCTGAACGGCAGGTACCACAAAGTATTTCTTGGTGGTGGTTGGAGGGGAAGAGAAGGAAAAACACATCTACTTTTAGTACACTGTCTTGCAATGTCAAATACGAAAAAAGCACTGCCAGTTTGGGCAGATTGGTTTTACTTTGATTTTAGCCTGCAAGTATAAATCAGAATACTAATGTCACATTCTGGAAATGTAAGGTCTACGGAAGCCCAAAATAAGTTCTAATTTATATGGGTTCAGAATATTTGGGCACCATATTACAAAAAAGATAATACCCTGGAGCTAGAAAAGGTTCAGAGGTGGGTGACCAAACTAATCAAGGGCATGGAGACGCTGGAATACGAGGAAAGGCTTGCAAGGCTAGGCATGTTTACATTGGAAGAGAGGAGACCAAGAGGGGACATGATCAACATCTACAAATATATAAGGGGTCAATACACAGAACTTGGGAGGGACCTGTTTTCTATAAGATCAGCACAGAGGACACGTGGTCACTCGCTTAGGTTAGCGGAGAGGAGTTTCTGCACATTGAGGCGAAAAGGTTTTTTTCACAGTAAGGACAATACGTGTTTGGAATAACCTGCCTGAGAGAGTAGTAATGGCGGACTCAGTCAGCACCTTTAAGAATGGGTTAGATAAATTCCTATTGGATAAAAATATTCAGGGTTATGGTGCGTAGGCATGCATTATAGTTAATATAACTAGTCCTAACATAAAAATAACTAGTCCTATAATAAGACTGCATAGGAGACCACAAATAGGTTGAACTCGATGGACAATTGTCTTTTTTCAACCTTAGTTACTATGTTACTGTATACACCGACCAGCCATAACATTAAAACCACCTGCTTAATATTGTGTAGTCGCCCCTTTTGCCGCCAAAACAGCTCCGACCCGTCGAATCATTGACTCCACAAGACCTCTGAAGGTGGTAGCAGATCTTTCAAGTCCTGTAAATTGCGAGATTGGGCCTGCATGACTTGGACTTGCATTTCCAGCATAAGCCCACAGATGCTCGATCTCATTGAGATCTGGGGAATTTGTCATATTGAACGCTAACAAAGAGAGTCTTCTTTTTTTACTTTATATCTATATTGAACTCATTTTCCTTAAACCATTCCTTATCAATTTTTGCAGTGTGACAGGGCACATTATCCTGCTGAAAAAGGCCACTATCATCAGAGCATACGGTTGCCCTAAAGGGGTGTACCTAGCGTGCAACAATGTTTAGGTAGGTGGTACACGTCCATGGTACATCCATATGTGTACCAAGACCCAAGGTTTCCCAGCAGAACATTGCCCAGAGCAACACACTGCATCCGCCAGCTTGCCTTCTTCCCATAGTGCATAGTACCATCTATTATCCAGGCAAACAAGGCACAAGCACCCAGCCATCCACATGATATAAACGAAAAAGTGGTTCATCAGACCAGGCCATCCTCTTCCACTGCTCAATGGTCCAGTCCTGACGCTCACATGCCTATTGTAGGCACTTTCAGCAGTTGACAGGAGTCAGGATGGGCACTCTTAGCGGTCTGCGGCTACGCGCCAAGCTGAAATGCACTGTGTTTTCCGACACCTTTCTACCATGGCCAGCATTAACTTTTTCATCAATTTGTGCTACAGTAGCACAGTGGGATCAGACCAGAGAGGCTAGCCTTTGCTCCCTACATGCATCAATGAGCCTTGGGTGCCCACGAACCTGTTGCTGGTTCATCAACTTTTGCACCATTTTGATAGGTTGTAACCACAACATACCATGAATACCGCAGAAGACCAGTGGTTTTAATGTTATGGCTGATTGGTTTTTAATTACTGATTACTGCTGTTGGAATGTGACCATACCAAATGTGACAACAGGGCTTAAATGCCAAGATTCACAATAATGCATTACCAAATCTAGCACATTTCAGTGGTACTAGGGAGGCAAAAGAGCTGTATGGAGAGACAGCTCTACAGACAGGTTTATATGAAATACCAGCAGTCAGAATGCCAACAGCGGAATCCTGACAGATCCCCGTAGGTATTTTAACCCTAACCCTCCCCCTAGTGTCCAACCCTAATGCTCACGTTGGGCATCTGTCAGAATTGTGAGCGTCAGGATCCTGACTACATCATCTACAGACATATTACAGGAAAATCTGTGGCTTGCAGTGCTTGCAAACAACACTTGCTCAGTTGCATCACTGGCTAGGCAAGTATAAACTAACCTATTTCAGAATTGACATTTTCATGCAATACAGAGCAGCAACAGATTCTTTAATATATGGAAAAGCATTAGGATGTTTATTTATATACTTTTTTTAAAGGTATAAAAGTAGCTTGTGTACAACTATGAATGTTTTCAATATCAGGGAAAAAGATAAAGCTGTATATCATCAATTAGCTTGGTTTCATTTACTCAAATACTAGAACATGAGACCTAGATTATTGTAATACATTTCTAGTGAAGTCTAGGGCCTGAAGCTTCCCGAGTCATCAGTCATCTCCATAAACCCCGGTATACCTTGCATTCAGTCTCTGCCTGTTTGCGCTTTGCTTCAGTCAGCTGCGTTTGTAGAGTCTTGTTCTGGGATGACAGACTGTGCACCTTTGATTGTAAGCTGCTGATCTCCTTTTCTGCCCTGCGCAGATGGTTGCTGTTTATCTGGTTCTGCCATGATAACAAGACAAAAGTGGAAATATGAGGTGTTAAGGTGCAGCTGTTTGGCGTGACTGCAGCAAAGATGTATGAAGACATATCTGTACTGGACATGTAGTCATTAGCTAAAGTCAAGCGAAAGAATCTTCTTACAAGTGGGCACCTTTAGCTGACTCAATGTCACATTTACCACAAAGATATTACAGACTGTAACTAGTGACACCAGCTGACACGCAACAAGCAAATAACAAATTACAACACATAAAGACCACAAAGATGCAAACACTTCTAAAGATAACCAAAAAACAAATATCATGTAATTCCCCTAACAACCACCCCTTATGAGGAAAATAGCCTAAAGTACATACTTTGACAAAAAAAAATAACACAGGAAGGAAGCACACAGTCAATTGCTAGAATGAAAACACAGTGTTTAGTCTTGAACTGAGAGATTTATGCCCAAAAAAACCCCACAACTCCACAGGAGATCAGAAATAATGTAGTAATGGCACTCACCACTATAAGAGACAAATTATGGACAATGTACTTCTGAAGTAGAAGTACCCATCTACCACTGTTACAAATGACTGGTTGCTCCACCTCCTTAATCTGTTCCCAACGTGTGCACTTGAACCCTATATATTGCTTTACATGTGTAGTCCCTGCCCTTATTTAAAAAATAAAAACAAATCTGTGTTCGCTTCATTTACATATAGTTGCAGAAACACAGACCAAAATATTATTCAAATGTTTCGTCTTGCACAAACTCTTTTGTGCAACTAATTGCAATTACAAGAAGTAGTCAGCTGATCATATACAGAGGACAGAAATTATTATTGCATAGAAGGAAGGAGGTGGTTGTAGATCTGTGACATTTTACATTAGACCTATCAAAGCACATTACCAAGTAAATCCTCTTTCTACAAACTAACCTCTCAGGGTCAACACTCTATTTCTAGGCACTGATTAATGTTGATGCTGCGCTTGCTTTTGGGAATTAGGAACACTAACATACACTAATAGTATAGCCTAGATTTTGCACTGGGTCTTGTCACTATATTCTTATAGCCAGTAATACATGTAAATTGCTTGAGACTTTTGCAGAAAGCACTGAAGCGGATGTTAGGGTGACTCATGCTGAGTAGTCCTCTCCTTATCAGGGCTGAATGGAAGCATTCTATCCAGGTTTATTGAAGAATGGATGGACTGAGCCCTCCTGTGCAATACTAAGGAATGTAAAGAGTGGGACCCGAGACGCCACAGCGCTTTACGTCCAAGAGGTGGCGAGATTGTCACAAAGATGGAAGGATGCTCAGCAGAGCTTATAGTGAAACACACACAAACCTGTGTGTCCATTTCCAACATCCGCTGTTTCATCTCTCGCAAATCTGCTTGTCTTTCTGCTTCTCTTAGCCGAACACTCATCAGCTCATCCTGCAGTTCATTGACTGTATTTTTCTTTGGCGGGTCTTTCCACCGACCAGCAGTGCGCGCCAAGTGTCTCTGGAATTAGAATGATAAGAAACAAGCATTTTATGGACTTGAATAGCCTGCAAGTACATGGGGCAAAGTAGTATTTAGAAATAGTCCTAGATACAAAGGAAACAAGGAGCATACCAGACAAAACATACTAGCCATTATTCCCAGCAACGCTCTCTTACCCCTATTTGCGCATTTTCCTTTCTCCCACAGTCTGTCAGCCCTCTCTTCCCCATTTCCCCCCCGATCTGTTTGTTCCCCTCGTCACAATCTCACTGTCTCCCTCTCGTCTCTCCTCCCACTTTTTATGCTGACCACTTCTTTTCTCACTCTTGCCTAGTAGAAGGGCATTCTTCTTTAGTATCTTTTTTATTCTCTCCATTTTAATCTATGTGTTGCCTAAGAATATATTTTTTGTATTCTTTTTCCCCCATCGCATTTGTCAGTCTCACAGCTGTACGTCACTGGCTTATATATTTTCTTGACAAAGCTTCTGGTGACATCTACTGGTTGACATGAATCTTGCGCTTGTTGATCAGTAGTCATTAGACAAGTGTGTATTTTGTAGAGAAGAAGCCACAAAAGGTGCTTTTTTGGTCTTTTTTTTTTTTTTTTTTAATTTTTTTTATCCTCAGAAATAACAAGAACCAATATAGTGAGGACACAAGACCAGCATACAGTAATCTAAGGATTACCACTTAGCACTCAGATACATATAGAAATAAAGAAATGTAAAGAGGTCAATAAATGTAGCAAAAAAAAAACCCCCAAAATAAAAAAATAAGATTTTACTTACCGATAATTCTATTTCTCGTAGTCCGTAGTGGATGCTGGGGACTCCGTCAGGACCATGGGGAATAGCGGCTCCGCAGGAGACAGGGCACAAAAGTAAAAGCTTTAGGATCAGGTGGTGTGCACTGGCTCCTCCCCCTATGACCCTCCTCCAAGCCTCAGTTAGGATACTGTGCCCGGACGAGCGTACACAATAAGGAAGGATTTTGAATCCCGGGTAAGACTCATACCAGCCACACCAATCACACTGTACAACCTGTGATCTGAACCCAGTTAACAGCATGATAACAGCGGAGCCTCTGAAAAGATGGCTCACAACAATAATAACCCGATTTTTGTAACAATAACTATGTACAAGTATTGCAGACAATCCGCACTTGGGATGGGCGCCCAGCATCCACTACGGACTACGAGAAATAGATTTATCGGTAAGTAAAATCTTATTTTCTCTGACGTCCTAGTGGATGCTGGGGACTCCGTCAGGACCATGGGGATTATACCAAAGCTCCCAAACGGGCGGGAGAGTGCGGATGACTCTGCAGCACCGAATGAGAGAACTCCAGGTCCTCTTTAGCCAGGGTATCAAATTTGTAGAATTTTACAAACGTGTTCTCCCCCGACCACGTAGCTGCTCGGCAGAGTTGTAATGCCGAGACCCCTCGGCAGCCGCCCAGGATGAGCCCACCTTCCTTGTGGAATGGGCCTTGACAGATTTAGGCTGTGGCAGGCCTGCCACAGAATGTGCAAGTTGAAATGTGCTACAAATCCAACAAGCAATCGTCTGCTTAGAAGCAAGAGCACCCAGTTTGTTGGGTGCATACAGGATAACAGCGAGTCAGTTTTCCTGACTCCAGCCGTCCTGGAAACCTATATTTTCAGGGCCCTGACAACATCTAGCAACTTGGAGTCCTCCAAGTCCCTAGTAGCCGCAGGTACCACAATAAGCTGGTTCAGGTGAAACGCTGACACCACCTTAGGAAGAAACTGGGGACGAGTCCGCAGCTCTGCCCTGTCCGAATGGACAATCAGATATGGCTTTTGTGAGACAAAGCCGCCAATTCTGACACTCGCCTGGCCGAGGCCAGGGCCAACAGCATGGTCACTTTTCATGTGAGATATTTCAAATCCACAGATTTGAGCGGTTTAAAATGTGATTTGAGGAATCCCAGAACTACGTTGAGATCCCACAGTGCCACTGGAGGCACAAAAAGGGGGTTGTATATGCAATACTCCCTTGACAAACTTCTGGACTTCAGGAACTGAAGCCAATTCTTTCTGGAAGAAAATTGACAGGGCCGAAATTTGAACCTTAATGGACCCCAATTTGAGGCCCATAGACACTCCTGTTTGCAGGAAATGCAGGAATCGACCGAGTTGAAATTTCTTCGTGGGGCCTTCCTGGCCTCACACCACGCAACATATTTTCGCCACATGTGGTGATAATGTTTTGCGGTCACCTCCTTCCTGGCTTTGACCAGGGTAGGAATGACCTCTTCCGGAATGCCTTTTTCCCTTAGGATCTGGCGTTCCACCGCCATGCCGTCAAACGCAGCCGCGGTAAGTCTTGGAACAGACCTGGTACTTGCTGAAGCAAGTCCCTTCTTAGCGGCAGAGGCCATGAGTCCTCTGTGAGCATTTCTTGAAGTTCCGGGTGCCACGTCCTTCTTGGCCAATCCGGAGCCACGAGTATAGTTCTTACTCCTCTACGTCTTATAATTCTCAGTACATTGGTTATGAGAAGCAGAGGAGGGAACACATACCCCGACTGGTACACCCACGGTGTTACCAGAACGTCCACAGATATTGCTTGAGGGTCTCTTGACCTGGCGCAATACCTGTCCAGTTTTTTGTTCAGGCGGGACGCCATCATGTCCACCTTTGGTCTTTCCCAACGGTTCACAATCATGTGGAGTACTTCCCGATGAAGTCCCCACTCTCCCGGGTGGAGGTCGTGCCTGCTGAGGAAGTCTGCTTCCCAGTTGTCCACTCCCGGAATGAACACTGCTGACAGTGCTATCACATGATTTTTCGCCCAGCGAAGAATCCTTGCAGTTTCTGCCATTGCCCTCCTGCTTCTTGTGCCGCCCTGTCTGTTTACGTGGGCGACTGCCGTGATGTTGTCCCACTGGATCAATACCGGCTGACCTTGAAGCAGAGGTCTTGCTAAGCTTAGAACATTGTAAATTGCCCTTAGCTCCAGTATATTTATGTGGAGAGAAGTCTCCAGACTTGATCACACTCCCTGGAAATTTTTTCCCTGTGTGACTGCTCCCCAGCCTCTCAGGCTGGCATCCGTGGTCACCAGGACCCAGTCCTGAATGCCGAATCTGCGGCCCTTTAGTAGATGAGCACTCTGCAGCCACCGAAGAAGAAACACCCTTGTCCTATGGAGACAGGGTTATCCGCTGATGCATCTGAAGATGCGATCCGGACCATTTTTCCAGCAGATCCCACTGAAAAGTTCTTGCGTGAAATCTACCGAATGGAATCGCTTCGTAAGAAGCCACCATTTTTCCCAGGACCCTTGTGCAATGATGCACTGACACTTTTCCTGGTTTTAGGAGGTTCCTGACTAGCTCGGATAACTCCCTGGCTTTCTTCTCCGGGAGAAACACCTTTTTCTGGACTGTGTCCAGAATCATCCCTAGGAACAGCAGACGTGTCGTCGGAAACAGCTGCGGTTTTGGAATATTTAGAATCCACCCGTGCTGTCGTAGAACTACTTGAGATCGTGCTACTCCGACCTCCAACTGTTCTCTGGACCTTGCCCCTATCAGGAGATCGTCCATTATCTTTGAAGAAGAATCATCATTTCGGCCATTACCTTGGTAAGGACCCGGGGTGCCGTGGACAATCCAACCGGCAGCGTCTGAAACTGATAGTGACAGTTCTGTACCACGAACCTGAGGTACCCTTGGTGAGAAGGGCAAATTGGGACATGGAGGTAAGCATCCCTGATGTCCCAGGACACCATATAGTCCCCTTCTTCCTGGTTCGCTATCACTGCTCTGAGTGACTCCATCTTGATTTGAACCTTTGTATGTAAGTGTTCAACTATTTCAGATTTAGAATAGGTCTCACCGAGCCGTCTGGCTTCAGTACCACAATATAGTGTGGAATAATACCCCTTTCCTTGTTGTAGGAGGGGTACTTTGATTATCACCTGCTGGGAATACAGCTTGTGAATTGTTTCCACTACTGCCTCCCTGTCGGTGGGAGACGTTGGTAAAGCAGACTTCAGGAACCTGCGAGGGGGAGACGTCTCGAATTTCCAATCTGTACCCCCTGGGATACTACTTGTAGGATCCAGGGGTCCACTTGCGAGTGAGCCCACTGCGTGCTGAAACTCTTGAGACGACCCCCCCCCACCGCACCCGAGTCCGCTTGTACGGCCCCAGCGTCATGCTGAGGACTTGGCAGAAGCGGTGGAGGGCTTCTGTTTCTGGGAATGGGCTGCCTGCTGCAGTCTTCTTCCCTTTCCTCTATCCCATGGCAGATATGACTGGCCTTTTGCCCGCTTGCCCTTATGGGGACGAAAGGACTGAGGCTGAAAAGACGTTGTCTTTTTCTCCTTTATACGGCAATACTTCCATGTGCCGTTTGGAATCTGCATCACCTGACCACTGTCGTGTCCATAAACAACTTCTGGCAGATATGGACATCGCACTTACTCTTGATGCCAGAGTGCAAATATCCCTCTGTGCATCTCGCATATATAGAAATGCATCCTTTAAATGCTCTATAGTCAATACAATACTGTCCCTGTCAAGGGTATCAATATTTTCAGTCAGGGAATCCGACCAAGCCACCCCAGCGCTGCACATCCAGGCTGAGGCGATCGCTGGTCGCAGTATAACACCAGTATGTGTGTATATACTTTTTAGGATATTTTCCAGCCTCCTATCAGCTGGCTCCTTGAGGGCGGCCCTATCTGGAGACGGTACCGCCACTTGTTTTGATAAGCGTGTGAGCGCCTTATCCACCCTAAGGGGTGTTTCCCAACGCGCCCTAACTTCTGGCGGGAAAGGGTATACCGCCAATAATTTTCTATCGGGGGAAACCCACGCATCATCACACACTTCATTTAATTTATCCGATTCAGGAAAAACTACAGGTAGTTTTTTCACACTCCACATAATACCCTTTTTTGTGGTACTTGTAGTATCAGAAATATGTAACACCTCCTTCATTGCCCTTAACAAGTAACGTGTGGCCCTAAAGGAAAATACGTTTGTTTCTTCACCGTCGACACTGGAGTCAGTGTCCGTGTCTGTGTCTGTGTCGACCGACTGAGGTAAAAGGACGTTTTAACGCCCCTGACGGTGTTTGAGACGCCTGGACAGGTACTAATTGGTTTGCCGGCCGTCTCATGTCGTCAACCGACCTTGCAGCGTGTTGACATTATCACGTAATTCCTTAAATAAGCCATCCATTCCGGTGTCGACTCCCTAGAGAGTGACATCACCATTACAGGCAATTGCTCCGCCTCCTCACCAACATCGTCCTCATACATGTCGACACACACGTACCGACACACAGCACACACACAGGGAATGCTCTGATAGAGGACAGGACCCCACTAGCCCTTTGGGGAGACAGAGGGAGAGTTTGCCAGCACACACCAAAAACGCTATAATTATACAGGGACAACCTTTATATAAGTGTTTTTCCCTTATAGCATTTTAATATATATAGTCATATCGCCAAATAAGTGCCCCCCCTCTCTGTTTTAACCCTGTTTCTGTAGTGCAGTGCAGGGGAGAGCCTGGGAGCCTTCCCACCAGCATTTCTGTGAGGGAAAATGGCGCTGTGTGCTGAGGAGAATAGGCCCCGCCCCCTTTTCGGCGGGCTTCTTCTCCCGTTTTTCTGAGACCTGGCAGGGGTTAAATACATCCATATAGCCCCCAGGGGCTATATGTGATGTATTTTTAGCCAGAATAAGGTACTATCATTGCTGCCCAGGGCGCCCCCCCCAGCGCCCTGCACCCTCAGTGACCGCTGCTATGAAGTGTGCTGACAACAATGGCGCACAGCTGCAGTGCTGTGCGCTACCTTATGAAGACTGAAAAGTCTTCTGCCGCCGGTTTCTGGACCTCTTCACTTTTCGGCATCTGCAAGGGCGTCGGCGGCGCGGCTCCGGGACGAACCCCAGGGTGAGACCTGTGTTCCGACTCCCTCTGGAGCTAATGGTGTCCAGTAGCCTAAGAAGCCAATCCATCCTGCACGCAGGTGAGTTCACTTCTCTCCCCTAAGTCCCTCGATGCAGTGAGCCTGTTGCCAGCAGGACTCACTGAAAATAAAAAACCTTACAAAACTTTTACTCTAAGCAGCTCTTTAGGAGAGCCACCTAGATTGCACCCTTCTCGGCCGGGCACAAAAATCTAACTGAGGCTTGGAGGAGGGTCATAGGGGGAGGAGCCAGTGCACACCACCTGATCCTAAAGCTTTTACTTTTGTGCCCTGTCTCCTGCGGAGCCGCTATTCCCCATGGTCCTGACGGAGTCCCCAGCATCCACTTAGGACGTCAGAGAAACATTATAACTGTAAACACAGCATAAATTAAAGCAAATGGTTCAGTGGTATCAGGCCCAGGGCAACCACACAGCGGCATCTTACATAATATCTATAATTTATGTATACTATATCCTGTTCATTATAGTAGTGAAGTGGGGACCCAAAGGCGCCATTCAGGCCCACACAACACTATACCAGGAGACGAGTGGGTATCAAAGGAACGAATATAAACTCAGCTCTAGAAAAAGGATAAGTACAATATGACTATACCCCTGCACCTAACCAAGATAGTTTGATGTCAACTTTCCAAATTGGGCAGATGTATACCAAACGAAACGTGTGTACACTAACCTTTATCTCCGAAACATGAACAACCAATTGACAACCACTCCCCAAATGCCCCCATCCTATACGACTATACCCCCCAAACTCACAGCATATCTGGATCTCCAAACATCCCCCCCCAACTACACTACAACAATGAAAACAATTCTTGTGAACCCTAAAAGCTATAGCGTATCCAGCCAAAGATCTAAAAGGCCACAAAGAGACTCCCATCAATAACAAACCAAGTAGCCTAACCAAATATAAAGCCCAAACAACCTATGAGCAAGCAGAAACACTTAAAAAAATAAACAAAAAAAACCCCACACAGATCAAACCCTAGAGACAATTAAATACTAACAGATGAGAACACGTACAGGATATGACAGTGCAAAGCAATCAGAATTTAAAGGAGGAATAAGAATTAAATATTATGAAGACAGGCTAACAATATCAAACATGAGTAAGAACTAAGGAGCACTGAAGGTGAAGGGAGGATCATCATAATACAGGGGGCACACTTCAAGCCAGGCTGAAATCTCCAGATAATTTAGAGTATTCGCAATGGATATCCTCAGGTCTCCCAATGAAAGAGGCCATGAAAAGATATGGCAGGCCTGTCCAACAGCAAATGGAGGAGGAGGAGTCTTTAAACAAGACAATTTTCAATGGCAGCAAATATTTTTAGATACAGCAACCCCAGAAATCCTAATGAGGTCACGTGACCAGTGACAGTATTAGCAGAGTGTCTTACCTCCTTGCAAGTTCCACTGCACGTGTGAGATCTCTCATACATCGCAAGATTTCGTGAGCAGCCTGAAAGCCCCACAGAGAGCGCCCTGCCGCACAGTAATCTTAACCTGCAATTGTTGCATATCTTGACAAAGTAAAGATAATTCAGCATGCAGTCCCACCACCTAAGCCACGACCCTATGTCCAGTAAAGATAATGGCTTGAAGAAACCGTTGCATGGTGCCCGCAGAAGATACAACCACAGCAGGAGGGAACCGTAACAGTTAAGTATCTGCAACCAAAAAAAGTCTAAAGGAAAACACTGAACAGGAGATCACGGGAGAGCAGTACAGTCACATCATGAAAGAACTGAAACAGTAGGAAGCATCAGCCACCTGCTATAAGTCCAGAGGGTACACCTGTGCAATAGGAAGTTCCACATAGAAGCCCTGAACAGGAGATTATCACCAGTAGAACATGGAGCCTCAGGTACCGGCAGCAAGAGAGGGACAATTTGAGTGCATGAGGACTGCACGTAACCCGACAACAACAGACCCTCCACCACACCCCCACAAGTTTACCAATCAGGCACAGGGGGTGGCCAAATGCCGAACAGGGTCTTTCCTCCCTAAATACTGCAATCCCACTGAAGGAGCACTCATCATCACCTTTATGGCAGGAACTCAGCAGCAGCCAGGGAGGCGCTTCCAAGATAGCCGCCAGCAGGGGAACAGAGTGAAGACTCCAACACAAACACCACCACAGGAGCAGCAGCAAGGCTAACACTGCTGAGCGGGACCTTTTGCAGCAGAAATACCCGTGGGCAACACCGGTGAAGGTAAAGGAGGAGATGAGCTGCTCAAACAGCCAAGACGCCAGCAATGGCGGACCCATGCAAGGAAAACAAGCATAGGAGATGGTGCCAGAATTGGAGGAGCCAGAACCACACAGCTGGACACTCCAGGACCTCCAAAGAGACATCTCAGCCAGATGAGATAGAGCTGGAAACCTCAGCGGGCAACAGGATTAATATACAGGCGCTTTAGGCTGGAGAGTGCAGAGACCAGTGCCCTATTCCATGCCTGTCCAGGCCACAGCCACCCACTTATTTCTTAACATCTGAATGATTTCCTGTTGCCATACAACAGTATGAAGATGGTGAAATTGTTAGAGGTTTGCAGAGGACGTAGATAAAGGACATTTTTCTATACGTTATCTGCTTTTATACATTCTGAGGTTCTAGAGTTATATAGCGCACTGGCACATATTACCTCTTCTTACATCTCCCCCATGTATGTTTATGACGCTGGTTGATGCTATTCTGTTGACGCCTGTATGTTGACTTGTGACCAATTTACACACCTGCCAGTGATCCTCCAAGTCCCTTATTTGTTGCTTCTGTTCTTTCATGGCTGTTAAGGCTTCTGCTTCCCTAATTTTCACTGCAATAAGCTCATCTTGTAGTCTAGCAAGGTTATTTTCATCCGGAAATGAATGATTTCTCTGCGCAAAACAAAAACAAAGCAATTAAAGACTGTGGGGTATATTCAATTGAGGTTGAAAAAACTGTCGTCTGACGAAAAGACGTCAGTTTTCGACTTTTTTTGGTCGAATCCAGATTCGCCATATTCAATATTTAGCAATTTTTTTCCACAAGTCGATAAATTTGACTTGTGGAAAAGCACGTGGATAGCTGCCGATCCACGTGTTAATGTCGAAAACGGGGCCAAATCTGACAGGTTTTGGCCCCCTTTTCGACCATCTCAGTTCGACATCAAAATGAT
Organism: Pseudophryne corroboree; assembly: GCF_028390025.1. Taxonomy (NCBI): domain Eukaryota; kingdom Metazoa; phylum Chordata; class Amphibia; order Anura; family Myobatrachidae; genus Pseudophryne; species Pseudophryne corroboree. The sequence continues at coordinate 157,584,467 of NC_086452.1, read as the reverse complement.
GTCGAACTGAGATGCGGACCCGGAGGAGGCGGGGGGAAGCCGGATGCAGACGGGGGGGGGGGGGGGGGGAGACAGCCAGCGGCAGCCAGAGGAGGTCAGCGCTAGAGTAGCGCTGCAGCTGAATGTCACTCACCCGCCCGACCTCACGGCAGCTTCCACCCGGCTCCAGCACGCTGCTGGAGCCGGGTGGAAGCTGCCGTGAGGTTGGGCGGCTGAGTGACATCCTGCTGCAGCGCAACTCCGTAACGCTGATCCCCTGCTGCCGTCTGTCACCCCGCGGCTCGCCCCCCCTCTCCTCCTCTGGGTCCCATCTAAATTCGACTTGAAAAAGTCGAATTTTAGATGGGACTGAATAGGGGTTGTCGGATCCATTCCGACAAATACATGTCGGAATGGATCCAACTTTAATTGAATATACCCCTGTATGTTAATGATTCAAAGTGAATAGACCCATGCTGCTAAATTATTCTTAGGTCAGTAGACACATGCATTGATAAGTGTCCTACAGAGTCTAGGATACAGAGGGATAGCCCTACATAGACTATGTTGGAACGTAAAGTAAAAATATCTTTCCTTATCTTTGGTTAACAATATCCCATTAAGATTCTTTTTTTCACAATATTTATACAGTGCTCTACAAAGAATATTTAGCCATTCACATCAGTTACTGCTTCAGTACAGATTACACTCTAAATTATCTACCAAGTTGCTGGTGATTCAGCGACAGATTTAAAGTGGTAGTTTTTAAAAGGCAAACCCAGGATGCATTTAAAAAAAATTGTCTCATTGAGTCAACTAATTATCTACCCACTGGAAGCCAATTAACCTACCTCTTACAAAAGTGTGCAAAACTCAAGCAGACCTAAGCCAAAACACATAGGGGTCTGGTTGGAACCCAAGTGCTTTAAGGGAGCAATGTCAACAACCGTACCACTAGTTAAAAATAAGAATTTACTTACCGATAATTCTATTTCTCGGAGTCCGTAGTGGATGCTGGGGTTCCTGAAAGGACCATGGGGAATAGCGGCTCCGCAGGAGACAGGGCACAAAAGTAAAGCTTTCCGATCAGGTGGTGTGCACTGGCTCCTCCCCCTATGACCCTCCTCCAAGCCAGTTAGGTACTGTGCCCGGACGAGCGTACACAATAAGGGAGGAATTTTGAATCCCGGGTAAGACTCATACCAGCCACACCAATCACACCGTACAACTTGTGATCTAAACCCAGTTAACAGTATGATAACAGCGGAGCCTCTGAAAAGATGGCTCACAACAATAATAACCCGATTTTTGTAACTATGTACAAGTATTGCAGATAATCCGCACTTGGGATGGGCGCCCAGCATCCACTACGGACTCCGAGAAATAGAATTATCGGTAAGTAAATTCTTATTTTCTCTATCGTCCTAGTGGATGCTGGGGTTCCTGAAAGGACCATGGGGATTATACCAAAGCTCCCAAACGGGCGGGAGAGTGCGGATGACTCTGCAGCACCGAATGAGAGAACTCCAGGTCCTCCTTAGCCAGGGTATCAAATTTGTAGAATTTAGCAAACGTGTTTGCCCCTGACCAAGTAGCTGCTCGGCAAAGTTGTAAAGCCGAGACCCCTCGGGCAGCCGCCCAAGATGAGCCCACCTTCCTTGTGGAATGGGCATTTACATATTTTGGCTGTGGCAGGCCTGCCACAGAATGTGCAAGCTGAATTGTATTACACATCCAACTAGCAATAGTCTGCTTAGAAGCAAGAGCACCCAGTTTGTTGGGTGCATACAGGATAACAGCAAGTCAGTTTTCCTGACTCCAGCCATCCTGGAACATATTTTCAGGGCCCTGACAACATCTAGCAACTTGGAGTCCTCCAAGTCCCTAGTAGGTGCAAGGCACCACAATAAGCTGGTTCAGGTGAAACACTGACACCACCTTAGGGAGAGAACTGGGGACGAGTCCGCAGCTCTGCCCTGTCCGAATGGACAAACAGATATGGGCTTTTTTGAGAAAAAAAACACCAATTTGACACTCGCCTGGTCCAGGCCAGGGCCAAGAGCATGGTCACTTTTCATGTGAGATGCTTCAAATCCACAGATTTGACTGGTTTTAAACCAATGTGATTTGAGGAATCCCAGAACTACGTTGAGATCCCACAGTGCCACTGGAGGCACAAAAGGGGGTTGTATATGCAATACTCCCTTGACAAACTTCTGGACTTCAGGAACTGAAGCCAATTCTTTCTGGAAGAAAATCGACAGGGCCGAAATTTGAACCTTAATGGACCCCAATTTGAGGCCCATAGACACTCCTGTTTGCAGGAAATGCAGGAAACGACCGAGTTGAAATTTCTTTGTGGGGCCTTCCTGGCCTCACACCGCGCAACATATTTTCGCCACATGTGGTGATAATGTTGTGCGGTCACCTCCTTTCTGGCTTTGACCAGGGTAGGAATGACCTCTTCCGGAATGCCTTTTTCCCTTAGGATCCGGCTTTCCACCGCCATGCCGACAAACGCAGCTGCGGTAAGTCTTGGAACAGACATGGTACTTGCTGAAGCAAGTCCCTTCTTAGCGGCAGAGGCCATAAGACCTCTGTAAGCATCTCTTGAAGTTCCGGGTACCAAGTCCTTCTTGGCCAATCCGGAGCCATGAGTATAGTTCTTACTCCTCTACGTCTTATAATTCTCAGCACCTTAGGTATGAGAAGCAGAGGAGGGAACACATACACCGACTGGTACACCCACGGTGTTACCAGAACGTCCACAGCTATTGCCTGAGGGTCTCTTGACCTGGCGCAATACCTGTCCCGTTTTTTGTTCAGACGGGACGCCATCATGTCCACCTTTGGTATTTCCCAACGGTTTACAATCATGTGGAAAAAAACTTCCCGATGAAGTTTCCACTCTCCCGGGTGGAGGTCGTGCCTGCTGAGGAAGTCTGCTTCCCAGTTTCCATTCCCGGGATGAAACACTGCTGACAGTGCTATCACATGATTTTCCGCCCAGCGAAAAGTCCTTGCAGTTTTTGCCATTGCCCTCCTGCTTCTTGTGTCGCCCTGTCTGTTTACGTGGGCGACTGCCGTGATGTTTTTCCCACTGGATCAATACCGGCTGACCTTGAAGCAGAGGTCTTGCAAAGCTTAGAGCATTATAAATTTACCCTTAGCTCCAGTATATTTATGTGGAGAAAAGTCTCCAGACTTGATCACACTCCCTGGAAATTTTTTCCTTGTGTGACTGCTCCCCAGCCTCTCGGGCTGGGCTCCGTGGTCACCAGCATCCAATCCTGAATGCCGAATCTGCGGCCCTCTAGAAGATGAGCACTCTATAACCACCACAGGAGAGACACCCTTGTCCTTGGATATAGGGTTATCCGCTGATGCATCTGAAGATGCGATCCGGACCATTTGTCCAGCAGATCCCACTGAAAAGTTCTTGCGTGAAATCTGCCGAATGGAATTGCTTCGTAGGAAGCCACCATTTTTACCAGGATCCTTGTGCAATGATGCACTGTTTTTAGGAGGTTCCTGACTAGCTCGGATAACTCCCTGGCTTTCTCTTCCGGGAGAAACACCTTTTTCTGGACTGTGTCCAGAATCATCCCTAGGCACAGCAGACGTGTCGTCGGGATCAGCTGCGATTTTGGAATATTTAGAATCCACCCGTGCTGTTGTAGCAGTATCCGAGATAGTGCTACTCCGACCTCCAACTGTTCCCTGGACTATGCCCTTATCAGGAGATCGTCCAAGTAAGGGATAATTAAGACGCCTTTTCTTCGAAGAAGAATCATTATTTCGGCCATTACCTTGGTAAAAACCCGGGGTGCCGTGGACAATCCAAACGGCAGCGTCTGAAACTGATAGTGACAGTTCTGCACCACGAACCTGAGGTACCCTTAGTGAGAAGGGCAAATTTGGGACATAGAGGTAAGCATCCCTGATGTCCCGGGACACTATATAGTCCCCTTCTTCCTGGTTCGTTATCACTGCTCTGAGTGACTCCATCTTGATTTGAACCTTTGTAAGTGTTCAAAAAAAATTTTTTAGAATAAGTCTCACCTAGCCTTCTGGCTTCAGTACCACAATATAGTGTGGAATAATACCCCTTTTCTTGTAGTAGGAGGGGTAATTTAATTATCACCTGCTGGAATACAGCTTGTGAATTTTTTCCCATACTGCCTCCTTGTCGGAGGGAGACCTTGGTAAAACAGACTTCAGGAGCCTGCGAAGGGGAAACGTCTCGACATTCCAATCTGTACCCCTGGGATACTACTTGTAGGATCCAGGGGTCCTGTACGGTCTCAGCGCCATGCTGAGAACTTGTCAGAAGCGGTGGAACGCTTCTGTTCCTGGGAATGGGCTGCCTGCTGCAGTCTTCTTCCCTTTCCTCTATCCCTGGGCAGATATGATCTTATAGGGACGAAAGGACTGAGGCTGAAAAGACGGTGTCTTTTTCTGCAGAGATGTGACTTAGGGTAAAAACGGCGGATTTTCCAGCAGTTGCCGTGGCCACCAGGTCCGATGGACCGACCCCAAATAACTCCTCTTCCTTTATACGGCAATACACCTTTGTGCCGTTTGGAATCTGCATCACCTGACCACTGTCGTGTCCATAACATCTTCTGGCAGATATGGACATCGCATTTACTCTTGATGCCAGAGTGCAAATATCCCTCTGTGCATCTCGCATATATAGAAATGCATCCTTTAAATGCTCTATAGTCAATAAAATACTGTCCCTGTCAAGGGTATCAATATTTTTAGTCAGGGAATCCGACCAAGCCACCCAGCTCTGCACATCCAGGCTGAGGCGATCGCTGGTCGCAGTATAACACCAGTATGTGTGTATATACTTTTTATGATATTTTCCAGCCTCCTGTCAGCTGGTCCTTGAGGACGGCCCTATCTATAGACGGTACCGCCACTTGTTTTTATAAGCGTGTGAGCGCCTTATCCACCCTAAGGGGTGTTTCCCAACGCGCCCTAACTTCTGGCGGGAAAGGGTATACCGCCCATAATTTTCTATCGGGGGGAACCCACGCATCACACACTTTATTTAATTTATCTGATTCAGGAAAAACTACGGTAGTTTTTTCACATCCCACATAATACCCTCTTTTGTGGTACTTGTAGTATCAGAAATATGTAACACCTCCTTCATTGCCTTTAACGTGTGGCCCTAATAAGGAATACGTTTGTTTATTCACCGTCGACACTGGATTCAGTGTCCCTGTCTGTGTCTGTGTCGACCGACTAAAGTAAACGGGCGTTTTAAAAACCCCTGACGGTGTTTTTGAGACGTCTGGACCGGTACTAATTGTTTGTCGGCCGTCTCATGTCGTCAACCGACCTTGCAGCGTGTTGACATTATCACGTAATTTCCTAAATAAGCCATCCATTCCGGTGTCGACTCCCTAGAGAGTGACATCACCATTACAGGCAATTGCTCCGCCTCCACACCAATATCGTCCTCATACATGTCGACACACACGTACCGACACACAGCAGACACACAGGGAATGCTCTTAACGAAGACAGGACCCCACTAGCCCTTTGGGGAGACAGAGGGAGAGTTTGCCAGCACACACCAAAAGCGCTATATATGACAGGGATAGCCTTATAATAAGTGCTCCCTGTATAGCTGCTTTTATAATATAATTTTTGCCACTATTTTGCCCCCCCTCTCTTGTTTTACCCTGTTTCTGTAGTGCAGTGCAGGGGAGAGATCTGGGAGCCGTCCTGACCAGCGGAGCTGTGTAAGGAAAATGGCGCTGTGTGCTGAGGAGATAGGCCCCGCCCCTTTTCCGGCGGGCTCGTCTCCCGCTCTTTAGTGTATTCTGGCAGGGGTTAAATATCTCCATATAGCCCCGGAGGCTATATGTGAGGTATTTTTTAGCCAAATAGGTTTTCATTTGCCTCCCAGGGCGCTCCCCTCCCAGCGCCCTGCACCCTCAGTGACTGCCGTGTGAAGTGTGCTGAGAGGAAAATGGCGCACAGCTGCAGTGCTGTGCGCTACCTTTAGAAGACTGAGGAGTCTTCTGCCGCCGATTCTGGACCTCTTCATGTTTCAGCATCTGCAAGGGGGCCGGCGGCGAGGCTCCGGTGACCATCCAGGCTGTACCTGTGATCGTCCCTCTGGAGCTGATGTCCAGTAGCCAAGAAGCCAATCCATCCTGCACGCAGGTGAGTTCACTTCTTCTCCCCTAAGTCCCTCGTTGCAGTGATCCTGTTGCCAGCAGGACTCACTGTAAAATAAAAAACCTAAGCTAAACTTTCTCTAAGCAGCTCTTTAGGAGAGCCACCTAGATTGCACCCTTCTCGGCCGGGCACAAAAATCTAACTGGCTTGGAGGAGGGTCATAGGGGGAGGAGCCAGTGCACACCACCTGATCGGAAAGCTTTACTTTTGTGCCCTGTCTCCTGCGGAGCCGCTATTCCCCATGGTCCTTTCAGGAACCCCAGCATCCACTAGGACGATAGAGAAATAAGAATTTACTTACCGATAATTCTATTTCTCGTAGTCCGTAGTGGATGCTGGGGACTCCGTAAGGACCATGGGGAATAGCGGCTCCGCAGGAGACTGGGCACATCTAAAGAAAGCTTTAGGACTATCTGGTGTGCACTGGCCCCTCCCCCTATGACCCTCCTCCAAGCCTCAGTTAGGATACTGTGCCCGGACGAGCGTACACAATAAGGAAGGATCTTGAATCCCAGGTAAGACTCATACCAGCCACACCAATCACACCGTACAACTTGTGATCTGAACCCAGTTAACAGCATGATAACAGAGGAGCCTCTAGAAAAGATGGCTCACTACAGCAATAACCCGATTTTTTTTTTTTTTTTTTTTGTAACAACAACTATGTACCAGTATTGCAGACAATCCGCACTTGGGATGGGCGCCCAGCATCCACTACGGACTACGAGAAATAGAATTATCGGTAAGTAAATTCTTATTTTCTCTAACGTCCTAAGTGGATGCTGGGGACTCCGTAAGGACCATGGGGATTATACCAAAGCTCCCAAACGGGCGGGAGAGTGCGGATGACTCTGCAGCACCAAATGAGAGAACTCCAGGTCCTCCTCAGCCAGGGTATCAATTTTGTAGAATTTTACAAACGTATTTGCTCCTGACCAAGTAGCTGCTTGGCAAAGTTGTAAAGCCGAGACCCCTCGGGCAGCCGCCCAAGATGAGCCCACCTTCCTTGTGGAGTGGGCATTTACAGATTTTTGGCTGTGGCAGGCCTGCCACAGAATGTGCAAGCTGAATTGTACTACAAATCCAACGAGCAATAGTCTGCTTAGAAGCAGGAGCACCCAGCTTGTTGGGTGCATACAGGATAAACAGCGAGTCAGTTTTCCTGACTCCAGCCGTCCTGGAAACATATTTTCAGGGCCCTGACAACGTCTAGCAACTTGGAGTCCTCCAAGTCCCTAGTAGCCGCAGGCACCACAATAGGTTGGTTCAGGTGAAACGCTGAAAACCACCTTAGGGAGAAACTGAGGACGAGTCCTCAATTCCGCCCTGTCCGAATGGAAAATCAGATAAGGGCTTTTACAGGATAAAGCCGCCAATTCTGACACGCGCCTGGCCCAGGCCAGGGCCAACAGCATGACCACTTTCCATGTGAGATATTTTAACTCCACAGATTTAAGTGGTTCAAACCAATGTGACTTTTGGAACCCAAAAACTACATTGAGATCCCAAAGTGCCACTGGAGGCACAAAAGGAGGCTGTATATGCAGTACCCCTTTTACAAACGTCTGAACTTCAGGGACTGAAGCTAGTTCTTTTTGGAAGAAAATTGACAGGGCCGAAATTTGAACCTTAATGGACCCCAATTTCAGGCCCATAGACACTCCTGTTTGCAGGAAATGTAGGAATCGACCCAGTTGAATTTCCTCCGTCGGGCCTTACTGGCCTCGCACCACGCAACATATTTTCGCCAAATGCGGTGATAATGTTTTGCGGTTACATCCTTCCTGGCTTTGATCAGGATAGGGATGACTTCATCCGGAATGCCTTTTTTCCTTCAGGATCCGGCGTTCAACCGCCATGCCGTCAAACGCAGCCGCGGTAAGTCTTGGAACAGACAGGGTCCTTGCTGGAGCAGGTCCCTTCTTAGAGGTAGAGGCCACGGATCCTCCGTGAGCATCTCTTGAAGTTCCGGTTACCAAGTCCTTCTTGGCCAATCCGGAGCCACGAATATAGTGCTTACTCCTCTCCATCTTATCAATCTCAGTACCTTGGGTATGAGAGGCAGAGGAGGGAACACATACACTGACTGGTACACCCACGGTGTTACCAGAGCGTCTACAGCTATTGCCTGAGGGTCCCTTGACCTGGCGCAATACCTGTCGAGTTTTTCCCAACGGTTTATAATCATGTGGAAGACTTCTGGGTGAAGTCCCCACTCTCCCGGGTGGAGGTCGTGCTGAGGAAGTCTGCTTCCCAGTTGTCCACTCCCGGAATGAATACTGCTGACAGTCCTATCACATGATTTTCCGCCCAGCGAAGAATCCTTGCAGCTTCTGCCATTGCCCTCCTGCTTCTTGTGCCACCCTGTCTGTTTACGTGGGTGACTGCCGTGATGTTGTCCGACTGGATCAACACCGGCTGACCTTGAAGCAGAGGTCTTGCTAAGCTTAGAGCATTGTAAATGGCCCTTAGCTTCAGGATATTTATGTGAAGTGATGTCTCCAGGCTTGACCATAAGCCCTGGATATTCCTTCCCTGTGTGACTGCTCCCCAGCCTCGCAGGCTGGCATCCGTGGTCACCAGGACCCAGTACTGAATGCCTAATCTGCGGCCCTCTAGAAGATGAGCACTCTGCAACCACCACAGGAGGGACACCCTTGTCCTTGGTGACAGGGTTATCCGCTGATGCATCTGAAGATGCGACCCGGACCATTTGTCCAGCAGGTCCCACTGGAAAGTTCTTGCGTGGAATCTGCCGAATGGGATTGCTTCGTAGGAAGCCACCATTTTACCCAGAACCCTTGTGCATTGATGCACTGAGACTTGGCTCGGTTTTAGGAGGTTCCTGACTAGCTCGGATAACTCCCTGGCTTTCTCCTCCAGGAGAAACACCTTTTTCTGGACTGTGTCCAGGATCATCCCTAGGAACAGAAGACACGTCGTCGGAACCAGGTGCGATTTTGGAATATTGAGAATCCAATCGTGCTGCCGCAACACTACCTGAGATAGTGCTACACCGACCTCCAACTGTTCCCTGGATCTTACCCTTATCAGGGAATCGTCCAAGTAAGGGATAACTAAAATTCACTTCCTTCGAAGGAATATCATTTCGGCCATTACCTTGGTAAAGACCCGGGGTGCCGTGGACCATCCATACGGCAGCGTCTGAACTGATAGTGACAGTTCTGTACCATAAACCTGAGGTACCCTTGGTGAGAAGGGTAAATTTTGACATGAAGGTAAGCATCCTTGATGTCCCGAGACATCATGTAGTCCCCTTCTTCCAGGTTCGCAATCACTGCTCTGAGTGACTCAATCTTGAATTTGAACCTCTGTATGTAAGTGTTCAAAGATTTTAGATTTAGAATCGGTCTCACCGAGCCGTCCGGCTTCGGTACCACAACAGTGTGGAATAATACCCCGTTCCCTGTTGCAGGAGGGGTACCTTAATTATCACCTGCTGGGAATACAGCTTGTGAATGGCTTCCAAAACTGTCTCCCTGTCAGAAGGAGACATCGGTAAAGCCGACTTTAGGAAACGGCGAGGGGGAGACGTCTCGAATTCTAATTTGTACCCCTGAGATATCACCTGAAGGATCCAGGGGTCTACTTGCGAGTGAGCACACTGCGCGCTGAAATTCATTGAGACGGGCCCCCCACCATGCCTGATTCTGCTTGTAAAGCCCCAGCGTCATACTGAGGGCTTGGCAGAGGCGGGAGAGGGTTTCTGTTCCTGGGAACTGGCTGATTTCTGCAGCCTTTTTCCTCTCCCTCTGTCACGGGGCAGAAATGAGGAACCTTTTGCCCGCTTGTCCACGAAAAGACTGCGCCTGATAATACGGCGCCTTCTCATGTTGAGAGGCGACCTGGGGTACAAACGTTGATTTCCCAGCTGTTGCCGTGGCCACCAGGTCTGAAAGACCGACCCCAAATAACTCCTCCCTTTAATAAGGCAATACTTCCAAATGCCGTTTGGAATACGCATCACTTGACCACTGACGTGTCTATAACCTTCTACTGGTAGAAATGGACAACGCACTTAGACTTGATGCCCGTCGGCAAATATTCCGCTGTGCATCACGCATATATAGAAATGCATCTTTTAAATGCTCTATAGGCAAAAATATACTGTCCCTATCTAGGGTATCAATATTTTTAGTCAGGGAATCCGACCACGCCAACCCAGCACTGCACATCCAGGCTGAGGCGATTGCTGGTCGCAGTATAACACCAGTATGTGTGTAAATACATTTTAGGATACCCTCCTGCTTTCTATCAGCAGGATCCTTAAGGGCGGCCATCTCAGGAGAGGGTAGAGCCCTTACAAGCGTGTGAGCGCTTTATCCACCCTAGGGGGTGTTTCCCAACGCACCCTAACCTCTGGCGGGAAAGGATATAATGCCAATAACATTTTAGAAATTATCAGTTGTTATCGGGGGAAAACCACGCATCATCACAAACCTCATTTAATTTCTCAGATTCAGGAAAACTACAGGTAGTTTTTCCTCACCGAACATAATACCCCTTTTTGGTGGTACTCGTATTATCAGAAATGTGTAAAACATTTTTCATTGCCTCAATCATGTAACGTGTGGCCCTACTGGAAGTCACATTTGTCTCTTCACCGTCGACACTGGAGTCAGTAACTGTGTCGGCGTCTATATCTGCCATCTGAGGTAACGAGCGCTTTAGAGCCCCTGACGGCCTATGAGACGTCTGGACAGGCCCAAGCTGAGTAGCCGGCTGTCTCATGTCAACCACTGTCTTTTATACAGAGCTGACACTGTCACGTAATTCCTTCCAACAGTTCATCCACTCAGGTGTCGACCCCCTAGGGGGTGACATCACTATTACAGGCAATCTGCTCCGTCTCCACATCATTTTTCTCCTCATATATGTCGACACAAACGTACCGACATATAGCACACACACAGGGAATGCTCTGATAGAGGACAGGACCCCACTAGCCCTTTGGGGAGACAGAGGGAGAGTTTGCCAGCACACACCAGAGCGCTATATATATACAGGGATAACCTTATATAAGTGTTTTTCCCCTTATAGCTGCTGTATCTTTAATACTGCGCGTAATTAGTGCCCCCCCTCTCTTTTTTAACCCTTTCTGTAGTGTAGTGACTGCAGGGGAGAGACAGGGAGCTTCCCTCCAACGGAGCTGTGAGGGAAAATGGCGCCAGTGTGTTGAGGAGATAGGCTCCGCCCCCTTATCGGCGGCCTTATCTCCCGTTTTTCTATGTATTCTGGCAGGGGTTAAATGCATCCATATAGCCCAGGAGCTATATGTGATGCATTTTTTTGCCATCCAAGGTGTTTTTTATTGCGTCTCAGGGCGCCCCCCCCCCCAGCGCCCTGCACCCTCAGTGACCGGAGTGTGAAGTGTGCTGAGAGCAATGGCGCACAGCTGCAGTGCTGTGCGCTACCTTGTTGAAGACAGGACGTCTTCTGCCGCCGATTTTCCGGACCTCTTCTGCCTTCTGGCTCTGTAAGGGGGCCGGCGGCGCGGCTCTGGGACCCATCCAGGCTGGGCCTGTGATCGTCCCTCTGGAGCTAATGTCCAGTAGCCTAAGAAGCCCAATCCACTCTGCACGCAGGTGAGTTCGCTTCTTCTCCCCTTAGTCCCTCGATGCAGTGAGCCTGTTACCAGCAGGTCTCACTGAAAATAAAAAACCTAAACTAAAACTTTCACTAAGAAGCTCAGGAGAGCCCCTAGTGTGCACCCTTCTCGTTCGGGCACAAAGATCTAACTGAGGCTTGGAGGAGGGTCATAGGGGGAGGGGCCAGTGCACACCAGATAGTCCTAAAGCTTTCTTTAGATGTGCCCAGTCTCCTGCGGAGCCGCTATTCCCCATGGTCCTTACGGAGTCCCCAGCATCCACTTAGGACGTTAGAGAAATAATTTGCTCATTAACCACAGTAACCCTGGGCGTTTTCTGATTTCTCATATGTGTAGCACTAAAGTATGACATTTTGTAAAAAATAAAAAACAGATTGTAAGCTAGTACAAGCTCTACATAACTATTCTTGAGGTTGGCGAGTGTGAACCCAGGTTCAAGACATTTGTTTCGAGAAACGGCATCAAGTACCTTTTTGATTTCCAATAGCTTGTCCTGCATTTCTTTCATTGCACAGTGGGATTCGGCCTCATTAAGTCTTGCTTGAACCAATTCCTTCTCCAGTTGCAGAACAAACTCCTCCGAGTAGCGAGGGTTACATTTATGCTGTGGAAAGAAATCATCATCATCATGCACTGATCTGTGATAAACATACAGACTGCTGCAGAACAAATACACAACAGGAAGATGTGAAAGACTTGCGTCATCTACAAAAACAAATTCCACATGGGAGTACCATAGATTCAATATGTAATGCTGGCCATACACTTGTGCGATGCCCCACGATGTCGCATCGCACCGGCAGTTCAAGTGCGATCAAATCGCACCTGAACTGCCAAAGTGGTTACCATGCGATAGATCGCATGGTAATCACGTGATGGGCACGTCACCGAGTGGGAACGGCCTCTGGCCGCTCCCGGCGGGTGCCCATCGCACATCGCAGTGCGATATATCTTCTGTGGGTTTAAAATCACATGTGATCGCACTGCGACGCGAGAAATATTATGTGCAGCACATAATATCTTGAGATGCGATATTCGACCGGCGTGCCCACGCATCTCGTCTCAAGGTACCTAAAATGTGCATACAATCCTTCGATTTCTCTCACAGATGTGGTCGAAATCGAAGGATAGCACCGATTATATCATAAGTGTATGGGCACCATTAGACGTTTGAGGTAAGAGCATTCTCTTTTTTGGCACCACTAGTCAAGTTACATTATACATGATTTTAAGAGAAATGAATATTTGAGCACTGTTTTTAGATGGAGAGTTCTTTTAAATTAAATTAAATGAAAACACAAAGGATTTGCATACACGTACTGGATATCTACTGTACAGTATGTGCTTTTCAGTAACTAACTTCTAGCCTTATTACCACCATTTCTCACACGTGAACATGAGCCAACAGTACACTAGATACAGCAGTATCTGCTAAAAGAGCAACACACCAAACCGCATCTGAAATGTGCATTATGTTCCCAGCTCAGGTGCGTGAACCAGCCCGGAAACTAAAATTCGGGCAGAATGCACAAATGTGGACATAGGAAAAGTCAATAATCAGCTGGAAGGATTCTGTTAGCTGCCTGATCAAATTAGAATTACACTGGGCAGATGCAATTGTTTTGCATTAGCACACTAATGAAAATGAACAGGGATAATAATTAGGTAAGGTACATTACAAATATATGGAATCTACTTCTTTGAGCTCCAGTTCCTCCCAGTAAATAGTATAAATGAGCTGACAAACAATATGAGCCTGCTGGGAGGGCAACAGCAGGGACCAAGAAGCACCTTCAGACAGAGGACTGATGCCCAGCAAACATTACTGAGCACTTCTTATGCATTTTTATTTATTTTAGTACTATTATATACAACAAAGGCCTCCTATAACAGGCCAAAGTAACAAATGCAGTGAAAACCTTTCAATGTTGTGCACTGAAATCTGTACTTTCATCGTTGCATACAGTAATCATGCAACTTAACACTGAATGAAGTCACCTGAGGTTTACACGCACTTCCTGTTCCACTCCATGTAACTGACCCTGGTCCTTGTATAATTGATGATAATCTTACATTACATATGATTAGAATATGTAGTGTGTACTATCCTTACTCCGAACATCTCCTAGTTCATACACACAGCTGTGACGAATACGCAGTTTCTTATATTTGTTTAATTAATTACTATTAATTTGCCAGTACTACAGCAGGATTGTCTAATTATACTGCAGACAATGTTTCACTTAACAGACAGGAATGCTGAAAACATAGGGGTCAATTCAATTAGCAGCAAGGGGGGTGAGTAGCTGTTGTAACTAAGTGGAAGCAACGCCAAAGGAATCTCAACTCACCCTGGCTCGCGGCTCATTGACTCAACCACATAAAATACTCCAAAGAAACTTGATTTTGCATTTCCAGTTTGTTACAAAATCACACGGTTTATTTCACATTCTCCTCTTTAGATGACAGCACCAACAAGTAATAAGAGATTTGGGCGGTCATGTACCTATATGTCATGTGTTCCTACAAAGCATTGACAAACTTAATATTGGCAGGAAATCCAAACTATTGCTATACGAGGATTTAGATTTAAACATGTAATAAAAGCATAAATCACTGATAGAGACAAAACTTGCTGCATGCAGAAATGTCTAATGAATCCATGGACCTGGACGGAATAAAATTTCCTTTAACAGTGGAACTAACAACAAACTGATCATCTTTTTTAACAGCTGAAATGCCAATTAGAAGTTTGTGTCAGAGTTTTCATCACACTATCCATAGAGGAGAGAACCTAAGACACCAGAAGGTCGGAGGAATGACTACAAATGATCATGATGACTGGGGAGGCCGCACCTACAAAATGTTTTCTGTAGATGACTATACAGTGACTATACAGCAGATTGCATACCCTCCAACATGACTCCTTCCACCAGGGAAATGCCCTGTTCCGGGACTTCTCATGCAATTTAGGATTGCAGTGAACTGTGCTATTAAAAACACCCTACTCCCCAAATAACTAGTTCAATAAAAGTTCTAAATTTTGTAGAAAGCCCAGGAGCAGAACCTCTAATACCTGATGTAAGGGGTCAGGTTGGTGGGTCTGCATACTGTACAGAAATATACAATGAGGGTACTAAAGTAATACACAGTTTTACTTCCATTAGAGAGATAACAGCCCTCAGTGTTCTATGCTACTGAAAGCACTGCAGTGCATTCTGAGGAAGAGGTCTGTAGCAGGAATGGAGTCACTCATGCTAGGACACAGGTAGAAGCCCAAGAGATTTTACATTGCTCATGGAGATGGACTGTTCTAAGGCTTTAACAAAGTGTGTTCAGAGGATGGACATACAACTCCTCTGTATCTCACTAACCTCCCTATTATTGCTTCCTACCCAAATACTCAATGCCATGCTGTCCAGGTACACCAGAAACCTATACTGCGGACTCTGCCAAGATGATTTATTGCCAGAACCCAGACAAAAAGTTATTGAATGGGAACTCTCATAACAAACTTTTATGGCCTAAACTGTGCACGAATATTACAAGACATTGAGCACATCACTGCAGCAGCAAGTTTCTTTATTATGTCCAAATGTCAACTGTTAAACCCCATGGAGATAGAAGTCTCATAAAGTGATCAAAGTATTGAAGTTATTAGATACTTGGTCAGAAAGTGAGGCCCTCGATCATTTCCAAACCCCACATAAATCTAAACCATCGATGAGGTCTGCAGAAAGAATAAAGCAGAATCAAACAGGTGAGATAAAGTGCAGCCGGGCTTACCAATTGCTGTTGTTGCCGCAACTCGCTGATGGTATGGTGAGCCTGCTCCAGCTTAGTGCTGGACTCATCACTCTGTTGTTTCATGGTGGCCAGCTCCCGTTTTATGAGGTAGTTTTCCTCTGCCTCCTGGGCCCTTGTCACTTGTCCCTTTGGACATAATTTTAAGGGTTTTGAACAATCCAGATGTAAAAAAACAGAAAGCTTCTTGAGAGTGCATTTGTGTACCTTTGCCAAATAGCAGAGCGAACACTTCAAATATTCCTGTCGCTTAAACACAACAGGCAGCCATTTTGTCATGTGAACCAATGCTTTTGATGTTACCAGTTCCATGTAGTTAGCAAGGCTGCATCTGAATAACACCACTGCATGAAAATTGGTTCAGACGACGAATTGGCCATCCTCGCTATGTATAGACGACAGCTGCACTTTAACCTCCCCAGAAGCTTTCCTATTTCAAGTTACAAGTACAAATTCTGGACTGCATTATTGGAAGTAGTTCAAAGAAACTAAAATGGAGATAAGAGATGATATTTGACATTCCAATAAGGATCTAGTTCATGCAAAATGATCGAGCTTGGATCATGCAATGTAGTTAGTTGTTATGATCAATTAAGATAAAAAAAAATGTTAATTTGGCGGGACCTACAAATTTTGTGGTAACAACTACATTAAAAGGGGTTAGAGACACACACCGGATTAAGGCAGCGTGCAGGTCACCATGATTTTGTATTGACAACATATTCGAATGCTGTAATTTATAATTAAAGCAGGGGTAGGGATTTCACATTGATGCATGTAAAAATAATTCATGCATCACACCCCAGACAAAAAAAAAAAACCCCATCATTGTATTAACTGGGATTTGTTGTTATGGAGGATAAAAAAAAGTGATGACTATACCTGTATCAATCTATCTGCCAAGGATGCACTTTCCTATGAAAAAGGAAAAATTCAGAAAGGAATTTCAGAAGAGAAAGATGAAAAATAAAGTGACAAGCAAATAAATCAGGTGTGTAGAGCAAACAAGTAATACTACCTCCTTTGGACAAGCAGATTATCGCAAGTTACAGACTAGAAGTATAGAACATCCCATGAGATGAGCATTCTAATAATTTTTTGGGGGGAGGAATCAACGTGACATGATGTGCACATATCAAGAACTTATGGTATTGCAATTCCGTCAGGATGCGATGTGCCGTTCCGATAGGGCACACCGCACTGATGTCAGGAATTACATTCCTCGCTTTGGTTCAAAATATTTAGCCTGCATCAATTTCAGCAAAAAGCGAGCACACAGCAGTTACTTATTAAAGTTTAAAGATTCAAAAGGAGGTAGAATTGTTTATCTCAAAGTGCATAGAATGTCGTGCAAAAGCAGAAGATTCCATAGGAAACGTGATCATTCATAATGACATGTGCAGAGCAGAGGCATAACATCACATGAATTATAAATGCATTTTGGAAGCCTACAGAAAACAGTTCCTTGAAGTCTTGTCACATTACAATCAATCACAGCAAGTTGCAGGGGATTCACACATTGTTCAGCAAAATAAATGCCCTTTTAATCAATACAACCATAATACACATTGAAGGATGCCTGGACCCATATATCCATAATTAGTATGGTTTTATATAACAAAACAGTCTTCATTTTATTCAACATTAATATTTGCTACATTTCAACATTGTTCTGCAATAAATGTTCCTGATGGAAAAAGGAAGCCAGTTATTACAAAGGTACATAATAAGTATTACTCATTATACAGCATCTTGCTATGCCTCAAAAGAAGTCCAACCAATTTACACTATTAAATGTCGTGTAACCTCTCACTACAAATCACGCTGTAGAAAAAGGTCAACGAATCACAATGTCCCCTAATTTTTTCCCCATTATACACTAAAAAACTTCTCTTGTATACAATTCTACTCAATACACTTCCAAGCAATAAGCTATTTGTTACAAGACTCTGTGAAAGGAAAAATACAGAACGCAATGATGTAAAAAGTTCTCTCAGCTTAATCTGTTTCACTGGCAGCAGTTAAACTTTAAGTATTAACTAGAAATCGGACATTGATGTTTGCTAACGAACCATAAGCAGCCTATGACAAACAAAAACTCAGACCGAAGCTGACCTGACGTTTGGTCTGTATAAGTGGTCATGGTCTTAGCTTCACATCTCAGCAAGGGAATTCCAATGTGTGTCATAAAAATCACTGAAAATGATGCAGAGTGCTCCCAAGACTGCACCCAAGTTTTCAAACACATCCAAGACCTTCAACTTTTTGGTTAAAAACACTCCACCCTAAAACATTGAGAAACGAAATCTGCTAAAACGATAATACTATAGAATGACAAATGAAGTGTCCGATATGTATCCATTAAGGTTGTAGATTCTACCATATTTATTATCAAGGGGAAATTAGAAGGTAAAATGCTAAGTATAGTATGTGGTAATGTAACTGTACTTCAGAACACGTAGTATAATGGATAAGACGTTTGTCGTCCAGACTATGGGCCAGATGTTCCAAGCCTTGAAAAGTGATAAATTGCACGCCATTTTAAAAACCCAGCCTGTAACATGGCAGGTAGGAGCTGATTGATTGGTACTTTATCACCGTGAAATAGATCACTTTTCAAGGCTTAATAGTAATACATCTCCTCCTATACACACGGCAAAAACAAAATGCCTCAGCTTTGGTGGTACCCAGGAACATACCTCAAGCAGCAAATTAAAACCATACAAAAGGTTTTCATACTGTCCTATTTATAGGGGGCAAATACATTATCAGCAATGTGCTATGGGAACACTTGTAGCTGCAGCAGATCATTTTATTTTGCAACCTCATAGGGAAGAACAGTAAAACAAGCAATGTTATTCTCCCATATATACACACACGACATGTGTTGCCACACATAATGTGACATGCTTTAGTTGAATTGCCCACATACAGTAGTTAGTTACTGGTGCTCTTAACCAGCTGAATGAGATGAAGAATGTTTATGAAAAACATTAGATTTGGGACAGAGTCTGAGTGAAGCCTTTTTTTTTTAGCTATGAGATGAGACAAATATATTGCCTCCCTGAGTGTTTAACCTTAAACATATGTCCCTGAGCCTGATCAGATAAGCACTGGCTCTCACTTAACTGCACAGCAAGTTTACATACAAGCAAATACATACATTGGAATCTTTCAATAATCATAAAAACTGCACAGGCTGACTGACAAATTGAGGGTGTTTTGCCTGTTCCCTCTTAAGGTGCATACACACGGAGAGATTTTTACTATGAGAGATTTTGACTGAGCAATTTCCCTTGAACTGGCAGTAGGAGATTTTGACTAACTTTACCAGAGATTTTGACTAACTTTTCCAGCGATTTTGGCTAACTCATTCAAGCAAAGGGATGCTTCTTCTTTTCCAGCGACCTAGCCAAAATTTACTTGCCTGCAGAGTCTATTTTTAGCAGCGATAGCGACCTGGCGGGGACGCGCATCGCTATCGCTGGCTGTCTACACATGGAGAGATATGCACTAACTTTCTGAGCGATTTTGACTATATAGTCAAAATCGCTCAGTTATATCGCTCCGTGTGTATGCACCTTTAGTCTAATAATGTTCAGCAGGTTTGTGCTTGGCCGTAACGCTGCTGTATCTAATCCAAGTACAGTACCATCTTGATATGCACATACTGTGTTACCACAACTAGTAAAAGACTAGAAGCATAGAATGTGTTCAGTTAACATGAATACAACATTAGTTAGTAGAAAAAAGAAATTAACGTAGCAATAAATAAAAACAAACACTATTACGATGACCAAACTAAACCGTAATGATCCTCTAAAGCACGGGTCTTCAACCTGCGGACATCCAGCTGCTGTGAAACTACACATCCCAGCATTCAATGCCATAGTTTTGATACTAAGGCATGCCAAAACGGAGACAGGGCATGCTGGGATGTGTAGTTCCAAAGCAGCTGGAGGGCTGCAGGTTGAAGACCCATGCTCTAAAGCAACAAACACTAAGCACAAAAAAAGCTATTTATTTTAATTTTTATAATATTTTCTCAGGAATTTATAACATTTTATATCTGTTTTGCATGCTTTTGAGAG
Source organism: Pseudophryne corroboree (assembly GCF_028390025.1). Taxonomy (NCBI): domain Eukaryota; kingdom Metazoa; phylum Chordata; class Amphibia; order Anura; family Myobatrachidae; genus Pseudophryne; species Pseudophryne corroboree. Next base: position 157,564,763 of record NC_086452.1, on the reverse strand, counting down.
TATGTCGATCCTTCAGTTTAGAATTCGTAGTGAAAAACCTTCCCAAAAACCATTAAACTATAATTTCAGAAATACTGTAAATAATAAGCCCTATATCATCTAACAAAGAAAACATTAAACAAATCAAAGTTTACATAATGCTGTCACATACTGCATGAAAATTCTCTGCAAGATACAGAACTTGTATACAGATTCTAGGATTCTGTTTCATGTGACCAATGTAAAGGACCCCATACACTACAACGATGTGTCTGAGGCTGAAGTCAGATGCAGTTTACCTTGAACTCTCCCAGGACCTTCCCGGGAGTGATTCCATACGATTTGGTACTTTTGTGCTATTTGAATGTTCCGAGAATGCCAAACTTCCCTGTGATACATCGCATGCGATATATCATATGCCCAAAATAAAACAGAGTTTTCATCCTATTCCATCCAATTCTGATATATCATTAGTGCAGCACCAACGACCTAGGGGCTCCGATCTGATGCACACAGGGCCGCGCATCGGACTGGATGTAAAACACATACGACTGACACTTTCATAAGATATAGCAGCCCGAAAGGTCGAAATTGCATAAAATTGTGCAAAATCATTGCAGTGTTTGGGGACCTTAACACAGGTATATATTGAAAGTTAATGGATAAGACAAATAACTTTTAAACTCTAATGCACGGGGGAGCAACGTGTTGCCCCTGCTGTTGTGGAACTACAAATCCATGCATGCCCTGCCAGATTAAGAATATCCTGTCCGCAAAACAGTTGCATGGCATGCTGGGATGTGTAGTTCATCGGCAGATGTATTGCCACAGGTAACCTACCACTGATGTAATGCAACTTAAAGAAACAGATGGAGCGTACGTATAATATTCTTTGTGCAGTATTTACGAGTTACTGTTATGTGGGTCACAACAAATGCATTTGTCATTAGATCTCAAAAAGGAGAAAATATTGGGCAAAAAAACAAAAAACACAGTCTTACTTTTTCTAAGGTTTCAATATGTTGCTTCAAGAGTCTGTTCTCCGTGCGCAATCTCTGACAAAACACAATGATGGAAATTTGTAAAAAAGTTTTGTACATAAACTGAATTATGGAGCACTGCAAAAACGTAAATCATACTTATTTAACAAAGACTGTGCAATGGCAGCAAGGAACAGGATTCTACATGGGTCAAACACATCTCATGACAAAGTGCTATGGGATGGTGATAAACAGATAAAGACAACAAAAAATGCTTTCTTTAGGAGCAAGATGTATTTTTTTTTCTATGCCACCAAATGCACATTTTGCATTTACATTACTCTTAAAATTCTCAATGTGAGCATGATACAGAGGTAGCCTTTTGCATCCGCTTCCGTAGTCACATCTGAGATGTTATACAAATTAAAGCATCAGCCCTTCCCCTAGTATAGGTATAGTATGCACAGGACTGTGCAAGGACTGAGACGTCCGCCTTCGGCATCTACAAAAGCCATAATACAGACACCTCCCACACTTACACGCCTACAACACTCCCATGATACGGACGTGAAACAAAACGCGTGTGTGTGTGTGCGCGCATTACTAGAAACCTCCCAGGCACCTTCTGTCAATGCACACATGGTGTGCAGGCTTAACCATTTCAATTGCGGATATCACTCTATGGGGCCGATTCAGAGTTGATCGTAGATGCGCTTAAAAAAAACAAAAAACAAGCACATCTACAATCAATTACTATACAATGGACAAAACCTGTCGTTCAGACAAATTTATTAAATTTACGAATTTAACGAATGTGTATGAACAATAGTTTTTGTCTGTTTTCCAGTGTTTGGGGGAAAATGGTCGATTGTCATTTGCTCTCATCCATTGCTAGATTTTCTTACTAACCAGCCAGATCTGGCAGATTATCTGCCAGATAATTACAGATGGGTCCAAGTTTATCTGACCTTTAATAGGATTAATTGAGACTGGCCAGTCGGACTTAATCCCCTGCTGTATTGTTCTCTGTATTGTATTGCAGCTGAGAACAATAGATGTAGAATTTATGCTAATAAATCATGTTGTGCCTAGGCGCAGAAAAGTAGTCAAGATAACCGTGGACCCATCTGTATATAGCGTATGCCCAGCACTAGACTCTGCAGCGTAGGAGCAGTGAGGTCACCACAGCGGTGGCTAGAGACCATTGCCCTGCTTCGCTTTTTTGATCCAACCAATAGAACCTGAGCAGACAACATATCAGCTGCACCAGTGTAAAAGCGGACGATAAATACATTATAAACACCCCTACAAGCTTTCCTGCGGCCACTGGATACTAATTGTTATCAGCTCTGTCCACAATCCTCAGTTTAATATGGAAATTGCATACACTGGAACTAGTTTTCTTTGGAGAGACGCTTGTTGTTTTGGAATCTATTCTGGAGTAGTCCTAAATTCAAATCACATTATACATTGTTTCCACATCAGATACAGTGTGCATAAATCGTAATTGTGCCTTAGTGCATAGACACCATGGGACGCATACATGTGAGGTTGAAGGAAAAAAATAATAGGATTTTAATTATCTGCCGGTAAATCCTTTTCTCGTAGTTCGTAGGGGATACTGGGACTCCATTTAGTACCATGGGGTACAGACGGGTCCCACTAGGAGCCATGGGCACTATAGAAGTTTGATTAGGTGTGTTGGTTCCTCCCTCTATGCCCCCTCCTGCCAGAATCAGTCTAGGAAACTGTGCCCGAGGAGACGAACATATTTTGAGAGAAGGATATAGAAAAGGAAAGTGGTGAGAATTCGAATCAGCACAACCAGAACAAGAGGAAAGCCATGCTAACCAAAACTTGTAAACAGGAACAGCAACAGCTGAACCAAACAACATTACTTAACTAAGTAACAGTGCCCAGTATCCCCTACAGACTACGAGAAAAGGATTTACCAGTAGGTAATTAAAATCCTATTTTCTCTTACGTTCTAGGGGATACTGGGAATCCATTTAGTACCATGGGGAAGTACCAAAGCTCCCAAACCGGGTGGGAGAGTGCGGAGGTTCCTGCAGAACTGACTGACCAAACTGAAGGTCCTCAGAGGCCAAAGTATCAAACTTGTACAACTTATCAAACATGTTCGAACCTGACCAAGTAGCTGCTCGGCAGAGCTGAAAAGCCGAGACACCCTGGGCCGCAGCCCAGGAAGAACCCACCGACCTAGTAGAGTGGGCCTGTACAGATTTTGGAACTGGCAAACCTGCCGTGGAACAAGCATGCTGGATAGTGAGCCTGATCCAGTGTACAATTGACTGCTTTGAAGCAGGGCACCCAATTTTATTGGGATCAGAGAATAAACAGCAAGCCCGATTTCCTGGCACGAGTGGTTCTCTTTATATACATCTTCAAAGCCCTCACAACATCCAAAGACTTTGAAGCCGTAACAACCGGAAACACAATAGGTTGGTTAATGTGAAACGCGGACACCACCTTAGGAAGAAATTGCTGACGAGTTCTGAGGTCAGCTCTGTCCTCATGGAAAATTAGGTAGGGACTCTTGTAAAACAATGCCCCCAACTCCGACACACGTCTTGCCAAGGCCAACAGCATGACTGTCTTCCCCGTAAGGTACTTTACGTCCAGCTCCTGTAACGGTTCAAACCAGTCCGACTGGAGGAACTGCAGCACCAAACGGAGATCCCAAGGTGCCGTGGGAGGCACAAAGGGATGTTGGATATGCAGAACACCTTTCAAGAACGTCTGGATCTCTGGGAGAGAAGCCAATTGTTTCTGAAAGAAAACAGACAAGGCCGAAATCTGGACTTTTATGGAGCCTAGACGTAGGCCCACATCCACTCCTGATTGCAGAAAAAGCAGGAAACGTCCCAGATGAAATTGCACCGCAGAATATAGTTTGCTCTCACACCAAGAGACATATTTCATCCAGATACAGTGGTAATGTTTAGACGTTACCCCTTTCCTGGCTTGCATCATAGTTGGGATGACCTTGTCAGGAATCCCTCTCTTGGCTAGAATCAGCCGTTCAACTTCTATGCCATTAAACATAGCCGCGGTAAGTCTTGATAGATGAACGGGCCCTGTTGCAGAAGACCCTCGCAAAGAGGTAGAGGCCACGGATCTTCGAGCAGCATCTCGAGAAGATCCGCATACCAGGCCATTCGCGGCCAGTACGGAGCAATGAGGATTGTTTGAACCCTTTCCCTTTTTATCCTTTTTAGAATTCTTGGGATCAGAGGAAGTGAAGGAAACACGTACACCAGCTGGTAGACCCACGGAGTTGTCAGGGCGACTACCGCCACTGCCTGTGGGTCTCACGACCTGGAACAATACCGCTTGAGCTTCTTGTTGAGTCGAGAGGCCATCATGTCGATTTGTGGATATCCCCACTGACGTGTAAACCACCGGAACACCTTCGGGTGAAGGCACCATTCCCCCGGGTGCAGGTAGTGTCTGCTGAGGAAGTCTGCTTCCCAGTTGTCTACTCCCGGAATGAAGATCGCCGACAACGCCACGGCTTGTTTTTCCGCCCAGAGGAGAATTATTGACACCTCAGACATTGCGGCTCTGCTTTTTGTTCTGCCCTGTTAGTTTATGTACGTCACTGCCGTCACATTGTCCGACTGGACCTGAATAGCCTGATTCTGAAGAAGAAATGTGGCATGCAGAAGGGCATTGTAGATAACCCTGAGTCCCAGGATGTTGATTGGAAGGACGACTTCCTGACTTGACCATCTTCCCTGAAACTGCACCCCCTGGGTGATTACGTCCCAACCTCTGAGGCGTGCGTCTGTGGTCAGCAGAATCCAATCCTCAATCCCGAACCTCCGACCCTTGACTAAGTGAGAAGATTGTAACCACCACAGGAGGGAGATCCTGGCTTTTGGCGACAGACAGATCCTCTGATGCATGTGAAGATGCAATCTGGACCATTTGTCCAACAGATCCAGCCTCGAAGGGCTTCGCATGAAACCTTCCATACTGAATCGCCCTGTAAGAGGCCACCATTTTCCCCAGAAGGTGTATGCAGAGATGCACAGAGATCCGGGTTGGCTTCAGTACAGCCCGAACCATCGACTGGATTACCATTGCCTTTTCCGAGGGAAGGAATACTTTCTGAGACTCCGTGTCTAGTATCATTTCCAGAAAAAGCAGCCTCTGTGTTGGGTCAAGGTGGGATTTTGGTAGGTTCAGAATCCACCAGTGATTAGCAGGGCCTGGAACTGGTAGTGACAGCCCTGCAGTGCAAACTGTAGATAAGCCTGATGAGGCGGCCAGATTGTAATAATAGGATTTTGGTACTTACCAGGTAAATCCTTTTCTTTGAATCCATAGGGGGCACTGGAGTACTCTTGGGATATGGACAGCTTAGCAGAAACAAAGGCACTGAATATTTAAATTTAGAACTCTCCACCCCTCCATATCCCAGAGTACCTCAGTGTACGACCTCAGTGTTTTTTACTGAGCCGAACAGGAACTATAGAGAGGTTGACAATGGAGAATTCCTATAACATAACGGACAACAACAAAGTTGACACATAACGTTACTGTCAACTAAACAGTTGACACCATAACCGATAAACCTTTATAATTTGAACCAATCTGTGAAAATGTGTTACCATAAGCTCCTCTGAGCTTAATACAACCCAGGTAAAACTGCTCTGGGTGGGCGTCCAGTGCCCCCTATGGATTCAAAGAAAAGGATTTACCTGGTAAGTACCAAAATCCTATTTTCTTTTTCATCCACTAGGGGTCACTGGAGTACTCTTGGGACGTACCAAAGCTTCCCTCGTGGGCGGGAGAGCTGTTTGACACCTGTAACAGTAGGCGGCCAAAGCTAGATGCTGATGCCGCAAACGTTTCAAACTTGTAAACGCGCACAGACGTGTGCACTGAAGACCATGTAGCCGCGTCGTAGAAGCTCCACGACCAGCTGGTCATGACGTCCCACAGAACCTGTGGGATGAGCTATTACTGACGTAGGCGACTGTAACTTAGCCTTAAGGTAAGCCTGACGTGTAGTCAGTTTTATCCAACTGGATAATGTCTGCTGAGAAGCTGGCTAACCCCACTTGGCAGCATCAGAGAGAACAAACAACGTATCCGTATTACGAACTGTAGACGTTCTGGACATATAAACGCGTAATGCGCGTACCACATTCAGAATTCTAGAATGTGCTGTCAACACAGGAACCACTATTGGTTTATTGATGTGAAAAATAAGAAATCGGAATTCGTCCGAAGTTCCGCTCTGTCATCAGGAAACCCAAATACGGTGGCTTGGAATACAAGGCACCCAAATTTGAAAAAACGCCTTGCCGAAGCTAAGGCTAGAAGAAAAAAAAAACGTTTTCCAAGTGAGAAACTTAATCCCCACTTGTTGTAAGGGTTCAAAATATGAAAACTGTAAGAAATCTGAACCCAGCTTCAAGTCGCATGGCGCTGTAGGTGGGATAAATGGAGGCTGCACTCTGAGGACACCCTGTAGAAAGGAGTGTACTGACGGCAATAGAGTCAATCGTCTTTGAAAATAAATTGACAACACAGATACCTGCACCCTCAGTGTAGATAAACGCAGTTCTCCATCCCACCCCGTCTGTAAAATAACAGAATACGGGTAACTTGAAAGATGATGTCGGAAACTTCCGAGCTTCACACCAACCTATATAGGCACGCCAAATTCTGTAATAATGAGCTGCCGTAACCGGCTTCCTAGCTCGTAACATGGTTGGTATAACCGATACTGTAAAGCCCTATCTCTTTTCTTAAGAGGGCGGTCTCAACAACCACCCCGTCAACCGCAGCCGCGGTAAATAGGTAAATAGGGGTAAAATAACGGTCCCTGTTATAACAGGTTGGACGTAGTATGAGCGGCCAAGGATCGTGTGTGAGTATTCCTTGGAGATTCGAGAAGCAAGCTCTCCGAAACCCATGAGATATCACTAGTATGACTGTGACGAACTGTCTTATGATCCGTTTTAGCAACGGAGAGAGCAGCGGAAAACGGTGGACCCAGATACACGAGGCTGTACGACCACGCGAATGTGAGAGCCTCCACCGCCACTGCCCTTGGGATCTGTTGTTCTGTACACATACTGAGCGTTTGTAATTGTGGCGAGATGCCATCATGTCCACCTGAGGGTAACCCCACCTGTGGACCCACATGTGAAACACCTCTGGATTTAATGCCCAGTCTCCTGGATGAAAATCCAGACGGCTGAGATCATCTGTCTAACAGATGTCCACTCCCGGAATGAACCCAGTTGACAATATCACCTTGTGGTATTCTGGGCAATTGAGGATTCGAGCTACCTCCCGCATTGCCATGCGGCTTCTCGGTCCTCCCTGGTTGTTGTGTATGCAACTCCCGTTGCGTTGTCTGACTGCACTTGGACAGACTGAAAGCGAAGCATGTAGTGCATTGTAAATTGCACGGAGTTCCAGGACATTTATAGACAGCAATCTGTCGTGATCCGTTTTAGAACCCCTGTCGCTGACCTTTTTAAACTGCAACTCCTCAACCTCTGAGACTCTCGCCCAGAGTAGAGACACCCTCGCCCCCCTGTGGGAAACGCGAGTGAAACCCGCCGAACTGAAGCGCTTCGAAAACACATCATTGTTCCTAATAGGCGAATACACCAATGTACCGCTAGTGTGCGTGGCTTTTGCACTAATTGTACCAGATGGTATAATCTGTTCTTTCTGGTGTAGTAGGTAAATCTTTGATTTACCGTATCTGTAATCATACCTAGGAATTGAAGTCGTTCAGACGGAATTAGATGCGATTGTTTTTGAACTTTACACTGCAACCGTGGTGTACGTTAGCAGCGCAAGTCAGAGGAACCTCTGTTGAGACAGAGCTCTTATGAGCAAATCGTCTAAGTATGGCACGATTGTCACTGCCAGGGCTCTGAGATGAGCTATCATCACCAACATCACTTTGGTGAATACCCGAGGCGCTGACAAGAGGCCAAACGGTAGAACCTGAAACGGTTAATGGTTGTGGCGTATTGCAAAACGCAAGAACCTGTGATGCGGTGACCAAACCGGAATGGGTAAATACGCATCCTGAAGATCAAGCGCAATCATGCAATCTTGTGGCTCCAAATATGCCAATAATAACCGCAGAAAATCCATTTTTAAACTGTAGTAAGTGACTTGCTGATTGAGACTGCGACGGAGCCCTCCGGCTTCGGTACCCCAAACAGAGGGAAATAAATAACCCTGACTCTGTTGGTGTACCAGGCCTGGAAATAAAAACAGCTGAAACCAGCAGAGACTGAATGGCAACCTGCCAAAACGCCTAATTTCGTCCGACAGAGGCAGTCTTGTCTTTTAACCTTTAAATAGCGGATACATCCATGAGTGGATGTCTGGAAACCCGGCAAATGTAACGTGTAAAGGCGCGCTTCCACAATTGGAAATTCGATATGGCCTAAGAGGCCCTCAAGCCACTGGCTTGTTGACTTTAGCGCCCTGGCGTTACAAGTCGTGACTGTTTTTGTACCACAGCCTTGAAAAGACTGAAGTCTAAAGGCTTTAAACGCCGGACCAAAGTATTTCCGTTTTGATACCGGAGGAGGCAATGGCTAGACATTTACCCCTCCCCCCCCCCGCGCCTTGGCCTGAATATCAAATTTAGGACCAAACAACTTCTGGCCTTGTCGTGTTGAAACTAGCGACGATGAAAAGCGAGAATCGAGGTAACAGGCGTCAGCAAAAGCTTTACAGAGATACTCTGCAGCTTCTCATTAACGATAAGTCTAACGTGATCGTCATTGTTTCCATACATAGAGCGCCTAGTGACCCAAATGTATCTTGGGTCTTTATAATGTTTGACACAGACGAATTCACCAATGGCGGATTCTCCCATTTAGATGTGGAAACGGGTAAATAGAGTTAAATCTTAGTCAGATATTCTAAATAAGAAACTCATTGAAGATCTGTCGTTTATTAAATTAGACGGATTAGATGTTAGAGTCTCTTTAGTCTCTGTAAACATTGAGACATTGACTCACTGGTCATTAGCAATGTATGGTTGTCAAAACCCGCACTACCTGACTGCTGGTTTAATGTGCCCTTCTCACTCGTAGTTATCGCTGTGAGGTTTGACATAGAATTTGCATTAAATTAGAAGACCAGTTAAATTAACAGGGAAGTTGGACCTTTGGAAAGGCTGAGACTCCTCCGTTAGAGCTGGCGGAGTAACTTCCGAGACTCCGATCTTACCGCTCCTGTCGAGCGGAGTCAATTTGAATTGCCAATGCTTAACATAGGATCTGGGACTGACCCGGCTTCCGGAGTGGAAACCTACAAAACAACTGAATCTGTGGTAGATTTATGTACAGACATTGTAGTAAACCTTATATTTAGTCTGTGTTGGAGCCTTACCCCTTATACAGACAGACACCACAATAGCCAAAGGACAGACACTTGCACGACTCAGTAAAATCTTTACTTAAGGTGCGTAATACATATACATATATATATATATATATATATATATATATATATATATTTATGGGCAAAATACAGTTCACATGGGCAGCCTATGTGAAACCTGAACCAAAATTCCCACTAACACCCCTGCGCCTCCGGTGGCGTTGAGATGTAGGGCAGGAATGTTCTGGAAATACCACTGGAAGAAACAGGAAACATGATTAAAATGGCCCCCATGTGCTTACACTGATACTCACAGGACAGGTTACAATACCTGCTGCAGTGAATATAGGCTCAATAGATTATTATACAGTGATAATCACAGTTTAGTATACACTGATAATCACAGTCTAGTATACACTGATAATCACATGCAGGTTACAATACAATCACAGGCAGGTCACATTTAATATAAGCTCTGCCTGCAGTTAATTCTGTATTAATATCTTCTATAGATATGGCAGCCTGTTAATATTAATATCTTCTATAGATATGGCAGCCTGTTAATATATATATAGGCTCAACAGCCTATTATACCGTGATTTTTCCCCTTGCAGCATTAATACCTTCTGGCAGCTGCAGCCACGCTGTAATCAGCCAGGTCCCCCACCCCCCCCTTCCCTGTACTCCCTGTAGCGCTGTGTCTCAGCGGGGAGCCGGGAAGCTCATTGCAGGGAGGCAAGGGACACATAGTTCAGAGCAGCTGAGGTCGGCTGGCCGGAGCGCGGCGTCGCTAGGCAAGCTGCGGCGGGTCTCCCTCTCTGAGCGGTGTACCGCTGACGGAGCGCCTGGCGGGAGGACGGAGCGCCTGGGGCGGGCGGTCGGAGCGGCAGACAGAGCGCTGGACGGAGCGGCTATCACGGCAGTGAGCGGTCGGCTTTACCCACGGACCCCACACAGCGGGGCGGCAGCCTGCGCTGACCGCCCCGTTTCCCCAGCATACCTTTTGTAGGGAGGTCTGCGACGCTTTCCGGTCATGGCTGCGACGGGGCTTCTATCTGTAAGCTTCGTCCAGCTCCTCAGGTCATGGCTGTGACGGGGCTTCTATGTGTAAGCTCCGTCCAGCTGTTAAAAAGTAAAAAGTAAAAAGTAAAAATGAAAAATTAATAAAATCTTCCACCAAGTGTGGGAAGTTCCCACAAGCCTTGTTATTGCTGTGAGCACGGAAAAAACACTGAGGTCGTACACTGAGGTACTCTGGGATATGGAGGGGTGGAGAGTTCTAAATTTAAAATATTCAGTGCCTTTGTTTCTGCTAAGCCGTCCATATCCCAAGAGTACTCCAGTGACCCCTAGTGGATGAAAAAGAAATGAAGGTACGCATCCTTGATATCCAGAGACACTAGGAATTCCCCCTCCTCCAGACCCGAGATCACCGCTCCCGGAGACTCCATCTTGAATTTGAACACTCGTAAGTATGGGTTCAACGACTTGAGGTTCAGAATTGGTCTTACCAAACCATCCGGCTTCGGTACTACAAATAAGATGGAATAGTAACCCTTGTTTTATAGATTAGGTTGAACTGGAACAATGACCTGGGTCTGTAACAGTTTTTGAATGGCGTCCTGTACGGTAATTCCTGCCTCTTGTGAAACTGGTAAGCCTGATTTGAAGAATCTGTGAGATGGGAGCTCCTGGAACTCCAGTCTGGAGCCCTGGGATATAAAGTCTATGACCCAGAGATCCTGGCACGATCTTGTCCAGATGCGACTTAAGAATTTTAGCCGGGCTCACACTTGACAGTCTTCCAGGCATTGCGGTCCACTATCATGCAGAAGGTTTTGAGGAAGCAGAGCCTGAACTCTGTTCCTGTGAACCGGCAGTAGCAGGTTTCCGTGGTTTACCTCTAGCACCTCTGGTGGTGGCAGTGGAACCTCTGGTCTTGCCCCTAAACTTAGCCATCCGAAAGGACTGTAACTTGGATCCTGGTATGTGGACTTACCCGCAGAAGCTTTGCAGATCCATTTGTCTAGTTCATCTCCAAATAAGGCCTTGCCTGTGAAAGGAAGGCCTTCCATGCCTTTCCTGGGGTCCGCACCTGCAGACCACTGGCGTAGCCATAAACCCCTGCGTGCAGACACTGCCATACCTGTAGTGCGTGCATTAATTAATCATATCTCCTTTATGGCTTCCACCATAAAGTTTGCAGAAGCAAAATAATCTCCGCTTGAGGCAAGGTATCTAACCCCTCAATTAGGTTACCCGACCATTTAGCAATGGTTCGCGTAATCCACCCACATCCTATAGAGGCTCTCTGGGCCACCCCGGCAGCTACATTCAAAGTTTTGAGTGTAGTCTCAATCTTACGATCAGCTGCATCCTTTAGGGAGGCTGCACAAAGGAACAGGTAACACCAGGAACAGGTGAGAGCCTGTTGACTGATGCATCCACTACCGGTGGATTCTCCCCTTTTTTCCTATCCTCAGGAGGAAAAGACGATAACAACCATTTAGAGATTTGAAATTTCTTATCAGGATTAACCCACGGTACTTCAAACAGGGTATTTAGTTACTTTGACACAGGAAAAGTGGGTGAGGATTTCTTCTTTACATTAAAATAAGAATTTACTTACCGATAATTCTATTTCTCGTAGTCCGTAGTGGATGCTGGGGACTCCGTCAGGACCATGGGGAATAGCGGCTCCGCAGGAGACAGGGCACAAAATTAAAGCTTTAGGATTAGGTGGTGTGTACTGGCTCCTCCCCCTATGACCCTCCTCCAAGCCTCAGTTAGGATACTGTGCCCGGACGAGCGTACACAATAAGGAAGGATATTGAATCCCGGGTAAGACTCATACCAGCCACACCAATCACACCGTATAACTTGTGATCTGAACCCAGTTAACAGTATGACAAACGTAGGAGCCTCTGAACAGACGGCTCACAACAATAACAACCCGAATTTGTTTGTAACAATAACTATGTACAAGTATTGCAGACAATCCGCACTTGGGATGGGCGCCCAGCATCCACTACGGACTACGAGAAATAGAATTATCGGTAAGTAAATTCTTATTTTCTCTAACGTCCTAAGTGGATGCTGGGGACTCCGTCAGGACCATGGGGATTATACCAAAGCTCCCAAACGGGCGGGAGAGTGCGGATGACTCTGCAGCACCGAATGAGAGAACTCAAGGTCCTCCTCAGCCAGGGTATCAAATTTGTAGAATTTTGCAAACGTGTTTGCCCCTGACCAAGTAGCAGCTCGGCAGAGTTGTAATGCCGAGACCCCCCGGGCAGCCGCCCAGGATGAGCCCACTTTCCTTGTGGAATGGGCCTTGACAGATTTAGGTTGTGGCAAGCCTGCCACAGAATGTGCAAGTTGAATTGTGCTACAAATCCAACGAGCAATCGTCTGCTTAGAAGCAGGAGCACCCATCTTGTTGGGTGCATACAATATAAACAGTGAGTCAGACTTTCTGACTCCCGCCGTTCTTGAAATATATATTTTCAATGCCCGGACCACGTCCAACAACTTGGAATCCTCCAAATCGTTAGTAGCCGCAGGCACCACAATAGGCTGGTTCAGGTGAAACGCTGACACCACCTTAGGCAGAAAATGAGGACGCGTCCGCAGTTCTGCCCTGTCCGTATGGAAAATCAGATATGGGCTCTTATATGATAAAGCCGCCAATTCTGATACTCTCCTGGCTGAAGCCAGGGCCAATAGCATGGTTACTTTCCATGTAAGATACTTCAACTCCACCGATTTGAGCGGCTCAAACCAATGGGATTTGAGAAAATCCAAGACTACATTAAGATCCCACGGTGCCACTGGGGGCACAACCGGGGGCTGTATATGTAGTACTCCTTTTACAAAAGTCTGGACTTCAGGAACTGAAGCCAATTCTTTCTGGAAGAAAATCGACAGGGCCGAAATTTGAACCTTAATGGACCCCAATTTGAGGCCCATAGACAATCCTGTTTGCAGGAAATGTAGGAATCGACCCAGTTGAAATTCCTCCGTGGGGGCCTTCCTGGCCTCACACCACGCAACATATTTTCTCCAAATGCGGTGATAATGTTGTGCAGTCACCTCCTTCCTGGCTTTTACCAGTGTAGGAATGACCTCTTCCGGAATGCCTTTTTCCCTTAGAATTCGGCGTTCAACCGCCATGCCGTCAAACGCAGCCGCGGTAAGTCTTGGAATAGACACGGTCCCTGCTGAAGCAGGTCCCGTCTTAGAGGTAGAGGCCACGGATCCTCCGTGAGCATCTCTTGAAGTTCCGGGTACCAAGTTCTTCTTGGCCAATCCGGAGCCACTAGTATCGTTCTTACTCCCTTTTGCCGTATAATTCTCAGTACTTTTGGTATGAGAGGCAGAGGAGGGAACACATACACTGACTGGAACACCCACGGTGTTACCAGAGCGTCCACAGCTATTGCCTGAGGGTCTCTTGACCTGGCGCAATACCTGTCCAGTTTTTTGTTGAGGCGGGACGCCATCATATCCACCATTGGTTTTTCCCAACGGTTCACAATCATGTGGAAGACTTCTGGATGAAGTCCCCACTCTCCCGGGTGTAGATCGTGTCTGCTGAGGAAGTCTGCTTCCCAGTTGTCCACTCCCGGAATGAATACTGCTGACAGTGCTATCACATGATCTTCCGCCCAGCGAAGAATCCTTGCAGCTTCTGCCATTGCTGTCCTGCTTCTTGTGCCGCCCTGTCTGTTTACGTGGGCGACTGCCGTGATGTTGTCCGACTGGATCAACACCGGCTGACCCTGAAGCAGGGGTTTTGCCAGACTTAGAGCATTGTAAATCGCTCTTAGCTCCAGTATATTTATGTGAAGAGACATCTCCAGGCTTGACCATACTCCCTGGAAGTTTCTTCTCTGTGTGACCGCTCCCCAGCCTCTCAGACTGGCATCCGTGGTCACCAGGACCCTGTCCTGTATGCCGAATCTGCGGCCCTCTAACAGATGAGCACTCTGCAACCACCACAGAAGAGACACCCTTGTCCGTGGCGATAAGGTTATCCGCTGATGCATCTGCAGATGTGATCCGGACCATTTGTCCAGCAGATCCCACTGAAAAGTTCGTGCGTGGAATCTGCCGAATGGAATCGCTTCGTAAGAAGCCACCATCTTTCCCAGGACTCTTGTGCATTGATGCACAGACACTTTCCCTGGTTTTAGGAGGTTCCTGACAAGTTCGGATAACTCCCTGGCTTTCTCCTCCGGAAGAAACACCTTTTTCTGAACCGTGTCCAGAATCATTCCCAGGAACAGCAGACGTGTCGTCGGGGTCAACTGAGATTTTGGAAAATTTAGAATCCACCCGTGTTGTTGCAGCACTAGTCGGGTTAGTGCTACTCCGTCCTCCAGCTGTTCTCTGGACCTTGCCCTTATCAGGAGATCGTCCAAGTAAGGGATAATTAATACGCCTCTTCTTCGCAGACGAATCATCATTTCGGCCATTACCTTGGTAAAGACCCGAGATGCCGTGGACAATCCAAACGGCAGCGTCTGAAAATGATAATGACAGTTTTGCACCACGAACCTGAGGTACCCTTGATGTGAAGGGCAAATTGGGACATGCAGGTAAGCATCCTTTATGTCCAGGGACACCATAAAGTCCCCTTCTTCCAGATTCGCTATCACTGCTCTGAGTGACTCCATCTTGAACTTGAATTTTTGTATGTACAGGTTCAAAGATTTCAGATTTAGAATAGGTCTTACCGAGCCGTCCGGCTTCGGTACCACAAATAGCGTGGAGTAATACCCCTTTCCCTGTTGTAGGAGGGGTACCTTGACTATCACCTGCTGAGAAAACAGCTTGTGAATGGCTTCCAATACCGTCGCCCTGTCTGAGGGAGACGTTGGCAAAGCAGACTTTAGGAACCGGCGAGGGGGAGACTTCTCGAATTCCAACCTGTAACCCTGAGATACTACCTGCAGGATCCAGGGGTCCACCTGTGAGCAAGCCCACTGTGCGCTGAAATTCTTGAGTCGACCCCCCACCGCTCCTGAGTCCGCTTGTAAGGCCCCAGCGTCATGCTGAGGGCTTTGCAGAACCCTGAGAGGGCTTCTGTTCCTGGGCAGGGGCTGTTTGCTGCCCTCTCTTACCCCTTCCTCTGCCCCGAGGCAGATATGACTGTCCTTTTGTCCGCTTGTTCTTATAGGACCGAAAGGACTGCGGCTGAAAAGACGGTGTCTTTTTCTGTTGGGAGGGGGTCTGAGGTAAAAAGGTGGATTTTCCGGCAGTTGCCGTGGCCACCAGATCCGATAGACCGACGCCAAATAATTCCTCCCCTTTATACGGCAATACTTCCATATGTCGTTTGGAATCCGCATCACCTGACCACTGTCGCGTCCATAAACTCCTTCTGGCAGATATGGACATCGCATTTACTCTCGATGCCAGAGTGCAAATATCTCTCTGAGCATCTCGCATATAAAGGAAAGCATCCTTTAATTGCTCTATAGTCAATAAAATACTGTCCCTATCCAGGGTATCAATATTTTCAGTCAGGGAATCCAACCAGACGACCCCAGCACTGCACATCCAGGCTGAGGCGATGGCTGGTCGCAGTATAACACCAGTATGTGTGTATATACTTTTTAGGGTAGTTTCCAGTCTCCTATCAGCTGGATCCCTGAGGGCGGCCGTATCAGGAGACGGTAACGCCACTTGTTTTGATAAGCGTGTGAGCGCCTTATCCACCCTAGGGGGTGTTTCCCAGCGCGCCCTAACCTCTGGCAGGAAAGGGTATAATGCTAATAACTTTTTTGAAACTAGCACTTTTCTATCTGGGTTAACCCACGCTTCATCACATACATCATTTAATTCCTCTGATTCAGGAAAAACTACAGGTAGTTTTTTCACCCCCCACATAATACCCCTTTTTGTGGTACTTGCAGTATCAGAGATATGCAAAGCCTCCTTCATTGCCGTGATCATATAACGTGTGGCCCTACTTGAAAATACGTTTGTTTCATCACCGTCGACACTAGATTCAGTGTCTGTGTCTGGGTCTGTGTCGACCGACTGAGGTAAAGGGCGCTTTACAGCCCCTGACGGTGTCTGAGACGCCTGGGCAGGTACTAACTGGTTTGCCGGCCGTCTCATGTCGTCAACTGATTTTTGTAATGTGCTGACATTATCACGTAATTCCATAAACAAAGCCATCCATTCCGGTGTCGACTCCCTGGGGGGTGACATCACCATTATCGGCAATTGCTCTGCCTCCACACCAACATCGTCCTCATACATGTCGACACACACGTACCGACACACAGCAGACACACAGGGAATGCTCTTATCGAAGACAGGACCCCACTAGCCCTTTGGGGAGACAGAGGGAGAGTTTGCCAGCACACACCCAAGCGCTATAATATATATGGGAACAACCTTATATAAGTGTTGTTCCTTATAGCAGCTTAAATATATCAAAATATCGCCAAAAAATGCCCCCCCTCTCTGTTTTACCCTGTTTCTGTAGTGCAGTGCAGGGGAGAGTCCTGGGAGCCTTCCTCACAGCGGAGCTGATCAGGAAAATGGCGCTGTGTGCTGAGGAGAATAAGCCCCGCCCCCTATTTCGGCGGGCTTTTCTCCCGGAGTTTTAGATATCTGGCATGGGTTAAATACATACATATAGCCTCAATGGCTATATGTGATGTATTCTTTTGCCATAAAGGTATTAAATATTGCTGCCCAGGGCGCCCCCAGCAGCGCCCTGCACCCTCCGTGACCGCTTGGTGTGAAGTGTGTGACAACAATGGCGCACAGCTGCAGTGCTGTGCGCTACCTTCATGAAGACTGAAGAGCCTTCTGCCGCCTGTTTCCGGACCTTCAATCTTCAGCATCTGTAAGGGGGGTCGGCGGCGCGGCTCCGGGACGAACCCCAGGGTGAGACCTGTGTTCCGACTCCCTCTGGAGCTAATGGTGTCCAGTAGCCTAAGAATCCAATCCATCCTGCACGCAAGTGAGTTGAAATTCTCTCCCCTAAGTCCCTCGATGCAGTGAGCCTGTTGCCAGCAGGACTCACTGAAAATAAAAAACCTAAAAACTTTTTCTAAGCAGCTCTTTAGGAGAGCCACCTAGATTGCACCCTGCTCGGACGGGCACAAAAACCTAACTGAGGCTTGGAGGAGGGTCATAGGGGGAGGAGCCAGTACACACCACCTAATCCTAAAGCTTTATTTTTGTGCCCTGTCTCCTGCGGAGCCGCTATTCCCCATGGTCCTGACGGAGTCCCCAGCATCCACTTAGGACGTTAGAGAAAATAAGATTCCTCACTCTCCTTTGTCACCTTATCAGGGATATTGAGGGCTTCCCTGATGGCATCTATAAGAGCCTCTATTCCCTGCGACAGAGTACCCTCCCCCATCTCTGAATCTACCTCATCATCCTCCATTTCTGATCCCTCATCAGAGTCAGACTGCAGGATATGGGCCAAAGTACGTTTTTGCTGACAAATGGCAGGGGACTGAGACGCTGGTTTGGGTACTGAGTTTTTTTTCATAAACTCAGTCATAGATTGTCTTAAGTATTGCGTCTCTTTATCATTCTGAGATAACTTAGTAGAAATTGTGGAAATCTTTCCCCTAATGGAGTCCAGCCATGCTGGTTCTGCCCCACTAGAATGGGAAGGGATACTACACTGAGTACACACTAGTGAACCCCCTGGAGAAGAGGATCACTGCGCCTTACATGAAACACACTCTTTGCCTGATATACTGTAACAGTGATAGCACACACACACACAGGAAAAGGTTAAATGCACAATTAACCCACAAAGAGCCCTTCCAGGGAGAGACAGAGAGAGTATGGAACCAGAACACGGCGCCCTTATCGCTAATGTCAAGCTTAGACGGTTCGCAGACTAAGTACCTAGATTAGGGATTTAGTACATTAATAATCACTCCCCCCCTGCTATGAACCCCTGGTACCGCTGAGCCTCTCCAGAGGAGCTGCGCATCCCTGTCAGTCAGTCAGTGTCTGTGTCAGCTGCAGTAGGGAAAATGGCGCTTGTGAGCTGCTGGATCCGCTCACAGTGAAGGCCCGCCCCTTCAATGCCGCGCGTTCTTCCCGCTCTTCTTTATACTGGCTGTAGGTGTCTATGTGCATAAAATGGAGACCGACTCCTTTTATGGCTTTGTTGCCAGTCTGGGTACTGCGTCCGCTGTTCAGCGTCTTTGTTGGTACACAGTTGGGAGACGCAGTCCGCCCTGTTTAGAAGCCGTGCGTCTCCGTACCCTCATGCCGCCATAATGGCTGGCAACCCACTAACCTGGACGCCGGCTTAGCACTCGCCACTCTTCTGGCTCTGTTAGGGGTGGCGGCGTGCTGCGTGAATGTACGCTCGCAGTCGTGGGGTTTGCAAATAGTTCCCTCAGTAGCTAGCTTCCCATCAGCGGGGATCGGGACCATTAAACCCGAGAGAGGTTGGGCCGTTCTCCACCCTAAGTCCCACGAAGCAGGCAGGCTGGTGCCATCCAGTTCTGCCTGAAAATAAACTCAAAAAATAAATGAAGAAAATTCTTCAGGAGCTTCCAGAGATGTGACCGGCTCCTCCGAGCACATTTTCTAAACTGAGTCTGGAAGGAGGGGCATAGAGGGAGGAGTCAGGAATCAAACTTCTATAGTGCCCATGTCTATACCCTATGGTACTAAATAGATTCCCAGTATCCCCTAGGACGTAAGAGAAAAGGAGATTTATGATAGACTTACCATGGTTAAATCTCTTTCTGCGAGGCACATTGGTTCCAAAGGGAAACATCGGGGTGTAGAAATGGATCTTGATCCAGGCACCAACAGGCTAAAGCTTTAGACTGTCCCAGGATGCATTGGGGCCTCCTCTATAACCCCGCCTCCAGGCACTGTGAGCTCAGTTTCGTTAACTCAGTCCAATGCAGGAGCAGGTAAAAGAAGGCAGATGTTCATCACCTAGAACCACGTTCTCACGACAGGAGAAGGGACTAGCGGCTAATTCCATACAAACCCATAGAGGCTCGGTGCGTCAGAGTGGGCGCCCTGTGGAACCAATGTACCTCGCAAAAAGATTTAACCATGGTAAGTCTACCATAAATCTCCTTTTCTGCAGCGGGGTACATTGGTTCCACAGGGAAACATCGGGGATGTCCTAAAGCAGTTACTCATGGGAGGGGACGTGCCGTAGCGGGTATGAGAACCCGGCATCTAAAGGAAGCATCCTGGGAGGCGGAAGTATCGAAGGCATAGAACCTATTGAACGTGTTCACCGAGGACCACGTAGACGCCTTGCACAATTGTTCAGTGGACGCGCCTCGGCGGGTCGCCCAAGAAGATCCAACAGACGAGTAGAATTGGCTTTGATTGCAGCAGGAGCTGGAAGGCCAGGCTGCACATAGGCTTGTGCAATCACCATTTTAATCCATCTGGCCAAGGTTTGCTTATTCGCAGGCCAGCCATGTTTGTGAAAACCAAAGAGTACAAAAAGGGTATCTGACCTCCTGATAGAGGCAGTCCTCTCCACATAAATACGGAGAGACCTTACCACATCCAAAGACCGCTCTTTGGAGGACAAATCAGAAGAGATAAAGGGGGTCATTCTGACCCGATCGCACGCTGCAGTTTTTCACAGCAGTGAATTCGGGTCTGAACTGCGCATGCGCCGCGACCGCAATGTGCAGGCGCATGCTGCCCGGTAACAGGAAACGCCGGGCAGCGTGGGTCCTTATGAAGAAAGCGATCACAGCGGCGATTGCAAGGTGAATGACAGCAAGAAGGCGTTTCTGGGTGGCAACTGACCGTTTTCTTGGAGTGCCGTGGAAAACGCAGGCGTGTCCAGGCATTTGCAGGGCGGGTGTCTGACGTCAATTCCGAGACCTGACAGGCTGAAGTGATCGCAGTGGCTGAGTAAGTTCAGAGCTACTCAGAAACTGCACAAAAACGTTTTACACCGCTCCCCTGCACAAACGATCGCACTCTTGCTATGCTAGAATACACTCCCCCATAGGCGGCGACTATTTGATCGCACGGCTGCAAAAAACTGCTACCGTGCGATCAACTCGGAATGACCCCTAAAGGCCGCAACCACAATCTCTTAGTTAAGGTGGAAAGATGACATCACCTTAGGCAAATAGCCAGGGTGAGTTCTAAGAACCGCTTGGTCACGGTGAAAAATCAGAAAGGGTTGACGACAGGACAGAGCGCCTAGGTATGACACCTTCCTAGCAGAGGCAATAGCCAGTAGGAACAGGACCTTGACAGTGAGCCATTTAAGGTACACTTATTCAAGAGATTCAAATGGAGACTCTTGCAGGGCATTCAGGAAAACAGACCCCATGGAGCCACAGGAGGGACATAGGGAGGCTGAATCCGAAAAACACCCTGAGTGAAAGTATGAACGTCAGTAATAGACGCTATTTTTCTCTGAAACCACACCGACAAGGCAGAGATATGAACCTTGAGGGAAGCCAGACGAAGGCCTAAGTCCAGGCCTTGTTGCAGAAATGCCAGAAGTCTGGAAGTTCTGAATTTGTATACATCATAATTCTTAGCAGCACACCAGGTGAAGTAAGAAGTCCAGACCCTGTAATAAATCCGCACAGAAGCCAGTATGCGGGCCTTCAGCATAGTTTGGATAACCGCTTCGGAGAATCCTTTGGCCTTCAGGAGTGAGGCTTCAAGAGCCACGCCATCAAAGCCAGTCTGGCCAGGTCCGGGTAGACACAAGGGCCCTGAACGAGGAGGGCTGGGCGTTGAGGAAGTAGAAGAGGACGCTCTATCGATAAACCCAGCAGGTGTGAGAACCAATGCCGTCTGGGCCATTGCTGAAGCAACTAGAAGTAGTATTCCTCCTTGTTTGAATTTCCGCAGTACCCTGGGCAGGAGTGACACTGGAGGGAACACGTAGGGCAGCCGAAAGATCCATGGAATTACCAGTGAGTCCACAAACGCTACTTGAGGATCCCTGGTCCTTGATCCGAAGACCGGAACTTGGTGATTGTGTCGAGGCGCCATCAGGTCTACATCTGGTAGGCCCCACTTGTCCACTAGGAGTTGAAAGACATCCTGGTGAAGACTCCACTCTCCAGCGTGCACGTCCTGACGACTGAGGAAATCCGCTTCCCAGTTGAGGACTCCCGGAATGAACACTGCCGATATTGCTGGCAGATGGCGTTCCGCCTTGATGGTTTACGTATGCCACCATGGTGGCGTTGTCTGATCGTACTAAACAGGCCTGTTCTGTATCAGAGGCTGGACAAGAAATAAAGGATTGAACATTGCCCGCAATTTCAGAATGTTTATCGGGAGGAGTGATTCCACCATGGTCCACCGACCCTGGAGAGAGAGTGTTGCTACAACACCACGCCCCAACCTCTCAGACTGGCGTCCGTTGTCAGTCAGACGCAGTTACGGATCCAGAAGGGACGGCCCTGCAGCCACCAGGTCGGTGACCGACAAACCTCCGGCGTCAAGGAGATCATGCGAGACCTGATCCGATGAGGTAGGCCTTCCCACTTGGAAAGGATTAACCTCTGCAGAGGGCGGGAATGAAATTGAGCGTACTCTACCATGTCAAACGCAGACACCATGAGGCCTAGTACTTGCATCGCCAAGTGTATCGACACTCTTGAGCGAGAGAGAAAGTATCGGATACTGTCCTGAAGTTTCAGGACCTTCTATGGAGACAGAAACAGCCGTTGACTGCGCTTGTCCAGCAGTGCCCCCAGGTGCACCCTGCTCCGAGCAGGGACCAGCGAGGACTTCTTCCAGTTGATAAGCCACCTGTGGGCTTGTAGGAAGTTTACAGTCAGTTGTAGATGACTGAGGAGGACATTGTGGGAGTTTGCCACAATCAGCAAGTCGTCCAGGTACAGCAGGATCCTGACTCCCTGGCGACGGAAATGAGCAGTCATCACGGCCATAACCTTGGTGAAGATTCGGAGGGCCGTGGCCAGTCCAAACGGCAGAGCCTGGAATTGATAGTGAAGGTTGCCAATAGCAAACCACAGATATTGCTGATGCGATATGGCAATAGGTATATGCAGGTAAGCATCTCGTATATCCAGGGATACCATATAGTCTCCGGGTTCCATGGCCAGTACAATTGAGCACAGTGTTTCCATACGGAACTTGGACACTCTCAAAAACTTGTTCAGTGATTTGAAGTTGAATATAGGCCGGAAAGACCCATTGTGTTTCGGGACTAAAAACAGGGTTGAGTAGTTTCCTCTGCCTCTCTGGGACAGAGGTACCGGCACCACCACTCCTGTATCCAGGAGAGAACGCACAACCAGTTGGAGAGCTTGAACGGTTCCGAAGGGATAACCGTTGTGCAGAACTGGCGAGGGGGCTGTCTCTTGAAAGAGACTGCGTACCCATGAGAGAAAACTTCTCACACCCATGCGTCTGAAGTGGTCTTCAACCAGACCTCGGTGAATCGCAGAGGTCGGCCTCCCACCCGGGGGTCCCCCAGGGGGAGGCCCGCACCATCATGCAGCAGGCTTGTCGTGTTTAGAAGCAGGCTGACGGGCTGCCTAGGATTGTTTTGCCTTGGGCTTAGTGGTTTTGGGAGCACGAGATTGTCTCGGGTATGCATGACCTTTGGCTTTCCCTTGAGGTGGAAAGGAGTGAACAGTGGTACCTTTTGCCTTCTGCGCAGAAGGATTAGTATTTGGGAGAAAAGCGGTCTTAGCAGCCGCTAAGTTAGTCACAATTTTATTGAGATCTTCCCCAAATAGGATGTCCCCCTAAAAAGGGAGTACCTCCAAGGTCTTTTTGGAGTCCAGGTCCACCTTTCATGACCTCAACCACAGAATACGGCGAGCCAGGATGGATGTAGTCGATGCCTTGGCCGCCAACACACCCGCCTCAGAGGACGCCTCCTGAATGTAAAAGGCGGCGGTGATAATATGAGACAGGTATTGTCTGGCAATTCCTTTTGCAGCCCAGGAGGCTATAGTGGGTCTATGTACAGCACCAGTAAGGGAGTAAATAGACTTCAGGCATCCCTCCACACGTTTATCTGTCGGTTCCTTCAGTGAGGTAACAGTGGTGACAGGCAGAGTAGATGACTCCACGAGACGGGTGACATGGGAATCCACCGGCGGTGAGTTTTCCCACTTGTTACATAACTCTGAAGGGAGAGGATAGCGAGCTACGATCCTTTTAGACAGGGAGAATTTCTTTCCTGGAGAAGACAAGGGTTCTTTACGTATATCTACTAAATGGTCAGAATGCGGTAATACAGTTTCTCTGACGTCCTAGTGGATGCTGGGAACTCCTTAAGGACCATGGGGAATAGACGGGCTCCGCAGGAGACTGGGCACTCTAAAAGAAAGATTAGGTACTATCTGGTGTGCACTGGCTCCTCCCTCTATGCCCCTCCTCCAGACCTCAGTTAGATTTCTGTGCCCGGCCGAGCTGGATGCACACTAGGGGCTCTCCTGAGCTCCTAGAAAGAAAGTATATGTTAGGTTTTTTATTTTACAGTGAGACCTGCTGGCAACAGGCTCACTGCAACGAGGGACTAAGGGGAGAAGAAGCGAACCTACCTGCTTGCAGCTAGCTTGGGCTTCTTAGGCTACTGGACACCATTAGCTCCAGAGGGATCGACCGCAGGACCCGTCCTTGGTGTTCGTTCCCGGAGCCGCGCCGCCGTCCCCCTTACAGAGCCAGAAGCATGAAGATGGTCCGGAAAATCGGCGGCAGAAGACTTCAGTCTTCACCAAGGTAGCGCACAGCACTGCAGCTGTGCGCCATTGCTCCTCATACACACTTCACACTCCGGTCACTGAGGGTGCAGGGCGCTGGGGGGGGGGGGGCGCCCTGAGCAGCAATAGAAACACCTTGGCTGGCAAAATAATCACAATATATAGCCCCAGAGGCTATATATGTGATAATTACCCCTGCCAGAATCCATAAAAAAGCGGGAGAAAAGTCTGCGAAAAAGGGGCAGAGCTATCTCCCTCGGCACACTGGCGCCATTTTCTCTTCACAGTGTAGCTGGAAGACAGCTCCCCAGGCTCTCCCCTGTAGTTTTCAGGCTCAAAGGGTTAAAAAGAGAGGGGGGGCACTAAATTTAGGCGCAATATTATATATACAAGCAGCTATTGGGGAAAATTCACTCAGTGATAGTGCTTATCCCTACATTATATAGCGCTCTGGTGTGTGCTGGCATACTCTCTCTCTGTCTCCCCAAAGGGCTGTGTGGGGTCCTGTCCTCAGTCAGAGCATTCCCTGTGTGTGTGCGGTGTGTCGGTACGGCTGTGTCGACATGTTTGATGAGGAGGCTTATGTGGAGGCGGAGCAGATGCCGATAAATGGGATGTCGCCCCCTGTGGGCCGACACCAGAGTGGATGGATAGGTGGAAGGTATTAACCGACAGTGTCAACTCCTTACATAAAAGGCTGGATGACGTAACAGCTATGGGACAGCCGGCTTCTCAGCCCGCGCCTGCCCAGGCGTCTCAAAGGCCATCAGGGGCTCAAAAACGCCCGCTCCCTCAGATGGCAGACATAGATGTCGACACGGAGTCTTACTCCAGTGTCGACGAGGTTGAGACATATACACAATCCACTAGGAACATCCGTTACATGATCCCGGCAATAAAAAATGTGTTACACATTTCTGACATTAACCCAAGTACCACTAAAAAAGGGTTTTATGTTTGGGGAGAAAAAGCAGGCAGTGTTTTGTTCCCCCATCCAATGAGTGAATGAAGTGTGAAAAAGCGTGGGTTCCCCCGATAAGAAACTGATAATTTCTAAAAAGTTACTGATGGCGTACCTTTTCCCGCCAGAGGATAAGTTACGCTGGGAGATATCCCCTAGGGTGGATAAGGCGCTCACACGTTTGTCAAAAAAGGTGGCACTGCCGTCTTAGGATACGGCTACTTTGAAGGTACCTGCTGATAAAAAGCAGGAGGCTATCCTGAAGTCTGTATTTACACACTCAGGTACTAGACTGAGACCTGCAGATAGTGCTGCTGCAGCGTGGTCTGTAACCCTGTCAAACAGGGATACTATTTTGCGAACATAAGACATCGTCTTATATATGAGGGATGCACAGAGGGATATTTTGCCTGCTGGCATCCAGAATTAATGCAATGTCCATTCTGTCAGGAGGGTATTAGAGACCCGACACTGGACAGGTGATGCTGACTTTAAAAGGCACATAGAGCCTTATAAGGGTGAGGAATTGTTTGGGGATGGTCTCTGGGACCTCGTATCCACAGCAACAGCTGGGAAGAAATTTTTTTACCTCAGGTTTCCTCACAGCCTAAGAAAGCACTGTATTATCAGGTACAGTCCTTTCGGCTTCAGAAAAGCAAGCGGGTCAAAGGCGCTTCCTTTCTGCACAGAGACGAGGGAAGAGGGAAAAAGCTGCACCAGTCAGCCAGTTCCCAGAATCAAAATTCTTCCCCCGCTTCCTCTGAGTCCACCGCATGACGCGGGGGCTCCACAGGCGTAGCCAGGTACGGTGGGGGGCCGCCTCAAAAATTTCAGCGATCAGTGGGCTCGCTCACAGGTGGATCCCTGGATCCTTCAAGTAGTATCTCAGGGGTACGGGCTGGAATTCGAGGCGTCTCCCCCCCGCCGTTTCCTCAAATCTGCCTTGCCGACAACTCCCTCAGGCAGGGAGGCTGTGCTAAAGGCAATTCACAAGCTGTATTCCCAGCAGGTGATAGTCAAGGTGCCCCTACTTCAACAAGGACGGGGTTACTATTCCACACTTTTTGTGGTACCGAAACTGGACGGTTCGGTGAGACCCATTTTAAATTTGAAGTCCTTGAACACATACATAAAAAAATTCAAGTTCAAGATGGAATCGCTCAGGGCGGTTATTGCAAGCCTGGAGAAGGGGGATTATATGGTATCCCTGGACATCAAGGATGCTTACCTACATGTCCCCATTTACCATCCTCACCAGGAGTACCTCAGATTTGTGGTACAGGATTGCCATTACCAATTCCAAACACTGCCGTTTGGACTGTCCACGGCACCGAGGGTCTTTACCAAGGTAATGGCAGAAATGATGATACTCCTTCGAAAAAAGGGAGTTTTTAATTATCCCGTACTTGGACGATCTCCTTATAAAGGCGAGGTCCATGGAGCAGTTGTTGGTCGGAGTAGCACTATCTCGGGAAGTGCTACAACAGCACGGATGGATTATATACATTCCAAAGTCACAGCTGGTTCCTACCACACGCCTGCTGTTCCTGGGGATGGTTCTGGACACAGAACAGAAAAAAGTGTTTCTCCCGCAGGAGAAAGCCAAGGAGCTGTCATCTCTAGTCAGAGACCTCCTGAAACCAAAACAGGTATCGGTGCATCACTGCACACGAGTCCTGGGAAAAATGGTAGCTTCTTACGAAGCAAAATTCCATTCGGCAGGTTCCATGCAAGAACCTTTCAGTGGGACCTCTTGGACAAGTGGTCGGAATCGCATCTTCAGATGCATCGGCTGATAACCCTGTCTCCAAGGACCAGGGTATCTCTACTGTGGTGGCTGCAGAGTGCTCATCTTCAAGAGGGCCGCAGATTCGGCATACAGGACTGGGTCCTGGTAACCACGGATGCCAGCCTTCGAGGCTGGGGGGCAGTCACACTGGGAAGAAATTTCCAAGGACTTTGGTCAAGTCAGGAGTCGTCCCTACACATAAATATTCTGGAACTGAGGGCCATTTACAATGCCCTAAGTCTGGCAAGGCCTCTGCTTCAAAACCAGCCGGTACTGATCCAATCAGACAACATCACGGCAGTCGCCCATGTAAACCGACAGGGCGGCACAAGAAGCAGGATGGCGATGGCAGAAGCCACAAGGATTCTCCGATGGGCGGAAAATCACGTCTTAGCACTGTCAGCAGTGTTCATTCCGGGAGTGGACAACTGGGAAGCAGACTTCCTCAGCAGACACGACCGACACCCGGGAGAGTGGGGACTTCATCCAGAAGTCTTCCAACTGTTGGTAAACCGTTGGGAAAGGCCACAGGTGGACATGATGGCGTCCCGCCTAAACAAAAAACTAGATATTGCGCCAGGTCAAGGGACCCTCAGGCAATAGCGGTGGACGGTCTAGTGACACCGTGGGTGTACCAGTCGGTTTATGTATTCCCTCCTCTGCCTCTCATACCAAAGGTACTGAGAATAATAAGAAAACGAGGAGTAAGAACGATACTCGTGGTTCCGGATGGGCCAAGAAGAGCTTGGTACCCAGAACTTCAAGAAATAATATCAGAGGACCCATGTCCTCTACCGCTCAGACAGGATCTGCTACAGCAGGGGCCCTGTCTGTTCCAAGACTTACCGCGGCTGCGTTGGACGGCATGGCGGTTGAATTCCGGATCCTAAAGCAAAAGGGCATTCCGGAGGAAGTCATTCCTACGCTGATAAAAGCCAGGAAAGAAGTAACCGCAAACCATTATCACCGTATTTGGCGAAAATATGTTGCATGGTGTGAGGCCAGGAAGGCCCCAACCGAGGAATTTCAGCTGGGTCGTTTTCTGCACTTCCTACAGTCAGGAGTGACTATGGGCCTAATTTTGGGTTCCATTAAGGTCCAGATTTCGGCTCTGTCGATTTTCTTCCAGAAAGAACTGGCTTCACTGCCTGGAGTACAGACATTTGTAAAGGGAGTGCTACATATTCAGACCCTTTTTTGTGCCTTCTGTGGCACCTTGGGATCTCAACGTGGTGTTGAGTTTCTTAAAATCACATTGGTTTGAGCCACTTAAAACTGTGGATTTGAAATATCTCACGTGGAAAGTGGTCATGTTATTGGCCTTGGCTTCGGCCAGGCGTGTGTCAGAATTGCCGGCTTTGTCATGTAAAAGCCCTTATCTGATCTTCCATATGGATAGGGCAGAATTGAGGACTCGTCCCCAGTTTCTCCCTAAGGTGGTATCAGCTTTTCACTTGAACCAACCTATTGTAGTGCCTGCGGCTACTAGGGACTTGGAAGATTCCAAGTTACTGGACGTAGTCAGGGCCTTAAAAATGTATATTTTCAGGACGGCTGGAGTCAGGAAAACTGACTCGTTTTTTATCCTGTAGGCACCCAACAAAATAGGTGCTCCTGCTTCTAAGCAGACTATTGCTCGCTGAATTTGTAGCACAATTCAGCTGGAGCATTCTGCGGCTGGATTGCCGCATCCTAAATCAGTAACAGCCCATTCCACGAGGAAAGTGGGCTCATCTTGGGCGGCTGCCCGAGGGGTCTCGGCTTTACAACTTTGCCGAGCTGCAACTTGGTCAGGGGCAAACACGTTTGCTAAATTCTACAAATTTGATACCCTGGCTGAGGAGGACCTTGAGTTCTCTCATTCGGTGCTGCAGAGTCATCCGCACTCTCCCGCCCGTTTGGGAGCTTTGGTATAATCCCCATGGTCCTTACGGAGTTCCCAGCATCCACTAGGACGTCAGAGAAAATAAGATTTTACTCACCGGTAAATCTATTTCTCGTAGTCCGTAGTGGATGCTGGGCGCCCATCCCAAGTGCGGATTGTCTGCAATACTTGTATATAGTTATTGCCTAACTAAAGGGTTATTGTTGAGCCATCTGTTGAGAGGCTCAGTTATATTTCATACTGTTAACTGGGTATAGTATCACGAGTTATATGGTGTGATTGGTGTGGCTGGTATGAGTCTTACCCGGGATTCAAAATCCTTCCTTATTGTGTCAGCTCTTCCGGGCACAGTATCCTAACTGAGGTCTGGAGGAGGGGCATAGAGGGAGGAGCCAGTGCACACCAGATAGTACCTAATCTTTCTTTTAGAGTGCCCAGTCTCCTGCGGAGCCCGTCTATTCCCCATGGTCCTTACGGAGTTCCCAGCATCCACTACGGACTACGAGAAATAGATTTACCGGTGAGTAAAATCTTATTTTTAGTTACCTTCTGAAGTTTAAACTTATCAGGTTTCTTAGACACCGTAGTGGAATCATCATCATCATCATCATCATCAGTGAACTGTCAGGGACATCAACCTGAGTAGTAGATTCCATGTCAGAAGCAACTGTGTCAGTGTCTGATGAGGCACTATACTCCCCATCCTCATCAGAAGAATCTTCTGAGAGATTAGTGGTTTATGAGGAGGAAGTAGCCCGCTTACATGATCCCGTGACACGAGAGTGACCCGGGGCAGTTTTATGTCTAACCCCCGCCGAGCAGCTCGGCGGCGGGTCGCCTAATATGTAGGGGCATAAGTCTAGACAGATATAAGATTTCCATAACAACCAGACAACGTCCAGACTTTTGACAGGAGTACAACTGACAGGAGTACAACTGACAGGAGTTAGTGTGACTCATTGAAATTACGAGGAAATAACATTTTAAAATAAAGGGGACTTTAAAAAGTGTTGCAAGATAAAAGTTTTTAATGAAGTGCAATTTAAAACAAGATAAACTCCCATTGGCTGTTAGAACCATAATTAATGAATTTAGATACAGTCCCTCATATTGCCCTGGGTTGGGAGTGCACAAAATAATTGTGTTATAGATTAGTAAATGCAAAATGGTTACATTCAGTCATCAACTTTAAGGAGGTCTTTATGAAATAAGAAACAAAATGATAAAGCTTGTCAAATAAATGAACGTACATAACTTAGGGGTATATGCAATTGCGGTCGAATTCCGACTGGAATTCGACCGGTTTTTAATTCAACACAATTCGACAGTCACAAACCCTCCCGCCGGGACCCAAGTTCGACATATTCAATAAAAAACGGATTCGACAGTCCCGCTGTCGAAAAACGGGCCAATTGACGATAGTGTGCGTCCTGGATTCAACTTCACGGACGGCACAAAAGTGTTCAATCATCTTGAAAAAAAATGCGTGTGGTCCCCTCTCCTAAGCATAACCAGCCTCGGGCTCTTTGAGCCGGTCCTGGTTGTAAAAATACGGGGGGGGGGGGGGGAATGACAGGGGATCCTGTAGTAGCCATTCAAACCCATTTGTGTCAACTTGAGTGCATGTTATCAGGCTTCAATCTCAAGGGTATGTAAACTTTTGATCAGGGTCATTTGGGTAGTTTCTGTTGTCATTATGATTTAAAAAGCGTAAACACAGTTATTTGACAATAAATGGCTTCACCCAACCACTAACCATGAGTGAAAGAAAAGTTTGTGAGTTATCATTCATATTCTCTGACAAATGGCCAGAAAATCAAATTCTGCTTGGGTATGTAAACTTATGAGCACAACTGTATAATAAAAAAGTGTCCCCCGGCTGTGGTATTATCTCTCTGACTAGTGGAGCCCGGTGCTGGTGTGAAAAATACGGGGGACCCCTACGTGTTTTGTCCCCCGTATTTTTGGCACCAGGACCAGGCGCAGAGCCCGGTGCTGGTTGTTAAAATACGGGGGATCCCATGTCATTTCTTCCCCCGTATTTTTACAATCAGGACCGGCTCAAAGAGCCAGAGGCTGGTTATGCTTAGGAGGGGGGACCCCACGCATTTTTTTCTGAAATTTTAACCCATTCCCACCCCTTCCCACTGAAAAACATGCTCTGATCTCTCCATATTATTTTAGTTAGTAAAAAAAAAAAAATTATTTTAAAAAATATATTAAATACTATTTGTGGCTCCTAAATAGACAAACCAAGTAGATAATCCCTTCTAATATAAATAGATATGCTATTAGCAATCAAAAAAACACAAAAAAACACCATATTTTTTAAAAAATTTATTAGATCACGCCAGCAAAATGAGGCGGAATGAAACTAACGAAATGACTGTCGAAAAAAAGCACTGTTGTCACATCGACATTCTTCAATTGAATATACTTTTGTCGAAAAGCCGCATTTTTACCATTGCAAAAAGTCGAATCCAATTCGACAGGTTTTTTTTGTCGAAAATGCCCCGTTTTTCGACATTTGCGGCAATTCGACCACAATTGCATATACCCCTAAAAGTGGATGGAGATAAAGTAAGAGCCAATCGGCTCCCAACTGTCAAGTCACAGGCTGGGTTTGAAAAATGACAGTTAGGAGCGGATTGGCTGGTACTTTATCTCCAGCCACTTAAACTCCATCCAAGGCTTAGTAAATAGACCCCTTTATTCATAATACCTCCGTAACAATGATATTCTACATGAAGAAATCCTGCAGAAGGGATGATTTAGACATTCCAAAGAAAGCGGATGGGGAGGGTCGAGCTCAATTCTACAAACCCAAATTGCTTACCTTGATCTCAACTTGCTCCTCCATCTCCTTTGTTTTTATTGTAGTGTACTCTTTTTCTAACCTGCAATAAGATAAAAATGGTGCATATTAGTAAACAGAGCAAATGGTATTCCACAAATAAAATGACTGTATAGTCACTGCCTTATAAGCACTATACATAAGTGGGTCAGATTTTAGTTGGGAATAAAGAAAAAATAAGAATTTACTTACCGATAATTCTATTTCTCGGAGTCCGTAGTGGATGCTGGGGTTCCTGAAAGGACCATGGGGAATAGCGGCTCCGCAGGAGACAGGGCACAAAAAAGTAAAGCTTTACTAGGTCAGGTGGTGTGCACTGGCTCCTCCCCCTATGACCCTCCTCCAGACTCCAGTTAGGTACTGTGCCCGGACGAGCATACACAATAAGGGAGGCATTTTGAATCCCGAGTAAGACTCATACCAGCCACACCAATCACACCGTACAACTTGTGATCTAAACCCAGTTAACAGTATGACAACAGAAAGGGCCTCTTAAAGATGGCTCCTTAACAATAACCCGAATTAGTTAACAATAACTATGTACAAGTATTGCAGATAATCCGCACTTGGGATGGGCGCCCAGCATCCACTACGGACTCCGAGAAATAGAATTATCGGTAAGTAAATTCTTATTTTCTCTATCGTCCTAAGTGGATGCTGGGGTTCCTGAAAGGACCATGGGGATTATACCAAAGCTCCCAAACGGGCGGGAGAGTGCGGATGACTCTGCAGCACCGAATGAGAGAACTCCAGGTCCTCCTTTGCCAGGGTATCAAATTTGTAAAATTTTACAAACGTGTTCTCCCCCGACCACGTAGCTGCTCGGCAGAGTTGTAATGCCGAGACCCCTCGGGCAGCCGCCCAAGATGAGCCCACCTTCCTTGTGGAGTGGGCTTTTACAGTTTTAGGCTGTGGCAGGCCTGCCACAGAATGTGCAAGTTGAATTGTGTTACAAATCCAACGAGCAATCGACTGCTTAGAAGCAGGTGCGCCCAACTTGTTGGGTGCATACAATATAAACAGCGAGTCAGATTTTCTGACTCCAGCCGTCCTTGCAATGTATATTTTTAAGGCTCTGACAACGTCCAACAACTTGGAGTCCTCCAAGTCGCTAGTGGCCGCAGGCACCACAATAGGTTGGTTCAGATGAAATGCTGATACCACTTTAGGGAGAAAATGCGGACGAGTCCGCAGTTCTGCCCTATCCGAATGGAAGATTAGATAAGGACTTTTATAAGATAAAGCCGCCAATTCAGATACTCTCCTGGCAGAGGCCAGGGCTAGTAACATAGTCACTTTCAATGTGAGATATTTCAAATCCACCTTTTTCAATGGTTCAAACCAATGGGATTTGAGGAAATCTAAAACTACATTTAGATCCCACGGTGCCACCGGAGGCACCACAGGAGGCTGTATATGCAGTACTCCCTTGACAAAAGTCTGGACCTCAGGGACAGAGGCCAATTCTTTTTGGAAGAATATTGACAGGGCCGAAATTTGAACCTTAATGGATCCCAATTTGAGACCCATAGATAATCCTGATTGCAGGAAATGTAGGAAACGACCCAGTTGGAATTCCTCCGTCGGAACCCTCCGATCCTCGCACCACGCTACATATTTTCGCCAAATGCGGTGATAATGTTTCACGGTGACTTCCTTCCGTGCCTTAATCAAGGTAGGAATGACTTCTTCTGGAATGCCTTTCCCTTTTAGGATCTGGCGTTCAACCGCCATGCCGTCAAACGCAGCCGCGGTAAGTCTTGAAAAAGACAGGGACCCTGCTGTAGCAGGTCCCTTCTCAGAGGTAGAGGCCACGGTTCGTCCGTGAGCATCTCTTGAAGTTCCGGATACCCAGTCCTTCTCGGCCAATCCGGAACCACTAGTATTGTTCTTACTCTTCTTTGCCGTATGATCTTCAATACCTTTGGTATGAGCGGCAGAGGAGGAAACACATACACTGACTGGTACACCCAAGGAGTTACCAGTGCGTCCACAGCTATTGCCTGTGGATCTCTTGACCTGGCGCAATATTTGTCCAGTTTCTTGTTGAGGCGAGACGCCATCATGTCTACAATTGGTCTTTCCCAACGGTCTATTAACATGTTGAAGACTTCTGGATGTAGACCCCACTCTCCCGGATGAAGATCGTGTCTGCTGAGGAAGTCTGCTTCCCAGTTGTCCACGCCCGGGATGAACACTGCTGACAGTGCTATCACGTGATTCTCCGCCCAGCGAAGAATCTTGGCAGCTTCTGCCATTGCACTCCTGCTTCTTGTGCCGCCCTGCCTGTTTACATGGGCGACCGCCGTGATGTTGTCCGACTGAATCAACACCGGCTTTCCTTGCAGGAGAAGTTCCGCCTGGCTTAGAGCATTGTAGATTGCTCTTAGTTCCAGAATGTTTATGTGAAGAGACTTTTCCAGACTCGTCCATACTCCCTGGAAGTTTCTTCCTTGTGTGACTGCTCCCCAGCCTCTCAGGCTGGCGTCCGTGGTCACCAGGATCCAATCCTGAATGCCGAATCTGCGGCCTTCTAATAGGTGAGCCTTCTGCAACCACCACAGAAGTGACACCCTTGTCTTTGGTGACAGGGTTATTCGCAGGTGCATCTGCAGATGCGACCCTGACCATTTGTCCAACAGATCCCTTTGGAATATTCTTGCATGGAATCTGCCGAATGGAATTGCTTCGTAAGAAGCCACCATTTTTCCCAGGACTCTTGTGCATTGATGTACTGACACTTTTCCTGGTTTTAGGAGGTTCCTGACCAGATCGGATAACTCCTTGGCTTTTTCCTCTGGAAGGAAAACCTTTTTCTGAACCGTGTCCAGAATCATTCCTAGGAACAGCAGACGAGTTGTCGGGATTAAATGGGATTTTGGAATATTCAGAATCCACCCGTGTTGTCTTAGCACCTCTTGAGATAGTGCTAAAGCTGTCTCCAGCTGTTCTCTGGACCTTGCCCTTATTAGGAGATCGTCCAAGTATGGGATAACTAATACGCCTTTTCTTCGAAGAAGAATCATCATCTCGGCCATTACCTTGGTAAAGACCCGAGGCGCCGTGGACAATCCGAACGGCAGCGTCTGAAACTGATAGTGACAGTTTTGAACAATGAACCTGAGGTACCCCTGGTGTGCGGGGTAAATCGGAACGTGTAGATACGCATCCTTGATGTCCAAGGATACCATAAAGTCCCCTTCTTCCAGGTTCGCTATCACTGCTCTGAGTGACTCCATCTTGAACTTGAACTTTTTTATGTAGAGGTTCAAGGACTTCAGATTTAGAATAGGCCTTACCGAGCCATCCGGCTTCGGTACCACAAATAGAGTGGAATAATACCCCTTTCCTTGTTGTAATAGGGGTACTTTGACTATCACCTGCTGAGCGTACAGCTTGTGAATGGCTTCCAACACCCTCTCCCTTTCGGAAGAGACGGTTGGTAAGGCAGACTTCAGGAAACGATGAGGAGGATCCGTCTCTAATTCCAACCTGTACCCCTGAAATATTATCTGCAGGATCCAGGGGTCTACCTGCGAGTGAGCCCACTGCGCGCTGTAATTTTTGAGACGGCCCCCCACTGTCCCCGAGTCCGCTTGAGAGGCCCCAGCGTCATGCTGAGGTTTTTGCAGGAGCCGGGGAGGGCTTCTGTTCCTGGGAAGGAGCTGCCTGTTGGTGTCTCTTCCCTCTTCCTCTGCCTCGTGGCAGGTACGACAAGCCCTTTGCTCTCTTATTTTTGTAGGAGCGAAAAGGCTGCGGTTGAAAGGTCGGTGCCTTTCTCTGTTGGGGAGTGACTTGAGGTAAAAAAGTGGATTTCCCGGCAGTAGCCGTGGCCACCAAGTCTGATAGACCAACTCCAAATAACTCCTCCCCTTTATACGGCAAAACCTCCATGTGACGTTTTGAATCCGCATCGCCTGTCCACTGTCGTGTCCATAAGGCTCTTCTGGCTGAAATGGACATAGCACTCACCCGAGATGCCAGTGTGCAAATATCCCTCTGTGCATCACGCATATAGATAAATGCATCCTTTATTTGTTCTAACGACAGTAAAACATTGTCCCTATCTAGGGTATCAATATTTTCAATCAGGGATTCTGACCAAACTACTCCAGCACTGCACATCCAGGCAGTTGCTATAGCTGGTCGTAGTATAACACCTGCATGTGTGTATATATTCTTTTGAATAACTTCCATCTTTCTATCTGATGGATCCTTAAGTGCGGCCGTCTCAGGAGAGGGTAACGCCACTTGTTTGGATAAGCGTGTGAGCGCCTTGTCCACCTTAGGGGGTGTTTCCCAGCGCGCCCTAACCTCTGGCGGGAAAGGGTATAATGCCAATAACTTTTTTGAAATTATCAACTTTTTATCAGGAGCAACCCACGCTTCATCACACACGTCATTTAATTCTTCTGATTCAGGAAAAACTGTTTGTAGTTTTTTCACACCATACATAATACCCTGTTTTACGGTATCTGTAGTATCAGCTAAATGTAACGTCTCCTTCATTGCCAAAATCATATAACGTGTGGCCCTACTGGAAAATACGTTTGAATTTCTACCGTCGTCACTGGAATCAGTGCCCGTGTCTGGGTCTGTGTCGACCGACTGAGGCAAAGGGCGTTTTACAGCCCCTGACGGTGTTTGAGGCGCCTGGACAGGCATTAATTGATTGTCCGGCCGCCTCATGTCCTCAACTGACTGTTTAAGGGAAGATAAACCATCACGTAATTCCACAAATAAAGGCATCCATTCTGGTGTCGACCCCCTGGGGGGTGACATCTGCATATTTGGCAATTGCTCCGCCTCCACACCAATATCGTCCTCATACATGTCGACACCACGTACCGACACACACCGCAAACTCACAGGGAATGCTCTAATGAAGACAGGACCCACTAGCCCTTTTGGGGAGACAGAGGGAGAGTCTGCCAGCACACACCACAAAGCGCTATATATACAAGGGATATCCTTATATTAAGTGCTCCCTTATAGCTGCTTTAATATATATATATATAGCCATTAATGTGCCCCCCCTCTCTGTTTTACCCTGTTTCTGTAGTGCAGTGCAGGGGAGAGACCTGGGAGCCGTTCTGACCAGCGGAGCTGTGACAGAAAATGGCGCCGTGTGCTGAGGAGATAGGCCCCGCCCCTTTTTCGGCGGGTTCTTCTCCCGCTATTTTTCCAGTCAGGCAGGGGTTAAATATCTCCATATAGCCCCTATGGGCTATATGTGAGGTATTTTTAGCCTTGTATAAGGTTTATATTTGCCTCTCAGAGCGCCCCCCCCCAGCGCTCTGCACCCTCAGTGACTGCCCAGTGAAGTGTGCTGAGAGGAAAATGGCGCACAGCTGCAGTGCTGTGCGCTACCTTATGAAGACTGAGGAGTCTTCAGCCGCCGGTTTCCGGACCTCTTCACGCTTCAGCATCTGCAAGGGGGTCGGCGGCGCGGCTCCGGGACCGGACTCCACGGCTGGGCCTGTGTTCGATCCCTCTGGAGCTAATGGTGTCCAGTAGCCAAGCAGCAAATCCACTCTGCATGCAGGTGAGTTTACTACTTTCCCCCTAAGTCCCACGTTGCAGTGATCCTGTTGCCAGCAGGACTCACTGTAAAGAAAAAAACCTAAACTAAACTTTCTCTAAGCAGCTCTTTAGGAGAGCCACCTAGATTGCACCCTTCTCGTTCGGGCACAAAATCTAACTGGAGTCTGGAGGAGGGTCATAGGGGGAGGAGCCAGTGCACACCACCTGACCTAGTAAAGCTTTACTTTTTTGTGCCCTGTCTCCTGCGGAGCCGCTATTCCCCATGGTCCTTTCAGGAACCCCAGCATCCACTTAGGACGATAGAGAAAAGCAAATAAGGCTACGGCCATACATAGTGGCCAAGCGAGTCCCGCTGAACGGGACCTTCTTGGCCGGAAGGGTAGTTTTGTGTTCACACAGATACTGTTCTATGGGATCTCGCAGAACAGGATCCGGCCAGTGACACAGGATTTCAAGAGCACACAGTGCGGCACAGCCGCACTGTGGGAATACATACATTGAAATGTATGTGTTCACCTTGAAATTCCATTGTCCTGCCATCCGGCTCAACAGCAGCATGCTGCGGTCGGATCCGGCGGTGGCGGGACTGACGCACATGTGTGGGCACCTGCATAGGCGCCCATGTGCAGTCTCCTTGTGGCCAAGCGGGTCCCGGTTGGCCGCTTTGTGTGGCCATAGCATAACAGTGTACCTGGACAAACCATGGTGTAATGCCAGCTATGCAAATACATACTTTTTGGTTTTTTTGCAAGTGGAGTAAATACTGGCTGCTTTTGCATGTAGCCCACAGATACTTGGCATATTTATTCCACTATGGATATTGTGGGTCTACCATAACAATTGTCTGCAATACCCAATTAGGGAACCAGACTGTTTAAAGGAATTTGTACCTAAAAACATCTCTACCACTAGGGATTTCTCACCCAGAGTATAACGTTTATTACACACTCTGAGGCAGCAGCATCACAGTGGCATGTTCACTCCACACTATCCTCACAAATTTACATACAGGCACTCATTGTGTATATTGTCACTGATCGTGGTTTGCAATGCTATTGTAATAGACACACTTCTGTGATAATATCACAACAGCAGATGTCTAATTGTCTACACAATATATCCGTGACACACTTCAGCAGTCCCGCTCACATATCAGTCACTGTCTGCAGTGTACGGCCAATGGGATTAACTTACTATATCTGCATATCTGATCATACTGATCTCTCTACTTAAAGTTCTGTGTGTATGGTACCCTACCTATGTTTTATACACATTGTATATGAATACAGCCACACTACACAGCAATAATATTGTATGCTTTTGAGAAACTCTATGCCTGATGGGGTTCACTACGGCTGGCCGGTGGTCGGGCTCCCGGCGACCAGCATCCCGGCGCTGGGAGCCCGACCGCCGGCTTACCGACAGCTTGGCGAGCGCAAATGAGCCCCTTGCGGGCTCGCTGCGCTCGCCACGCTACGGGCACGGTGGCGCGCTACGCGCGCCACACTATTTTATTCTCCCTCTATGGGGGTCGTGGACCCCCACGAGGGAAAATAAGTGTCGGTATGCCGGCTGTCGGGCTCCCGGCGCCGGTATACTGAGCGCCGGGAGCCCGACCGCCGGCAAACAGAAGACCACCCGCCTGATGAATAGACGTGCACTCTCAAGTATATATATATGCTATATTATGGTGTTTTCTCTATATATGAATATTGTATGGGTACACACTACATGAATACGCAGATATCTGTGGAAGTCATAGCCCTATTGGTAGGCTGAATTATCATTGTGTACTACTTACAAGGTCGACTATCACCTTGGTGCTGAAGGTCATTAATTTAGGAATTCACCTACAAATATTTTTCAAAATATAAATTTCAACCTTGGGTTACAGAGTGAGAAGATCCTTAACTTTACTACCCTATGAATTTATGCATAAAATTGACCCAGCCTGATTGGTATCAAGAAGATGTGGCGCAACGGAAATCTGATATTTCTCACATTTTTGAGACAATAGATACTATACCTAGCCATATTTGCTGTTGTATCACTGTGACCAGAGGCTCTGTATTCTGCACATGGTGTGTGCACTCATAACTAGGAGAGTATTTTTCAACCTTCTATATATTGTAAGCTTGCGAGCAGGGCCTTCCAACCTCTGTATGTCTGTTTTTACCCAGTTTTGTTCTATTACTGTTGTTCTAATTGTAAAGCACAACGGAATATGCTGCGCTATATAAGAAACTGTTAACAAATAATAAGAATTTACTTACCGATAATTCTATTTCTCGTAGTCCGTAGTGGATGCTGGGGACTCCGTAAGGACCATGGGAATAGCGGCTCCGCAGGAGACTGGGCACAAAAGTAAAGCTTTAGAACTACCTGGTGTGCACTGGCTCCTCCCCCTATGACCCTCCTCCAAGCCTCAGTTAGGATACAGTGCCCGGACGAGCGTACACAATAAGGAAGGATTTTGAATCCCGGGTAAGACTCATACCAGCCACACCAATCACACCGTACAACAGCATGATAACAGAGGAGCCTCTAGAAAAGATGGCTCACTACAGCAATAACCCGATTTTTTGGTAACAATAACTATGTACCAGTATTGCAGACAATCCGCACTTGGGATGGGCGCCCAGCATCCACTACGGACTACGAGAAATAGAATTATCGGTAAGTAAATTCTTATTTTCTCTAACGTCCTAAGTGGATGCTGGGGACTCCGTAAGGACCATGGGGATTATACCAAAGCTCCCAAACGGGCGGGAGAGTGCGGATGACTCTGCAGCACCAAATGAGAGAACTCCAGGTCCTCATCAGCCAGGGTATCAATTTTGTAGAATTTTACAAACGTATTTGCTCCTGACCAAGTAGCTGCTCGGCAAAGTTGTAAAGCCGAGACCCCTCGGGCAGCCGCCCAAGATGAGCCCATCTTCCTTGTGGAGTGGGCATTTACAGATTTTTGGCTGTGGCAGGCCTGCCACAGAATGTGCAAGCTGAATTGTACTACAATTCCAACGAGCAATAGTCTGCTTAGAAGCAGGAGCACCCAGCTTGTTGGGTGCATACAGGATAAACAGCGAGTCAGATTTTCTGACTCCAGCCGTCCTGGAAACATATTTTCAGGGCCCTGACAACGTCTAGCAACTTGGAGTCCTCCAAGTCCCTAGTAGCCGCAGGCACCACAATAGGTTGGTTCAGGTGAAACGCTGAAACCACCTTAGGGAGAAACTGAGGACGAGTCCTCAATTCCGCCCTGTCCGAATGGAAAATCAGATAAGGGCTTTTACAGGATAAAGCCGCCAATTCTGACACGCGCCTGGCCCAGGCCAGGGCCAACAGCATGACCACTTTCCATGTGAGATATTTTAACTCCACAGATTTAAGTGGTTCAAACCAATGTGACTTTTGGAACCCAAAAACTACATTGAGATCTCAAGGTGCCACTGGAGGCACAAAAGGAGGCTGTATATGCAGTACCCCTTTTACAACGTCTGAACTTCAGGGACTGAAGCTAGTTCTTTTTGGAAGAAAATTGACAGGGCCGAAATTTGAACCTTAATGGACCCCAATTTCAGGCCCATAGACACTCCTGTTTGCAGGAAATGTAGGAATCGACCCAGTTGAATTTCCTCCGTCGGGCCTTACTGGCCTCGCACCACGCAACATATTTTCGCCAAATGCGGTGATAATGTTTTGCGGTTACATCCTTCCTGGCTTTGATCAGGATAGGGATGACTTCATCCGGAATGCCTTTTTTCCTTCAGGATCCGGCGTTCAACCGCCATGCCGTCAAACGCAGCCGCGGTAAGTCTTGGAACAGAC
This sequence comes from Pseudophryne corroboree, assembly GCF_028390025.1. Taxonomy (NCBI): domain Eukaryota; kingdom Metazoa; phylum Chordata; class Amphibia; order Anura; family Myobatrachidae; genus Pseudophryne; species Pseudophryne corroboree. The sequence goes on along the minus strand of NC_086452.1, from coordinate 157,523,841 downwards.
AGGGTCCTTGCTGGAGCAGGTCCCTTCTTAGAGGTAGAGGCCACGGATCCTCCGTGAGCATCTCTTGAAGTTCCGGTTACCAAGTCCTTCTTGGCCAATCCGGAGCCACGAATATAGTGCTTACTCCTCTCCATCTTATCAATCTCAGTACCTTGGGTATGAGAGGCAGATGAGGGAACACATACACTGACTGGTACACCCACGGTGTTACCAGAGCGTCTACAGCTATTGCCTGAGGGTCCCTTGACCTGGCGCAATACCTGTCGAGTTTTTCCCAACGGTTTATAATCATGTGGAAGACTTCTGGGTGAAGTCCCCACTCTCCCGGGTGGAGGTCGTGTCTGCTGAGGAAGTCTGCTTCCCAGTTGTCCACTCCCGGAATTGCTGACAGTGCTATCACATGATTTTCCGCCCAGCGAAGAATCCTTGCAGCTTCTGCCATTGCCCTCCTGCTTCTTGTGCCACCCTGTCTGTTTACGTGGGTGACTGCCGTGATGTTGTCCGACTGGATCAACACCGGCTGACCTTGAAGCAGAGGTCTTGCTAAGCTTAGAGCATTGTAAATGGCCCTTAGCTTCAGGATATTTATGTGAAGTGATGTCTCCAGGCTTGACCATAAGCCCTGGAAATTCCTTCCCTGTGTGACTGCTCCCCAGCCTCGCAGGCTGGCATCCGTGGTCACCAGGACCCAGTCCTGAATGCCGAATCTGCGGCCCTCTAGAAGATGAGCACTCTGCAACCAACACAGGAGGGACACCCTTGTTCTTGGTGACAGGGTTATCCGCTGATGCATCTGAAGATGCGACCCGGACCATTTGTCCAGCAGGTCCCACTGGAAAGTTCTTGCGTGGAATCTGCCGAATGGGATTGCTTCGTAGGAAGCCACCATTTTACCCAGAACCCTTGTGCATTGATGCACTGAGACTTGGCTCGGTTTTAGGAGGTTCCTGACTAGCTCGGATAACTCCCTGGCTTTCTCCTCCGGGAGAAACACCTTTTTCTGGACTGTGTCCAGGATCATCCCTAGGAACAGAAGACGAGTCGTCGGAACCAGCTGCGATTTTGGAATATTGAGAATCCAATCGTGCTGCCGCAACACTACCTGAGATAGTGCTACACCGACCTCCAACTGTTCCCTGGATCTTACCCTTATCAGGGAATCGTCCAAGTAAGGGATAACTAAAATTCCCTTCCTTCGAAGGAATATCATCATTTCGGCCATTACCTTGGTAAAGACCCGGGGTGCCGTGGACCATCCATACGGCAGCGTCTGAACTGATAGTGACAGTTTTGTACCATAAACCTGAGGTACCCTTGGTGAGAAGGGTAAATTTGGACATGAAGGTAAGCATCCTCGATGTCCCGAGACATCATGTAGTCCCCTTCTTCCAAGTTCGCAATCACTGCTCTGAGTGACTCAATCTTGAATTTGAACCTCTGTATGTAAGTGTTCAAAGATTTTAGATTTAGAATCGGTCTCACCGAGCCGTCCGGCTTCGGTACCACAACAGTGTGGAATAATACCCCGTTCCCTGTTGCAGGAGGGGTACCTTGATCATCACCTGCTGGGAATACAGCTTGTGAATGGCTTCCAAAACTGTCTCCCTGTCAGAAGGAGACATCGGTAAAGCCGACTTTAGGAAACGGCGAGGGGGAGACGTCTCGAATTCCAATTTGTACCCCTGAGATATCACCTGAAGGATCCAGGGGTCTACTTGCGAGTGAGCCCACTGCGCGCTGAAATTCATTGAGACGGGCCCCCCACCGTGCCTGATTCTGCTTGTAAAGCCCCAGCGTCATACTGAGGGCTTGGCAGAGGCGGGAGAGGGTTTCTGTTCCTGGGAACTGGCTGATTTCTGCAGCCTTTTTCCTCTCCCTCTGTCACGGGGCAGAAATGAGGAACCTTTTGCCCGCTTGCCCACGAAAGGACTGCGCCTGATAATACGGCGTCTTCTTATGTTGAGAGGCGACCTGGGGTACAAACGTGGATTTCCCAGCTGTTGCCGTGGCCACCAGGTCTGAAAGACCGACCCCAAATAACTCCTCCCCTTAATAAGGCAATACTTCCAAATGCCGTTTGGAATCCGCATCACCTGACCACTGTCGTGTCCATAACCCTCTACTGGCAGAAATGGACAACGCACGTAGACTTGATGCCAGTCGGCAAATATTCCGCTGTGCATCACGCATATATAGAAATGCATCTTTTAAATGCTCTATAGGCAATAATATACTGTCCCTATCTAGGGTATCAATATTTTCAGTCAGGGAATCCGACCACGCCAACCCAGCACTACACATCCAGGCTGAGGCGATTGCTGGTCGCAGTATAACACCAGTATGTGTGTAAATACATTTTAGGATACCCTCCTGCTTTCTATCAGCAGGATCCTTAAGGGCGGCCATCTCAGGAGAGGGTAGAGCCCTTACAAGCGTGTGAGCGCTTTATCCACCCTAGGGGGTGTTTCCCAACGCACCCTAACCTCTGGCGGGAAAGGATATAATGCCAATAACATTTTAGAAATTATCAGTTGTTATCGGGGGAAACCCACGCATCATCACACACCTCATTTAATTTCTCAGATTCAGGAAAACTACAGGTAGTTTTTCCTCACCGAACATAATACCCCTTTTTGGTGGTACTCGTATTATCAGAAATGTGTAAAACATTTTTCATTGCCTCCATCCTGTAACGTGTGGCCCTACTGGAAGTCACATTTGTCTCTTCACCGTCGACACTGGAGTCAGTATCCGTGTCGGCGTCTATATCTGCCATCTGAGGTAACGGGCGCTTTAGAGCCCCTGACGGCCTATGAGACGTCTGGACAGGCACAAGCTGAGTAGCCGGCTGTCTCATGTCAACCACTGTCTTTTATACAGAGCTGACACTGTCACGTAATTCCTTCCAACAGTTCATCCACTCAGGTGTCGACCCCCTAGGGGGTGACATCACTATTACAGGCAATCTGCTCCGTCTCCACATCATTTTTCTCCTCATACATGTCGACACAAACGTACCGACATATAGCACACACACAGGGAATGCTCTGATAGAGGACAGGACCCCACTAACCCTTTGGGGAGACAGAGGGAGAGTTTGCCAGCACACACCAGAGCGCTATATATATATACAGGGATAACCTTATATAAGTGTTTTTCCCCTTATAGCTGCTGTATCTTTAATACTGCGCGTAATTAGTGCCCCCCCCCCCCCTCTCTTTTTTAACCCTTTCTGTAGTGTAGTGACTGCAGGGGAGAGCCAGGGAGCTTCCCTCCAACGGAGCTGTGAGGGAAAATGGCGCCAGTGTGCTGAGGAGATAGGCTCCGCCCCCTTATCGGCGGCCTTATCTCCCGTTTTTCTATGTATTCTGGCAGGGGTTAAATGCATCCATATAGCCCAGGAGCTATATGTGATGCATTTTTTGCCAACCAAGGTGTTTTTATTGCGTCTCAGGGCGCCCCCCCCCAGCGCCCTGCACCCTCAGTGACCGGAGTGTGAAGTGTGCTGAGAGCAATGGCGCACAGCTGCAGTGCTGTGCGCTACCTTGTTGAAGACAGGACGTCTTCTGCCGCCGATTTTCCGGACCTCTTCTGTCTTCTGGCTCTGTAAGGGGGCCGGCGGCGCGGCTCTGGGACCCATCCATGGCTGGGCCTGTGATCGTCCCTCTGGAGCTAATGTCCAGTAGCCTAAGAAGCCCAATCCACTCTGCACGCAGGTGAGTTCGCTTCTTCTCCCCTTAGTCCCTCGATGCAGTGAGCCTGTTGCCAGCAGGTCTCACTGAAAATAAAAAACCTAAAACTAAACTTTTCACTAAGCAGCTCAGGAGAGCCACCTAGTGTGCACCCTTCTCGTTCGGGCACAAAATCTTAACTGAGGCTTGGAGGAGGGTCATAGGGGGAGGAGCCAGTGCACACCAGGTAGTTCTAAAGCTTTACTTTTGTGCCCAGTCTCCTACGGAGCCGCTATTCCCATGGTCCTTACGGAGTCCCCAGCATCCACTTAGGACGTTAGAGAAAATAAATAAACCTTCTGGTTAATGCTCTTGATAAAGATCTGTGTGCAACACCATTTTACTATGTTTATTATGTCTATGGGGTATATTCAATTGCCACCTTTCCGACAATCTCAATCAGATATTTTAAAAAAAGTGGGATTGAGGAGGTGAGGGAGCTGAGGAGGAGGAGACAGGGAGAGCAGCAACCCAGCACTACAGCAGCGTAGGAGAAGGATGGGGCACCGCCGCCGCTCACTGCAGCGTCCGCCCGGCTCCAGCAAGCGAGGTCACGCTTGCTGGAGCCAGGTGGACACTGCCATGAGGTCTGCAGCCGTGCCCCATCCTCCTGCTACGCTGCTGAAGCGCTGGGTTCCTGCTCTCCCCCGTCTCCCCGCTGCTCTCCTCCTCTCAGCTCCCTCATCTCTTCAATCCGACTTTTTATTTTTTTTATTTTTTTTAAATCAGATTGAGATTCTCGGGAACGGCCAAATCATGTCAGATTTGGCAGTTCAATGAATAGGTCCTGTCGGATACATTCCAACAAATGCATGTCGGAATGGATCTGACTTTAATTGATTATACCCCTATGCATTTATCCGTGTGTAGTTTGTATGTGTCTGTTTTGTAGGGAAATGAAACCCCCTTTCTTATTTGACATTATTAAAAGCGAAGTTTTATACTTAATAGTGGGTTTGTGCCCCCAGCAAGAGTACTACTACCTATAGGTAGCGTCTAGATTCTCTTCGTGCAGAGGACCTTTCCCATAACCCCCTGGGTCCAGGTCACAATCTATTTGGAATAGAAAAGTGTGGTGAGCGGAGCAGAGCGAGACACCGAGCCCGATCTGTGGCGAGCGAAGCGAGCCCGCGAGGGTCCAATGCTGCATAGAAAGAAAAAAAAAAACCCAAACGATCGGAGAACGAAGAAAACATTTAGGAGCTGTAAAGGCAGAAGTTCTCTCCTGCCCACTCGTTTTGTCACGTCCAGGTCCTTTGCACGAAGGCAACATAGACACAACAACTACCTATACTCAAACATTGCTCTCAGGGGAACACCGCCTTCTTACAGAATTATCATTCCTTGATGAGGATGTTTTTATCCTTATTTGGAGCTACCAACTACACATTTTCTTTATTCTACACTGAACCAGTGCTCAGGCCTCTCCCTTTACCCTGCACACTAAACAGATTTTACACAGCAATTTAGATTTCCATTTGGACACACCCCTCTCACCTCTAAATCCCTGCATATTTTAGAATTGCCCCACCTGCAGCGCAACATGGCTTTACTAAGGTGCAAAGTTACTTGCTATTTCTTCCCTTTTCCCCTGCAGCATTACCCAGGGTTATTGCTATGTCTACCTGGGTTACAGCTCAGTGGAAAAGTGTCCTTGGGAAAAAAAAAAAAAAAAAAAGCTCCATTGTCCTGGGAGTCTGAGCCAGGCAACTGTCTGGCTTCAGGAGCTGGGTAATACCCCTTTTACATTCGCAGAAAAATCCCGGGATATTGCACGTGAACGCGCATCATCCCGGGATTTGTGTGTGACTGGGTACAGGGGCAATTTCCCGGGACGAGCATCCCGGGATTTCAACCCAGGTCTCCCGGGAAGCTGCGCAGTGTGAACGGGTAAGCCGGGTCAAGGCGACCCGGCACCCGTTCTCTGCATAGGAGGCGACGGTGCTTGGAGAATATTATCTCCAAGCACCGCCTCCGCTAGAGTCAGCGGTGACGTCACCGACCCGGCAATATGTGAAAGGGGGGTCATTCCCGGGAATGACCAAACACTGCGAGTGTAAAAGGGGTATAACAATGCAGTATAAATGGGTGATCTAGGTCATCAGATCCAGGTCTCATTTAATAGCCTACGCAGAGCTGAATCACTGGTGCTTGGAGATTCCAGTTTGTAGTGTGAACAGAGTTTCAAGCCGCTGTGACATGGTTTGAATTTGAAACCATGGGCCTAATTCAGACCTGAACGCAGCAGCAAAATGGTTCCTAATGGGCAAAACCATATGCACTGCGGGGGGTCAGATATAACATGTGCAGGCAGTGTTAGATTTGGGAGAGTTATTTTGTTTCGATGTACATACTGTCTGCTTTATTTTTACATTAAAATTTAGATTTCAGTTTGAACACACCCCACCCAAATCTAACTCTCTGCACGTTAAATCTGCCCCACCTGCAGAGCACATTGTTTTGCCCATTAGAGAACAATTTTGGTGCTGCAATCAGGTCTGAATTAGGCCCCATGTTCAGTTACCCGGGTCAGTCCAGTGTATGCAAGCAGGTCCGAGTGTATCAAGCAACTCCTTAAGGCATACTTTCAGAGGTTAAACTGACAATAGACAGCATGATTGTACAGACAACCAGACAAAAATGGACTTGTGACAGCAGTCACGGGGGGGGGTCTCTCTGCATTCGTGGAAAGGGGTCCCATGTGTCAACATGGGACCCCTTTCAGTCCGCTGGTACGGGTGTGCGTGTTTTTATTTTGCCAAGTACGAGGATTTTATCTCTGGACGTGGATTTATCTCTGGACACTGGCAGGTGAGTATAATTTTTTTCACAGGTACCCTCGGATCGTCGGAGACTGTGGCAGTCGGCGTGTCAACATAGGTAAGTATGTGTGTGTCGGCAGTGTGTAATAAAGTTGTACTTGTCACGGTGTGTGTCTCCTGTTTTTATTTGGTTTTTTTTTTCAGTAGTACTACAGGTACCAGCGGGCCCCGTTTTTCTCCCGCATGCTGGTACTTGTGGTTCTCCAAGTACCAGCTTGCGGGGGAGGCTTGCTGGGACTTGTAGTACTACTGGAAAAAACAATATTCTGTCATTTTCCTCAAGGCTGTCAGCCTCCCATCCGCAGCCCTTGGATGGGGGGGGACAGCCCTTGGCTGGGGGGGGGGGACCCCTTGATTGAAGGGGTCCCCACTCCCCCAGGGTACCCCGGCCAGGGGTGACTAGTTGGATATTTAATGCCACGGCCGTAAGGCACTGTATAAAAGTGACCCCCGGCTGTGGCATTATCTGTCCAGCTAGTGGAGCCCGATGCTGGTGTATAAAATACGGGGGACCCCTACTCTTTTTGTCCCCCGTATTTTTTGCACCAGCATCAGGCGCAGAGCCCGGTGCTGGTTTTAAAAATACGGGGGATCCCAGGTCAATTTTTTCCCCGCATTTTTAGAACCAGGACCAGCTCGATGAGCCCAAGGCTGGTTATGCTTTGGAGGGGGGACCCCACGCCATTTTTTTCCGGGATTTTAACATTCCATTTAAAAAAATAATAATATATATTATTTTAAAAAATATATAAATAATACTTGTGCCTCCAAAAAAGACAAACCAAGTACCTAATCCCTTCTAATATAAATAGATATGCTATTATCAATAAAAACAACACAAAAAAAAACATGTTTTAAGATTTTTTTATTAGTTTCACCCACCAAAGTGTGGCGGATTGTCGAATTTCCAAACTTCAATTGAATACACTTTGGTCGAATTGCAGCACTTGTATCATTGCAGAAAAGTCGAATTTGACAAAAGTCGAATTTGACAAAAGTCGAATTTGACAAAAGTCGAATTTGACAAAAGTCGAATTTGACAAAAGTCGAATTTGACAAAAGTCGAATTTGACAAAAGTCGAATTTCAAAAAGTCGAATTTCAAAAAGTCGAATTTCAAAAAGTCGAATTTCAAAAAGTCAGTTTTTTGGACGGAAAGCACTGAATTGCATTAACGATTTTTTTTGGGGGGCGAAAATTCGACCGCAATTGCATATACCCCTATGTCTCCATACACTGCACAATACAGAGGCACAAGCTGCACTCAGGATCTCTTTAACTCCCAGCACAAGCTTTCATAGAGGGGTCAAGCTCCCGGTGTTACGAATTATTCTTCTGGTTGGTTTTTTTGTGTCTAGGAAGACTGTCTGTCTCATTGCCGCTTTTATGTTTATATATAAATGTTTATATATAAATGTAATTGCCCTTCATCCTATTTACCACGCTGAATATTCATGCATCTGGTGAACTTGCATTGTATGCAGCCATCTGGAGATCACTAAAGAGTATTATTACATTGATGGGGCACTTCTTCCAGGTTTCCATTTATCAGACTACTAATTGAGACGCCCAATTTAATTTCTCCACTTGTTCCAGTTGTGGGTTGGTCTTAGCATAACTTTCGGATGTTTCCATTTCTCCAGCAGTCTGTTAGTTTTAGAGGACCTTTCCCATAACCCCCTGGATCCAGGTCACAATCTATTTGGAATAGAAAAGTGTGGTGAGCGAAGCGGAGCAGAGCGAGACACCGAGCCCGATCCGTGGCGAGCGAAGCGAGCCCGCGAGGGTCCAATGCTGCCCAATATATCGGATGAAATCTGGCATTTTGGAGGCATTTCCGATCCGATCTGTTGCGCGTTTCCGTGAGCATCAGATCGGATCCTCCAGATGACCGTGTTGCACTAGCGATCATGCCTGACCACGCAGGCATGGCTCGGATCGCCACAATACAGCTTATGCAAAAGGACAGCATACGATGTATCTTGGGCGATCCTGCCGCTCGGAAGGCTGCCGGGGTGATCGGCTGCGACATGATGGTTGGACATGTTGCGGTAGTGTATGAGGCCCTTTACAGATTTATCTCACTGTGTACACACCTTTAGATAACAGTCAGCTGCTCCAACACTGCAGCCATTTACCAGGTTTTGGGACTGAAAACTACTATTATACTTGTTACATTGATTAATTCTGCACAAGATGTGCATGGAATGAATGTGTGTGTATATATGTGTGTGTGTGTATATGTGTGTGTGTATATGTGTGTGTATATGTGTGTGTGTATATGTGTGTGTGTATATATGTGTGTGTGTATATGTGTGTGTTTGTATATGTGTGCGTGTGTGTGCGTGCGGCAACATTATTTCCGATGGTCTGCTGTGATGTGATTTTTGTGAAGTTATTTCTTCAAGTACTGCATAAAAATATGCTTATATAGAGGAACAATTGTATTAATTAGACTGATCACATTGATTCTAATTTAGTCATAATAGGATTTGAATTACCTACCGGTAAATCCTTTTCTCGTAGTCCGTAGAGGAAGCTGGGGTCCACATTAGTACCATGGGGTATAGACGGGTCCACCAGGAGCCATTGGCACTTTAAGACTTTAATAGTGTGGGCTGGCTCCTCCCTCTATGCCCCTCCTACCAGACTCAGTCTAGAAACTGTGCTCGAGGAGACGGACAACTTCGAGTGAAGGACTTCACACACATAACGGTGAGATTCACTCCAGCTCACACATACCATGCAAACCAAGCTAACCAGCTTGAAAATTCAGCAACCGCTGAAGAAGAATACTTAACCAAGTAACAAAACAGTACTTAACCAAGAACAAAGCAGTACTGAACCAAGCAACCACTGCAGGATCACAAGCGCTGGGCGGGCGCCCAGCATCCTCTACGGACTATGAGAAAAGGATTTACCGGCAGGTAATTAAAATCCTATTTTCTCTTACGTCCTAGAGGATGCTGGGGTCCATATTAGTACCATCGGGATGTACCAAAGCTCCCAGAACGGGAGGGAGAGCGCGGAGGCTCCTGCAGAACTGATTGACCACACTGTAGGTCCTCAGTGGCCAAAGTATCGAACTTGTAGAACTTAGCCAACGTGTTAGACTCAGACCAAGTAGCCGCTCGGCAAAGCTGTAAAGCCGAGACACCCCGGGCAGCCGCCCAGGAAGAACCCACCTTAGGAGTAGAATGGGCCTTAACAGATTTGGGACATGGCAATCCTGCCGTAGAATATGCATGCTGGATAGTGACCCTGATCCAGTGAGAGATCGTCTGCTTAGACCAGTGATGGCTAACCTTGACACTCCAGCTGTTGTTGAACCACATATCCCAGCATGCCCTTGCATCAGTTTTAGCATGGCCAAATAACAAAACTGTAGCAGGGCATGCTGGGATATGTAGTTCAACAACAGCTGGAGTGTCAAGGTTAGCCATCACTGGCTTAGACTCAGGACAAGTATACAAAAAGAAAAGACAACTCCTTTTTATGGGGCACTCATATTGGTAATCTAAAACGTAACTTTTATTGAAATTGGACTCACATTAACATACAACATATAACATTTATTCCATAAGGATATTTTGTGGTATGACTGGCTGAGCCTCTAAGCTTGTCTCCCTATGTCGTGTTTCTTATTATACAAGTATAACCATCCCCAGTTGATAATATAATACTCCTTTAGTATGACTATAAACTTCAAAAAACAAAACAAAACACAACCAACACCACAGTACACCTTTTTAGAGTACACACTGTGGCCGAAGTTTTGAAGTCAGTAGGTAGTGTATGTTCAATAAATGATTAAACTTCATTAGAAATTTTATACAAATAACATACATTTGGGAGAGGGAAATTAGGAAAGAGAAAAAAAGGTTAGAAGGAAGATGGGGAGGAATCGGTGACTAAATGCCTGGTTTCTGCTTTTGGAGAGCTGCTAAAAAGCATCGCAGGACAACCAATTTTCTTGGGATCATACAGGACAAACAGAGAGTCCGATTTTCTGTGATGAGCAGTCTCTTCACATAGGTTTTCAGAGCCCTCACAACATCCAAAGACTCTGATGAAATTGAGGAGTCAGTAGCAACTGGCACCACAACCTTCGGAAGGAACTGCGGACGTGTCCAGAGCTCAGCTCTATCTTCATGGAAGATCAAATATGGGCTTTTACATGACAAAGCCCCCAACTCCGACACACGTCTAGCAGAAGCCAAGGCCAACAAAATGACAGCCTTCTACGTGAGAAACTTGACCTGAACCTCCTGTAGAGGCTCAAACCAGTCCGACTGGAGAAACTGTAACACCACGTTAAGATCCCAGGGCGCCGTAGGCGGCACAAAGGGAGGTGAACCTCAGGGAGGGAAGCCAACTGTTTATGGAAGAAAATGGAAATGGACGAAATCTGAACCTTCACAGAACCTAATCTCAGGCCCATATCCACACCTGCTTGGAGGAAGAGGAGAAATCGTCCAAGTTTAAACTCCACCGTAGCAAACTACTTGGATTCACAAGACACATGCTTTGACGTTACTCCTTTCCTAGCCTGTATCAGGGTAGGAATAACCTTGTTCGGAATGCCCTTCCGAGCTAATATCTGGCGTTCAACCTCCATGCCGTCAAACTTAGCCGCGGTAAGTCTTGATAAGCGAATGGCCCTGCTGCAGCAGGTCCCCCCGAAGAGGCCTAGGCTCTTCTAGCAGTAGATACAGAAGATCCGCATACCAAGCCCTTCTTGGCCAGTCCGGAGCAATGAGGATTGCCTGAACTCTTGTCCTCCTTATGAGTTTTAGAACTCTTGGAATGAGTGGAAGTGGAGGAAACACGTACACCGACTGGAAAACCCACGGAGTCATTACGGCGTCCACCGCCACTGCTTGCGGGTCCCTCGACCTGGATCAATATCGCCGAAGATTCTTGTTGAGACGAGAGGCCATCATGTCTATTTTGGGTACGCCCCAAAGATCTGTTACCTCCTTTAACACCTCCGGATGGAGACCCCACTCTCCTGGATGGAGATAGTGTCTGCTGAGGAAGTCCGCTTCCCAGTTGTCCACTCCCGGAATGAAGATTGCCGACAGCGCCAATGCGTGTTTTTTCCGCCCAGAGGATGATTCTTGTTACCTCTGACATTGCAGCTCAGCTCTTTGTTCCGCCCTGTCGGTTTATGTAAGCCACTGTCGTTACATTGTCCGACTGCACTTGAGTGGCCCAATTTCTCAGAAGATGGGCCGCTTGGAGAAGACCGTTGTAGACAGCTCTTAGTCCAGAATGTTTATCGGCAGGCCGGCTTCCAGACTTGACCACCTTCCTTGGAAGGTTTCCCCTTGAGTGACTGCGCTCCAGCCTCGGAGACTTGCACCCGTGGTTAGAAGGATCCAGTCCTGAATCACGCACCTGCGGCCCTCCAGAAGGTGAGGTAATTGCAGCCACCAGATAAGTGAGATCCTGGCCTTTGGCAACAGACATTGTCTGGTGCATGTGCAGATGAGATCCCGACCATTTGTCCAGGAGATCCAGTTGGAAGGACCAAGATTGAAATCTCCCATACTGCAGAGCCTCGTAAGAGGCCATCATCTTCCCCAGAAGGCGAATGCACTAATGAACAGACACCCGGGCTGACTTCAGGACATCCCGGACCATTGTTTGTATCACCAACGCTTTTTCCTCTGGGAGAAACACCCTCTGCACCTTCGTGTCGAGGATCATTCCCAAAAATGACAACCTCCTGGTTGGTTTCAAATATGATTTTGGAAGATTCAGAATCCAACCATGTTCCCTGAGGGGATGCGGTCAAGATCCCGCCGGACGGAATATAGACACCGGGATCCCGACCGGCGCAATTCCGACATATTCTCCCGGTGTCCACGACACCTATAGAGGGAGAATAAATTAGTGTGCCGAGCGTAGCGAGGCACCGTGCCCGCAGCGTGACGAGTACAGCGAGCCCCCGTCGGGATTGTGCCGGTCGGAATCCCGGTGTCGGTATTTCGACCGCCGGGATTCTGTCCGGCGGGATCTTGTACCGATCCCTCCATGAGAAGCTGGGTTGTGAGAGCTATCGACTGTAAGAGCTTCTCCTTTGACGATGCTTTTATCAGCAGATCGTCTAGATATGGAATTATGTTCACCCCCTGTCTGCGGAGGAGAACCATCATTTCCGCCATCACCTTGGTGAATACCCTCGGTGCTGTGGAGAGGCCGAATGGCAGGGCCTGGAATTGAAAATGACAGTCCAACAGTGCGAATCGGAGATAAGCTTGATGCGGCGGCCAAATCGGAATGTGGAGGTACGCATCCTTGATATCCAGGGATACCAGGAATTCCCCCTCCTCCAGACCTGATATCACTGCCCTTAAAGACTCCATTTTGAACTTGAACTCCCTCAGAAAGGGGTTTAGTGATTTTAAGTTCAGAATGGGCCTGACCGAACCATCCTGTTTCGGTACCACGAAAAGTTTCAAAAAGTAACCCTTGTTTTGCATCTGGGGAGAAACTGGTACAATAACCTGTGCCTTCACCAACTGTAGGATAGCCCTGTCTGCCGGCAAAGCTGGCAAGCCTGATTTGAAGAACCGGTGAGGAGGGAGATTTTGAAATTCCAGCCGGTACCCCTGGGACACAGTAACTTGTACCTAGGGATCCAGGCCAGACGACACCCAGACGTGACTGAAATGTCTGAGTCTCGCCCCCACCAGCCCTACCTCCAGGCCGTGCAGTCCACTGTCATGCTGAGGACTTTGGCGTACCTGAAGCAGGCTTCTGTTCCTGGGAAACCACAGCAGCAGGTTTCTTGGATTTTGGTCGACCTCCTCTAAAGAAGGTGTTGGACGGTTTGGCCTTTCTGGTTTTAGCAACCCGAAAGGACTGTGATGCAGCTGAAGAAAAGGCTTAGTAGTAGGTGCAGCTGAGGGAAGAAAAGGTGACTTACCCGCTGTAGCCGTGGAGATCCACGCATCCAACACTTCCCCAAAGAGAGCCTGACCTGTGTAGGGTAGGGTCTCCACACCTCTCCTGGATTCCGTGTCGGCAGACCACTGGCGCAGCCAAAGCCCCCTATGAGCTGAGACAGACATGGAAGATATCCCTGCAGCCATGGAACCCAGGTGTTTCATGGATCCTGAATGTTACGTAAAAACAATTCAACATTACTTTTATCCATAGTATCCAAATCCTCAAGTAACAGGCCTGACCACTTTACTATAGCTTTGGAAATCCATGCACAGGCAATAGTGGGATGTAGAATCGTCCCTGAAGCTGTGTATATGGATTTGAGCGTAGTATCAATTTTGCGATCAGCCGGCTCCCTTAAGGCGGTAGATCCTGGAACAGGTAAAACCACCTTTTTCGAGAGTCTGGATACAGACGCGTCCACTATGGGTGGGTTTTCCCATTTTTTCCTATCCTCCTCAGGGAAGGGGAAAGCAACCAGAACCCTTCTAGGGATCTGGAATTTTTTCTCCAGGTTTTCCCATGCTTTCTCAAAAACAGCATTTAATTCTTTGGACACAGTAAAGGTTAGCGAGGCTTTCTTATTATCAGTGAAGTAAGCCTCCTCAACATGCTCAGGTGTTGTATCAGCAATATTCAACACATCCCTAATAGCCTCTATCATCAACTGCACCCCTTTAGCAAGAGATGCGGCCACCCTGAGCACATCCATATCACAGTCTGCCGTGTCAGAATTGGTATCCGTGTCATCTTGCATAATCTGGGCAAGAGCACGTTTGTGGGAACCTACAGAAGGGGACCCTGAGGTAACAGAACCGGACAAAACTGCCATAGAGTTCTGTAAAACCTGAGTTGCAGATTCATTCTGTGCAGCCCTAGTAGAAATCTGATAAATCATAGATTTGATAGAGGATAACCATTCAGGCTCCCTTGCTAGTATCTGCGCTACAACAGTGCAATCCTGATTACATGGAATGAGATCATCCTGAGAGGACATATCCTCTGCAGCATATGACACAGAGTCCAAGGACATAGCTAAATGGAGACCCCAGACACTCCACACACACACACACAGGGGAGGATAGACAGAGTTTCACCCCCAAGAATGGCAAGAGAGACACAGAGATTGGAGCCAACCCACACACAGCGCTTTCAAGGCATAGGGAGACCCCAACCAGCGCTGACTGTGCACCTTAATAGGTTACACAGTCTGAACACAGCCTCCCCCCCTTCTACAACCCCCTGGTACCGTAAGAGATAGCTGGAGTTGATGTGGAGGTACAGCTCTTCACTGACAGCGTTTCTGCAGGCAGGAAAATGGCGCTGAACGCTGCAGAGTCCGCTCTGAGAAGCTCCGCCCCCTTAATAGCGCCGTCTTCCCGCTCTTCTGGAGATTATACTGGCCTGAGGAATTGTGCTGGCAGCGATCCTGGGACCCTGACAGGCTGAGAGGTCAGTGTAGAGTGTAGGCGCTGGCTCAGGGCGCCCCTCACAGTGGCCGCTGAGCTATGGCTATGTACCGCTGAGCCCCGGAGCGCAGTTAGTACTGCACGCCATACCCTGTTGCTGCCATCTTCACACCGGCTCCCCGCTTGCTAGGGGGGGCCCGTGACTGATTCGCCACTGATCTTCTGGCTCTGTAAGGGGGTGAGCGATCACCTGTGGCGGGGAACGTTCAATCCTCTCAGGAGCTCAGTGTCCTGTCAGCGAAGATAGTGGCTCAGACCCCACAGGACGGACACTACTCCGCCGCCCCCCCCCCCCCCTCCCCCCTCAGTCCCACGAAGCAGGGAGGCTGTTGCCAGCAGCGTCCATGTAAAATAATAAACTCTAAAAATAAACTTTTACCAGAGAAGCTCTGTAGAGCTCCCCTAGCTGTGACTGGCTCCTCCGGGCACATTTTCTAAACCGAGACTGGTAGGAGGGGCATAGAGGGAGGAGCCAGCCCACACTCTCAAACTCTTAAAGTGCCAATGGCTCCTAGTGGACCAGTCTATACTCCATGGTACTAATGTGGACCCCAGCAGCCTCTAGGACGTAAGAGAAAAGACCATTTTAATCTCGGTAGAGGAATATATATATTTAGAATATCAGAAGTCCAACAACTAACATCAGCAATTGCTTTTTATATTTATATGTCAAATGTTTGTATGTCATTTTAAGTCTCTGAAATCTTAATAAAAGTTGCCCTATAAAAAAAAAAAAAAAAAAAAAGAGTCGTCTTTCCTCTCTGTATTTAGTGTGATGTATCCTTACAACTCTAGGGAGCACCGCCGGCTTTGTATGTTACTAAATGTTCATTTCCACTCACTCTAAAAGGAGTGATTAGTATTTAAAGTTTGATTTATAATCTTCGTCTATATATTATCTTTATAGGTTTAACCCAATGCGCTATTTCTTATCCCCAAAACAACCTCTTTTCTCTTAAAATGATATGCAGAATGCTTATACTGTGTGTTACTGCGACTGTATTTGCATACAAAATGCTATGCATCTCCAGGAAAACACTGTAACGTGACATTTCAGATGCAGACAGAGCCGAAATTACACACAGAATATAGGCATGCCCCATATCATGTAAATCAGCAGAAGCATTACATTACTTTGCGCCTAAGACACATTTTTGTGGGAAAAAAAATGCAAAAAATATACGCTTGGCGCTACTGTACCCCGCCACTGCATGGCGCAATTTCAAGGGCTGTTTATCGTAACTGCGGCAAGGATGTAAGAGAAAACATCTGTATGTGAATCTCATAACTGGTCCAAAGGCCGGATAAATGGGAAGGAGTGGTTTCCGTGGTGAAGGAACCGTAACGCCAAGCTACGTATCCAATGGCAGGATAGCTATCAAAAACAGCAAAAACTAGCGCATACGGCAGAAAAGATGCGTCAGAGGCATCTGGGACCTTGGTGAAAAATGGACGACCAGCCTCAAAGATGTCAACTGGAAAACAAACTTATTCTAGGCACATTGAATATCTGATTTGGCTGCCAAGCAGGCAAAATGAACCTTTTAGCTGATTGAGAAATACAATATAGATGTGGCCACAATAACAGAAGTTAAAACTCCTAGTCAAGGAGAATGAGCTGTTCACAATTCCAAAATGCACAAAAAGCTTTTATATGTATTATTTGGGTAGAGATAATTTCACAAGGAGTCTCTTTCATGCAACATTCCAAACTAAAGAAATTTGTCACCTGTTTCCAGGCAGTATCAGACCGTATTGCCATTCTAGAACTCTCTACTACTGTGTCCATGGCCTTGACTGAAGTCTATATCCAAAAGAGCCAAGCAATGACTAAGACCAAATCAATTTTCTACAATGAACTGCAGAAAATTTGAAACCAGTACCAATATGGAAATCACATAACCATAGTATGTGGTGATATGAATGCAAAAACAGGCCCTGGCCGGCTGGGTTACATAGTCCGTGAGGTTGAAAAGAGTACAACTACATGGGTGGTACCAGAGGTTGAAAAGAGTACAACTACATGGGTGGTACCAGAGGTTGAAAAGAGTACAACTACATGGGTGGTACCAGAGGTTGAAAAGAGTACAACTACATGGGCGGTACCAGACCAAAATGACTATGCACAGGTATCCATTATTATTTAAAAATTAGTCTTCCAAGTCGTAACCAACCAATATAAAAGAAAAAGTATTTATTTTTCTCCTAATGTGTGAGCTAAATTATTAAGGTTGGCCTGAAAGCAATTACAGTATTCAGTTTGCATGGTTTGATAAGATCACTAGAGCAGAGATTTTCAACCTTTCGCAACTCACGGCACACTGAACAAGATCTAAATATTGCCAAGGCACACTGAAATATAATGGTGATACATGGTGCAGTTGCGTGTCCTAGGATGTCATGTCGCAGCTTCTTCATAGGTAACACCTGTGCCACATCTGACAAAGCTAGAAGAGCCCAACACTGCCCAGGCCCAAAATTAGAACTGGCTCTGCAACCACTAAATACACCAGTATTGATCGTTCCAGGGCCTCAGTAGTGGCAAAACACTGACGAGCCTGGCTCTGCTTCTATGGCGACACACCTGGAGACTGCTCAGGGCACACTAGTGTGCCACGGCACAGTGGTTGAAAAACACTGCACTAGAGGATCTCAACCAAGAAGGCTTCCTGGGTGGCGCACTCTTTTAATGATGCATGATATTATACAATAAAATGTAACTTTTATTATTCCGAGTTAAAAATATGTTTTTTAGTAGGCTTGACATAGGTTCAATGTTTGCCAGCCTTTATTTATAATAAGCAAAAGAAAAAATAGGATTTTGGTTACCTACCGGTAAATCCTTTTCTCGTAGTCCGTAGAGGATGCTGGGTTCCACATTAGTACCATGGGGTATAGACAGGTCCACCAGGAACCATTGACACATTAAGAGTTTGAGAGTGTGGGCTGGCTCCTCCCTCTATGCCCCTCCTACCAGACTCTAGAAACTGTGCCCGAGAAGATGGACATCTTTGAAAGAAGGATTTAACACAGATAGTGGCGATATTCACACCAGCTCACACATACAAGGCAAACCAAGCTAACCAGCATGAAAACTCAGCAACAGCTCAAACACTACTTACCAAGTAACAAAGCAGTACATAACTAAACCGAGTAGTACTGAACTAGATAACGGTTGCAGGAAAATGAAGCGCTGGGCGGGAGCCCAGCATCCTCTACGGACTACGAGAAAAGGATTTACCGGTAGGTAACCAAAATCCTATTTTCTGTTACGTCCTAGAGGATGCTGGGGTCCACATTAGTACCATGGGGATGTACCAAAGCTCCCAGAACGGGAGGGAGAGCGCGGAGGCTCCTGCAGAACTGATTGACTGAACTTCAGATCAGAGGCCAAAGTATCGAACTTGTAGAACTTTGCAAACATGTTCGACCCAGACGAAGTTGCAGCTCGGCAAAGCTGCAATGCCGAGACACCCCGGGCAGCCGCCCAGGAAGACCCCACCTTACGAGTAGAGTGGGCCTTAACAGATTTTGGACAAGGCAATCCTGCCGTAGAATAAGCATGCTGGATAGTGAACCTAATCCAGCGAGATATAGTCTGCTTAGAAGCAGGACACCCAATTTTCTTGGGGTCATACAGGACAAACAAAGAGTCCGATTTCCTGTGACGAGCGGTCCTCTTCACATAGATTTTCTAAGCCCTCACAACATCCAAGGACTTTGACGAAATTGAGGAGTCAGTAGCCACTGGCACCACAATAGGTTGGTTGATATGAAATGCCGACACAACCTTTGGAAGAAACTGCTGGCGTGTCCGGAGCTCAGCTCGATCTTCGCGGAAGATCAAATAAGGGCTTTTACAGGTCAAAGCCTCCAACTCCGACAAACGTCTAGCAGAAGCTAAGGCCAACAACGTGACAGCCTTCCATGTAAGAAATTTGACCTCAACCTCCTGTAGAGGTTTAAACAAATCCGACTGGAGGAACTGCAACACCACGTTAAGGTCTCAAGGCGCCGTAGGCGGTACAAAAGGGAGGTTGGATGTGCAGAACTCCCTTCAAAAGGTCTGAACCTCAGGGAGGGCAGCCAATTGTTTCTGGAAGAAAATGGATAGGGCCGAAATCTGGACCTTCACAGATCCCAACCTCAGGCCCATATCCACACCTGCTTGCAGGAAGAGGAGAAAACGTCCAAATTGAAACTCCACCGTAGGAAACTTCTTGGACTCACACCAAGAGACATATTTCTTCCAAATACGATGGTAATGGTTAGACGTTACCCCTTTCCTAGCCTGTATCAGGGTAGGAATGACCATCTTCGGAATGCCCTTCCGAGCTAGTATCAGGCGTTCAACCTCCATGCCGTCAAACGTAGCCGCAGTAAGTCTTGATAGGCGAATGGTCCCGCAGCAGCAGGTCCTCCCGAAGAGGAAGAGGCTTCGGCTCTTCCTGTAAGAGATTCAGAAGATCCGCATACCAAGCCCACATTCCCAGTTGTCCACACAGTCTGGAGCAATAAGGATCGCTTGAACTCCTTACGAGCTTTAGAACTCTTGGAATGAGTGGGAGTGGAGGAAACACGTACACCCACGGAGACACCAGGTCGTCCACTGCCACTGCTTGTGGGTCCCTCGACCTGGAACAATAGCGCCGAAGCTTCTTGTTGAGACGAGAGGCCATCATGTCTATTTCGGGTAACCCCCAAAGGTCTGTTATTTCCTTGAACACCTCCGGATGGAGACCCCACTCCCCTGGATGAAGAATGTGTCTGCTGAGGAAGTCTGCTTCCCAGTTGTCCACTCCCGGAATAAAGATTGCCGAGAGCGCCAACGTGTGTCATTCTGCCCAGAGGATGATTTTTGTCATCTCTGACATTGCAGCTCTGCTCTTCGTTCCGCCCTGTCTGTTTATGTAAGCCACCGTCGTTACAGTGTCCGACTGCACTTTCTTAGAAGACGGGCCGCCTGAAGAAGACCGGTGTAGACGGATCTTAGTTCCAGGATGTTGATGGACAGGCCAGCTTCCAGACTTGACCACCTTCCCTGGAAGGTTTCCACTTGAGTGACTGCATCCCTTCCCCAGAGGCTCGCATCCGTGGTTAGAAGGAGCCAGGCCTGAATCCCGAACCTGCAGCCCTCCAGCAGGTGAGGTAATTGGAGCCACCAGAGGAGTGAAATCCTGGCCTTTGGCGACAGACGAATTCTCTGGTGCATGTGGAGATGAGATCCTGACCACTTCTCCAGGAGATCCAGTTGGAAGGCCCGAGCATGGAACCTCCCGTACTGGAGAGCCTGGTAAGAGGCCACCATCTTTCCCAAAAGGCGAATGCATTGATGAACCGACACCCTGGACCATTGTTTGTATCACCAACGCCTTTTCCTGCGGAAGAAACACCCTCTGCACTTCTGTGTCGAGGATCATCCCCAGAAAAGACAACCTCTGGGTTGGTTCCAGATGTGACTTTGGAAGGTTTAGAATCCAGCCGTGGACTCTGAGTAGGTGGGTTGTGAGAACAATGGACTGCAACAGCTTCTCCTTGGACGATGCCTTTATCAGCAGATCGTCTAGATATGGAAAAATGTTCACCCCTTGTTTGCGGAGGAGAACCACAATCTGCCATCACGTTGGTAAACACCCTCGGTGCTGTTGAGAGGCCGAATGGCAGGGCCTGGAACTGGAAAGGACAGTCCAGTAATGCGAAACAGAGTTAAGCCTGATGCGGCAGCCAAAATCGGAATGTGGAGGTACGCATCCTTGATATCCAGGGATACCAGGAATTCCCCCTCTTCCAGACCTGATATCACTGCCCTTAGAGACTCCATCTTGAACTTGAACTCCTTTAGAAAGGGGTTCAGTGATTTTAGGTTCAGAATGGGCCTGACCGAACCATCCGGTTTCGGTACCACGAAAAGGTTCGAATTGTAACCTGTGGTTTGCAAATGAGGAGGAACTGGCACAATGACCTGTGTCTCCACCAACTTCTGGGGACAGCTTCTTGTAGGACAGTTCTGTCCTGTCTGCCAGTAGACCTGGCAAGCCTGATTTGAAAAATCGTTGAGAAGGGAGATTTTGAAATTCCAGCCTGTATCCCTTGGACACAATATCTATCACCCAGGGATCCAGGCCAGACGATACCCAGACGTGACTGAACTGTCTGAGTCTCGCTCCCACCGGCCCCACCTCCAGGCCGTGTGATCCGCCGTCATGCAGAGGACTTTGGCGTACCTGAAGCAGGCTTTTGTTCCTGGGAACCTGCAGCAGCAGGTTTCTTGGATTTAATTCGACCTCCCCTAAAGAAGGTATTAGACTGTTTGGCCTTTCTAGGCTTGTTAGGCCGAAAGGACTGTGATGCTGATGAAGAGAAGGATTTCTTCGGAACAGGCGCAGCTGACGGAAGAAATGGAGACTTACCCACTGTAGCCGTGGATATCCACGCATCCAAAGCTTCCCCAAAAAAGAGAGCCTGACCTGTGTAGGGTAGGGACTCCACACTTCTTCTGGATTCCGCGTCGGCCGACCACTGGCGCAGCCAAAGTCCCCGAAGAGCTGAAATAGACATGGAAGAGATTCCTGCAGCCATGGAACCCAGGACTTTCATGGATTCTATCATAAAACCTGCTGAATCGTGAATGTTATGCAAAAAACATCGCCCTTATCCATCCTATCCAAATCCTCAAGTAAGGTGCCCGACCACTTTACTATAGCCTTTGCAATCCATGCACTAGCAATAGTGGGACGTAATATGGCCCCCGAAGCGGCGTACATTGATTTAAGTGTATTATCAATTTTACGATCAACCGGTTCCTTTAAGGCGGTAGATCCCGGAACAGGTAAAACCACCTATTTTGAGAGTCTGGACACAGATGCGTCAACAATCGGCGGGTTTTCCCATTTTTTTCTATCCTCTTCAGGAAAAGGAGATGTCACCTGGACCCTTTTAGGGATCTGGAATTTTTTCTCAGGGTTTTCCCATGCTTTCTCAAATATAGCGTTTAATTCCTTTGACGCAGGGAAGGTTAGCGAGGCTTTCTTATTTTCAGTGAAAAAAGCCTCCTCAACCTGCTCAGGTGTGGTATCATTAATATTCAACACATCCCTGATAGCCTCTATCATCAATTGCACCCCCTTTGCAAGAGAGGCAGACCACCGCAACACATCCCCATCCCCATCTGTGGTGTCAGAATCGGTATCAGTGTCATCTTGCATGACATGAACAAGTGCACGTTTGTGTGGGTATATAGCAGAGCATCCTGAGGTACCAGAGTCGGGCCATACTGCCACAGTTCTGTAATACCTGGGTTGCAGATTCATTACTTGCAACCCTGTCTGAAATCTGAGAAATCCAAGATTTGATAGAGGAAAACCACTCAGGTTCCCTTGCTGGAATCTGTGCTAAACCAGTGCTATCCTGATTACATGGAATGGGATGATCCTGGGAGGACATATCCTCTGCAGCATATGACACAGTGTCCCTTGACATAGCTAAAGGAGACCGCCAAACACTCCACACACACACAGGTGAGGGCAGACAGAGATTCCCCCCCAAGAATGGCAAGAGAGACAGAGATTGGAGCCAACCCACACACAGCACTTTTACCAAAAAGGGAGACACCTTGTCAGCGCTGACTGTGCACCTTAATAGGATACACAGTGGTATTGCAGCCTCCCCCCCCCCCCTTCCCTTCTACAACCCCCTAGTACTGTTTACAGATAGCTGGAGTTGCTGTGGAGGGATCTGTTTCTCCAGGACAGCGTTGTGCAGGCAGGAAAATGGCGCTGAACGCTGCTGGGTCAGCTCTGAGAAGCTCCGCCCCCAAAATGGCGCCGTCTTCCCGCTCTTCAAGTGATTATACTGGCCTGAGGATTGAGTGCTGGCTGAGATCCGGGGACCCCGGCAGGCTTCTGGACCAGTGTAGGGTGTAGCGCTGGCTCAGGGCGCCCCTCACAGCGCTGCACCATGTACCGCTGAGCCACCCTGGAGCGCAGTTAATACTGCGCTCCTACCCTATTGCCGCCATCTTCAGACTGACCCCCCGCTTGCTAGGGGGGTCGGCGTCTCACTCGCCACAGATTCTTCAGCTCTGCAAGGGGGTGGCGGCATGCTGCTGGGGCGAGCGATCCCCTGTGGCGGGGAGCGATCTGACCCCTCTCTGGAGCTCAGTATCCAGTCAGCGGAGACAGTGGCTCAGATCCCGCAGGGCGGACACTGCTCACCCCCTCAGTCCCTCGTTGCAGGGAGGCTGTTGCCAGCAGCCTTCCTGTAAAATAATAAAATCTAATAAAACTTTTTCTAGGAAAACTCTGGAGAGCTCCCCTAGCTGTGACCGGCTCCACCGGGCACATTTTCTAATCTGAGTCTGGTAGGCGGGGCATAGAGGGAGGAGCCAGCCCACACTCTCAAACTCTTAAAGTGCCAATGGTTCCTGGTGGACCAATCTATACCCCGTGGTACTAATGTGGACCCCAGCATCCTCTAGGACGTAAGAAAAATAAAAACAAATACATAAGTCGTTGGCTCACTTAATTATATGTTCTATATTTACCTATTACTATACAGTTAACAGAAAGAACATATTCATAAGTATAAATTTCAAAAAATAATAAGTGTATAATTTACTAAATATTTATTCTGATAAAGCAACAGTGAAAATATAACTAATATTTGACAAGCTCTAATCCAAGTTTGAGGTTTTTTAATTGAGATTTATGATCTCTAAAGAGCTTGTCAGCTTACGGCTCCCTGCTACGCACTCTCTCCCGTATGAATAATAAATAGTATGCATTCACTCCTAGTTTATAATGTGCGTATTTGAGTTGTTAATTTGTACTCCCTTATATAGCTAAGATATGCAGGCAATTATTTCTAAATACAACATTTGTATAACAAAATTTCGGCCCCTAAAGAATAAACAATAGTGCCCGCAAAGATGGAATACTTCAGTATTTGTTGAAGGGAAAATACAGTAGTATTTATCTGCCTCCAGCAGTTAAATACTCCTCAAAACAGCCACTACGCAATAATGTCTCTGGCACAGGTATACGGACACAGTGGCAATTTATACCTATGCCAGAAACATTATTGCATAGTGGCTGTCTTGAGGAGTATTTAACTGCTGTTGCTTTATCAGAATAAATATTTAGTAAATTATACACTTATTTTTTTATTGAAATTTATACTTATGAATATGTTCTTTCAGTTAATTGTATAGTAATAGGTAAACATAGAACATATAATTAAGTGAGCCAACAACTTATATATTTGTATTTATTTATTTTTTGATTATTATAAATAAAGGCTGGCAAACATTAAACCCATGTCAAGCCTACTAAAAAACAATTTTTATCTCAGAATAATAAAAGTTAAATTTTATTGTAATAGATCATACATCATTAAAAGAGTGCGTCACCCAGGAAGCCTTCTTGGTTGAGATCCTCTAGTGATCTTATCAAACTCTGCAAACTGAGGTTGAAAAGAGGCAAAATGCCCATCGGGTTCAACCCGTATTCTGTGTTAATCTGTTCATATTATAATGCGCCTGCTGAAGTAATGGTTTAGCACCAATTGACAGCTATGATTCTTAGCACTCCCAGATAATTTAATGTCAATATGTTAAATGCTATAGCCCTGGATACATTTTCCAGTTAGGAATTTGTCCAATCTGTTTTTAAATACATTTACAGAGTCTGCCATTACTAGCTTCTCCGTCAGGGATCTCCAAATCTTTATTGCCCTTAACGTGAAGAACCCTTTCCTATGTTGTGTAAGGAATTCTCTCCTCTAGCCTAAGCGAGTTACCACTCATCCTATACAGAGTTCTTTTAATAAACAAATCCGCTGTTAGCTCCTTGTAATGACCCTTTACGTATCTGAAGATATTAATGTCTCCTCTCAGTCGCCTCTTTTCTAGTGTTGGGAAAGAACACTAGGCCCAAACGGATGTGGTCACCTAAATTATAATGGTATTTGCTCATTTAGGTTCGTCAACCACAACAATCTTGCAATATTTAACACCTGTCTCCAACGCTTGCAAAACACTCTCTTAACATGGTTCTCCAATAATGGATGAGACAAAATGATGCTGAATTATTACCTCATCCAAAAACAGTTTCAAAGTGCTAGCACAGGGAGAATATACAAACTCCACACAGTTAAGATCATGGTGGGAATCAAACCCATGACCTCAGTGTTGTGAGGCAGTTATGCTAACCATTACACCATCCATGCTGCACATAATTCCTATTAAAAAAAAAGGTGACCCTACAAACTGTAAAAACTACAAAGGCATAAGTTTTCTAACATCCAGCAAAATATTAACATCAATTATACACTCAAGGCTACAAAAAAAACACGAGAAAGCAACTGCAGAGCACAACAAGCTGGATTTAGGTCCAGCAGAGGATGCAGTGACCATATTTTTGCTATCAGGCCAATACTCAAATCATGCCTACAATCATAGAAAGAACTTTATCTAGTTTTTGTGGACTTTAAATGCGCCTTTGACAATGTGGGCTGACGATCTGTTTGGTGTGCCCTCAAGGCAGAGAACATCCCACATAACACCCTCAAGATGCTGCAAGCTCTCTGCAACAACGGATCAAACAAACAGGCCAAATGTCCCAACCGTTCAGAATCTCAACTGGCATAAAGCAAGTTTGTATAGTATAGCCCATGCTCTTCCACAAATTGCTATGGACTGGACTATTCAAAATGAAATGGGCACCATTACTGGCAAACATACAGTTCTCTGAGGTCTGGTATACGCCAATGATTATCTTCCTAGCGGAACACACATCAGTCTCCTCCCAAGTGGAGCGGACAATTACATTACCCCATCCCAGGTACACATACACATTAGGACTAATTAAATCAGAAGCCAGTATGTTTTTAATCTATTGGAAGAAACTTAAGCAGAGGAGAAAACCAATACAAACATATGGGGGGGGGGGTGGTGAGGATTTAAATGTTACTGTACATATTTCCCCTTATATATAAAATACAGTCAGCTCTACTGGACACCAAATTTGAACACACAATCACATGTTCACTATTTTACCAACACTTACTTCTTCATCTTTTTTGCATTGTACTTCACTTGATAAGCAGCTTGGATTAACTTGTCTGGGCCTCCATCAAACTGATGGGGAATTACTCTCTGAAAGTGCTGGAATAGAAGTAAACTATTTGAAATACAGACACTCAAATAAGTATATACTGTAGATACAGTCAAATGACATACAGGTTATGGTTGTTCAGGAAAGAAAAAGCACAAACTCTGTTCATATACCAATGGTATGGGTAAAGTTCATATTTTATATCCCAAGATTGCAACCACTTAGTTAGCGAGATACAAAATGTAACATCTCTTATGCAGACTGGCTGTGCATCAACTTCCAAAGGGGTTTTACAAACCAAATTCCTTACAAATAAACGCAGCAGCAATACCTGTAACATCCCTTCCATATCCAGCTGCATTAATTCCATCTGATTCATCTGCAGAACAGCAAGCCCTGCCCGAAACACAATCTCTAAACCCTAGAGGGAGGAATAAATTCCATCAGTAACAAAATATTCTCAAATGAAATTTACACTAAATGTGTCGCCTACATACAGCGGCGGCTGAAATATTATTAAAGAAATGAGGCTATTAATATTCTGGACCTGTATTCGTCTGGCAATGACTCAGTGAAGTCACTGATTACTAGTGCATAACAAGCCAGAAAATGGTTAGAAAAAGGTAAGAAGGTAGTTATATACAGTAGGTGGATTTTGGATTAGATGGTATGTTATTGTTGAGCCACGAAAAGTGTCAGAGGATTCCAGCTACATGTCCCAGAACTATGGAATATGAGGAAACCTCACCTCCCAAAAAATCCTAAACAAGGAAGTATTCTGTCAGTTTATCCAGTGTTCAGTACCAACAGGGTGGTTACATTCAGCACTGCCATTCCACAGATTCTGCTTTACAGTCCACTTAATCAAGATGGGCCTATTTAGAAAGCACTTACCAAGTGAGCTCATATTTTACATTTGCAAAAAAGGGAAGTGGATATGGTGCCCAATTCAGACCTGATCACTGTTGTGCGTTTTTGCAGCAGTCTGCGATAAGATAGTCGCCGCCCAGAGAAAGAGAAAACCTGCCGTAGCGGTTGATCAGCGCTATGCTCCCCCTGTCAGTCGCGCATGTGCACACTGGTTATGGCATACAGCAGAGATGAGTGCGCAACTGGCAGGGGGAGCACAGTGCTGATCAACCGCTACAGAGCATTCAGGACTGAGTGGCCACGGCGGTGATGAGGCGGAAGCGCAGTGAAGAGAAAACTATGGGCAGCGATCCTATTAACGAGGAGACCACACAGGATACAATAAGCCAGATACAGCAGCGGGAGAGGTTAGTACATCCCGCCCCCTGAGTCCCGTCCCCCCGCCCCTCCCCTACCCGTGGCGCCTCCAGACCCCCCTCCTTCATCTGCTGCCCCCATCCCACCCTGTCCCTCCCCCACGGACAGCTCCTCCAGACCCCCTCCTTCATCCGCGGCCCCCCACACCCGCCCCTCCCTACCAGCAGCATCTATATACCCCCTACCCCATCTGCAAAGCACCTGCCTGCCCCTTCCACCCAAAACCCCTCTGGAAACACTAACCCATCTGCGCCCCCACTGCACCCGCCCCTCCCCTACCCACGGTGGCTCAATACTTCCCCCACCTGCGGCACCCGCCCCTCCCCCACTGCACCCCTGTAATCACCCCTTCCCCACTGCACCCCTGTAACTACCCCCATCCGCGTCTCCCACGCACACCCGCAACTCCCCCAACCACAGCACCTACAAGGTGATTAATTGTGCCCTGCGTGCAATGTTCACGCCGTCGCAAGTGGCTACGGACCCTTAACCATTCCACACCCTTTGTCCGTGCAATATTTAACCACTCACAAAATTATGATTGGAGGTAACACTCCATACAATAAGGGGCGTGCAAGAGTTAAAGGAGCGTAGCCCCATGCGACAGTGTGAAGAGCGCCCGTAGGGTCCGATGAATCACCTAGTATGATATATTACTACAATGAATGACAAATTATAAATCACCAGCATTATTATAGTCAATGCTTTTTGCCTCCACCTCACATCAGGCAGCTATTAGTGTCCCTTTCATTAAACCAGTAGTCAATCATCACTACAGGGCATGGAGGTAATTCCAAGTTGATCGCAGCAGGAAATTTTTTAGCAGTTGGGTAAAACCATGTGCACTGCAGGGGGGGCAGATATAACATGTGTAGAGAGAGATAGATTTGGGTGGGTTATTTTGTTTCTGTGCAGGGTAAATACTGGCTGCTTTATGTTTACACTGCAATTTAGATTGCAGATTGAACTCACCACACCCAAATCTAACTCTCTCTGCACATGTTATATCTGCCCCCCCTGCAGTGCACATGGTTTTGCCCAACTGCTAACAAAGTTCCTGCTGCAATCAACTTGGAATTACCCCCCATGTCCGAGTGAATGCAAAGTCAGATTCCTAGGTGTGCAACGCAATCATCTAAAGAGGTTTCAAAATTAGATTGAAATACAAGCCAGCTGACCAGTTTAAATTGCAGTTTCTCACCTCAGACATAAATATATCAAATATTCTCGTGGCAGCCGGTAATGGGAAACTTGTAAGGAAAATAGTCAGGAACCAGGATGACGCATACATGGAGGTGTGAAAACTCTGGGCTTGAAAGTGCACAAAGAGTTCTGGCAGCTGCTCCTGTAAAGGGTGGCACAATATTGGAGATTTATCAGTACAAGATAGAAGGCACACAGAACACACATACATGTAACTATGCACAGGTAGTAATAATAAATTGTCATTAGGGAAGACAAAGGGGGGAATTCAATTGTTTGAAAAGTCGGTTGGGTGTCCGTTTTTTCCTACCAATTGAATACCATCAAAGTGTCACATGGTATAAAAATTTGCAGTGTAGAGTAATGCAAGACACCATGTCATTTGGTTGGCAATTACAGATAGAAGACAGACTGGCTATAGTGCCTTTCAAAAGGATTACTGGTAGTATCTGAGGGGGGCATGAAGGGCCCTCCAGGGAATGCAGTGGTAGCTTGCAAAGCTAAGGGGGTGTGGTCAGCCACCCGCAGAAGGAGTTGGCTAACCATTAAAAAGGACATGTAAACAACATGGTACCTTGATATAGTAGGGAACAGGAGTGTGTCAGGACCACCCACTTTCATTGGTAAGAGAGCTAATCTTGGTGTAGTTTCAATAGAAACAAAGCAAGCACCCAAGTTCATCCGTGATCCTGCTCCATCCCTGGAGGAGGGAGTGGGTCCCTCAGGCAGTGAGACCCGCCAGAGATTTGCCCTGTACACCTATGAGTCAGCCTAACACTGATTACTGGCCCGGAAGTCTGCTGTGTGATCATCCCCCCAACATGCCTACAGCCTTCAGTCCTAATATATACCTACACGCTTTTGAAGCTTATCTGAATATTAGTAGCAGTTCTATTTATAGAGACCAAGTTGAAATAATGGTTTAATGTATTCGCCTATAAAAGTTCTTCACATCTAAAACTTGTACGCTAATCCACCCTACTGTAAACACTGGATATTAGAAGACATGCTGTTACATGGTCAGAAACACTTGGTGATTGAATACACAGATAATTTACATTAGCAGAACTTTATTGCATTTATACACACTTGTGTCATAACAGGAATGGATTGTCTGCTGCAGTTTCATAGAACTAAGGTTAGGTACCCACTACAGCTGTGTGTGCGAGATAGATAGATAGATAGATAGATAGATAGATAGATAGATAGATAGATAGATAGATAGATAGATAGAGTTCACGCTAGGCTGTTTTAGCAGGGTGCCGTGCCCTGCCCGATTTTGTAAGGGCAAAATCCACCCCCTGCCCTTTCTGTTGTGCCCTGCTAAAACAGCCAGCTGCTTCCTGCCCTCCCAGCGTGTAAAGACGCTGTGCGCATGCGCACGGTATCCATTCACGCTAAGGGAGAGCGCTTGGGGGCAGCCCAGCACCTCTGTGCTGGGAAAGCCCCCAACAGTGACACCACCGGCCTCCCACGCCCCCTGTAGTAACGTCTGTGGGGCCGCACCGCCCACTTACATGATGTTAAACAGCCAAGCGCCCCTAGTTGCATGGCCATGCCCCATTTCTGCGCGCGTTCACATATTCCCACGCAGTCCGTCGCCCTGCCCTCTAAGATTTCTAGAGGGAACACTAAGGTAGATAGATTCCTTATAAAGTTAGCAAAACCGCATGTCTAATGTAGAAAGGCTATACATTTACTTGTAGCTGGCTTTTTTTCTTTTCTTTAATAGCACTGGAAGGTCAGATGCACCAGATCGCTAGTAAAACATAAGACACTGGAACCAATGGTTTCTAATGGCATATTCATTTGGTATCTGGTCTCTAGGTCGACAAGTGTTAGGTCGACAGTGTCTAGGGTGACCACTATTGTTCGACAGCAACAAGGTTGACAGGGTTTCTAGGTAGACATACTAGGTCGACAAGTCAAGAGGTCGACATTTTTAACTTTTTTCTTCTTTTTTTACTTTTTCAAACTTTACGATCCATGTGGACTACGACTGGGAACGGTAGCCCAAAGCATGGCGAGCAAGCGAGCCATGTGAGGGGACACGGTGCACTAATTGGGACTACCGGTCACTGTACAGCGAAAAAGATACCAAAAGATTTAAAAACTCAAGTCGACCGCTTGACCTGTCTACCTAGAGACCCTGTCGACCTAGTTGCTGTCGACCAATAATGGCCGACCTAGACACGGTCAACCTTCAATAGCACACCCTACTCATTTACATGTGTAAATGAAGTGAAATACATGCAAATGGATCTGAAATGGCATTAAGC
Source organism: Pseudophryne corroboree (assembly GCF_028390025.1). NCBI lineage: Eukaryota > Metazoa > Chordata > Amphibia > Anura > Myobatrachidae > Pseudophryne > Pseudophryne corroboree. The sequence continues at coordinate 157,492,986 of NC_086452.1, read as the reverse complement.
ACATTTTTTAAGAAAAATTCAGGGACTCACCAAAAAAAAAGAAAAGAAAAAAGAAAGACAATATTCTCATAAGTGATAACTATGAATAACTAATGTAAATAAAAACTAAAAGTAGACCGTAACAGACTGGAGAGGTGCACAGAGCTAGATTTAACGCCTCCATATACAAATACCACTGGAGAGGCCACTTACCTGGATCATGCATTCAAACTGATACATACACAGGCCCAGCTCAGCCATGCTGGGTTTAAAAAGTTCTCGCAGACGATAGTCTTGCATTAATTTAACAAATACACAAAAAGCTTCTTCTTCTGGCATCTAGAAGAGACATCAGACCAATGACATGTTAAAACACAAAAAACGGCTACTCACTCTGAAAGAGAATCAATCCAATGTTTATAAGTTTAATCGGTCCAATCTTTCTGGTTGGGGTGAAAATCTGGTTATGTATGAAAGCAAATGACAGTTGACCAGCTGCTCCCAAGCACTACCCCCCCTCCCCCCCCCCAACCAACACCACCCAAAAAAAAAATTATGAAAATTCGTACAAATAAGATTTTACTTACCGGTAAATCTATTTCTAGTAGTCCGTAGTGGATGCTGGGGACTCCGTAAGGACCATGGGGAATAGACGGGCTCCGCAGGAGACCGTGCACTTTAAGAAAGAATTTGGATTCTGGTGTGTTCTGGCTCTTCCCTCTATGTCCCTCCTCCAGACCTCAGTTAGAGAAACTGTGCCCGGAAGAGCTGACAGTACAAGGAAAGGATTTTGGAATCCAGGGCAAGACTCATACCAGTCACACCAATCACACCGTATCACTCGTGATAAATTTACCCAGTTAACAGTATGAACCACAACGGAGCATCAGATCAACCCTGATGCAACCAAACATAACCCTTATTTAAGCAATAACTATATACAAGTATTGCAGAAAAAGTCCGCACTTGGGACGGGCGCCCAGCATCCACTACGGACTACGAGAAATAGATTTACCGGTAAGTAAAATCTTATTTTCTCTGACGTCCTAGTGGATGCTGGGGACTCCGTAAGGACCATGGGGATTATACCAAAGCTCCCAAATGGGCGGGAGAGTGCGGATGACTCTGCAGCACCGAATGAGCAAACACAAGGTCCTCCTCAGCCAGGTATCAAACTTGTAGAACTTTGCAAAAGTGTTTGAACCTGACCAAGTAGCTGCTCGGCAAAGCTGTAATGCCGAGACCCCTCGGGCAGCCGCCCAAGAAGAGCCCACCTTCCTTGTGGAGTGGGCTTTTACTGATTTTGGAAGCGGCAATCCAGCCGCAGAATGAGCCTGCTGAATCGTGTTACAGATCCAGCGAGCAATAGTTTGCTTTGAAGCAGGAGCACCCAGCTTGTTGGGTGCATACAGGATAAACAGCGACTCAGTTTTCCTGACTCTAGCCGTTCTGGCTACATAAACCTTCAAAGCCCTGACCACATCTAGTAACTCGGTATCCTACAAGTCACGAGTAGCCACAGGCACCACAATAGGTTGGTTCATATGAAAAGATGACACCACTTTTGGCAGAAATTGTGGACGGGTCCGCAATTCTGCCCTGTCCATATGGAAAACCAGGTAGGGGCTTTTATGTGATAAAGCCGCTAATTCTGACACACGCCTAGCCGAAGCCAAGGCTAATAGCATGACCACTTTCCACGTGAGATATTTTAACTCCCCCGTTTTGAGTGGCTCAAACCAGTGTGACTTCAGGAAACTCAATACCACGTTAAGATCCCAAGGTGCCACTGGAGGCACAAAAGGGGGCTGAATATGCAGGACTCCCTTTACAAACGTCTGAACTTCAGGAAGAGAAGCCAGTTCTTTTTGAAAGAAAATGGATAGGGCCGAGATCTGGACCTTAATGGAACCCAATTTCAGGCCCAAAGTCACTCCCGACTGTAGGAAGTGAAGGAAACGGCCCAGCTGGAATTCCTCCGTAGGGGCATTCCTGGCCTCACACCAAGCAACATATTTTCGCCATATACGGTGATAATGTTTAGCCGTCTCGTCCTTCCTAGCCTTTATCAGCGTAGGAATAACCTCATCCGGAATGCCTTTTTCTGCTAGGATATGGCGTTCAACCGCCATGCTGTCAAACGCAGCAGCGGTAAGTCTTGGAAGAGACAGGGCCCCTGTTGCAACAAGTCCTGCCTTACAGGCAGAGGCCATGGGTCCTCTGTGAGCATTTCTTGAAGATCTGGATACCAAGTCCTTCTTGGCCAATCCGGAACAATGAGTATTGTTCTCACTCCTCTTTTTCTTATGATTCTCAGCACCTTGGCTATGAGAGGAAGAGTAGGAAATACATAAACCGACTGGAACACCCACTGTGTCGCTAGTGTGTCTACAGCTATCGCCTGAGGGTCTCTTGACCTGGCGCAATACCTCTGTAGCTTTTTGTTGAGGCGGGATGCCATCATGTCCACCTGTGGCAGTTCCCACCGACATGCAATCTGTGCGAAGACTTCTTGATGAAGTCCCCACTCTCCCGGGTGGATGTCGTGTCTGCTGAGGAAGTCTGCCTCCCAGTTGTCCACTCCCGGAAAGAACACTGCTGACAGTGCTCTTACGTGATTCTCCGCTCAGCGAAGAATTCTGGTGGCTTCCGCCATCGCCACCCTGCTCCTTGTGCCGCCTTGGCGGTTTACATGAGCCACTGCGGTGATGTTGTCTGACTGAATCAGAACCGGTTGGTCGCGAAGCAGGGTCTCCGCTTGACGTAGGGCGTTGTATATGGCCCTTAGTTCCAGGATACTGATGTGAAGGCAAGTCTCCTGACTTGACCACAGACCTTGGAAATTTCTTCCCTGTGTGACTGCCCCCCACCCTCGGAGGCTTGCATCCGTGGTCACCAGGACCCAGTCCTGAATGCCGAATCTGCGGCCCTCGAGAAGGTGAGCACTCTGCAGCCACCACATGAGAGACACCCTGGCCCTGGGGGATAGCGTGATCAGCCGATGCATCTGTAGATGTAATCCGGACCACTTGTCCAATAGATCCCATTGAAAGGTCCTCGCATGGAACCTGCCGAAGGGAATGGCCTCATATGATGCCACCATCTTTCCCAGGACTCGCGTGCAGTGATGCACCGACACCTGTTTTGGTTTTAATAGGTCTCTGACCAGTGTCATGAGCTCCTGAGCCTTCTCCATCGGGAGATAAACCCTCTTCTGGTCTGTGTCCAGAATCATGCCCAGGAAAGGCAGACGAGTCGTAGGAATCAACTGCGACTTTGGAATATTTAGAATCCAGCGTGCTGTTGTAACACTTCCCGAGAGCGTGCTACGCTGATCAGCAACTGCTCTCTGGACCTCGCCTTTATGAGGAGATCGTCCAAATATGGGATAATTGTGACTCCTTGCTTTCGCAGGAGCACCATCATCTCCGCCATTACCTTGGTAAATATTCTCTGTGCCGTGGAGAGACCAAACGGCAACATCTGGAATTGGTAATGACAATCCTGTACCACAAATCTGAGGTACGCCCGATGAGGTGGATAAATGGGGACATGAAGGTATGCATCCTTTATGTCCAGAGACACCATAAAATCCCCCCCTTCTAGGCTTGCGATGACCGCTCTGAGCGATTCCATCTTGAACTTGAACCTTTTCAGGTATATGTTCAGGGATTTTAAATTCAATATGGGTCTGACCGAACCATCCGGTTTCGGTACCACAAACATGGTCGAATAGTAACCACTTCCCTGTTGAAGGAGGGGAACTTTTACCACCACCTGCTGAAGATAAAAATTGTGAATTGCAGCTAACACTATTTCCCTCTCTAAGGGGGAAGCTGGCAGGGCCGATTTGAGGTAACAGTGAGGGGGCATCTCTTCGAATTCCAGCTTGTATCCCTGAGACACAATCTCTATAGCCCAGGGATCCACCTGGGAGTGAACCCACTTGTGGCTGAAATTTCGGAGACGCGCCCCCACCGGGCCTAGCTCCGCCTGTGGAGCCCCAGCGCTATGCGGTGGATTTAGTGGAAGCCGGGGAGGACTACTGTTCCTGGGAACTAGCTGTATTTGTGCAGCTTCTTTCCTCTACCCCTGCCCCTGGCAAGAAAGGACGCACCTCGGACTTTCTTGCCTTTTTGTGATCGAAAGGACTGCATTTGGTAATACGGTGCTCTCTTAGGTTGTGAGGGAACATATGGCAAAAAATTTGACTTTCCAGCCGTAGCTGTGGAGACCAGGTCCGAGAGACCGTCTCCAAATAATTCTTCACCCTTGTAAGGTAAAACCTCCATGTGCCTTTTTGAGTCGGCATCACCTGTCCATTGCCGAGTCCACAGGACCCTTCTGGCAGAAATCGACATTGCATTTATTCTAGAGCCCAGTAGGCTGTCTCTTTGAGCATCTCTCATATATAGGACAGCGTCTTTTATATGCCCCAGGGTTAATAATATAGAATCCTTGTCCAAGGTATCAAGTTCCTCAGATAAGGTATCTGTCCATGCTGCTACAGCACTACACATCCAGGCCGACGCAATTGCCGGCCTTAGTAAGGTACCTGAATGTGTATAAATGGACTTCAGGATACCCTCCTGCTTTCTATCCGCAGCATCTTCTAGGGTGGCCGTATCCTGTGATGGCAGGGCTCCCCTCTTGGATAAGCGTGTTAAAGCTTTGTCTACCCTAGGGGAGGATTCCCAGCGTAACCTGTCCGTTGGCGGGAAAGGATACGCCATAAGCATCCGTTTGGAAATCTGCAGTTTTCTATCTGGAGATTCCCAAGCCTTTTCACATAACTTATTTAACTCATGTGAAGGGGGAAAGGTCACCTCCTGCCTTTTTTCCCCATACATATAAACCCTCTTGTCAGGGACTGGGGTTTCCTCTGTGATGTGCAACACATCCTTCATTGCTATAATCATGTAACGGATGGCTTTAGCCATTTTAGGCTGTAACTTTGCATCATCGCCATCGACACTGGAGTCAGAATCCGTGTCGATATCTGTATCAACAATTTGGGATAGTGGGCGCTTCTGAGACCCTGACGGCCTCTGCGACATAGGATCAGGCGTGGGCTGAGACCCCGGCTGTCCCATGGCTTCAGCTTTATCCAACCTTTTATGCAAGGAAGTAACATTATCATTTAAAACCTTCCACATATCCATCCAATCGGGTGTCGGCGGCGACCCCACATTCATTTGCTCCCGCTCTGTTTCCACATAGCCTTCCTCGTCAAACATGCCGACACAAGCGTACCGACACACCACACACACAGGGGATGCTCTATTTGAAGACAGTTCCCCCACAAGGCCTTTTGGAGAGACAGAGAGACAGTATGCCAGCACACACCACAGCGCTATATGTCCCAGGAATCACACAGTAACTTAGTGTTAACCCAGTAGCTGCTGTATATACTGTTTTTGCGCCAAATATATGTGCCCCCCTCTCTATTTACCCTCTTCTACCGTGATTCTGCAGGGGAGAGCCTGGGGAGCTTCCTCTCAGCGGAGCTGTGGAGAGAAAATGGCGCTGGTGAGTGCTGAGGAAGAAGCCCCGCCCCCTCAGCGGCGGGCTTCTGTCCCGCGTTTCTGTGTAAAAATATGGCGGGGACCCATGCATATATACAGTGCCCAACTGTATATATGCCCACTTTTGCCAAGAGGTCTCTAATTGCTGCCCAGGGCGCCCCCCCCTGCGCCCTGCACCCTACAGTGACCGGAGTATGTGGGTTTAGTGTGGGAGCAATGGCGCACAGCTGCAGTGCTGTGCGCTACCTCATATGAAGACTGGAGTCTTCTGCCGCCGATTTCGAGGTCTTCTTGCTTCTGTCGCCGGCTTCTGTCTTCCGGCTCTGCGAGGGGGACGGCGGCGCGGCTCCGGGATCGGACGACCAAGGGTGCGATCCTGTGTACGATCCCTCTGGAGCTAATGGTGTCCAGTAGCCTAAGAAGCAGGACCTATCTTCAGTGAGTAGGGCTGCTTCTCTCCCCTCAGTCCCACGTAGCAGAGAGTCTGTTGCCAGCAGATCTCCCTGAAAATAAAAAACCTAACAAAATACTTTTATTCAGCAAGCTCAGGAGAGCTCACTAAGTAGCACCCAGCTCGTCCGGGCACAGATTCAAACTGGAGGAGGAACATAGAGGGAGGAGCCAGAACACATCAGAATCCAAATTCTTTCTTAAAGTGCCCTGTCTCCTGCGGAGCCCGTCTATTCCCCATGGTCCTTACGGAGTCCCCAGCATCCACTAGGACGTTACAGAAAATTGGTTAAATCCATTTGATTTTACCATTTTATCTGAACCACCACTGTTTCCCGTTTTCCGGCTATTAGGAGTACATGGTTGACTAGCATTTGCTCCCATAACAGTTTCCTGCATGATCCATAAAAGGTAAAAACAATGATCTGCATTGACCAGACATCCCACGCAGGATTGGCTAAACTTAACCGGTCCCTCTCGGGAGGCGGCTGATCCACAGTCCGCATCTAATGGGATTCGATATAGGCCACATCAATGGCTACGCCTACGTACAGATGTGCCCTCATACATTATTGCAGTAGTCATGCCAAACAGCCCTTCTCGGCTGGCCAGGTCCCGTGAGACACTGCTAGCCATAGGAAGTTTTTTTGTGCGTCTTTTTACTTGAAAATGCATCTCCTCAGCAATGGTGCCTCACTCATGCCAAGCGTCCCGCGATACACGGCTACATCTGTAGATGCAGGAGGACACATCTTAATTAAAGAACCAATAGACACTTTTTTTCTGCAAGTAACCCAACATCTCAGTCACACTTAGGGTTATATTTACTGAAGTACCCATAGCAACCAACCAAATTCCACTTATCCAGCCTAGAAAAGAATACAGATGTATCCTCCTACACCTAGCCTCAATACATCATGAAACGTGAAAAGCCTGGTGTGAGTGAGTAGACAGTTCCCGGGAAGCTCTGCTAACGACGGGCGTCTTTCTTTTTTCCCCTTCCAGAAAAATGTGTCTTCTTTGCATCGCTATGTGATTAGGATGCACAAGCAGCTTACGCTGATGAAATGATATGTGGCATGTCTATATTCTGTGTGCATGACTGCGGCTGTATCTGCATAAAAAATATACAACCTACAGTGTTTTCCCAGGAAACCCCTTAAAGTAGCATTTCATAGGCAGATATAGTCGTTCAGACAAGTTGGTCAAATCAAATGGATTATGGAATGGACTAATTTGGCGGAACTTTTTTTTTCCCATTTGTCATCAATATGGAGAAAATGGGCAATTGCCATTTGAACTCATACAATACCAGATTTCTGTTCCAGCCAGCTGAATAGTAGGCTATTTGTAAAGAAACTTTAGGTATGTGGCCAGTTTATCAGCTCCCCAGTTGTTTCAAGCATATAACTTCATAATCCACAGCCTTCTTGCTTATTATACAGGGTGTTCAAAAAAACCTGAAACTTGTATGTGTATTTTATCTTATGTGTTACAGTGCCAGATCAAGGTCCACATGGGCCTGCAGCTGAAATTTCCAAAGGTTCTATTATGTGTGGCCGCTGGGGGCATGACCAGTGGTGTGGGGGTGTGGTCTGCGTCATGTGTTGTGGAAAGTGCTTTCCTTCAATCACATTCAAATTGCCCTCTGTGCATCCTTTAACCCATCTCTCCTCAAATCATTATCAATCCCTCTTCCCAGTAGCTATTAGCATATTCATCCACCCTATCAGCTCCTATAAGGCTCCCCTCACACAGCAGCACTCGTTTCTACACACACTGCAGAAAACCTTACTACACACCACAGCACCCGCTAACTACCCCCACCTAGCACTCATTAGCCATTCATTGATCAATTTCAACATCCCAGTGCCCACTACCACAATCACCTCCCCACATCACCACACACTCCTACAACCACACATAAACCATACACACACACACACACACACACACACACACACACACACACACACACACACACGGTACACATTCATACAGTATACACAGTACACAGACATAGCATACATACAGTACCCACATATACAGTAAACACACAATAATCAATGCTACTAATCAAGAAGCCATTAAACTTACCGGGATTCATGCAGAAGCAGCTCCCCATGTAGTCTGGGGGCGGAGATTAGGACTGTGAGTGACAGGGTCAGGACCCGGAGGAGAGTTTGGAGAGGAGGGGCAGCCACCACACTGCCTGCACGGATATCAGGTGAGTGCGCTCACTTTTGTGGCAGAGGAGGATGTGGGGCATGGGAGAGAGGACCACCGCTGGCAGTCTGACAGGAAAGAGTTTTTTCCTGTTAACATAGTCACTCCTGTGAGATTATTTTCAATGTGGGGCCTGGAGCTGCAGCTCCATCCGCCCCATTGTTAATCCGGCCCTGGTTACAGTAGATGCTGAGAGACAGCCGATATGTCCACAGTACGCTAATGCGCATGGTGTGTGGTACATTATTTCTGAAGTTACGGGACAGAACGGAATGGCGTGCCTTCCCTGGAATCTTTAACAACTGGGTTCCAGGACAATTTCCAGAGACCTGCACCAGCAAATAAAACTATCTTGTCTTGGGTGGAAATGTTCCAGCAAACAGGGTCTGTGACGAATCATAATTACAGCAGACCTCGCAACACCACAATCAATGTGTGAGGATGTAAAAAAACAAAAAACAAAAAAAACTTACCTTTTTTTTTATTTTTAAACACTCTGCATAATTTATATTGTTATATGGTTACATACTGTAACTGTGGCCCAAAGCAATTAAACTGTGCAATCAGACAAAATTTAACGAGTTAACGCACGTCAGCTTGCACCTCAGGAGGCTGCCAGCTGATCTGTGTCTCCCGGCTTCATGCACGCCCAAATGGAGCAACACTTGAAATGCTTTGTTGGGCATCATCTAGTGGCGTCCGGTGAGACAAAATTGAATTGACCCCAGTGTGTCTGCAAAACATGGAGGAAACAGGACAGCATATATGTAGACAGCAGCTCTTTAGAAGGCAACTGGCCAAAAGTATATATACCTTGTTACTATGGGATACTGCAAATTCTCTATTTGCACAGTGTTACCTTTAAATATTCGCCTTGGGGAAAGCTTAAATCCTTCCCAGACAGAAGATTATTGCTTTTATACACTGACATCATGTAATTACAACAAAGAGCTGAAAACAGTAATTTTGTGAGGCTTGTACACCAATTATTTTTGTTTGTTTGCTTACATTCCCAGTAAGATAAGAACGCAGTCTGAAACACCCACAATCACAGCTAAACTAAAACCACCTACAGTAACTCCATATTGACATAGCAAATAAATATCTTGGCATGGCTCCCTACTCTATGCCCTTTAACTGCTCAGTAACTAATAATTAGCAGTATGGTGCCCTCTGAGCTGGAAATTTAAATATAAAACTGTAATAAGGTCAAGTTTACACGCACACAAGCCACTCATTAACTTTCCAACATAAAGTGATTTGGGTCCGATTCAAATTCTACATAAATGTGCCCATCGAACATCCAGCAAAGTTTGCCTGCGCATATATTTACTTATTATGGTAGGCATAACGTTGCAAGTTTTCCTGCACCCCTCTGCAAGGAAAAGCTTCCAATGCTGATGGGCACTATGTGCCTTTCTTTTATGGCCCATCTTCCAGAACTGAAATGGCCCCTTAATGATTAACCCTTTCATGCATGGATTATGATAACCTATGCACATTATTATTTTTTTTAAATTAGTCTCCAGGGCTTATAAAAACACAAAAGTTATACACATGTCCACTTGAGTGGACATCATGCATCTGCAACATAAAACATTGCCCTATTCTCATGGAACAGTAAAAGTTTCACTTTTTCAAAAAAAGGTAAAACGAGAAAAACAAAGAGGTATATGCAATTGCGGTCGAATTCCAGCTGGAATTCGACCGTTTTTTAATTCCACAAAATTCGACAGTCAGACACCCTCCCGCTGGGACCCGAATTCGACATATTCAATAAAAAACGGATTTGACAGTCCCGCTGTCGAAAAACGGACCGATTGACGGATAGTGTGCATCCTGGATTCGACTTCATGGACAACACAGAAGTGTGTAAAAAATCATGAAAAAAATGCGTGGGGTCCCCCCTCCTAAGCATAACTAGCCTCGGGCTCTTTTAGCCGGTCCTGGTTGTAAAAATACGGGGGGGGGGGGGGGGGAATGACAGGGGATCCCCCGTATTTTCACAACCAGCACCGGGCTCTGCGTCCGGTCCTGGTGCCAAAAATACGGGGGACAAAAAAACGTAGGGGTCCCCCGTATTTTCAACACCAGCACCGGGCTCTACTAGTCAGAGAGATAATGCCACAGCCGGGGGACACTTTTATATCGGTCCCTGCAACCGTGGCATTAAATCACTAACTAGTCACCCCTGGCCGGGGTACCCTGCAGGAGTGGGGACCCCTTAAATCAAGGGGTCCCCCCTCCAGCCACCCAAGGGCCAGGGGTGAAGCCCGAGGCTGTCCCCCCCATCCAAGGGCTGCGGATGGGAGGCTGATAGCCAAGTGACAAAAATAAAGAATATTGTTTTTTGTAGCGGAACTACAAGTCCCAGCAAGCCTCCCCCGCAAGCGGGTACTTGGAGAACCACAAGTACCAGCATGCGGGGGGGGGGGGGGGCTGTTACCTGTAGTTCTACTGCAAAAAAAATACCCAAATAAAAACAGTACACGCACACCATGAAAGTAAAACTTTATTACATACATGCACGCCGACACACACATACTTACCTATGTTGACACGCCGACTCGGTCCACTTCTCCATGTAGAATCCGTGGGGTACCTGAAAATAAAATTATACTCACAAAAATCCTGTGTAGCATCTGTCCTCTTCTGCTTGTAATCCACGTACTTGGCAATAAAACAAAACGCATTACCCGGACCACGCACTGAAAGGGGTCCCATGTTTACCCATGGGACCCTTTTCCCCGAATGCCTGGACCCCCCGTGACTCCTGTCACAGAGAGTCCCTTCAGCCAATCAGGGAGCGCCACGTCGTGGCACTCTCCTGATTGGCTGTGCGCGTCTGAGCTGTCAGACGCACATAGCCGCTCCATTATCTTCAATGGTGGGAACTTTGCGGTTAGTGGTGAGGTTACTCGCGGTCAGTGGATATCAACTGAATAAAATGGAACGCTTGATCAAAACATCTACAACATTATGCCCTAAACACTACCTTACTTGAATTTATTTTTTAACAGCTCTGCTATCTGATTAAAAATATTTTACAGAAATCCCTGAAGAGCTGGTGAACTACTCAATCATTTTATTTTGACCTTTTTGCTTTTGTAGAAATTAAGAGTGTCCACTAAGTGACATACCTTCTTAAGGGCCCCATACATTACAAGGATATGTCTGAGGTTGAAGTCGGAGGCGATTTCCCTTGAACTCTCCCGGGAGCTTCCCGGGAGTGGTTCCATACGATTTGGTACATTTTGCATGCAATATATCTTATGCGATCCCAGCCATGCCTGCAGGAACAGACATATCACGAGTGCAGCACTAACGATCTAGGGGAGCCGATACGACCCACACGGGAACGCGCAACGGATCAGATCGGATACACCTCCAAAATGCCCAATTTCACCCGATATATCGAACCGAATGCCCGAAATTGGATGAAATCGGGCATTATCGTTCTAGTGTATGGGGCCCTTAAGTTTGGTAGAGCTCCAAAGAAGAGGACACAATGCATTAGTGATGTCAAGAGAGTTTCTATAGAAAATAAGGATTTAAAAATAGACGTCCACTGTAGTAGCCTCTATGCATGAAAGTAAACATCAGAGAATGGACATTAATATCTTCATTATGAAGCAGTAAATGTTGTAATAGATATGGGTCACAGGCTATTGGGAGTTGCAAAACATAAATATTTAATAAAATGTTCCTTCTGCGGAAACTGCCAATGTACTGTAGGAAGAGAAACTCCTCAAAGTGGTTAATATTGTGCTTCCCTCACTAGAGGCTGCAAACCGTCACTGTAAAGCATCAATCTACTCCAGAGTGCTGTTTGAGCGAGATCCTCTTTTGAGATCTATATCCTGGCAAAGCATGTACTGAGAATGAAGCATCCTCCACTTCATATCAGAGTAGACTGCATGTAGTGCTACTCCAGGCCTGGCCAACCGGTGGCTCTCCAGCTGTTGTAAAACTACAAGTCCCATCATGCTTTGACACAGTTTTTCTATTAGGGAATGCTAAAACTGTGGCAGGGCATGCTGGGATGTGTAGTTTCACAACATCTGGAGAGTCACAGATTGGCCAGGCCTGTGCTACTCTATAGCCATGGCCTGGCTACTGCTATGGTATTTCTGTGACTGGGCAAACCAAATTCACCTACACCACAGCAACTCTGGGACATCGATCAACAGAATATTTGGCAGAAGCCGCCTACAGCATCCACAAACCACCAACAGCACTGTGGTCTACAAGTGTGGCCTCACACCTTCTGAGGCAGAGTTTCCCAAACTCCACCATTACAGTTCAGGTTTTAAATTATTTCCAAGCTTGAGTCCAGATCCTTAAATGAAATTGACTCAGGTACTAAATCAATGGTTGAGTGTGGGAAACGCTGTTCTTAACGGAGTAAAGCTGCACTTCCATTATCACAGCGGCTCGGGACACCAACCAACACAGCATTACAAAGGAGTCTTCATACTCATGCATTTGATGGTGTGATCCAATAAATATGACAGGAGATAACAAGATTGCCATTCTTCCCAATACACAAATCACAAAGTATAAAGGTAAAACCTTATCTATATCCAGATTAGAGGATAACCCCCACACGGGTAACAACCAAAATTATGTTTGTTTTGCTCAATCAAGTTATCTTTGTTCAAACCAATTTAAGTGCCAGATAGTAAAATTGTTGGGAAATAAATATGGCTGAAAAGGTAATTGCACATTGTTGTTATTTACACTTGAATCATTAAGAAGCAATAGCCTTAGAGGTCATGTAGCCTCAGAAGTCAGGCCTGGAGAACATGAAACTATCCAGGTGTTGTGAAAATTAAATCCCCAGCATTCTCCTCTGGCAAATAGCATTTACTTTATAGCTGGCTGGGTTCTCGGAGACTTGTAGTTACTTGGAGAAGCCACAGGTTGTGCAGGCCTGATCACTATTAACTCAGATAATGTGCATTACCAACCTTTTTTCAGCATTCCAAATCAAAAAAGTTATAACCGTAAGAAATCTCAAAGGAAACCAGCAAATGACAATGGGACCTGAACAGCAAGTGACGAGAAACAAACGTCTATATGAAATTTGTCTATGTAATAATATTATATGTATTATAATAAGGGTGTGTACATGATTTATACATTTATAGGGAAATAAAGCCTGGCAGAACAGCAGACTGACCTATGTCTTGATATTGTCCAGTCTTGCAACGTTGCACACTGCAGTCTGAAAATTCATTTACAATTTTACAAAGGGCCAACAATTTATACTGCACTTCCCAAATATTTCTATAACAGTCTGACACAAATCAGACGCTCCTTATTAGTTTGCAGACATCAATATAAACTAGATAAAAACGGAGACCAGGAAACAGCTCGATTGTCCTTGATCTGACTTTGACGTACATGTTTTCTAGCTTGAATCAAAAGACCCCACTGCTTATTTATTAAGTTATGCTCTGTGCATGAATACACTAATATGGTAATTAATATGGACATCACAAAAGAAAATGTATTTGAAAAGTACTGTAGTGCATTGATTAACTGTGCCTAGAACAAATAATGCTTAAGCAAGAGACCGCTTTAGGGTAAGCTATTTTCATGCTATTAGCCAGGTCTTTCTTGTTACTTTTGGTTTACTTAAGCCATGCCACACCCTCCAGTGACATCAGAACACACAATCTATAACAGGCCACATCTGACAGCATTGGTCACTGAACACACACACACAAAGCTGGCCATACACTTTACGATTATTTGTCAATCCAATCAATTCGATTGTTGGAATGAAAATCTGGTTCTGGGTGAGAGCAAATCACAACAGACAATTTGCTCTCAAACATTTCGGAAAAGGATCAAAAATGGTCACTCCGATAAATTGGCTACATCAGTTTGATTTAACCAAATTCAGCCGAACAACTGTTTTTGTCAGTTTTCCGTATTCTTGATACAAATGGTCGATTGTCATTTGCTCCCAGATTTTTGTTCCAACCAGCCAGACTGGACAGATAATTTTATAGTGTGTACCAAGCTTAAGAATGCCACTACTGTAGCAAGAATTTATTTCTCTTTGGCTTCTGGTCTTGATGAGTTCCAAGACTTCCTCGAACAGTGTCATACTTCTAGCGAGCTTGTAGTTTTCAATACACTATATAAAATGTAGTGGTTCCTAGAGTTTGTACGCCTGTTAACTTAGAAACAGCCTTACCTGCATAAGCAGCAGACCCACAATAAAAGCACTTCCTTGGCAGTATCCAACTTCTCGATCCACTAAGGAATATGCCTTAATACAAAAAACAAACGCTTATTACAATCATACATACACAAAGTGTAAAAGACATACAGTATGTATTTCCTGTACACTTGTAGCCAAATCTGAAAACCCTTCATGACCCCATGTACCATACATCACCGTCCCTAAGTGAACGACATTATCATTTGTATTTTATGCAGACTGGCCTTGTACAGACATGAAATGTCTGTACAAGGCAAAACTGGACTTTTCCCGCGAAACGCAATTACAGCCTATTCAATTTTCCGGGAAAATTTATCTGTGATAATTTTTTCACTAATTTCACTTCACCTACTCTGAAGCAGGTGAAAAGTTGGGAAAAGTCACTATTTTAAGGTGAAAATGTTTGGATATGGTACAGAACTCCTGGGACGCCCCCCTTAATGACTAATTAGGCACGTAGAAGTTTTAAATTATTTTTAATTGGCCAATAATGACATGTCATTTTTGGGGTGAAAAAGTACAAAGTGATGGAAATTGGGGTTCAAGGTATGGGTACATGTATATTGGGGTGCTTTATGAGTGGGACAGGTGATTTTAGGCTTGCAGATGGGAGTAATCGGTCTGTTTCCACTTTTTTTTAAAGTACCCTAAAATGACCCAAATATATACTTATACCCATTTTCATGTACCCCAAATTTAATGAGCATTTATTTTGCTCAAAAAAAACTTGCTTTCTATCATTTTTTTTCATTAAAAAAAAAAAAAATGCATATAACAGCCATTTCACACAATTTAAGTCCCTCAAAACTCTTTAATGTGATCTCTAACACACTTCTCTTCTGTTTTCCAAGGTTAGTTTAGCATTTTTTGGGGTACAGGCTGATTTTCCCATTTTCACCTTCACTTTTCACTGCAAGAATTTTCACGTGAAACCCGTTTGGAATTAAATAGGTCGAATTTTCGCCCGATTGCCGCGACAAATTTTCGCGCAAAAAACTGCTGCGAATTTGCGGATAATTGAATACCCTAGTAAATATGTATCGCTATTCCCCTCAATGCAATAATTGCAGAGTGCGCACTTAAGCTGGCCATACACTATCCAACTAGTTGATTGGAATTAAAATTTGGTAATGTATGGGAGTAAATGACAATCATCTGGGGTTTGGGAACAAACTGCTTATTGTCATTTGCACCCATACATTTTTACCAGATTTTTATTCCAACCAACCAACTAGTTGGATGAAAGTTAATATAGTGTATAGCCAGCTGAAGGTTGTTCTCTTCCCTCAAACACAAATAATAATGTCTATATGCACAATGACCTCTCTCCTACATGGTATATACAGCTTGGTGCTCTTTTTGGATATAATACTTATGGACTATGCTGGAAATACAATGTCCTCTCATGAATGGGGATACCCACACTATAGATTTAAAGCCCATTGACTTCGCCCAGTGTACTGGTGATAGGCATGTCTAGAAATTGCTCCCAAACAAAGACTGTACCGCAGGTGGCTGATTATACAGGATACACAACCAAACCTATTTGTTATTGCATACAAAGCACTCTCCTGTCGTAACTACTCTAATAGATGGATGGAGCAGACTGAACCCATTCTAACTGCACTGCTATCTACATGTCGTCCTGCATTACAGCCTGATCAAAGTTATGAGGTTCTTTAAAATTAACAAACTCACAATAAAATTATAAGTTTAGAATTTGCCAAATAAAAAACGAGTTTTATGGTAAGAACTTACCCTTGATAAAACTCTTTCTGCGAGGTACACTGGGCTCCACAAGTCTGGACAATGGGGTATAGAGTAGGATCTTGAGCCGAGGCACCAACAGGCTCAAAGCTTTGACTGTTCCCAGAATGCACAGCGCCGCCTCCTATATCACCCCGCCTCCCTGCACAGGAGCTCAGTTTAGTTAACCAGCCCAATGCAGTAGCAGGAAAAGAGACGACAACGGTTAGTAGCCACATACACCACACTGTCACGACAAGAGAAGTGTCAGCGGCTAATGCCATATCAACCCAAAGAAGCTAAGTGCGTCAGGGTGGGTGCCTTGTGGAGCCCAGTGCACCTCGCAGAAAAAGAGTTTTAACAAGGGTAAGTTCTTACCATAAAACTCGTTTTCTGCTGCGGGGTACACTGGGCTCCACAAGTCTGGACAATGGGGATGTCCTAAAGCAGTTCCTTATGGGAGGGGACGCACTGTAGCGGGCACAGGAACCCGGCGTCCAAAGGAAGCATCCTGGGAAGCGGCAGTATCGAAGGCATAGAACCTTATGAACGTGTTCCCGGAGGACCACGTAGCCGCCTTGCACAATTTATCAAGGGTCGCACCACGTTGGGCCGCCCAAGAAGGTCCAACAGACCGAGTAGAATGGGCCGTAATGTGAACAGGAGCTGACAGACCAGCCTTCACATAAGCATGCGCAATCACCATTCTAATCCACCTGGACAGGGTCTGCTTGTGAGCAGGCCAGTAACTGTTTGTGAAATCCAAACAAAACAAAGAGAATCAGACTTTCTAACAGAAGCAGTTCTCTTCACACAGATACGGAGAGCCCGTACCACATCCAAAGACCGCTCTTTGGGAGACAGATCAGGAGAAACAAGAGACAAAAGCTGGAACCACAATCTCCTAATTAAGGTGGTACGAAGAAACCACCTTAGGTTAATATCCGGGACGTGTCCTAAGAACCGCCCGGTCACGGTGAAAAATCAGATATGGGGAACTACAAGACAAGGCACCCAAATCTTCTAGCAGAGGCAATAGCCAGCAAGAACACCACCTTAAGGGAAAGCCACTTAAGGTCAGCTTGAACCAAGAGGTTCAAATGGAGGCTCCTGCAATGCCTCCAAAACCACCGACAAGTCCCAAGGAGCCACAGGCGGGACATAGGGAGGTTGGATACGCAACACACCCTGAGTGAAAGTATGAACATCAGGTAAAGTCGCAATTTTTCTCTGAAACCACACCGACAAGGCAGAAATATGAACCTTGAGGGAGGCCAGACGCAGGCCTAAATCTAGGCCCTGCTGTAGAAAAGCCAAACGTTTGGCTGTACTAAACTTGGAAGCGTCATAATGGTTAGATGCGCACCAAACAAAGTAGGAATGCCAGACGCGATAGTAAATCCGAGCAGAGGCCGGATTCCGGGCCCGCAACATAGTTTTAATGACCTCTTCAGAAAAACCCTTAGCTCTTAAGACGGAAGCTTCAAGAGCCACGCCGTCAAAGACAGCCGGGCTAGGTCCTGGTAGACACAGGGGCCCTGAACGAGTAGGTCTGGGCGTTGTGGAAGTAGAAGTGGACGCTCTGACGATAGGCCTTGCAGGTCTGAGAACCAGTGCCGTCTGGGCCACGCCGGAGCTATGAGAAGCAGATTTCCTTTTTCTTGCTTGAACTTCCGAATTACCCTGGGCAGGAGTGACACCGGAGGGAACACGTACGGCAGCCGAAACCTCCACGGCACTGCCAGCGCATCCACGAATGCTGCTTGAGGATCCCTTGTCCTTGATCCGAAGACCGGAACCTTGTGATTGTGTCGAGACGACATCAGAACCACATCTGGAAGACCGCACCTTTCCACGAGGAGTTGAAACACTTCTGGATGGAGGCCCCACTCGCCGGCATGCACGTCCTGACGACTGAGAAAGTCCGCTTCCCAATTCAGGACTCCCGGAATGAATATTTCCGATATTGCCGGTAGATGGCGTTCTGCCCACTGTAGAATCCGTGAGGCTTCCTTCATTGCCAAACGGCTTCGAGTGCCGCCTTGATGATTCATGTTAGCCACTGTGGTGGCGTTGTCCGACTGTACTTAAACAGGATGGTTCTGAATCAAATTCTGGGCTAGGTTCAACGCATTGAAGACCGCCTGCAACTCCAGAATGTTGATAGATAGGAGAGATTCCTCCTTGGTCCACCGACCCTGCAAGGAGTGCTGCTCCAGCACCGCGCCCCAACCTCTTAGACTGGCATCTGTCGTCAACAGGACCCAGTTGGATAAGGGACGGACTCTGCACAATTGTCGGTCCTGGAGCCACCAGAGCAGCGACAGACGGACCTCCGGAGTCAAAGAGATCATCTGAGACCTGATCCGGTGAGGCAGGCCGTCCCCACTTGGCTAGAATCAGCTTATGGAGAGGGCGAGAATGGAATTGAGCATACTCCACCATGTCTAATGCTGACACTATGAGGCCGAAAGGAAGGAACGAATCCTGTCCTGAAGTTTCAGGACTTTCTCCTGAGACAAGAACAACCTCTGGTTGTGAGTGTCCAACAGCGCTCCCAGATGCACCATGCTCTGAGCAGGGACCAGGGAGGATTTCTTCCAGTTGATAAGCCACCCGTGGGCTTGTAGAAACCGGACCGTCATATCCAGATGACGCAGGAGAAGATCTGGGGAATTTGCCAGGATTAACAAGTCGTCCAGATATGGCAGTATCCTGACCCCTTGACGGCGGAGTACCACAGTCATCACCACCATAACTTTGGTGAAGACTCGCGTGGCCGTTGTTAAACCAAAAGGTAACGCCCGAAACTGGTAATGGAGGTTGCCAATAGTGAACCTCAGGTATTGTTGATGTGACACTGCTATAGGAATATGCAGGTAAGCATCCTGTATGTCCAGGGAGACCATGTAGTCCCCAGGTTCCAAGGCCAGAACTATAGAGTGAAGGTTTTCCATACGGAACTTGGAAACCTTCACAAACTTGTTCAGTGCCTTGTGGTTGAGAATGGGCAGGGAGGACCCATTCGGTTTCGGGACTAGAAACAGTGGAGAATAGTACACCCGGCCCCTCTGAGCAAGAGGCACCTGTACTACGACTCCTATATCCAGGAGGGTCTGTACCACCGAATGTAGAGTGTTTGCCTTTGTCTGGTCCGACGGGACGTCTGTCTGGCAAAATCGATGAGGGGGTCGGTTTTTGAAGGCTATGGCGTAACCTCAAATGACGACTTCCCGTACCCAGGCATCTGAAGTGGTCTTCAACCATTCCTGGGTATACCCTAGAAGCCGGCCCCCCAACCTGGGATCTCCCAGGGGGAGACCCGCTCCGTCATGCGGCAGGCTTATCGGTCTTGGAAGCTGGCTGACGGGCCGCCCAGGCTCTTTTGGGCTTCGGCTTAACAGGTTTGGAAGTGCGGGCCTGCTTATGGTACGCCTGACCTTTTGCTTTACCTGAAGGACGAAAGGGGCGAAAGGACGTGCCTTTGGCCTTCGACACAGAAGGAGCTGTATTAGGCAGACAGACAGTTTTGGCAGTAGCCAAGTCAGCCACTATCTTATTTAAGTCCTCCCCAAACAGAATATCCCCCTTGAAAGGGAGTACCTCCAGGGTTTTTCTAGAGTACAGATCCACAGACCAGGATCTCAGCCACAATATCCTGCAAGCCAGGAATTACGTAGTAGAGGCCTTGGCTGCTAGGATACCGGCATCAGAAGCCGCCTTTTAATATAGCGAGAAGCTGTGACAATATATGACAAGCATTGTCTAGCATGGTCAGAGGAGATTTCAGCTTCTAACTCCAAGGCCCATGCTTCAATAACCTCTGCCGCCCATGTAGCTGCAATAGTGGGCCTTTGTGCAGCACCCCGTGAGGGTGTAAATCGCTTTTAGACAACCCTCGACACGTTTATCCGTAGGCTCTTTTAGAGATGTGACGGTAGTGACAGGTAGAGCTGAGGAAACCACCATCCTAGCCACATGTGAGTCTACTGGAGAAAGCGTTTCCCAATTCTTAGACAGCTCTGGCGCGAGGGGATAGCAAGCCAGCATCTTCTTTTGAGGCACAAACTTCGTACCCAGGCTTTGCCAGGGTTCCTGACGTATATCCACTAGGTGGTCAGAGTGAGGTAAAACTTGTTTAATCACCTTCTGACGCTTGAACCTATCTGGTTTCTGAGGAGGAACAGATGGCTCGGGATCATCCGTAATCTGCAGAATTAACTTAATAGCCTCCAAAAGATCAGGAACATCCACATGTGAACTACCTTCCCCATCAGCCGCATCTGAGTCAGAACCTGTGGGGTCAGTGTATGCGCTGTCTTCATCAGACGAGGTGTTAGTGACAGCAGTGGATTGTGAGGAGACGAGCGCTCGCTTAGAGGACCTCTTGGACTTAGGCGAGCAATGGTCAGACTTTTTAGTAGTCAGGGACTGGTTCAACTTCTTTAATTGAGCAGATAAATCGTCCGCCCCCGGCAGGTTAGCTGCAGGAACCACATACGGTTGTACCGGCATTGGGGGTACCATAGGGGGTGTTAGTTTATTAACTAGCGTATGCGGAAGCGTGGAAAAAGCGGCCCACGGAGGGTCAGTATGTGCCTCCGTTACCACAGTCCCACTGGGGGGCAAGGAGCCCCCAGAACAAGAGCTCACAGCTGCTATATTCTCCCCATATGTGCCTGTGGCTTCAGCAACACCAGCAGTGTATTCCACCCCAGAACAGTTACCCTCAGAAGCAGACATGATATAACTTGCAGTATGAGGTAACACAGTACAATTATTAGCAGCACTATATCCCTAAACCCAAACCCCTGCGCAGTGTAGTCAGCACCAGCAGAGATAAAGGAGAGATATGGTGACTATATCACAGAGAAAAATACGTAATACAGTATATCTTTGTGAAAATCCTATATTAAATAACACCTGACGCACCAAGCCCCCTCAGGTTATAGAATATAGGGATAGCAAGTTGAGTGAAAGACACGAAATGGACACCATTCAGCTATCAATGCACACACAAATAGTCACAGTTTGTACAATGCAGAGGTTATTACTGACAATAATACTGCACTGGACTAGCTTACACAGCTATATAACAATAGATATACATCCAGTTCTTACTGTGTACTGTTATATCACAGGGTAATTGTACTATAAACCCCTGACTAAATGCACTCTTTCTTACTAACACTGACTAAAAAGGCAGATAGAATACTTAAGTGTCATGTAAAGGCACAGCGCTGACAACCAGGCGGCTTTACATAGGAGGATTTGCCCAAGCAGTCCTAGGAACAGTGAGCTGAGGAGTAATGGCGCCGCAGACACTGACAGGGAGTGAGGAAAAGACAGAGATGCAGTTCCAGGGCGGGAACACTTGCTGGAAATGGCGCCCTGGGGCTGGGGGAGGGGCTTCAGGTCTAAGCCTTATCCCCCTTGCTGGCAAAACCACCGGGTACTGTGGGCGATATTAAAAATAAGATTTTACTTACCGATAAATCTATTTCTCGTAGTCCGTAGTGGATGCTGGGAACTCCGTCAGGACCATGGGGATTAGCGGCTCCGCAGGAGACAGGGCACAAAAATAAAGCTTTAGGATCAGGTGGTGTGCACTGGCTCCTCCCCCTATGACCCTCCTCCAAGCCTCAGTTAGGATACTGTGCCCGGACGAGCGTACACAATAAGGAAGGATTTTGAATCCCGGGTAAGACTCATACCAGCCACACCAATCACACCGTACAACTTGTGATCTGAACCCAGTTAACAGTATGACAACGTAGGAGCCTCTGAACAGACGGCTCACAACAAGAACAACCCGATTTTTTTGTAACAATAACTATGTACAAGTATTGCAGACAATCCGCACTTGGGATGGGCGCCCAGCATCCACTACGGACTACGAGAAATAGATTTATCGGTAAGTAAAATCTTATTTTCTCTAACGTCCTAGTGGATGCTGGGGACTCCGTCAGGACCATGGGGATTATACCAAAGCTCCCAAACGGGCGGGAGAGTGCGGATGACTCTGCAGCACCGAATGAGAGAACTCCAGGTCCTCTTTAGCCAGGGTATCAAATTTGTAGAATTTTACAAACGTGTTCTCCCCCGACCACGTAGCTGCTCGGCAGAGTTGTAATGCCGAGACCCCTCGGGCAGCCGCCCAGGATGAGCCCACCTTCCTTGTGGAATGGGCCTTGACAGATTTAGGCTGTGGCAGGCCTGCCACAGAATGTGCAAGTTGAATTGTGCTACAAATCCAACGAGCAATCGTCTGCTTAGAAGCAGGAGCACCCAGCTTGTTGGGTGCATACAGTATAAACAGCGAGTCAGATTTTCTGACTCCAGCCGTCCTTGAAATATATATTTTCAATGCCCTGACAACGTCCAGCAACTTTGAATCCTCCAAATCGCTAGTAGCCGCAGGCACCACAATAGGCTGGTTCAGGTGAAACGCTGACACCACCTTAGGCAGAAAATGAGGACGCGTCCGCAGTTCTGCCCTGTCCGAATGGAAAATCAGATATGGGCTTTTATACGATAAAGCCGCCAATTCTGACACTCTCCTGGCTGAAGCCAGGGCCAGTAGCATGGTTACTTTCCATGTAAGATATATCAAATCCGCCGATTTGAGTGGCTCAAACCAATGGGATTTGAGAAATCCAAAACTACATTAAGGTCCCACGGAGCCACTGGGGGCACAACCGGGGGCTGTATATGTAGTACTCCTTTTACAAAAGTCTGGACTTCAGGAACTGAAGCCAATTCTTTCTGGAAGAAAATCGACAGGGCCGAAATTTGAACCTTAATGGACCCCAACTTGAGGCCCATAGACAATCCTGTTTGCAGGAAATGTAGGAATCGACCCAATTGAAATTCCTCCGTGGGGGCCTTCCTGGCCTCACACCACGCAACATATTTTCTCCAAATGCGGTGATAATGTTGTGCAGTCACCTCCTTCCTGGCTTTAACCAGTGTAGGAATGACCTCTTCTGGAATGCCTTTTTCCCTTAGAATTCGGCGTTCAACCGCCACGCCGTCAAACGCAGCCGCGGTAAGTCTTGGAATAGACACGGTCCCTGCTGAATCAGGTCCCGTCTTAGAGGTAGAGGCCACGGATTTTCCGTGAGCATCTCCTGAAGTTCCGGGTACCAAGTTCTTCTTGGCCCATCCGGAGCCACGAGTATCGTTCTTACTCCCCTTTGCCGTATAATTCTCAGTACTTTGGGTATGAGAGGCAGAGGAGGAAACACATACACTGACTGGAACACCCACGGTGTTACCAGAGCGTCCACAGCTATTGCCTGAGGGTCTCTTGACCTGGCGCAATACCTGTCCAGTTTTTTGTTGAGGCGAGACGCCATCATATCCACCTTTGGTTTTTCCCAACGGTTCACAATCATGTGGAAGACTTCTGGATGAAGTCCCCACTCTCCCGGGTGTAGATCGTGTCTGCTGAGGAAGTCTGCTTCCCAGTTGTCCACTCCCGGAATGAACACTGCTGACAGTGCTATCACATGATCTTCCGCCCAGCGAAGAATCCTTGCAGCTTCTGCCATTGCTCTCCTGCTTCTTGTGCCGCCCTGTCTGTTTACGTGGGCGACTGCCGTGATGTTGTCCGACTGGATCAACACCGGCTGACCCTGAAGCAGGGGTTTTGCCAGGCTTAGAGCATTGTAAATCGCTCTTAGCTCCAGTATATTTATGTGAAGAGACATCTCCAGGCTTGACCATACTCCCTGGAAGTTTCTTCCCTGTGTGACCGCTCCCCAGCCTCTCAGACTGGCATCCGTGGTCACCAGGACCCAGTCCTGTATGCCGAATCTGCGGCCTTCTAACAGATGAGCACTCTGCAACCACCACAGAAGAGACACCCTTGTCCGTGGCGATAAGGTTATCCGCTGATGCATCTGCAGATGCGATCCGGACCATTTGTCCAGCAGATCCCACTGAAAAGTTCGTGCGTGGAATCTGCCGAATGGGATTGCTTCGTAAGAAGCCACCATCTTTCCCAGGACTCTTGTGCATTGATGCACAGACACTTTTCCTGGTTTTAGGAGGTTCCTGACAAGTTCGGATAACTCCTTGGCTTTCTCCTCCGGAAGAAACACCTTTTTCTGAACCGTGTCCAGAATCATTCCCAGGAACAGCAGACGTGTTGTCGGGGTCAACTGAGATTTTGGAAAATTCAGAATCCACCCGTGTTGTTGCAGCACTACTTGGGTTAGTGCTACTCCGTCCTCCAGCTGTTCTCTGGACCTTGCCCTTATCAGGAGATCGTCCAAGTAAGGGATAATTAATACGCCTCTTCTTCGCAGAAGAATCATCATTTCGGCCATTACCTTGGTAAAGACCCGAGGTGCCGTGGACAATCCAAACGGCAGCGTCTGAAACTGATAATGACAGTTTTGCACCACGAACCTGAGGTACCCTTGATGTGAAGGGCAAATTGGGACTTGCAGGTAAGCATCTTTTATGTCCAGGGACACCATAAAGTCCCCTTCTTCCAGATTCGCTATCACTGCTCTGAGTGATTCCATCTTGAACTTGAATTTTTGTATGTACAGGTTCAAAGATTTCAGATTTAGAATAGGTCTTACCGAGCCGTCCGGCTTCGGTACCACAAATAGCGTGGAGTAATACCCCTTTTCCTGTTGTAGGAGGGGTACCTTGACTATCACCTGCTGAGAAAACAGCTTGTGAATGGCTTCCAATACCGTCGCCCTGTCTGAGGGAGACGTTGGCAAAGCAGACTTTAGGAACCGGCGAGGGGGAGACTTCTCGAATTCCAACCTGTAACCCTGAGATACTACCTGCAGGATCCAGGGGTCCACCTGTGAGCAAGCCCACTGCGCGCTGAAATTCTTGAGTCGACCCCCCACCGTTCCTGAGTCCGCTTGTAAAGCCCCAGCGTCATGCTGAGGGCTTTGCAGAACCCGCGGAGGGCTTCTGTTCCTGGGAAGGAGCTGCTTGCTGCCCTCTCTTACACTTTCCTCTGCCTCGGGGCAGATATGACTGTCCTTTTGCCCGCTTCTTATAGGACCGAAAGGACTGCGGCTGAAAAGACGGTGTCTTTTTCTGTTGGGAGGGGGTCTGAGGTAAAAAGGTGGATTTCCCGGCAGTTGCCGTGGCCACCAAATCCGATAGACCGACGCCAAATAATTCCTCCCCTTTATACGGCAATACTTCCATATGCCGTTTGTAATCCGCATCACCTGACCACTGTCGTGTCCATAAACTTCTTCTGGCAGATATGGACATCGCACTTACTCTCGATGCCAGAGTGCAAATATCCCTCTGAGCATCTCGCATATAAAGAAAAGCATCCTTTAATTGCTCTAAAGTCTGTAAAATACGGTCCCTATCCAGGGTATCAATATTTTCAGTCAGGGAATCCGACCAGACCACCCCAGCACTGCACATCCAGGCTGAGACGATGGCTGGTCGCAGTATAACACCAGTATGTGTGTATATACTTTTTAGGGTAGTTTCCAGCCTCCTATCAGCTGGATCCTTGAGGGCGGCCGTATCAGGAGACGGTAACGCCACTTGTTTTGATAAGCGTGTGAGCGCCTTATCCACCTTAGGGGGTGTTTCCCAGCGCGCCCTAACCTCTGGCGGGAAAGGGTATAATGCCAATAACTTTTTTGAAATTAGCACTTTTCTATCTGGGTTAACCCACGCTTCATCACATACATCATTCAATTCCTCTGATTCAGGAAAAACTACAGGTAGTTTTTTTTCACCCCCCACATAATACCCCTTTTTGTGGTACTTGTAGTATCAGAGATATGCAAAGCCTCCTTCATTGCCGTGATCATATAACGTGTGGCCCTACTGGAAAATACGTTTGTTTCTTCACCGTCGACACTAGATTCAGTGTCCGTGTCTGGGTCTGTGTCGACCGACTGAGGTAAAGGGCGTTTTACAGCCCCTGACGGTGTCTGAGACGCCTGGGCAGGTACTAACTGGTTTTCCGGCCGTCTCATGTCGTCAACTGATTTTTGTTATGTGCTGACATTATCACGTAATTCCATAAACAAAGCCATCCATTCCGGTGTCGACTCCCTGGGGGGTGACATCACCATTACCGGCAATTGCTCTGCCTCCACACCAACATCGTCCTCATACATGTCGACACACACGTACCGACACACAGCAGACACACAGGGAATGCTCTATTGAAGACAGGACCCCACTAGCCCTTTGGGGAGACAGAGGGAGAGTTTGCCAGCACACACCCAAGCGCTATAATATATATGGGAACAACCCTATATAAGTGTTGTATCCTTATAGCAGCTTAAATATAGTAATATCGCCAAAAAAAGTGCCCCGCCTCTCTGTTTTACCCTGTTTCTGTAGTGCAGTGCAGGGGAGAGTCCTGGGAGCCTTCCTCACAGCGGAGCTGAGCAGGAAAATGGCGCTGTGTGCTGAGGAGAATAAGCCCCGCCCCCTATTTCGGCGGGCTCTTCTCCGGAGTTTGTGAGATCTGGCAGGGGTTAAATACATCCATATAGCCTCAAGGGCTATATGTGATGTATTTTTTAGCCATAAAAAGGTATTATACATTGCTGCCTAGGGCGCCCCCCCAGCGCCCTGCACCCTCCGTGACCGCTGTGTGAAGTGTGCTGACAACAATGGCGCACAGCTGCAGTGCTGTGCGCTACCTCAGGAAGACTGAAAAGTCTTCTGCCGCCTGATCTGGACCTCTTCCATCTTCGGCATCTGCAAGGGGGGTCGGCGGCGCGGCTCCGGGACCGGACTCCATGGCTGGGCCTGTGTTCGATCCCTCTGGAGCTAATGGTGTCCAGTAGCCTAAGAAGCCAATCCATCCTGCACGCAGGTGAGTTGACTTCTCTCCCCTAAGTCCCTCGATGCAGTGAGCCTGTTGCCAGCAGGACTCACTGAAAATAAAAAACCTAAAAACTTTTTCTAAGCAGCTCTTTAGGAGAGCCACCTAGATTGCACCCTGCTCGGACGGGCACAAAAACCTAACTGAGGCTTGGAGGAGGGTCATAGGGGGAGGAGCCAGTGCACACCACCTGATCCTAAAGCTTTATTTTTGTGCCCCGTCTCCTGCGGAGCCGCTAATCCCCATGGTCCTGACGGAGTCCCCAGCATCCACTAGGACGTTAGAGAAATCGGTTTTAAGAGAAAACCTGACCTGCGCCCATGCCCTGGTGATCTAGTGGGATCGCCTGTAACCACAGTCTCCACCGCCAGCGCGTGCGGCCCGCCTCGCACTGACCGCGCCGGATCGCGATAAAGACCGGGTCCCGCGAGCGGGACCCACTTACCACCTCCCGAAGCACGGCCACGCGATCCTGGAGAGCCCCATCCGTGTGTCTAACATGAAGAAAACTGGAGCCTCCGCTGTAGGTACCCGGCAACCAGGGCTCGGGAGTGTACAGCGCCGCTGGGGAGAGCTGGAGCTGCAGCAGTGAATGTCACAAGACATTTACCACCGCTGCCCTTGAAGTCTTCACTTTTTACCTCATAAAAAGCTTTTCTCAGGGCTGCTAGGAGCAGCCCCTCTGTTAAGTGCCTGCTTACTGCAACACCGACAAACTGAGCTCCTGTGCTGGGAGGCGGAGCGATATAGGAGGCGGCGCTGTGCATTCTGGGTTCTTATGCCCGCTACAGTGCGTCCCCTCCCATAAGGAACTGCTTTAGGACATCCCCAATGTCTATCCTTGTGGAGCCCAGTGTACCCCGCAGCAGAAAACGAGATTTATGATAAGAACTTACCTTTGTTAAATCTCTTTCTGCGAGGTACACTGGGCTCCACAAGGCGCCCACCCTGACGCACTTAGCTTCTTTGGGTTGGTATGGCATTAGCCGCTGACACTTCTCTTGTCGTGAGAGTGTGGTGTATGTGGCTACTAACCGTTGTCGTCTCTTTTCCTGCTACTGCATTGGGCTGGTTAACTAAAAACTGAGATCCTGTGCAGGGAGGCGGGGTAATAGAGGAGGCGGCGATGTGCATTCTGGGAACAGTCAAAGCTTTGAGCCTGTTGGTGCCTCGGATCAAGATCCTACTCTACACCCCATTGTCCAGACTTGTGCAGTCCAATGTACCCCGCAGCAGAAATATTAATTTGCACACATAATATGCTAGTGATGCTTTCAGAGAGATGTACTGATGTTTTATGGACAAAATGGAACTGCAAAATGTTGAGGAGACCCTCTTGCCTGCGCTGGTATAACTCCACCCCTAACCAGAGAAATACCCACGTAACCAATGGAGGTCACAGCTTCCAGTCAGAGGGAGAGTTATGTACAGGGCCACAGACTAGAGCATCACAGTATGTTGTTGGACACAAAGCAGAATAAAACTAGATGTCACAGCAACATTGCGTAGAGAGCAGGTTCACAGAAAAGTGACATGACCTATGTAACAACCTATGGGGGAAAGGGAATGTCTTTTTTGGGCTATGAAAGTTTGGGTATGATATAGCGCTTGCTACAGGAATTGTAGAGTAAAACACTTAAAGCTTTGATTATCAGTGAAGTATTTGACAGTTTAACCATTTCATTGCCACCGCTGATAGACATAATAGCAGGAATATTTTGATTTTTACATTTTCATTGTCTGAGCCAGACTTATTGCATTTGTGCAGCTGTAAGTTGTTATTCACAATACATATCTGGTAGCACACTGGATTAAATACCTTTACCTTATGAATACTTCTCAGTTAGCAGTCAAAGAACATTACCCTCACATTTAGTAGCTTCGTTCTCAAGAGTATGAGGACACCAAATATATAGATTTTATACTGTAAAACTGCTGTGACGGCAGATGAGTTTCTTGCAAAAGTTAATTTCTATAATCAAACGTTTAATGTGATTCGTGATCACAAACTGGCTCACTTTCACTTCTGTAGATGAAGCAGTCAGACTTATCACAGATCTCTGTCCGGAGCTCCAAGGTCCCTGCTGCCGCCTACAGAGGACACCAGGGATTAAAGCCCCATGTTTACATGAGAAAGCTAACAAAAAAACCAACCTTCATGACATTGAATAAAACTTCTTGCCCCAGACTGTCTTTCTCTTTGAAGAAATCATGCTCCGGATATGTTCTGGCAATGTCCCTCCTGATGAGCTTTTCACACGGTGAGGTCATTTTTAAGAGATCAGAATACTGCTCTTTAATTGGCATATTTTGAGCGTTGCATAATAGTTGCCATACGATTGCACGAAAGTGGTGGGGTATCCCTTTTCTGACAAGTTCCTACACGAAAAACAAGACACTGCAATGTTTATATATTCATGATTTGGATTGGTTAAAAACGACCAGGTAAATCTGGTGGAAACAGAGATGAGGCACACAAGATACAGCCTTTACAAAATATTCAAAGCTTTTTGTTCCTTGTTAAATCTCTTGAATAAGCTTAAAAAAAAAATAGAAAAAAAAAATAAGAATTTACTTACCGATAATTCTATTTCTCATAGTCCGTAGTGGATGCTGGGAACTCCGTAAGGACCATGGGGAATAGCGGCTCCGCAGGAGACTGGGCACAAAAGTAAAAGCTTTAGGACTACCTGGTGTGCACTGGCTCCTCCCCCTATGACCCTCCTCCAAGCCTCAGTTAGGATACTGTGCCCGGACGAGCGTACACAATAAGGAAGGATTTTGAATCCCGGGTAAGACTCATACCAGCCACACCAATCACACTGTACAACCTGTGATCTGAACCCAGTTAACAGCATGATAACAGAGGAGCCTCTGAAAAGATGGCTCAAAACAATAATAACCCGATTTTTGTAACAATAACTATGTACAAGTATTGCAGACAATCCGCACTTGGGATGGGCGCCCAGCATCCACTACGGACTATGAGAAATAGAATTATCGGTAAGTAAATTCTTATTTTCTCTGACGTCCTAGTGGATGCTGGGAACTCTGTAAGGACCATGGGGATTATACCAAAGTTCCCAAACGGGCGGGAGAGTGCGGATGACTCTGCAGCACCGAATGAGAGAACTCCAGGTCCTCCTCAGCCAGGGTATCAAATTTGTAGAATTTAGCAAACGTGTTTGCCCCTGACCAAGTAGCTGCTCGGCAAAGTTGTAAAGCCGAGACCCCTCGGGCAGCCGCCCAAGATGAGCCCACTTTCCTTGTGGAATGGGCTTTTACAGATTTTGGCTGTGGCAGGCCTGCCACAGAATGTGCAAGCTGAATTGTACTACAAATCCAACGAGCAATAGTCTGCTTAGAAGCAGGAGCACCCAGCTTGTTGGGTGCATACAGGATAAACAGCGAGTCAGATTTTCTGACTCAAGCCGTCCTGGAAACATATTTTCAGGGCCCTGGCTACGTCCAGCAACTTGGAGTCCTCCAAGTCCCTAGTAGCCGCAGGTACCACAATAGGCTGGTTCAAGTGAAACGCTAAAACCACCTTAGGGAGAAATTGAGGACGAGTCCTCAATTCTGCCCTGTCCGTATGAAAAATTAGGTAAGGGCTTTTATAGGATAAAGCCGCCAATTCTGAGACACGCCTGGCTGAAGCCAGGGCTAACAGCATTACCACTTTCCATGTGAGATATTTTAAGTCCACAGTGGTGAGTGGTTCAAACCAATGTGATTTTAGGAACCCCAAAACTACATTGAGATCCCAAGGTGCCACTGGAGGCACAAAAGGAGGCTGTATATGCAGTACCCCCTTGACAAACGTCTGAACTTCAGGAACTGAAGCCAGTTCTTTCTGGAAGAAAATCGACAGGGCCGAAATTTGAACCTTAATGGACCCTAATTTTAGGCCCATAGACAGTCCTGTTTGCAGGAAATGCAGGAAACGACCCAGTTGAAATTCCTCTGTAGGGGCCTTCCTGGCCTCACACCACGCAACATATTTACGCCAAATACGGTGATAATGTTGCACGGTTACATCCTTCCTGGCTTTGATCAGGGTAGGGATGACTTCATCCGGAATGCCTTTTT
Organism: Pseudophryne corroboree; assembly: GCF_028390025.1. Taxonomy (NCBI): domain Eukaryota; kingdom Metazoa; phylum Chordata; class Amphibia; order Anura; family Myobatrachidae; genus Pseudophryne; species Pseudophryne corroboree. The sequence goes on along the minus strand of NC_086452.1, from coordinate 157,461,890 downwards.
CCTTCAGGATCCGGCGTTCAACCGCCATGCCGTCAAACGCAGCCAAGGTAAGTCTTGGAACAGACAGGGTCCCTGCTGGAGCAGGTCCTTTCTTAGAGGTAGAGGCCACGGGTCCTCCGTGAGCATCTCTTGAAGTTCCGGGTACCAAGTCCTTCTTGGCCAATCCGGAGCCACGAGAATAGTCCTTACTCCTCTCCTTCTTATGATTCTCAGTACCTTGGGTATGAGAGGCAGAGGAGGGAACACATACACTGACTGGTACACCCACGGTGTTACCAGAGCGTCCACAGCTATTGCCTGAGGGTCCCTTGACCTGGCGCAATATCTGTCTAGTTTTTTGTTGAGGCGGGACGCCATCATGTCCACCTTTGGTTTTTCCCAACGGTTCACAATCATGTGGAAGACTTCTGGGTGAAGTCCCCACTCCCCCGGGTGGAGGTCGTGTCTGCTGAGGAAGTCTGCTTCCCAGTTGTCCACTCCCGGAATGAACACTGCTGACAGTGCTAGCACATGATTTTCCACCCAGCGAAGAATCCTTGCAACTTCTGCCATTGCCTTCCTGCTTCTTGTGCCGCCCTGTCTGTTTACGTGGGCGACTGCCGTGATGTTGTCCGACTGGATCAACACCGGCTGACCCTGAAGCAGAGGCCTTGCTTGACTTAGGGCATTGTAAATGGCCCTTAGTTCCAGGATATTTATGTGAAATGACGTTTCCATGCTTGACCACAAGCCCTGGAAATTTCTTCCCTGTGTGACTGCTCCCCAGCCTCTCAGGCTGGCATCCGTGGTCACCAGGACCCAGTCCTGAATGCCGAATCTGCGGCCCTCTAGAAGATGAGCACTCTGCAACCACCACAGGAGAGACACCCTTGTCCTTGGAGACAGGGATACCAGCTGATGCATCTGAAGATGCGATCCGGACCATTTGTCCAGCAGATCCCACTGAAAAGTTCTTGCGTGGAATCTGCCGAATGGAATCGCTTCGTAAGAAGCCACCATTTTTCCCAGGACCCTTGTGCATTGATGCACTGACACTTGGCCTGGTTTTAGGAGGTTCCTGACCAGCTCGGATAACTCCCTGGCTTTCTCCTCCGGGAGAAACACCTTTTTCTGGACTGTGTCCAGAATCATCCCTAGGAACAGCAGACGTGTCGTCGGAATCAGCTGCGATTTTGGAATATTTAGAATCCACCCGTGCTGTCGTAGTACTACTTGAGATAGTGCTACTCCGACCTCTAACTGTTCCCTGGACCTTGCCCTTATCAGGAGATCGTCCAAGTAAGGGATAATTAAGACGCCTTTTCTTCGAAGAAGAATCATCATTTCGGCCATTACCTTGGTAAAGACCCGGGGTGCCGTGGACAATCCAAACGGCAGCGTCTGAAACTGATAGTGACAGTTCTGTACCACAAAACTGAGGTACCCTTGGTGAGAAGGGCAAATTGGGACATGGAGGTAAGCATCCTTGATGTCCAGAGACACCATATAGTCCCCTTCTTCCAGGTTCGCTATAACTGCTCTGAGTGACTCCATCTTGAATTTGAACCTTTGTCTGTAAGTGTTCAATGATTTCAGATTTAAAATAGGTCTCACCGAGCCGTCCGGCTTCGGTACCACAAACAGCGTGGAATAATACCCCTTTCCCTGTTGTAGGAGGGGTACCTTGATTATCACCTGCTGGGAATACAGCTTGTGAATGGCTTCCAATACCGCCTCCCTGTTGGAGGGAGACGTTGGTAAAGCAGACTTCAGGAACCGGCGAGGGGGAGACGTCTCGAATTCCAATTTGTACCCCTGAGATACTACCTGCAGGATCCAGGGGTCCACTTGCGAGTGAGCCCACTGCGCGCTGAAATTCTTGAGACGACCCCCCACCGTACCTGAGTCCGCTTGTAAGGCCCCAGCGTCATGCTGAGGACTTGGCAGAAGCGGGGGAGGGCTTCTGTTCGTGGGAAGAAGCTGTCTGTTGCAGTCTTTTTCCCCTTCCTCTGCCCCGGGGCAGATATGAGTGGCCTTTTGCCCGCTTGCCCTTATGGGGACGAAAGGACTGAGCCTGAAAAGACGGTGTCTTTTTCTGCTGAGAGGTGACCTGGGGTAAAAAGGTGGATTTCCCAGACGTTGCCGTGGCCACCAGGTCCGATAGACCGACCCCAAATAACTCCTCCCCTTTATACGGCAATACTTCCATATGCCGTTTGGAATCCGCATCACCTGACCACTGTCGCGTCCATAACCCTCTTCCGGCAGAAATGGACAGCGCACTTACTCTTGATGCCAGAGTGCAAATATCCCTCTGTGCATCTCGCATATATAGAAATGCATCCTTTAAATGCTCTATAGTCAATAATATACTGTCCCTGTCCAGGGTATCAATATTTTCAGTCAGGGAATCCGACACATCCAGGCTGAGGCGATTGCTGGTCGCAGTATAACACCAGTATGTGTGTATATACTTTTAAGGATATTTTCCAGCTTCCTATCAGCTGGCTCTTTGAGGGCGGCCGTATCAGGAGACGGTAACGCCACTTGTTTTGATAAGCGTGTGAGCGCCTTATCTAACCTAGGGGGTGTTTCCCAACGCGCCCTAACCTCTGGCGGGAAAGGGTATAATGCCAATAATTTTTTAGAAATTAGCAGTTTTTTTATCGGGGGAAAACCACGCTTCATCACACACCTCATTTAATTCATCTGATTCAGGAAAAACTACGGGTAGTTTTTTCACACCCCACATAATACCCTTTTTTGTGGTACTTGTAGTATCAGAAATGTTCAAAACCTCCTTCATTGCCGTGATCATGTAACGTGTGGCCCTACTGGAAAATACGTTTGTTTCCTCACCGTCGACACTGGAGTCAGTGTCCGTGTCTGGGTCTGTGTCGACCATCTGAGGTAACGGGCGCTTTAGAGCCCCTGACGGTGTTTGAGACGCCTGGACAGGTATTAACTGTTTTTCCGGCTGTCTCATGTCGTCAACAGTCTTTTGTAAAGTGCTGACGCTATCACGTAATTCCTTCCATAAGACCATCCAGTCAGGTGTCGACTCCCTAGGGGGTGACATCACTATTACAGGCAATTGCTCCGCCTCCATACCATTTTCCTCCTCATACATGTCGACACAACGTACCGACACACAGCACACACACAGGGAATGCTCTGATAGAGGACAGGACCCCACTAGCCCTTTGGGGAGACAGAGGGAGAGTTTGCCAGCACACACCAGAGCGCTATATATATACAGGGATAACCTTATATAAGTGTTTTTCCCTTACATAGCTGCTGTATTTATTAATCTGCCAAATTAGTGCCCCCCCTCTCTTGTTTTACCCTGTTTCTGTAGTGTAGGACCGCAGGGGAGAGCCAGGGAGCTTCCCTCCAACGGAGCTGTGAGGGAAAATGGCGCTTGTGTGCTGAGGAGATAGGCTCCGCCCCCTTCTCGGCGGCCTTTCTCCCGCTTTTTTAAGGAAAAACTGGCAGGGGTTAAATGCATCCATATAGCCCAGGAGCTATATGTGATGTATTTTTAGCCATCTAAGGTGTTTTTATTGCGTCTCAGGGCGCCCCCCCCCCAGCGCCCTGCACCCTCAGTAACCGGAGTGTGAAGTGTGCTGAGAGCAATGGCGCACAGCTGCGGTGCTGTGCGCTACCTTATTGAAGACAGGACGTCTTCTGCCGCTGATTTTCTGGACCTCTTCTGTCTTCTGGCTCTGTAAGGGGGCCGGCGGCGCGGCTCTGGGACCCATCCATGGCTGGGCCTGTGATCGTCCCTCTGGAGCTAATGTCCAGTAGCCTAAGAAGCCCAATCCACTCTGCACGCAAGTGAGTTCGCTTCTTCTCCCCTTAGTCCCTCGGTGCAGTGAGCCTGTTGCCAGCAGGACTCACTGAAAATAAAAAACCTAATTTAAACTTTTACTCTAAGCAGCTCAGGAGAGCCACCTAGTATGCACCCTTTTCGTTCGGGCACAAAAATCTAACTGAGGCTTGGAGGAGGGTCATAGGGGGAGGAGCCAGTGCACACCAGGTAGTCCTAAAGCTTTTACTTTTGTGCCCAGTCTACTGCGGAGCCGCTATTCCCCATGGTCCTTACGGAGTTCCCAGCATCCACTAGGACGTCAGAGAAATAGAAAAAGCAGGAAATCCATAAAGAAATTTGAAAAAGAATAAATAAAACCTGTAATGGAAAAATGTGCAGGAGGCCTCCGCTTTACATATGGGGTTTTTTGGGGGGGAAGGTGAGCAAATGGTCAAGAAGAAAACAAAATACTGGCGCACATCCAAGTCTCCTACAGCATAAATTAAAAAGTATAACAAAGTTACTTATGTGCTACAGACATTCACAGAAATATGACAGCAAGCAATGTAAATCTTAATTGTAGTGTGAATAACCAGGTAATCATTACTATCAAAGTTATACATTTTGGGATCAAATCAATTGCTTTTTTGCACTGAAACTCTGCATTTTGAGAGTTCAAAGCAGGGAGTTTAGAAGGGTTTAGCCGTTTTAGGTGGCTAAACCTGGTCTGTTGGGTGCGTCATGCGCAATATGCATTGGTGCCCAAACACAATTGAATTGTGACAATTGTTTGGTCATCTAAAAAGTCCAGTTTAGACAGGATTTTTAGACTCCTGAAAAACAATTGCATCGGCCCCATTGAGGCATTAATTTATTGTTGCCTTGATAAGAGATACCTTTATCTGCTTTTCCTTTTTCTTGTACACTTCCTCCCACTCATTAACAATGCGACCCCAGAGTAGCCAGGTATCCTCCTCCTGATGGTGACTGAGATTGCTGGATGCAGAGGAGCTGGAAACCAGCGAAGAGCCACTATTTCTCCTTGATCCATTAACTGATCGCAGGGATTTACTGTCTATTTCAAGCAGCCTGGAAGAGAGATCATGTTGAGTTTACAATTAGCCGCATTTCTTTATTTTACAGTGTGGTGATTTTCATTTATTCTTACAGAACAAAAGGTCTAAAAACAACCCTCTTCATAGGTACAGTACGAGAGAGGCCCACGTGCAAAGGTGTGTGCCACTGTAAGGATACCGTATTTAGGACACACCTTTATTCATGGACCTCTTTAAAACTGCGCACACACAGATAAAGTGACAGGTGCCTTATAATCGCACATTTATTGAAAGGTAGTGTGAAAACAATACAAGCCTCTTAGATAACCTAGAATAATTACAAAAGGCTGTTTACATCTCATAATTCACAGGTTAAAACACCAGTCTCCCAAAAAGTCCCCAGCAAATACACCTAAACCTCCTCAGAAGCAGTTACCACAGTTTAACACAGTTCCTACCAGGTTCCAGCAGACTCATGTAAACAGCTACATCAAACTTTTCAGGGTCCCAGCTGCACAGACACTGCGCTTCACCAACATGGTGGGGTCTTAGCACTACACCCTGTCATCTGCAGCTGACAGGGCTATGCCAGTGGATCCTCCCAGAGCCTTTCAGCATACCTGCTGCCTGGCCTCTGTTAGCAAAATTAGTTCCTGCTGCTAAACATACACACTGCTCTTTGGAGATTCCGCCATACAAGATTTGAAAAAACGAACACACCTTCCCCAGCACCTGAACCCTTTTAAACCCACATTAAGAAATTACTAGGCGTGTGTTTATTTCACAAAGCCAGCAAAAACAGGAAATCCCAAAGGTGTAGGCTGAGAGATGTAGTCAAACTTAACTGCTGAAAACACAAAAAGTGTCAGAACAATCTTTTATCCAGAGGAGAGACCACCCAGATTACTGGGCTTTATTTTAGAACAATCAAGTTACAAAAAAAAAAAACCTCTCTCCACACAGTTAAAACCTGCACAGTAACCTTCTGCACTTGAGCCAGATTTATGGTAATTTTAGCAAAAACCAGGCGCAGGAGTTATATTTCTGAAGACAATCACCACCAGAAACATGGGCTGCTACTGTGCAAGATTTATTTATTTACCACCAGTTATTTATATAGCGCACACATATTTCGCAGCGCTTTACAGAGAGTATTTGCCCATTCGCATCAGTCCCTGCCCCAGTGGAGCTTAAAATCTATATTCCCCATCACATGTACACACAGACACATTCATGCTAGGGTTAATTTTTGTTGAGAGCCAATTAACCTACCAGTATATATTTTTTGATTGTGGGAGGAAACCAGAGTACCCGGAGGAAACCCACGCAAGTACGAGGAGAATATACAAACTCCGCACAGTTAGGGCCATTGTGGGTATCGAACTCGTGACCTCAGTGCTGTGAGGCAGCAATGCTGACCATTACACCATCCATACTGCCCTAATAGGTGGCTAATGGGTGGTGTAGGGCCCCACTGATTCTGGGGTGCATGTGCACTGCACACACTGCATCTATGATAGATACACCACTGTATACGAGTAGTGTTCATTTTCTAGTAAGTGGGAGATGTATCTAGCCTTCTACAGAGAAAAATATAATGGAGAAGTAGCCCATAGCAACCAATTAGCTTGTAGCTATCATTTACCTAGTAGTCTACAGAATGACTGAAGCCAATTGGTTGCAATGGACAACTTTTCTACTTTTTCTCTTTAGAAGGCTTGATAGAAATCCTCCTAAATGAGCAGTGAAAATAAGATTTTAAACCTACTGGTAAAATAAGAATTTACTTACCGATAATTCTATTTCTCGGAGTCCGTAGTGGATGCTGGGGTTCCTGAAAGGACCATGGGGAATAGCGGCTCCGCAGGAGACAGGGCACAAAAGTAAAGCTTTCCGATCAGGTGGTGTGCACTGGCTCCTCCCCCTATGACCCTCCTCCAAGCCAGTTAGGTACTGTGCCCGGACGAGCGTACACAATAAGGGAGGAATTTTGAATCCCGGGTAAGACTCATACCAGCCACACCAATCACACCGTACAACTTGTGATCAAAACCAGTTAACAGTATGATAACAGAGGAGCCTCTGAAAGATGGCTTCCTAACAATAACCCGAATTAGTTAACAATAACTATGTACAATTATTGCAGATAATCCGCACTTGGGATGGGCGCCCAGCATCCACTACGGACTCCGAGAAATAGAATTATCGGTAAGTAAATTCTTATTTTCTCTATCGTCCTAGTGGATGCTGGGGTTCCTGAAAGGACCATGGGGATTATACCAAAGCTCCCAAACGGGCGGGAGAGTGCGGATGACTCTGCAGCACCGAATGAGAGAACTCCAGGTCCTCCTTAGCCAGAGTATCAAATTTGTAAAATTTTACAAACGTGTTCTCCCCTGACCACGTAGCTGTTCGGCAAAGTTGAAATGCCGAGACCCCTCGGGCAGCCGCCCAAGATGAGCCCACCTTCCTTGTGGAGTGGGCCTTTATAGATTTAGGCTGTGGCAGGCCTGCCACAGAATGTGCAATTTGGATTGTGCTACAGATCCAACGAGCAATCGTCTGCTTAGACGCAGGAGCACCCATCGTGTTGGGTGCATACAATATAAACAACGGGTCAGATTTTCTGACTCCAGCTGTCCTTGCAATATATATTTTTAATGCTCTGACAACGTCCAGTAACTTGGAGTCCTCCAAGTCACTTGTAGCCGCAGGCACTACAATAGGCTGGTTCAGATGAAATGCTGACACCACCTTAGGGAGAAAATGCGGACGAGTCCGCAGTTCTGCCCTGTCCGAATGGAAAATCAGATATGGGCTTTTGTAAGATAAAGCTGCCAGTTCTGACACTCTCCTGGCCGAAGCCAGGGCTAGTAACATGGTCACTTTCCATGTGAGATATTTTAAATCCACCTTTTTTAGTGGTTCAAACCAATGAGATTTTAGAAATTCCAAAACCACATTGAGATCCCACGGTGCCACTGGAGGCACCACAGGAGGCTGTATATGCAGCACTCCCTTAACAAAAGTCTGGACTTCAGGAACTGAAGCCAATTCTTTTTGAAAGAAAATCGACAGGGCCGAAATTTGAACCTTAATAGATCCCAATTTGAGACCCATAGACAATCCTGATTGCAGGAAATGTAGGAATCGACCCAGTTGAAATTCCTCCGTCGGAGCACTCCGATCCTCGCACCACGCAACATATCTTCGCCAAATGCGGTGATAGTGTTGCACGGTTACTTCCTTCCTTGCTTTAATCAAAGTAGGAATGACTTCTTCCGGCATGCCTTTTTCCTTTAGGATCCGGTGTTCAACCGCCATGCCGTCAAACGCAGCCGCGGTAAGTCTTGAAACAGACAGGGACCCTGCTGAAGCAAGTCCCTCCTTAGAGGTAGAGGCCACGGATCTTCCGTGATCATCTCTTGAAGTTCCGGGTACCAAGTCCTTCTTGGCCAATCCGGAACCACTAGTATCGTTCTTACGCCTCTTTGCCGTATAATTCTCAATACTTTTGGTATGAGAGGCAGAGGAGGAAACACATACACCGACTGGTACACCCAAGGCGTTACCAGCGCGTCCACAGCTATTGCCTGCGGATCTCTTGACCTGGCGCAATACCTGTCCAGTTTTTTGTTGAGGCGAGACGCCATCATGTCCACCATTGGTCTTTCCCAACGGGTTACCAGCATGTGGAAGACTTCCGGATGAAGTCCCCACTCTCCCGGGTGAAGGTCGTGTCTGCTGAGGAAGTCTGCTTCCCAGTTGTCCACTCCCGGGATGAACACTGCTGACAGTGCTATCACATGATTCTCTGCCCAGCGAAGAATCCTTGCAGCTTCTGCCATTGCACTCCTGCTTCTTGTGCCGCCCTGTCTGTTCACATGGGCGACTGCCGTGATGTTGTCCGACTGGATCAACACCGGTTTTCCCTGAAGCAGAGGTTCTGCCTGGCTTAGAGCATTGTATATTGCTCTTAGTTCCAGAATGTTTATGTGAAGAGACGTTTCCAGGCTCGTCCATACTTCCTTGTGTGACTGCTCCCCAGCCTCTCAGGCTGGCGTCCGTGGTCACCAGGATCCAATCCTGTATGCCGAATCTGCGGCCCTCCAATAGATGAGCACTCTGCAACCACCACAGAAGAGACACCCTTGTCCTTGGAGACAGGGTTATCCGCAGGTGCATCTGAAGATGCGACCCTGACCATTTGTCCAACAGATCCCTTTGGAAAATTCTTGCGTGGAAACTGCCGAATGGAATTGCTTCGTAAGAAGCCACCATTTTTCCCAGGACTCTTGTGCATTGATGTACAGACACCTTTCCTGGTTTTAGGAGGTTCCTGACAAGCTCGGATAACTCCTTGGCTTTTTCCTCCGGGAGAAAAACCTTTTTCTGAACCGTGTCCAGAATCATCCCTAGGAACAGCAGACGAGTTGTCGGCATTAACTGGGATTTTGGAATATTCAGAATCCACCCGTGCTGTTTTAGCACTTCTTGCGACAGTGCTAATCCCATCTCTAGCTGTTCTCTGGACCTTGCCCTTATTAGGAGATCGTCCAAGTATGGGATAATTAATATGCCTTTTCTTCGAAGAAGAATCATCATCTCGGCCATTACCTTTGTAAAGACCCGAGGTGCCGTGGACAATCCGAACGGCAGCGTCTGAAACTGATAGTGACAGTTTTGTACAACGAACCTGAGGTACCCCTGGTGTGAGGGGTAAATTGGAACGTGGAGATACGCATCCTTGATGTCCAAGGATACCATAAAGTCCCCCTCTTCCAGGTTCGCTATCACTGCTCTGAGTGACTCCATCTTGAACTTGAACTTCTTTATGTACAGGTTCAAGGACTTCAGATTTAGAATAGGCCTTACCGAGCCATCCGGCTTCGGTACCACAAAAAGAGTGGAATAATACCCCTTCCCTTGTTGTAGAAGAGGTACCTTGACTATCACCTGCTGAGAGTACAGCTTGTGAATGGCTTCCAAAACCGTCTCCCTTTCGGAGGGGGACGTTGGTAAAGCAGACTTCAGGAAACGGCGAGGTGGATCTGTCTCTAATTCCAACCTGTACCCCTGAGATATTATCTGCAGGATCCAGGGATCTACCTGCGAGTGAGCCCACTGCGCGCTGTAATTTTTGAGACGACCACTCACCGTCCCCGAGTCCGCTTGAGAAGCCCCAGCGTCATGCTGAGGCTTTTGTAGAAGCCGGGGAAGGCTTCTGTTCCTGGGAAGGAGCTGCCTGTTGCTGTCTCTTCCCTCGACCTCTGCCTCGTGGCAGATATGAATAGCCCTTTGCTCTCTTATTTTTAAAGGAACGAAAGGGCTGCGGTTGAAAAGTCGGTGCCTTTTTCTGTTGGGGAGTGACTTGAGGTAGAAAGGTGGATTTCCCGGCTGTAGCCGTGGCCACCAAATCTGATAGACCGACTCCAAATAACTCCTCCCCTTTATACGGCAAAACTTCCATATGTCGTTTTGAATCCGCATCGCCTGTCCACTGTCGCGTCCATAAAGCTCTTCTGGCCGAAATGGACCTAGCACTTACCCGTGATGCCAGTGTGCAGATATCCCTCTGTGCATCACGCATATAAAGAAATGCATCCTTTATTTGTTCTAACGACAGTAAAATATTGTCCCTGTCCAGGGTATCAATATTTTCAATCAGGGACTCTGACCAAACTACCCCAGCACTGCACATCCAGGCAGTCGCTATAGCTGGTCGTAGTATAACACCTGCATGTGTGTATATACTTTTTTGGATATTTTCCATCCTCCTATCTGATGGATCTTCAAGTGCGGCCGTCTCAGGAGAGGGTAACGCCACTTGTTTAGATAAGCGTGTTAGCGCCTTGTCCACCCTAGGAGGTGTTTCCCAGCGCTCCCTAACCTCTGGCGGGAAAGGGTATAATGCCAATAATTTCTTTGAAATTATCAGCTTTTTATCAGGGGCAACCCACGCTTCATTACACACGTCATTTAATTCTTCTGATTCAGGAAAAACTATAGGTAGTTTTTTCACACCCCACATAATACCCTGTTTAGTGGTACCTGTAGTATCAGCTAAATGTAACGCCTCCTTCATTGCCAAAATCATATAACGTGTGGCCCTACTGGAAAATACGGTTGATTCGTCACCGTCACCACTGGAGTCAGTGCCTGTGTCTGGGTCTGTGTCGACCGACTGAGGCAAAGGGCGTTTCACAGCCCCTGACGGTGTTTGAGTCGCCTGGACAGGCACTAATTGATTGTCCGGCCGTCTCATGTCGTCAAACGACTGCCTTAGCGTGTTGACACTATCCCGTAGTTCCATAAATAAAGGCATCCATTCTGGTGTCGACTCCCTAGGGGGTGACATCCTCATATTTGGCAATTGCTCCGCCTCCACACCAATATCGTCCTCATACATGTCGACACACACGTACCGACACACAGCAGACACACAGGGAATGCTCCTAACGAAGACAGGACCCACTAGCCCTTTGGAGAGACAGAGGGAGAGTTTGCCAGCACACACCAAAAGCGCTATATATAACAGGGATAGCCTTATAATAAGTGCTCCCTTATAGCTGCTTTATATATATCAAAATATCGCCATAAATTTGCCCCCCCTCTCTGTTTTACCCTGTTTCTGTAGTGCAGTGCAGGGGAGAGACCTGGGAGCCGTCCTGACCAGCGGAGCTGTGAGAGGAAATGGCGCCGTGTGCTGAGGAGATAGGCCCCGCCCCTTTTCCGGCGGGCTCGTCTCCCGCTATTTAGTGAATCCAGGCAGGGGTTAAATATCTCCATATAGCCTCTGGGGGCTATATGTGAGGTATTTTTAGCCTTTATATAGGTTACATTTGCCTCCCAGGGCGCCCCCCCCCAGCGCCCTGCACCCTCAGTGACTGCGTGTGAAGTGTGCTGAGAGGAAAATGGCGCACAGCTGCAGTGCTGTGCGCTACCTTTAGAAGACTGCAGGAGTCTTCAGCCGCCGATTCTGGACCTCTTCTGACTTCAGCATCTGCAAGGGGGCCGGCGGCGCGGCTCCGGTGACCATCCAGGCTGTACCTGTGATCGTCCCTCTGGAGCTGATGTCCAGTAGCCAAGAAGCCAATCCATCCTGCACGCAGGTGAGTTCACTTCTTCTCCCCTCAGTCCCTCGTTGCAGTGATCCTGTTGCCAGCAGGACTCACTGTAAAATAAAAAACCTAAGCTAAACTTTTTCTAAGCAGCTCTTTAGGAGAGCCACCTAGATTGCACCCTTCTCGGCCGGGCACAAAAATCTAACTGGCTTGGAGGAGGGTCATAGGGGGAGGAGCCAGTGCACACCACCTGATCGGAAAGCTTTACTTTTGTGCCCTGTCTCCTGCGGAGCCGCTATTCCCCATGGTCCTTTCAGGAACCCCAGCATCCACTAGGACGATAGAGAAATCTATTTCTCCTAGTCCGTAGAGGATGCTGGGGACTCCGTAAGGACCATGGGGTATAGACTGGCTCCGCAGGAGATAGGGCACCTAAAAAGAACTTTGACTATGGGTGTGCACTGGCTCCTCCCTCTATGCCCCTCCTCCAGACCTCAGTTAGAGAACTGTGCCCAGAGGAGATGGACAATACAAGGCAGGATTTAGCAATCCAAGGGCAAGATTCATACCAGCCCACACCAATCATACCATGTAACCTGGAACATACATAACCAGTTAACAGTATGAACAAACGACAGTAACGGTCCAAGACAGATGTCAACTGTAACATAACCCTTATGTAAGCAACAACTATATACAAGTCTTGCAGAGTTTCCGCACTGGGACGGGCGCCCAGCATCCTCTACGGACTAGGAGAAATAAATTTACCGGTAGGTTTAAAATCTTATTTTCTCTTACGTCCTAGAGGATGCTGGGGACTCCGTAAGGACCATGGGGTTTATACCAAAGCATCCAATCGGGCGGGAGAGTGCGTATGACTCTGCAGCACCGACTGAGCAAACGCTAGGTCATCATCAGCCAGGGTATCAAACTTGTAGAATTTAGCAAAAGTGTTTGACCCCGACCAAGACGCCGCTCGGCAAAGTTGTAATGCCGAGACGCCTCGGGCAGCCGCCCAAGAAGAGCCCACCTTCCTAGTGGAATGGGCCTTAACCGAATTTGGTATTGGCAATCCAGCCGTAGAGTGAGCCTGCTGAATCGTATTACAGATCCAGCGAGCAATAGTCTGCTTCGAAGCAGGAGCGCCAATCTTATTGGCCGCATACAGGACAAACAGATCCTCTGTTTTCCTAATTCTAGCCGTCCTGGCTACATAAATTTTTAAGGCCCTGACTATGTCCAGGGATCTGGAATCCTCCAGGTCACTTGTAGCCACAGGCACCACAATAGGTTGATTCATATGGAACGAAGAAACCACTTTAGGCAAAAATTGCGGACGTGTCCTCAATTCAGCTCGATCCACATGAAAAATCAAGTAGGGGCTCTTGTGTGACAAAGCCGCCAATTCTGACACTCGCCTTGCTGATGCTAAGGCCAACAACATGACCACCTTCCAGGTAAGAAATTTCAACTCAACCTTGTTAAGCGGTTCAAACCAGTGTGATTTTAGGAACTGCAACACCACGTTCAGGTCCCATGGTGCCACTGGAGGCACAAAAGGGGGCTGGATGTGCAGCACTCCCTTTACAAACATTTGGACTTCTGGAAGAGAAGCCAATTCCTTCTGAAAGAAAATCGAGAGGGCCGAAATCTGTACCTTAATAGAGCCTAATTTCAGGCCCATATCCACTCCTGTCTGTAGGAAGTGGAGAAGACGACCCAGATGAAAATCTTCCGTAGGTGCATTCTTGGTCTCACACCAAGACACATACTTTCGCCAGATACGGTGATAATGTTTAACCGTCACCTCCTTCCTAGCCTTTATTAAAGTAGGGATGACCTCTTCCGGAATCCCCTTTTTCGCTAGGATTCGGCGTTCAACCGCCATGCCGTCAAACGTAACCGCGGTAAGTCTTGAAATACACAGGGCCCCTGCTGCAACAGGTCTTCCCTCAGAGGAAGAGGCCAGGGATCTCCTGTGAGCATCTCTTGTAGATCCGAGTACCAGGCCCTTCGAGGCCAGTCTGGGACAACTAGTATCGTCTGTACACTTCTTCGTCTTATGATCCTCAACACTTTTGTGATGAGAGGAAGAGGAGGAAACACGTAGACCGATTTGAACACCCACGGTGTTACCAGAGCGTCTACTGCTACTGCCTGAGGGTCCCGAGACCTGGCGCAATACCTCCGAAGTTTTTTGTTGAGGCGTGACGCCATCATGTCTATTTGAGGAGTTCCCCAAAGACGTGTTACGTCTGCAAAGACTTCTTGACGAAGTCCCCACTCTCCTGGATGGAGATCGTATCTGCTGAGGAAGTCTGCTTCCCAGTTGTCCACTCCCGGAATGAAGACAGCCGACAGAACGCTTACATGATTTTCCGCCCAGCGAAGGATCCTGGTGGCTTCCGCCATCGTGACTCTGCTTCTTGTCCCGCCTTGGCGGTTCACATGAGCCACTGCTGTGACTGTCTGATTGAATCAGAACCGGTAGGTTTCGAAGAAAACTCTCCGCTTGTCGAAGGCCGTTGTAAATGGCCCTGAGTTCCAACACATTGATGTGTAGACAGGACTCCTGGTCTGACCAAAGACACTGAAATTTTTTCCCTGTATGATCGCTCCTCATCCTCGGAGGCTCGCGTCCGTGGTAACCAGGATCCAATCCTGAATTCCGAACCTGCGACCCTCCAGGAGGTGAGCACTTTGCAACCACCACAGGAGGGACACTCTGGTCCCTGGGGACAGAGTTATTTTCCGATGTAAGTGCAGATGGGACCCGGACCACTTGTCCAGAAGGTCCCATTGAAAAGTCCTTGCATGGAACCTTCCGAAGGGAATGGCCTCGTAGGCCGCCACAATTTTCCCCAGAACTCGAGTGCATTGGTGAACTGACACCCTTTTCGGTTTTAGCAGGTCTCTGACCATGTTCTGGATGTCTTGGGCTCTCTCTATTGTTCCGTATCCAGTATCATACCTAGGAACGGTAGCCGAGTTGTCGGAATTAACTGTGACTTCGGTAGATTCAGAATCCAACCGTGTTGCTGGAGCACTCTCAGAGAGAGCGCCACACTGCTCAGCAATTTCTCCCTTGATCTCGCTTTTATCAGGAGATTGTCCAAGTATGGGATAATTGTGACTCCATGCTTGTGCAGGACCACCAACATTTCCGCCATTATCTTGGTGAAAATCCTCGGGGCCGTGGAGAGTCCAAACGGCAACGTCTGAAATTGGTAATGACAATCCTGTACAGCGAATCTCAGGTATTCCTGATAGGGGGCATATATGGGGACATGAAGGTACGCATACTTTATGTCCAGAGACACCATAAACTCCCCCTCCTCCATGTTGGCTATTACGCTCTGAGAGATTCCATTTTGAATTTGACTCTTTATGTACAGGTTTAGGGATTTCAGATTCAAAATAGGTCTGACCGAACCGTCCGGTTTCGGGACCACAAATAGGGTTGAGTAGTAACCTCTTCCCTGCTGGTGCAGGGGAACCTTGATTATCACTTGCTGTATACACAGCGTTTGAATTGCAGCTAACACTACATCCCTTTCCGATGTGGAAGCTGGTAGGGCCGATTTGAAAAATCGGCGCGGAGGCACCTCCTCGAATTCCAATTTGTAACACTGGGAAACTATTTCCAACACCCAGGGATTCAGGTCCGAACTGACCCAGGCCTGACTGAAAAGTCGAAGACGTGCCCCCACCGGTGCGGACTCCCTCAGGGGAGCCCCAGCGTCATGCTGTGGGTTTTGGAGCAGCCGGGGAGAACTTTTGTTCCTGGGCACCTGCCGAAGCAGGTGCTCTCTTGCCTCTGCCCTTACCTCTGGCGAGGAAAGAGGATCCCCGACCTCTTCTGGACTTGTGCGACCGAAAAGACTGCATCTGATAGGGTGTTACTTTTTTTGCTGTTGGGGAATATATGGTAAAAAAAATTATTTACCTGCTGTAGCTGTGGAAACCAGGTCCATCAGCCCATCCCCAAACAATACATCCCCCTTATAGGGTAGTACTTCCATATGTTTCTTGGAATCCGTATCACCCGTCCATTGGCGAGTCCATAAGGATCTTCTCGCTGAGACAGACATGGCATTGGCCCTAGAAGCTAGCAATCCAATGTCCCTTTGAGCATCCCTCATAAATAAGACTGCGTCTTTAATATGGGCTAGAGTTAGGAATATAGTATCCTTATCCATATTATCAAATTGATCTGTCAGCTCATCTGTCCAAGCTGCAATTGCGCTACACACCCATGCCGACGCAATTGTCGGTCTTAGCACAGCACCCGTATGAGAATAAATACCCTTTAAGGTAGTTTCTTGCCTGCGATCTGCAGGGTCCTTAAGGGCCGCTGTGTCAGGAGACGGTAGCGCCACTTTCTTGGACAAGCGCGTCAGGGCCTTGTCCACAGTGGGGGGTGATTCCCAAATCTCTCTGTCCTGCTTAGGGAAGGGGTATGCCATATAAATTCTTTTGGGGATCTGCAGTCTCTTATCCGGAGTCTCCAAAGCTTTTCCAAAGAAATCATTCAATTCATGAGATGTGGGAAAGTTAATAATCTGTTTCTTTTCCTTAAACATGTGTACCCTTGTGTCGGGGACCGAGGGTTCATCCACAATATGCAACACATCCCTTATTGCCACAATCATACATTGAATGGTTTTAGTCACCCTAGGGTGCCATTTTACTTCGTCATAGTCGACACTGGAATCAGAATCCGTGTCGGTAGTAGTGTCTTGTGTTAAGGGACGCTTTTGAGACCCCGACGGGCCCTGTGAGTCGGTCCAATCTGAGGATTGACCCCTGATGTCCCCCCTAAATCAGCCTTATCAAGCCTTTTATGTAAAGATGCCACACTTGCATTCAACATATGCCACCTGTCCATCCAATCTGGAGTCGGCACAACCGACGGGGACACACCACTCATTTGCTCCACCTCCTCCTTGGAGAAGCCTTCCGCCTCAGACATGTCGACACACACGTACCGACACCCCACACACACAGGGATTAACCTATAAGGGGACAAAACCCCAACCAGGTCCTTAAGGAGAGACAGAGAAAGAGTATGCCAGCACACACCAGCGCTTAAAAACACTGGAAAAAATATGTCCAGATAGCGCTTTTTTATATATATTATGCCAATTCCCACTCACTGCGTCGCTAATGTGCCCCCCTCCTCTTTTTTCCAGCCTGTGAGTTCAGAAGGGGAGAGACCAGGGAGCCAGCGTTTTCCTCATGCAGCTTCTGTGGAGAAAATGGCGCTGGTTAGTGCTGAGGATCAAGCCCCGCCCACCCGACGGCGGGCTTCGGTCCCAGTGATTTTTCAATAAAATGGCGGGGGATCATAGATTTACTGCCTCCGCAGTCTAATCCAAATGTATTTGTGCCAAAATGTGAGGTTTATTGCTCCCTGCGCCCTGCACCCTTCAGTGCTGCTCTGTGTGTGTGACTGGAAGCAATGGTGCGCAGTGAAGATCTGATGTCTTCTGCCGCCTAAGATGTCTTTTGCCTTCTCTATCCGGCTTCTATCTGCGGCATCTGTGAGGACGGCGGCGCAGCTCCAGGACGAACCCCAGGTGAGACCTGTGTTCCGACTCCCTCTGGAGCTAATGGTGTCCAGTAGCCTTAGAAGCAGTGCCCAACTTGACAAGCCAGGTCTGCTTCTCGCTCCTCGGTCCCACGATGCAGGGAGCCTGTTGCCAACAGGACTCCCTGAAAATAAAAAACCTAACAAAATTCTTTTTCCACAGAAAACTCTGGAGAGCTCTCTGCAGTGCACCCTTTCTCCTCTTGGCACAAGATCTAACTGAGGTCTGGAGGAGGGGCATAGAGGGAGGAGCCAGTGCACACCCATAGTCAAAGTTCTTTTTAGGTGCCCTATCTCCTGCGGAGCCCGTCTATACCCCATGGTCCTTACAGAGTCCCCAGCATCCTCTAGGACGTAAGATATATATATATATATATATATATATATATATATATACATACACACATATATACACATATACATACATACACACACAAATCTAGAAAACCACAGCACTCACCACCCCAGAAGCGGGGTGCAATATCTGCACTCACCACTCATAGGGTGGGGTGCATGCAGCCCATGGTCACCAACCCAAATATATACGAACGGAAAGTTCAGCATTCACCATAGCAAGCTCACTTATCCTCACTACATCAATAAATAAATGATGGGGGTTTAGTTAGTGAATTGGCCAATGCACGGAAGCCTGCATACCGCTCGCCAAGGTACCCCACCTTCATGCAGGTCCTACACTATCACAAAGTCTCAAAAATTAAAACCTGGCAACTGTATCACACAGTTGTTGTGAGGATAAGTGAGCTTGCTATGGTGAGTGCTGAACTGTGTGTGTGTGTGTGTGTGTGTGTGTGTGTGTGTGTGTGTGTGTGTGTGTGTGTGTGTGTGTGTGTGTGTGTGTGTGTATATATCATATTCATTCCATTACTATGCTATCAATATATGTTCAGGGGCATGGATATATTGGCTTCTGGCAGATGTAAGATGAATCTCAGGTTTCTCCTTTTTAATTCTGGTTCCAAACACCATGAGAATGAGTCATCCATGTCTGCCATTTGCTAACAAGTGGATACATTTATACACATTGTATCACTGGGGGGGGGGAATCCCTCTGTCAGTGGCGGCAGCAGCAGGTTCCCATGTGGCAACTGTGTTCTTTTGTTGCTACAAGTTCTCCATATTATCCAGTGATACATATGTACAATATGTTGGGGACTTAAACCCTTAATGAATTTTAATAAACCATATACAGTTGTGCTCATAAGTTTACATACCCTAGCAGAATTTGTGATTTTCTGGCCATTTGGCAGAGAATATGAATGATAACTCACAAACGTTTCTTTCACTCATGGTTAGCGGTTGGGTGAAGCCATTTATTGTAAAACAACTGTGTTTACTCTTTTTAAATCATAATGACAACAGAAACTACCCAAATGACCCTGATCAAAAGTTTACATACCCTGGAGATTTTGGCCTGATAACATGCACACAAGTTGACACAAACGGGTTTGAATGGCTACTAAAGGTAACCATCCTCACCTGTGATCCGTTTGCTTGTAGTCAGTGTGTGTGTATAAAAGGTCAGTGAGTTTCTTGACTCCTGAAAGACCCTTACATCTTTCATCCAGTGCTGCACTGACGTGTGGATTCTGAGTCATGGGGAAAGCAAAAGAATTGTCAAAGGATCTGCGGGAAAAGGTAATTGAACTGTATAAAACAGGAAAGGGATATAAAAAGATATCCAAGCAATTGAGAATGCCAATCAGCAGTGTTCAGACTCTAATTAAGAAGTGGAAAATGAGGGATTCTGTGGAAACCAAATCACAGTCAG
This sequence comes from Pseudophryne corroboree, assembly GCF_028390025.1. Lineage (NCBI taxonomy): Eukaryota > Metazoa > Chordata > Amphibia > Anura > Myobatrachidae > Pseudophryne > Pseudophryne corroboree. Next base: position 157,442,602 of record NC_086452.1, on the reverse strand, counting down.
GTAGACCAACAAAAATTTCAGCCACAACTGCCAGGAAAATTGTTTGGGATGCAAAGAAAAATCTACAAATAACTTCAGCTGAAATACAGGACTCTCTGAAAAAAGTGGTGTGGTTGTTTCAAGATGCACAATAAGGAGGCATTTGAAGAAAAATGGGCTGCATGGTCGAGTCGCCAGAAGAAAGCCATTACTACGCAAATGCCACAAAGCATCCCACTTACTATACTCCAAACAGCACAGAGACAAGCCTCAAAACTTCTGGAACAAAGTCATTTGGAGTGATGAGACCAAAATTGAAATTTTTGGCCACAACCATAAACGTTACATTTGGAGAGGAGTCAACAAGGCCTATGATGAAAGGTACACCATCCCTACTGTGAAACACTGAGGTGGATCGATGATGGTTTGGGGATGTGTGAGCTACAAAGGCACTGGAAACTTGGTCAAAATTGATGGCAAGATGAATGTAGCATGTTATCAGAAAATACTAGAGGAAAATTTGCACTCATCAGCACGGAAGCTGCGCATGGGACATACTTGGACATTCAAACATGACAATGATCCAAAACAAAAGGCCAAGTCGACCTGTTATTGGCTACAGCAGAATAAAGTGAAGGTCCTGGAGTGGACATCTCAGTCTCCTGACCTCAATATCATTGAGCCACTCTGGGAAAATCTCAAACATGCAAGAATGGGCAGCTTTACCATCTGAGAAATTAAAGAGCCTCATCCACATACTACCACAAAAGACTTCAAACTGTCATTGATGTTAAAGAGGGCAATACACGGTATTAAGAACTGGGGTATGTAAACTTTTGATCAGGGTCATTTGGGTAGTTTCTGTTGTCATTATGATTTAAAAAGAGTAAAAACAGTTGTTTGACAATAAATGGCTTCACCCAACCACTAACCATGAGTGAAAGAAAAATGTGTGAGTTATCATTCATATTCTCTGCCAAATGGCCAGAAAATCACAAATTCTGCTAGGGTATGTAAACTTATGAGTACAACTGTATGTCTAACTATTAAAGGAGTACACTTGTACATGCAGTGATTCATTCGATTGGATATATGTGAGACGGGAATTGTTAGATATATCAATAAAAGTGAATATTTAACATCTGAGTGCCCCTAAAAGATACAACCCCTTCCTTTATTCTGTAAACTACTGTATATTCATTGGTTGTCATAGGTAGCACCCCCCATAATCTACTACAAATATAGAAAGTTTGTGACTCTGCGAACCGAGTATACCTGTTCGGGCTAGCTGCAGCACTTAGGTGACTAACCTATAAACAGTAATTGGTGATTAAATGCTGCGCTCGGCCCTATTCGTTGTGTGGGTGTCTCCTATATATACAATAGGAAAATGACCAATGTGTAGAAATATGGACCTTGCACAATATATGTAATAAATCTTTACTGATCAATTCAAAAAGTAATTAATGACATAGATCTTCCAAACAAATGAGAAATAAAAGCAACGTAAAGATTAAATGCAGTTAATCCTGCAAATAAATTAAAAGTAAAGTAAATTAGAGTATAATGTCCCGCAACAAGTGATATTAACCTCCTGGTCAACACTGTAATGTGAGCGGTACCTGACCCTTGGTGAGTGACAAAAGAGACTAAGGGAAACACAGTCTTGAATGTCCTTCGGACGGCGGCGTCCCGCTCGTCTGAGTAGCTACTTGCACTTAGGTATACCTTATGGGAGTAGTTCTTCACGGTGTTCGGTGGGTATTGACCGGGTGTGTGTTGGGAGCAATACCCTCCGGACTGGTCCGCCCTATTGCAGCCCCGTTCCCCTGCAGGGCGCCGGTTCACCAGCGCTCCCTGGGTGATCGTGTGCTGTGTAAGCAGGGACCTGTCTTGGAAGGGAGTGTATCACGGCAGCGGCTGTGTGCGATGCTCGCCGTGTTCCCCGCTGTACGGATAGGGTCTGTCAAACTGCCCCCCCCCCCCCGGGGACTAGTCAGGCTGCCACGGCTCTGAACTCCGGCGGCGCGTCGGTGTACGGACGCTCGCCGGATCTCAGTCAGCCGCTGAAGCATGAACTGTCTGGACGGGGGACTAATCAAGCCACCCCGGCCCTGAACTCCAGTGACGCGTCAGTGTACGGTCGCTCACCAGATGTCAGTCAGCCGTGGAGGCAAGAAACGTCTGCACGGGGGATGAAGGACAGTCGCGGCTCAATGAACCGCTGACCGCCCCCCCCCGCCCCCCCCCCCCCCCCCGCCGTGTAGGGAAGTTGACTCTGCTCACCTGTCACCGCCGATAATGGCCTTCCGTCACCGGCTTCTTCCTCTGGTGTCGCCTTGTAGTGTTTGTTAGCGGAGTTCTCGATCACGCGTTCTCAGCCTAGTGTCCTGTCTTTCTCCCGTGCACGGGTCCTGTACTTTGTCGAGGTGGTTTCAAATGTGTGTCTCTCCTTTAACGCCCACTAGGGGCCTTCCTCTGGGAGTCTTTGCATGTCCTCTCCGTGGGTGCTCTTTATAAAGGGTTTCATTTCAAACACCCCGCCTTCTGCAGGTCTCAAAGAGTGCATTTCCTATTGGTCCATCTAATTAAGTTCCTGGTTGGTCAGTGATGCTGTCAGTCTTGGGAGTTCTACCCTCCCATTGGTCCATCTGGTTCAGTCACTGATTGACAGTATCATGGACCAATCTTAGGAATTCTAGCCTTCCATTTAAGGCTAAAACCAGGTTAGTTTGGTAAACTACAGTCCCACGTCCATGTTCAATGGGATTGAATAAATAAAATGCATGACAACAAAACTCTATGTAAATATAGATGCATATAAAAGTATATACATGTGCATGAATGTACATAAACATGTGCAATAAATGGGTATCATACAACATTGTTCCTAATGGTAATCTTGCTGTCAAATGCTAAAGTTATAATGCTATAGCTAATGCTATAATTCCTTATGGTAATTTAGGTACTTATTATCTCTGTGTCGTAGCAAGTTTTGTTCTTTTGTTCGCTAGCATTTTGTTAAAAACAGATGTTGTGTATCACACTCTAAATGTTTCTGTATAAATGAGTCGGAAACAAACCATGTACACATATATGATGATACATCCATGTATATATGGTTTCACATGTCGTAATGGGATATTGGATCTAAAAACCATGTGGTAAAACTTCACTACAAATCTCGGTAAATACCAGGACTAATGTCTTTTTCTGCAAACGATGGATTTTACTTCGTTGTCTCTGTTCAGACCGGTGGGGGTCAGTGTCTTAAGTTCGTACATCCATCGTAACTCGATGGTGTTAATCCTCTCTGTGTAGTCCCCCCCTCTCCAGTTGTGTTGTACCTCTTGTATCCCTAAAAATTTTAATGAGCGGGGGTCCTTATTATGGTAGTCTTTGAAATGTTTGGACAGGGAATGGTCTTCAAAGCCTCGTTTTATATTGTAAATATGCTCGCTGATTCTTGTTTTGAGCTGTCTTGTCATCCTACCTATGGTGCGGTTTTTATGAATTTTGGGCAGATAATAGAACACTGGAATGATTGGATGTTTTGTCTGTATAAATTGATATTCCTGTTTGTTAAGAATACCTGCCCCTAGGCCCTTCTGAAGATGTGTCTCGAGTTGTTTCTGGAAAATGTTCGTAGGGTCCTGTTTGAGTTTCTTGTATGTTTGAGTGTCGTCTAGAATCCTATGTGCTTCTTTTAAATATTCTGTTTTATTCAAGATGACTATTCCCCCCCCCCCCCCCCCCCCTGTCTGCTGGTTTCACTATAATTGCATTGTTGTCCTGTAATTCTAACAGGCGACACCAGAGGAAGAAGCCGGTGACGGGAGGCCATTATCGGCGGTGACAGGTGAGCAGAGTCAACTTCCCTACACGGTGCGGGGGGGGGGGGGGAGACGGTCAGCGGTTCATTGAGCCGCGACTGTTCTTCATCCCCCGTGCAGACGGCTGACTGACATCTGGTGAGCGTCCGTACACTGACGCGTCACTGGAGTTCAGGGCCGGGGTGGCTTGATTAGTCCCCCGTCCAGACAGTTCGTGCTTCAGCGGCTGACTGAGATCCGGCGAGCGTCCGTACACAGACGCGCCGCCGGAGTTCAGAGCCGAGGCAGCCTGACTAGTCCCGGGGGGGGCAGTTTGACAGACCCTATCCGTACGGCGGGGAACACGGCGAGCGTCGCACACAGCCGCTGCCTTGATACACTCCCTGCCGAGACAGGTCCCTGTTTACACAGCACACGATCACCCAGGGAGCGCTGGTGAACCGGCGCCCTGCAGGGGAACGGGGCTGCAATAGGGCGGACCAGTCCGGAGGGTATTGCTCCCAACACACACCCGGTCAATACCCACCGAACACCGTGAAGAACTACTCCCATAAGGTATACCTAAGTGCAAGTAGCTACTCGGACGAGCGCGACGCCGCCGTCCGAAGGCCATTCAAGACTGTGTTTCCCTTAGTCTCTTCGGTCACTCACCAAGGGTCAGGTACCGCTCACATTACCGTGTTGACCAGGAGGTTAATATCACTTGTTGCGGGACATTATACTCCAATTTACTTTACTTTTAATTTATTTGCAGGATTAACTGCATTTAATCCTTACGTTACTTATATTTCTCATTTGTTTGGAAGATCTATGTCATTAATTACTTTTTGAATTGATCAGTAAAGATTTATTACATATATTGTGCAAGGTCCATATTTCTACACATTGGCCATTTTCCTATTGTATATATAGGAGACACCCACACAACGAATAGGGCCGAGCGCAGCATTTAATCACCAACTACTACAAATATAGCCACAATGAATATTGGGGTATTCAATATTGACTTTTTCAGTCGCTAAAATATTTAATAAGTGAGTGTGCAGATTTAGTTAGTTTTCTTTCCTTTGGCTTTAACTATAGTCTGAGAAATATTGCCTGTTATAGAGAAGCTTAGACCACAGGTGGAAAAGTGGGAGGGAGAAGTCAGCTAGGAGAAGATCAGAAGTGGAAGTGCTGCTTGGATGCAGCCAGGTAGGCGTTTTAGAGTTTAAATTGAGGCTAAATTAGAGTGAACAGGACGAGCAGAGTGAGTAGTGATCACTATTTTGATTATTTAAGACAGATTATTTTTTGACACCGTGTAAATAAGCAGAAGAACCGGTTTCCAAGAAGACACTGTCAGAATTAACGGTGTTCCATGCAAACATTCCCTACCATGTGCACACTGCAAAATCAATTTCCCAGTCATTAACCCTTAAAAAAACCAAAAAAAAACCAAAACTCTCTGGCTGAGGCCACAACAGTAGGCACAAATTAATGACCCCTATGTGATGCTCAGTAAGTGTTTTATTCACCTCCTTCAGAGATTGGGATCCATGATCGATAAATTGCTAAAATAAGAATTTACTTACCGATAATTCTATTTCTCATAGTCCGTAGTCGATGCTGGGGACTCCGAAAGGACCATGGGGGATAGCGGCTCCGCAGGAGACTGGGCACAAAGTAAAAGCTTTAGGACTAGCTGGTGTGCACTGGCTCCTCCCCCTATGACCCTCCTCCAAGCCTCAGTTAGGATACTGTGCCCGGACGAGCGTACACAATAAGGAAGGATTTTGAATCCCGGGTAAGACTCATACCAGCCACACCAATCACACCGTACAACTTGTGATCTGAACCCAGTTAACAGCATGATAACAGAAGGAGCCTCTGAAAAGATGGCTCACAACAACAATAACCCGATTTTTGTAACAATAACTATGTACAAGTAATGCAGACAATCCGCACTTGGGATGGGCGCCCAGCATCCACTACGGACTATGAGAAATAGAATTATCGGTAAGTAAATTCTTATTTTCTCTAACGTCCTAGTGGATGCTGGGGACTCCGAAAGGACCATGGGGATTATACCAAAGCTCCCAAACGGGCGGGAGAGTGCGGATGACTCTGCAGCACCGAATGAGAGAACTCCATGTCCTCCTCAGCCAGGGTATCAAATTTGTAGAATTTAGCAAACGTGTTTGCCCCTGACCAAGTAGCTGCTCGGCAAAGTTGTAAAGCAGAGACCCCTCGGGCAGCCGCCCAAGATGAGCCCACTTTCCGTGTGGAATGGGCTTTTACAGATTTTGGCTGTGGCAGGCCTGCCACAGAATGTGCAAGCTGAATTGTACTACAAATCCAACGAGCAATCGTCTGCTTAGAAGCAGGAGCACCCAGCTTGTTGGGTGCATACAGGATAAACAGCGAGTCAGATTTTCTGACTCCAGCCGTCCTGGAAACATATTTTTTCAGGGCCCTGACTACGTCCAGCAACTTGGAATCCTCCAAGTCCCTAGTAGCCGCAGGTACCACAATAGGCTGGTTTAAGTGAAACGCTGAAACCACCTTAGGGAGAAATTGAGGACGAGTCCTCAATTCTGCCCTGTCCGTATGAAAAATTAGGTAAGGGCTTTTATAGGATAAAGCCGCCAATTCTGATACACGCCTGGCTGAAGCCAGGGCTAACAGCATTACCACTTTCCATGTGAGATATTTCAAGTCCACAGTGGTGAGTGGTTCAAACCAATGTGATTTTAGGAATCCCAACACTACATTGAGATCCCAAGGTGCCACTGGAGGCACAAAAGGAGGCTGTATATGCAGTACTCCCTTGACAAACGTCTGAACTTCAGGAACAGAAGCTAGTTCTTTTTGGAAGAATATCGACAGGGCCGAAATTTGAACCTTAATGGACCCTAATTTTAGGCCCATAGACAGTCCTGTTTGCAGGAAATGCAGGAATCGACCCAGTTGAAATTCCTCCGTAGGGGCCTTCCTGGCCTCGCACCACGCAACATATTTACGCCAAATACGGTGATAATGTTGTACGGTTACATCCTTCCTGGCTTTGATCAGGGTAGGGATGACTTCATCTGGAATGCCTTTTTCCTTCAGGATCCGGCGTTCAACCGCCATGCCGTCAAACGCAGCCGCGGTAAGTCTTGGAACAGACATGGTCCCTGCTGGAGCAGGTCCTGTCTTAGAGGTAGAGGCCACGGGTCTTCCGTGAGCGTCTCTTGAATTTCCGGGTACCAAGTCCTTCTTGGCCAATCCGGAGCCACGAGTATAGTCTTTACTCCTCTCCTTCTTATGATTCTCAGTACTTTTGGTATGAGAGGAAGAGGAGGGAACACATACACTGACCGCTACACCCACGGTGTTACCAGAGCGTCCACAGCTATTGCCTGAGGGTCCCTTGACCTGGAGCAATATCTGTCCAGTTTTTTGTTGAGGCGAGACGCCATCATGTCCACCTTTGGTTTTTCCCAACGGTTTACAATCATGTGGAAGACTTCTGGGTGAAGTCCCCACTCCCCCGGGTGAAGATCGTGTCTGCTGAGGAAGTCTGCTTCCCAGTTGTCCACTCCCGGAATGAACACTGCTGACAGTGCTATCACATGATTTTCCGCCCAGCGAAGAATCCTTGCCACTTCCGTCATTGCCCTCCTGCTTCTTGTGCCGCCCTGTCTGTTTACGTGGGCGACTGCCGTGATGTTGTCCGACTGGATCAATACTGGCTGACCCTGAAGCAGAGGCCTTGCCTGACTTAGGGCATTGTAAATGGCCCTTAGTTCCAGGATATTTATGTGAAGTGACGTTTCCATGCTTGACCACAAGCCCTGGAAATTTTTTCCCTGTGTGACTGCTCCCCAACCTCTCAGCCTGGCATCCGTGGTCACCAGGACCCAATCCTGAATGCCGAATCTGCGGCCCTCTAGGAGATGAGCACTCTGTAACCACCACAGGAGAGACACCCTTGTCCTTGGAGACAGGGTTATCCGCTGATGCATTTGAAGATGCGATCCGGACCATTTGTCTAGCAGATCCAACTGAAAAGTTCTTGCGTGGAATCTGCCGAATGGAATCGCTTCGTAAGAAGCCACCATCTTTCCCAGGACCCTTGTGCACTGATGCACTGACACCTGGCCTGGTCTTAGGAGTTTCCTGACTAGGTCGGATAACGCCCTGGCTTTCTCTTCCGGGAGAAACACCTTTTTCTGTACTGTGTCCAGAATCATCCCTAGGAACAGCAGACGTGTCGTCGGAATCAGCTGCGATTTTGGAATATTTAGAATCCATCCGTGCTGTCGTAGTACTATTTGAGATAGTGCTACTCCGACCTCTAACTGTTCTCTGGACCGTGCCCTTATCAGGAGATCGTCCAAGTAAGGGATAATTAAGACGCCTTTTCTTCGAAGAAGAATCATCATTTCGGCCATTACCTTGGTAAAGACCCGGGGTGCCGTGAACAATCCAAACGGCAGCGTCTGAAACTGATAGTGACAGTTCTGTACCACAAACCTGAGGTACCCTTGGTGAGAAGGGCAAATTGGGACATGGAGGTAAGCATCCTTGATGTCCAGAGACACCATGTAGTCCCCTTCTTCCAGGTTCGCTATCACTGCTCTGAGTGACTCCATCTTGAACTTGAACCTTTTTATGTAAGTGTTCAAGGCTTTCAGATTTAAAATGGGTCTCACCGAGCCGTCCGGCTTCGGTACCACAAACAGCGTGGAGTAATACCCCTTTCCCTGTTGTAGGAGGGGTACCTTGATTATCACTTGCTGGGAATACAGCTTGTGAATGGCTTCCAATACCGCCTCCCTGTCGGGGGTAGACGTTGGTAAAGCAGACTTCATGAACCGGCGAGGGGGAGACGTCTCGAATTCCAATTTGTACCCCTGAGATACTACCTGCAGGATCCAGGGGTCCACTTGCGAGTGAGCCCACTGCGCGCTGAAATTCTTGAGACGGGCCCCCACCGTGCCTGAGTCCGCTTGTAAGGCCCCAGCGTCATGCTGAGGACTTGGCAGAAGCGGGGGAGGGCTTCTGTTCGTGGGAAGAAGCTGTCTGTTGCAGTCTTTTTCCCCTTCCTCTGCCCCGGGGCAGATATGAGTGGCCTTTTGCCCGCTTGCCCTTATGGGGACGAAAGGACTGAGCCTGAAAAGACGGTATCTTTTTCTGCTGCGAGGTGACTTGGGGTAAAAAGGTGGATTTCCCAGCCGTTGCCGTGGCCACCAGGTCCGATAGACCGCCCCCAAATAACTCCTCCCCTTTATACGGCAATACTTCCATATGCCGTTTGGAATCCGCATCCCCTGACCACTGTCGCGTCCATAATCCTCTTCTGGCAGAAATGGACATCGCACTTACTCTTGATGCCAGAGTGCAAATGTCTCTCTGTGCATCTCGCATATATAGGAATGCATCCTTTAAATGCTCTATAGTCAATAATATATTGTCCCTGTCCAGGGTATCAATATTTTCAGTCAGGGAATCCGACCAAGCCACCCCAGCACTGCACATCCAGGCTGAGGCGATTGCTGGTCGCAGTATAACACCAGTATGAGTGTATATACTTTTAAGGATATTTTTCAGCCTCCTATCTGCTGGCTCCTTAAGGGCGGCCGTTTCTGGAGACGGTAACGCCACTTGTTTTGATAAGCGTGTGAGCGCCTTATCCACCCTAGGGGGTGTTTCCCAACGAGCCCTAACCTCTGGTGGGAAGGGATATAGTGGCAATAATTTTTTAGAAATTAGCAGTTTTTTGTCGGGGGTAACCCACGCTTCATCACACACTTCATTCAATTCATCTGATTCAGGAAAAACTACGGGTAGTTTTTTCACACCCCACATAATACCCCTTTTTGTGGTACTTGCAGTATCAGAGATGTGCAAAACCTCCTTCATTGCCGTGATCATGTAACGTGTGGCCCTACTGGAAAATAAGTTTGTTTCTTCACCGTCGACACTGGAGTCAGTGTCTGTGTCTGGGTCCGTGTCGACCCACTGAGGTAACGGGCGTTTAATAGCCCCTGACGGTGTTTGAGACGCCTGGACAGGCACTAACTGAGCTGCCGGCTGTCTCATGTCGTCAACAGTTTTCTGTAACGTGCCGACACTGTCACGTAATTCCTTAATTACGGCCATCCATTCAGGTGTCGACTCCCTAGGGGGTGACATCACCATTATAGGCAATTGCTCCGCCTCCACATCATTTTCCTCCTCATACATGTCGACACACACGTACCGACACCCAGCACACACACAGGGAATGCTCTGATAGAGGACGGGACCCACTTAGCCCCTTGGGGAGACAGAGGGAGAGTTTGCCAGCACACACCAGAGCGCTATATATGTATAGGGACAACCTTACAATAAGTGTCTATCCCTTATAGCTGCTTATATCTGTTATTTTGCCAAATAAGTGCCCCCCTCTCTTTTTTACCCTGTTTCTGTAGTTGCAGGATGCAGGGGAGATTCTGGGAGCCTTCCTACCAGCGGAGCTGTGTGGGAAAAATGGCGCTGTGTGCTGAGGAGATAGGCCCCGCCCCCTTCACGGCGGGCTCTTCTCCCGCTTTTTTCTGGAAAACTGGCAGGGGTTAAATACATCCATATAGCCCAGGAGCTATATGTGATGTATTTTTTGCCAAATAAGGTAAATTCATTGCTTCCCAGGGCGCCCCCCCCCCCCAGCGCCCTGCACCCTCAGTGACCGAAGTGTGCTGAGAGCAATGGCGCACAGCTGCAGTGCTGTGCGCTACCTTATGAAGACAGGAAAGTCTTCTGCCGCCGATTTATGGACCTCTTCTTGCTTCAGCATCTGTAAGGGGGCCGGCGGTGCGGCTCCGGGACCCATCCATGGCTGGGCCTGTGATCGTCCCTCTGGAGCTAATGTCCAGTAGCCTAAGAAGCCCAATCCACTCTGCACGCAGGTGAGTTCGCTTCTTCTCCCCTTAGTCCCTCGATGCAGTGAGCCTGTTGCCAGCAGGTCTCACTGAAAATAAAAAACCTATTTAAACTTTTACTCTAAGCAGCTCAGGAGAGCCACCTAGATTGCACCCTTCTCGTTCGGGCACAAAATCTTAACTGAGGCTTGGAGGAGGGTCATAGGGGGAGGAGCCAGTGCACACCAGCTAGTCCTAAAGCTTTTACTTTGTGCCCAGTCTCCTGCGGAGCCGCTATCCCCCATGGTCCTTACGGAGTCCCCAGCATCCACTAGGACGTTAGAGAAATTATAGGTGGTTTAGTTTACTGATGTCACATACAGATCTTCAAAACAGGACTAATTGTTAATGAGCCTTATTTTTATAATCTTAAAGTCTGATCTAAGGTGGAAATAAAAAGTATAAATTATAGTAGACCTAAAAAACCTACACATTCTGACAAACAGTGCTGGACACTATAATGGATGAGAAAGCAGAACGTGCACTGTGTACTGTGAAATGCTCAGTGTCCTTGAACATTGAAGTTTGTACAAATATATACACACACCTCTCTGTAGCTCTGTGTAATGCATACAGAAGTCATTACGTCTATTTGTTGAATACATTAATATTTAATATCATAATAAAAATATATATACATTCCAAATGTAGTCAGAATTGTAGTAATTCACCTGTAATTAAGCACACTTTCCCATCCTCCTCTGTAATCCCATAAAAAAAAAACAACAACCCTGAAAACCCTTATCACAAGGGGATGTAGTTATGTGACCAGCGGTTAGGAGACCACCAGTCACAATACCGGCACCTACGTCCCAAACCCTCATCAACAGGGACTATTCCCACTTGAGAGTGCGAATAGAACATGTGGCAAGCGCAGTGAGACACCGAGCCCGCTGTGTTGCAAGCGCAGTAAGACCACAAGGGGCTTCGTTGCGCTCGTCCCCAACACCGGCCAGCTAACAGCCGGGATCCCGACGGCTGTGTTGTGACCGCCGGTCACACATTCCCCACCTTATCACAAGCACTTGAAATTAAAATAAAGCATAAAGTCTTACAGATAGCTATAAAATTTGCCATACCAGCAGATTTACCATAAAATAAGCCCACAAAAAAAAAAAAAAAGACAAAATCGATAAGAAAAAAAAAAATAAGGAGCTACACCAACACAGCTTACTTACTGCATTGTAGCACGTAAAACATGTTAACCGAGAAGTGCATTTAAAATAGTAAGATTTGTTTTGAGCTGCATTCCACTAATGACTTTTTGCAGACAAACAGAACACTTTCACAGACACAGCATAAGCTATATCTCATGTGTTCGTACACGCCAACATTGCTAACAACACACTAATGCATAAGTGCACATCCGTTTATTTGTTTTCACCCAACTTCCCAGGACACGTATGCGAACAACACAAATTATCTTGCATTCTACTACTAGACAAAAACATAATAAGGAAACAAAACAAAGCACATTTTTCAACTACTTTTACCTTAGGAGATTTAGAACCGACATACCCGGGTAGGTACTAGCTTTCAAACAAACTTCAGGTCAGCAACACAATGTGTCCCTACTTTAATGCGCACAGACAGAAGGACGGCACAATCAATTGAGCCATTCCTGAACTCTGGTAAGCCAATAATGTGTTGACACAACCAAAGTTTCACAAAAAACTACCTTTGCCCTTCTGTCCCCAAACACTGTCATTATATGGCTGACACTCAATGGCCTAAAATTCTAACCAATATCTTCTCTTAAAATTTCAGCTCACACTTCTACACACAATATTTACAAAAAAATAAAAATAAAAATAAGAATTTACTTACCGATAATTCTATTTCTCGTAGTCCGTAGTGGATGCTGGGAACTCCGTAAGGACCATGGGGAATAGCGGCTCCGCAGGAGACTGGGCACAAAAGTAAAAGCTTTAGGACTACCTGGTGTGCACTGGCTCCTCCCCCTATGACCCTCCTCCAAGCCTCAGTTAGGATACTGTGCCCGGACGAGCGTACACAATAAGGAAGGATTTTGAATCCCGGGTAAGACTCATACCAGCCACACCAATCACACCGTACAACCTGTGATCTGAACCCAGTTAACAGCATGATAACAGAGGAGCCTCTGAAAAGATGGCTCACAACAATAATAACCCGATTTTTGTAACAATAACTATGTACAAGTATTGCAGACAATCCGCACTTGGGATGGGCGCCCAGCATCCACTACGGACTATGAGAAATAGAATTATCGGTAAGTAAATTCTTATTTTCTCTGACGTCCTAGTGGATGCTGGGAACTCCGTAAGGACCATGGGGATTATACCAAAGCTCCCAAACGGGCGGGAGAGTGCGGATGACTCTGCAGCACCGAATGAGAGAACTCCAGGTCCTCCTCAGCCAGGGTATCAAATTCGTAGAATTTAGCAAACGTGTTTGCCCCTGACCAAGTAGCTGCTCGGCAAAGTTGTAAAGCCGAGACCCCTCGGGCAGCCGCCCAAGATGAGCCCACCTTCCTTGTGGAATGGGCTTTTACAGATTTTGGCTGTGGCAGGCCTGCCACAGAATGTGCAAGCTGAATTGTACTACAAATCCAACGAGCAATAGTCTGCTTAGAAGCAGGAGCACCCAGCTTGTTGGGTGCATACAGGATAAACAACGAGTCAGATTTTCTGACTCCAGCCGTCCTGGAAACGTATTTTCAGGGCCCTGACTACGTCCAGCAACTTGGAGTCCTCCAAGTCCCTAGTAGCCGCAGGTACCACAATAGGCTGGTTCAAGTGAAACGCTGAAACCACCTTAGGGAGAAATTGAGGACGAGTCCTCAATTCTGCCCTGTCCGTATGAAAAATTAGGTAAGGGCTTTTATAGGATAAAGCCGCCAATTCTGAGACACGCCTGGCTGAAGCCAGGGCTAACAGCATTACCACTTTCCATGTGAGATATTTTAAGTCCACAGTGGAGAGTGGTTCAAACCAATGTGATTTTAGGAACCCCAAAACTACATTGAGATCCCAAGGTGCCACTGGAGGCACAAAAGGAGGCTGTATATGCAGTACTCCCTTGACAAACGTCTGAACTTCAGGAACTGAAGCCAGTTCTTTCTGGAAGAAAATCGACAGGGCCGAAATTTGAACCTTAATGGACCCTAATTTTAGGCCCATAGACAGTCCTGTTTGCAGGAAATGCAGGAAACGACCCAGTTGAAATTCCTCTGTAGGGGCCTTCCTGGCCTCGCACCACGCAACATATTTACGCCAAATACGGTGATAATGTTGTACGGTTACATCCTTCCTGGCTTTGATTAGGGTAGGGATGACTTCATCCGGAATGCCTTTTTCCTTCAGGATCCGGCGTTCAACCGCCATGCCGTCAAACGCAGCCGCGGTAAGTCTTGGAACAGACAGGGTCCCTGCTGGAGCAGGTCCTTTCTTAGAGGTAGAGGCCACGGGTCTTCCGTGAGCATCTTTTGAAGTTCCGGGTACCAAGTCCTTCTTGGCCAATCCGGAGCCACGAGTATAGTCCTTACTCCTCTCCTTCTTATGATTCTCAGTACCTTGGGTATGAGAGGCAGAGGAGGGAACACATACACTGACTGGTACACCCACGGTGTTACCAGAGCGTCCACAGCTATTGCCTGAGGGTCCCTTGACCTGGCGCAATATCTGTCTAGTTTTTTGTTGAGGCGGGACGCCATCATGTCCACCTTTGGTTTTTCCCAACGGTTCACAATCATGTGGAAGACTTCTGGGTGAAGTCCCCACTCCCCCGGGTGGAGGTCGTGTCTGCTGAGGAAGTCTGCTTCCCAGTTGTCCACTCCCGGAATGAACACTGCTGACAGTGCTATCACATGATTTTCCGCCCAGCGAAGAATCCTTGCAACTTCTGTCATTGCCCTCCTGCTTCTTGTGCCGCCCTGTCTGTTTACGTGGGCGACTGCCGTGATGTTGTCCGACTGGATCAGCACCGGCTGACCTTGAAGCAGAGGTCTTGCTAGGCTTAGAGCATTATAGATGGCCCTTAGCTCCAGGATATTTATGTGAAGTGATGTCTCCAGGCTTGACCACAAGCCCTGGAAATTTCTTCCCTGTGTGACTGCTCCCCAGCCTCGCAGGCTGGCATCCGTGGTCACCAGGACCCAGTCCTGAATGCCGAATCTGCGGCCCTCTAGAAGATGAGCACTCTGCAACCACCACAGGAGGGATACCCCTGTCCTTGGTGACAGGGTTATCCGCTGATGCATCTGAAGATGCGACCCGGACCATTTTTCCAGTAGGTCCCACTGGAAAGTCCTTGCGTGGAATCTGCCAAATGGGATTGCTTCGTAGGAAGCCACCATTTTTACACAGAACCCTTGTGCATTGATGCACTGAGACTTGGCTCGGTTTTAGGAGGTTCCTGACTAGCTCGGATAACTCCCTGGCTTTCTCCTCCGGGAGAAACACCTTCTTTCTGGACTGTGTCCAGGATCATCCCTAGGAACAGAAGACAAGTCGTCGGAACCAGCTGCGATTTTGGAATATTGAGAATCCAATCGTGCTGCCGCAACACTACCTGAGATAGTGCTACACTGACCTCCAACTGTTCCCTGGATCTTACCCTTATCAGGGAATCGTCCAAGTAAAGAATAACTAAAATTCCCTTCCTTCGAAGGAATATCATCATTTCGGTCCTTACTTTAGTAAAGACCCGGGGTGCCGTGGACCATCCCTACGGCAGCGTCTGAACTGATAGTGACAGTTCTGTACCAGAACCTGAGGTACCCTTGGTGAGAAGGGTAAATTTTTTGACATGAAGGTAAGCATCCTTGATGTCCCGAGACATCATGTAGTCCCCTTCTTCCAGGTTCGCAATCACTGCTCTGAGTGACTCAATCTTGAATTTGAACCTCTGTATTCAAAGATTTTAGATTTAGAATCGGTCTCACCGAGCCGTCTGGCTTCGGTACCACAATAGTGTGGAATAATACCCAGTTTCCTTTTGCAGGAGGGGTACCTTGATTATCACCTGCTGGGAATACAGCTTGTGAATGGCTTCCAAAACTGCCTCCCTGTCAGAGGGAGACATCGGTAAAACCGACTTTTGGAAACGGCGAGGGGGAGACGTCTCGAATTCCAATTTGTACCCCTGAAATATTACCTGAAGGATCCAGGGGTCTACTTGCGAGTGAGCCCACTGCGCACTGAAATTCATTGAGAACGGGCCCCCACCATGCCTGAGCTTGTAAAGCCCTAGCATCATACTGAGGGCTTGGCAGAGGCGGGAAAGGGTTTCTGTTCCTGGGAACTGGCTCATCTCTGTAGCCTTTTTCCACTCCCTCTGTCACAAGCAGAAAAGAGGAACCTTTTGTCCGCTTGCCAACAAAGGACTGCGCCTGATAATACCGCGTCTTATTTTGAGAGGCGACCTGGGGTACAAACGTGGATATCCCAGCTGTTGCCGTGGCCACCAGGTCTGAAAGACCGACCCCAAATGCCTTTTTTAAGGCAATACTTCCAAATGCCGTTTGGAATCCGCCTCACCTGACCACTTTACTGGTAGAATTGGACAACGCACTTATACTTGATGCCAGTCGGCAATATTCCGCTGTGCATCTCGCATATATTTTAAATGCTCTATAGGCAATAATATACTGTCCTTATCTAGGATATCAATATTTCCAGTCAGGGAATCCGACCACGCCAACCCAGCACTGCACATCCAGGCTGAGGCGATTGCTGGTCGCAGTATAACACCAGTATGTGTGTAAATACATTTTAGGATACCCTCCTGCTTTCTATCAGCAGGATCCTTAAGGGCGTTCTTACAAGCGTGTGAGCGCCTTATCCCCCCTAGGGGGTGTTTCCCAACGCACCCTAACCTCTGGCGGGAAAAGGTATACTGCCAATAACTTTTTAGAAATTATCAATTGTTATCGGGGGGAAACCCACGCATCATCACACACCTCATTTTATTTCTCAGATTCAGGAAAACTACAGGTAGTTTTTCCTCACCAAACATAATACCCCTTTTTGGTGGTACTCATATCAGAAATGTGTAAACATTTTCCCTTGCCTCAATCATGTAACGTGTGGCCCTATTGGAAATCACGGTTGTCTCTTCACCGTCGACACAGGAGGTCAGTATCCGTGTCGGCGTCTGTATCTGCCATCTGAGGTAACGGGCGCTTTAGAGCCCCTGACGGCCTATGAGACGTTTGGACAGGCACAAGCTGAGTAGCCGGCTGTCTCATGTCAACCACTGTCTTTATACAGAGCTGACACTGTCACGTAATTTTCAACAGTACATCCACTCAGGTGTCGACCCCCTAGGGGGTGACATCACTATTACAGACAATCTGCTCCGTCTCCACATCATTTTTCTCCTCATACATGTCGACACAAACGTACCGACACACAGCACACACACAGGGAATGCTCTGATAGAGGACAGGACCCCACTAGCCCTTTGGGGAGACAGAGGGAGAGTTTGCCAGCACACACCAAGCGCTATAAACTGTATAGGGACAACCTTATAATAAGTGTCTATCCCTTATAGCTGCTTATATATATTTTTAGCCAAATAAGTGCCCCCCCTCTCTGTTGTACCCTGTTTCTGTAGTGCAGTGCAGGGGAGAGTCTGGGAGCCTTCCTACCAGCGGAGCTGTGTGGGAAAATGGCGCCGTGTGCTGAGGAGATAGGCCCCGCCTCCTTCTCGGCGGGCTCTTCTCCCGCTTTTATCTGGAAAACTGGCAGGGGTTAAATACATCAATATAGCCCAGGGGCTATATGTGATGTATTTTTTGCCATAGGAGGTATTTTCATTGCTGCCCAGGGCGCCCCCCCCCCAGCGCCCTGCACCCTCAGTGACCGCAGTGTGAAGTGTGCTGGGAGCAATGGCGCACAGCTGCAGTGCTGTGCGCTACCTTAATGAAGACAGGAACGTCTTCAGCCGCCGATTTCTGGACCTCTTCACTCTTCAGCATCTGTAAGGGGGCCGGCGGCGCGGCTCCGGGACCCATCCAGGCTGTACCTGTGATCGTCCCTCTGGAGCTAATGTCCAGTAGCCAAGAAGCCCAATCCACTCTGCACGCAGGTGAGTTCGCTTCTTCTCCCCTTAGTCCCTCGATGCAGTGAGCCTGTTGCCAGCAGGTCTCACTGAAACTAAAAAACCTATTTAAACTTTACTTCTAAGCAGCTCAGGAGAGCCACCTAGCCTGCACCCTTCTCGTTCGGGCACAAAAATCTAACTGAGGCTTGGAGGAGGGTCATAGGGGGAGGAGCCAGTGCACACCACCTGATCCTAAAGCTTTACTTTTGTGCCCTGTCTCCTGCGGAGCCGCTATTCCCCATGGTCCTTACGGAGTCCCAGCATCCACTTAGGACGTCAGAGAAAACTAAAACTCCCTTTCTTCGAAGGAGTATCATCATTTCGGCCATTACCTTGGTAAAGACCCGGGGTGCCGTGGACAATCCAAACGGCAGCGTCTGAAACGGATAGTGACAGTTCTGTACCACAAACCTGAGGTACCCTTGGTGAGAAGGGTAAATTGGGACATGTAGGTAAGCATCTTTGATGTCCAGAGACACCATATAGTCCCCTTCTTCCAGGTTTGCAATCACTGCTCTGAGTGACTCCATCTTGAATTTGAACCTTTGTATGTAAGTGTTCAAGGATTTTAGGTTTAAAATTGGTCTCACCGAGCCGTCCGGCTTCGGTACCACAAATAGCGTGGAATAGTACCCCTTTCCCTGTTGTAGGAGGGGTACCTTGCTTATCACCTGCTGGGAATACAGCTTGTGAATGGCTTCCAATACTGCTTCCCTGTCTGAGGGAGACGTCGGTAAAGCAGACTTTAGAAAACGGCGAGGGGGAGACGTCTCGAATTCCAATTTGTACCCCTGGGATACCACCTGAAGGATCCAGGGGTCCACTTGCGAGTGGGCGCACTGAACTTCTGGAGACGGGCCCCCACCGTGCCTGAGTCCGCTAGTAAAGCCCCAGCGTCATGCTGAGGACTTTGCGGAGGCGGGAGAGGGCTTTTGTTCCTGGGAACTGGCTGTTTGTTGCAGCCTTTTTCCTCTCCCTCTGCCACGGGGCAGAAATGAGGCGCCTTTTGCCCGCTTGCCCTTATGGGGCCGAAAGGACTGCGCCTGATAATATGGCGTCTTCTTAGGTTGAGAAGCTACCTGGGGTAAAAATGTGGATTTTCCAGCCGTTGCCGTGGCTACCAGGTCTGATAGACCTACCCCAAATAACTCCTCCCCCTTATAAGGCAATACTTCCATGTGCCTTTTAGAATCCGCATCACCTGACCACTGCCGCGTCCATAAACCTCTTCTTGCAGAAATGGACAGCGCGCTAACTCTTGATGCCAGTCGGCAAACATCCCTCTGTGCATCACGCATATATAGAAATGCATCCTTCAAATGCTCTATAGTCAATAATATACTGTCCCTATCTAGGGTATCAATATTTTCAGTCAGGGAATCCGACCACGCCAGGCCCGCACTGCACATCCAGGCTGAGGCGATTGCTGGTCGCAGTATAACACCCGTGTGAGAGTATATACATTTTAGGAAATTCTCCAGCTTCCTATCGGCAGGTTCCTTTAGGGCGGCCGTATCAGGAGAGGGTAGTGCTACCTGTTTAGACAAGCGTGTGAGCGCTTTATCCACCCTAGGGGGTGTTTCCCAACGTGCCCTATCCTCTGGCGGGAAAGGGTACGATGCCAATAACTTTTTAGGAATTATCAGTTTTTTATCGGGGGAAACCCACGCCTCATCACACACTTCATTTAATTCCTCGGATACAGGAAAAACTACAGGCAGTTTTTTCTCACCAAACATAATACCCTTTTTAGTGGTACTTGTATTATCAGATATATGCAATACATTTTTCATTGCTTCAATCATGTAACGTGTGGCCCTAGTGGAAGTCACGTTTGTCTCCTCATCATCGACACTGGAGTCAGTATCCGTGTCTGTCTCTGCCATTTGAGGTAACGGGCGTTGTCGTAAGGAGCTGACACTGTCACGCAATTCCTTCCACAAGCTCATCCACTCAGGTGTCGACTCCCCAGGGGGTGACAACTGTATAATAGGCAATTGCTCCGCCTCCATCTCATTTTCCTCCTCAAACATGTCGACATAAATCGTACCGACACACCGCACACACACAGGGAATGCTCTGATAGAGGACAGGACCCCACTAGCCCTTTGGGGAGACAGAGGGAGAGTATGCCAGCACACACCAGAGCGCTATATATATATATATATATATATATATATATATACAGGAATACCACTATAAAATGTGTTTTTCCCTTTATAGCTGCTGTTAGTATAAACTACTGCGCCAAATTAGTGCCCCCCTCTCTTTTTTACCCTTTTCTGTAGTGCAGGACTGCAGGGGAGAGTCAGGGAGACGTCCTTCCAGCGGAGCTGTGATGGAAAATGGCGCCCGTGTGCTGAGGAGATAGGCTCCGCCCCCTTCTCGGCGGCCTTTTCTCCCGCTTTTTAGGTGAGTTCTGGCAGGGGTTAAAATACACCCATATAGCCCTGGGGGTTATATGTGGTGTATTTATGCCAGCCAAGGTGTTTACATTGCTGCTCAGGGCGCCCCCCCCCTAGCGCCCTGCACCCTCAGTGACCGGAGTGTGAAGTGTGCTGAGTAACAATGGCGCACAGCTGCAGTGCTGTGCGCTACCTTGTTGAAGACGGATGTCTTCTGCCGCCGATTTTTCCGGACCTTTTCTTGCTTCTGGCTCTGTAAGGGGGCCGGCGGCGCGGCTCCGGTACCGAGCTCCGAGGCTGGGCCTGTGCTCGGTCCCTCTGGAGCTAATGGTGTCCAGTAGCCTAAGAAGCCCAATCCACTCTGCACGCAGGTGAGTTCGCTTCTTCTCCCCTTAGTCCCTCGATGCAGTGAGCCTGTTGCCAGCAGGTCTCACTGAAAATAAAAACCTAAAACTAAACTTTTCACTAAGAAGCTCAGGAGAGCCCCTAGTGTGCACCCTTCTCGGCCGGGCACAAAAATCTAACTGAGGCTTGGAGGAGGGTCATAGGGGGAGGAGCCAGTGCACACCAGGTAGTCCTAAAGCTTTTACTTTTGTGCCCAGTCTCCTGCGGAGCCGCTATTCCCCATGGTCCTTACGGAGTTCCCAGCATCCACTAGGACGTCAGAGAAAAGTATTTACAAACGGGTGTGCTTCATAGGGTCGACCACACTTAGGTCGACCACTATTGGTCGACAGTAACAAAGTCGACACCTAAAATAGGTTGACACAAGCATTAGGTCAACATGAGCAAGGTCCACAGGACAAACGGTCGACATGAGGGTTTTTTTTTTATGTTGGTGTCGTTTTCTGTTTACAGTGACCGGGAACCCCAATTAGTGCACAGTGTCCCCTCTCCATGCTTCGGGCAAGGTTACCGTTACCAATCATAGTCCAAGTGAATCGTAAAGTATGAAAAGGTAAAAAAAAAAAAACATTTAAAAAAAAAAAAACCTCATGTCACCCTAGATCATGTTGACCTAAGTGTGGTCGACCTAGAGACCGGATACCGTTGTGCATCGAGCTGTAGGCTACTTGACAGCCAGAAGGATGGCACTGGTATAGGTGGTGTATTTCTGGCCCTGTTACCTGTGTCTGTAAAGGTATCCGGTCTCTAGGTCGACAACACTTAGGGCGAATGCATTAAGCCGACCACTATTGGTCGACACGCATTAGGTCGACATGAGTTTTTCACTTATTTTATTTTTTGAACATTTTTATACTTTATGATCCAAGTGGACTACGACTGGGAATGGTAACCTGTGCCGAGCGTAGTGGTAATGGAGTGAGGCACATTGCCCGAAGCATGGCGAGCGAAGCGAGCCATGCGAGGGAACACAGTGCACTAACTGGGGTTCATTGTACCCAGAAAGACACCAATTTTGTTTTTTTTTAAAAACCTCATGTCGACCTTTTGCTTGTGTCGACTTAGTTACTGTCGACCAATAGCGGTCTACCTAGACACTGTCGACCCAAGTGTGGTCAACCCTATGAACCACACCCATGCACAATTAGCCAGCATCCCAAATTCAAACCTAGCACTTACCGCTCGACTACCTGCTAAATCACCAAAGCAAGCAAAAATTGAAAAGTAGAAATGGTCTGTCCACATGTGGTTTCCCATTGGAATACAATTAACCACACATAGAAGTTGGAGCATGGAGACTATATATGAAGCACAGGAATGGATGGTAAATACAGCATACGGTAAGTGTCAGGGTCTTATGCTCTTGGCAGTGTATGATCTGTGTTGGGCTAAGGGAGCAAAACAGTTTAGTGTACAGCATACAATTGTGAATCAGATAGCAGATATTGGCCTGTGTTGGGTTTGGGCCTGTTGTGATCACGAAGTGATGCATACAAAACTCATTCTGAAAAGATTCAAAAATCTTAGTGCAATTAAAAAGCACATAGTAGGCTGATAAGTTGAGAACACTACATTAGGAATAAAGCCATATTGTGCATTGGACTTGTGCAGGGCCCAGGTCACGGTGGTTATGGACATGAGTATTTCATGTTGGAGGAAAAAATAGGATTTGGTACTTACCAGGTAAATCCTTTTCTTTGAATCCATAGGGGGCACTGGAGTACTCTTGGGATATGGACGGTGTTAGCAAGGACAAGGCACTGAATATTCAAATTTCAGTAACTCTCCTCCCCTCCATACTCCCAGAATACCTCAGTGTTTTTTCCTGAGGCGAACAGGATAGAGAGGATGAACAATGGAGAATTACCTATAACATTATAACATAACGGACAACAATAAATTTGACACATAACGTAACTGACAACTAACCAGTTGACACCATAACCGATAAATCGGTGAGAATGTGTTACCTTAAGATCCACTGAACTTACCACAACCAGGTAAAACTGCTCTGGGTGGGCGTCCAGTGCCCCCTATGGATTCAAAGAAAAGGATTTACCTGGTAAGTACCAAAATCCTATTTTCTTTTTCATCCACTAGGTGTCACTGGAGTACTCTTGGGACGTACCAAAGCTTCCCCTGTGGGCGGGAGAGCTGTTTGGCACCTGTAACACTAAGCGGCCAAAGCTAGATGCTGATGCCGCAAACGTATCAAACTTGTAAAAGCGCACAAACGTGTGCACTGATGACCATGTAGCCGCACGGCAAAGCTGCGTCGTAGAAGCTCCACGACCAGCTGGCCATGAAGTTCCCCCAGAACGCGTGGAATGAGCTGTTACCGATGTAGGCGGCTGTAACCTAGCCTGAAGGTAACCCTGACGTATGGTCAGTTTTATCCATCTGGATAAGGTCTGCTTAGGAGCTGGCCAACCCATCTTGGCAGCATGATAGAGAACAAATAACGTATCCGTCTTACCAACTGTAGACGGTCGGGATACCGAAATGCGTAGGGCGCGTACCACATCCAAAGTTCCAGAATCGTCTGTTAACACAGGAACTGCCATTCGTTGATTGATGTGAAAAGAGGACACTACCTTTGGTAAGAAAGCGGGATTCGTCCGCAACTCCGCTCTGTCATCATGAAACACCAAAGACGGTGGCTTGCATAACAAGGCACCCAATCTGAAACACGCCTTGCTGAAGCTAAGGCTAGGAGAAAAATTGTTTTCCAAGTGAGAAACTTAATATCCACTTGTTGTAAGGGTTCAAAATATGAAGACTAAAAAATCTAAAACCAGATTCAAGTCCCATGGCGCTGAAGGCGGAATGAATGGAGGCTGTACTCTGAGGACACCTTGCAGAAAGGTGTGTACAGACGGCAATAGAGCCAATCGTCTTTGAAAGTAAATTGACAAAACAGATACCTGCACCTTTAGTGTAGATAAACGCAGTCCTCCATCTAACCCCGTCTGTAAAAATAACAAAAGACGGGATAACTTGAAAGACGACGTCGGAAACATCAGAGCGTCACACCAACCTATATAGGCACGCCAAATCCTGTAATAATGAGCTGCCGTAACTGGCTTACAAGCACGTAACATGGTTGATGGAATGCCCTCTCTTCTTAAGAGGGCGGTCTCAACAGCCACCCCGTCAAACGCAGCCGCGCTAAATCGGGGTAAAGGAATGGACTCTGGTGTAACAGGTCCAGACGTAGCGGGAGCGGCCAAGGATAGTCTGCGAGTATCCCGTGAAGATCCGAGAACCAAGCTCTCCGAGGCCAATGAGGCGCCACTAGTATCACTGTGGCAGACTCTCGTTTGATCCGTTTTAGCAACAGAGGGAGCAGCGGAAACAGATACATGAGGCTGTACGGCCACGCGATTGTGAGAGCATCCACCGCAACTGCCTTTGGATCTCGCGTTCTGGACACATACTGGGGCGTTTGGTGATAGTGGCAAGATGCCATCAGGTCCACTTGAGGGTAACCCCACCTCTGGACCAACATGTGAAACACTTCTGGATTTAATGCCCATTCTCCTGGATGAAAATCCCGACGGCTGAGATAATCCGCCTCCCAGTTGTCCACTCCCGGAATGAACACTGCCGACAATATCACTTGGTGATGCTTGGGCCAGTTGAGGATTCAAGCTACTTCCCGCATGGCCATGCGGCTTCTCGTTCCTCCTTGTTTGTTGATGTACGCGACCGCCGTCGCGTTGTCTGACTACACTTGGACAACCTGAGACCGAAGCATGTGCACTGCTTGTCGTAGCGCATTGTAAATTGCCCAGAGTTCTAGGACATTTAAAGACCGCAATCATTCGTGATCCGCCCAGATACCCTGGAGCTGACAATTTTTAACTACAGCTCCTCTGAGACTTGCGTCCGTCTTTAGAATTAACCAATTCCAGACGCCGAACCGTCTCCCTGCTGTTAGTGTACTTTGAGCCACCAGAGTAGAGAGACTCTGGCTCGTGGAGACAACCTCACCCTCTGGTGAATCTGCAGATGCGAGCCCGACCATTGTGCGAGCACTTCTAGTTGAAAAGGACGCGAGTGAAATCTTCCGAACTGAAGCACTTCGAAAGCCGCCACCATTGTGCCGAACAGGCGAATGCACAAATGTACCGAGACAGTGCGAGGCTTGAGCACCAATTGTACCAGATGACTTTCTGTTCTGGTAGGTAAATTCTTTGATCTACCATATCGAGAATCATCCCTAGGAATTGAAATCGTTGAGACGGAAGCAGATGTGATTTCTTGAAGTTAACAATCCAACAGTGCCGAACTAGTACATTGTACGTTAGCAACGCATGTTGGAGGAGCAGCCGTTGAGACGGAGCTTTGATGAGCAGAACGTCCAAGTACGGAACTATTATCACTCCCAGGGATCTGAGATGAGCTATCATCAGAGACATCAGTTTGGTGAATACCCGAGGCGCTGACGAGAGGCCAAACGGTAGAACCTGAAACTGATAAGGGTTCTGCCGTATCGCAAACCGCAAGAACCTCTGATGAGGTGGCCAAATCGGAATGTGTAAGTACGCATCCTTGAGATCCAGTGCAATCATGAATTCCTGTGGCTCTAAACCTGCAATTACTGACCGCAGAGATTCCATCTTGAATCTGTAGTAAGTGACGTACTGATTGAGACCCTTTAAGTTCAATATTGGCCTGACCGAGCCATCCGGCTTTGGTACCACAAACAGACTGGAATAATAACCCTGACCTTGTCGGTGTACAGGGACCTGAATCAAAACTGCTGAATCCAGCAGAGACTGAATGGCAATTTGCAGAACTGCCCTCTTGTCGTACGACACAGGCAGTCCTGTCTTGCGCAGAGGCGGTAGACAGACGAACTCTATATTGTAACCTTTTAACACTAAATTGCGTATCCACCCATTTGTGGATGTCTGGAACCACGCCAAATGGAACATCTGAAGGTACGCTCCCACAACTGGAGATCCGAGAAGGGCTGGGAGCCCGTCATGCCACTGGCTTGTCGGTGACCTTAGCGTCCTGATTACAGGTGTTGGTTTGTTGAAAACCACGTCCTCGACCTCGTCTACCAGGCGTGGCTGTTCTTCTACCACGGCCTCGAAAGGGCTGAGGTCTAAAGGATTTGAACGCCGGGCCAGAGTAGTTCCGTCTAGGTACCGTTGGAGGCAATGGTAGGAAAACAGACTTCCCTCCCATGGCCTCAGAAATCCATTTGTCCAATGCAGGACCAAACAACTTCTCGCCACCGTAAGGTTACGCCTCTATACCTCTCTTAACCTCTGCCTCCGCTTGCCAAGACCGCAGCCAGAGTGCTCGTCGTGCCGTAACTAGCGACGATGAAATGCGAGAAGTGAGCTGACAGACGTCAGTAGAAGCTGTACCTAGATACTCAGCAGCGTCACAGATGTGATCTGTGAGAAGTATAAGGTGATCGTCATGTAGACCAGACTTGTGTTTCGGTATCCATACCATTAGCGCCTTAGTTACCCAAATGGCAATCAAACCAGGTCTAAACAACACTCCTGCTGCTGTATACATGGACTTTAGCATAGCTTCTAGTTTACGCTCTGACGGGTCTTGAAGCGTAGTAGCAGTTGTTACTGGAATGTTAATATTTTTAGTAAGTTTAGACACAGACGAATCCACCATTGGCGGATTCCCCCATGTAGATGTTACAAACTCTGGAAATGGGCAACTAGACTTAAATCTGCGAGATATAGAAAACCTGTTATCTGTTTTTTTCTGTGTTTCTACTAACATCTTATTAAGAGATTCCGAAACCGGAAAACACACCGGAGCTCTGTTTCGTCTAGTAAATACTACCCCATCAGGCATTAGAGTTTCTTCAGTCTCGGTAAACTTCAGAGACTGACGCACCGCCCTGGTGAAATTAACACTGCCCGGCTGTTAATATCCCCACTATCTTGCGCAGTGAGGTTTTGCTGGCACCTTACCTATTATGTAACCAGACAAATTCCACGACTCAGTAAAATTCCTAACGTGTGTATATGGCTGAAGAGCAGTGCACGAGTGAAAATTCCTACTAACACCCCTGCTCCATCTGGTGGAGCAGTGTTGTAGGACAGGAAAGTTCTAGAAAAGAAACAGGAAGCATTGTTAAAAATGGCCTCCAGCCATGTGCGTATAGTCCGTTACATAGAGCATACTACATATTGCATTTCAATGTTATAAAACGTGCCCTTATGCATATATAACATGTCAAAGTCGAAAAATATCGTAATGCATATGCCTTGTACTAACCCCATGCACATGCCCGCTGCTCGTGCACTCAGTCCGCCGTGCGTGCACATATCCGCAATTTGCGTAGGATCGCTCCGGCAATCATGCGCGTAATATGGGTATTTACGGCGGAGTTTGTGAGCGCGTAGAGGGTTATTAGAACATTACATATTTAACCCAAATAGTGCATTTTGTACCCCTAGTTCCCTTGCACCATGTCAGCGAGTATTAATAGTTTAAACAGTTCCTGGACAGAGGGATTCGCCTTTGCATGATAGGAAGGGTCAGATAAAGGTTGGAAGGTGATGTCTAGTATCCAGCTGTAGGATATTTTCAGGGTAACATTCCGGTGTTAGAGAAAGATCGCATGTTCCTGCGTATAGTTATGTGCAAAAGTAGAATATGAACATTAACTGTATTTACTGTATGTTATGTATGCGGCGGGAATCCAGAGGATACCACCCACAAGAGCAGTTGGGGAAAGACATCGCCCACCTATTCAAATCCACCTATGACCTCTTCTGTAATGTAAAGACACATCCCTGTGTCCAATGGACAATGAGATTACAGTGACCATTGTATTGTGTATGCATGTTGTGTATAAAAAGACCATTGTTGCCAGGCCGGTCAGAAGACTCTGAACGCTATCTGTATGACCAGCGGAGGACCGAGCCGGGTTACGCTTTGCGAACATTCTCACGTATGTACATTCTCTGTAGCCATTTAATCTGTTTAGATTTACTTGTTAGCCTGTAGTGTATGATTTGTATTGTTTTACCTTTTTGGAATCAATCCACTGTGGCCTTAGAACCCTGTGGTTTCAACTACAAATCGGTGTGGTGTCTTCACTTTTCTGCAAGGGCTTTAAAGTGTATTTATCTGTATACAGATATAGGTATTGATAAGGTGTACGCACTGCGGGTACTTTATACCGTCAGCGCTACTTAAGGTTTAAGAGATAACATCGTTGCAGTACTTTGCTGCTAAGGGTTCAAAGTATAATCATATTATTACATTGTATCATTAACAAGGTTTAAAGGTTATCAATTGTGCGCGCTTGCTGTGTGTACTCTGTACACTCAGCGCGGCGTGTGTACGCCAAGTGCGTACCACGTGCAGGACTCTGTACGCAAATAGCGTACAAAGTGTGTAGCACGTGCATTTAGTCTAGCGGCCACAGCGGCTCCACGGTAATAGTGTATTTAGAGGTATAGCTTTGCGGTCTAAGATAATATCGACATTATCAAACACAATACAGCCTTCTTTAGCAAAAGCTGTCTATTGCTGCTGCTGTGGGCACAAACTCTCCCCCCTCCTGCAGTTGCGCTGCATGGAATAGGGGCAGTGAAACTCCTGTCTGTCCAGCATGAGCCCAGTAACTACGAGGACTGTTTTTAGGGACAGACCGCGGCAGCACTGAGCGCTGTCCGCGGTCTGAGTGAGCAGACCCGCCGGCCACTTCCCCCCCCAGCGTGCCCTTCTGAGTGACTGAGCTGACGCCGTTAGAGGGACAGACCGCGGTAGCAGTGAACGCTGTCCGCGGTCTGTGCAGAGCAGGTAGGGAGCGCTGACAACGGCGCTTGGAGCGGCCATGCAGCGCATCCCTCTGAGCGGCGGCCGGCCGCGCGACCTCCCCCTCACAGACGGACCGCGGCAGCAAGCACTGTCTGCGGTCAGTCTCCCCTCTCTCCTCCCCCGGCATACAGAGCCGCGCCAGCCGGCGTTCGCGGCCCGGAGCTCTGAAGCGGGAGGAAGGGGGAGAGCAGCGGCGCAGGGAGCAGAGTGGTGGGGCAACCACTACCCAGCCCCGTACTGCTAGGCGGTGAGCGGACATCAGCGGTGGCGGGGAGCGGTAGTTTCGGGGGGGGGGGGGGGGGAGGCAACGTGTCTAATAGTCCCCCACACGGCGGGGCGGCAGCGTGACTGACCGCCCCGTTCAGAAATACCTTTTTGTCGGGCTTCTGCAGCAAGACGTTCTGCAGCACTGCTGAAGTTATGTGCTCAAGGGCTCTGACGGGGCTTCTCGATCAAGTTCCGTCCAGTCTCTTCTGCAGCCTCAGCTGAAGGTAACTGAGCTGCTTGTGGCTGTGAGGGGGCTCTATTGTGAGGCCCGACACGCCAAGAGCTGCACGCAGCAGCTTCTGTAATCCCGGACCCATAGCTTTTGTGTAAGCTGGGAAAGGATTGTAAATAGAAAAAAGTATAAAAAATAAAACATCTAAAAGTAGAATATGTGAAGGAGCTCCACACTTTGTGCTCCTATCCATGTGAGCACCGAAAAAACACTGAGGTATTCTGGGAGTATGGAGGGGAGGAGAGTTACTGAAATTTGAATATTCAGTGCCCTGTCCTTGCTAACACCGTCCATATCCTAAGAGTACTCCAGTGACCCCTAGTGGATGAAAAAGAAAGTGTGTTGTGAGCATGGAGCTATAGAGGGTAGCAAACGAATACAGGTAATGGGCACTCGCCCAGTGTACTGAGAGAGCAGGGGAGGGAATATTTTTATTTAGTCCCATTAAACATTAAAAACTACATTTGTTAAATACTTGAGATGAAGCCTCTACCATGCTCTTAACAATACAGTATCTGAGCCCCCAACATATTAGTCTACTTTAAATCACACTCAATGTGTGACAATAAATCCAATCTCCCTGTGTGTGATAGCAAACCAACAAAAGGTGGAACTCATTTGAGGTTAGTGCCCAACAAAAAATATTCAATTGTAGCTCCGTTAGGGCACACGACCAGCATTTACGCTCACAACCCCCGGGTGTGGTAAGCTGAAATGCGTGAAAAAGTGATCAGTTTCAGCGATCAAATGGGACTTTTTATGACGCTCCCATTAGTTTGGTCAGGTTTAGACACTTTTCGCGGCTAAACCAGACCTCTCTGGATGAGATCAGCGCAGAATACAAAACAATTGAATTGCGCCCCCCACAATCTATCGTCACCTTAGACAAGGGATTGGGCTCGCAAAACAATTCAATTCCTCCCAATGGACTCAAAGTAATCAACAAACTTGATCAACCATTACAGATCACTTAAACTCACAGTTGGTAGAAGCCAGGAATTGGTTTATAGGGGCTATATTTTTCACCATTTTGATGCACCTAAAGGTGGGTACACACTCAGGGCCGTCTTTTCGTATGGGCTCAATGGGCTCTTGCCCAAGGGCCCCAGGAGTAAAAGGGCCCTAAGCTTATAGCTAAGGGTCCCCTCTTTACAGGGGTACCAGATTTTTGAAAATCGGCCCTGGGGAACCAGAGATATCAGACTTCAAAGCAGTGGTCCCCATCCAAGCCTGTTAATTGTCCTTCCAAGCCAGATATCTCGGTTTCTGTCTGACTTAGAGTTGTGACTCTCCCCTTTCAGTGGACACTGGCAGCTTGTCTCTACTATGCTCAGAACCAGAGATATCAGCCTTCAAGCAGCTGGTCCCTGCTCCAGCTCCACACGCCTAATATGCAGTTTTATATTTTTGTCGGCGGATTGCTCTGGCTCCTGAAGTCTGATCCCCAAGTTCCCAGAACCTCCTGAAAGGTGGGACTCTCTAGTTTTTTTTATCCCATTAAAGCTAAGAAATCTATTTCCAGGAACTGGAGATATCTGCAGTAAAGCAAGCTGCCCTGACCCCCGGAAAATGATGAATATTAAGCCCACTCCACTATCCACCCCTCCCCTGTGTATTAAACACCCCTACTACCCTGGAAGTCATGTACCCGGGCCCCTTCATTCAGCACAATGTCCCCTTCTACAGTTTAGTGTTCTCGTTCCCGCCCCATTTGTGCAGTAAAGGAGTAATTAGCAGAAATTATTTCTTCAGGTCCTACATGCTGAGCCAAAGATAGAACCCCCCTATCCCCCGCGGAACATCAAAGCTGCAGCTGATAGCACCCCCCACCCCTACCGCTGATGGGTAGGTAGGGGCCCCAGTGCATTGCTGTGTCCAGGGGCCTACACTGCTGTTAAGACGGCTCTGTACACACTGGCTGATATATCGGCCATTCTCTTGAACGGCCGATATATCGCGGGTCCGTTGGCCAGCGTGTACGGCGGATACGTCTGTGAACTCAGTCATTCATAGACGTATAGCGTCGGCCCCGCAGCACAGCCGACGGCCAATATATCTACTGATATATTGGCTCATCGCTGTGTGTGTACGGGCGGTCAGTACACATGCTTCGGCAGCTGGTGGTGATTGACAGCCGAAATGGGTGGGCGTGTGTACACGGCCGCCCAGTTCATGACGTCCGTCCTCGACGGATCGGGCAGTGTGTATGCTCAACACCCTTTAAACCATTGGTCATCATTTTAGTATAGAAAACAGAATAAACGTTAAGTTTTAAAGGATTCACCAGTACATTCTTATTTTGAGTTATTTTGTTATAATTGATTCTTAAGAGTGCTCCCAAAAAGATCTTTTTTGTCTATCTCTTCTAAATATATTGTAGCTTAAATCTACAAAAATATTTGGGAGCACCACCAATAGTTAACTGCTGTGCATTTATCAGTCAGTAGTGATTATGTTGGTTACTCTGATTATTTCTAATTTTGTGTATTATATATATATATATATATATATATATATATATACATACATACATACATACATACATACATACATACACACACACACACACACACACACATATACACATACATATATATATATATATATATATATATACATACATACATACATACATACATACACGAACAGTTGGTGCGGAACTGCACATTTTGTATTACTCAACACACTGCCTGATCCGCCCATAGATATATCTGCCGATCAATTGATCGGCAGATATATCTACCAGTGTGTACCCACGTTTACATATCAAAGCTTATTGGTAGATGCAAGCTTAACAAATAAAAGCAGTGTCCAGTGTGCATATCCATCAACAAACAGCGGTATATTTACTAAATACAAGTTTTTAGAAGTGGAGATGAAGCTCAAATAGTTAGGGGCTGATTCAATTGTGTATCGCACTCAGTCTCCCGGTTAAGGTTACAGAAGATCGTGGGGCCAATATTCAATTGTTTGGGCACTTTTCACACATTTCAGCTTGCCAGCACATTCGGCTGTAAGCTGAAATGTGTCTACCTGCAGCTCATCGCGCACGAACAGAGCAACAATTGAACTGCTTGGTTAGGCACCTTCTAGTGGTGGCCACGGGGAGAAACAATTTAATTTCCCCCTAATAATCTGATGGGTTGCTATAGACAACATCTCCACTTCTAAAAACCCACAATATACCCCACAGTCAGTATAGAACATCAATCTCCTACTCACACAAGCTCTGACTTGTTACTGCTCAGCCTTCTAGAGAGCTACTCTGCTACCATTTATTAAGGTTACAACATATAGTATGCTGGACAGAAACACATTGCTACACAGTATATACATCTAAAAGGACAACATATAAAACAAGATATGCCACAACTTACTTTACATACCTTTCAACTTAAAAGGGAGTGGAATCGGTATCAGAGAAAAAAATAAAAATAAAAAGTAATAATGTCACTGTAATAATGTCACTGTATTGGTACAGCCTCATCTAGAATACGGTGTTCAGTCCTGGTGGCCATATCTTCAGAAGGATATAAATACATTAGAGACTGTTCAAAGAAGGGCAACTAAAGTGGTGCAAGGTCTACACACGCAAAAACATACCCAGAAAGACTAGATGATCTTAATAGATATAGGGAAAGGGGGGACATGATGGAAACTTTCAAATATATCAAGGGTTTTAACAAAGTACAGGAGGGGGACATTCTTCCAAGGAAGAGAAGAAGAAGTATTAGAGCTCAAGGACATGCACTGAAAATCGCAGGGTGTAGGTTCAGCGGAAATTTGAGGGGAAAATGACTTCACAAAAAGGGTAGTGGTTAAGTGGCATAGTCTCCCGTCAGAGGTGGTAGAGGCAATTTAAACATGCTTGGGATAGGCATATTAATATCCTCACAAAGAACTAAGGTTCAAATAGGGTTGAGGCTACCAAAATGTAAAAAAAATGGGGGCAGACTTGATGGGCAAAGTAGTTCTTTACTGCTGACAATTTATATGTTTTTATAAAGCCACCTATTAGGCAGATACTCATGCAGACGAATGATCACCAGCATTCACTTCTCTGGCTCTGAATAATTACATGAGCTTGGTGTTGCACTTTCAGCTCACAAAGTAGCCCAGTACAGCTGCCAACATTAATAAAAAGGTACTTTAGCAGCCAGTATTAGACCACTGATGCAAAACTGGCAGCCCACAGATGCCTTTCTGAACATAATGGTGGCGGGAGTTCTAATATTTTTTTTTAAATATTTTTTTTACTCTGCCATCCCTTTTATAGAGGAAGGGAGACCTTGGGAACAATGACAGCCAGAACCAGTGCTACTAAGGAGAAATCATATAGTTCTGCATGATGTAGGTTGCATGCTGTTGGCTTCTTATTGCCACCAACTGTGACCAACTACATGCCAGCAGGACAGTCCTCACATGACATGATGTATAACTTAAGACATAAATAGCTTCTGCAACAAGGAAAAAGTGGACTGTATTTTAGCTTTCATTTGCTCACACACAATTACTGTATTTTCAACGTTAAACAAGTTATAGTACCTACAATCCTACAAAATACATTGTAGTTCAAGAGCAAGTGCTTAAGGGATTGCACATCTTTCAACAATCCTTGCTGGTTTGGTAAACTTTGCTCATGAACACCTTTGGAGAATACCCAGAAGGGCTACTAGAGAGTAGCAGCCAGCAGTAGTGACAGCCGAAACGGCTAGATGTGTCAGCATTACTGCAGCCAACGTATGCAGAGAATTTGATGCAGATATGATGGGTTTTGGTGTGCATGGCTATGGATGTGTCGGCTCTGACATTTGTCCATTTACATTCTGAGCAGCTATGTAAATCTTCCATCCAGCACGGACAATGCTGGCACTTGGCTGAACACTTCATTTTCTGCCCCACCATAATCCCACAGGGATCCCGACTAGGCAGTAACGCTATACTATGTGCATACCACTGTCTGCATTACAAGGAATTAATGTAGTAGCAAAAAGGTTACAGAACCAAATACGCCAATATGTCCTACAATAAAAGCCTCCTAACAGTTATTGTATACAGACATCACAGGTAGTATAAAGCAAGACTCAGCAAGAAGTGCCAGGCAAGAAAAAGTTCAAAGTAATACAACACAGAAGACAAAAGGGAACACGTCGCTAGGATTTCTTTGATGCCAAAATATTGGGCAAAACTGAAAGCTACATGCGTAAGTATGAGACTAAGGTGAACTCATTCTGTCAGTGCATACAGTAATTAGAATTTCAAAACAGATTCACAGAAGCGCTCGGCATCAATACCATGAGTTGGTAAGAACATAATTACAACCACTCCAGATGATGTTCTATTTTCAATGAGCTAATGCCAAGTAATGCAGATGACTGCCCTATGTGCCTTATACAAGACATCAAGGCCTCCAACACACTGGCATTTCTTTTACAGATTCAAACACTTTAGACTGATGAAAATATACGTTATGGTAAGAAATTACCGTTGATAACGGTATTTCTCCTAAGTCCACAGGATAACTTCGGGATATGATGGAGACAGCGGATTTGCACCAATCGGTCAAAGCTTTTTGGCCTCCCAGCATGCAACGGGCCCGTCCATATATCCCCGCCTCCTCGCTGAGGCAAATCCGTTGTATTCCAAGACAAGAGCATCATAGATAGCCCTAATCAGGCGAGAAGAACACACGTATTAATCTCTTCCTTCTTGTACGAAAGTGTGTGTCAGTAAAAGGATCCTCAAATCAGGTGCGTCAGGGTGGGATCCCTGTGGACTTAGGAGAAATACTGTTATCAACGGTAAGTTCTTACCACAACGTATATTTCTCCGGCAGGGTCCACAGGTTATCCACAGGATAACATTGGGATTTCCCAAAGCAATTTAGTGGTGGGAACACTCCTGATTGGACAGGAGAATCCTTCGCCCGAACTCACCTCATGAGAGGCAAAGGTATTCATGGCATAATGTCTAATGAATGTGTTAATGGAGTGAGCAGAAACATTAGCCGGAACAGGGAGATCAGCTCGAGAATATGTTTCTGAAATAGTCATCCGAAGCCACCTTGCCAGTGTCTGCTTATCTGCAGGCCATCCTCCTGTGAAATCCGTAGAGAATGAAGAGAGAATCTGTCTTTCTGATGGCACTGGTACAATCCACGTAGATCCTTAAGGCGCAGACCACGTCCAGCGATGTATCTCCCGCCGAAAGGCCGGTACCTGGAAAGCCGGGACTACAATTTCTTCATTAAGGTGGAATTTAGACACCACCCTGGGAAGATACCCAGATCTAGTCCTGAGAACTGCTTTATCTGGATAAAAAAAAATATATATTCAGAAATGGGAAACAACATGACAATACCCCTAAGGGGTATATTCAATTGAAGTCGGATCCATTCAGACATTCATTTGTCGGAATGGATCCGAACCGGGCTATTCAATGACATCTGAATTCGACTTTTTAAAAAAGACGAATTGAGATGCGGGAGGGGAGACGGGGAAAAGCAGCAATACAGCAGCGGCTTGTTGTAGCACTGCTCTCCCCCGTCTACCCGCGGCTCTCCCCCCCCACCCTCCCCCATCCCAGTCTCTCTGTCTCTCCCCGTGCCTCCCTGCATCACAGCCGCCACTCACGGCAGCATCCACTCGGATCCGGCAAGCGAGGTTTCGCTTGCTGGAGCCGGGTGGACGCTGCTGTGAGCAGCGGATGCGACATCCTCCAGCGCTGTTCACCCCGTCCCTGCCTCGGCTCTCCCAGTTCCTGGCGCTGCTCTCCCCATCTCACTTCGACTTTTTTTAAAGTCGAACTGAGATGGTCGACACAAGCACGTGGATCGGCAGCTATTCCGCCGTTCCACGTGCTTTTCAACAACTCGAATTCATCGACTTGTCGAAAAATTTGGGGTTATATTGAATAGTTCGGAACACCTTCCAACCTAAAAAAGTCGGAAACTACAGTCTTTTCGACAGACGGCATCTTTCGACTTCAATTGAATATACCCCTAAATCTGACACTCTTCTAGCAGACGCCATGGCCAGTAGTAAGAGAACTTTAGCTGTCAACCATTTAAGATCCACTTTATTAAGTGGTTCAAATGGGGCAACTTGGAGGGCCTTTTAGGACTAAATTTAAGTCCCAAGGCACTGTAGGAGGAACAAAAGGTTGAATGCACAGCATTCCCTGAAAAAAGTACGCACATCCTGTAAGTTGGCAATTTCCAGGAAGCCACCTTCAAACCTTTATCCATTCTTGCCTGAAAGAATGCTAAGACCCTGGAAACTGAAAGACTTAGGGTCCATTTTCCGTACACTGCACCAATGAATATAGGTTTGCCATATTCGGTGATAAATGCGAGCTGAGGAAGGTTTCCTTGCTTTAAGCATAGTTTGAATTACCTGTTGTGAGAATCCTCTTGACTTCAGGAGAAAGGTTTCAAGAGTCACGCAGTCAAAGACAGTTGATCCAGATGTCTGTGACAACAACGACCCTGCATCAGTAGATCTGGACGTTGAGGGAGCTGGAGTGGGGCATCAATTGACATTCTCTGCAGATCTGTGTGCCAATGCCTTCCCGGCCAAGCCGAAGCTATTCATATCACGGCATCCTTTCCTTGCTTTATATTTCTCACCACCCTGGGTAATAGGGTGACTGGAGGAAACACATAAGCCAGATGAAAGTCCCATCTCACTGACAGGGCATCCACAAAGATTGCTCTGGGATCCTTTGTTCTTGACCCGTATGTGAGAACTTTGTTGTTCCGATGGGACGTCATGAGATCTATCTCTGGCGACCCCCACTTGTCTACTAGGGTCTGGAAGACCTCCGGTTGTAGAGCCCATTCGCTTGCCTGAATGGCGTGTCCCAGTTTAGGACTCCCGCAACTAACACTGCGGATAAGGCTGGATGATGAAGTTCTGCCCACTTTAGTATGTGACTTACCTCCTTCATTGCTTTTCGGCTGCGAGTTCCTCCCTGATGGTTGAGGTACGCTACTGCCGTCGCATTGTCTGAGCGGATCTGAACTGGTTTTCCCGGAAGAATGTCCTTTGCCTGAATCCGTGCCATGTACATGGCCCGAAGTTCCAATATATTTATTGTCAGGCAACCTTCTTCCTTGGTCCATTTTCCCTGGACAAACAACCTTCCTGATACTGCTCCCCAGCCCTGGAGACTTGAATCCAGTACAGCCCCCAAGTGAGTCATCCGCTGTGACGGAACCAGAGACGATTTTGCCCAATTTATGAGCCACCCGTGCC
Organism: Pseudophryne corroboree; assembly: GCF_028390025.1. Lineage (NCBI taxonomy): Eukaryota > Metazoa > Chordata > Amphibia > Anura > Myobatrachidae > Pseudophryne > Pseudophryne corroboree. The sequence continues at coordinate 157,405,396 of NC_086452.1, read as the reverse complement.
TTTGCAGATACGTTGTCTGTTGCAGATGACATAGGAGCAATTCCTGTGACTGTGCCAGAATTAAAAGATCGTCGAGGTCTGGAAAAATTCTTATCCCCTGCTGGCAGAGATAAGCTGCCATTACCACCGTAATCTTGGTAAATACTCTGGGGGCTGTGGCTATCCAAAAGGTAGGGCCTGGAACTGAAAATGCTGTTGGAGGATAGCGATCCTGAGAAAGCACTGATGGGACAGTGCTATAGGAACATGTAGGTAAGCATCCTGTATATCCAGGGATACCATTTAATCCCCTGGCTCCATGGCCAAAATGATGAAACGTAAAGTTTACATCTGAAACTGAGGTACCCAAATGTACTTGTTCAGCAATTTAAGATTGAGAATGGGCCGAAAATGACCCATTTGGTTTCTGAACTAGAAACAGGTTGGAGTAAAAACCCTGTCCTCGTTGCGCAGGAGGAACTGGAATGACTAATATAATATAATAATATCTTTTTATTGTCATTAACGAACACCAAGGGATCTCAACGAAAAAATCAAGCAAAACCATATCACATAACAAACGTGTAGCAAGTTACATTTCAAGACCTAAAATAGAAACATTTTGACAATTTAGCATGCGTACTGCACTTGTAAAGTATTTGTTGTGCAGCCTCTTTGTGCGTGAGTAGACAGCCCTGAAACGTCTATTTGATGGCAATCTTGAAAAGACTGGGTAGTTAGGATGACTAGAATCCCCCCATAATAGCCATGGATTTCTTAAGGATCCTCTTTTCATATATCTCATAAATACTGGGCAACCTGACACCGATTGCTCTACCCGCTGTCCTAACCACCCGATCCAGGGCCTTTTGTTCTGCAACAGTACAATTTCCGAACCATACGACAATCCCGTAGGTCAGTACACTTTCCACAACACTACAATAAAAATGTAACAAAGTCCCTTTACTCATACTAACAGATTTTAATTTCCTCAAAAAAAAAAAGTTGCTGCGCCTTCTTTATCAAAAAATGTGAGTTTAAAGACCAAGACAGAGAATTTGAAATAAAAATCCCTAAAAATGTAAAAGACTCCACCTGCTCAATACCTATTCCATCCAAAAGAACAGGAGACTTAGAGGCACTATTTTGTTTCCTAAAATCAATGATCATCTCCTTAGTTTTAGATGTATTTAAAATTAAACTGTACACCCTGCTCCACTCTAATAAACTACCTCTTTTCTATATGCAGTCTCAGTCTCATTTCTTATTAAACCCACAATAGCGGTATCATCCGCAAACTTAATTTTTACCGACTGATGTAGACTCACAGTCAAGGGTAAATAATGAATATAATAGTGTACTCAGGACACATCCCTGTGGCACACCTACATTCAACACCACTTCCCCCAAAGTTAAACCCCTCCCAATTTAACAACCTGAGGCCTATCCGATAAAAAGTGGAGCAACCACTTACAAGTAAAACTGTTTAGGCCCAACCTGGGCAACTGAAAAACTGAAGAATGGGCACAATGGTATTAAAAGCAGAGCTAAAATCAACAAATAAAATTCTTATATAGGTGTTCTTTCCTTCCAAATGAGTATGTATATGATGTAACAGTCAGTGCAGCAGCATCCGTAGATCGATTTGTCCTGCAGGCAAATTGAAAAGGGTCAAAGCCCACCGAAAAGTGAGCCTTGATATGACCCATCACCAAATATTCAAAATATTTCATTATCAAGGAAGTCAGGGCTATTGGCCTATAATCATTTAAAAACTCTTTGTACCCCACACTTTGGAATCAGGATAAGAGTAGTTGCCTTAAAACTGCTTGGAACTAAGCAGCGTGCTAATGTTAGATTAAAAATTAACGTAAAAATCCAACTTAGCTGTTCACAACATTCTTTAATAACTTTACCCAGGATGCCGCCCAGACCAGCAGCCCTACCAGGCACCAGCGAACACAGACACCGCCGAACTGCCCATTCATAAAGCCCCAGAGGGGCCTCCTCTGACCTCATGTCCTATACCAAGTCATTTAATTTACTTTCCTCACTAAAACTGGAATAAAATACACTTAATTTTTCAACCAGGGAACTATCCACACCCCTAACCTCATCTGATTGCACCCTGTAATCTGTAAGGTCTCGTATGCATCTCCGCATACCCCGCGAATCAGAGTTCTGACTAAATTTCACTTCCATTTTTGTAGAGTAATACATTTTGGCCCTTCTAATTCCTTTTCTCAGCTCAGCCCTAGCAGCTCAATAAACCTCTTTATCCTCTGATCTAAAAGCCCTGTCACGTGCCCTAAGCAAGGACTGAACTTCTCAATTTAGTCAGGGTTTTTCATTCGCAAAAACTCTAAAACATCGTCTAACTGTTACACTTTCCACACAACAATCTGTGTAGCCCAAAATTGTAGAAGTGAGAAGATGTACATCAAGATACTCCTGACTGAAGCAATTTCTGAACTGCCTCTTGCAAAGCCCTTGCCTTCGTCTCCTCTACCCGAGACGGGTTGGTACAAAAAAAACCTTTGAGGAGGGTGCATCTTGAAGGCAAAAGCATGACCTAGCTTTCTGCACCCAGGCATCTGTTGTCAGTGTCGGACTGGGGCATGAAGGGCCCACCGGGGGAATGTTACTGTAGGGGCACATGATTAAAGGTGTAGCTAGGTTCCAGTGGGAAACAGATGCGTTTCCCCACCTTAAAGCAATTCAGCATCGGTGGCTTCATCAGTCAGACTGATGAAGCCACCGATGCTGAATTGCTTTAAGGTGGGGAAACGCGTCTCATACGGACTGTGACCCGAGACTCGCACCGAGGTTCCCTCTTGTACCGCTGGATCGTTATCCTCTATTGCTTCTGGGACCATCTTTACTCCGGATAGGGCTTGATAAAAGGTCGTGGAGCACCAGAGCCGGGAGTGGACAGGAACCCGTTTATCAGAGGACGGTCGCGGTAAAAACAATCAGATATTTAAAGCATGGCCATGTCTAATAGAGTTTAACAATTATAACTCTAATACATTTCAACTCTGCATGCATAAAAGTTCCAAATTTGCTTGGCAAACCAACACTTAACAACTGGAACTCTTGTTACAATACTTGGAAATAACTGCATGGACTTGTAACCATTTGCGTTATATGAAACAAATACCGCAACAGTTACTATTATAAAGTTACTTATTATATTTTGCTGCCATCCAAACATCTGGCTGTATTAAGTGCACTAATTCTGCTGTATAAATTTATTATATATTTTTGGCCAAAATCTATAGTGTTGCGATTATAGGGAACTCATTTGTCTATTTACTGTTAGGGATTGATCAGGATTACTATAGTAATATAGTGTTTAAAGGTAGTCTAGGAACAGTCCATATGTATTTTACATATTTTAATAAAAAGTGACTGTATTTTAATATTGTGTAGTGTGTCAGCGCTTTCTTAGTTGTTTTTCTTTGTATTTCTATACCTGTGGAGGGCGTGGTGGTCCCTCTAATTTAAGAGAGCTGCAGACAGACTGTTTTTAAATTACTGAGCATTTAAAATTGGCGCCAGGAGGTACTAAGTACCAACTTCTTTTTCTTTGGTATTGAAAAATCCCCCTCCAATGCATCAGCCCAGGCAGCCACTGCCTTTCCCATCCAAGCTGAAGCCATGGCAGCCTTATGACTGCCCCAGACAGGGAAAAAATAGGATTTTAATTACCTACCTGTAAATCCTTTTCTCGTAGTCCGCAGAGGATGCTGGGGTCCACATTAGTACCATGGGGTATAGACGGGTCCTTTGGGAGCCACTGGCACTTTAAGAGTTTAATAGTGTGGACTGGCTCCTCCCTCTATGCCCCTCCTACCAGACTCAGTCTAGAAACTGTGCCCAAGGAGACATACATACTTCGAGAGAAGGAAATACACAAGATAGTGGTGAGATTCACACCAGCTCACACATAACAAGGCAATCCAGGACAACCGGCCTGAACAAATTCAGCAACAGCTGAATAACAGTACTTAACCAAGCAACAATGCAGTATTGAACCAAACAACTGCAGTATAACGAAGCGCTGGGCGGGCGCCCAGCATCCTCTACGGACTAAAAGAAAAGGATTTACTGGTAGATAATTAAAATCCTATTTTCTCTTACGTCCTAGAGGATACTGGGGTCCACATTAGTACCATGGGGATATACCAAAGCTCCCAGTACGGGAGGGAGAGCGCGGAGGCTCCTGTAAAACAGATTGACCAAACTTTAGGTCCTCAGAGGCCAAAGCATCGAACTTGTAGAATTTAGCAAACGTGTTCGCCCCTGACCAAGTATCCGCTCGGCAAAGCTGTGAAGCAGACACCCCGGGCAACCGCCCAGGAAGAACCCACTTTACAAGTAGAGTGGGCCTTAACAGATTTTGGACACAGCAAGCCTGCCATAGAATAAGTATGCTAAATCGTAAACCTGGTCCAGCGAGAAATCGTCTGCTTAGAAGCAGGCCACCCAACCTTGTTGGGATCATAAAGGACAAACAGAGCATCCGACTATCTGTGAAGAGACGTTCCTTTCACATAAAACTTCAAACCACACACAACATTCAACGACTTTGAGGGAAATGAGGAGTCAGTAGCCACTGGCACCACAATAGGTTGGTTGATATGAAAAGCCGACACAACCTTTGGAAGAAAATGCTGACGCGTCCTGAGCTCAGCTCTATCCTTATGGAAAATCAATTAGGGGCTCTTACAGGACAAAGCCCCCAATTCTGACACACACCTAGAAGATGCTAACGCCAACAGTGTGACCGCCTTCCAAGTGAGAAACTTGACATCCACCTCCTGTAAAGGCTCGAACCAATCCAATTGCAGGAACTACACCACCACGTTATGAACCCAAGGTGCCGTAGGAGGCACAAAAGGAGGCTGGATGTGCAGAACCCCTTTCAAGAAAGTCTGAACCTCAGGGAGGGCAGCCAATTGTTTCTGGAAGAAAATGGATAAGGCCGAAATTTGGACCTTTATGGATCCCAAACGCAGGCCCACATCCGCACCTGCTTGCAGAAAGAGTAGCAACCGTCCAAGTGGAAACTCCACAGTAGGAAACTTCTTGGATTCACACCAAGACACATACTTTTTCCAAATCCGATGGTAATGTTTAGACGTTACTCCCTTCCTACCCTGTATCAGAGTAGGAATAACTTGGCTCGGAAGGGCATTCGAACAAAGATCTGGCGTTCAACTTCCATGCCGTCAAACGTAGCCGCGGTAAGTCTTGATAAGCGAACGACCCTTGTTGCATAAGGTCCTCTCAAAGAGGAAAAGACCTCGGGTCCTCCAGCAGTAACACCAGAATTCCGCGTACCAAGCCCTTCTTGGCCAGTACGGAGCAATGAAGATCGCCTGAACTTTATGAGTTTTAGAATTCTTGGGACGAGTGGCGCTGGAGGGAACACATACACTGACTTTAACACCCACGGAGTTACCAGGGCGTCCAATGCCACTGCCTGTTGATCCCGCGACCTGGAACAGTACCTCCAAAGCTTCTTGTTGAGGCGGGAGGCCATCATGTCTATTTGAGGTACACCCCAAAGATTTGTTACCTCCGTGAACACCTCTGGATGGAGGCCCCACTCTCCAGGATGGAGAACGTGTCTGCTGAGGAAGTCTGCTACCCAGTTGTCCACTCCCGGAATGAAGATTGCTGACAGCGCCGCCGCATGCTTTTCTGTCCAAAGGAGGATCCTTGTTACCTCCAACATCGCCGCCCTGCTCTTCATTCCGCCCTGTCGGTTTATGTAAACCACCGCCGTTACAATGTCTGACTGCACCTGAATGGCCTGATCTTGTAGAAGATGTGCCGCTTGTAGAAGACGGTTGTACACGGCCCTTTGTTCCAGAAAGTTTATTGGAAGAATGGATTCCAGACTTGACCACCTTCCATGGAAAGTTTCCCCTTGGGTGACAGCGCCCCAACCTCTGAGACTTGCATCTGTGGTTAGGAGGATCCAGCTCTGAATGCCGAACCTGTGGCAGAAGGTGCGGCATCTGTAGCCACCACAGGAGCGAAATCCTGGCTTTCGGCGACAGCCATGTTGTCTAGTGCATGTGTAGGCGAGATCCCGACCACTTGTCCAGGAGGTCCAGTTCAAATGACAGAGCATGAAATCTTCCGTACGGAAGAGCCTCGTAGGAGGCAACCATCTTCCCCAGAAGGCGAATACACTGATGAATCGATACCCGGGCAGGCTTCAAGACATCACGGACCATTGTTTGTATCACCAATGCCTTCTCCACCGGTAGAAACACCCTCTGCACTTCCGTGTCGAGGATCATCCCCAGGAAAGACGATCTCCTTGTCGGCTCCAAATGTGACTTTGGAAGATTCAGTATCCATCCATGATCTCTGAGCAGTCGAAACGTTATACAATCTCTCCCTGGACGACGCCTTTATCAGCAGATTGTTCAGATATGGAATTATGTTAACTTCCCGTCTGCGGAGTAGCACCATCATCTCTGCCATCACCTTGGTGAACACCCTCAGTGCCGTGGAGAGGCCGAATGGCAGAGCCTGAAACTGATAATGACAGTCCAGCAGTGATGATGCGGCCACATCGGAATGTGAAGGTACGCATCCTTGATATCCAGGGATACCAGGAATTCCCCCTCCTCCAGACCTGAGATCACCACCTCTCAGAGATTCCATTTTGAACTTGAATTCCCTCAAATAAGGGTTTAGCTACTTCAGGTTCAAAATTGGTCTGACCGAACCATCCGGTTTCGGTACCACAAATAGGTTTGAATAGTAACCCTTGCTTTCCAAATGAGGTGGAACCGGAACAACGACATTAGCCCTTTCCAATTTTTGAATGCCTTCCTGTAGGATAGCCCTTTCTGGTCAGCAAAGCTGGTAAGCCTGATTTGAAGAATCTGTGAAGCGGGAGCTCTTAAAATTCCAGCTTGTACCCCATGGACACTATATTTTGTACCCAGGTATCCCGGCCGGATGATACCCAGACGTGACTGAAAAGTCTGAGTCTCGCTCCCACCTGCCCGCTCTCCAGGCTTCGGTGTCTGAGTGGCTGAGGGAAGAAAGGTTCACTTAACCACGGTTGCCGTGGAGATCCACACATCCAAAGCTTCTCCAAATAGAGCCTGAACTGTGAAGGGTAGGTTCTCTACACTTCTCTTGGATTCTGCGTCTGCAGACCATTGGCGTAGCCAAAGTCCTCTGCGTGCGGAGACAGCCATGGAAGACGTCCTTGCATTCAGATGACCCAGGTCCTTCATGGCCTCCATCATGAAACCAGCCGAATCCTGTATGTGACGTAAAAACATTTCAATGTCACTTCTATCCACAGAATCTAATTCCTCTAGTAATGTACCTGACCACTTCACTATGGCTTTAGAAATCCATGCACAGGCAATAGTGGGCCTTAACGCCATGCCTGAGGCAGTGTATATGGTTTTGAAGCTAGTCTCAATCTTGCGGTCTGCCAGTTCTTTCTACGCAGTAGACCCAGGAACTGGTAAAACCACCTTTTTAGACAGTCTAGATACAGAAGTGTCTACTATAGGTGGGTTTTCCCACTTTTTCCTATCCTCAGGAAAGGGAAAAGCCAAAAGAACCCTCTTTGGGATCTGGAATTTCTTCTCCGGGTTTTCCCAGGATTTATCGAATAATCCTTGGACGCCGGCAAAGTCAGGGAGGCTCTCTTATTGTCTGTAAAGTAAGCCTCCTCGACCTGCTCAGGTATTTTGTCAGTAATGTGCAACACGTCCCTGATGGCCTCAAACATGAGCTGAACCCCCTTAGCAAGGGATGCCTCACCCCCCTGCATATCCCCATCACCATCTCCCGTATCAGAGTCTGTATTCGTGTCAACCTGCATAATCTGGGCAAGAGCACGCTTCTTTGGGCATATACCAGGGGAATTTGAGGAGGCTGTGGGAACAGAACCAGACAAAACCTCTACAGATTTTCTCAAAACCTGTGTTTCAGTCTCAGTATGAGCTATCCTAGATGAAATCTGGGATATCATTCCCTTAAGTGAAGCCACCCACAACGGTTCGGATTCAGAAGGTTGAGACATGACATTACATTCCTGAGTACATGGAATGGATTCGTCTGGGGAAGATATATACTGTGCAGCACAAGACACAGAGTCCCTGGACATGGTAATGTGAGAAATATGTATACACACACACACAGAAAAATGTCAGACACAGTTCCCCCCCACCCCAAGTACCTTCAGAGAGACACAGAGATAATGGAGCTAGCACCCACACAGCGCCCCAGTAGGCCGTTATATCATAAAAGCCTGGCGCTAACTGTGCAACCTTAATAAGCTACAAAGTGCCAAATAGTGACCAACACTCACTCCCCCCCTTCTATAACCCCCTGGTACCGCAGTGGATAGCTGGAGTTATGTGGAGGGCCAGTGCTCCCTGTCAGCGTCTGTGTGTGTGAGAATCTGCAGGAAGAAAATGGCGCTGGTGAGCTGCTGGTTCCACTCTGAGAAGCTCCGCCCCCTGTAATGGTGAGTCTTTCCGCACTTTGAAAGATTATACTGGCCTGAGGAATTTCATCGCTGGCAGCAGACAGAGTCCCTGATAGCCCAAGTGACCAGTGTGTAGGGTTTTGCGCTGGCCCAGGGCGCCCCTCATAGTGACACACAGTCTGCCTCTGACCTCTCCGGACGCTACGCTGCACTCCTACCCTGAAGCTGCCATACACGCCGGTTCCCCGCTGGTCGGTTTGCCGTCAATCTACTCACCACAGACGTCTTCTGGCTCTGTTAGGGGGTGGCGGCATGCTGTGGGAGTGAGCGATCGCTCAGGGGCTTGTGATCACCCCCCTCAGGAGCTCAGTGTCCTCTCAGCTGAGATAGTGGCCATTAACCTCAGAGGGTTGGATACTACTACCCACCCCCTAAGTCCCACGAAGCAGGGAGGCTGTTGCCAGCAGCCTCCCTGTGCCTAACTCTAATAAAAATAAGAAAACTAGAAAAACGCCTATGGAGCTCCCCTATCTGTGTCCAGCTCCACCGAGCACATTTTCTAAACTGAGTCTGGTAGGAGGGGCATAGAGGGAGGAGCCAGCCCACACTATTAAACAACAAAACAATCCAAACTCCAAGCAAAAAAAGCGCTAAGCTACAATGTGTGTCAGCTGTCCCAACTCAAATTGCTAAAATGCTTTATCAGTTCATTAATACTCCTCTCCTTATTAAAGGACTGCCGCTCTCAAGTTATTGGGTTGTTGGTTCCCAATATATTTATTGTGACAAGAAAGAACTAAATTGAAAGCGCTGTCCACAATAAAGAATAGATAAAATTGTATTTATTTTGTATTGATAACTGTTAATATAAACACTTAAAAAGCTAAAACATAATATGTATATCTACAAAGCCTATTTCAATTTAGTTCTTTCTTGTCACACTATTAAACACCTAAAGTGCCCAAGGGACCAGTCTATACCCCATGGTACTAATGTGGACCCCAGCATCCTCTAGGACGTAAGAGAAATGTTTTTTAAAAAAAAAAACATCCACTGTCCTATCCATGACATCAATTAATGATGTTGAAGGCAAAGGTAACGTAGATTTTCGCACTAATCGAATCACATGTGTATCTACCTTAGGAGCCACGTCCCTTTTTAAACAATCCCCAGCTGGAAGAGGATAACGAAATTTGTGGTAAGAACTTACCTTTGTTTAATCTCTTTCTGCGGGGTACAGTGGGCTCCACAAGCATAGACATTGGGAGGTGTAGAGTAGGATCTTGATCCGAGGCACCAACAGGCTCAAAGCTTTGACTGTTCCCAGAATGCACATCGCTGCCTCCTCTATTAACCCGCCTCCCTGCACAGGAGCTCAGTTTTTAGTTAACCAGCCCAATGTAGTAGGAAAAGAGACGACAACGGTTAGTAGCCACATACACCACACTCTCACGACAAGAGAAGCGTCAGCGGCTAATGCCATACCAACCCAAAGAAGCTAAGTGCGTCAGGGTGGGCGCCTCGCAGAAAGAGATTTTACAAAGGTAAGTTCTTACCATAAATCTCGTTTTCTGCTGCGGGGTACACTGGGCTCCACAAGGATAGACATTGAGGATGTCCTAAAGCAGTTCCTTATGGGAGGGGACACACTGTAGCGGGCACAAGAACCCGAAGGAAGCATCCTGGGAAGCGGCAATATCGAAGGCATAGAACCTTATGAACATGTTCACTGAAGACCACGTAGCCGCCTTGCACAATTGTTCAAGGCTCGCACCACGGCGGACCACCCTAGAAGGTCCAACAGACCGAGTAGAACGGGCCGTAATGTGAGCAGGAGCTAACAGACCAGCCCTCACATAAGCATGTGCAATCACCATTCTAATCCATCTGGCCAAAGTCTGTTTGTGAGCAGGCCAGCCCCGTTTGTGAAATCTAAATAGTACAAAGAGAGAATCAGATTTCCTAATAGAAGCAGACCTCTTCACATAGATACGGAGAGCCCGTACCACATCCAAAGACTTCTCTTTGGGAGACAGATCAGGAGAAACAAGTGACGGAACCACAATCTCCTGGTTAAGGTGGAACGAGGAAACCACCTTAGGTAAATATATCGGGACGAGTCCTGAGAACCGCCCGGTCACGGTGAAATATCAGATATGGGGAACTACAGGACAAGGCACCCAAATCCGATACTCTTCTAGCTGAAACAATAGCCAGCAGAAACACCACCTTAAGGGAAAGCCACTTAAGGTCAGCTGAACCAAGAGGTTCAAACGGAGACTCTTGTAACGCCTCCAAAACCACCGACAAGTCCCAAGGAGCCACAGGCGGGACATAGGGAGGTTGGATACGCAACACACCCTGAGAAAAGTTATGCACATCAGGTAAGGTCCCAATTTTTCTCTGAAACCACACTGACAAGGCAAAAATATGAACCTTGAGGGAGGTCAGACGTAGGCCTAAGTCCAGGCCCTGCTGAAGAAAAGCCAACAACTTGGCTATACTAAACTTGGAAGAGTCATAATCGTTAGATGCGCACCAAACAAAGTAAGAATGCCAAACCCTATAGTAAATACGAGCCGAAGCCGGTTTCTGGGCCCGCTACATAGTTTGAATGACCGCCTCAGAAAACCCTTTAGCCCTTAAGACGGAAGCTTCAAGAGCCACGCCGTCAAAGACAGTCGGGCTAGGTCCTGGTAGACACAGGGGCCCTGAACGAGGAGGTATGGGTGTTGTGGAAGTAGGATTGGATGCTCTGACGATAGGACTTGCAGGTCTGAGCTATGAGAAGCAGAGCTATGAGAAGCAGAATTCCTTTTTCTTGCTTGAACTTCCGAATTACCCTGGGCAGGAGTGACACCAGAGGGAACACGTACGGCAACCGAAACCTTCACGGCACCGCCAGCGCATCCACGAATGCTGCTTGAGGATCCCTTGTCCTTGCTCCGAAGACCGGAACCTTGTGATTGTGTCGAGACGCCATCAGATCTACGTCTGGAAGACCCCACTTTTCCACTAGGAGTTAAAACACTTCTGGATGGAGGCCCCACTCGCCGGCATGTACGTCAGAAAGTCCGCTTCCCAATTCAGGACTCCCGGAATGAAGGTTGCCGGTATGGCCGGTAGATGGCATTCCGCCCAATGTAGAATCCATGAGACTTCCTTCATTGCCAGACGGCTTCGAGTGCCGCCGTGATGATTTATGCAAGCCACTGTGGTGGCGTTGTTCGACTGCACTTGAACAGGACGGTTGTGAATTAAATGCTGGGCTAGGTTCAATGCATTGAAGACCGCCCGCAATTCCAGAATGTTGATTGAGAGGAGGGACACCTCCTTAGTCCACCGACCCTTAAGGGAGTGTTGCTCCAGCACCGCGCCCCAACCTCTTAGACTGGCATCTGTCGTCAACAGGACCCAGTTGGATATCCAGAAGGGACGGCCCCTGCACAATTGTTGGTCCTGGAGCCACGAGAGCAGCGACAGATTGACCTCCGGAGTCAATGAGATCATGTGAGACCTGATTCGGTGAGGCAGGCCGTCCCACTTGGCTAGAATCAGCCTCAGGAGGGGGCGAGAATGGAATTGAGCATACTCCACCATGTCGAATGCCGATACCATGAGGCCCAGCACCTGCATCGCCGAATGTATCGACACTTGCAGACAAGAAAGGAATCAACGAATCCTGTACTGAAGCTTCAGGACTTTCTCCTGACACAAGAACAACCTCTGGTTGTGAGTGTCCAATAGCGCTCCCAGATGCACCATGCTCTGAGCAGGGATCAGGGTGGATTTATTCCAGTTGATGAGCCACCCGTTGGCTTGCAAAAACCGGACAGTCATATCTAGATAACGTAGGAGAAGTTCTGGGGAATTTGCCAGGAATAACAAGTCGTCCAGATACGGAGTACCACCGTCATCACCACCATAACTTTGGTGAAGACTTGCGTAGCCTTTGTTAAACGAAAAGGTAACGCCCAAAACTGGTAATGGAGGTTGCTAATAGCAAACCTCAGGTATTGCTGATGTGACGCTGCTATAGGAATATGCAGGTAAGCATCCTGTATGTCCAGGAAGACCATATGTAGTCCCCACGTTCCAAAGCCAGAACTATAGAGCGAGGGGTTTCCATACGGAACTTGGAAACCTTCACAAACCTGTTCAATGCCTTGAGGTTGAGAATGGGCCGGGAGGACCCATACGGTTTCGGGACTAGAAACAGCGGAGAATAGTACCCCCGGCCCCTCTGCACAAGAGGCACCTATACTACAACTCCTGTATCCAGGAGGGTCTGTACCACCGAACGCAGAGTGTTTGCCTTTGTCTGGTCCGACGGGACATCTGTCTGGCAAAATCGATGAGGGGGTCGGTTTTTGAAGGCTATGGCGTAACCTCGAGTGACGACTTCCCGTACCCAGGAATCTGAAGTGGTCTTCAACCATTCCTGGGTATACTCTAGAAGCCGGCCCTCCACCCTGGGATCCCCCAGAGGGAGGCCCACCCCGTCATGTGGCAGGTTTATCGGCCTTGGAAGCTGGCTTAAGGGCCACCCAGGCTCTTTTTGGCTTTGGCTTACCAGGTTTGGAAGTGCAGGCCTGCTTGTTGTACGCCTGACCTTTTGCTTTACCTGAAGGACGAAAGGGGCGAAAGGAAGTACCTTTAGTCTTCGACACAGAAGGAGCGGTACTTGGCAGACAGGCAGTTTTGGTAGTAGCCAAGTCAGCCACTATCTTATTTAAGTCCTCCCCAAACAGAATATCTCCCTTGAAAGGGAGTACCTCCAGGGTTTTTCTAGAGTACAGATCCACAGACCAGGATTTCAGCCACAATATCCGGCGAGCCAGGACTGACGTAGTAGAGGCCTTGGCTGCTAGGATACCGGCATCAGAAGCCGCCTCTTTAATATAGCGAGAATCTGTGACAATATATGACAAGCATTGTCTAGCATGGTCAGAAGAGATTTCAGCTTCTAACTCCAAGGCCCATGCTTCAATAGCCTCTGCAGCCCATGTTGCTGCAATAGTGGGCCTTTGTGCAGCACCCGTGAGGGTGTAAATCGCTTTCAGACAACCCTCGACACGTTTATCCGTAGGCTCTTTTAGAGACGTGACGGTAGTGACAGGTAGAGCTGAGGAAACCACCATCCTAGACACATGTGAGTCTACTAGAGGAGGCGTTTCCCAATTCTTAGACAGCTCTGGTGCGAGGGGATAGCGAGCCAGCATCTTCTTTTGGAGGCACAAACGTCGTACCCGGGTTTTCCCAGGGTTCCTGACGAATATCCACTAGGTGATCAGAGTGAGGTAAAACTTGTTTAAACCACCTTCTGAGGCTTGAACCTATCTGGTTTCTTAGGAGGGACGGATGGCTCGGGATCATCCGTAATCTGTAGAATTAACTTAATAGCATCCAAAAGATCAGGAACATCCACATGTGAATTACCCTCCCCCTCAGCAGTATCTGAGTCAGAACCTGTGGGGTCAGTGTAAGTGCCGTCTTCATCAGACGAGGTGTCAGTGACAGCAGTGGATTGTGAGGAGACAAGCGCTCGCTTAGAGGACCCCTTGGGCTTAGGCGAGCGATGGTCAGACTTTTTAGTAGTCAGGGACTGGTTCAACTTCTTTAATTGAGCAGATAAATCGCCCGCCCACGGCGGGTTAGCTGCAGGGACCACATACGGCAGTACCGGCATTGGGGGTCCCATAGGGGGTGTTAGTTTATTAACTAGCGTATGTAGAAGCGTGGAAAAAGCAGGCCACGGTGGGTCATTATGTACCTCCGTTGCCACAGTCCCACTGGGGGGCAAGGAGCCTCCAGAACCAGAGCCCACAGCTGCTTTATTCCCCTCATAGGGATCTGTGGCTTCAGCAATACCGGCAGTGTGTTCAGCCCCAGAACAGTTACCCTCAGAAGCAGACATGATATAACTTGCAGTATCAGGTAACACAGTAAAATTGGCAGCAGCACAATACCTCTTACCCAAACCCCTGCGCAGTGTAGTCAGCACTAGCAGAGATAAAGGAGAGATATGGTGACTAAATCAGAGAGAAAAAAAAAGATTTTAAACCTACCGGTAAATCTTTTTCTCCTAGTCCGTAGAGGATGCTGGGGACTCCGTAAGGACCATGGGGTATAGACGGGCTCCGCAGGAGACATGGGCACTCTAAAAACTTTAGATGGGTGTGCACTGGCTCCTCCCTGTATGCCCCTCCTCCAGACCTCAGTTAGAGAACTGTGCCCAGAGGAGACGGACAGTACGAGGAAAGGATTTTTGTTAATCTAAGGGCAAGATTCAGACCAGCCCACACCATCCACACCGTATAACCTGGAATATACGCAACCAGTTAACAGTATGAACAAAACAGCCAAAGACTGATCTTAACTGTAACATAACCCTTATGTAAGCAATAACTATATACAAGCCTTGCAGAAATATGTCTGCACTGGGACGGGCGCCCAGCATCCTCTACGGACTAGGAGAAAAAGATTTACCGGTAGGTTTAAAATCTTATTTTCTCTTACGTCCTAGAGGATGCTGGGGACTCTGTAAGGACCATGGGGATTATACCAAAGCTCCCAAACGGGCGGGAGAGTGCGGATGACTCTGCAGCACCGAATGAGCAAACACGAGGTCCTCATCAGCCAGGGTATCAAACTTGTAGAATTTTGCAAAAGTGTTTGAACCCGACCAAGTAGCTGCTCGGCACAGCTGTAATGCCGAGGTGCCTCAGGCAGCCGCCCAAGAAGATCCCACCTTTCTTGTGGAATGGGCCTTTACTGAATTTGGTAACTGCAATCCAGCTGTAGAATGAGCCTTCTGAATTGTATTACAGTTCCAGCGAGCAATAGTCTGCTTAGAAGCAGGAGCGCCAACCTTGTTGGCTGCATACAAGACAAACCGTGCCTCTGTTTTCCTAACCCGAACCGTCCTGGCTACATAAATTTTTAAGGCCCTGACTACATCAAGGGACTTGGAATCCTCCAAGTCACCCGTAGCCACAGATACCACAATAGGTTGGTTCATATGAAACGATGAAACCACCTTAGGCAAAAATTGAGGACAAGTCCTCAACTCTGCTATATCCGCATGGAAAATCAGATAGGGGCTTTTGTGAGATAAAGCCGCCAATTCGGACACCCGCTTTGCAGATGCCAAGGCCAACAACATGACCACCTTCCAAGTGAGAAATTTTAATTCAACCGTTTGAAGAGGTTCAAACCAGTGAGACTTTAGGAACTGTAACACCACGTTAAGATCCCCTGGTGCCACTGGGGGCACAAAAGGAGGCTGGATGTGCAGCACTCCCTTTACAAAAGTCTGGACTTCTGGGAGAGAAGCCAATTCCTTCTGAAAGAAAATTGATAGGGCCGAAATCTGTACCTTAATGGAGCCTAACTTTAGGCCCATATCCACTCCTGTCTGCAGAAAGTGGAGAAAACGGGCCAGATGTAAATCTTCCGTAGGAGCATTCTTGGCTTCACACCAAGATACATACTTCCTCCAGATACGGTGATAATGTTTCGCCATCACCTCCTTCCTAGCCTTTATTAGAGTAGGGATGACTTCCTCCGGAATACCTTTCCCAGCTAGGATTTGGCGTTCAACCGCCATGCCGTCAAACGTAACAGCGGTAAGTCTTGGAACACGCAGGGCCCCTGCAGCAACAGGTCCTCCCTGAGAGGAAGAGGCCACGGATCTTCTGTGAGCATTTCCTGAAGATCTGAATACCAGGCTCTTCAAGGCCAATCTGGAACAATGAGTATTGTCAGCACTCTTTTGTCTTATGATTCTTAATATTTTTGAGATGAGCGGAAGAGGAGGGAACACATAGACCGACTGAAACACCCATGGTGTCACCAGGGTGTCCACCGCTACTGCCTGAGGGTCCCTTGACCTGGCACAATACCTCCGAAGCTTCTTGTTGAGGTGATACGCCATCATGTCTATTTGAGGAAGTACCCAATGACTTGTTATCTCTGCAAAAACTTCTTGATGAAGTCCCCACTCTCCTGGATGGAGATCGTGTCTGCTGAGGAAGTCTGCTTCCCAGTTGTCCACTCCCGGAATGAAGACAGCTGACAGAGCGCTTAAGTGATTTTCCGCCCAGCGAAGAATCCTGGTGGCTTCCGCCATTGCCACTCTGCTCCTTGTCCCGCCTTGGCGGTTTACATGAGCCACGGCTGTGACGTTGTCTGATTGAATCAGAACCGGTAGGTCGCGAAGAAGATTCTCCGCTTGTCGAAGGCCATTGTATATGGCCCTCAATTCCAGTACGTTGATGTGTAGACAAGCCTCCTGGCTTTACCACAGTCCCTGAAAATGTCTTCCTTGTGTGACTGCTCCCCATCCTCGGAGGCTCGCATCCGTGGTCATCAGAACCCAGTCTTGAATGCCGAACCTGCGACCCTCGAGAAGGTGAGCACTCTGCAGTCACCACAGTAGAGAGACCCTGAACCTGGTGGACAGGCTTATTTACTGATGCATTTGTAGATGGGACCCCGACCACTTGTCAAGAAGGTCGAATTGAAATGTCATCGCATAGAACCTGCCGAAGGGGATGGCCTCGTAGGCCGCCACCATTTTTCCCAGTACTCGAGTGCATTGATGGACTGACACTCTTTTTGGTTGATGTTGTAGCACTCTCAGGGAGAGCGACACGCTCTTCTGCAATTGATCTCTCGATCTCGCTTTTATCAGGAGATCGTCCAAGTACGGGATAATTGTGACTCTCTGCCTGCGCAGGAGCACCATCATTTCCACCATTACCTTGGTGAAAATCCTCGGGCCCGTGGAAAGACCAAACGGCAACGTCTGAAACTGGTAATGACAGTCCTGTACAGCGAATCTCAGGTACGCCTGATGAGGAGGATAAATGGGGACATGAAGGTATGCATCATTTATGTCTAGTGACACCATAAAATCCCCCCCCTTTCCAGGCTGGAGATAACTGCCTGGAGCGATTCCATCTTGAATTTGAACTTTTTCAAGAACAGGTTTATGGATTTTAGATTCAGAATGGGTCTGACCGATCCATCCGGTTTCGGGACCAAACACAGGGTTGAATAGTACCCTTTTCCCTGTTGGACCAGGGGAACCTTGATAATCACTTGCTGTTGATACAGCTTTTGAATTGCAGCTAAAACTACTTCCCTCTCTGGGGGAGAAGCTGGCAAAGCCGACTTGAAAAATCGGCGAGAAGGCACCTCTTCGAATTCCAGTTTGTAGCCTTGGGATATAATTTCCATCGCTCAAGGATCCACGTCTAACAGAACCCAGACCTGGCTGAAGAGTCAAAGACGTGCCCCCACCGGCGCGGACTCCCTCGGTGAAGCCCCAGCGTCATGCGGTGGATTTAGTAGAAGCCGGGGAGGACTTCTGCTCCTGGGAACTAGCCATAGCAGGCACTCTTTTCCCTCTACCCTTACCTCTGGCGAGGAAGGAAGAGCCCCGACCTCTTCTGGACTTATGCGACCGAAAGGACTGCATCTGATATTGTGGTGTTTTCTTTTGCTGTGGGGGAACATAAGGCAAAAAAGAAGATTTACCCACGGTAGCCATGGAAACCAGGTCCGTGAGACCCTCCCAAAATAAGACCTCACCCTTGTAAGGTAAAACTTCCATATGTCTCTTTGAGTCGGCATCACCCGTCCATTGGCGGGTCCACAGGGCTCACCTAACAGAAATCGCCATGGCGTTGGCTCTTGAACCTAACAGCCCAACGTCTCTCGCAGCGTCTCTCATATATAAGGCTGCGTCTTTAATGTGACCCAAGGTCAATAAAATGCTCTCCCTATCTAGGGTGTCAATGTCAGATGACAAGTTATCTGCCCATGCTTCTACTGAGCTACATACCCATGCCGACGCTACTGCCGGTCTCAGCAAGGCACCCGTATGTGTATAAACTGATTTTAAGGTAGTTTCCTGTCTGCGATCAGCAGGAACCTTGAGGGCTGCCGTGTCCGGAGAAGGTAGAGCCACCTTTTTGGACAAGCGCGTTAAAGCCTTGTCCACCCTGGGCGAGGATTCCCACCGTAACCTGTCCTGCGCGGGGAAAGGGTACGCCATAAGAATTCTCTTGGGAATCTGCAGTTTCTTGTCTGGAGTTTCCAAGCCTTTTCAAATAAAGCGTTCAGCTCATGAGATGGGGGAAACGTTACCTCAGGTTTCTTTTCCTTTAACATGCATACCCTCGTGTCAGGGACAGAGGGGTCATCTGTGATATACAAAACATCTTATATAGCAATAATCATATAATGAATACTTTTGGCTACCCTTGGGTGTAACCTCGCATCATCGTAATCGACACTGGAGTCAGAATCCGTGTCGGTATCAGTGTCTGCTACGTGGGACAGGGGACGTTTCTGAGACCCTGAAGGGCCCTGTGACACAGCCAAAGCCATGGATTGACTCCCTGTTACTTCCCTGGACTCTGCTTTGTCCAATCTCTTATGTAATAAAGACACATTTGCATTTAATACATTCCACATAGCCAATCAGGTGTCGGCGTTGCCAACACCACAATCATCTGCTCCACCTCCTCCTTAGATAAGCCTTCTGCTTCAGACATGCCGACACACACGTACCGACACCCCCACACACTCAGGGATATATATCTATATGGAGACAGTCCCCCAATAAGGCCCTTAGGAGAGACAGAGAGAGAGTATGCCAGCACACACCCAGCGCCACCGGACCCTGGAATAAAATCCCAGTCAGCACAGCGCTTTTATATTATATATATATATATATATATATATATATATATATATATATATATATATATAATAATACACTCACTGCGCCAAATAAATGTGCCCCCCCCCCACCCACCTCATTTGTGCCCTCTGTACTTGTGTTCAGCAGGGGAGAGTCCAGGCAGCCAGCTTCTCTGCAGCGTGCTGTGGAGAAAATGTCGCTGGTTAGTGCTGGAGGATCAAGCTCCGCCCCCTCAACGGCGGGCTTCAGTCCCGCTCAAATGTTTATACTGGCGGGGGTTTCTGTAATATACTGCCTCCGCAGTATAAATATATATATATATATATATATATCTATGCCAATGTCCTTAGAAGTTTATGATTGCTGCCCAGGGCACCCCCCCCCTGCACCCATACAGTGCCATCAGTGTGTGTGAATGTGGGAGCAATGGCGCGGCGCGGTACCTCAGTGAAGATCAGAAGTCTTCTGCCGCCTTTGAAGTCTTCTTTCTTTTTATACTCACCAGGCTTCTATCTTCCGACTCTGTGAGGAGGACAGCGGCGCGGCTCCGGGACGAACAACGAGGGTGAGACCTGTGTTCCGACCCTCTGGAGCTAATGGTGTCCAGTAGTCTAAGAAGCAGAGCCTATCATTTAAGTAGGTCTGCTTCTCTCCCCTCAGTCCCACGATGCAGGGAGCCTGTTGCCAGCAGTGCTCCCTGAAAATAAAAAACCTAACAAAAGTCTTTTTCAGAGAAACTCAGTAGAGCTCCCCTGTAATGCACCCAGTCTCCTCTGGGCACAGGATCTAACTGAGGTGTGGAGGAGGGGCATAGGGGGAGGAGCCAGTGCACACCCATTGTAAAGTTCTTTGTAGTGCCCATGTCTCATGCTGAGCCCGTCTATACCCCATGGTCCTTACAGAGTCCCCAGCATCCTCTAGGACGTAAAAGAAATATGTATTAAAGTATATCTTTGTGAAAATCCTATATCAATATAAAACCTGACGCACCAAGCCCCCCCAGGTTATAGAATATAGGGATAGCAAGTTGAGTGAAAGACACGAAATGGACACCACTCAGCTATCTAATGCACACACAGATAGTAATAACCTCTGCATTGTACAAACTGTGACTAACAATAATACTGCACTGGACTAGATTATATATATAGCTATATAGTCAATAGATATAACACTGCACAGTAAGAACTGGATGTATATCACAGGGTAATTGTACTAGAAAACCCTGACTAAATGCACTCTTTCTTAACTAGCACTGTCTAAAAAGGCAGGTAGAATACTTAAGTGTCATGTAAAATCACAGCACTGACAACCAGGCGGCTTTACACAGGAGGATTTACCCAAGCAGTCCCAGGAACAGTGAAGCTGAGAGATAATGGCGCCCAAACACAGAGGGAGTGAGGGAGAGACAGATATGCAGCTCCAGGGCAGAAACATTTGCGGGAAATGGCGCCCTGGGGCTGGGGGAGGGGCTTCAGGTCGAAGCCTTATCCCCCTGCTGGCAAAACCACCAGGTACTGTGGGCTACTGAAAATGGTTTAGAGAGAAAACCTGACTTGCACCCATGCCCTGGTGATCTAGTGGGATCGCCTGTACTGCTACAGTGTTCACCGCCAGTGCGCGCGGCCCGCCTCCCACTGACCGCGCCGGATCCTCCCGAAGCGCGGCCACGCAATCCCGGAGAGCCCCTGACGTGAAGAAAATCGGAGCCTCCTGCTGTAGTTACCCGGCAACCAGGGCTCGGGAGTGTACAGCGCCGCTGGGGAGAGCTGGAGCTGCAGCAGTGAATGTCTTCTGACATTTACCACTGCTGCTGCCCTTGAAGTCTTCACTTTTTTCTTCAAAAAAAGCTCTTCTTAGGGCTGCCTGGAGCAGCCCCTCTGTTATGTGCCTGCTTACTGCAGCACCAACTACAAAACTGAGCTCTGTGCAGGGAGGCGGGGGTTATAGAGGAGGCGGCGCTGTGCATTCTGGGAACAGTCAACGCTTTGAGCCTGTTGGTGCCTTACATCAAGATACTACTCTACACCCCCCAATGTCTATCCTTGTGGAGGCCAGTGTATCCCGCAGCAGAAAATTGGAATTCCATTTCTTAGGAATTATAAACGTCTTATTGGGCGTAGCCCAAGCCTCTTCCATGATTTCCGTCAGATGATCTGAACCTTGGAAACTCAGTCTTAACTGTTCTGGGATGTTTAAACACAGGTGCCTTGGTTTTTAACACATGCTCTGCTGAATCCTCCAAGGAAAGAATGGCTTTCATTGCTTTAATTAACTCAGCTATATCCACTGAGCTGAGACCTTCCTCCTCCTCTTCGTATGCCGAAGTAGAGGTTATTGAGCTTTCATCCTCCGATGAATCCTCATCTGAAACATGTGTAGCCTGTGAGGATGAAGATTTACTTACCACTGGCTTATCAGTTCGTTTCTTTTGAGAGGCTGCTGCTGGAAGTGATAAACCGCAGGTGGGAAGCTGCATTTAAGGGTTAATCGTGTAACCTATCCCTGGGACAGGAGTTGGAGGAATTATCTGTTCAGTTATACTGGATAATGTCTGTGCACCTGAATCTGCCTTGTATTTTTCAAGAGACCCTGGTGAAAACCAAAACAATTTGCACACAAACCATCCTGAACCAGATCCTGAGAGGTTAACACAGCTTTGCAAGACAAACATGATATGAGTGTTTATGTTGCTGTGAGTGTATCTTCCTCACCTCTGCCACAGCGTACTACACAATTTGTGACTGTAATCACTTCAAGCTTTTTAAAGTCACCTACAATCCAAACCTACCAATGCATTGAGGATCGGAATAGAAAAAACCTGACAGAATATATAGTAAAGTCAGCAATCAAACTAGCAGTCAGTCACATGTTACGCATTAGTATAATAAGCAATATGAGCACACCATCAACTACATTTCAAGTATGTAGGAGAACATATCACTGAATCATGTTTAAACAGATCTACCGTATTCAGATGCATGGCGAAAGAAACAGCAGTAATAGTATACAGACTCAAATGCAATAGGCACTTATCTAACTACTCGTACTCCAAAAGGTAGATAGAGACCTAGTGCTGTATTACCCATACTCAGTAGAGTGGGATACAGGGAGACTCACCTCGCTTCCAGGACCGATCAATACGTTAGCGAACGCTGAGTGGATCCTTACACTACTACTGTACACTGCTGCTCCATGAACCTATAGTGAACACAGACGCTCAGTGAACACAGACGCACTTATCACACCGCCGCCTATTCTGCGACTGGGTCCCCTACGTGTACAGCATCTGAGACGGAAGCGGGAAACAGTTCATGGTGGGAGACTCAGAGGAAACTGGTCATGAACCGGGGGGAGGGGCAACCAGGAGAGCGACCGACTCCCCACTGCTGACATCAACCCTAGGGATTGCGGCCTCATACTATTCCTGGAGCCTCTGATCCCTAAGGCCTAGCGCTGGTGCACCTGAGGTGGCAGCCGCGTCAGCGACTAATTGGTAGCCTCCTCCCAAAACAGTGCGGCTGTGTCCGTAATCCGCTTCTAAGCGGAACCGATGCCTTACCTTCTCCCCGTGCTCCGGCCACAGCCTGGTAACGTCTGCTGGACCTGCTAGTATATCCAACACAGACGCCTGCCGAAACAGCACTGTACTCGTGGGTAAACGTTGTCGCGACCCGGCAGAGAGTTGTTGTAGCGACTCTTTCTAAGGTACGTATAAGACGCTTTTTAGAAAGATCACTCAAGAAAAAGTAGTAAGACTATAAAAATAAAATAAGAAAGCTTAGGGCTGCTAAAACCAGCAGCCCTCTGACCATGGTCCAGCTCCTGCCGCACCTAACAAAAAAATTATTTGCCTGAGCCAGGAGGCGGGGATATATGGATGAGCCCGTTGCATGCTGGGAGGTTGAAAAGCTTTGACCGATCGGTGCAAATCCGCTGTCGCTTCATCATATCCCAATGTTATCTTGTGGATAACTTGTGGACCCTGCCGGAGAAAAAGTAGACATATGACAATAGAATGGTGCACTCACTTCCTGGCAAACCCCAGCTCTGCACCGCTGTCTACACTGCCTGGAGCACTGACATGCGGAAACACCGGAGGATAAATAGGGTTTCTAGGGGAGCACTCATTAGATATACAATACACAACAGAATAGAAAGGCTTGGAGAATTCAACCTGAACACATTTAAAGTATAGACACAATCTAGTAATTTGTCCTTCCATCTGACAGGAATTTTTTAGCGATAAGCAAACACAAAAAAAAAATAGGCAGATAAGATACAGAAGTACTGTATGAAGCACAAGTTAAGTAAGTTTCGCTATGGACTGAGAGGAGTTGTTATTCCACAGCCACAATATCCAAAAAAATTAATCAGACTGACAAGACAATATCTATTTACTGGTTCTGGTATGAATGGTCGACCATGTTAAGGTCGACCACTATTGGTCGACATAGACATGGTCAAGATTGACTAATAGTAGACACGGGGCAGGTCAACACATGAAAAGACTGACATGGATTTTTATTTTTATTTTACTGTTTTTAGTGTAATTTTTTCCGTAACATGACCAGGAACCCCAATTAATGTATCGCGTCCCCTTGCATGGCGAGCGAAGGCAAGGTGCCTCTCTCCGCTACCGCTGCGATTGGCACAGGTTACCGTTCCCAATCGTAGTCCACGTGGATGGTAAACATGAAAAAAAATAAGTAATTTTTTTTAAAGCCATGTCGACCCGTCCTGTGTTAACCACGTCCATGTCAATGTCGAACAATAGTGGTTGACCTAACGAATTAACATGGTCGACCATTCAAACGGATACCCCATTTACTGATGTACTCTGCCATCTTCCCGGTAAGCCACTCACCCAAAGTGCCAAACCGAAGATCTCATGCTCACTTGGCCAAACCTTGGCTCTTGAGCTCTGCAGCAGAATCAAAGCATGTGGCTAACTTTACAAATTTCAGGACATTTTTAAAAACAGGGATTTTAAAAACAATGAATTACACGAGGACAGTAAATAATTACTGGGAAGGGGTGCTGTTCAGAAACAATCCGTAAAATAAAATCAGACGGCACAACACTGCACCATTGGTTTATTGGCACTCAGTCACGTCAGACCTCTGTCTCTGTGGCCAATTATTACCAGATTTACTAACTTCTCAAAAAACAATTTATGGGTCATATTCTAAACCACAACATTTGCATAATGGTGCTGACCCATCAACGTGCAGTAAAGTTACTGCTGCCATGTTTTCCTTTATGACAAACATGTAATAGTATTAAACTAACGTTGGAACCTATGAGTGAATAGTCTGAAACCATTGAAAATGGACTTCGAATGCTACCGTCTGTCGAAAAGATGGCAGTTTTCGACTTTTTTAGGTCGGAAGGGGTTCCGACCTATTCAATATATTCGTCAAGTCGAGGAATTCGACTTGTCAAAAAGCAAGTGGATTGGCGGAATAGCTGCCGATCCACGTGCTTGTGTCAAAAACGGGGCCAAAACCGATAGGTTTTGGCCTCCTTTTCGACCATCTCACTTCGACTTGAAAAAAAGTCGAAGTGAGTGAGATGCGGGAGCAGTGATAAGGAGAGCCGCGGGCAACCAGACAGGGAGAGCAGGAGGATGTCACAGCAGCATCCAACCGGCTCCAGCAAGCGAGACCTTGCTTGCTGGAGCCAGGTGGACGCTGCCGTGAGCGACGACTGTGATGCGGGGTCTTAGAGAGGAAGGGGAGAGTCGCGGGCCGACGAGGGAGAGCAGCACTACAGCGACTTCAATTGAATATACCCCTAATTCTGTATTTATGTAATCTGAATATCATACAATCAATGAGTATAATAAAACACTGTTGTTCTAGGACTTTACCTGGTTGCTATGACGGTAAGTGTGCTTGAAAAGATCATCTTCCAGTTCCATTGCTATACTTTGTCACAATGATACTTTTAGTTTCCTACAGCTCTCATGTCAATCTTTCTGATGTACTTATCGATAAGCCTCTTAACGCTACAATTGCATTGGTGCACGGCCTAGTGGTACAGTGTGGGATGACCTCATATGATGCAACGGAGACGTATTTATACCCAGGATGTAGGTAGGCAAAGGAGCAGCACACTACTATCCTGGAGTTTGTATATGGCTTGCACTGGGACATTAACAGGTTTAGCACTAAAAATCAGCAGGGTTTGTCAGAAACCAAACACAAGGCAGCAGTAGAAAGTTATTTAAGTCCGTAGAAAGGGGAAGTGAAATATTATACAAACAAACAAATAGCAGCGCTGATAAACTTGCTAATACATACGGATTGAGTGAAAAATATTCAATTTAATATAGACGGCAATCATTAGCCTATTAAAACCAACATACACAACTCATAAAAATAATTAAAATGGGTCTCAATTATAATTGCCTCTAATAAACAGTCCGTTCCTATTTAATGAACTGGATAAGCAGATGTATAATGCATAGAAAGAGAGACTGACTGCGCAGTCTACCATCCAACTTTACCAATACCGCTAGAGGTGAAGTCCCTTGGTAGTTTGTTTGTAAGTGTCCTTTCCTTATTTTATCTGCAAGGGTGGAAGTCCAGTTCTGGTCCGGATATAGGCAATAAATTTGGCAAGTGATGACCCAAGGATGTCATCCTTGGGTCATCACTTGCCAAATTTATTGCCTATATCCGGACCAGAACTGGACTTCCACCCTTGCAGATAAAATAAGGAAAGATTTTTTTACATCCTACAACTTCCAACCTAAGGAAAAGGACACCGCAAAGCATTGAGGAATCCGCTTGGACACTTACAAACAAACTACCAAGGGACTTCACCTCTAGCGGTATTGGTAAAGTTGGATGGTAGACTGCGCAGTCAGTCTCTCTTTCTATGCATTATACATCTGCTTATCCAGTTCATTAAATAGGAACGGACTGTTTATTAGAGGCAATTATAATTGAGACCCATTTTAATTATTTTTATGAGTTGTGTATGTTGGTTTTAATAGGCTAATGATTGCCGTCTATATTAAATTGAATATTTTTCACTCAATCCGTATGTATTAGCAAGTTTATCAGCGCTGCTATTTGTTTGTGTTTTGATTTAATTGGGTGTGACTACCCCACTATAATTAGCAGCAGCATTAGAGGTGCAGCAACCTTAAGCGCCCGATCTATTACCTGTTGGTATACAATTTTTTGAAGTGAAATATTATGCCTGTTTTACTTCAACAGGGATTTCAAATCAGTGACCGGATGGACGGGCAATGAAAAAGAAGCTATCTTTCACAATGTAAAAGAGGGTATAGAATAACCTACAGAATTTGGGATATGAAGAACTTCACCTCTGGATATTTCCCAGTTTATCCATAATTCCCCATTAGTTTTGCACCCCTATGACCAAGCAAACTGATGGAGATACATGATGCACTTCTATAAGCCAGCAAACTGAAAAGCGTGAATGTAAGGAGAGCACAAGAATACTCCTGATATATTCCTTACCGGTTCTGTTCTTCTAGCTTTGCTAGCAACACTTCGTCATCTGGACTCAGCTGCACTGGGGAAGACGGAGAAAGTGCTGGTGTAGACAGAGTGGTGGACGACGATGTAGTATATAGTGAAGTTGATGGACTGGCCACCTGACTTGCCATTTGACTGACAGTGTGGGACACCGTGTTCTTCACCCATGAGAGAGTAGAACTCAGTTTTTCTGCAACCTTGTCTGTCGCCACCTGGAAGCAGGAAGGGGAAAACAGATCTGTAGAGGTTTCTCAGTTTGGATTCTGCTTAGGTCTCACATATAAGACTGCAAATGTGTCACTAAAAACAAGATTTTACTTACCGGTAAATCTATTTCTCGTACTCCGTAGTGGATGCTGGGGACTCCGTAAGGACCATGGGGAATAGACGGGCTCCGCAGGATATAGGGCACTTTAAAAAAGCTTTGGATTCTGGGTGTGCACTGGCTCCTCCCTCTGTGTCCCTCCTCTAGACCTCAGTTAGAGAAACTGTGCCCAGAGGATATGAACAGTACGAGGAAAGGATTTTTGTAATCTAAGGGCGAGATTCATACCAGCCACACCAATCACACCGTATAACTTGTGATAAACTACCCAGTTAACAGTATGAACAATTAACATAGCCTCGGTTCAAGACCGACCAACTATAATATAACCCTTTTTAAAGCAATAACTATATACAAGTCTTGCAGAAGAAGTCCGCACTTGGGACGGGCGCCCAGCATCCACTACGAACTACGAGAAATAGATTTACCGGTAAGTAAAATCTTATTTTCTCTAACGTCCTAGTGGATGCTGGGGACTCCGTAAGGACCATGGGGATTATACCAAAGCTCCCAAACGGGCGGGAGAGTGCGGATGACTCTGCAGCACCGAATGAGAGAACTCCAGGTCCTCCTCAGCCAGGGTATCAAACTTATAGAACTTCGCAAAAGTGTTGGAACCTGACCAAGTAGCCGCTCGGCAAAGCTGTAATGCAGAGACCCCTCGGGCAGCCGCCCAAGAAGAGCCCACCTTCCTAGTGGAATGGGCCTAAACCGATTTAAATAATGGCAATCCTGCCGTAGAATGCGCCTGCTGAATCGTGTTACAGATCCAGCGAGCAATAGTCTGCTTTGAAGCAGGAGCGCCAACCTTATTGGCCGCATACAGCACAAACAGAGCTTCCATCTTCCGGATCCTAGCTGTTCTGGTCACATAAATCTTCAAAGCCCTGACCACATCCAGGGACTCAGAATCCTCCAAGTCCCGTGTAGCCACAGGCACGACAATAGGTTGGTTCATATGAAAAGAGGAGACCACCTTGGGCAGAAATTGAGGCCGAGTCCTCAACTCTGCCCTATCCACGTGAAAAATCAGGTATGGGCTTTTGTATGATAAAGCCGCTAATTCCGAAACACGCCTTGCAGAAGCTAAGGCCAACAACATGACCACTTTCCAAGTGAGGCATTTCAACTACACTGTTTTGAGTGGTTCAAACCAAGGTGACTTGAGGAAACTTAATACCACGTTAAGATCCCAAGGCGCCCCCGGAGGCACAAAGGGAGGCTGAATATGCAGCACGCCCTTCACAAAAGTCTGTACTTCAGGAATAGAAGCCAATTCTCTTTGAAAGAAAATGGATAAGGCCGAAATTTGGACCTTTATGGACCCTAATTTTAGGCCCAAATTCACTCCCGTTTGAAGGAAGTGAAGCAAACGGCCCAAATGGAACTCCTCCATAGGAGCAGCTCTGGCCTCACACCAAGAAACATATTTCCGCCATATACGGTGATAATGTTTCGATGTCACATCCTTCCTAGCCTTGATCAGGGTAGGAATAACCTCCTCCGGAATCCCTTTTTCCGCTAGGATCCGGCGTTCAACCGCCATGCCGTCAAACGCAGCCGCGGTAAGTCTTGGAACAGACAGGGCCCCTGCTGCAGCAGGTCCTGCCTTAGAGGAAGAGGCCACGGATCTTCTGTGAGCAACTCTTGCAGATCCGGATACCAAGACCTCCGTGGCCAATCTGGAACAATGAGAATTGCTCTGACCCTTCTTAGTCTTATTAATCTCAACACCTTGGGTATGAGAGGCAGAGGAGGAAACACATAGACCGATCTGAACACCCATGGTGTCACCAGAGCGTCTACCGCTACCGCCTGAGGGTCTCTTAACCTGGTGCAATACCTCTTTAGCTTTTTGTTGAGACGGGACACCATCATGTCTATTTGAGGCAGTTCCCAACGATCCACGATCTGTGTGAAGACTTCTTGATGAAGTCCCCACTCTCCCGGATGCAGGTCGTGCCTGCTGAGGAAGTCCGCCTCCCAGTTGTCCACCCTTGGGATGAACACTGCTGATAGTGCGCTTACATGGCCATCCGCCCAGCGCAGAATCCTGGACGCCTCTGCCATGGCCACTCTGCTCCTTGTGCCGCGCTGGCGGTTTACATGAGCCACTGCCGTGACATTGTCCGACTGAATCAGAACCGGTTTGTTCTGAAGCCATTTCTCCGCCTGGCGTAGGGCGTTGTAAATGGCCCTTAACTCCAGGACATTGATGTGGAGACAAGTCTCTAGGCTTGACCAGAGACCTTGGAAATTTCTTCCCAGTGCAACAGCTCCTTAACCTCGGAGGCTCGCGTCCGTGGTCACCAGGATCCAGTCCTGAATGCAAAACCTGCGACCCTCTAGGAGGTGAGCACTGTGCAGCCACCACAGGAGAGATACCCTGGCCCTGGGAGACAGGGTGATCCGTTTCTGCAAATGTAGATGGGACCCGGACCATTTGTCCAATAGGTCCCATTGGAAGGTCCTCGCATGGAACCTGCCGAAGGGGATGGCCTCGTATGAAGCCACCATCTTCCCCAGAACTTTTGTGCAATGATGCACAGAAACATTTTTTGGCTTTAAAAGGTTCCTGACCAGGGCTATGAGCTCCTGAGCCTTCTCCACCGGAAGAAAAAAAACTCTTTTTTTGTCTGTGTCTAGAATCAGGCCCAAAAAGGTCAGACGCGTTGCAGGCACTAGCTGGGATTTCGGTAAATTGAGAATCCAACCGTGCCTCTGCAACGTCTTCACGGACAGAGACACGCTGTCCAGCAATTTCTCCCGAGATCTCGCCTTTATAAGGAGATCGTCCAAGTACGGGATAATTGTGACCCCCTGCTTGCGCAAGAGCACCATCATTTCCGCCATTACCTTGGTGAAAATTCTCGGGGCCGTGGAAAGACCAAACGGCATCGTCTGAAATTGGTAGTGACAATCCTGTACTGCAAATCTCAGAAACGCCTGGTGAGGGGGGAAAATCGGAACATGAAGGTACGCATCCTTCATGTCCAGGGACACCATCCAATCCCCTCCCTCCAGGCTGGCGATGACCATTCTGAGCAATTCCATCTTCAACCTCTTCAAGTACAGGTTCAGGGATTTTAGATTTAGAATGGGTCTGACCGAACCGTCCGGTTTCGGTACCACAAACAGGGATGAATAATAACCCTCTCCTTGCTGGAGATGAGGAACCTTGATTATCACCTGTTGAATGTACAATTTGTGAATTGCCGCTAACACTAGCTCCCTCTCTGACGGGAAGCTGGCAGAGCCGATTTGAAAAACCGGCGAGGGGGCATGTCTTCGAATTCCAGTCTGTATCCCTGGGAAACAATCTCTATTGCCCAGGGATCCACCTGTGATTGAACCCAGACATGGCTGAAAAGACGAAGACGTGCCCCCACTTGATCTGACTCCCCCCGGAAAGCCCCAGCGTCATGCTGTGGACTTTGCGGAAGCAGGGGAGGACTTCTGCTCCTGGGAACTAGCTGAGTGCAGCCGTTTTTCCTTACCTTTACCTCTGGCAACGAAGGACGATCCTTGTACCTTCTTGTTTTTATTGGAACGAAAGGACTGCATTTGATAATGCGGTACCTTCTTAGAAAGCTGCGGGGGAACATAAGGTAAAAAATTAGATTTACCGGCCGTAGCAGTAGAGACTAGGTCCGAGAGGCCTTCTCCAAACAATTCCTCCCCCTTGTACGGCAATGACTCCATATGCCGCTTCGAGTCGGCGTCTCCCGTCCACTGTCGGGTCCACAAGAGCCGCCTAGCAGAAATAGACATAGCATTTATTCTAGAGCTTAGTAAACAAATGTCTCTCTGAGCATCCCTCATATACAAGGCAGCATCTCTGATATGCTCCATGGTCATTTGGATGGTATCCCTATCTAAGGTGTCAATCTCCGTAGATAAGGAGTCTGCCCATGCCACGACAGCACTACAAACCCAGGCCGAAGCCATGGCCGGCCTAACTATAGTTCCTGAATGTGTGTAAATGTGCTTCAGGGTGATTTCCTGCTTGCGATCAGCAGGATCCTTGAGGGAAGCTGTATCCGGAGAAGGCAGTGCCACCTTCTTGGATAAGCGTGTCAGCGCCTTGTCTACTTTAGGCGCAGATTCCCATCGTATCCGATCCTTCTGTGGAAAAGGATACGCCATGAGAATCCTTTTGGGAACCTGTAGTCTCTGATCTGGAGATTCCCAAGCCTTTTCGCATAATTCGCTTGGCTCAAATGAGGACGGAAACGTGACCTCATGCCTTTTCCCTTTGTACATGTGAACCCTCGTGTCAGGGACAGGGGGTTCTTCCGTGATATGCAAAACCTCCTTTATGGCAATAATCATGTACCTAATACCTTTTGCCACCTTCGGCTGTAATTTTGCATCCTCAGTCGACACTAGAGTCAGTATCTGTGTCGGTATCTGTGTCAGCGACCTGGGATATAAGGCGCTATTGAGACCCTGAAGGTCCTGGCTCCCCAGGGACAGGCACGGGCTGGCTACCTGACTGATCCCTAGCTTCAGCCTTGTCTAATCTTTTATGCAGAAGAATTACTTTTGCATTCAAGACATTTAGCATATCCACCCAGTCCGGTGTCGGCGTTGCCGACGGCGACCTGACATTCAAGCACTCCCCCTCCACATTTATCGAGCCTTCCTCATCAAACATGTCGACACACCCGTACCGATACACTGCACACACCCAGGGAAACTTTTTCTGAAGACAGTATCCCCTGAAAGGCCCTTTGGAGAGACAGAGAGATAGTATGCCAGCACACACCCCAGCGCAACAACCTGGAGACCAACACAGAATGTTTTTCCCCAGCAGCGCTGTATTATATTGTATCCGCCAATTATGTGCCCCCCCCCCCCTCTCTTTTTAAACCCCCTTCACCGTGGGTAAACAGGGGACAGTCCGGGGAGCTTCCTCTCAGCGTTCTGTGGAGAGAGAAATGGCGCTGGTGAGTGCTGAGGGAGAAGCCCCGCCCCCTTGGCGGCGGGCTTCTATCCCGCTCAAAATTGTGAAAAAATAGCAGGGGCTCAATTATATACATGTACAGTGCCCAGCTGTACATGTATATACCTATTTGCCATCCAAGAGGTGTTACTATTGCTGCCCAGAGCGCCCCCCCCTGCGCCCTGCACCCATACAGTGACCGGAGTGTGTGAGGTGATGTGAAGCAATGACGCACAGCTGCAGTGCTTTGCGTTACCTCTGTGAAGCTGAAGGCTTCTGCCGCCTGAGACGTCTTCTTGCTTCTGCTCTTCTGGCTCTGTGGGGAGAACGGCGGCGCGGCTCCGGGGGTGGACGCCCAGGACGAACCTGTGTTCACCCCCTCTGAAGCTAATGGTGTTCAGTAGCCGAGGCAGCAGATCCTATCAGTTAAGTAGGTCTGCCCCTCTCTCCTCAGTCCCTCGATGCAGGGAGCCTGTTGCCAGCAGTGCTCCCTGTAAAAAAGTAAAAATCCAAAACAAAAATGCTTTCTGTAGCAAAGAACTCAAGAGAGCTCCCTGCAGTGCGCCCTTCATCCTCTGGGCACAGGATCTAACTGAGGTTTAGAGGAGGGACATAGAGGGAGGAGCCAGTGCACACCCAGAATCCAAAGCTTTCTTAAAGTGCCCTATCTCCTGCGGAGCCCGTCTATTCCCCATGGTCCTTACGGAGTCCCCAGCATCCACTAGGACGTTAGAGAAAAAGATGTAACGGCATCAAGAATATTGACTACTCAAATGTACATCTTATTAGAAAAATGCAGTTTCTCATCCACACTAAACATATTAAGCACATCTAAAAATTGTTAAACAAATCAGAAAACTTACAGCAACGCAACTTGCAAAGAATAGTATTCAATGGGACATATTACAAAAGCAACAGTGGCAAAAAAAATAAGATTTTAAACCTACCGGTAAATCTATTTCTCCTAGTCCGTAGAGGATGCTGGGGACTCCGTAAGGACCATGGGGTATAGACGGGCTCCGCAGGATAGGGCACTTAAAAAGAACTTTGACTATGGGTGTGCACTGGCTCCTCCCTCTATGCCCCTCCTCCAAACCTCAGTTAGAGAACTGTGCCCAGAGGAGATGGACAATACAAGGCAGGATTTAGAAATCCAAGGGCAAGATTCATACCAGCCCACACCAATCATACCATGTAACCTGGATCATACATAACCAGTTAACCGTATGAACAACAGTAACGGTCCAAGACCGATTTAAACTGTAACATAACCCTTATGTAAGCAACAACTATATACAAGTCTTGCAGAGTTTCCGCACTGGGACAGGCGCCCTGCATCCTCTACGGACTAAGAGAAATAGATTTACCGATAGGTTTAAAATCTTATTTTCTCTTACGTCCTAGAGGATGCTGGGGACTCCGTAAGGACCATGGGGTTTATACCAAAGCATCCAATCGGGCGGGAGAGTGCTTATGATTCTGCAGCACCGACTGAGCAAACGCTAGGTCCTCATCAGCCAGGGTATCAAACTTGTAGAATTTAGCAAAAGTGTTTGACCCCGACCAAGTCGCCGCTCGGCAAAGTTGTAACGCCGAGACGCCTCGGGCAGCCGCCCAAGAAAAGCCCACCTTCCTAGTGGAATGGGCCTTAACCGAATTTGGTATCGGCAATCCAGCCGTAGAGTGAGCCTGCTGAATCGTATTACAGATCCAGCGAGCAATAGTCTGCTTTGAAGCAGGTGCGCCAATCTTATTGGCCGCATACAGGACAAATAGAGCCTCTGTTTTCCCAATTCTAGCCGTCCTGGCTACATAAATCTTTAAGGCCCTGGCTACGTCCAGGGATCTGGAATCCTCCAGGTCACTTGTAGCCACAGGCACCACAATAGGTTGATTCACATGGAATTAAGAAAACACCTTAGGCAACAATTGCGGACGTGTCCTCAATTCAGCTCGATCCACATGAAAAATCAAGTAGGGGCTTTTGTGTGACAAAGCCGCCAATTCTGATACTCGCCTTGCTGATGCCAAGGCCAACAACATGACCACCTTCCAAGTAAGAAATTTCAACTCAACCTTGTTAAGTGGTTCAAACCAGTGTGATTTTAGGAACTGCAACACCACGTTGAGGTCCCACGGTGCCACTGTAGGCACAAAAGGAGGCTGGATGTGTAGCACTCCCTTTACAAACGTCTGGACTTCTGGAAGAGAAGGCAATTCCTTCTGAAAGAAAATCGAGAGGGCCGAAATCTGAACCTTAACAGAGCCTAATTTCAGGCCCATATCCACTCCTGTCTGTAGGAAGTGGAGAAGAAAATCTTCCGTAGGTGCATTCTTGGTCTCACACCAAGCCACATACTTTCGCCAGATACGGTGATAACGCTTAACCGTCACCTCCTTCCTAGCCTTTATTAAAGTAGGGATGACCTCTTCCGGAATCCCCTTTTTCGCTAGGATTCGGCGTTCAACCGCCATGCCGTCAAACGTAACCGCGGTAAGTCCTGAAATACACAGGGCCCCTGTTGCAACAGGTTTTCCCTCAGAGGAAGAGGCCAGGGATCTCCTGTGAGCATCTCTTGTAGATCTGAGTACCAGGCCCTTCGAGGCCAGTCTGGGACAACGAGTATCGTCTGTACTCTTCTTTGCCTTATGATCCTCAACACTTTTGTGATGAGAGGAAGAGGAGGAAACACGTAGACCGATTTGAACACCCACGGTGTTATCAGAGCGTCTACTGCCACTGCCTGAGGGTCCCGAGACCTGGCACAATACCTCCGAAGCTTTTTGTTGAGGCGTGACGCCATCATGGCTATTTGAGGAGTTCCCCAAAGACGTGTTATGTCTGTAAAGACTTCTTGATGTAGTCCCCACTCTCCTGGATGGAGATCGTGTCTGCTGAGGAAGTCTGCTTCCCAGTTGTCCACTCCCGGAATGAAGACAGCCGACAGAACGCTTACATGATTTTCCGCCCAGCGAAGAATCCTGGTGGCTTCCGCCATCGCGACTCTGCTTCTTGTCCCGCCTTGGCGGTTCACATGAGCCACTGCTGTGACATTGTCTGATTGAATCAGAACCGGTAGGTTTCGAAGACTACTCTCCGCTTGTCGAAGGCCGTTGTAAATGGCCCTGAGTTCCAACACATTGATGTGTAGACAGGACTCCTGGTCTGACCAAAGTCCCTGAAATTTTTTTCCCTGTGTGACCGCTCCCCATCCTCGGAGGCTCGCGTCCGTGGTAACCAGGATCCAGTCCTGAATTCTGAACCGGCGACCCTCCAGCAGGTGAGCACTTTGCAACCACCACAGGAGAGACACTCTGGCCCCTGGGGACAGAGTTATTTTCCGATGTAAGTGCAGATGGGACCCGAACCACTTGTCAAGAAGGTCCCATTGAAAAGTCCTTGCATGGAACCTTCCGAAGGAAATGGCCTCGTAAGCCGCCACCATTTTTCCCAGAACTCGAGTGCATTGGTGAACCGACACCCTTTTCGGTTTTAGCAGGTCTCTGACCATGTTCTGGATGTCCTGGGCTCTCTCTATTGGGAGGAAGACCTTCATTTGTTCCGTATCCAGTATCATACCTAGGAACGGTAGTCGAGTTGTCGGAATCAACTGTGACTTCGGTAGATTTAGAATCCAACCATGTTGCTGGAGCACTCTCAGCAATTTCTCCCTTGATCTCGCTTTTATCAGGAGATCGTCCAAGTATGGGATAATTGGGACTCCATGCTTGCGCAGGACCACCATCATTTCCGCCATTAAATTGGTGAAAATCCTCGGGGCTGTGGAAAGTCCAAACGGCAACGTCTGAAATTGGTAATGACAATCCTGTACAGCGAATCTCAGGTATTCCTGATGGGGGGCATATATGGGAACATGAAGGTACGCATCCTTTATGTCCAGAGACACCATAAACTCCCCCTCCTCCATGTTGGCTATTATCGCTCTGAGTGATTCCATTTTGAATTTGAATCTTTTTATGTACAGGTTTAGGGATTTCAGATTCAAAATAGGTCTGACCGAACCGACGCAATGGTCGGTCTTAGCACAGCACCCGTATAAGAATAAATACACTTTAATGTAGTTTCTTGCCTGTGATCTGCAGGGTCCTTAAGGGCTGCTGTGTCAGGAGACGGTAGCGCCACTTTCTTGGACAAGCGCGTCAGGGCCTTGTCCACAGTGGGGGGTGATTCCCAAATCTCCCTGTCCTGCTTAGGGAAGGGGTATGCCATATAAATTCTTTTGGGGATCTGCAGTCTCTTATCCGGAGTCTCCCAAGCTTTTCCAAAGAAATCATTCAATTCATGAGATGTGGGAAAGTTAATAATCTGTTTCTTTTCCTTAAACATGTGTACCCTTGTGTCGGGGACCGAGGGTTCATCCACAATATGCAACACATCCCTTATTGCCACAATCATACACTGAATGGTTTTAGTCACCCTAGGGTGCAATTTTACTTCGTCATAGTCGACACTGGAATCAGAATCCGTGTCGGTAGTAGTGTCTTGTGTTAAGGGACGCTTTTGAGACCCCGACGGGCCCCTTTGAGTCGGTCCAATCCGAGGATTGACCCCCTGATGTCCCCCCTAATTCAGCCTTATCAAGCCTTTTATGTAAAGATGCCACACTTGCATTCAACATATGCCACATGTCCATCCAATCCGGAGTCGGCACAACCGACGGGGACACACCACTCATTAGCTCCACCTCCTCCTTGGTGAAGCCTTCCGCCTCAGACATGTCGACACACACGTACCGACACCCCACACACACAGGGATTAACCTATAAGGGGACAAAACCCCAACCAGGCCCTTAGGAGAGACAGAGTATGCCAGCACACACCAGCGCTTAAAAACACTGGAATATATATACCAGATAGCGCTTTTTATATATATAGCCTTAATTCCCACTCACTGCGTCCAAAGTGCCCCCCTCCTCAGTTTTTCCAGCCTGTGAAGGTTAAGCAGGGTAGAGATCAGGGAGCCAGCTTTTCCTCGTGCAGTTTCTGTGGAGAAAATGAAGCTGGTTAGTGCTGAGGATCAAGCCCCGCCCACCCGACGGCGGGCTTCGGTCCCAGTAAACTTATATAAAAAATGGCGGGGGATTAGTGGATTTACTGTGCCACAGCCTAATCCTGCTTATATTGCCACAAAATGAGGAATATTGCTGCCCAGGGCGCCCCCCCCTGCACCCTTCAGTGCCTGCTTGTGTGTGTGTACTGGAAGCAATGGCGCGCAGTTTACCGCTGCGCGATTACCTCATGAAGATCTGATGTCTCCTGCCGCCTGATGTCTTCTTGCCTTCTCATACTCACCTGGCTTCTATCTTCGGCATCTGTGAGGAGGACGGCAGCGGCGCGGCTCCGGGACGAACCCCAGGTGAGACTTGTGTTCAGACTCCCTCTGAAGCTAATGGTGTCCAGTAGCCTTAGAAACAGTGCCCAACTTGACAAGCCAGCTCTGTTTCTCTCTCCTCAGTCCCACGATGCAGGGAGCCTGTTGCCAACAGGACTCCCTGAAAATAAAAAACCTAACAAAATTCTTTAAAACAGAAAACTCTGGAGAGCTCTCTGCATTGTACCCTTTCTCCTCTGGGCACAAGATCTAACTGAGGTCTGGAGGAGGGGCATAGAGTGAGGAGCCAGTGCACACCCATAGTCAAAGTTCTTTTTAGGTGCCCTATATCCTGCGGAGCCCGTCTATACCCCATGGTCCTTACGGTGTCCCCAGCATCCTCTAGGACGTAAGAGAAATATCCTGCTAATGCTATCCCAATAAGTGTGGATTATTTGGGTGGTATTCATGTGACTGGTGGTCGGGAGACCGACAGTCACATGACCTCCTCTACCATCCCGACCGCTAACTATCCAGATGGTCGTCATGCCGACCAACAGGGACTATTTCCACTCGTGGGTGTCCACGACACCCATAGAGTGGGAATAGAACCCGTGGCGACCGCAGGTCGCCACCGAGCCCGCAGCGTGGCGAGCCCGCAAGGGGCTTGCTGCATTCACCCCTCCCCGACGAAATACCGGCGTCGGTATGCTGCCGGGATCCCGGCGTCGGTCAGGAGACCGCCGGTCAGCCGTACTACACCCGATTATTTTGGGACTGTACAAGCTATTTCCATTAGTCCACTACTACACTCCCAAGTTATTGCAGTTGTAATTACCACTGAATCTCAATAGAGGGCAGTAGGCTAGAGTCTACATCAAATGTTTCAGAGATGATCTGCTGGAATGTGCAAGGTGATACTACAATGTATTATGGCACTTTTCTAGCGGCACAATCCTTTAATTAAGCCTGTCATGTTATAGTGCAGTAAACCATTATCCTGCAGTAATTTGTATTTCAATATACTCAATCCTGCTATAAATTCCAGATCATTGCTTACACATCTGAAGCTCTGATAAGCTCACAAAACATTTCTGAATCTGCAAATTTTAGATTATTAATACAATGTATTTTATATTTAATGGTCTTTTAAATCAGTGTTAGTTGCTCATAGTAAGACCCTAGGAAAAAGATATCACAGCACAAAGTGGCTTTTTGCTTCATTTTAGAGCCCCCAGAGACAATATGAGGGTGATTCAATTGTTTGTAAAGCTGTGATAATTAATGGGTGCCCAATGTTGCAATTCAATTGTTTTGGCCGGTCTGATGCCTCAGTTTGTTGCCAACATGAATGCTCATACAAAAGGCTCTTGATAGTATATTTGTTGCTTCAGGACAATTTTGCACGTACAAGCACTAATACTTGCAATTTTGTAAACAGATGGTTTGAGGTATGCTGAATTGTGACTTAAAGCACTTTTTTCATATAATATTATGGTGTGCTGGTCTTCTGGTTTTACTGAAGTTTTGCTGAAATATACTATATACACACACACACACACTCGTAAGAGCTTACTAATGCTTAGCAAGCTGCAGCAAGACGTCAGCAGCACGAACAGAATGTAAATACACAGTATAGAAAATCTGGAGAGAAACAGCAGCTGAGGTTTGTGCGGTTCTCTAGCAGCTGCAGAGCCACTCCTGCACAGGACTCACTTCTGTAAAATGTGGTTAAACCAGCAATATGTTGTATTATGACACATTTACCCCTATGCCACGCTGCTGAACAGCTGGCACAAATAGGACTACTTTTCCATGTAACTTATTTACATGAAAGAATAAACAGTAGCTAGCGTGACATGCTCCTATGGAAACAAAGAATTTGTTTAGTCTACCCACCTTGTATATAAGGTTTTCTAGGAGAATACAGCGTAAGGTACAGATGAACCCATACAAAAAGCCAGTACGCAGACCTGTGAGGTAACAAACCTGATCCCACCATACACAGCTGACACATCTACTCACGTAACAGTATCATACCCTCCAACTGGACCTTTTTGGCAGGTACAGTACCTTTTTTTATGGTCTGTACCGATTTTAAGCTCTCCAAACGTCCATTGAAAGTATACAAAAAGGGGCGTGACCACACACCCTTTACCCGTGGCCACGCCCCGTTGCATATTTGTACCGATTTTTGTGTGTAAAATGTTGGAGGGTGTGCAGTATGCAAATAGAATTGGCAAAGTAGTAATTAAGAATTTGTGACACACAAAATTATATATTGGTTAAAAGGTGGGGGTTATGTCAATACACAATGATTATGTAAGAGGTCTGTCAAAATGACACATTCTCTTCCCAACAAGGATTTGTGGCTTTACAAAGATCTTTCTTCTTCCCTTGCTGGCTTTGATTTTTCTGATGGATCAGCATATACTTATTCTAGTTCCCTTTTGATGTCCTTTAACCCAAGTTGAAATACCGTATTAGCAGACATCTGTCCAAGTTTCAGCAGCTCATGGACAATACATCACTGCTCAGGACTCGCAGAGATGGTCAGCGACAGTCTACTGTTGTGAAGCAGACAATCTGTGGAAAGGCAGGGATGTTAAGGGGGGATACACACTAGCCGATTTCTGCCCAAAAAATAGATTTCTGTCCAAAAAATAAACGATAACCACATAAATGTAGTTATCGTTAATTTTTACACTGAAATCGTTCACTGTCTATGGGGCTGACATTGGTAAACGATGCACTCTCCCACACGTCGTTCAGCAATCACTAATATTGAGCTGACATGCAGCTCAACCCATCAATGTCAGACTGACCTGCATATCAAGGAATGATGGCGGTAAGGTCACTGATCGTTATCGTTGAACGCCAACGTTCAGTGTGTATGCGCTATATCGTTGAATGCTATATCGTTAAATGATATAGTCGCTAATCGCCAGCATTCCGTCAGCTAGTGTGTACCCGCCTTCAGTCTTGCATTTAAGTTCGGCCTCTGGCCCTACTCTCACCGTCTCATGGCAGGGTATGGTTTTTCCCTTTTAGATCGACCTGGCAAAAACAAGAACTTGTAAAAATCTCGACTATCTTCTCCTTCATTCAGCTATACAGTTTTCCTTTATATTTTATATAACTGATCAATGCACAAAAACTAGCTTACAAACAATTCTATTTCCTTCTAGACCTGTGGTCGCTCTATTTGTCTTGCCAATTCTGCCTTTTGGCTTCCGCTGTATAATTTATTTATTTTTTACTTTTTTTTAATATATAAGCAGTTAAAACCAATATGCTTGAATATATTAAATTTCCACCATTGCATCTAACCGTCCTTCCTCACATAGCCATATAGTCTCCTCCAGTCTCCCACCCGCATACCCATCACTGTAACTTAGCTAATAAAGTGCTAATATTTTGCATAGTAGATTAAAAAACATTTTTTTTATTATATATATATATATATATATATATATATATATATATATATATATATATATATATATATATATATATATATATATATATATATATACACACACACACACATACACACACACACACATATACACATACATATACACACAGCTCAAAAAAATAAAGTGAACACTAAAATAACACAACCTAGATCTGAATGAATGAAATATTCTTACTAAATACTTTGTTCTTTACATAGTTGAATGTGCGGACAACAGAATCACACAAAAATTATCAATGGAAATCAAATTTATTAACCCATGGAGGTCTGGGTTTGGAGTCACACTCAAAATTAAAGTGGAAAAACACACTACAGGCTGATCAAACTTTGATGTAATGTCCTTAAAACAAGTCAAAATGAGGCTCAGTAGTGTGTGTGGCCTCCACGTGCCTGTATGACCTCCCTACAACCCACACAAGTGGCTCAGGTAGTGCAGCTCATCCAGGATGGCACATCAATGCGAGCTGTGGCAAGAAGGTTTGCTGTGTCTGTCAGCGTAGTGTCCAGAGCATGGAGGCGCTACCAGGAGACAGGCCAGTACATCA
This sequence comes from Pseudophryne corroboree, assembly GCF_028390025.1. Taxonomy (NCBI): domain Eukaryota; kingdom Metazoa; phylum Chordata; class Amphibia; order Anura; family Myobatrachidae; genus Pseudophryne; species Pseudophryne corroboree. The sequence continues at coordinate 157,364,081 of NC_086452.1, read as the reverse complement.
GGAGACGTGGAGGAGGCCGTAGGAGGGCAACAACCCAGCAGCAGGACCCCTACCTCCGCCTTTGTGCAAGGAGGAACAGGAGGAGCACTGCCAGAGCCCTGCAAATTGACCCTCAGCAAGCCACAAATGTGCATGCGTCTACTCAAACGATCAGAAACAGACTCCATGAGGGTGGTATGAGGGCCCGAAGTCCACAGGTGGGGGTTGTGCTTACAGCCCAACACCATGCAAGACGTTTGGCATTTGACAGAGAACACCAAGATTGGCAAATTCGCCACTGGCGCCCTGTGCTCTTCACAGATGAAAGCAGGTTCTCACTGAGCACATGTGACAGACGTGACAGAGTCTGGAGACGCCAAGGAGAAAGTTCTGCTGCCTGCAACATCCTCCTGCATGACCGGTTTGGCAGTGGGTCAGTAATGGTGTGGGGTGGCATTTCTTTGGGGGTCCGCACAGCCCTCCATGTGCTCGCCAGAGGTAGCCTGACTGCCATTAGGTACCAAGATGAGATCCTCAGACCCCTTGTGAGACCATATGCTGGTGCAGTTGGCCCTGGGTTCCTCCTAATGCAAGATAATGCTAGACCTCATGTGGCTGGAGTGTGTCAGCAGTTCCTGCAAGATGAAGGCATTGATGCTATGGACTGGCCCGCCTGTTCCCCAGACCTGAATCCAATTGAGCACATCTGGGACATCATGTCTTGCTCCATCCACCAACCACAGACTGTCCAGGAGTTGGCGGATGCTTTAGTCCAGGTCTGGGAGTAGATCCCTCAGGAGACCATCCACCACCTCATCAGGAGCATGACCAGGCGTTGTAGGGAGGTCATACAGGCACGTGGAGGCCACACACACTACTGAGCCTCATTTTGACTTATTTTAAGGACATTACATCAAAGTTGGATCAGCCTGTAGTGTGTTTTTCCACTTTAATTTTGAGTGCGACTCCAGACCTCCATGGGTTAATAAATTTGATTTACATTGATAATTTTTGTGTGATTCTGTTGTCAGCACATTCAACTAGGTAAAGAACAAAGTATTTAATAAGAATATTTCATTCATTCAGATCTAGGATGTATTATTTAAGTGTTCCCATTATTTTTTTGAGATATATATATATATATATATATATATATATATATATATATATATATATATATATATATATATATATATATATATATATATATAATATAAATAAAAAATACATATACATATATATATATATATATATATATATATATCCAAAAAGGTCGCACTCACGTCTTCAGAAAAAACATCAACTGGGGTGTCCACTCCAATGCCAAGGCATTGTAATTATAGAGAAATAATGGAGGCACTCTCCAGATTTTTCAAAATATGCAAAAGGTTCTCATTTTATTGTGATATACGTTACATATTCCACTTGAATGGTATCAATTGATACCATTCAAGTGGAATATGTAACGTATAATAAGAATTTACTTACCGATAATTCTATTTCTCGTAGTCCGTAGTGGATGCTGGGGACTCCGTCAGGACCATGGGGATTAGCGGGCTCCGCAGGAGACAGGGCACATCTAAAAAAGCTTTTAGGTCACATGGTGTGTACTGGCTCCTCCCCCTATGACCCTCCTCCAAGCCTCAGTTAGGTACTGTGCCCGGACGAGCGTACACAATAAGGAAGGATCTTGAATCCCGGGTAAGACTCATACCAGCCACACCAATCACACCGTACAACTTGTGATCTGAACCCAGTTAACAGTATGATAACAAAACGAAGTAGCCTCTGAAAAGATGGCTCACAACAATAGTAATAACCCGATTTTTGTAACAATAACTATGTACAAGCATTGCAGACAATCCGCACTTGGGATGGGCGCCCAGCATCCACTACGGACTACGAGAAATAGAATTATCGGTAAGTAAATTCTTATTTTCTCTAACGTCCTAGTGGATGCTGGGGACTCCGTCAGGACCATGGGGATTATACCAAAGCTCCCAAACGGGCGGGAGAGTGCGGATGACTCTGCAGCACCGAATGAGAGAACTCCAGGTCCTCCTTAGCCAGAGTATCAAATTTGTAAAATTTTACAAACGTGTTCTCCCCTGACCACGTAGCTGCTCGGCAAAGTTGTAATGCCGAGACTCCTCGGGCAGCCGCCCAGGATGAGCCCACCTTCCTTGTGGAATGGGCATCTACATATTTCGGCTGTGGCAGGCCTGCCACAGAATGTGCAAGCTGAATTGTACTACAAATCCAGCGTGCAATAGACTGCTTAGAAGCAGGAGCACCCAGCTTGTTGGGTGCATACAATATAAACAGCAAGTCAGACTTTCTGACTCCAGCCGTCCTAACTATATATATATATATATATATATATATATATATATATATATATATATATATATATATATATATATATATATATATATATTTTTAGGGCCCTGACAACGTCTAGTAACTTGGAGTCCTCCAAGTCCCTAGTAGCCGCAGGCACCACAACAGGTTGTTTCAGGTGAAAACGCTGACACCCCTTTAGGAAGAAACTGGAGACGAGTCCCAGTTCTGCCCTGTTCAAATGGAAAATTTTAATATGGGCTTTTGTAAGACAAAGCCGCCCATTCTGACAATCGCCTGGCCGAGGCCAGGGCTAACACATGGTCACTTCCCATGTGAGATATTGGTCGACAGCATGGTCACTTTCCATGTGAGATATTTCAAATCCACAGATTTGAGCTGTTCAAACCAATATGATTTTAAGAAATCCCAACACTATGTTGAAACCTCACGGTGCCCCTAGAGGCACAAAAAAGCTGTATATGCAATACACCCTTTACAATCTGGACTTCAGGAACTGAAGTCAATTCTTTCTGGAAGAAAATCTACAGGGCCGAAATTTAAATGTTAATGAACCCCAATTTGAGGCCCAAAACACTCCTGTTTTCAGGAAGTGTAGAAATCGACCTAGTTGAATTTCCGTCGTGGAGCCTTCCTGGCCTCACCCACGCAACATATTTTCACCACATGTGGTGATGACGTTGTGCGGTCACCTCCTTCCTGGCTTTGACCAGGGTAGGTATGACCTCTTATGGAATGCCTTTTCCCTTCAGGATCCGGCATTCAACCGCCATGCCGTCAAACGCAGCCGCGGTAAATCTTGGAATAGACATGGTACTTGCTGAAGCAAGTCCCTTCTTAGCTCCCCAGGCCCTTAGTCCTCTGTGAGCATTTCTTGAAGTTCCGGGTACCAAGTCCCTCTTGGCCAATCCGGAGCCACTAGTATAGTTCATACTCCTCTATGTCTTATAATTCTCAATACCTTGGTTATGAGAAACAGAGGAGGGAACACATACACTGACTGGTACACCCACGGTGTTACCAGAACATCCACAGCTATCGCCTGAAGGTCTCATGACCTGGCGGAATACCTGTCCCGTTTTTTGTTCGGGCGGGACGCCATCATGTCCCCCTTTGGTCTTTGCCAACGGTCCACAATCATGTTGAAAAACTTCCCTATGAAGTTTCCACTCTCCCGGGTGGAGGTCATGCCTGCTGAGGAAGTCTGCTTCCCAGTCGTCCACTCCCGGAAAGAACACTGCTGACAGTGCTATCACATGATTTTCCGCCTAGCGAAAAATCCTTGCAGTTTTGTCACTGCCCTCCTGCTTCTTGTGCCGCCCTTTCTGTTTACGTGGGCGACTGCCGTGATGTTATCCCACTGGATCAATACCGGCTGACCTTGAAGCAGAGGTCTAGCTAAGTTTAGAACATTATAAATTTGCTCTAAGCTTATTTATGCGGAGAGAATTCTCCAGACTTAATCACACTTCCCTGGAAATTTTTTTCCCTGTGTGACTGTTCCCCAGCCTCTCAGGCTGGCCTCCGTGGTCACCGGCATCCAATCCTGAATGCCGAATTTGCGGCCCTCTAGAAGATGAGCACTCTGTAATCACCACAGGAGAGACACCCTTGTCCTTGGATATAGGGTTATCCGCTGATGCATCTGAGGATGCGATCCGGACCATTTGTCCAGCAGATCCCACTGAAGAGTTCTTGCGGGAAATCTGCCGAATGGAATTGCTTCGTAATAAGCCACCATTTTTACCAGGACTCTTGTGCAATGATGCACTGACACTTTTCCTGGTTTTAGGAGGATCCCGATTAGCTCGGATAACTCCCTGGCTTTCTCCACTGGGAGAAACACGTTTTTCTGGACTGTGTCCAGAATCATCCCTAGGAACAGTAGACGTGTCGTCGGAAAAAGCTGCGATTTTGGAATATTTAGAATCCCCTCGTGCTGTCGTAGAACTACTTAAGATAGTGCTACTCCGACCTCCAACTGTTCTCTGGACCTTGCCCTTATCAGGAAAGCGTCCATGTTTCTTTTAAGAAAAATCATCATTCCGGTCATTACCTTGGTAAAGACCCGGGGCGCCGTGGACAATCCAAACGGCCGCGTCTGAACTGATAGTGACAGTTCTGTACCAGGAACCTGAAGTACCCTTGGTGAGAAGGGCAAATTTGGACCTGTAGGTAAGCGTCCCTGATATCCAGTGACACCATATCGTCCCCTACTTCCTGGTTCGCTATCACTGCTCCGAGTGACTCCATCTTGATTTGAACGCTTGTATGTAAGTGTTCAAATATTTCAGATCTCACCGAGCCGGTTGGCTTCAGTACCACAATATAGTGTGGAATACTACCCCCTTCCTTGTTGTAAGAAGGGTACTTTGATTATCACCTGCTGGGAATACAGCCTGTGAATTGTGTGAGGGGGAGACGTCTCGAATTTCCAATGTACACCTGGGATATTACATGTAGGATCCCGGAGTTCCCTTGCGAGTGTTGCTGAAACTCTTGAGATGACCCCCTACCGCACCTGAGTCCGCTTGTACGGCCCCAGCGTTATGCTGCGGACTTGGCAGAAGCCGTGAGGAGCTTCTGTTCCTGGGAATGAGCTGCTTGCTGCAGTCTTCTTCCCTTTCCTCTACCCCTGGGCAGATATGACTGGCCTTTGCCCGCCTGCCCGTATGAGGACGAAAGGACTGAGACTGAAAGACTGTGTCCTTTTCTGCCAATATGTGACTCGGGGTAACAAAAGGTGGATTTTTCAGCTGTTGCCATGGCCACCAGGTCCAATGGACCGCCCCTTTATACGGCAATACTTCCATATGCCGTCTGGAATCTGCCTCACCCGACCACTGTCGTGTCTTCGTCTGGCAGATATGTACATCACATTTACTCTTGATGCCAGAATGCAAATATGCCTCTGCGCATCACGCATATATAGAAATGCATCCTTAAAATGCTCTATAGACAATAAAATCCTGTCCCTGTCAAGGGTATCAAAATTTTCAGTCAGGAAATCCGACCAAGCCCCCTCAGCGCTGCACATCCAGGCTGAGGCGATTGCTGGTCGTAGTATAACACCAGTATGTGTGTATATACTGTTATGATATTTTCCAGCTTCCTATCAGCTGGCTCCTTGAGGGCGGCCGTATCTGGAAACGGTAACGCCATGTTTTTTATAAGCGTGTGAGCGCCTTAACCACCCTAAGGTGTGTTTTCCAACTCGCCCTTACTTCTGGCGGGAAAAGGGTATACCGCCCATAACTTTCTATCGGAGGAACCACACGTATCATCACACACTTCATTTAATTTATCTGATTCAGGCAAAACTACAAGTAGTTTATTCCCACCCTACAAAATACCCTTATTTGTGGTACTTGTGGTATCAGAAATATGTAACACCTCCTTCATTGCCCTTAACATGTAACTTGTGGCCCTAAAGGAAAAATACGTTTGTTTCTTCACCGTCGACACTGGGGTCAGTGTCCGCGTCAGTGTCTGTCGACCGACTGAGGTAAATGGGCGTTTTTACAAGCCCCTGACGGTGTCTGAGACGCCTGGACCGATACTAATTTGTCCGCCGGCTGTCTCATGTCGTCAACCGGCTTGCAGCGTGTTGACATTATCACGTAATTCCCTAAATAAGCCATCCATTCCGGTGTCGACTCCCTAGAGAGTGACATCACCATTACAGGCAATTTTCTCCGTCTCCTCACCAACATTTTCCTCATACATGTCGACATACACGTACCGACCTACTGCACACACACAGGGAATGCTCTGATAGAGGACAGGACCCACTAGCCCTTTGGGGAGACAGAGGGAGAGTTTGCCAGCACACACCAAAAACGCCATAATGTATATAACAACCCTAGAAGGTGTTGTTTCTATATATATGCGCTCTTAATATATAATTATATCGCCAATTTATGCCCCCCTTCTCTTTAACCCTGTTTCTGTAGTGCAGGGGAGAGTGGGAGCCTTCCTCACCAGCGGAGCTGGTCAGGAAAATGGCGCTGAGTGCTGAGGAGAATAAGCTCCGCCCCTTTCTCGGCGGGTTTTTCTCCCGGTTATTAGGAAAACTGGCCTGGGTTAAATACATACATATAGCCTTAATGGCTATATGTGATGTATTTATTTGCCTCTAAGGTAATCTACATTGCTGCCCAGGGCGCCCCCAGCAGCGCCCTGCACCCTCCGTGACCGAGATCAGTGAGCCGTGTAGCAACAATGGCGCACAGCTGCAGTGCTGTGCGCTACCTTCATGAAGACTGAGAAGTCTTCTGCCGCCTGTTTCCGGACCTCCGTTCTGCCGTTCTTCAGCGTCTGTAAGGGGGATCGGCGGCGCGGCTCCGGGACGAACCCCAGGCTGACCTGTGTTCCGACTCCCTCTGGAGCTCAGTGTCCAGTAGCCTAAGACTTCAATCCTCCTGCACGCAGGTGAGTTGCAAGTCTCTCCCCTAAGTCCCTCGTTGCAGTGATCCTGTCGCCAGCAGGAATCACTGATTAGAAACCTAAAAAAAAACTTTTCTAAACAGCTCTTTAAGAGAGCCACCTAGATTGCACCCTCTCGGACGGGCACAAAAACCTAACTGAGGCTTGGAGGAGGGTCATAGGGGGAGGAGCCAGTACACACCATGTGACCTAAAAGCTTTTTTAGATGTGCCCTGTCTCCTGCGGAGCCCGCTAATCCCCATGGTCCTGACGGAGTCCCCAGCATCCACTAGGACGTTAGAGAAATCACAATAAAATGAGAACCTTTTGCATATTTTGAAAAATCTGGAGAGTGCCTCCATTATTTCTCTCATATATATATATATATATATATATATATATATATATATATATATATATATATATATATATATATATATATATATATATATATATATATATATATATTATATATATTATATATATATTATATATATATATAAATACCAATTAACTCCGGCACTCCAGACGTCCCTTGGGACCTGCTTGCTGCGGTGCCTTCCTCCAGGGGGTTACCCCAATGCACAGAGGAGAATATATATATATATATATATATATATATATATATATATATATATATATATATATATATATATATATATATATATATATATATATATATATATATATAACTTTAAATTACCTACCGGTAAATCCTTTTCCCGTAGTCCATAGAGGATGATGGGGTCCACATTAGTACCATGGGGTATAGACGGGTCCACTAGGAGCCATGGGCACCTTAAGAGTTTAAATAGTGTGGGCTGGCTCCTCCCTCTATGCCCCTCCTACCAGATTAAGTCTAAAAAATGTGCCAGAGGAGACGAACATACTTCGAGAGAAGGAAATACACAGATAGTGGTGAGATTCACACCAGCTCACATGTATAACAAAAGGAAAGCCAAGCTAACCAATTCAGCAACGGTTGAACCAACAAACTGAACCAAGTAACAAAGCAGGAATACTAAGCACTAGGGTGGGCGCCCAGCATCCTCTACGGACTACAAGAAAAGGATTTACCATTAGGTAATTAAAATCCTATTTTCTCTTACATCCTAGAGGATGCTGGGGTCCATTTTAGTACCATGGGAATGTACCAAAGCTCCCAGTACGGGAGGAAGAGTGCCGAAGTACCTGCAGAACAGATTGACCAAACTTTAGGTCCTCAGAGGCCAAAGTATCGAACTTGTAGAACTTAGCAAACGTGTTCGACCCTGACCAAGTTGCTGCTCGGCAAAGCTGTAAAGCCGAGACACCCCGGACAGCCGCCCAGGAAGAACCCACTTTACGAGCAGAGTAGGCCTTAATAGATTTTGGACACGGCAAACCTGCCATAGAATAAGCATGCTGGATCGTGAACCTGATCCAGCAAGAAATTTTCTGCTTAGAAGCAGGCCAGCCAACCTCGTTGGGATCATAAAAGGACAAACTGAGCGTCTGACTTCCTGTGATGAGAAGTTCTCTCCACATATATTTTCAAAGCCCTCACAACATCCAAGGACTTAGAGGGAAATGAGGAGTCAGTAGCCACTGGCACCACAATAGTTTGAATGATATGAAAGGCTGACACAACCTTCGGAAGAAATTGCCGACACGTCCTGAACGCAGCTCTATCCTCATAGAAAATCAAGTAGGGGCTCTTGCATGACAATGCCCCCAATTCCGACACACGTCTAGCAGACGCCAAAGTCAACAGTGTGACTGCTTTCCAAGAAACTTGACATCAACCTCCTGTAAAGTCTCGAACCAATCTGATTGCAGGAACTGCAGTACCACATTAAGATCCCAAGGTGCCATAGGTGGCACAAAGGGTGGTTGAATATGCAGAACCCCTTTCAAGAATGTCTGAACTTAAGGAAGAGCAGCCAATTGTTTCTGGAAGAAAATGGACAATGCCGAAATCTGGACATTTATGGAGCCCAAGCTTAGGCCGACATCCACACCTGCTTGCAGAAAGAGGAGAAACCGTCCCAGTTTAAACTCCACCATAGGAAACTTCTTGGATTCACACCAAGACGCATACTTTTTCCAAATCCGATGATATTTTGACGTTACTCCCTTCCTAACCTATGAATGACCTTTATCGGAATGCTCTTCCGAGCAAAGATCTGGCGTTCAACCTCCTTGCCGTCAAACACAGCCGCAGTAAGCCTTGATAGGCGAACGGCCGCTGTTGCAGATGGTCCCCGCGAAGAGGAAGAGGCCTCGGATCCTCCAGCAGTAATTCCAGAAGATCCGCGTACCAAGCCCTTCTTGGCCAGTCCGGAGCAATGAGGATCGCCTGAAACTCTTTATGAGCTTGAGAATCCTTGGGTTGAGTGGAAGTGGAGGGAACGCACACACTGACTGGAACGTCCACGGAGTTACCAGTGTATCCACCGCCACAGCGTGTGGTCTCTCGACCTGGAACAGTACCTCCAAAGCTTCTTGTTGAGGCGAGAGGCCATCATGTCTATTTGAGGTACACCCCATTGGCTTGTTACCTCTGCGAACACCTCCGGGTGGAGACCGCATTCTCCTGGATGGAGATAGTGTCTGCTGAGGGAGTCCGCTTCCCAGTTGTCCACTCCCGGAATGAAGATTGCTGACAGCGCCACCGCGTGCTTTTCTACCCAGAGGAGGATTTGTGTTACCTCAGACATCGCAGCTCTGCTCATTGTTCCGCCCTGCCTGTTTGGGATCGGTATGAAATACCCCCAATCAAAATCCCGACGGACCAAATGCCGACAAGGTCAAATGCCGACAAGGTTTTTTCATTGTTTTTTATGTGTATGTCGACATGGACACCATATAAGTGTACCGCGTCCCCTCGCATGGCTCTCTGCGCTCACCATGCTTCAGGCTCGGCTAACTATTATATTCCCCCTCCAGGCCCACTGGGATGGTAAAGTATGAACAAGTCGGTTTCAATTTAAAAAAAAAAAACATGAAAAACTAATGTCGGCATTTTGACATGTCGGCATTTTACATGTCTGTATTATAAATGTTGGTATTTTGTCCATGTCAGGATTTTGACCGTCGGTCAATTGCCGTCGGGATTTCGACCGTCCTTTTTATGTAGTACACCACTGTGACGTTGTCCGACTGAACCTGAATGGCTTGATCTTGCAGAAGAGGTGCCGCTTGTAGAAGGGCGGTGTAAATGTCCCTCAGTTCCAGAACGTTTATTGGAAGGAGAGATTCCTGACTAGACCACCTTCCTTGGAAGTTTTCTCCTTGGGTGACTGCTCCCCAACCTCTCCGAGACTTGCATCCGTGGTTAGAAGGATCCAATTCTGAATCCCGAACCTGTGGCCTTCGAGTAGGTGAGAAGCTTGCAGCCACCAGGAGTGAAATTCTGGCTTTCGTTGACAAGCGTATCCATTGGTGCATGTGAAGATGTGATCCCGACCATTTGTCCAGGAGATCCAGTTGGAAGAACCTCGCATGGAATCTTCCGTACTGAAGAGCCTCGTAAGATGCAACCATCTTCCCCAGAACGCGAATGCACTGATGAACAGATACACGGGCTGGCTTCAGGAGCTCCCGGACCATTAATTGGATCACCAACGCTTTCTCCGCCGGTAGAAACACCCTCTGCACTTCCGTGTCGAGTATCCTCCCCAGAAAGGGCAGTCTCCTTGTCGGCTCCAAATGTGACTTTGGAAGGTTTAGGATCCACCCATGATCCTGGAGTAGTTGAGTTGAGAGCGCAATACTCAACAACATTTTCTCCTTGGAAGTTGCTTTTATCAGCAGATAGTCCATATATGGAATTATGTTCCCTCCATGTCTGCGGAGGAGAAGCATCATCTCCGCCATGACCTTGGTGAACACCCTCGGTGCTGTGGAGAGGCTAAATGGCAGTGCCTGGAACTGATCGTGACAGTCCAGCAGCGCAAATCTGAGATAAGCTGGTGAGGTGGCCAGATCAGAATGTGAAGGTATGCATCCTTGATATCCAGGGATACCAAGAATTCTCCCTCCTACAGACCTGAGATCACCGCTCTCAGAGACTACATCTTGAATTTGAATTCCCTCAAGTAGGGGGTTCAATGACTTTAGGTTTAATATTGGCCTTACCAAACCGTCCGGTTTCGGTACCACAAACAGGCTTGAGTAATAACCCTTGTGTTGCAGGTGAAGTGGAACTGGAACAATGACATTTGTTTGAACCAATTTTTGAATGGCTTCCTGTAGGATGGCCCTTTCTGTCAGCGAAACTGGTAAGCCTGATTTGAAGAATCTGTGAGGTGGGAGCTCTTGAAATTCCAGCCTGTATCCCTGGACAACAATATCCCAGTGGTCTAGGCATGATGACGCCCAAACGTGACTGAAAGCTTTTAGTCTCGCTCCCACCTGCCCGACCTCCCAGGTGGGAGGTCCACAGTCATGCAGACGATTTTGAGGAAACAGAACCTGGTTTCTGTTCCTGGGAACCTGATGGTGCAGGTTTTCTGGACTTTCCCCGACCTCCTCTAAAGAAGGTGGGAGGGGGGTTTGGATTTTTTAGATTTTGCTGTCCGAAAGGACTGCAGTGTAGGCAAAGGATAAGATTTCCTAGCTGGTGGTGCTGTGGAGGGAAGAAATGTCAACTTACCTACAGTTGCTGTGGAGATCCACGCATCCAATGCATGTCCAAACAGAGCCTGACCTGTGAAGGGTAGGTTCTCCACATTTCTCTTGGATTCTGCATTCGCAGTCCATTGGCGTAGCCAGAGTCCTCTGCGCGCCGAGACCGCCAGAGAAGTAGCCCGTGCATTCAGCATGCCAAGGTCTTTCATGGCCTCCACCATGAACCCCGCAGAATCCTGTATGTGACGTAAGAACAAATCAATGTCACTCCTATCCATAGTATCTAAGTCCTCTAGCAATGTGCCTGACCACTTAACTATGGCTTTAGAAATCCACGCACAAGCAATAGTGGTCCTGAAAGCTACGCCAGTAGCTGTGTATAGTGATTTGAGTGTAGTCTCAATTTTTGGTCAGCCGGCTCTTTCAAAGCGGTTGAACCAGGAACAGGTAAAACCACCTTCTTTGACAACCTAGATACAGAAGCACCAACTATAGGGGAGTTTTCCCACTTTTCTATCCTCTTCAGGAAAAGGGAAAGCAATTAGAACCCTTTTCGGGATCTGGAATTTTTTCTCTGGGTTTTCCCAGGATTTTTCAAACAAAGAGTTTAACTCATTGGTAACCGGAAAGGTAAGCGAGGATTTCTTACTTTCTGTAAAATAAGATTCCTCCACCTGTTCAGGTACGTTCTCAGAAATATGTAAAACATCCATAATGGCTTCAATCATTAGTTGCACCCCTTTAGAAAGGGATGCATCTCCCCTTCACCGTCCCCTGTATCAGAGTCGGTATCAGTGTCAGCTTGCATTATCTGGGCAAGTGTACATTTTGTGGGTATGTAGGTGGGGTTATTGATGAAGTCGTGGGGGCCAAATATTGTAACCCCTCCACAGATTTCCTTAAAAACCGTGTCTCTTTCTCAGTATGTGACATCCTTGTAGAAATCTGGGATATCATTCCCCTTAAAAGAATACACCCAACGGGGTTCGGATTCCAAAGGCTGAGACAGTATATTGCAGTCCTGAGTACATGGAATAGATTAGACTCCTCAGGAGAAGATAAACACTCTGCAGCACAGGACACAGAGGCCTTAGACATGGTAATGTAGGATATACCCACACACACGCAGGAAAATGTCAGATACAGTTTCCCCCACCTTCAGAGAGTCACAGAGTCTAAGGAGCCAGCCACCCAGCGCCCCTGTGGGCACTTATGATAAAAGCCCGGCGCTAACTAACCTTGATAGGTTAATTAGTACTAACAATACACTCCCCTTTGTCTATAACACCCTGGTACCGCAGAGGATAACTGGAGTTATGTGGAGGGTCAGCGCTCCGTCAGCTTCTTCCTTCTATGTCTGCAGGGTGAATAATTGCGCTGGTGAGTGCTGGATCCGCTCTGAGAAGCCCCGCCCCCTGTAATGGCGCGCGGCTTCCCCCACAAATTTGATTATACTGGCCGGAGGTATACTATGCTAACAGCGGGATTAGCCCGTTAGCTTTTTTGACCAGTTTAGGGTGACTGTGCTGGCCCAGGACACCCCTCCAGGCGCCTACACTTAAGTGTTGCTGAGCCTTCATGGAGCGCAGCCTGTCAGAGATGCGCTCCCACTCTTGTGCCGCCATACCCGTCGGTGACCCGCTAACCGGGACGCCAGCGCTGTACTCACCACCTTCTATCTTCTGGCTCTGTTAGAGTGTGGCGGCCGTGCTGCGGGAGTAAGCGGTCGCCTCGTGGGTTTGCGATCATCACCCTCAGGAGCTCAGTGTCCTGTCAGCGGAGATAGATTACCATTAACTTCAAGAGTTAGTTCCTACTTCCCCCCTACCCCCCAAGTCCCACAAAGCCAGAAGGTTGTTGCCAGCAGCCTTCCTGTAACCTAATGCTCTAATAAAACAAAAAACTAAGAAAACTCTTAAGAGCTCCCCTAGCTGTGACCGGTTCCTCCGGGCACATTTTCTAAGCGGAGTCTGGTAGGAGGGGCATAGAGGGAGGAGCCAGCCCACACTATTAATCTCTTAAAGTGCCCATGGCTCCTAGTGGACCAGTCTATACCCCATGGTACTATAATGGACCCCAGCATCCTCTAGTACATAAGAGAAAACAAGTTTAATGGTAAGAACTTACCTTTGTTAAAACTCTTTCTGCGAGGTACACTGGGCTCCACAAGAATAGACATTGGGAGGTGTAGAGTAGGATCTTGATCCGAGGCACCAACAGGCTCAAAGCTTTGACTGTTCCCAGAATGCACAGCGCCGCCTCCTCTATAACCCCGCCTCCCTGCACAGGAGCTCAGTTTTTAGTTAACCAGCCCAATGCAGTAGCAGGAAGAGAGGCGACAACGGTTAGTAGCCACATACACCACACTCTCACGACAGGAGAAGTGTCAGCGGCTAATGCCATACCAACCCAAAGAAGCTAAGTGCGTCAGGGTGGGCGCCTTGTGGAGCCCAGTGTACCTCGCAGAAAGAGATTTAACAACGGTAAGTTCTTACCATAAAACATGTTGTTTTCTGCTGCGGGGTACACTGGGCTCCACAAGGATAGACATAGGGGATGTCCTAAAGCAGTTCCTTATGGGAGGGGACACACTGTAGCGGTCACAAGAACCCGGCGTCCAAAGGAAGCATCCTGGGAAGCGGCAGTATCAAAGGCATAGAACCTTATGAACGTGTTCACAGAGGACCACGTAGCCGCCTTGCACAATTGTTCTAGGGTCGCACCACGGCGGGCCGCCCAAGAAGGTCCAACAGACCGAGTAGAATGGGCCGTAATGGGAGCAGGAGCCGATAGACCAACCCTCACATAAGCATGTGCAATCACCATTCTAATCCATCTGGCCAAAGTTTGCTTGTGAGCAGGCCAGCCCCGTTTGTGAAATCCAAACAGCACAAAGAGAGAATCAGATTTCCTAATAGAAGCAGTTCTCTTCACATAGATACGGAGAGCACGTACCACATCCAAAGACCGATCTTTGGGGGACAGATCAGGAGAAACAAGTGCCAGAACCACAATCTCCTGGTTAAGGTGGAACGCAGAAACCACCTTAGATAAATATCCGGGACGAGTCCTAAGAACCGCCCAGTCACGGTGAAATATCAGATATGGGGAACTACAGGACAAGGCACCCAAATCCGACACTCTTCTAGCTGAAGCAATAGCCACAGAAACACCACCTTAAGGGAAAGCCACTTAAGGTCAGCTGAACCAAGAGGTTCAAACGGAGACTCTTGTAACGCCTCCAAAACCACCGACAAGTCCCAAGGAGCCACAGGCAGGACATAGGGAGGTTAGATACGCAACACACCCTGAGTAAAGGTATGCACATCAGGTAAGGTCGCAATTTTTCTCTGAAACCACACCGACAAGGCAGAAATATGAACCTTGAGGTAGGCCAGACGTAGGCCTAAGTCCAGGCCCTGCTGAAGAACAGCCAACAACTTGGCTATACTAAACTTGGAAGCGTCATAATCGTTAGATGCGCACCAAACAAAGTAAGAATGCCAGACCCTATAGTAAATCCGAGCTGAAGCCGGTGTCCGGGCCCGCAACATAGTTTGAATGACCGCCTCAAAAAACCATTTAGCCCTTAAGACGGAAGCTTCAAGAGCCACGCCGTCAAAGACAGCCGGGCTAGGTCCTGGTAGACACAGGGGTCCTGAACGAGGAGGTCTGGCGTTGTGGAAGTAGAATTGGACGCTCTGACGATAGGCCTTGCAGGTCTGAGAACCAGTGCCGTCTGGGCCACGCTGGAGCTATGAGAAGCAGAATCCCTTTATCTTCCTTGAACTTCCGAATTACCCTGGGCAGGAGTGACACCGGAGGGAACACGTACGGCAGCCGAAACCTCCACGGCACCACCAGCGCATCCACGAATGCTGCTTGAGGATCCCTTGTCCTTGCTCCGAAGTCCGGAACCTTGTGATTGTGTCGAGACGCCATCAGATCTACGTTTGGAAGACCCCACTTTTCTACTAGGAGTTGAAATGTTTCTGGATGGAGGCCCCACTCGCCGGCATGTACGTCCTGACAACTGACAAAGTCCCCTTCCCAATTCAGGACTCCAGGAATGAAGATTGCCGATATGGCCGGTAGATGGCGTTCCGCCCAATGTAGAATCCGTGAGACTTCCTTCATCGCCAGACGGCTTCGAGTGCCGCCTTGATGATTTAGGTAAGCCACTGTGGTGGCGTTGTCCGACAGCACTTGAACAGGACGGTTCTGAATTAAAAGCTGGGCTAGGTTCAATGCATTGAAGACCGCCCGCAATTCCAGAATGTTGATTGAGACGAGGGACTCCTCCTTGGTCCACCGACCCTGAAGGGAGTGTTGCTCCAGCACCGCGCCCCAACCTCGGAGACTGGCATCTGTCGTCAACAGGACCCAGTTGGATATCCAGAAGGGACGGACTCTGCACAATTGTTGGTCCCGGAGTCACCAGAGCAGCGACAGACGGACCTCCGGAGTCAATGAGATCATTTGAGACCTGATCCGGTGAGGCAGGCCGTCCCACTTGGCTAGAATCAGCCTCTGGAGCGGGCTAGAATCAGCCTCTGGAGCGGGCGAGAATGGAATTGAGCATACTCCACCATGTTGAATGCTGATACCATGAGGCCCAGCACCTGCATCGCCGAATGTATCGACACGTGCGGACGAGAAAGGAAGCAATGAATCCTGTCCTGAAGCTTCAGGACTTTCTCCTGACACAAGAACAATCTCTGGTTGTGAGTGTCCAATAGCGCTCCCAGATGCACCATGCTCTGAGCAGGCATCAGGGAGGATTTCTTCCAGTTGATGAGCCACCCGTGGGCTTGTAGAAACCGGACCGTCATATTTAGATGACGTAGGAGAAGTTCTGAGGAATTTGCCAGGATTAACAAGTCGTCCAGATACGGCAGTATCCTGACCCCTTGACGGCGGAGTACCACCGTCATCACCGCCATGACTTTTGTGAAGACTCGCGGAGCCGTTGTTAAACCAAAAGGTAACGCCCGAAACTGGTAATGGAGGTTGCCAATAGCGAAGCTCAGGTATTGCTGATGTGACGCTGCTATAGGAATATGCAGGTAAGCATCCTGTATGTCCAGGGAAACCATGTAGTCCCCAGGTTCCAAGGCCAGAACTATAGAGCGAAGGGTTTCCATACGGAACTTGGAAACCTTCACAAACCTATTCAATGCCTTGAGGTTGAGAATGGGCCGGGAGGACCCATTAGGTTTCGAGACTAGAAACAGCGGAGAATAGTACCCCAGGCCCCTCTGCGCAAGAGGCACCTGTACTACGACTCCTGTATACAGGAGGGTCTGTACCACCGAATGCAGAGTGTTTGCCTTTGTCTGGTCCAACGGGACGTCTGCCTGGCATAATCGATGAGGGGGTCGGTTTCTGAAGGCTATAGCGTAACCTCGAGTGACGACTTCCCGTACCCAGGCATCTGAAGTGGTCTTCAACCATTCCCGGGTATACGCTAGAAGCCGGCTCCCCACCTTGGGATCCCCCAGGCGGAGGCCCGCCCCGTCATGCAGCAGGATTATTGGCCTTGGAAGCTGGCTGACGGGCCGCCCAGGCTCTTTTTGGCTTTGGCTTAGCAGGTTTGGAAGTGCAGGCATGCTTGTTGTACGCCTGACCTTTTGCTTTACCTGAAGGGCAAAAGGAAGTACCTTTAACCTTCGACACAGAAGGAGCGGTACTTGGCAGACAGGCAGTTTTGGCAGTAGCCAAGTCAGCCACTATCTTAGCCAAGTCAGCCACTATCTAAGTCCTTTTTCTAGAGTACAGATCCACAGACCAGGATCTCAGCCACAATATCCAGCGAGCCAGGACTGACGTAGTAGAGGCCTTGGCTGCTAGGATACCGGCATCCTAAGCCGCCTCTTTAATATAGCGAGAAGCTGTGACAATATATGATAAGCATTGTCTAGCATGGTCAAAAGAGATTTCAGCTTCTAACTCAAAGGCCCATGCTTAAATAGCCTCTGCAGCCCATGTTGCTGCAATAGTGGGCCTTTGTGCAGCACCCGTGAGGGTGTAAATCGTTTTAAGACAACCTTCCACACGTTTATCCGTAGGCTCTTTTAGAGACGTGACGGTAGTGACAGGTAGAGCTGAGGAAACCACCATCCTAGTCACATGCGAGTCTACTGGAGGAGGCGTTTTCCAATTCTTAGACAGCTCTGGTGCGAGGGGATAGCGAGCCAGCATCTTCTTTTGAGGCACAAACTTCGTACCCGGGTTTTCCCAGGGTTCCTGACGTATATCTACTAGGTGATCAGAGTGAGGTAAAACTTGTTTAACCACCTTCTGACGCTTGAACCTATCTGGTTTCTTAGGAGGGACGGATGGCTCGGGATCATCCGTAATCTGTAGAATTAACTTAATAGCCTCCAAAAGATCAGGAACATCCACATGTGAACTACCCTCCCCATCAGCAGTATCTGAGTCAGAACCTGTGGGGTCAGTGCAAGTGCCGTCTTCATCAGACGAGGTGTCAGTGACAGCAGTGGATTGTGAGGAGACAAGCGCTCACTTAGAGGACCCCTTGGGCTTAGGAGAGTGATGGTCAGACTTTTTAGTAGTCAGGGACTGGTTCAACTTCTTCAATTGAGCAGATAAATTGTCCGCCCACGGCGGGTTAGCTGCAGGGACCACATACGGTTGTACCGGCATTGGGGTCCCATAGGGGGTGTTAGTTTATTAACTAGCGTATGTAGAAGCGTGGAAAAAGCAGGCCACGGTGGGTCATTATGTACCTCCGTTGCCACAGTCCCACTGGGGGGCAAGGAGCCTCCAGAACCAGAGCCCACAGCTGCTTTATTCCCCTCATAGGGATCTGTGGCTTCAGCAATACCGGCAGTGTGTTCAGCCCCAGAACAGTTACCCTCAGAAGCAGACATGATATAACTTGCAGTATCAGGTAACACAGTACAATTGGCAGCAGCACAATACCTCTTACCCAAACCCCTGCGCAGTGTAGTCAGCAGTAGCAGAGATAAAGGAGAGACATGGTGACTAAATCACAGAGAAAAATACGTATTAAAGTATATCTTTCTGAAAATCCTATATCAATATAAAACCTGACGCACCAAGCCCTCTCACGTTTTAGAATATAGGGATAGCAAGTTGAGTGAAAGACACAAAATGGACACCACTCAGCTATCTAATGCACACACAGATAGTAATATCCTCTGCATTGTACAAACTGTGACTAACAATAATACTGCACTGAACTAGCTTATATATATAGCTATATAGTCAATAGATATAACACTGCACAGTAAGAACTGGATGTATATCACAGGGTAATTGTACTAGAAAACCCTGACTAAATGCACTCTTTCTTAACTAGCACTGTCTAAAAAGGCAGGTAGAATACTTAAGTGTCATGTAAAGTCACAGCACTGACAACCAGGCAGCTTTACACAGGAGGATTTGCCCAAGCAGTCCCAGGAACAGTGAAGCTGAGAGATAATGGCGCTCAGACACTGACAGGGAGTGAGGGAGAGACCGATATGCAGCTCCAGGGCGGGAACATTTGCGGGAAATGGCGCCCTGGGGCTGGGGGAGGGACTTCAGGACTAAGCCTTATCCCCCTGCTGGCAAAACCACCGGGTACTGTGGGCTACTGAAAATGATTTAGAGAGAAAACCTGACCTGCACCCATGCCCTGGTGATCTAGTGGGATCGCCTGTACTGCCACAGTGTCCACCGTCAGCGCGCGCGGCCCGCCTCCCACTGACCGCGCCGGATCGCGATAAAGACCGGGGACCCACTCACCACCTCCCGAAGCGCGGCCACGCGATCCCGGAGAGCCCCCGTCGTGTGTGCCTGACGTGAAGAAAACCGGAGCCTCCTGCTGTAGTTACCCAGCAACCAGGGCTCGGGAGTGTACAGCACCGCTAGGGAAAGCTGGAGCTGCAGCAGTGAATGTCTTCTGACATTTACCACCGCTGCTGCCCTTGTAGTCTTCACTTTTTTCTTCAAAAAAAGCTCTTCTTAGGGCTGCCTGGAGCAGCCCCTCTGGTATGTGCCTGCTTACTGCAGCACCAACTACAAAACTGAGCTCATGTGCAGGGAGGCGGGGTTATAGAGGAGGCGGCGCTGTGCATTCTGGGAACAGTCAAAGCTTTGAGCCTGTTGGTGCCTCGGATCAAGATCCTACTCTACACCCCTATGTCTATCCTTGTGGAGCCCAGTGTACTCCGCAGCAGAAAGGACATTTGTAACATCAGTCTGTAGTTCTATACTAAGCAACATAAATATAGACTTTACCATTCACGTCTGATGATGTTCTTAAACACCAGAGATGTTAAAGATTGCTAGAGAGGTCATAATGAGGATAAATAAAAGTTTAACAAAGCCAGAGACTGAAAAATTAGCGATTAATGACTAATTACATAAACATTTGTTGGACAATTACCAATTTCAGAAATTGCTTCTTCAGTACAAAATAAATAAATAAATAAATAAATAAATAAAAACACACAACAACTCACGAATAACGCTGGCCACACAAGCACTGATCATCATTCCATTTTGCCAACTAGTTACTAGTTAGCCGATAGGTCTTAAGGGCCCCATACACTTGAACGATTATGCCCGATTTCAGCCCGGGTGTTGCTGAATGGGGCATTTTGGCTGTGTATCCGATCCGCGGCCCCGTGAGCATCGCATCGGATCCTCCAGATTGAATGTGCTACACATTCAATCTGGTCCAAACCTGCAGCCGTGGCTGGGATCGGCCAGGATCGCCCAAGATACATTGTATGCAAAAGGGCAGCATACAATGTATCTTGGGTGATCCTGACGCCCGGGAGGCTGCCGGGGTGATCGCCAGATACATGTTAGATGGACATGTCGCAGTAGTGTATGGGGCCCTTTATTTATTCGTCCCAAATGGTTGGAAATGGTCACTTCAACAAGTCAGATCAAGCATGCCCTTTAAAGTCGGTTACCAATGATGCCTCTCAAGAGCAAACGCAGGATTTAGTAAGGGGGGACTGTGTGTGTGTGTGTGTGTGTGTGTGTGTGTGTGTGTGTGTGTGTGTGTGTGTGTGTGTGTGTGTGTGTGTGTGTGTGTGTGTGTGTGGTGATATTCATGTGACCGCCGGTCAGCTGACCGGCAGTCACATGACCTCCTCCACCAGCCCGACAGGTCAGTATCCCGATGGTCGGCATGCCCGCAAGGGGCTTGCTGCACTCGCCCCTCCCCGCCGGGATCCCAGGCGTCAGCAGTACTACCCCCGCGAGAGAGAGAGAGTGTGAGTGTGTGTATATTTTATTTTAAACTGTGATAGTGTAGGACCTGCATGAAGGTGGGGTACCTTGGCGATCGGTTTGCAGGCTTCCGTGCATTGGCCAATTCACTAACTAAAACCCCATCATGTAGTTATTGATGTTGTGAGGATAAGTGGGCTTGCTTTGGCGAGTGCTGAATTTTCTGATATATCTCTCTTACGTCCTAGAGGATGCTGGGGACTCCGTAAGCACCATGGGGAATAGACGGGCTCCGCAGGAGACAGGCACTAAAAAGAACTTTAGGTATGGGTGTGCACTGGCTCCTCCCTCTATGCCCCTCCTCCAGACCTCAGTTTGATACTGTGCCCAGAGGAGACTGGGTGCACTACAGGGAGCTCTCCTGAGTTTCTCTGAAAGAAAGAATTTTGTTAGGTTTTTTTATTTTCAGGGAGCCCTGCTGGCAACAGGTTCCCTGCATCGTGGGACTGAGGAGAGAGAAGCAGACCTACTTAAATGCTAGGCTCTGCTTCTTATGTTACTGGACACCATTAGCTCCAGAGGGAGTCGGAACGCAGGTCTTCCCTCGCTGTTCGTCCCGAAGCCGCGCCGCCGTCTTCCTCACAGAGCCGGAAGATAGAAGCCGGGTGAGTATAAGAAGATAGAAAACTTCAGAGGCGGCAGAAGACTTCTGATCTTCTCAGAGGTAACACGCAGCGCCATTGCTCCCACACACAGCGGCAGGCACTGATGGGTGCAGGGCGGGCTCCCTGGGCAGCAATAATAAACCTCTAGGACTGGCCAGTATAGATATATAGGCTCTGCGGACTGTATATTTAAAACCCCCGCCAGTTTTGAAGAAATCGAGCGGGACCGAAGCCCGCCGCTGAGGGGGCGGAGCTTGATCCCTCAGCACTAACAAGCGCCATTTTCTCCACAACACACCGCTGGGAAGCTGGCTCCCCGGACTCTCCCCTGCTGAACACGGTGACAGAGGGTTTTAAAGAAGGGGGGGGGCACATAATTTGACGCAGTGATTATATAAAGAAAAGCGCTATATATATCTGGGATTTTTCCAGGGTCATTGGCGCTGGGTGTGTGCTGGCATACTCTCTCTCTCTGTCTCTCCAAAGGGCCTTGGTTGGGGAACGGTCTCCAGATTAGAGATTTCCCTGAGTGTGTGGGGTGTCGGTACACGTGTGTCGGCATGCCTGAAGCGGAAGGCTCTTCTAAGGAGGAGGTGGAGCAAATGAGTGGTGTCTCCGTCGGCAACGCCGACACCTGACTGGTTGGATATGTGGAATGTTTTAAATGCAAATGTGAATTTATTACACAAGAGGTTGGACAAAGCGGAGTCCAGGGAATGTACAGGCAGTCAAGCCCTGCCTTTCACTATGACGCAGGGACTTTCTGGGTCTCAGAAGCGCCCACTATCCCAAGTAGTTGACACTGATACCGACACGGATTCTGACTCTAGTGTCGACTATGATGATGCGAAGTTGCTGCCTAAATTGACTAAAAGTATTCATTATATGATTATTGCAATAAAGAATGTGTTGCATATAACAGATGACCCCTCGGTACCTGACACGAGGGTACACATGCTTAAAGAAAAGAAGCCTGGGGTTACTTTTCCCCCTTCTCATGAGCTAAATGAGTTGTTTGAAAGGGCTTGGGTAACTCCAGACAAGAAACTGCAGATTCCCAAGAGGATTCTTATGGCGTATCCTTTCCCGACGAAGGACAAGATACGGTGGGAATCCTCCCCAAGGGTGGACAAAGCGTTGACACGCTTATCCACAAAGGTAGCGCTGCCATCTCAAGATACCGCAGCCCTCAAAGATCCTGCTGCTCGCAGACAGGAGACTACCTTGAAGTCTATTTTACACACATACTGGTACATTACTCAGACCGGCGATAGCGTCGGCTCGGGTTTGTAGCGCTGTAGCAGCGTGGACTGATACCTCATCTGCCGATATTGATACGCTGGATAAGGAAATTGCGATCTCTGCTAGGCGAGCCCTATGGACCCGACAATGGACGGGTGATGCCGACTCGAAGAGGCATTTGGAGGTTTTTGCCTTACAAGGGTGAGGACTTATTTGGGGAAGGTCTCATGGACCTGGTTTCCACAGATACTACAGGTAAATCAACTTTTTTGCCTTATGTTTCCTCACAGCCTAAGAAAACGCCACATTATCAGATGCAGTCCTTTCAGTCGCATAAATCCAAGAGAGTACGGGGATCTTCCTTTCTTGCCAGAGGTAAGGGCAAGGGGAAAAAGCTGCCAACTACAGCTAGTTCCCAGGAGCAGAAGTTCTCCCCGGCTTCTACAAAATCCACCGCACGACGCTGGGGCTCCGCTGAGGGAGTCCGCTCCAGTGGGGGCACGTCTTCGACTTTTCAGCCACGTCTGGGTTCAATCACAGGTGGATCCCTGGGCAATGGACATTGTTTCCCAGGGTTACAAGCTGGAATTCGAAGAGGTGCCTCCTCGCCGGTTTTTCAAATCGGCCCTACTGGCTTCTTCCCCAGAGAGGGAGGTAGTTTTAGCAGCAATTCAAAAATTGTGTCTTCAACAAGTGGTGCTCAAGGTTCCCCTGCTTCAGCAGGGGATGGGGTATTACTCAACCCTGTTTGTGGTCCCGAAACCGGACGGTTCGGTCAGACCCATTCTGAATTTAAAATCCTTAAACCTTTACTTAAAAAGGTTCAAGTTCAAGATGGAATTACTCAGAGCGGTCATCGCCAGCCTGGTAGGGGGGATTATATGGTGTCCCTGGACATAAAGGATGCATACCTTCATGTCCCCATATATCCGCCTCATCAGGCGTTCCTGAGATTTGCTGTACAGGATTGTCATTACCAATTTCAGACTTTTCCTTTTGGGCTTTCCACCGCCCAGAGGAATTTCACCAAGATAATGGCGGAAATTATGGTGCTCCTGCACAAGCAATTATCCCGTACTTGGACGATCTCCTAATAAAAGCGAGATCAAGAGAGCGGTTGCTGAACAGCGTAGCACTCTCCCTGAGGGTGTTGCACCAGCACGGCTGGATTCTCAATCTCCCGAAGTCATAGTTGGTTCCAACGACCCGTTTGCCTATCTTAGGCATGATCCTGGATACAGACCAGAGAAGGGTTTTTCTCCCGATGGAAAAGGCCCAAGAACTCATGAACTTGGTCAGGAACCTCTTGAAGCCAAAAAGGGTGTAGTTGCATCACTGCACTCGAGTTCTGGGAAAGATGGTGGCGTCTTACGAGGCCATTCCATTCGGCAGGTTCCATGCAAGGACTTTTCAGTGGGACCTTCTGGACAAGTGGTCCGGGTCGCATCTACAGATTCATCAGATGATCAGCCTGTCCCCCAGGGCCAGGGTATCTCTCCTGTGGTGGCTGCAAAGTGCTCACCTTCTAGAGGGTCGCAGGTTCGGCATTCAGGACGGGGTTCTGGTAACCATGGACGCGAGCCTCCGAGGATGGGGAGCAGTCACACAGGGAAGAAACTTCCAAGGTCTATGGTCAAGCCAGGAGGCTTGTCTACACATCAACGTACTGGAATTAAGGGCCATATACAACGGCCTTCGTCAAGCGGAGAATTTGCTTCGCGACCTACCAGTTCTGATTCAGTCAGACAACATCACCGCAGTGGCTCATGTAAACCATCAAGGCGGAACAAAGAGCAGAGTGGCAATGGCAGAAGCCACCAGGATTCTTCGCTGGGCGGAAAATCATGTAAGCGCTCTGACGGCAGTCTTCATTCCGGGAGTAGACAACTGGGAAGCAGACTTCCTCAGCAGACACGATCTACATCCAGGAGAGTGGTGACTTCATCAGGAAGCTTTTGCAGAGATTCCAAGTCAGTGGGGACTGCCTCAAATAATAAGATTTTACTCACCGGTAAATCTATTTCTCGTAGTCCGTAGTGGATGCTGGGAACTCCGAAAGGACCATGGGGAATAGCGGCTCCGCATGAGACTGGGCACAACTAAAAGAAAGCTTTTAGACTACCTGGTGTGCACTGGTTCCGCCCACTATGACCCTCCTCCAAGCCTCAGTTAGGATACTGTGCCCGGAAGAGCTGACACAATAAGGAAGAATTTTGAATCCCGGGTAAGACTCATACCAGCCACACCAATCACACCGTATAACTCGTGATACCATATCCAGTTAACAGTATGAAACATAACTGAGCCTCTCAACAGATGGCTCATAACAATAACCCTTTAGTTAACAATAACTATGTACAATTATTGCAGACAATCCGCACTTGGGATGGGCGCCCAGCATCCACTACGGACTACGAGAAATAGATTTACCGGTGAGTAAAATCTTATTTTCTCTAACGTCCTAGTGGATGCTGGGAACTCCGAAAGGACCATGGGGATTATACCAAAGCTCCCAAACGGGCGGGAGAGTGCGGATGACTCCGCAGCACCGAATGAGAGAACTCAAGGTCCTCCTCAGCCAGGGTATCAAATTTGTAGAATTTAGCAAACGAGTTTGCCCCTGACCAAGTTGCAGCTCGGCAAAGTTGTAAAGCCGAGACCCCTCGGGCAGCCGCCCAAGATGAGCCCACTTTCCTCGTGGAATGGGCTGTTATTGATTTAGGATGCGGCAATCCAGCCGCAGAATGCTCCAGCTGAATTGTGCTACAAATTCAGCGAGCAATAGTCTGCTTAGAAGCAGGAGCACCTATTTTGATGGGTGCCTACAGGATAAAAAGCGAGTCAGTTTTCCTGACTCCAGCCGTCCTGGAAATATAAATTTTTAAGGCCCTGACTACGTCCAGTAACTTGGAATCTTCCAAGTCCCTAGAAGCCGCAGGCACTACAATAGGTTGGTTCAAGTGAAAAACTGATACCCCTTAGGGAGAAACTGGGGACGAGTCCTCAATTCTGCCCTATCCATATGGAAAAATCAGATAAGGGCTTTTACATGACAAAGCCGCCAATTCTGACACACGCCTGGCCGAAGCCAAGGCCAATAACATGACCACTTTCCACGTGAGATATTTCAAATCCACAGTTTTAAGTGGCTCAAACCAATGTGATTTTAAGAAACTCAACACCACGTTGAGATCCCAAGGTGCCACAGGAGGCACAAAAGGGGGGCTGAATATGTAGCACTCCTTTTACAAATGTCTGAACTCCAGGCAGTGAAGCCAGTTCTTTCTGGAAGAAAATCGACAGAGCCGAAATCTGGACCTTAATGGAACCCAAGTTTAGGCCCATAGTCACTCCTGACTGTAGGAAGTGCAGAAAACGACCCAGCTGAAATTCCTCTGTTGGGGCCTTCCTGGCCTCACACCACGCAACATATTTTCGCCAAATACGGTGATAATGGTTTGCGGTTACTTCATTCCTGGCTTTTATCAGCGTAGGAATGACTTCCTCCCGAATGCCCTTTTCCTTTAGGATCCGGAATTCAACCGCCATGCCGTCAAACGCAGCAAGTCTTGGAACAGACAGGGCCCCTGCTGTAGCAGATCCTGTCTGAGCGGTAGAGGCTATGGGTCCTCTGATATCATTTCTTGAAGTTCTGGGTACCAAGCTCTTCTTGGCCCATCCGGAACCACGAGTATCGTTCTTACTCCTCGTTTTCTTATTATTCTCAGTACCTTTGGTATGAGAGGCAGAGGAGGGAATACATAAACCGACTGGTACACCCACCCACGGTGTCACTAGAGCGTCCACAGCTATTGCCTGAAGGTCCCTTGACCTGGCGCAAAATCTAGTTTTTTGTTTAGGCGGGACGCCATCATGTCCACCTGTGGCCTTTCCCAACGGTTTACCAACAGTTGGAAGACTTCTGGATGAAGTCCCCACTCTCCCGGGTGTAGGTCACGTCTGCTGAGGAAGTCTGCTTCCCAGTTGTCCACTCCCGGAATGAACACTGCTGACAGTGCTAAGACGTGATTTTCCGCCCATCGGAGAATCCTTGTGGCTTCTGCCATCGCCATCCTGCTTCTTGTGCCGCCCTGTCGATTTACATGGGCGACTGCCGTGATGTTGTCTGATTGGATCAGTACCGGCTGGTTTTGAAGCAGAGGCCTTGCCAGACTTAGGGCATTGTAAATGGCCCTAAGTTCCAGAATATTTATGCGTAGGGACGACTCCTGACTTGACCAAAGTCCTTGGAAATTTCTTCCCTGTGTGACTGCCCCCCCAGCCTCGAAGGCTGGCATCCGTGGTTACCAGGACCCAGTCCTGTATCTGTGGCCCTCTTGAAGATGAGCACTCTGCAGCCACCACAGTAGAGATACCCTGGTCCTTGGAGACAGGGTTATCAGCCGATGCATCTGAAGATGCGATCCCGACCACTTGTCCAAGAGGTCCCACTGAAAGGTTCTTGCATGGAACCTGCCGAATGGAATTTTGCTTCGTAAGAAGCTACCATTTTTCCCAGGACTCGTGTGCAGTGATGCACCGATACCTGTTTTGGTTTCAGGAGGTCTCTAACTAGAGATGACGGCTCCTTGGCTTTCTCCTGCGGGAGAAACACTTTTTTCTGTTGTGTGTCCAGAACCATCTCCAGGAACAGTAGGCGTGTGGTAGGAACCAGCTGTGACTTTGGAATGTATAGAATCCATCCGTGCTGTTGTAGCACTTCACGAGATAGTGCTACTCCGACCAACAACTGCTCCTTGGACCTTGCCTTTATAAGGAGATCGTCCAAGTACGGGATAATTAAAACTCCCTTTTTTCGAAGGAGTATCATCATTTCTGCCATTACCTTGGTAAAGACCCTCGGTGCCGTGGACAGTCTAAACGGCAGTGTTTGGAATTGGTAATGGCAAACCTGTATCCCAAATCTGAGGTACTCCTGGTGAGGATGGTAAATGGGGACATGTAGGTAAGCATCCTTGATGTCCAGGGATACCATGTAATCCCCCTCCTCCAGGCTTGCAATAACCGCCCTGAGCGATTCCATCTTGAACTTGAATTTTTTTATGTATGTGTTCAAGGACTTCAAATTTAAAATGGGTCTCACCGAACCGTCCGGTTTCGGTACCACAAACAGTGTGGAATAGTAACCCCGTCCTTGTTGAAGTAGGGGCACCTTGACTATCACCTGCTGGGAATACAGCTTGTGAATTGCCTCTAGCACAGCCTTCCTGCCTGAGGGAGTTGTCGGCAAGGCAGATTTGAGGAAACGGCGGGGGGGAAGACGCCTCGAATTCCAGCTTGTACCCCTGAGATACTACTTGAAGGATCCAGGGATCCACCTTTGAGCGAGCCCACTGATCGCTGAAATTTTTGAGGCGGCCCCCCACCGTACCTGGCTACGCCTGAGGAGCCCCCGCGTCATGCGGTGGACTCAGAGGAAGCGGGGGAAGAATTTTGATTCTGGGAACTGGCTGACTGGTGCAGCTTTTTCCCTCTTCCCCCGTCTCTGTGCAGAAAGGAAGCGCCTTTGACCCGCTTGCTTTTCTGAAGCCGAAAAGACTGTACCTGATAATACAGTGCTTTCTTAGGCTGTGAGGAAACCTGAGGTAAAAAAATTTCTTCCCAGCTGTTGCTGTGGATACGAGGTCCCCTTATAAGGCTCTATGTGCTTTTTAAAGTCAGCATCACCTGTCCAGTGTCGGGTCTCTAATACCCTCCTGAAAGAATGGACATTGCATTCATTTTGGATGCCAGCCGGCAAAATATCCCTCTGTGCATCCCTCATATATAAGACGACATCTTATGTTCGCAAAATAGTATCACTGTTTGACAGGGTTGCAGACCACGCTGCAGCAGCACTATCTGCAGGTCTCAGTCTAGTACCTGAGTGTGTAAATACAGACTTCAGGATAGCCTCCTGCTTTTTATCAGCAGGTATCTTCAAAGTGGCCGTATCCTAAGACGGCAGTGCCACCTTTTTTGACAAACGTGTGAGCGCCTTATCCACCCTAGGGGATATCTCCCAGCGTAACTTATCCTCTGGCGGGAAAGGGTACGCCATCAGTAACTTTTTAGAAATTACCAGTTTCTTATCGGGGGAACCCACGCTTTTTCACACTTCATTCACTCATTTGATGGGGGAACAAAACACTGCCTGCTTTTTCTCCCCAAACATAAAACCCTTTTATAGTGGTACTTGGGTTAATGTCAGAAATGTGTAACACATTTTTTATTGCCGGGATCATGTAACGGATGTTCCTAGTGGATTGTGTATATGTCTCAACCTCGTCAACACTGGAGTCAGACTCCGTGTCGACATCTGTGTCTGCCATCTGAGGGAGCGGGCGTTTTTGAGCCCCTGATGGCCTTTGAGACGCCTAGGCAGGCACGGGCTGAGAAGCCGGCTGTCCCATAGCTGTTACATCATCCAGCCTTTTATGTAAGGAGTTGACACTGTCGGTTTATACCTTCCACCTATCCATCCACTCTGGTGTCGGCCCCACAGGGGGCGACATCACATTCATCGGCATCTGCTCTACCATCACATAAGCCTCCTCATCAAACGTGTCGACACAGCCGTACCGACACACCACACACACCCAGGGAATGCTCTGACTGAGGACAGGACCCCACACAGCCCTTTGGGGAGACAGAGAGAGAGTATGCCAGCACACACCAGAGCGCTATATAATTTAGGGATTAACACTATATTGAGTGAATTTTTCCCAATAGCTGCTTGTATATACAATATTGCGCCTAAATTTAGTGCCCCCCCTCTCTTTTTAACCCTTTGAGCCTGCAAACTACAGGGGAGAGCCTGGGGAGCTGTCTACCAGCTGCACTGTTAAGAGAGAAAATGGCGCCAGTGTGCTGAAGGAGATAGCTCCGCCCCTTTTTCGCTGACTTTTCTCCCGCTTTTTTATGGATTCTGGCAGGGGTATTTATCACATATATAGACTCTGGGGCTATATATTGTGATATATTTGCCAGCCAAGGTGTTTTTATTGCTGCTCAGGGCACCCCCCCCCCCCAGCGCCCTGCACCCTCAGTGACCGGAGTGTGAAGTGTGCATGAGGAGCAATGGCGCACAGCTGCAGTGCTGTGCGCTACCTTGGTGAAGATCGATGTCTTCTGCCGCCGATTTTCCGGACCTCTTCTTGCTTTTGGCTCTGTAAGGGGGGCGGCGGCGCGGCTCCGGGAACGAACACCAAGGCCAGTTCCATGCGGTCGATCCCTCTGGAGCTAATGGTGTCCAGTAGCCTAAGAAGCCCAAGCTAGCTGCAAGCAGGTAGGTTCGCTTCTTCTCCCCTTAGTCCCTCGATGCAGTGAGCCTGTTGCCAGCAGGTCTCACTGTAAAATAAAAAACCTAAAATAAACTTTCTTTCTAGGAGCTCAGGAGAGCCCCTAGTGTGCATCCAGCTCGGCCGGGCACAGAAATCTAACTGAGGCTTGGAGGAGGGTCATAGTGGGAGGAGCCAGTGCTCACCAGGTAGTCTAAAAGCTTTCTTTTAGTTGTGCCCAGTCTCCTGCGGAGCCGCTATTCCCCATGGTCCTTTTGGAGTTCCCAGCATCCACTAGGACGTTAGAGAAAGACATGATGGCGTCACACCTCAACAAGAAACTTCCGAGATATTGCGCCAGGTCAAGGGACCCTGATGCGGTAGCAGTGGACGCCCTGGTGACACCGTGGGTGTTCCAGTCGGTCTATGTGTTCCCTCCTCTTCCTCTTATCTCCAAGATATTGAGAATCATAAGACGAAGAGGAGTACAGACAATTCTCATTGTTCCAGATTGGCCTCGAAGGGCTTGGTATCCGGATCTGCAGGAAATGCTCACAGAAGATCCGTGGCCTCTTTCTCTCAGAGAGGACCTGTTGCAACAGGTGCCCGGTCTGTTCCAGGACTTACCGCGGCTACGTTTGACGGCATGGCGGTTGAACGCCGGATCCTAGCGAAAAAGGGCATTCCGGATGAGGTTATTCCTACTCTGATAAAGGCTAGGAAGGACGTGACAGCAAAACATTATCACCGTATATGGAGGAAGTATGTGTCTTTGTGTGAGTCCAGGAATGCTCCTCCGGAAGAATTCCATCTGGGCCGTTTCCTTCACTTCCTACAGACTGGAGTGAATTTGGGCCTGAAATTAGGCTCCATTAAGGTTCAAATTTCGGCCCTATCCATTTTCTTTCAGAAGGAATTGGCTTCTCTCCCAGACGTCCAGACTTTTGTGAAGGGAGTGCTGCATATCCAGCCTCCTTTTGTGCCTCCTGTGGCACCATGGGACCTTAACATGGTGTTACGGTTCCTTAAGTCTCACTGGTTTGAGCTTCTTCAAACGGTGGAATTAAAGTATCTCACTTGGAAAGTGGTCATGTTGTTGGCCTTGGCATCGGCAAGGCGAGTGTCTGAGTTAGGGGCTTTTATAAGATAAAGCCGCCATCTGATTTTCCATGTGGATAGAGCGGAGTTGTGGACTCGTCCTCAATTTTAGCCTAAGGTGGTTTCCTCTTTTCATATGAACCAACCTATTGTGGTGCCTGTGGCTACGCGGGACTTGGAGGATTCCGAGTCCCTTGATGTGGTTAGGGCATTGAAAATTTATGTAGCCAGAACGGCTCGGGTTAGGAAAACAGAGGCACTGTTTGTCCTGTATGCAGCCAACAAGGTTGGCGCTCCTGCTTCTAAGCAGACTATTGCTCGCTGGATCTGTAACACGATTCAGCAGGCTCATTCTACGGCTGGATTGCCGTTACCAAATTCAGTAAAGGCCCATTCCACTAGGAAGGTGGGTTCTTCTTGGGCGGCTGCCTGAGGTGTCTCAGCATTACAGCTTTGCCGAGCGGCGACTTGGTCCGGTTCAAACACCTTTGCATGCTCAATCGGTGCTGCAGAGTCATCCGCACTCTCCCGCCCGTTTTGGAGCTTTGGTATAATCCCCATGGTCCTTACGGAGTCCCCAGCATCCTCTAGGACGTAAGAGAAAATAAGAATTTAAACCTACCGGTAAATCTTTTTCTCCTAGTCCGTAGAGGATGCTGGGCGCCCGTCCCAGTGCGGACTAAATTCTGCAAGACTTGTATATAGTTTTGGCTTACATAAGGGTTATGTTACAGTTTTGATCAGTATCGGGCTGATGCTGTTTTGTTTCATACTGTTAACTGGTTCGTATATTCCATGTTATACGGTGTGGATGGTGTGGGCTGGTATAAATCTTGCCCTTAGATTAACAAAAATCCTTTCCTCATACTGGCCGTCTCCTCTGGGCACAGTTCTCTAACTGAGGTCTGGAGGAGGGGCATAAAGGGAGTAGCCAGTGCACATCCATATCTAAAGTTCTTTTTAGTGCCCATGTCTCCTGCGGAGCCCATCTATTCCCCATGGTCCTTACGGAGTCCCCAGCATCCTAAATGGACTAGGAGAAAAAGTTTTACTGGTAGGTTTAAAATCTTATTATACATACACACATATATACATACATACATACATACATACACATACATACACGATGGCACCCACGGTCATAAAGGAAACGTGATATTAAATGCTTCTAGGTCTTGGTTTTATTTTAAAAAACTGTCGTCCGGAATCCAAACATTAAAAAGGTCTAGCCTTAAATGTGAATTTATGTGAAAAAAGCAAATTATACTTACCGATAATTTCATTTCTCTGAGGTACTTCATGGCAGCCCTTACTCTTGGGAATTGTATCCTATTCCTAAACTTAGACAGGGAATCCTCTCAACACTTTAGGACCTCCCACCTTGGGTATATAGCCCTGCTCCTCCCCTTCCTCCATTAGTCTTTTGAGTGTCTCCTGTGACCAGGCTATATTTATACTTTACTAAGGGAGGGTATATTGTAGGCTGCCATGAAGTACCTCGGAGAAATGAAATTATCGGTAAGTATAATTTGCTTTTTTCTCCTACACTACTTCATGGCAGCCCTTACTCTTGGGATATACCGACACTCAATATAGGGAGGGCAATAAAAAAATACCACAGACATCTTGTCAATGCTGAAAATTATAATTTGTTTAATTCAACGCTGCATCAAAGACACGTTTTCCAAAGTGTGCCTCAATAACATCCACCGCATAATGACTGGAGAATGTATGCATAGAAGACCATGTGGCTGCTGCACATATATCCTTCGCCGAAAGCCTTGCCTTCTTAGCCCAGGAAGCTGCCATGGCCCTGGTAGAGTGTGCCTTTAGCTGCTCCGGAACCTCCTGACCATTCTGTTTGTAAATAAACGCCAGGAGTTCTGTGATCCATCTGGAGATGGTCTGTTTCGTAGGTTTCACACCCTTCCTTGCACCTGAATATAACACAAACAGGTGTTTCGTCTTACGGAACTCTTTCACTCTGTCCAGATACACTGAAATTGCTCTGATTAGATCCAAACTATGCATTCTCTTCTCCTCCTCATTCTGCGGCTGTGGGTAGAATGATGGTAACACGATGTCCTGATTCAAATGGAAATCTGACACTACTTTGGGCAAAAAATCTGGATTAGTCCTTAACACAAGTCTACCCGGGAGGAAATTAAGGTAGGGCTCCTCCGACCACAGGGCCTGTAGCTCTCCAACTCTTCTGGCTGATGTAATGGCTACCAGGAACACTACTTTCCAAGTTAGAAATTTAACCGAGACGTCCTGCAATGGCTCAAACGGAGACAACATTAATGAATTTAAAACTAAATTCAGATCCCACGGAGCGACCACCGACCTGAAGCGAGGTCTTATCCTTTTAATTGCCTGACAGAACTTCCTCACTAAGCTCTCATCAGATAATCTTCTCTCCAATAGGACACTCAGTGCTGCTATCTGGACCTTGATGGTAGATACCGCCAGTCCCTTCTCAAATCCATCAAACAAGAATTGAAGGACCTGCGATGTCTCTGCTTTCTGTGGGTTAAATCTTGAGCCCGACCAGGAAATGAAAGTTTTCCAGACTCTATAGTAGATCTTAGAGGATACCTTCTTTCTCGACTGAATCAGCAAATTAACAACTTGCTCAGACAACCCTTTATCTCTCAATAATTGCCGTTCAATTTCCATGCCGTCAAATGCAGTTGTCGCAAATTCGGGTGCAGCAATGGACCCTGATGCAACAGGTCCGTTATTAGTGGCAACGTCAAAGGTTCCCCTGCTGCCATCCTCCGTACTGAAGGAAACCACGCTCTCTTCGGCCAATATGGAAGAACTATTATGACCTGCGCCCTCTCTTCTCTGATCTTCCTTAGAATACGTGCAATCATTGGAAACGGAGGAAAAACATATGCTAGTCTGAACCCCCATGGGAGAGAGAAGACATCCACCCCGCTTGATCCTGGGAGATGATATCGGGAGAAGAACAGAGGAACCTTCGTATTGATGTGTGTGGCCATCAGATCCACCTGTGGCTGGCCGAACCTCTGTACAATCTGATTGAACTCTGCGTCGTTCAATTCCCACTCTCCTGGTAACACCTCTTGTCTGCTGAGAAAATCTGCTACATAATAGTCTACTCCGGGAACATGTAGTGCTGATAGGGATTCAAGATGACGTTCCGCCCAATGAAGTATGTTTGATACCTCTTCCATTAATACATGACTTCTGGTGCCTCCTTGCCGATTGAGATAGGCTACCACTGCTACATTGTCTGAAAATATCCTGAGATGTTTCCCCTGTAACTGCTTCTGGAAATATTTCATCGCCTTCCACACAGCTCTCATTTCCCTGTGGTTTGAGGATTATCTTCTCTCCTCGTGGTTCCACCTTCCTTGGCAGTTCTGTTGCAACAGGTGCGCCCCCCAACCTACTGCACTTGCATCTGTTGTTAGAATGAGGAAGTGACGATCCGACAAAGTCGTCTTCCTGTCGACCAGTTCTGTTTCCATCCACCAGCCTAGGGAACGTTTGGCCCCTTGGCCTAACCTTATGCGATGATTCAGTGAATAACGTCTCCGACAATAGCCTAGTATCTCTAGCTGAAGGCCCCTCATCCGCCATCTCGCCCACGGGACCACGTCTATGGAGGAGGCCATCATACCCAAAAGACTCATCCCCTGACGCAAAGTCACACTGTTGCATTCTCTTAGCAAAGAAGCCAGACTCCGAATCTTCGAGCATCTTTCTTCTGAAAGACCTATTGTATAATTGGCAGTATCCACCTGTACTCCGAGAAACTGAATTTCTTGTCTTGGTTCTAGTTGACTTTTCTTCCAATTTATTAACCAGCCATGTTCTTGTAGGATCTGCAGCGTCACTTCTAACGCCATCTTTACTTCCTGTTTTGACTCTCCGCACACTAGTAGATCGTCTAGATATGCCTAAATTGCAATTCTTTGACCTCTTATTACGGTTACCAGTGCCAACAGCACCTTGGTAAATATCCTTGGAGACGACTTCAGACCGAAAGGGAGGCATGTGAACTGAAAATGCTTGCCCAAGACAGAAAACCTCAGGTATCTTCTGTGCCGTGTGTGTACCGGCACATGAAAGTAAGCATCCTTTAGGTCTATGGACGCTAGGAAATCCTCTTTCCTTACCCCTGACAGAATGGATTTCATCGTCTCCATACGAAATTTTATCGTCTTTACATAATTGTTGAGCTGTCTGAGATCTAGTATCGTTCTGAAATCTCCCGACGCCTTTCTTATCAGAAAAAATAAGAATTTACTTACCGATAATTCTATTTCTCATAGTCCGTAGTGGATGCTGGGGACTCCGTAAGGACCATGGGGAATAGCGGCTCCGCAGGAGACTGGGCACATCTAAAGAAAGCTTTAGGACTAACTGGTGTGCACTGGCTCCTCCCCCTATGACCCTCCTCCAAGCCTCAGTTAGGATACTGTGCCCGGACGAGCGTACACAATAAGGAAGGATTTTGAATCCCGGGTAAGACTCATACCAGCCACACCAATCACACCGTATAACCTGTGATCTGAACCCAGTTAACAGCATGATAACAGAGGAGCCTCTGAAAGATGGCTCACAACAATAATAACCCGATTTTTGTAACAATAACTATGTACAAGTATTGCAGACAATCCGCACTTGGGATGGGCACCCAGCATCCACTACGGACTATGAGAAATAGAATTATCGGTAAGTAAATTCTTATTTTCTCTAACGTCCTAAGTGGATGCTGGGGACTCCGTAAGGACCATGGGGATTATACCAAAGCTCCCAAACGGGCGGGAGAGTGCGGATGACTCTGCAGCACCGAATGAGAGAACTCCAGGTCCTCCTCAGCCAGGATATCAATTTTGTAGAATTTTACAAACGTATTTGCTCCTGACCAAGTAGCTGCTCGGCAAAGTTGTAAAGCCGAGACCCCTCGGGCAGCCGCCCAAGATGAGCCCACCTTCCTTGTGGAGTGGGCATTTACAGATTTTTGGCTGTGGCAGGCCTGCCACAGAATGTGCAAGCTGAATTGTACTACAAATCCAACGAGCAATAGTCTGCTTAGAAGCAGGAGCACCCAGCTTGTTGGGTGCACACAGGATAAACAGCGAGTCAGATTTCCTGACTCCAGCCGTCCTGGAAACATATTTTCAGGGCACTGACAACGTCTAGCAACTCGGAGGCCTCCAAGTCCCTAGTAGCCGCAGGCACTACCAATAGGGTGGTTCAGGTGAGACGCTGAAACCACCTTAGGGAGAAACTGAGGACGAGTCCTCAATTCCGCCCTGTCCGAATGGAAAATCAGATAAGGGCTTTTTCAGGATAAAGCCGCCAATTCTGACACGCGCCTGGCCCAGGCCAGGGCCAACAGCATGACCACTTTCCATGTGAGATATTTTAACTCCACAGATTTAAGTGGTTCAAACCAATGTGACTTTTGGAACCAAAAACTACATTGAGATCCCAAAGTGCCACTGGAGGCACAAAAGGAGGCTGTATATGCAGTACCCCTTTTACAAACGTTTGAACTTCAGGGACTGAAGCTAGTTCTTTTTGGAAGAAAATTGACAGGGCCGAAATTTGAACCTTAATGGACCCCAATTTCAGGCCCATAGACACTCCTGTTTGCAGGAAATGTAGGAATCGACCCAGTTGAATTTCCTCCGTCGGGCCTTACTGGCCTCGCACCACGCAACATATTTTCGCCAATTGCGGTGATAATGTTTTTGCGGTTACATCCTTCCTGGCTTTGATCAGGATAGGGATGACTTCATCCGGAATGCCTTTTTTCCTTCAGGATCCGGCGTTCAACCGCCATGCCGTCAAACGCAGCCGCAGTAAGTCTTGGAACAGACAGGGTTCTTGCTGGAGCAGGTCCCTTCTTAGAGGTAGAGGCCACGGATCCTCCGTGAGCATCTCTTGAAGTTCCGGTTACCAAGTCCTTCTTGGCCAATCCGGAGCCACGAATATAGTGCTTTCTCCTCTCCATCTTATCAATCTCAGTACCTTGGGTATGAGAGGCAGAGGAGGGAACACCTACACTGACTGGTACACCCACGGTGTTACCAGAGCGTCTACAACTATTGCCTGAGGGTCTCTTGACCTGGCGCAATACCTGTCGAGTTTTTTAATCATGTGGACGACTTCTGGGTGAAGTCCCCACTCTCCCGGGTGGAGGTCGTGCTGAGGAAGTCTGCTTCCCAGTTGTCCACTCCCGGAATGAATACTGTTGACAGTGCTATCACATGATTTTCCGCCCAGCGAAGAATCCCTGCAGCTTCTGCCATTGCCCTCCTGCTTCTTGTGCCACCCTGTCTGTTTACGTGGGTGACTGCCATGATGTTGTCCGACTGGATCAATACCGGCTGACCTTGAAGCAGAGGTCTTGCTAAGCTTAGAGCATTGTAAATGGCCCTTAGCTTCAGGATATTTATGTGAAGTGATGTATCCAGGCTTGACCCTAAGCCCTGGATATTCCTTCCCTGTGTGACTGCTCCCCAGCCTCGCAGGCTGGCATCCGTGGTCACCAGGACCCAGTCCTGAATGCCGAATCTGCGGCCCTCTAGAAGATGAGCACTCTGCAACCACCACAGGATGGATACCCTTGTCCTTGGTGACAGGGTTATCCGCTGATGCATCTGAAAATGCGACCCGGACCATTTGTCCAGTAGGTTCCACTGGAAAGTTCTTGCGTGGAAACTAACGAATGGGATTGCTTCGTAGGAAGCCACCATTTTTACCCAGAACCCTTGTGCATTGATGCACTGAGACTTGGTTCGATTTTAGGAGGTTCCTGACTAGCTCGGATAACTCCCTGGCTTTCTCTTCCGGGAGAAACACCTTTTTTCTGGACTGTGTCCAGGAACATCCCTAGGAAACAGAAGACAAGTCGTCGGAACCAGCTGCGATTTTGGAATATTGAGAATCCAATCATGCTGCCTCAACACTACCTGAGATAGTGCTACACCGACTTCCAACTGTTCCCTGGATCTTACCCTTATCAGGGAATCGTCCAAGTAAGGGATAACTAAAATTCCCTTCCTTCGAAGGGATATCATTTCGGCCATTACCTTGGTAAAGACCCGGGGTGTCGTGGACCATCCCTACGGCAGCGTCTGAACTGATAGTGACAGTTCTGTACCATAACCTGAGGTACCCTTGGTGAGAAGGGTAAATTTTGACATGAAGGTAAGCATCCTTGATGTCCCGAGACATCATGTAGTCCCCTTCTTCCAGGTTCGCAATCACTGCTCTGAGTGACTCAATCTTGAATTTGAACCTCTGTATGTAAGTGTTCAAAGATTTTACTATTGTGGCTTCGGTACCACAATAGTGTGGAATAATACCCCGTTCCCTGTTGCAGGAGGGGTACCTTGATTATCACCTGCTGGGAATACAGCTTGTGAATGGCTTCCAAAACTGCCTCCCTGTCAGAGGGAGACGTCGGTAAAGCCGACCTTTGGAAACGGCGAGGGGGAGACGTCTCGAATTTCAATATGTACCCTTGAGATATTACCTGGAGGATCCAGGGGTCTACTTGCGAGTGAGCCCTCTGCGCACTGAAATTCATTGAGAACGGGCCCCCACCGTGCCTGAGCTTGTAAGGCCCTAGCGTCATACTGAGGGCTTTGCAGAGGCGGGAAAGGATTTCTGTTCCTGGGAACTGGGTAATCTCTTCAGCCTTTTTTCCTCTCCCTCTGTCACGAGCAGAAAAGAGGAACCTTTTGTCCGCTTGCCAACAAAGGACTGCGCCTGATAATACGGCGTCTTATTTTGAGAGGCGACCTGGGGTACAAACGTGGATTTCCCAGTTGTTGCCATGGCCACCAGGTCTAAAAGACTGACCCCAAATGTCCCCTTTCAAAGGCATTACTTCCAAATGCCGTTTGGAATCCGCATCACCTGACCATTTTACTGGTAGAATTGGACAACGCACTTATACTTGATGCCAGTCGGCAATTATTCCGCTGTGCATCCTGCATATATAGAAATGCATCTTTTAAATGCTCTATAGG
Source organism: Pseudophryne corroboree (assembly GCF_028390025.1). NCBI lineage: Eukaryota > Metazoa > Chordata > Amphibia > Anura > Myobatrachidae > Pseudophryne > Pseudophryne corroboree. The sequence goes on along the minus strand of NC_086452.1, from coordinate 157,325,183 downwards.
CAATAATATACTATCCTTATCTAGGATATCAATATTTCCAGTCAGGGAATCCGACCATGCCAACCCAGCACTGCACCTCCAGGCTGAGGCGATTGCTGGTCGCAGTATAACACCAGTATGTGTGTGAATACATTTTTGGATACCCTCCTGCTTTCTATCAGCAGGATCCTTAAGGGCGGCCATCTCATGAGAGGGTAGAGCCCTTGTTCTTACAAGCGTGTGAGCGCCTTATCCCCCCTAGGGGGTGTTTCCCAACGCACCCTAACCTCTGGCGGGAAAGGGTATACAGCCAATACTTTTTAAGAAATTATCAATTGTTATCGGGGGGAAACCCACGCATCATCACACATTTTATTTCTCAGATTCAGGAAAACTACAGGTAGTTTTTCCCTCACCGAACATAATACCCCTTTTTGGTGGTACTCGTATTATCAGAAATGTATAAAACATTTTCCATTGTCTCAATCATGTAACGTGTGGCCCTACTGGAAATCACGGTTGTCTCTTCACCGTCGACACAGGAGTCAGTATCCGTGTCGGCGTCTGTATCTGCCATCTGAGGTAACGGGCGCTTTAAAGCCCCTGACGGCCTATGAGACGTCTGGACAGGCACAAGCTGAGTAGCCGGCTGTCTCATGTCAACCACTGTTTTTTTATACAGAGCTGACACGGTCACATAATTTTCAACAGTACATCCACTCAGGTGTCGAACCCCTAGGTGGTGACATCACTGTTACAGACACTCTGCTCCGTCTCCACATCATTTTTCTCCTCATACATGTCGACACAAACTTACCGACACAGCACACACACAGGGAATGCTCTGATAGAGGACAGGACCCCACTAGCCCTTTGGGGAGACAGAGGGAGAGTTTGCCAGCACACACCAGAGCGCTATATATATATATATATATATATATACACACAGGGATAACCTTATATAAGTGTTTTTCCCCTTATAGCTGCTGTATAGTTAATACTGCGCCTAATTAGTGCCCCCCTCTCTTTTTTAACCCTTTCTGTAGTGTAGTGACTGCAGGGGAGAGCCAGGGAGCTTCCCTCCAACGGAGCTGTGAGGGAAAATGGCGCTTGTGTGCTGAGGAGATAGGCTCCGCCCCCTTCATGGCAGCCTTTTCTCCCGCTTTTTTTAGGAAAACTGGCAGGGGTGAAATGCATCCATATAGCCCAGGAGCTATATGTGTGATGTATTTCTTTAGCCATATAAGGTTTAAACATGTTGTATTGCGTCTCAGGGCGCTCCCCCCCAGCGCCCTGCACCCTCAGTGACCGGAGTGTGAAGTGTGCTGAGAGCAATGGCGCACAGCTGCAGTGCTGTGCGCTACCTTATTGAAGACAGGAACGTCTTCTGCCGCCGATTTTTCCGGACCTCTTCGCTCTTCTGGCTCTGTAAGGGGGCCGGCGGCGCGGCTCCGGGACCCATCCAGGCTGAACCTGTGATCGTCCCTCTGGAGCTAAATGTCCAGTAGCCAAGAAGCCCAATCCACTCTGCAGTCAGGTGAGTTCGCTTCTTCTCCCCTTAGTCCCACGATGCAGTGAGCCTGTTGCCAGCAGGTCTCACTGAAAATAACAAACCTAAACTAAAACTTTCACTAAGAAGCTCAGGAGAGCCCCTAGTGTGCACCCTTCTCGTCGGGCACAGAAATCTAACTGAGGCTTGGAGGAGGGTCATAGGTGGAGGAGCCAGTGCACACCAGTTAGTCCTAAAGCTTTCTTTAGATGTGCCCAGTCTCCTGCGGAGCCGCTATTCCCCATGGTCCTTACGGAGTCCCCAGCATCCACTTAGGACGTTAGAGAAATTCTGGAATAAAATCCCCTCTTTCTTTCTGAAGGCGGAACAGGCTCTACCGCATTCACCTGGATCAATTTTTCCAAACTGTCTTCCAGAGCCTTTAGTTCCAGACTTGCAGCTGGGCTTCTTGAACTCACAAATTTGTCCCTCTTTGGAACTTCGAAGAACTCTATCCGGTATCCCTGAGATATCACATCCAGTACCCAAGTGTCCTGAATTGAATACTGCCAGAGACTGGCAAACTTCTGGAGCCTGGCTCCCACCGGAAAGGATACCGGAACTCCGCGACAGTCATTGTCTTCGTCCACCTCTCCTATAGGCCTGGCGATAGGACTGCCTATTCGTCCCCGAGGAATACCTTCCCATATAAACTCGCCCTGGCCTATAACTTCTCGCTTCCTTAAATTGTTGCTTAGAAGAAGGAAACGGAAATTTATTCCTCTTGTCCTGAGGCAGCCTCGCTGACTTACCCCCTGACATCTTTTGTATAATAGCCTCAAGCTTATTTCCAAATAATAGGGAACCCTCATACGATAATGACACCAACCGGTTCTTGGAATACATGTCCGCCGACCATGATCTAAGCCACAAAGCTCTTCTAGCCATAACACCTGCCGCCATGGATTTCGCTGCGAAATCTAACACATCCAAAGAAGCTTCGCACAGATACTCTATGCCCTTGAGCATAATACCCAGGCTTCTCTGCAAATATTGCCTTGAGATTTTCTCTTCAACATCTGTGGACAACACTGATCCCTAAACTCTCAAAGCTCTGGAAACAGAAGCAACAGCCACACCGGATCTTAAGGATACTGCCGAGGACATATGTAATTTTTTCAGCGCACTCTCCATACGCTTATCCATGCCATCCTTAAGAACAGCTCCGTCCTCTAACAGAATCGTAGTTTTAGACACCATTTCTGCCACTGCCGCATCAATCTTAGGCACTGTGCACCAGCCCAGAAATTGCTCATCTTCTACCGGAAACATCCGATCCACTCGTTTAATACTTCCAAGTCTCTTATCGATGTTTTGCCACTCCTTAGACACTACATCCTTCAATGCTCTATCCTTTTGCCTATAGTTCATAGTCTTAAATATATTCTTTAAGAGACTGTCAACGAGATCCAAATTAAACTCTCTAACTTCCTCCTTCTCTTCTGACCCAGAACTAGAGGAAACCTGATAATCAGCATACAAAGAGGCTGACTCGTCCTGAGAGTCAATACTAGCCAGGGATCCAGATCTCTTATTTCCCTGCAAATCAGCCAGCTGTTCTCTCGTAAAAGAAGACCTCTTCATCCAGTCCTTCAATTCCTGAATCTGACTGGTTTGACTGGCCTGCTGAATGTCACTCTGTATACAGTCCTCACAGAACTTCACATTCTCAGTAGAAGAAAAGATCTTATCACATGCTGCACACTGTATATCCATATGCCTCTTCTTGCATAGCCTCTTCTTAGGAGGAGACACACTAAAAAATGAACAGCAGTAGCACTACATTAAAATCCTAACCACGCAGAAAAAATCAAAAACCTGAAAAAATAAGAATTTACTTACCGATAATTCTATTTCTCGGAGTCCGTAGTGGATGCTGGGGTTCCTGAAAGGACCATGGGGAATAGCGGCTCCGCAGGAGACAGGGCACAAAAGTAAAGCTTTCCGATCAGGTGGTGTGCACTGGCTCCTCCCCCTATGACCCTCCTCCAAGCCAGTTAGGTACTGTGCCCGGACGAGCGTACACAATAAGGGAGGAATTTTGAATCCCGGGTAAGACTCATACCAGCCACACCAATCACACCGTACAACTTGTGATCTAAACCCAGTTAACAGTATGATAACAGCGGAGCCTCTGAAAAGATGGCTCACAACAATAATAACCCGATTTTTGTAACTATGTACAAGTATTGCAGATAATCCGCACTTGGGATGGGCGCCCAGCATCCACTACGGACTCCGAGAAATAGAATTATCGGTAAGTAAATTCTTATTTTCTCTATCGTCCTAGTGGATGCTGGGGTTCCTGAAAGGACCATGGGGATTATACCAAAGCTCCCAAACGGGCGGGAGAGTGCGGATGACTCTGCAGCACCGAATGAGAGAACTCCAGGTCCTCCTTAGCCAGGGTATCAAATTTGTAGAATTTAGCAAACGTGTTTGCCCCTGACCAAGTAGCTGCTCGGCAAAGTTGTAAAGCCGAGACCCCTCGGGCAGCCGCCCAAGATGAGCCCACCTTCCTTGTGGAATGGGCATTTACATATTTTGGCTGTGGCAGGCCTGCCACAGAATGTGCAAGCTGAATTGTATTACACATCCAACTAGCAATAGTCTGCTTAGAAGCAAGAGCACCCAGTTTGTTGGGTGCATACAGGATAACAGCAAGTCAGTTTTCCTGACTCCAGCCGTCCTGGAACATATTTTCAGGGCCCTGACAACATCTAGCAACTTGGAGTCCTCCAAGTCCCTAGTAGGTGCAAGGCACCACAATAAGCTGGTTCAGGTGAAACACTGACACCACCTTAGGGAGAGAACTGGGGACGAGTCCGCAGCTCTGCCCTGTCCAAATGGACAAACAGATATGGGCTTTTTTGAGAAAAAACCACCAATTTGACACTCGCCTGGTCCAGGCCAGGGCCAAGAGCATGGTCACTTTTCATGTGAGATGCTTCAAATCCACAGATTTGACTGGTTTTAAACCAATGTGATTTGAGGAATCCCAGAACTACGTTGAGATCCCACAGTGCCACTGGAGGCACAAAAGGGGGTTGTATATGCAATACTCCCTTGACAAACTTCTGGACTTCAGGAACTGAAGCCAATTCTTTCTGGAAGAAAATCGACAGGGCCGAAATTTGAACCTTAATGGACCCCAATTTGAGGCCCATAGACACTCCTGTTTGCAGGAAATGCAGGAAACGACCGAGTTGAAATTTCTTTGTGGGGCCTTCCTGGCCTCACACCACGCAACATATTTTCGCCACATGTGGTGATAATGTTGTGCGGTCACCTCCTTTCTGGCTTTGACCAGGGTAGGAATGACCTCTTCCGGAATGCCTTTTTCCCTTAGGATCCGGCTTTCCACCGCCATGCCGACAAACGCAGCTGCGGTAAGTCTTGGAACAGACATGGTACTTGCTGAAGCAAGTCCCTTCTTAGCGGCAGAGGCCATAAGACCTCTGTAAGCATCTCTTGAAGTTCCGGGTACCAAGTCCTTCTTGGCCAATCCGGAGCCATGAGTATAGTTCTTACTCCTCTACGTCTTATAATTCTCAGCACCTTAGGTATGAGAAGCAGAGGAGGGAACACATACATCGACTGGTACACCCACGGTGTTACCAGAACGTCCACAGCTATTGCCTGAGGGTCTCTTGACCTGGCGCAATACCTGTCCCGTTTTTTGTTCAGACGGGACGCCATCATGTCCACCTTTGGTATTTCCCAACGGTTTACAATCATGTGGAAAAAACTTCCCGATGAAGTTTCCACTTTCCCGGGTGGAGGTCGTGCCTGCTGAGGAAGTCTGCTTCCCAGTTTCCATTCCCGGGATGAAACACTGCTGACAGTGCTATCACATGATTTTCCGCCCAGCGAAAAGTCCTTGCAGTTTTTGCCATTGCCCTCCTGCTTCTTGTGTCGCCCTGTCTGTTTACGTGGGCGACTGCCGTGATGTTTTTCCCACTGGATCAATACCGGCTGACCTTGAAGCAGAGGTCTTGCTAAGCTTAGAGCATTATAAATTTACCCTTAGCTCCAGTATATTTATGTGGAGAAAAGTCTCCAGACTTGATCACACTCCCTGGAAATTTTTTCCTTGTGTGACTGCTCCCCAGCCTCTCGGGCTGGGCTCCGTGGTCACCAGCATCCAATCCTGAATGCCGAATCTGCGGCCCTCTAGAAGATGAGCACTCTATAACCACCACAGGAGAGACACCCTTGTCCTTGGATATAGGGTTATCCGCTGATGCATCTGAAGATGCGATCCGGACCATTTGTCCAGCAGATCCCACTGAAAAGTTCTTGCGTGAAATCTGCCGAATGGAATTGCTTCGTAGGAAGCCACCATTTTTACCAGGACCCTTGTGCAATGATGCACTGTTTTTAGGAGGTTCCTGACTAGCTCGGATAACTCCCTGGCTTTCTCTTCCGGGAGAAACACCTTTTTCTGGACTGTGTCCAGAATCATCCCTAGGCACAGCAGACGTGTCGTCGGGATCAGCTGCTATTTTGGAATACTTAGAATCCACCCGTGCTGTTGTAGCAGTATCCGAGATAGTGCTACTCCGACCTCCAACTGTTCCCTGGACTATGCCCTTATCAGGAGATCGTCCAAGTAAGGGATAATTAAGACGCCTTTTCTTCGAAGAAGAATCATCATTTCGGCCATTACCTTGGTAAAGACCCGGGGTGCCGTGGACAATCCAAACGGCAGCGTCTGAAACTGATAGTGACAGTTCTGCACCACGAACCTGAGGTACCCTTAGTGAGAAGGGCAAATTTGGGACATAGAGGTAAGCATCCCTGATGTCCCGGGACACTATATAGTCCCCTTCTTCCTGGTTCGTTATCACTGCTCTGAGTGACTCCATCTTGATTTGAACCTTTGTAAGTGTTCAAAAAATTTTTTAGAATAAGTCTCACCTAGCCTTCTGGCTTCAGTACCACAATATAGTGTGGAATAATACCCCTTTTCTTGTAGTAGGAGGGGTAATTTAATTATCACCTGCTGGGAATACAGCTTGTGAATTTTTTCCCATACTGCCTCCTTGTCGGAGGGAGACCTTGGTAAAGCAGACTTCAGGAGCCTGCGAAGGGGAAACGTCTCGACATTCCAATCTGTACCCCTGGGATACTACTTGTAGGATCCAGGGGTCCTGTACGGTCTCAGCGCCATGCTGAGAACTTGTCAGAAGCGGTGGAACGCTTCTGTTCCTGGGAATGGGCTGCCTGCTGCAGTCTTCTTCCCTTTCCTCTATCCCTGGGCAGATATGATCTTATAGGGACGAAAGGACTGAGGCTGAAAAGACGGTGTCTTTTTCTGCAGAGATGTGACTTAGGGTAAAAACGGCGGATTTTTCAGCAGTTGCCGTGGCCACCAGGTCCGATGGACCGACCCCAAATACCTCCTCTTCCTTTATACGGCAATACACCTTTGTGCCGTTTGGAATCTGCATCACCTGACCACTGTCGTGTCCATAACATCTTCTGGCAGATATGGACATCGCATTTACTCTTGATGCCAGAGTGCAAATATCCCTCTGTGCATCTCGCATATATAGAAATGCATCCTTTAAATGCTCTATAGTCAATAAAATACTGTCCCTGTCAAGGGTATCAATATTTTTAGTCAGGGAATCCGACCAAGCCACCCCAGCTCTGCACATCCAGGCTGAGGCGATCGCTGGTCGCAGTATAACACCAGTATGTGTGTATATACTTTTTATGATATTTTCCAGCCTCCTGTCAGCTGGTCCTTGAGGACGGCCCTATCTATAGACGGTACCGCCACTTGTTTTGATAAGCGTGTGAGCGCCTTATCCACCCTAAGGGGTGTTTCCCAACGCGCCCTAACTTCTGGCGGGAAAGGGTATACCGCCCATAATTTTCTATCGGGGGGAACCCACGCATCATCACACACTTTATTTAATTTATCTGATTCAGGAAAAACTACGGTAGTTTTTTCACATCCCACATAATACCCTCTTTTGTGGTACTTGTAGTATCAGAAATATGTAACACCTCCTTCATTGCCTTTAACGTGTGGCCCTAATAAGGAATAAGTTTGTTTATTCACCGTCGACACTGGATTCAGTGTCCCTGTCTGTGTCTGTGTCTACCGACTAAAGTAAACGGGCGTTTTAAAACCCCTGACGGTGTTTTTGAGACGTCTGGACCGGTACTAATTGTTTGTCGGCCGTCTCATGTCGTCAACCGACCTTGCAGCGTGTTGACATTATCACGTAATTCCCTAAATAAGCCATCCATTCCGGTGTCGACTCCCTAGAGAGTGACATCACCATTACAGGCAATTGCTCCGCCTCCTCACCAACATCGTCCTCATACATGTCGACACACACGTACCGACACACAGCACACACACAGGGAATGCTCTGATAGAGGACAGGACCCACTAGCCCTTTGGAGAGACAGAGGGAGAGTTTACCAGCACACACCAAAAACGCTATAATTATATAGGGACAACCTTATATAAGTGTTTTCCCTTATAGCATCTTTTTTATATATTTCTAACGCCAAATTAGTGCCCCCCCTCTCTGTTTTAACCCTGTTTCTGTAGTGCAGTGCAGGGGAGAGCCTGGGAGCCTTCCCTCCAGCCTTTCTGTGAGGGAAAATGGCGCTGTGTGCTGAGGAGATAGGCCCCGCCCCTTTTTCGGCGGCCTCGTCTCCCGCTCTTAACGGATTCTGGCAGGGGTTAAATATCTCCATATAGCCTCCGGAGGCTATATGTGAGGTATTTTTAGCCAAAATAGGTATTCATTTGCCTCCCAGGGCGCCCCCCTCCCAGCGCCCTGCACCCTCAGTGACTGCCGTGTGAAGTGTGCTGAGAGGAAAATGGCGCACAGCTGCAGTGCTGTGCGCTACCTTTAGAAGACTGAGGAGTCTTCTGCCGCCGATTCTGGACCTCTTCTTACTTCAGCATCTGCAAGGGGGCCGGCGGCAAGGCTCCGGTGACCATCCAGGCTGTACCTGTGATCGTCCCTCTGGAGCTGATGTCCAGTAGCCAAGAAGCCAATCCATCCTGCACGCAGGTGAGTTCACTTCTTCTCCCCTAAGTCCCTCGTTGCAGTGATCCTGTTGCCAGCAGGACTCACTGTAAAATAAAAAACCTAAGCTAAACTTTTCTAAGCAGCTCTTTAGGAGAGCCACCTAGATTGCACCCTTCTCGGCCGGGCACAAAAATCTAACTGGCTTGGAGGAGGGTCATAGGGGGAGGAGCCAGTGCACACCACCTGATCGGAAAGCTTTACTTTTGTGCCCTGTCTCCTGCGGAGCCGCTATTCCCCATGGTCCTTTCAGGAACCCCAGCATCCACTAGGACGATAGAGAAAAGAACATATCCTCTATGAGGACTTACCTCTTCCGGGGAGAAGGCTCTCTATCCATCCTGCTGGTAAGCATACACCTGCCCAGCTCATAGGAGACTCACTCCTAGTGTGCAGCGCCATTATTTAAGCTCCAAAAGAATCATAGAGAGCGGCGCTGAGCAGACCGTACCAGCCTACAGGACGGCCGCCCCAGCATTTCCGCCCGCCAACCACCGCACGCTGTCTCTCACAGTGCTTCCGCCCGCCAGCCGCACTTCCCCTTCGCCCCGCTGCCCTTCCGGCCACCCGCACTTCCGGTCTCGCCAGAGATACAGGCGCTGCGGCTAGCGGAGCAAAGCACCCGGGGAGACTGCTTCAGACAGCGGCGCTAGGGAGAGGGACCAGCAGCAAATACAGCGGGCAGACACCTTAAGCTGAACAGCGGGGACTTACAACCGCCCCAAGCACACTCTGCCTTCTCCAGGGAGCCACCCTCTTCCAGTACGGCTACACAGAGGCGTATTACTGGGAATAGAGGTAAACGTTCTCAAAAACAAAAAACACATAATCCCATGTCAAGCTAGGAGACAGGAAAAAAGACTAATGGAGGAAGGGGAGGAGCAGGGCTATATACCCAAGGTGGGAGGTCCTAAAGTGTTGAGAGGATTCCCTGTCTAAGTTTAGGAATAGGATACAATTCCCAAGAGTAAGGGCTGCCATGAAGTAGTGTAGGAGAAAATATGTTAATATATTTAAGGTAAGACCTTTTTAATGTTTGGACACACACTGATTATATATACTTACATAGGAGCACACACATTCATTCATTTATACATACACAAAACACACATACAGTACATACATACTAACTTCATATACATACTGTAAATTTTATACATACCAGGGGCTGGGAGGCCGGAGAAGATGGACGGCACTGTGATCAAGGACGGAGGGAGCTGCTGTGGCTTAGCATTGACTGCCAGCAGTCCCCCCCGGACATTGTAGCTTTCTTCAACCATTTATAGCTCTCTGCTGCTGCAGATTTAGTAAGCGGTAACGGTCGCGATCGTGGCTTTTACGGAGACACTGCTGTCTCAGTCTCAAAAATAAAAGAATTGTCTAATCAGGGGGGAGGGGGTTTCCAGGTACTCGGAACCCCCCTGCGTGCGCCACTGCCCTCATTCAGATTTAGAGTCGGAAATTTGACGGGTCTAGCAGCCAGCAAATTCCTGGGTCTCAGCCCCAACCCTGGTTAAGAGCCGGGTCGGGGACCCGGGACTTAGTCACAGGTTGTTTGCGCTCACACTAAGCAAAATCCCAGGTTGCTATGCGTGCATTGCAATAACCCGGGATATTGCTTCTAGTGTGAAAGGGGTATGAGTGAAATCATCAGATATCAACAAAGGACTGATTTTTGCAAAGACGCAAAAAAACAGAAACGACTATGGGGTAAATTTACTAAGATGGGAGTTCTATTTAAGATGGGATGATGCCCATAGCAACCAATCACATTCCAGGTATTATCTTCTAGAAGGTGCTAGATGAATGAGAAGTAAAATCTGATTGGTTGCTATGGGCAACATCCCATCTTAAATAGAACTGCCATCTTAGTAAATTTACCCCTATGTGTCTACCCTGCGGCACACTTAGAATAGGTAAGAGAAAAATGTATAAACATCAATACATAAAATACACTGCTCAAAAAAATAAAGGGAACACTTAAACAACACAATGTAACTCCAAGTCAATCACACTTCTGTGAAATCAAACTGTCCACTTAGGAAGCAACACTGATTGACAATCAATTTCACATGCTGTTGTGCAAATGGAATAGACAACAGGTGGAAATTATAGGCAATTAGCAAGACACTCCCAATAAAGGAGTTGTTCTGCAGGTGGTGACCACAGACCACTTCTCAGCTCCTATGCTTTCTGGCTGATGTTTTGGTCACTTTTGAAAGCTGGCGGTGCTTTCACTCTAGTGGTAGCATGAGACGGAGTCTACAACCCACACAAGTGGCTCAGGTAGTGCAGCTCATCCAGGATGGCACATCAATGCGAGCTGTGGCAAGAAGGTTTGTTGTGTCTGTCAGCATAGTGTCCAGAGCATGGAGGCGCTACCAGGAGACAGGCCAGTACATCAGGAGACGTGGAGGAGGCCGTAGGAGGGCAACAACCCAGCAGCAGGACCGCTACCTCCGCCTTTGTGCAAGGAGGAACAGGAAGAGCACTGCCAGAGCCCTGCAAAATGACCTCCAGCAAGCCACAAATGTGCATGTGTCTACTCAAACGATCAGAAACAGACTCCATGAGGGTGGTATGAGGGCCCGACATCCACAGGTGGGGGTTGTGCTTACAGCCCAACACCGTGCAGGACGTTTGGCATTTGCCAGAGAATACCAAGATTGGCAAATTCGCCACTGGCGCCCTGTGCTCTTCACAGATGAAAGCAGGTTCTCACTGAGCACATGTGACAGACGTGACAGATTCTGGAGATGCCAAGGAGACCGTTCTGCTGCCTGCAACATCCTCCAGCATGACCGGTTTGGCGCTGGGTCAGTAATGGTGTGGGTTGGCATTTCTTTGGGGGGCCGCACAGCCCTCCATGTGCTCGCCAGAGGTAGCCTGACTGCCATTAGGTACCGAGATGAGATCCTCAGACCCCTTGCGCGACCATATGCTGGTGCGGTTGGCCCTGGGTTCCTCCTAATGCAAGACAATACTAGACCTCATGTGGCTGGAGTGTATCAGCAGTTCCTGCAAGACGAAGGCATTGATGCTATGGACTGGCCCGCCCGTTCCCCAGACCTGAATCCAATTGAGCACATCTAGGACATCATGTCTCGCTCCATCCACCAACGCCACGTTGCAACACAGACTGTCCAGGAGTTGGCGGATGCTTTAGTCCAGGTCTGGGAGGAGATCCCTCAGGAGACCATCCGCCACCTCATCAGGAGCATGCCCAGGCGTTGTAGGGGGGTCATACAGGCACGTGGAGGCCACACACACTACCGAGACTCATTTTGACTTGTTTTAAAGGACATTACATCAAAGTTGGATCAGCCTGCAGTGTGTTTTTCCACTTTAATTTGGAGTGTGACTCCAAATCCAGACCTCCATGGGTTAATAAATTTGATTTACACTGATAATTTTTGTGTGATTTTGTGGTCAGCACATTCAACTATGTAAAGAACAAAGTATTTAATAAGAATATTTCATTCGTTCAGATCTAGGATATGTTATTTTAGTGTTCCTTTTATTTTTTTGAGTAGTGTATAACACATGACACAGAAAAGGACATTTACAGAGTCACTCATTCCCCACATTATCAACTGTGGCAGAGGAAATCATTCTATAATCAGAGGAGAAGATGCTGTATTGAGTGCTAAACAATGCAGGTCTGCAAGACGTGTGTGCACAGTGCAATAGTAGTATATACAAAAGACTATATACACACACACACACTCTCCAACATCCAATAGAAGCTTTGCATGGAATTAGATTGCATCGTGAAACAAGACACTGTACAATTCTCCATGACCATTTGGCTAGCAGGTATAGTCTGATTTTACATGTTAATATCAACAGATCCTGACTATTCAAAACACAGCATACTAAATGGGACTTCTGAGGTATCTGGTGTCCGCATCAAATAAACACTGCACATTTCTCAGAAACACTTGAGGCTGCAGAGTGATCTGTGCCTGCCCTAACCTGCAGATGAAGACATCACCAAACTCAGAAAGGAACAGGCTTACAATATTCCCACAAAACTAATACCCTTATACTATTCTAATTTTTACATTTACGGAATATTTAATGGAGCCGCTAGCATATGCTTTTCTATACAATCAGAAATGTACAGGTCAGGGGCAGGAATTCAATGTTCATCGCAGGGACGTAGCACCTGGGTAACGTGCCCATAGCTATATAACAGACTGCATCGCAGACGTCACTATACCCAGGAGGTACATCCCTGCGATGGGAACTGAATTCCCCCGTAGGTCTTGTAGAATTCCATTGGGGGAAGAATTTCTGTACAGAGCACATGGATCAAACAAAATAAAACCCTTCATACCCCTATGTAGGGGTTCAGTTTATAAGGAAGCTGGCTACCATGTTGACAATCTATTTCTCAGGTATCCATTAAGGTGCATACACACTGGGCGTTTTTGCCCAGCGTGTATGAACAGCGATGATCGCCGACATCGCTGGGCTGAAAAGCGCTCAGTGCATACACAAGGAGCGCTTTTCCCCGCTGCCCAGCAATGTCAGCAGGGTGAACGGCTTTCCATAGCAGGATGCTATGGAAAGCCGCTCACCCCGCCGTTCATCTACTGGTAATACCAGATGAACGGCGGCCGCCAGCGATGAAGCGGGAGCGCGCATCAGCTCTCATTGCTTGTCCATACACACTGGGCGGCTATGAGCTGCTTTCTGCTCAAAATCGCCCAGTGTGTATGGGCCTTTAGCCGAATACCAACATTTTCACTGTCAACAGGTCATATGTTTACATTTTCTAGGAGTCAACATGTTAGATGTTGACCATGTCAACATTCTGGTGTTGACATACCGCCTACATACCCTTTACAGTATGCTCCATATGCCGCAGAAGCGGACCACATCCACCAACCATATGCGACACAGGTGTATGCATTATTTTATTGTGCATTATATTGTGATTAATGCGTCATTATCTCATCCACTTCTGGAACAGAATGCATCACATTGAAGAGTTCTTACCACTTACACTAAAGTGCCTTCTGATATTCTTCTGACCTATAAAGTGATAATGAATCGGAAGTAACACACAGAGAAGTCTTCTATTGTCTACATAAATGCACAGTAGTAAATGGGGAAAGATATGATAATAACCTACTTGCTGACACTGCACAGCAGGCAGACTCCAGCCCACACTTTCCACAGCACAATCCGTCTCAGAACTTTGCTGACAAACCTATTTCACTACTGTCCTAGCTCCTTCTACAGATAGGGTTACAGAGTACAATGTCAGTGTAAGGATATGTTCCACATCATATAAGTATCAGTAAATGTAGTCCGCTAAGGAAAATAAAGTGACCTACCCGGTCCAAAAAAAAAAAAACCAACACTACCACCCACACATTGATAACCTACTCCACAGAAACTTGCCATAAATGGTCTTTAAAGAAAACATAGTACTGCCCCTCTACATTAACACCCTTTAGAATGCAACCAGGTATATGCTCAGCATAAAAAATAAAGTGTAATAATTCTATCATAGGTCACTCTTTATAATACCAATCCTGACCTGTGTTTTGCATAATTTATATAACACTAGCTCTTAATGCCTCCTGCTTTAGTGACCATACTCATATTGGCTTTAAAATGCTTTTTATCGCATATGCATTCTTAACACAACTATATAGCACGCCACCTCACTTAAATATAAAACCCACTATAAAAGGCACATACACACTGGAAGACTTTAAAGATTAACAATTTGGAAGATGAGCAATTTCCCTTGAACTCCCTGACAAACGATATTGAGTGTAAACACTGAGCGATTTTACAAGCAATCTGAACGACAAACGATCTGCTCTCCATGGATTGAGCTGCATGCATGGAAGACTGACTAACTGCTTCAAACTAGCATGGATGCGTACACCGTTCGCTGTGTACACATGAATAGACCATTGGAACGATAGATCATTCAAAACAGTCGTTATCGCTCAAATCGATGGAGTGTGTTTGCATGCTAGTAATTTTGGGGGATATTTCTGTTACTGAAAGCCTCACCACACTTCTTAAAATCTAAATACATATATGGGATCACAAAGTGGAGATGCATTCTAGTGGTTAATAAGCTGTTACACCAGCTAAGTACTGCATTTGCCCATTCATTCTAATGGTCTTGTGTTCTACATGAACAGCAAAATACCCCACTGAGAAGAATGGGCCATAGACATGAATTTTCAAAGCATTGATCATTTTTATTTTGTTCCCCAGCTACAATTAAGGGGCGATTCAAATGTTTTATTGAGCAGCCGTTGGAGCAAATCAATTGTTTCTCCAATCGGGACCACACTGCTGTCAATGCACCCTAAAGCACCAGGTTTAGTCCCACAAAGCAAATCAGAATAATTATAATAAACTCTGCTCCAATGTGTACCAGCTTAATGTTCAAGTTCAGGGAACGAGACCTCACAAGTCAGCAAGGGCCAACCACCACAAGGCATCACACTAGTGAGAGGTTAAAGTGTTACATAATTAAGAAGCAGAAGCTGTGTTAGGAGTGTCAAGGCCCGTACACACTGGTCGATATATCGTCCGTTTTCTTGAACGGCCAATATATCGCGGGACCTTCGGCCAGTGTGTACGGCCGATACGTCTGTGAACTCCGTCGTTCACAGACGTATCGCGTCGGCCGCGCAGCACAGCCAACGGCCAATATATCTACCGATATATTGGCGCGTCGCTGTGTGTGTACGGGGCGGTCGGCCGACCGCCCGTACACATGCTGCGGCGGCCGGCGGTGATTGACAGCTGAACTGGGCGGGCATGTGTACACGCCCGCCCAGTTCATGACGTCAGTCCCCGACGGATCGGGCAGTGTGTATGCACAGCACACTGCCCAATCCGTCCATAGATATATCTGCAGATCAATTTATCTGCAGATATATCTACTAGTGTGTACCCACCTTTACACTGGTGACAAGTAATAATTAGAATGTTATAAAGTTGTTACATAGGTAGAAAAATAATTAGGTGACTAAAAAAAAAAAAAAAAAAAAAAAAAAAAAGCTAGATTAAGTATTACAATGTGATGCCCCAAAGCAGCCAGGCCACACCAACCCAGGAGGCCTCACACCTCAAATGCATCCCTGAAATGGACAAATTGAATACATCTATTCAGAATTTACCATTATAGTGCCTTTGTGGTACCCCAGAAAAGTGTGTGTGCCCCTTTAAAATGAAAATGGCTTACAGTGTCTGAAGTCTGGTGAAGGGACATGTTGGTACAGCAAGGGTTAAGGTTGGACCGGTCACATGTTCCAGATGGTGAGCATGGATTGGACAAGGAAGTCTGGGAGCAGAAGAGCCTTGCGGGAAGAAGGGGGTGTCTGGTGGAAGTGATTGGACACGGTGAATGAGAAGTGGAGCTAGAGCTGAGTAACGGACGCAAACTGTGTGGTCAGAGCAACAGCAGCTGGGTGCTACCGAATCGGGAGAGCAAGCGTGAGACATCGCAGCCGGGGACTGGACACCACCAGGCCTACTGAAAAGCGCGGGCGGGCCATCTTGTGCAGCAAGGAACCGCTACTACAGGTCCAGCTAGTGAGTACATCTACCGCAGAAGTTCTGAGTGAGTACACAGAGATTGTTAGGCTGTGTACACATCAGAACAATGTTCGCTGGATGCGACAGTCTGCGATGGGGCAATGCAGGTTATGACGCGTGGGAGCACACATCGTATCCTGTATCAAATGTACACACTGTACAACATCGCAACGAACCGGTTAATATTAGTGAGCAAAGTGCCAAGCCCAAGTGTCCATTTGTCGCACATTGTAAATGGAAAAAGCAGTGTAATGCAGTCCTTCCCTGAATACAGCTATTTAGACAAACACACCCTGTTCAAGAACAGCTGAAATACATATTTAGTGACCTCTAAAAGGAGAAAGAGACGGAGTCATTTGTGCAAGTGAAATTAAGTTACTTTACATGGAAAGGACGAGTTTATTTACCCAAGGAACCCTTACTCCTAATACCCCTTATCCATCTGTAGCACAGGTCGCAGCCGTGTCACCTGACACAGCTGCGACCCGTGCTACAGCCCCCTTTCCCACAGCGCTCACCAACCTGGCATATTGCCGGGTTGGTGACGCACTAGTGACGTAGCCGAGGCGGCGCTGGGAGATCACATGATCTCCCAGCGCTGCCCTCCTATACACTGAACGGGAGCCGCGTCGCCTCGACGCGGCTCCCGTTCACACTACACAGCTTACCGGGTTGAACACGTGTTCAACCCGGCAAGCTACCCGGGTAGGATTCCCGGATCACTTGATCCGGGAATTTGCAAGGGGACCCTTTTCCACTAGGAAAAAACAAGGGTAAATGCGCGCCCCCGCACATTTACCCGTGTTTTATAAGCTAGTGGAAAATAAGATTTTACTTACCGATAAATCTATTTCTCGTAGTCCGTAGTGGATGCTGGGGACTCCGTCAGGACCATGGGGATTAGCGGCTCCGCAGGAGACAGGGCACAAAAAGTAAGCTTTTAGGATCACATGGTGTGTACTGGCTCCTCCCCCTATGACCCTCCTCCAAGCCTCAGTTAGGTACTGTGCCCGGACGAGCGTACACAATAAGGAAGGATCTTGAATCCCGGGTAAGACTCATACCAGCCACACCAATCACACCGTACAACCTGTGATTTGAACCCAGTTAACAGTATGATAACAACGAAGGAGCCTCTGAAAAGATGGCCCACAACAATAACAACCCGATTTTTGTAACAATAATTATGTACAAGTAATGCAGACAATCCGCACTTGGGATGGGCGCCCAGCATCCACTACGGACTACGAGAAATAGATTTATCGGTAAGTAAAATCTTATTTTCTCTAACGTCCTAGTGGATGCTGGGGACTCCGTCAGGACCATGGGGATTATACCAAAGCTCCCAAACAGGCGGGAGAGTGCGGATGACTCTGCAGCACCGAATGAGAGAAACTCCAGGTCCTCCTCAGCCAGGGTATCAAATTTGTAGAATTTTACAAACGTGTTCCCCCCTGACCACGTAGCTGCTCGGCAAAGTTGTAAAGCCGAGACCCCTCGGGCAGCCGCCCAAGATGAGCCCACCTTCCTTGTGGAATGGGCATTTACAGATTTTGGCTGTGGCAGGCCTGCCACAGAATGTGCAAGCTGAATTGTACTACAAATCCAACGAGCAATAGTCTGCTTAGAAGCAGGAGCACATCAGCTTTTTGGGTGCATACAATATAAACAGCAAGTCAGACTTTCTGACTCCAGCCGTCCTGGAAAAAAAAAAAAATATATATATATATATTTATTTATTTTCAGGGCCCTGACAACGTCTAGCAACTTGGAGTCCTCCAAGTCCCTAGTAGCCGCAGGCACCACAATAGGTTGTTTCAGGTGAAACGCTGACACCACCTTAGGAAGAAACTGGGGACAAGTCCGCAGTTCTGCCCTGTCCGAATGGAAAATTAAATATGGGCTTTTGTAAGACAAAGCCGCCAATTCTGACAATCGCCTGGCCGAGGCCAGGGCCAACAGCATGGTCACTTTCCATGTGAGATATTTCAAATCCACAGATTTGAGCGGTTCAAACCAATATGATTTGAGGAATCCCAACACTACGTTGAGATCCCACGGTGCCACTGGAGGCACAAAAGGGGCTGTATATGCAATACTCCCTTGACAAACTTCTGGACTTCAGGAACCGAAGCCAATTCTTTCTGGAAGAAAATCTACAGGGCCGAAACTTGAACCTTAATGGACCCCAATTTGAGGCTCATAGACACTCCTGTTTGCAGGAAGTGCAGAAATCGACCTAGTTGAAATTTCTTCGTGGGGCCTTCCTGGCCTCACCCACGCAACATATTTTCACCACATGTGGTGATAACGTTGTGCGGTCACCTCCTTCCTGGCTTTGACCAGGGTAGGTATGACCTCTTCCGAAATGCCTTTTCCCTTAGGATCCGGCGTTCAACCGCCATGCCGTCAAACGCAGCCGCGGTAAGTCTTGGAACAGACATGGTACTTGCTGAAGCAAGTCCCTTCTTAGCTCCCGAGGCCATTAGTCCTCTGTGAGCATCTCTTGAAGTTCCGGGTACCAAGTCCCTCTTGGCCAATCCGGAGCCACGAGTATAGTTCTTACTCCTCTACGTCTTATAATTCTCAATACCTTGGTTATGAGAAGCAGAGGAGGGAACACATACACCGACTGTTACACCCACGGTGTTACCAGGACGTCCACAGCTATCGCCTGAAGGTCTCGTGACCTGGCGCAATACCTGTCCCGTTTTTTGTTCGGGCGGGACGCCATCATGTCCACCTTTGGTCTTACCCAACGGTTCACAATCATGCGGAAAACTTCCCGATGAAGTTCCCACTCTCCCGGGTGGAGGTCGTGCCTGCTGAGGAAGTCTGCTTCCCAGTCGTCCACTCCCGGAATGAACACTGCTGACAGTGCTATCACATGATTTTCCGCCTAGCGAAAAATCCTTGCAGTTTTGCCACTGCCCTCCTGCTTCTTGTGCCGCCCTTTCTGTTTACGTGGGCGACTGCCGTGATGTTATCCCACTGGATCAATACCGGCTGACCTTGAAGCAGAGGTCTTGCTAAGCTTAGAGCATTATAAATTTGCTCTTAGCTCCAGTATATTTATGTGGAGAGAATTCTCCAGACTTGATCACACTCCCTGGAAATTTTTTCCCTGTGTGACTGCTCCCCAGCCTCTCAGGCTGGCCTCCGTGGTCACCAGCATCCAATCCTGAATGCCGAATCTGCGGCCCTCTAGAAGATGAGCACTCTGTAATCACCACAGGAGAGACACCCTTGTCCTTGGATATAGGGTTATCCGCTGATGCATCTGAAGATGCGATCCGGACCATTTGTCCAGCAGATCCCACTGAAGAGTTCTTGCGTGAAATCTGCCGAATGGAATCGCTTCGTAATAAGCCACCATTTTTACCAGGACTCTTGTGCAATGATGCACTGACACTTTTCCTGGTTTTAGGAGGATCCCGATTAGCTCGGATAACTCCCTGGCTTTCTCCTCTGGGAGAAACACCTTTTTCTGGACTGTGTCCAGAATCATCCCTAGGGCCAGCAGACGTGTCGTCGGAACAACTGCGGTTTTGGAATATTTAGAATCCACCCGTGCTGTCGTAGAACTACTTGAGATAGTGCTACTCCGACCTCCAACTGTTCTCTGGACCTTGTTCTTATCAGGAGGTCGTCCATTTTCTTTGAAGACGAATCGTCATTTCGGTCATTACCTTGGTAAGGACCCGGGGTGCCTTGGACAATCCAACGGCATCGTCTGAAACTGATAGTGACAGTTCTGTACCACGAACCTGAGGTACCCTTGGTGAGAAAGGCAAATTTTGGGACATGGAGGTAAGCATCCCTGATGTCCCGGGACACCATATAGTCCCCTTCTTCCCGGTTCGCTATCACTGCTCTGAGTGACTGCATCTGGATTTGAACCTTTGTAAGTGTTCAAATATTTCAGATTTAGAATAGGTCTCACCTAGCCTTCTGGCTTCAGTACCACCATATAGTGTGGAATAATACCCCTTTCCTTGTTGTAGGAGGGGTAATTTTATTATCACCTGCTGGGAATACAGCTTGTGAATTGTTTTCAATACTGCCTCCCTGTCGGAGGGAGACATTGGTACAGCAGACTACAGGAACCTGCGAGGGGGAAACGTCTCGACATTCCAATCTGTACCCCTTGGATACTACTTGTAGGATCCAGGGGTCCTGTACGGTCCCAGCGTCATGCTGAGAACTTGGTAGAAGCGGTGGAGGGCTTCTGTTCCTGGGAATGGGCTGCCTGCTGCAGTCTTCTTCCCTTTCCTCTATCCCTGGGCAGATATGACTCTTATAGGGACGAAAGGACTGAGGCTGAAAAGACGGTGTCTTTTTCTGCAGAGATGTGACTTAGGGTAAAAAACTGTGGATTTTCCAGCAGTTGCCGTGGCCACCAGGTCCCATGGACCGACCCCAAATAATTCCTCCCCTTTATACGGCAATACATCTTTGTGCCGTTTGGAATCTGCATCACCTGACCACTGTCGTGTCCATAAACATCTTCTTGCAGATATGGACATCGCATTTACTCTTGATGCCAGAGTGCAAATATCCCTCTGCGCATCTCGCATATATAGAAATGCATCCTTTAAATGCTCTTATAGTCAATAAAATACTGTCCCTGTCAAGGGTATCAATATTTTTAGTCAGGGAATCCGACCAAGCCACCTCAGCTCTGCACATCCAGGCTGAGGCGATCGCTGGTCGCAGTATAACACCAGCATGTGTGTGTATACTTTTTAGGATATTTTCCAGCCTCCTATCAGCTGGCTCCTTAAGTACGGCCCTATCTGTAGATGGTACCGCCACTTGTTCTGATAAGCATGTGAGCGCCTTATCCACCCTAAGGGGTGTTTCCCAACGCGCCCTAACTTCTGGCGGGAAAGGGTATACCGCCAATAATTTTCTATCGGGGGAAACCCACGCATCTCACACACTTCATTTAATTTATCTGATTCAGGAAAAACTACAGGTAGTTTTTTCACATCCCACATAATACCCTTTTTTGTGGTACTTGTAGTATCAGAAATATGTAACACCTCCTTCATTGCCCTTAACGTGTGGCCCTAAAGGAAAATACGTTTGTTTCTTCACCGTCGACACTGAAATCAGTGTCTGGGTCTGTGTCGACCGACTGAGGTAAATGGGCGTTTTACAGCCCCTGACGGTGTTTGAGACGCCTGGACAGGTACTAATTTGTTCGCCGGCCGTCTCATGTCGTCAACCGGCTTGCAGCGTGTTGACATTATCACGTAATTCCATAATTAAGCCATCCATTCCGGTGTCGACTCCCTAGAGAGTGACATCACCATTACAGGCAATTTGCTCCGCCTCCTCACCAACATTTTCCTCATACATGTCGACACACACGTACCGACATACAGCACACACACAGGGAATGCTCTGATAGAGGACAGGACCCACTAGCCCTTTGGGGAGACAGAGGGAGAGTTTGCCAGCACACACCAAAACGCTATAATTATACAGGGACAACCTTTATATAAGTGTTCCTCCCTTATAGCATTTTAATATATATTCATATCGCCAAATCAGTGCCCCCCCTCTCTGTTTTAACCCTGTTTCTGTAGTGCAGTGCAGGGGAGAGCATGGGAGCCTTCCCACCAGCATTTCTGTGAGGGAAAATGGCGTTGTGTGCTGAGGGGAATAGGCCCCGCCCCCTTTTCGGCGGGCTTCTTCTCCGGAGTCTGTGATATCTGGCAGGGGTTAAATACATCCATATAGCCTCAAGGGCTATATGTGATGTATTTTTCGCCATACAGGTATTATACATTGCTGCCCAGGGCGCCCCCCCCCCCGCGCCCTGCACCCTCCGTGACCGCTGTGTGAAGTGTGCTGACAACAATGGCGCACAGCTGCAGTGCTGTGCGCTACCTGATGAAGACTGAAAGTCTTCTGCCGCCTGGTTCCGGACCTCTTCAATCTTCAGCATCTGCAAGGGGGGTCGGCGGCGCGGCTCCGGGACGAACCCCAGGGCGAGACCTGTGTTCCGACTCCCTCTGGAGCTAATGGTGTCCAGTAGCCTAAGAAGCCAATCCATCCTGCACGCAGGTGAGTTCACTTCTCTCCCCTAAGTCCCTCGATGCAGTGAGCCTGTTGCCAGCAGGACTCACTGAAAATAAAGAACCTAAAAACTTTTTCTAAGCAACTCTTTAAGAGAGCCACCTAGATTGCACCCTGCTCGGACGGGCACAAAAACCTAACTGAGGCTTGGAGGAGGGTCATAGGGGGAGGAGCCAGTACACACCATGTGATCCTAAAAGCTTACTTTTTGTGCCCTGTCTCCTGCGGAGCCGCTAATCCCCATGGTCCTGACGGAGTCCCCAGCATCCACTAGGACGTTAGAGAAAAGGGGTATAAGTAAGCTGCATTTGTTGCAGAGTGTTATAGCAACATTCTTGTTAACCAAGGATTCATCATGCTTACATGTGCCATCACCACCACTGCAAAACTGCGGAATTTCAGGAAATAAAGGTGTCGATTCAATTGATTGCGAAGTGAATACCGGCGCTATTCAATTCAGCATGATGATTTAGCAAACTGGTAGATCTCTGCTCGCACCCATCCGGGGGTACGAGCAGAAATCCAACTAAACTAGTGCTGCAATGCCATTTTGTGCTCTTGAAAACAGCATTGCCGCGGGGCACTTATATTGAAGAGTGCCCGTTCTCACGCCTAAATACCCTGTTAAGGCACGAGTATGGGCATTCTCGGACAAAGCAGCTTACTGAATTTAATAGTGACGGGACCTCCCTCCTAGCGCTATTTACTTTGCAATCAACTGAATGGACCCCACTGAGAGCTCAAACTTTATTTGCCATAATAGATTGAAACATCCTTTTTAGGGAAAGCTAGGAATATAGTAACTGTCATTGAGAATTGTATTTTTCACCACTCTTCTCATCACCCTCATTATTATTGTGTTATATTGGAATATGCATATATCTGATTAGATTTATTGTCCTATTGAATTACTAAATGTTTCTGCACGTCATTAGCTAAAGTCAACTGCGATTTACCAATCTTCTTTGATGCCATCATATTCTTGTGATGGTCTAATTTTTTCCAAACAGCATCCTCTTCAATCCAGACATAATTGCGCCTCAAGAAAAAACGAAAAAAACTCCTGTCGGAATCGCTGTCTCATTCCTGTTGCTTATCAATCTATCCTACCTCTCTGAACACGGTATTACAGACAAGGTATGGGGGAAGAACACTTTAGGGAAAAGTATTGTCACCTAGCCACCTAACATCTGTGATAATTCTTCCAACCACTTGGACATACCTGCCAACCCCGGGGTGATGTACCCTTCTCAATATGTAGTCTGTAAATGACAGAATCCATGCTTACTAAAAACTCCGCAGGGTAGGTGGGAGGGGTGCTAATCCAAGCTGAAGAGTCACTGCCCACACAATAAAGAAGGTGCCCCCCCCTCCCAATACTCAACATGCTGTCCGGTAAATCAAGGAAAGTAGAGAACGTCTCCAAATGAAATTAATATCCAGGACTTTGTCTCAAGACACTAAAGTAAATTTGGTTCCAGGGACTGGCTGCCAGATGTCAAGACTGTAGTGTACACTTGGTCGTAGTGCTTTGCTTCCTAGGGCAGCAGTACACTTTCAGGTTTCAACAAAGTCCTTCAGGTAGAGATACTATCCTGCTGCCCTCCAATTCTCACACAAATAAGGTTGCACCATTTGAAAATACTGCCAACAGCAGTAAACCTGGCAGCATGTATGGGGTATGTTGAGAAAAGGTAAACTAACACAATAAATTCACACTAAACACAGTCTGAAGGGAGACTACTCTTCGAAGCTGAAAGAAGATGCCACCTCCATTTCCAACAACCAACCACACAACCAAATACAAGAAGAGAAAGTAATACAGGGTGACAACCTAAAACTGGTGAAGACATCCAGAGGAACCATTCTTATTTGAGAAGGACTAGCAGCGATGCAGGCGAATGTAGCGGCCTACAAGCCAACTGATGGAAATGCCTCCTGGGTTCATGGATGCGGGAAGATGTGCTGAATGCCATCTTTCATTTACCACCAGCTGGGCAAACCCTGATCATAGGAATAACGGTCATCTTCCAATCCCATTAACCAACATCAGATCACTACTGGGCATAGTGATAATTATTGGAATACACATGCTACCCAATATTAGCTGTACTATCGCAAAATGTGCTGCCAGCACAAGAGAAAATGTATTAATGCTTGGCACATAGGATTACGCTCAGATATTTAATATTCTGCAAGCAAAATAGCGATCTTAAAAAATAACAAAAAAAAAGCCATTTCCAGCCATGAAATGTAGCTCTGCTTGATATACTGAGCAAGCTGCTCCTTTCTGTGTTATTACTAATAACAATGGTACCATAAGAGAACATGCTGCAACAAGAAAATATAGGGGTATATGCAATTGTGGTCGAATTCCCGAAATTGTCGAATTTCGGGTCATTTTCGACCCTAAAAAAAAAATCGCCTATGCAATTCAGTGCTTTCCGACCAAAAAACGGACTTTCAAAATTCGACTTTTTGAAATTCGAATTTTTGCAAATTCGACTTTTCTGCAATGATATAAGTGCTGCAATTCGACCAAAGCATATTCAATTCAAGTTTGGAAATTCGACAGCAGTGCTTTTAGACAGCAAATTCGTCATTTTCAATCCGCCACACTTTGGAGGGTGAAAACAAATAAAAAAATTTTAAACATGTTTTTTTTTGTGTTTTTTTGGGGGGGAATAGCAGATCTACTTATATTAGAAGGGATTAGGTATTTTTTTTTTTTTTTTTTTTGGAGGCACAAATATTATTTATATATATATTTTTTTTTTATTATTATTATTTTTATTTTTTTTTTATGCTGGAACGATGAAATCATTAAAAAAAATGGCGTGGGGTCCCCCCTCCAAAGCATAACCAGCCTCGGGCTCTTCGAGCTGGTCCTGGTTCTAAAAATGCGGGGGAAAAATTGACAGGGGTTCCCCCGTCTTTTTAAAACCAGCACCGGGCTCTGCGCCTGGTGCTGGTGCCAAAAATACGGGGGGAAAAAAAGAGTAGGGGTCCCCCGTATTTTTAACACCAGCATCGGGCTCCACTAGCTGGACAGATAATGCCACAGCCGGGGGTCACTTTTATGCCGTGCCCTGCGGCCGTGGCATCAAATATCCAACTAGTCACCCCTGGCCGGGGTACCCTGGGGGAGTGGGGACCCATTCAATCAAGGGGTCCCCCCCCCCCCAGCCACCCAAGGGCCAGGGGTGAAGCCCGAGGCTGTCCCCCCCCCATCCAATGGGCTGCGGATGGGGGGGCTGATAGCCTTTTGTGATAATAAAAAGATATTGTTTTTTCCAGTAGTACTACAAGTCCCAGCAAGCCTCCCCCGCAAGCTGGTACTTGGAGAACCACAAGTACCAGCATGCGGGAGAAAAACGGGCCCGCTGGTACCTGTAGTACTACTGGGAAAAAAATACCCAAATAAAAACAGGACACACACACCGTCGACAGTAAAACTTTATTACACACTACCGACACACACATACTTACCTATGTTCACACGCCGACATCGGTCCTCTTCTCCATGTAGAATCCACGGATACCTGAAAAAAAAGATCAATATACTCACCTCAGCCATGGTCCAGAGATAAATCCACGTACTTGTTAAAAATAAAAAAACACAAATACCCGCTCCATAACGGACTGAAAGGGGTCCCATGCTGACACATGGGACACCTTTCCACGAATGAG
This sequence comes from Pseudophryne corroboree, assembly GCF_028390025.1. NCBI lineage: Eukaryota > Metazoa > Chordata > Amphibia > Anura > Myobatrachidae > Pseudophryne > Pseudophryne corroboree. The sequence goes on along the minus strand of NC_086452.1, from coordinate 157,299,236 downwards.
ACCTGTCAGTGACAGCTGTCACAGAAAGGTCTCTAAGCCAATCAGGAAGCGCAACTTCGTTGCGCTCACCTGATTGGCTGAGCGCTGTCTGTACTGTGACAGCGCATCGCACAGCTCCCTCCATTATATTCAATGGTGGGAACTTAGCGGCTAGCGGTGAGGTCACCCGCCGGTCAGCGGCTGACCGGCGGGTGACCCCACCGGTACCCGCAAAGTTCCCACCATTGAAAGTAATGGAGCGGCTTTGCGATGCGCTGTCACAGTACAGACAGCGCACAGCCAATCAGGTGAGCGCCACGGAAGTAGCGCTTCCTGATTGGCTGAAGGGACGTCAGTGACAGGAGTCACGTGATGTCCCGGCATTCGGGAGAAAGGGGTCTGATGTGAAAGCATTGGACCCCTTTCTAGTCCGGTATGGAGCGGGTTTTTGCGTTTTTTTTTTTTTTTTTAAACAAGTACGTGGATTTTACTCTCTGGACGTGGATTTATCTCTGGACGCTGGAAGGTGAGTATAATTTTTTCACAGGTACCCTCGGATCGTCGGAGACCGTGGCAGTCGGCGTGTCAACATAGGTAAGTATGTGTGTGTCGGTAGTGTGTAATAAAGTTTTACTATCAAGGTGTGTGTGTCCTGTTTTTATTTGGGTATTTTTTTCCCAGTAGTACTACAGGTACCAGCGGACCCGTTTTTCTCCCGCATGCTGGTACTTGTGGTTCTCCAAGTACCAGCTTGCGGGGGAGGCTTGCTGGGACTTGTAGTACTACTGGAAAAAACAATATCTTTTTATTATCACAAAAGGCTATCAGCCCCCCCATCCGCAGCCCATTGGATGGGGGGGGGGGGACAGCCTCGGGCTTCACCCCTGGCCCTTGGGTGGCTGGGGGGGGGGGACCCCTTGATTGAAGGGGTCCCCACTCCCCCAGGGTACCCCGGCCAGGGGTGACTAGTTGGATATTTAATGCCACGGCCGCAGGGCACGGCATAAAAGTGACCCCCGGCTGTGGCATTATCTGTCCAGCTAGTGGAGCCCGATGCTGGTGTTAAAAATACGGGGGACCCCTACTCTTTTTGTCCCCCGTATTTTTGGCACCAGCACCAGGCGCAGAGCCCGGTGCTGGTTTTAAAAATACGGGGGATCCCTGGCCAATTTTTCCCCTGCATTTTTAGAACCAGGACCAGCTCGATGAGCCCGAGGCTGGTTATGCTTTGGAGGGGGGACCCCACGCCATTTTTTTTTCGGGTTTTTCACGTTTTTTTACCGTTTTTTAAAATCGCGGCAAAATCCGCCAAATCGTCCGATTTTCGCCCGCGACTCTGGCGAATCCGTTTTTCATTGAATATGGTTAATTCCGGAAGCCACCTTCCGGGATTCACCTGTCGAATTGAGTCGAATTAAAAAACGGCGAAAATTGCCGCGAATTCGACCGCAATTGCATATACCCCATAGTGGGGATAAAACACAAGTTGTGAATAAAGGTAAAAAAAAAAAAAAAAAAGTTGAAAAAGCCCATGTCCAGGATCCGTCTGTGTGTGGTGGCTCTTGATGCACTAACTCCAGCCTCAGATCACTGCTTGTGAAGCTCCCCCACGCTCGCCTGACCTGAACACTATAGAGAATCTATGGGGCATTGCCAAGAGAAACATGAGACATGAGACCAAGAGCTGAAGGCCACTAGTGAAGCATCTTGGTCTTCCATAACACCTCAGCAGTGCCACAGGCTGATAGAATCCATGCCACACCGCATTTAGGCAGTAATTCATGCAAAAGGGGCCCACACCAAGTACTGAGTACATATGCATGATAATGCTTTTCAGAGGGCCGACATTTCTGTATTTAAAATCCTTTTCTATTTTTAATAAGATTTTACTTACCGGTAAATCTATGTCTCGTACTCCGTAGTGGATGCTGGGGACTCCGTAAGGACCATGGGGATAGACGGGCTCCGCAGGAGACATGGGCACTTTAAGAAAGAACTTTAGGTATGGGTGTGCACTGGCTCCTCCCTCTATGCCCCTCCTCCAGACCTCAGTTAGAGAAACTGTGCCCAGAAGAGCCGACAGTACAAGGAAAGGATTTTGGTAATCCAGGGCAAGATTCATACCAGCCACACCAATCACACCGTATAACATGTGATAACAACCAGTTAACAGTATAACAAATAACAGAGCATCAGGTCAAACCCTGATGCAACCATAACTTAAGCCTTATTGAAGCAATAACTATATACAAGTATTGCAGAAGAAGTCCGCACTTGGGACGGGCGCCCAGCATCCACTACGGACTACGAGAAATAGAATTACCGGTAAGTAAAATCTTATTTTCTCTAACGTCCTAGTGGATGCTGGGGACTCCGTAAGGACCATGGGGATTATACCAAAGCTCCCAAACGGGCAGGAGAGTGCGGATGACTCTGCAGCACCGATTGAGCAAACCCAAGGTCCTCCTCAGCCAGGGTATCAAACTTGTAGAACTTTGCAAAAGTGTTTGAACCTGACCAAGTAGCCGCTCGGCAAAGCTGTAATGCCGAGACCCCTCGGGCAGCCGCCCACGAAGAGCCCACCTTCCTAGTGGAATGGGCCTTAACTGATTTTGGCAGCGGCAATCCAGCCGCAGAATGAGCCTGCTGAATCGTGTTACAGATCCAGCGAGCAATAGTTTGCTTTGAAGCAGGAGCACCAAGCTTGTTGGAAGCATACAGGATAAACAAAGACTCTGTTTTCCTGACTCTAGCCGTTCTGGCTACATAAACCTTCAAAGCCCTGACCACATCAAGTAACTCGGAATCCTCCAAGTCAGTAGTAGCCACAGGCACCACAATAGGTTGGTTTATATGAAAGGATGAAACCACTTTCGGCAGAAATTGTGGACGGGTCCGCAATTCTGCTCTATCTGCATGGAAAACCAGATAGGGGCTTTTATGTGACAAAGCCGCCAACTCTGACACACGCCTAGCCGAAGCCAAGGCTAATTGCATGACCACCTTCCACGTGAGATATTTCAACTCCACCGTTTTGAGTGGTTCAAGCCAGTAGGATTTCAGGAAACTCAACACCACGTTAAGATCTCAAGGTGCCACAAAAGGGGGCTGAATATGCAGCACTCCCTTTACAAACGTCTGAACTTCAGGTAGAGAAGCCAACTCCTTTTGAAAGAAAATGGATAGGGACGAAATCTGGACCTTAATGGAACCCAATTTTAGGCCCAAATTCACTCCGGACTGTAGGAAGTGAAGGAAACGGCCCAGCTGGAATTCCTCCGTAGGAGCATTCCTGGCCTCACACCAAGCAACATATTTTCGCCATATACGGTGATAATGTTGAGCTGTCACGTCCTTCCTAGCCTTTATCAGCGTAGGAATGACCTCATCCAGAATGCCTTTCTCTGCTAGGATCCGGCGTTCAACCGCCATGCCGTCAAACGCAGCCGCAGTAAGCCTTGGAACAGACAGGGCCCCTGTTGCAACAAGTCCCGTCTTAGAGGAAGAGGCCACGGGTCCTCTGTGAGCATTTCTTGCATATCTGGATACCAAGTCCTTCGAGGCCAATCTGGAACAATGAGTATTGTTCTCACTCCTCTTTTTCTTATTATCCTCAGCACCTTGGGTATGAGAGGAAGAGGAGGAAATACATAGACCGACTGGAACACCCACGGTGTCACCAGGGCGTCTACAGCTATCGCCTGAGGGTCTCTTGACCTGGCGCAATACCTCTGTAGCTTTTTGTTGAGGCGGGATGCCGTCATGTCCACCTGTCGCAGTTCCCACAGACTTGTAATCTGTGCGAAGACTTCCTGATGAAGTCCCCACTCTCCCGGGTGGAGGTCGTGTCTGCTGAGGAAGTCTGCTTCCCAGTTGTCCACTCCCGGGATGAACACTGCTGACAGTGCGCTTACATGATTCTCCGCCCAGCGAAGAATTCTGGTGGCTTCCGCCATCGCCACTCTGCTCCTTGTGCCGCCTTGGCGGTTTACATCAGCCACTGCGGTGATGTTGTCTGACTGAATCAGAACCGGTTGGTCGCAAAGCAGGGTCTCCGCTTGACGTAGGGCGTTGTATATGGCCCTTAGTTCCAGGATGTTGATGTAAAGGGCAAGTCTCTTGACTTGACCACAGACCTTGGGAAATTTCTTCCCTGTGTGACTGCACCCCAACCTCGGAGGCTTGCGTCCGTGGTCACCAGGACCCAGTCCTGAATGCCGAATCTGCGGCCCTCAAGAAGGTGAGCGCTCTGCAGCCACCACAGGAGCCCTGGGGGATAGGGTGATTAACCGATGCATCTGAAGATGTGATCCGGACCACTTGTCCAGTAAGTCCCATTGAAAAGTCCTCGCATGGAACCTGCCGAAGGGAATGGCCTCGTATGATGCCACCATCTTTCGCAGGACACGAGTGCAGTGATGCACTGACACCTGTTTTGGTTTTAAAAGGTTCCTGACCAGTGTCATGAGTTCCTGAGCTTTCTCCATCGGGAGATAAACCCTTTTCTGGTCTGTGTCTAGAATCATGCCCAGGAAAGGCAGACGAGTCGTAGGAACCAACTGCGACTTTGGAATATTTAGAATCCAGCCGTGTTGCCGTAACACTTCCAGAGAAAGTGCTACGCTGATCAGCAACTGCTCTCTTGATCTCGCTTTTATGAGGAGATCGTCCAAGTATGGGATAATTGTGACTCCTTGCTTCCGCAGGAGCACCATCATTTCCGCCATTACCTTAGTAAATATTCTCGGTGCCGTGGAGAGACCAAACGGTAACGTCTGAAATTGGTAATGACAATCCTGTACCACAAATCTGAGGTACGCCTGATGAGGTGGATAAATGGGGACATGAAGGTATGCATCCTTTATGTCCAGAGACACCATAAAATCCCCCCCTTCCAGGCTTGCGATGTCCGCTCTCAGCGATTCCATCTTGAACCTTTTCAGGTATATGTTCCGGGATTTTAAATTCAATATAGGTCTGACCGAACCGTCCGGTTTCGGGACTACAAACATGGTCGAATAATAACCCCTTCCTTGTTGAAGGAGGGGAACCTTGACCACCACCTGTTGAAGATACAATTTGTGAATTGCAGTTAACACTATTTCCCTCTCGTGGGGGGAAGCTGGCAGGGCCGATTTGAGGTATCGGTGAGGGGGCATCTCCTCGAATTCCAGCTTGTATCCCTGAGACACAATATCTATTGCCCAGGGATCCAACTGGGAGTGAACCCACTTGTGGCTGAAATTTCAAAGACGTGCCCCCACCGGGCCTAGCTCCGCCTGTGGAGCCCCAGCGTCATGGGGTGGATTTTGTAGAGGCCGGGGAGGACTTCTGTTCCTGGGAACTAGCTGTGTTGTGCAGCTTCTTTCCTCTGCCCCTGCCTCTGGCAAGAAAGGACGCACCTCGGACTTTCTTGTTTTTCTGTGATCGAAAGGACTGCATTTGATAATACGGTGCTCTCTTAGGCTGTGAGGAAACATATGGCAAAAAATTTGACTTTCCAGCCGTAGCTGTGGAGACCAGGTCCGAGAGACCCTCCCCAAACAATTCCTCACCCTTGTAAGGTAAAACCTCCATATGCCTTTTTGAGTCGGCATCACCTGTCCATTGCCGAGTCCACAGGACCCTTCTGGCAGAAATTGACATAGCATTTATTCTAGAACCCAGTAGACTAATGTCTCTTTGAGCATCTCTCATATATAGGACAACATCTTTAATATGCCCCAAGGTCAACAATTTAGTATCCTTGTCTAAGGTATCAATTTCCTCAGACACGGTATCCGTCCATGCTGCTACAGCACTACACACCCAGGCCGACGCGATCGCCGGCCTCAGTAAGGTACCTGAATGTGTATAAATGGACTTCAGGGTAACCTCCTGTTTGCGATCCGCAGCATCTTTGAGGGTAGCCGTATCCTGTGACGGCAGGGCTACCTTCTTGGATAAGCGTTTTAAAGCTTTGTCCACCTTGGGGGAGGATTCCCAGCGTAACCTGTCCGTTGGCGGGAAAGGATACGCCATAAGAATCCTTTTGGAAATCTGCAGTTTTTTATCTGGAGATTCCCAAGCCTTTTCACATAACTCATTTAGCTCGTGTGAGGGGGGGAAAGGTTACCTCCGGCTTCTTTTCCCCATACATATGTACCCTCTTGTCAGGGACTGGTATTTCCTCTGTGATGTGCAACACATCCTTAATTGCTATAATCATATAAAGGATGGATTTAGCCAATTTTGGCTGTAACTTTGCATCATCGTAATCGACACTGGAGTCAGAATCCATGTCGGTATCGGTGTCAACAATTTGGGATAGTGGGCGCTTCTGGGACCCTGACGGCCTCTGCGACATAGGATCAGGCACGGGTTGGGACCCTGACTGTCCCGAGGCTTCAGCTTTTTCTAACCTTTTATGCAAGGAATTAACATTATCATTTAAAACCTTCCACATATCCATCCAATCAGGTGTCGGCGCCGTCGGCGGAGACACCACATTCATTTGCTCCCGCTCTGCTTCCACATAGCCTTCCTCATCAGGCATGTCGACACAAGCGTACCGACACACCACACACACAGGGAATGCCCTTTTTGAAGACAGTTACCCCACAAGGCCCTTAGGAGAGACAGAGAGAGAGTATGCCAGCACACACCCCAGCGCTATAAACCCAGGAATAACACAGTAACTTAATGTTAACCCAGTAGCTGCTGTTTATATATTGTTTTTTGCGCCTAATTATGTGCACCCCCTCTCTTTTTACCCTCTTCTACCGTGTATCTGCATGGGAGAGCCTGGGGAGCTTCCTCTCAGCGGAGCTGTGGAGAAAAAATGGCGCTGGTGAGTGCCGAGGAAGAAGCTCCGCCCCCTCGGCGGCGGGCTTCTGTCCCGCTTAAATATGCAATTTTTGGCGGGGGCTCATACATATATACAGTGCCCAGCTGTATATATGTTTAACTTTTACCAAAAGAGGTCCCAAATGCTGCCCAGGGCTCCCCCCCCCCTGCGCCCTGCACCCTTACAGTGACCGGAGTATGTGAGGTGTGTGGGAGCAATGGCGCACAGCTGCAGTGCTGTGCGTTACCTCAGTGAAGAACGGAGTCTTCTGCCGCCTGTTAAGTCTTCTATGCTTCTCACCCGGCTTCCGGCTCTGCGAGGGGGACGGCGGCGCGGCTCTGGGATCGGACGGCGAGGGTGAGATCCTGCGTACGATCCCTCTGGAGCTAATGGTGTCCAGTAGCCTAAGAAGCAGGACCTAGCTTCAGAGAGTAGGGCTGCTTCTCTCCCCTCAGTCCCACGATGCAGGGAGTCTGTTGCCAGCAGAGCTCCTTGAAAATAAAAAACCTAACAAAATACTTTCTCTCAGCAAACTCAGGAGAGCTCACTGAAAAGCACCCAGCTCGTCTGGGCACAGTATCAAACTGAGGTCTGGAGGAGGGGCATAGAGGCAAGAGCCAGTGCACAACAGAATCTAAATTCTTTCTTAAAGTGCCCATGTCTCCTGCGGAGCCAGTCTATCCCCATGGTCCTTACGGAGTTCCAAGCATCCACTAGGACGTTAGAGAAATACATATGATAAAAGGAAAAAAATAATGACATTACAAATGGGGGGGGGGGAATTCAATTATTTAGTGCATATAATTTTCCCATCTAAATGGGAAAGTATAGATGCCTACACAATTGTCAGTATACAACTTTGATAGGGTTTAGATGCGTAAAACGGCTAAACCCATCTAAAGTCCTGCTTTGGGTGTCCAAATGGGAAGTGCCAACTTAGTGCACATTTCTTCTCGCACCAGAAACGTCACCGCCACGGCTATCAAACGTCTAAACTGAGCAACAACAATAGCATTGCCCCATTTTGTGCCCCCCTACTGATAGCGGCAGGGGAAAACAATTGAATCGGCCCAATATATGTTAAACAGGAAGAATTTAAAATAAAATCAATTTTGTTCCCATGATGCATGTGTAATGCTAATAGAGGTGAATATGTTTTATAAGCACTGTAGACAAGCCAAGAACGGGTAGGCAGTAACGTCATTGCATGTCCCCCAAGCCCATCCAATGCAAATACAAATCAACATTAGGTGTGCATCCCATTATGTGGGCACTGTAGCCGTTCGACACGTTCTAAAAACACATTTTTGCTTTATCTATTTTGGCACATTTAGTACTACTTACCTTTCAGATGCCAACAGGCCCTGTGTCAAATCATGCAGCATTTAACACCAAACTTCACAGCAGTAGGATTTGTACAAGCGACACATATACATATACATATATATACACATATACATATACATATACATACATACATACATACATATACATACACACACACATAAATAAACCCAAAACGTCGCTGTTATCAACCTTGGGGGTATATTCAATTAGGGTCGAAAACTGCCGTCTGTCGAAAAGACGGCAGTTTTTGACTTTTTAAGGTCGAATAGTGATTCGACCTATTCAGTCCCAATAGTGTTTATTCGACAAGCCGTGGAATTCAACTTGTCGAATAGTACGTGAATCGGCGGTATAGCTGCCGATTCATGTACTTTTGAGTGAAACGGGGCCAAATTCTACAGGATTTGGCCCTGTTTCCGACAATCTCAGTCCGACATAAAAAATTGTCGGACTGAGATGTGGGACCCAGAGGAGTAGACGGGGGGGGAGCTGCAGGGAGAGGGGGGACAGCCGCAGGGCATACAGGGGAGAGTAGCGCTACAGCAGGATGTCTCAAAGCCGCGCCGCTCAAGGAAGCGTCCTCCCGGCTCCAGCGAGTGAGGTCACGCTTGCTGCAGCTGGGTGGACACTGCCGTGAGGTCTGGCGGCTGTGTGACATCCTCCTGCAGCGCTGATCTCCTCCGTCTGCCCGCCACTGTCCCGCTGGTCTCCCCGCGGCTCCCCCCTCTCAATTCGACTTTTTAAAAGTCATACTGAGATGAGATTGAATAGGGGTTGTCTGATCTATTCCGACAAATGCACGTCGGAATGGATCCGACCCTAATTGAATATACCCCTTGGTCTGGTGAATTCTTACAGAAAAGTCAGCTGAGTGCCATACATCTGGTTGAATGGATTAATTGTCTGTAATGTGCACAGCGGCTAGACACTGAGAGGGGTGCGGTGGGCAGCAGGCCAAATCTAGTTAGATCGCTCCCTTCACCGCTGGGTGAAGTGAGCGTTCTCCCCCCCTCGCTCAGTACACATCGTGCTGTGTGCTGAGCGGGACAGAGATGTGTGCCGAGCGTTCCGTGCTAGATCACTCAGCACACATCTGTATGTGTGTACGCCCCTTAATGCAGAATCTAGTACTTTATTTCACCATTTTATCTCTCGTCAATCTTTGATAAATACCCCCTTATATGAAATAATTGTTAGGATTGGGATCAGAAAGATATAAATTGCTCAGAAGAATAACATCTTTTGTAACTGAATACTGCAGCATACAATCTGCACAAACTCTTGACAAATACAATAAAGGGGTCGATTCAATTCGGCAACTTATGAATAGCGCCGGGAATTAGCTCCCGCCGCTGTTCAATTCAGCTCCAGTTAAGTCGGCGATGGCCCGTTCTCGCCGACTAAACAGGATGAATTGTCGGGAGAACGGGCATTCTCCGACTTAACTCCCCGGCGCGAGGCTGATTCCCGACAGAATCAGCCTCGCGCCGGCCGCGAGGCAGCACTTTTGTCGGGTTTCTTCTCTCATCCCCCGGGGATGAGAGAAGAATTCCTGACAATTGCAGGCAACTAGCAGCTGAATTGAATAGCGTCGGGAGCTAATTCCCGGCGCTATTCATAAATTGCCGAATTGAAATCGACCCCAAAGTGTTTCATATATACAACAAATGACACCCAAAAAATATGTATTTTCCATCTCGGCCACTAGCCACGAGTCTGTGGATTGTTTTATTGGTGTGGATAATTAAATATCATTAATCCTAGAAAATACTTGTCAAAAATGTTTACTAATTCAGCAAAGGTAACCAGGAGTACAATTGGACAGGCATCTGTTTGAGCAGACACAAGCATAAAATGGGGTATCTGGCAGACTTCTGAAGGGGAAGGATGTTATCCATCAAACATTTGCTTCAGAGATTATATTTTCCACAGTTAAAATGGAAAGTTAGTGCCTAGATTCAGCTGAGAAGTAATGTTCTGACCCTTGTCATGCTGCAGAAAAGTTAAACATAAGCGCTCTGGTTAGCAATAAACAAAGTTAAGCTTTTTAGACAACAGCAAATATCAATGTTATTCGCACATAAAAGGTGACCAGTATTAAGGAAAATAAATTCCCTCAAGCTACCTATAGGGTTCGTTCTGCATCAAATATATAAAGTTTAATACAACTTTTACACTGACTATTTTAAATATTTCAGAGAACAACAACTATAGCAAACACCATTCAACCACCATGAACCGCTAGGAATGCTAGTAAATATTTAATGGTGGGGGGGATTCAAGTGTTATCGCACCCCCTATTACCCCCAATCTGCAAATCTCTGCCCCCCCTCTCCCGCCCCCTATCGCACCCACCTGCAGTATTCTAATCTTACTTCGGACAGGCGCGACAAGTGCATTTCAGCTCGATAGCCCCAGGGGTAGCGAGCTGAAATTTGCGTAGAGACCTTTTTGCTTTGCGCGCCTAAACCAGAGTGCAATGTGCACGATAAGTGGGGACATTTGAATATCGCCCCTCAATCTCCCGTCACTTAAGACGAGAGATCGGGGGTGTGATAACATGGGATACGGTCGTTAGGTCGACACAACTTATGTCGACAGTAATAAGGTCGGCATGTACTAGGTTGACAGGTCATAAGGTCGACATGAGTTTTAAAAAAATTAAATTGTTGGACTTTTTCATACTTTACATTCCACATGGACTACAATTGGGAACGGTAACCGAGCGAGCCGTGCGAGGGACACGGTGCACTAATTGGGGTTCCCGTCACTACGAAGAAAACAACATCAAAAAAAGTCCAAAAACTCATGTCGACCTTTTCGCCTGTCGACCTAGTACCTGTCGACCTAATGCCCATGTCGACCCAACGACCCATACCCGATAACATTTAAATTCCCCCCAATAAGTCTTAGCAGGGATTCAGTCAAATACAGTGCACTGTTCATTTATACCCCTTTTCCACCTACGTACCGTGTCCGATTCAGGATGTTTAACACGGCTACAACCCGTGTCGGCTCCCCCGTTTCCACTACACTTCGACATGGGTTATTCCCATGTCTGATCTGTTTCCACCTAACCCGGGTAAGCTCTGTAAAAGCCTATTGCTGTCATTACAAATGGACTTTTTACTGTCTCATCAAGATGATGTCCTCAAAAGGAACAAATGGGAGGGGTGGGGCCTGCTCACAGCATTGCAGCAATGGACGCCGGTGCAGTAGCTGTGTCTAGCATGGAGTCGCAGACTGTTTGCAATAAAAGCTGCTGCAATAAAAATATCTGTATGTACCCAGCATGACTTCAGAGTGTTTTGTTTGCAAGCTGCCTCAATGCCTGCATGTGCCCAGCGTAGTGTTGTAGCTGCTGCAATAGATGTGCATCCGCGTTTGTTTGCTGCTGCGGTGCCTGCATGTGCCCAGCGTGTCTCCCAGGGATGACATCATCTTCCAGTGCCCCAGAAGCACCAATCAGCGTCTCAAAGCGTTACTCGGGTCTGAAAACACGTGTAATGACCGTTTCCACTGCACCGTTATCAGTGTCATTACAGTGTTCTACCCAGGTAAATAGCCGGGTAGGATTCCCGGGTCACTCAACCCGTGTTGACCCATTTCCACCTACTAAAAACCCGTGTCGATGCGCGCCCCCGTGCAAAAACACGGGTAAAAACAGCTAGTGGAAAAGGGGTATTAATAAGCGATGAAAAGAAAGGTAAAAAAGCAGATATTTGTGATATTTATTATTAGACCAGACATCGACTTTTAGGTTAAGCTGTATTTTAATAACACCAGTATTTACAGTATATCTGCCATCACCAGCAACATTGAAAGTGTCCAGGCCAGACAGCTTCCAATCCTGAATCATTAACCGGTCTCCAGTAGAGTCCATATAAATTCACTACAGCCCACACATGAGGAGTTGTGTACCAACATTAGAGAACAGGAAACGTAGAATCTGCACAAGTATAGCCGACTGACCGACAAAATGCACATGGGGAATTACAAAAAAATAATCTGAAGTACCTTGCCTGAGAATTACATACGTTGTCATACTTACAGTATTTCCTGCATTTGTGGAAACAAAGGCAGCAGGGGAGTAAAATATGGTTTGAATAAAGGTTTCATTTATTTGGCACATTTAATACAGTGGGGAATCCCAGGTTGACACAGGCTGCAGGGAACATTTAGCTAACTGCTATTATTTACAGACTTGATCTGACCTTCCAGATAAAAAGACCACTGCTCACTAGCAAACAATGCATTTGATTCCTTCAGGCTAGTATAGGGTTATGTAGGTACTGTCTGTAGCAAGGAGGTCCACCACAGGTAAATATTATGGTAAAGAAAAGATAACACAGCAAACACTCACATTACATTGCAAGTCTATAGAGTCCCCAGGTGTCTGTCATAACGCTGAAGGGAAAATACACAAAATACTTTACTTGCGGTCTACACCTCATGTAATGTGGCAAGAGATTGGGGTGTGGGGCTGATAAAAGTGGGAGAGGATAGAGCAGACATTACATATTAACTACAGTAGTAAGTTATGTGCAAGTAAAGGCTATGTGTAATATCCATCATTGCTAAACCACAACTGCATATATACTACTAGTAACAAAACCAGTGCCTGGGGCTACTTATCGTTGATCTTTATTGTAGGGGGACAGACTAAAGAAAGGCAACACTTTCCAAACCGGGTTGTAAAGCCGGAAGGACAGATATGTGCAAGGATAGTCTCTAGAAAGGACAGTGGAAGGATTTGTTGTCACACCCCACTTCTACAATTAAACCTGGGGGGGGGGGGGGGGGGTGCTACAGATCGAAGGGTTTGTGCAACATGGAAATACAGCCTATCGTCGCTTTGTGGCGAGTTTCTGGGTATTTTGTAAAAATATAAAAATATACCAAGTATGTGAAGAATGAAGTGTTGCTAGGTCATCTCACTAACACAACTCTGCATTTACTAAAACAATGAATCACACAGACTCCCAAATGTGAAGCACTGCAGCGTATGTAAACACTATTTAAATATGGGATAATTAAACATTCAACAGCAATTACAAGATCTTGCCTTTATGTCCATTTAACTCCGAAACAGACAAAAATAGATAGTTGAGGATCCTTGGCCTCCCTTCGTAGGCAGCCAATAACAATATCACTCAGTTTGGAAAAACATAGGATTTAACTGTATGATAATTTAGAATTATAAGTGCATAGGTTTATGGTGAGATGGATGAGCAAGCCCTACCCCGGCCACAGCTGCTTTCACATAAAATGGAGAAAGGAGAAAGAAGAAGCAGCAAGTGATAGTACTTTACATAACTCCCCAGCACAATATAACAATATTCGGAACAGCAAGCAAGAGAGGAGGCCTCAAAGGTCCAGACACCACAGGCTTGTGCAGCCAGGGGAACAACAAGTGTCAGCATGCTATGCTGGGACTTCCCATAACACTGGGGCAGCTACAGGTCGCTATGTTATGGTGTAGCACATACACACAGCAGCTGCACACTGTGCTGTCATCCCTCCCGGGGTCAGGGTGATGGGCTCTGAGAATACGGGGGAGCCTGTAGGCGCAAGATACACCCGACTACAGGGTAATGAGCAGGCCCCAGTCTCCCATCTATCCACTCCATGACAACAATCCCCCGCCACCCTCCTCCTCCTCCTCCTCCTCCAGCGCCCCGGACCTCCTCTTCAGGAAGCCGCTGAGCGAGCCCTGGACCCTGGCAGCAATGGCCCATTACACCCCGGCCATCACTCCCTCCTCCACGTCTCAGACCATAGCACCGGGATAGCTGTGCGATCACCCCCTGCTGCTGTACCTTGGAAGCCTTTTCCGAACTCCTCCTATCAAGTAAACCGTGTTCTACCCATCCAAGCCAGCGTCACCGAGAGGAGCACCGTTCCGGTCCGCCGGCACCTTCCGCCACCGATTACCCTGAGGCTGCAGACTCCCCGCCTCTCTCTGCGCTGCGGCCGCTGCTGCCACCATACACACTACTGACCGTGACGTCGAGCCGGAGCTACTGCGCAGGCGCAGACGTCTTTTAACTCTTCCCATGCTGCTACTTGTCTCTTCCAGATCCTCCTCCTCCTGGACCTGAGGTTCATGCCCAGGCCGGGGTCAGGCAGGGTAGTTCTGTAAGGTGCGCTATGGCTGCCTCACGATGTTATTATAGTGATATGTGGCTGACTGATGGACTAACTGATGGGAAAGGATGGTAAGTATTTCTGTAATGCACTACAGCAGGACAACCCCATTACTCTTCTATTCCTTGAAGCTGTGTACAGTAGCTACTGTCTGCGATCAAACACCACCATAACTTAGAGGCGAAGTTGTACATTACCAGTTATTCTCCATTTCTCTAACGTCCTAGTGGATGCTGGGGACTCCGTAAGGACCATGGGGAATAGCGGGCTCCGCAGGAGACTGGGCACTCTAAAGAAAGATTCAGTACTATCTGGTGTGCACTGGCTCCTCCCTCTATGCCCCTCCTCCAGACCTCAGTTAGAATCTGTGCCCGGACGAGCTGGGTGCTCCTAGTGGGCTCTCCTGAGCTTGCTAGAAAAGAAAGTATTTTGTTAGGTTTTTTGTTTTCAGAGAGCTTCTGCTGGCAACAGACTCTCTGCTACGAGGGACTGAGGGGAGAGAAGCAAACCTACTCACGGCAGCTAGGTAGCGCTTAGGCTACTGGACACCATTAGCTCCAGAGGGATCGAACACAGGTACCTAACCTTGATCGTCCGTTCCCGGAGCCGCGCCGCCGTCCCCCTCGCAGAGCCAGAAGAGCAGAAGCAGCAGAAGCATGAAGACATCGAAATCGGCGGCTGAAGACTCCTGTGTTCACTTAAGGTAGCGCACAGCACTGCAGCTGTGCGCCATTGCTCCCACAGCACACCGCACACTCCGGTCACTGTAGGGTGCAGGGCGCAGGGGAAGGCGCCCTGGGCAGCAATTAAGTACCTTTTTGGGCAAAAAGAGGCATATATACAGTCTGGGACTGTATATATGCAAGAGCCCCCGCCATTTTTTATACATTAAAGCGGGACAGAAGCCCGCCGCTGAGGGGGCGGGGCCTTCTTCCTCAGCACACCAGCGCCATTTTCTCTTTACAGCTCCGCTGGAAGGACGCTCCCCAGGCTCTCCCCTGCAGTATTCAGGTGCTTTAGAGGGTTAAAAAGAGAGGGGGGGGCACATAAATTTAGGCGCAGTATATATATATATATATATATATATTAACAGCAGCTACAGGGTAAACACTAAGGTACTGTGTAATCCCTGGGTTATATAGCGCTGGGGTGTGTGCTGGCATATTCTCTCTCTGTCTCCCCAAAAGCCTTTTGTGGGGTCCTGTCCTCAGTCAGAGCATTCCCTGTGTGTGTGCTGTGTGTCGGTACGCCTGTGTCGACATGTTTGATGAGGAAGGATACGTGGAGGCAGAACAAGTGCAGCTGAGTGTAGTGTCGCCGCCGACGGTGCCGACACCTGATTGGATGGATATGTGGAAGGTGTTAAATGATAATGTAAACTCCTTGCATAACAGATTGGATAAAACTGTAACCGGGGGACAGGCAGGGTCTCAACCCATGCCTGCTCCTGCAGCGCAGAGGCCGTCAGGGTCCCAAAAGCGCACACTATCCCAGATAGTTGACACAGATGACGACACGGAATCTGACTCCAGTGTCGATGACGATGAGGCAAAGTTGCAGCCTAAAATGACTAAAGCCATCCGCTACATGATTGTAGCTATGAAGGATGTATTACACATTTCTGAGGAAAATTCTGTCCCTGACAAGAGGATTTATATGTATGGGGAGAAAAAGCATGAAGTGACTTTTCCCCCTTCCCATGAATTAAATGAATTATGTGAAAAAGTGTGGGATTCCCCTGACAGGAAGGTGATAGTTTCCAAGAGATTACTCATGGCGTATCCTTTCCCGCCAACGGACAGGTTACGCTGGGAATCCTCCCCTAGGGTAGACAAGGCGTTGACACGCTTGTCTAAGAAGGTGGCCCTGCCGTCTCCGGATACGGCCGCCCTAAAGGATCCTGCAGATAGAAAGCAGGAAGCTATCCTGAAGTCAGTTTATACACATTCTGGCACACTGCTGAGACCAGCAATTGCTTCGGCCTGGATGTGTAGTGCAGTAGCTGCATGGACGGATTCTCTGTCTGAGGAGTTAGATACCCTGGACAGAGGGACACTGTTCTACTGACCCTGGCACATATCAAGGACGCGGTCCTATATATGCGGGATGCCCAGAGGGACATTTGCCTGCTGGGTTCTAGAGTTAACGCTATGTCCATTTCTGCCAGAAGGGTCCTGTGGACTCTGCAATGGACAGGGGATACCGACTCTAAAAAACACATGGAGGTTTTACCTTATAAGGGTGAGGAATTGTTTGGGGACGGTCTCTCGGACCTAGTTTCCACAGCTATGGCTGGAAAGTCAAATTTCTTGCCTTATGTCCCTCCACAACCTAAGAAAGCACCGTATTACCAAATGCAGTCCTTTCGTTCTCAGAGGAGCAAGAAGGTCAGAGGTGCGTCCTTTTTTGCCAGAGGCAGGGGTAGAGGAAAAAAGCTGCACCACGCAGCTAGTTCCCAGGAACAAAAGTCTTCCCCCGCTTCCACTAAGTCCACCGCATGACGCTGGGGCTCCACAGACGGAGCCAGGAGCAGTGGGGGCGCGTCTCCGACATTTCAGCCACCAGTGGGTTCGCTCACAGGTGGATCCTTGGGCTACAAACAAACAAAGAGGAAGGGGGGTGCAAATCCCCACCCCCAAATTCCCTTCCGCACACTGAAAATTACCTGTAACCATCCCTGAATCTATCTGGTAATAAAATTCAGAGAATTTGTCACAAATGTTTGCAAACACATGTTTAAGCTGCTGGCCACTTCACGGCTTCTCTGATACAGCAGTCCTAACTACTTAATAGCAGTGCCCACATTGGGCCATGTAATTTGTCACAGTACGCCTCATGATAAAGGTCAATACTAAAACATTTCCAGACAGAGAGCTAACTTACCAGGGAGCCACCCCCAGGATCTCCCATTGGCACTACAAGGAACAGCATGCCTTCCAAATGCTGCTCCCATTCAATGCCTCATGCTCACAAGCAGACAAACAATTTGGAAGCTGCTCAATCATACCTGGAGATAATTATATATCAGGTGCTGGAAGGGGGAGGGGTCATAGACAGACAAACAAAGAGGAAGGGGGGTGCAAATCCCCACCCCCAAATTCCCTTCCGCACACTGAAAATTACCTGTAACCATCCCTGAATCTATCTGGTAATAAAATTCAGAGAATTTGTCACAAATGTTTGCAAACACATGTTTAAGCTGCTGGCCACTTCACGGCTTCTCTGATACAGCAGTCCTAACTACTTAATAGCAGTGCCCACATTGGGCCATGTAATTTGTCACAGTACGCCTCATGATAAAGGTCAATACTAAAACATTTCCAGACAGAGAGCTAACTTACCAGGGAGCCACCCCCAGGATCTCCCATTGGCACTACAAGGAACAGCATGCCTTCCAAATGCTGCTCCCATTCAATGCCTCATGCTCACAAGCAGACAAACAATTTGGAAGCTGCTCAATCATACCTGGAGATAATTATATATCAGGTGCTGGAAGGGGGAGGGGTCATAGACAGACAAACAAAGAGGAAGGGGGGTGCAAATCCCCACCCCCAAATTCCCTTCCGCACACTGAAAATTACCTGTAACCATCCCTGAATCTATCTGGTAATAAAATTCAGAGAATTTGTCACAAATGTTTGCAAACACATGTTTAAGCTGCTGGCCACTTCACGGCTTCTCTGATACAGCAGTCCTAACTACTTAATAGCAGTGCCCACATTGGGCCATGTAATTTGTCACAGTACGCCTCATGATAAAGGTCAATACTAAAACATTTCCAGACAGAGAGCTAACTTACCAGGGAGCCACCCCCAGGATCTCCCATTGGCACTACAAGGAACAGCATGCCTTCCAAATGCTGCTCCCATTCAATGCCTCATGCTCACAAGCAGACAAACAATTTGGAAGCTGCTCAATCATACCTGGAGATAATTATATATCAGGTGCTGGAAGGGGGAGGGGTCATAGACAGACAAACAAAGAGGAAGGGGGGTGCAAATCCCCACCCCCAAATTCCCTTCCGCACACTGAAAATTACCTGTAACCATCCCTGAATCTATCTGGTAATAAAATTCAGAGAATTTGTCACAAATGTTTGCAAACACATGTTTAAGCTGCTGGCCACTTCACGGCTTCTCTGATACAGCAGTCCTAACTACTTAATAGCAGTGCCCACATTGGGCCATGTAATTTGTCACAGTACGCCTCATGATAAAGGTCAATACTAAAACATTTCCAGACAGAGAGCTAACTTACCAGGGAGCCACCCCCAGGATCTCCCATTGGCACTACAAGGAACAGCATGCCTTCCAAATGCTGCTCCCATTCAATGCCTCATGCTCACAAGCAGACAAACAATTTGGAAGCTGCTCAATCATACCTGGAGATAATTATATATCAGGTGCTGGAAGGGGGAGGGGTCATAGACAGACAAACAAAGAGGAAGGGGGGTGCAAATCCCCACCCCCAAATTCCCTTCCGCACACTGAAAATTACCTGTAACCATCCCTGAATCTATCTGGTAATAAAATTCAGAGAATTTGTCACAAATGTTTGCAAACACATGTTTAAGCTGCTGGCCACTTCACGGCTTCTCTGATACAGCAGTCCTAACTACTTAATAGCAGTGCCCACATTGGGCCATGTAATTTGTCACAGTACGCCTCATGATAAAGGTCAATACTAAAACATTTCCAGACAGAGAGCTAACTTACCAGGGAGCCACCCCCAGGATCTCCCATTGGCACTACAAGGAACAGCATGCCTTCCAAATGCTGCTCCCATTCAATGCCTCATGCTCACAAGCAGACAAACAATTTGGAAGCTGCTCAATCATACCTGGAGATAATTATATATCAGGTGCTGGAAGGGGGAGGGGTCATAGACAGACAAACAAAGAGGAAGGGGGGTGCAAATCCCCACCCCCAAATTCCCTTCCGCACACTGAAAATTACCTGTAACCATCCCTGAATCTATCTGGTAATAAAATTCAGAGAATTTGTCACAAATGTTTGCAAACACATGTTTAAGCTGCTGGCCACTTCACGGCTTCTCTGATACAGCAGTCCTAACTACTTAATAGCAGTGCCCACATTGGGCCATGTAATTTGTCACAGTACGCCTCATGATAAAGGTCAATACTAAAACATTTCCAGACAGAGAGCTAACTTACCAGGGAGCCACCCCCAGGATCTCCCATTGGCACTACAAGGAACAGCATGCCTTCCAAATGCTGCTCCCATTCAATGCCTCATGCTCACAAGCAGACAAACAATTTGGAAGCTGCTCAATCATACCTGGAGATAATTATATATCAGGTGCTGGAAGGGGGAGGGGTCATAGACAGACAAACAAAGAGGAAGGGGGGTGCAAATCCCCACCCCCAAATTCCCTTCCGCACACTGAAAATTACCTGTAACCATCCCTGAATCTATCTGGTAATAAAATTCAGAGAATTTGTCACAAATGTTTGCAAACACATGTTTAAGCTGCTGGCCACTTCACGGCTTCTCTGATACAGCAGTCCTAACTACTTAATAGCAGTGCCCACATTGGGCCATGTAATTTGTCACAGTACGCCTCATGATAAAGGTCAATACTAAAACATTTCCAGACAGAGAGCTAACTTACCAGGGAGCCACCCCCAGGATCTCCCATTGGCACTACAAGGAACAGCATGCCTTCCAAATGCTGCTCCCATTCAATGCCTCATGCTCACAAGCAGACAAACAATTTGGAAGCTGCTCAATCATACCTGGAGATAATTATATATCAGGTGCTGGAAGGGGGAGGGGTCATAGACAGACAAACAAAGAGGAAGGGGGGTGCAAATCCCCACCCCCAAATTCCCTTCCGCACACTGAAAATTACCTGTAACCATCCCTGAATCTATCTGGTAATAAAATTCAGAGCCTGTGTCGACATGTTTGATGAGGAAGGATACGTGGAGGCAGAACAAGTGCAGCTGAGTGTAGTGTCGCCGCCGACGGTGCCGACACCTGATTGGATGGATATGTGGAAGGTGTTAAATGATAATGTAAACTCCTTGCATAACAGATTGGATAAAACTGTAACCGGGGGACAGGCAGGGTCTCAACCCATGCCTGCTCCTGCAGCGCAGAGGCCGTCAGGGTCCCAAAAGCGCACACTATCCCAGATAGTTGACACAGATGTCGACACGGAATCTGACTCCAGTGTCGATGACGATGAGGCAAAGTTGCAGCCTAAAATGACTAAAGCCATCCGCTACATGATTGTAGCTATGAAGGATGTATTACACATTTCTGAGGAAAATTCTGTCCCTGACAAGAGGATTTATATGTATGGGGAGAAAAAGCATGAAGTGACTTTTCCCCCTTCCCATGAATTAAATGAATTATGTGAAAAAGTGTGGGATTCCCCTGACAGGAAGGTGATAGTTTCCAAGAGATTACTCATGGCGTATCCTTTCCCGCCAACGGACAGGTTACGCTGGGAATCCTCCCCTAGGGTAGACAAGGCGTTGACACGCTTGTCTAAGAAGGTGGCCCTGCCGTCTCCGGATACGGCCGCCCTAAAGGATCCTGCAGATAGAAAGCAGGAAGCTATCCTGAAGTCAGTTTATACACATTCTGGCACACTGCTGAGACCAGCAATTGCTTCGGCCTGGATGTGTAGTGCAGTAGCTGCATGGACGGATTCTCTGTCTGAGGAGTTAGATACCCTGGACAGAGGGACACTGTTCTACTGACCCTGGCACATATCAAGGACGCGGTCCTATATATGCGGGATGCCCAGAGGGACATTTGCCTGCTGGGTTCTAGAGTTAACGCTATGTCCATTTCTGCCAGAAGGGTCCTGTGGACTCTGCAATGGACAGGGGATACCGACTCTAAAAAACACATGGAGGTTTTACCTTATAAGGGTGAGGAATTGTTTGGGGACGGTCTCTCGGACCTAGTTTCCACAGCTATGGCTGGAAAGTCAAATTTCTTGCCTTATGTCCCTCCACAACCTAAGAAAGCACCGTATTACCAAATGCAGTCCTTTCGTTCTCAGAGGAGCAAGAAGGTCAGAGGTGCGTCCTTTTTTGCCAGAGGCAGGGGTAGAGGAAAAAAGCTGCACCACGCAGCTAGTTCCCAGGAACAAAAGTCTTCCCCCGCTTCCACTAAGTCCACCGCATGACGCTGGGGCTCCACAGACGGAGCCAGGAGCAGTGGGGGCGCGTCTCCGACATTTCAGCCACCAGTGGGTTCGCTCACAGGTGGATCCTTGGGCTACACAAATTGTGTCTCAGGGATACAAACTGAATTCGAATTCCACTATGTTTGTGGTACCGAAACCGGACGGTTCGGTCAGACCCATTTTAAATTTAAAATCCCTGAACTTTTATTTGAAGAAATTCAAGTTCAAAATGGAATCGCTCAGAGCGGTCATTGCAAGCCTGGAGGAAGGGGATTTTATGGTGTCGCTGGACATCAAGGATGCTTACTTGCATGTCCCCATTTATCCGCCTCATCAGGAGTACCTCAGGTCTGTGGTACGGGACTGTCATTACCAATTCCAGACGTTGCCGTTCGGCCTGTCCACGGCACCGAGAGTTTTTACCAAAGTGATGGCGGAGATGATGGTGCTCCTTCGGAAGCAAGGGGTTACAATTATCCCATACTTGGACGATCTCCTCGTAAAGGCGAGGTCCAGGGAGCAGTTGCTGATCAGTGTAGCACACTCTCAGGAAGTGTTGCGGCAGCACGGCTGGATTCTGAACATTCCAAAGTCGCAGCTGATTCCTGCGACGCGTCTGCCCTTCCTGGGCATGATTCTGGACACAGACCAAAAGAAGGTGTTTCTCCCGGAGGAGAAAGCTCAGGAGCTCGTGACTCTGGTCAGGGACCTCCTGAAGCCAAAACAGGTGTCAGTGCATCACTGCACACGAGTCCTGGGAAAGATGGTGGCGTCTTACGAAGCCATTCCCTTCCGCAGGTTCCATGCGAGGATCTTTCAGTGGGATCTGCTGGACAAGTGGTCCGGATCGCATCTTCAGATGCATCGGATGATCACCCTGTCCCCCAGGGCCAGGGTGTCTCTTCTGTGGTGGCTACAAGGTGCTCACCTCCTCGAGGGCCGCAGATTCGGCATACAGGACTGGGTCCTGGTGACCACGGATGCAAGCCTCCGAGGGTGGGGGGCAGTCACTCAAGGAAGAAACTTTCAAGGGTTGTGGTCAAGTCAGGAGACTTGTCTGCACATCAATATCCTGGAGCTAAGGGCCATATACAACGCCCTGAGTCAAGCGGAGCCTCTGCTTCGAAACCAACCAGTGCTGATTCAGTCAGACAACATCACGGCAGTGGCCCATGTGAACCGCCAGGGCGGCACAAGAAGCAGGGTGGCAATGGCAGAAGCCACCAGGATTCTTCGGTGGGCGGAAAATCACGTGCTGGCACTGTCAGCAGTGTT
The DNA here is from genome assembly GCF_028390025.1 of Pseudophryne corroboree. NCBI lineage: Eukaryota > Metazoa > Chordata > Amphibia > Anura > Myobatrachidae > Pseudophryne > Pseudophryne corroboree. Next base: position 157,276,498 of record NC_086452.1, on the reverse strand, counting down.
CATTCCGGGAGTGGACAACTGGGAAGCAGACTTCCTCAGCAGACACGACCTCCACCCGGGAGAGTGGGGACTTCATCAGGAAGTCTTCACGCAGATTGCAAATCGATGGGAACTGCCACAGGTAGACATGATGGCATCCCGCCTCAACAAAAAGCTACAGAGGTATTGCGCCAGGTCAAGGGACCCTCAGGCGATAGCTGTGGACGCACTAGTAACACCATGGGTGTTCCAGTCGGTCTATGTGTTTCCTCCTCTTCCTCTCATACCAAAGGTGCTGAGAATTGTAAGAAAAAGAGGAGTGAGAACAATACTCATTGTTCCGGATTAGCCAAGCAGGACTTGGTACCCGGAATTGCAAGAAATGCTCACAGAGGACCCGTGGCCTCTGCCTCTCAGACAGGACCTGTTACAACAAGGGCCCTGTCTGTTCCAAGACTTACCGCGGCTGCGTTTGACGGCATGGCGGTTGAACACCGGATCCTAGCAGAAAAGGGCATTCCGGAAGCAGTCATTCCTACGCTGATAAAGGCTAGGAAGGACGTGACAGCAAAACATTATCACCGTATATGGCGAAAATATGTTGCTTGGTGTGAGGCCAGGAAGGCCCCTACAGAGGAATTCCAACTGGGTCGATTCCTGCACTTCCTACAGTCGGGTGTGACTTTGGGCCTGAAATTAGGGTCCATAAAGGTCCAGATTTCGGCCCTATCCATTTTCTTTCAAAAAGAACTGGCTTCACTGCCTGAGGTTCAGACGTTTGTTAAGGGAGTGCTGCATATTCAGCCTCCTTTTGTGCCACCAGTGGCACCTTGGGACCTTAACGTGGTGTTGAGTTTCCTGAAATCCCACTGGTTTGAGCCACTTAAGACGGTGGAACTAAAGTATCTCACGTGGAAAGTGGTCATGCTGTTGGCCCTAGCCTCGGCTAGGCGTGTGTCAGAATTAGCGGCTTTGTCATGTAAAAGCTCCTATCTGGTTTTCTATATGGACAGAGCAGAATTGCGAACTCGTCCGCAGTTTCTACCAAAAGTGGTGTCAGCTTTTCATCTGAACCAACCTATTGTGGTGCCTGCGGCTACTCGTGACTTGGAGGATTCCAAGTTGCTTGATGTAGTCAGGGCTTTGAAGATCTATGTTGCCAGGACAGCTGGAGTCAGGAAAACTGAGTCGCTGTTTATTCTGTATGCATCCAACAAGCTGGGTGCTCCTGCTTCAAAGCAAACCATTGTTCGCTGGATCTGTAACACGATTCAGCAGGCTCATTCTGCGGCTGGATTGCCGCATCCAAAATCAGTGAAAGCCCATTCCACAAGGAAGGTGGGCTCTTCTTGGGCGGCTGCCCGAGGGGTCTCGGCATTACAGCTTTGCCGAGCTGCTACTTGGTCGGGTTCAAACACATTTGCAAAGTTCTACAAGTTTGATACCCTGGCTGAGGAGGACCTGGTGTTTGCCCATTCGGTGCTGCAGAGTCATCCGCACTCTCCCGCCCGTTTGGGAGCTTTGGTATAATCCCCATGGTCCTTCCGGAGTCCCCAGCATCCACTAGGACGTTAGAGAAAATAAGAATTTACTCACTGGTAATTCTATTTCTCGTAGTCCGTAGTGGATGCTGGGCGCCCGTCCCTAGTGCGGACTTTCTGCAATACGTGTATATAGTTATTGCTTGATAAAGGGTTATGTTATGTTGGCATCCATTGGTTGATGCTCTGTTGTTTGTTCATACTGTTAACTGGGTAAGTTTATCACAAGTTATACGGTGTGATTGGTGTGGCTGGTATGAGTCTTACCCTGGATTCCAAAATCCTTTCCTTGTAATGTCAGCTCTTCCGGGCACAGTTTCCTTAACTGAAGTCTGGAGGAGGGGCATAGAGGGAGGAGCCAGTGCACACCAGATAGTACTGAATCTTTCTTTAGAGTGCCCAGTCTCCTGCGGAGCCCGCTATTCCCCATGGTCCTTACGGAGTCCCCAGCATCCACTACGGACTACGAGAAATAGCATTACCGGTGAGTAAATTCTTATTTTAACTACTACAGACTCTGTACAATATATTTAAAAAATCTATAGCTTCAGTAGTTTGATTTAGTGTACACCACACTTATCTCCTTTATCCAAAGCACTGCTTATTCATTAAAGAGAAGCGTGGCGAGCGCAGGGAGCCTGCAAGGGGCCCTTTTGCGCTCGCCCCACTGCCGGCATTCCGGCGGTCGGGATCCCGACGCCGGTATGCTGGGCTCCAGGATCCCGAGCGCCGGTATATCGTAGTACACCCTTAATATTTTACACTATATATTGTCTATAGTATAGGCTTTATCCAGGGCCGGATTAACAATGGGGCGGGTGGAGCTGCAGCTCCAGGCCCCCCATCATAATAGGCCCACAGGATCTGCTTTGCTGCAGCCAGGGAATTTTATTCCCTGCTACAGCAAGAGCCGCCCCCTCCTGCCAGCAGCGTAGATGCCAGCAGCCAGCCATACCCACGCTTCTGGGAGCCGCTCTGGCAGACGCAGGGCCGCTGGCAGTGGCACTGGCAGCGCAGGGGATACAGGTCAGGATCAGGAACAGTCACAGCCGGACACATGACCCGGGGGCGGAGCTACACGGGACTCGGGGGCGGAGCTACACGGAACTCAGGGCAGGCTGCTGCTCACATGCTGTGAGAGGGGAGAGGAGAAGCTGCTGCACATCATCCAGGGACGGCCCAGCCTGTGAGACTGCACTCTGCTGTAGTGTGTAAGGTAAGAGTGAATGGAGGAGGACACAGTGTGTGTGTCTGTGTATGTCTTGATTGTGAACTTCTGCAGGGAGTAGGGTAAAATATAGCACGAGGGTGAGGAAGTATGTCAGTGAGAGAGAGCGCAGGGGGAGGGAGAGCGTCAGTGTGATAGAGCGCAGGGTGAGGGAGAGCATCAGTGAGATAGAGTGCAGACTACAGGGTGAGGGAGAGCGTCAGTGTGATAGAGCGCAGGCTGCAGGGGGAGGGAGAGCGTCAGTAAGAGAGCGCAGGCTACAGGGTGAGGAAGTGTGTCAGTGAGATTGAGCGCAGGCTGCAGTGTGAGGGAGAGCGTCAGTGTGATAGAGCGCAGGCTGCAGGGGGAGGGAGAGCATCAGTAAGATAGAGCGCAGGCTACAGGGTGAGGAAGTGTGTCAGTGAGATTGAGCGCAGGCTGCAGGGGGAGGAAGAGCATCAGTGTGATAGAGCGCAGGATGCGGAAGGGCGTCGGTAAGATAGAGCGCAGGGTGAGCAAGTGTATCAGTAAGATAGAGCGCAGGCTGCAGGGGGAGGGAGAGCGTCAGTAAGATAGAGCGCAGGCTACAGGGTGAGGAAGTGTGTCCGTGAGATTGAGCGCAGGCTGCAGTGTGAGGGAGAGCGTCAGTGTGATAGAGAGCAGGCTGCAGGGTGAGGGAGAGTGTCAGTAAGATAGAGCGCAGGCTACAGGGTGAGGAAGTGTGTCAGTGAGATTGAGCGCAGGCTGCAGGGGGAGGGAGAGCGTCAGTGTGATAGAGCGCAGGATGCGGAAGAGTGTCGGTAAGATAGAGCGCAGGATGCGGAAGAGTGTCGGTAAGATAGAGCGCAGGGTGAGGAAGTGTGTCAGTAAGATAGAGCGCAGGCTGCAGGGGGGAGGGAGAGCGTCAGTGTGATAGAGCGCAGGGTGAGAGAGAGCGTCAGTGAGGTAGAGCACAGGCTGCAGGGTGAGGGAGAGTGTCAGTAAGATAGAGTGCAGGATGAGGAAGTGTGTCAGTGTGATAGAGCACAGGCTGCAGGGGGGAGAGAGTGCATAGGTGTGATAGAGCGCAGGCCACAGGCAGAGGGAGTGCATCAGTGTGATAGAGCACAGGCCGCGGGGGAGGGAGTGCGTAGGTGTGATAGAGCGCAGGGCACAGGCGGAGGGAGTGCATCAGTGTGAAAGCGTGCAGGCCGCATGTTGGAGGGACTGTGTAAGTGTGATAGCGTGCAGGCCGCATGTTGGAGGGACTGTGTAAGTGTGATAGAGCGCAGGCCGCAGGGGGAGGGAGTGTGTCAGTGTGATAGTAAGAAGACCGTGGGGGGAGGGATTGTGTGTGAGTGATAGGGTTCCGGGAATGTGTGAGTGTGATAGGGTGCAGGGGACGGAATGTGTGAGTGTGATAGGGGGCAGGGGGCGGAATGTGTGAGTGTGATAGGGTGCAGGGGGAGGGAATGTGTGAGTGTGATAGGGTGCAGGGGGACGGAATGTGTGAGTGTGATAGGGTGCTGGGGGAGGGAGTGTGTCAGTGTGATAGAGCGCAAGCCGCAGGGGGGCGGAGTGTGTCAGTGTGATAGTAAGCAGACCGTGGGGGGAGGGAATGTGTGTGATAGGGTTCCGGGAATGTGTGTGTGTGATAGGGTGCAGGGGACGGAATGTGTGAGTGTGTTAGGGTGCAGGGGAAGGGAATGTGTGAGTGTGATAGGATGCAGGGGGACGGAATGTGTGAGTGTGATAGGGTGCAGGGGGAGGGAATGTGTGAGTGTGATAGGGTGCGGGGGGAGGGAATGTGTGAGTGTGATAGGGTGGCGGGGGAGGGAATGTGAGTGTTATAGGATGCAGGGGAAGGGAATGTGTGAGTGTGATAGGGTGCGGGGGGAGGGAATGTGTGAGTGTGATAGGGTGCCGGGGGAGGGAATGTGAGTGTGATAGGGTGCAGGGGGACGGAATGTGTGAGTGTGATAGGGTGCAGGGGGACGGAATGTGTCAGTGTGATAGGGTGCGGGGGGAGGGAATGTGTGAGTGTGATAGGGTGGCGGGGGAGGGAATGTGAGTGTGATAGGATGCAGGGGAAGGGAATGTGTGAGTGTGATAGGGTGCGGGGGGAGGGAATGTGTGAGTGTGATAGGGTGCAGGGTAAGGAAATGTGTGAGTGTGATATGGTGCGGGGGGAGGGAATGTGTGAGTGTGATAGGGTGCCGGGGGAGGGAATGTGAGTGTGATAGGGTGCAGGGGGAGGGAATGTGAGTGTGATAGGGTGCAGGGGAAGGAAATGTGTAAGTGTGATAGGGTGCGGGGGAGGGAATGTGTGAGTGTGATAGGGTGGCGGGGGAGGGAATGTGAGTGTGATAGGATGCAAGGGAAGGGAATGTGTGAGTGTGATAGGGTGCAGGGGAGGGAATGTGTGAGTGTGATAGGGTGCCGGGGGAGGGAATGTGAGTGTGATAGGGTGCAGGGGGACGGAATGTGTGAGTGTGATAGGGTGCAGGGGGAGGGAATGTGAGTGTGATAGGGTGCAGGGGGACGGAATGTGTGAGTGTGATAGGGTGCTGGGGAGAGAGTGTAGGGACAATATTCTTTTCCTATTGCAGCTATTAAGTTTTGTTTCCCCCCCTTTGGGGTTCAGTGTGTCTTATTTTACCTGTAGTGGCCAATGTTTTTTATTTATTCCTATTGAGGCCATTATATTAGTTTTTTTCCTGTAGTGGGGACAGTGTTATTTCCTGTAAGTTTTTTTGGGGATTGGGTAAAAACCAGAATGGTCCGGACCCTAGAACGCCGGACAGGACCTGCTCCCTTTCAGCAAACTGTCATTCTGGAGCTTGTAGTACTTGTCCTCATCCGGGTGGTGTTATGTTCAGGAGGGTGCTTGTGACAGCTGTCACCAGGGAGGCAGTGAGGGAGAGATTACAGCCTCCCTGTATGATTCAAACCGTTATGGCTATTACCCCATCTCTGGATTATACAGGGAGGTGGTAATCTTTCCCTCCCCAACTCCCTTGTGACAGCACCCCACAGGTAGGACACCCCCTGGACAGAGACGAGCACTACAAGCTCCAGGAAGCGGGTCCGGTCCGGCTTTCCAGGGTCTGAACTGTTCCGGTTTCTATCTAATCCCGTTTCTTTTTCCATGTACAGTAGGTGCTGTTTTATTATTTTCCAGTGGGGAGAGAATGTGTGTGACAATAGGTGTCTCAATCCTCGCACATTCGGACGCATGCATGTACAGATGTAGGCAGTCAGTCTTCCCCCTGTTTGGCCCTGTCCAGGCGACACCCTCTCTCCAACCACACTCCATCTATCCACCAGTCCTGATACGTATCTCTTCTTAGCATAGCTGTTATTAAAAAGGTAAGGTCTTTTTTTACATATAGAAAGATTTCACATTTACAGTATGACATCACTAAGCAACCCGTAGCCTCTTTCGTTAAGAGGTTTCATATTTACGTCATCACTATATTTTTCATATTACGGTCATGTTAACAAGATGTTTTCCTTTGTCCATTTGTAGATTGTCACATTACACTATTGATATAAGAGAAGAAGGGAGGGAGATTGAAGTTTTTCAAGGTAGGCGCTAGTCACACCCTATGGCACAGGCCACATCCCCTGTGCAGACAGACCTCATAACATCAACCACACACCCCCATTACTAGTCATACCTCCACAGTGTTTTTCACTTCCTCTGCGGTGGCATATAATAGGCCCTTCATAAATTTCAGCTCCAGGCCCATGTGGACCTTAATCTGGCACTGGCTTTATCAAATATATTTAAATCCTATAAATAAGATAAGTGGTCAGAAAAAGGTTAAACACACCATAATAAATAAAGACACAAATGTAATAGAACCAGTACTGCACTTTCTAAGCACACATTCTCCCACATTATGGCAAGGCTCCTGTCTTTTCTTCCTGGTAGCTAAGTTCCGGACCAGTGCACTTATTGAAAGTGCTTGCTTGCGATTTTCGGTGATCCAAGCTGAATAAGGGCCTATATACCATTGCTATTGTTGTCATATACTGAGCCACTTGTCACCCCCTTCCTGCGTTTGCCTATGTGCACGTATGTTTAAAAACATAATTTTACCAAATTAGCTTTAGGGCAATTTCTTTTTTTTTTTGTATACGAATTTCTTATTGTACCACAAAACAATGACCATTACCAATGAAATACAATCCAGTAAAGGGCACTCTTTTTAATAACCACAAAAGGCCTGAAGCCGTATCTCAGGTGTGTCACCCTGCGCATGTTTCCGAGTCAGACATATGCATCTCTGTGGATCTGCGGGCAGATACAAGTTGCGCAAAACTGAGCTACATCTCCTCTTGTGGCTACATGGGGGTCATTGGATGGCAACGGGGCATTTGCACACTGGGCCTAATTCATGTTTGTATGCAAATACATACGCAGCTGTGTTTTTCCAGGTTACGAAACTACTAATCATCGTAAGTGAAGCTGCCGCCCTGTAAAGAAGATAGACGCCCACCGGAGCCATCGCACAGTCCTCCACAGTTGCGTACTCATACACAGCACTGGCGAAATAACGAGGAACACCGCCTCCTAGTGCTGACCTATGGGTACGCAGAATGGCCGCTGCAGTAGAGTCACTGACACCACGTTTCTCTGCATACAGGACCGCAGCTGAAGCAGATATGCACCTCGAAAATGACAATGACATTTATTTATTATTTATTTATTAACAGTTTCTTATATAGCGCAGCAAATTCCGTTGCGCTTTACAATTTGAAATAACAATAACAAAGTGGGTGATAACAGTCATAGACGTAGGAAGGCCCTGCTCGTAAGCTTACAATCTATAGGGAAATAGGCATATGTACACAAGGAAAGGTGCTATCTATTGCATAGAATTAGAAGACATGTGAGGATATGTGTGGACTGTAAAGAGTGGATGTAATTTGATAGGAAGGTTTATGAAAGTTATGTGGGCGGTTCAGGAATTTGATACGCTTGCCTAAAGAGGTGAGTTTTGAGGGAACGCTTGAAGGTTTGGAGACTAGAGGAGAGTCTTATTGTGCGTGGTAGGGCATTCCACAGGGTGGGTGCAGCCCGATGAAAGTCCTGCAGTCGTGAGTGGGAGCGAGTAATGAGTGTGGATGAGAGACGCAGATCTTGTGAAGAGCGAAGAGGTCGGGTTGGGAGATATTTTGTGATAAGCGAAGTGATGTACGTTGGTGTAGTTTGGTTAATGGCCTTGTGTGTGAGTAAAAGTATTTTATATTGAATGCGGTAGAGTACAGGTAACCAATGGAGGGACTGACAGAGTGGATCTGCAGACGATGAACGTCTAGCGAGGAAGATAAGCCTCGCCGCTGCATTCAGAATGGATTGTAGTGGTGAGAGTCTTGTTTTGGGAAGACCAGTTAGGAGACTATTGCAATAATCAATGCGGGAGATAATGAGAGCGTGGATTAGAGTTTTAGCAGTGTCTTGTGTAAGGTATGGTCGTATTTTGGATATGTTTTTTAGATGCATGTAACATGATCTTGAGACAGATTGAATGTGGGGAACAAAGGACAGATCAGAGTCAAGGATGACACCTAGGCAGCGAGCTTGTGGGGTAGGGTAGATAGTCGAGTTTTCAACAGTGATAGAGATATCAGGTTGGTACCTACTATTGGCCGGTGGAAATATAATTAACTCTGTCTTTGAAATATTAAGTTTGAGGTGGCGAGATGTCATCCAGGATGAGATGGCAGAAAGGCATTCAGTGACACGGTCCAGTACAGATAGGGACAAGTCAGGGGAGGATAGGTAGATTTGAGTATCATCTGCGTACAGATGATACTGAAAACCAAAAGAGCTGATTAGTTTACCAAGAGATGAGGTATAGATAGAGAAAAGCAGAGGACCCAAGACTGAGCCTTGCGGTACTCCAACTGAAAGAGGTAGCGAAGAGGAGGTAGATTCAGAGAAGCGAACACTGAAGGAGCGATTAGATAGGTACGATAGGAACCAAGAAAGGGCTGTGTCTTTAAGACCTAGTGATTGTAGTGTCTGTATGAGAAGAGAGTGGTCTACAGTGTCAAATGCAGCAGATAGATCTAGAAGAATAAGTAGTGAGTAGTGGCCTTTAGACTTCGTAGCGACCAAATCATTAACCACTTTAGTCAGTGCTGTCTCTGTGGAATGTTGGGAACGGACGCCTGACTGAAGTGGGTCCAACAAAGTGTATGAGTTAAGAAAGTGTGTGACGCCACTTCCACATTACCTACCCCAAACAGTCCCCTCCTGCCAATCACTCTGCCTATAAAATGTCCCTGCGAGAGCGATTTCAAGGGTGCCTTACACATACACAGTGCGGGTGCAGCACATGCGCAGTCTGCTGATCATTGCTCCATTGTGAAAACATCAGCATTGTGTACAAACATGAATTAGTCCCATGGTGCTGTGGGGGGAATTGCAGCTATTCAGGGGTGACCATATTCAGAGATCCAGCTGATTTCACATGGATCCATTGTACCAAGTACAGGGCCTGTCCCAGTGCACGCTAATAGTGGTGACAAGTGGCGGTATGGTGGTGGCACAGCCGCATTGATGCAGCTGCCTGAGAAGAAGTCAGCTTCTATATTACAGCACACAATGCAGTGTGTTGTGGGGACATCTGAGGCATCCGAGCAGGGGGGGTGTTTTAAGAAAGGAGGAGGCCCATATGCAGCCTCTTCTGTCCAAGCGCCCTCCTCTGTGCCGGCAGCGCATTAGAGTCACAGGGGGACATTTACTAAGCAGTGATAAGAGCGGAGAAGTGAGCCAGTGGAGAAGTGGCCCCATCAACCAATCAGCAGCTCTGTATCATTTTATAGTATGCAAATTATAGATGTTACTTCAGTGCTGATTCGTTGCCATGGCTCACTTCTCCACTGGCTCACTTCTCTGCTCTTATCACTGCTTAGTAAATGTCCCCCTAAGCACTAGATGGCTCAGACTGTACAAGTTTTACACTTGTAATTCTTCTCACTTTATCTTTCTATTAGCTTCACAGTTTCCACCCAAATCTTGGCATGTGGGTTTCCTGGGATAATGTCTGGGACACATGCAGAATGATATGCTGGCGCTTGGGATCCTGGCAGTCAGAATCCCATCACCGGTTCGGGCTGTTCTTCCGTCTCCCCTGCCCCCTATCCCTCCCTTCCCGCAGACTAACCCTAACCTGCCCTTATAGTGCCTAACCCTAACCTCCTCACTGTGGCGCCTAAACCTAACACCCCCTCCCTGCAGCCTAAACCTAACCCCCCCCCCCCCCCCCCCCGCAGCTTAGACCTAACCCTCCCCAGATGGTGGCTAAACTAACCCCCCCGGCCCCAAACCTAACCCAGGCACTATACTTACATAGGGATGCCAACTGTCGGGATTCCACAGGAATGCATCACACTGATGTGGTACAACAGCACATGTATTAGTCTGTAAGAGCAATACGGAAAATATGCTAAATGAGCATGGAAAATAAATAAATTGAACAGTGGGCAACAAACACAAGATCCCAAATAGGCATTTACTGCAGAAATCAGACACTTACAAATGGTCTCTTTTGTCTACTCATTCATTCTGCGTACAGTGGACCTAATCTGCGTACAATGGACCTAATTCCATTACAATGGAAGTAATTTAGTTATGCCCCCACAGTGTTGGACTGGGGCACGAAATTAGCAGAATTTGCTATCCTTTGGAGCGCATACTGGGGGCCGCCCATCGCTGGGCAAGGCCTCCAAGCATGCTGACCAGAGCCTCCCCTCCCCCCTTCAACAAGCAGAAATTGCGATCACATCGCAATTTCTGCTTGTTAGCAGAAATAGAGGAAGCCTCCTTAGCTGCGCCTGCAGGAGACCCGCCGCCATCTTCCCTATCACAGCGGCTGCATGTGACGTCACGCAGCCGCCGGGATCACGCCCCCATTCATACCGCAACGCCCCCTGTTTGTCCGGCTCCACCACCATAATGCTGTCTCCTCCCTGGAAATGGAGCATTGCCCACCCGCAACCGCCTCTGCCTGATTGCCAGGCAGAGGTGATCGCATTTTCTGCGATCCAACCTGCCTACCCCATATTTTCTGCAATCCAACCTGAATTAGGCCCAATATAAATACATACGGGCTTATTTATCAATAATATTTGCAGGATATCCTTCGATAACACTCGTCTTTGGTCACTACCAGCAAATATTAAGAATCCCATAAATGCATGTAAGGAAGTTGAACCAGCTATGAGAGTCCTATGGGGGCTACTAAAGTGCTGAATGTACCAAGCTTTGCATTCCAGCCATTGTAGCCATTAGGCTATGGATATCAAAAGTTACATGGAGAGGGATCCACAGTTTCCCTCCCAGTAATGGCTGCTAGCATATGTGCAATCTGATAACCATGCATGCGTAGTAACGTGGTCAGGTCATGAATCCAGAGGTAAACTGAGTACATAAGCAATCATTTCAACTTTACACATCGCAGGGAAAAACCCTTGCTCCTGTCTGTGAATTTTGTTAAATTCATACGAAAATGTCTTTCTGTCGTGATAAGCAGCACAGAGGAATATTAATTATATGGACTAAGTCCTGATAATTAATAATTATGCCCCCACAGTGTTGGACTGGGGCACGAAGGGCCCACCGTGGTAATGCAGTGGTAGGGGCCCATGTTTAGGGGTGTGGCCAGCCACCACACTGGTTTGCCTAACCATCTGAGAGTGCATGGTCTGGGCCCCTTGATAAATATATACAGTAAATACTGCTAGTGCATGCAGGATAATGTACCAGATTAATACGGTGTTAAATTCACCATAGTCCTGTGCAGCATAAGGTAACATATGATTAATATTTAACAGGGGGGCCCACCGGGGATTGCCCCTGTGGGCCAGTCCAACCCTGATGCCCCATAGGCATTTCTAACTACAGATTAGATAATACTTTCCCCACTATCCACAATGCTCGTTATCTTCTGCATGCCATTAAGTGAGGACAATTGGAACTTGAATGCCAGACACTGGTAAGTAATGAACCAATAACGTTTTCAATGTCCCCACAACAGTATTGTGAAGAGGGCTGCCGTGGAGGTTACTCACCTCTAAAAGGCTGCTGCCACAAGCGGCGTGTCCATCCGGGCGGTGAAGCGGCAGCGGGGCACAACTGTGGAGGAACTTGCATCCAAGAGGATTCAAGACCCTCCAATCAGTGACCAGGGATTTGAATCCCGCAGCAACGGCGAGCCGACTCGCGGGTTGGCAGCCAATGGAAAGCCGCTGCGGTGAGTTAATCGGAGCTTGACGTGCTGAGCCAATTGCAGTTCGCCGCGTCATCACTCCGCCCCCTCCCAGTGTCTTATATTAGATGCTGAGGAGCGGCGAAAGCTCAGAGTGGGAGCAGAGAAGAGCTCCTGAAAAAAGAAAAAATAAGATTTTACTTACCGGTAAATCTATTTCTCGTAGTCCGTAGTGGATGCTGGGGACTCCGTAAGGACCATGGGGAATAGACGGGCTCCGCAGGAGACAGGGCACTTTAAGAAAGAATTAGGATACTGGTGTGCACTGGCTCCTCCCTCTATGTCCCTCCTCCAGACCTCAGTTAAGGAAAATGTGCCCGGAAGAGCTGACATTACAAGGAAAGGATTTTGGAACCCAGGGCAAGACTCATACCAGCCACACCAATCACACCGTATAACTCGTGATAAACTTACCCAGTTAACAGTATGAACAACAGCAGAGCATCAGATAACCCTGATGTAACCATAACATAACCCTTATTTAAGCAATAACTATATACAAGTATTGCAGAAGAAGTCCGCACTTGGGACGGGCGCCCAGCATCCACTACAGACTACGAGAAATAGATTTACCGGTAAGTAAAATCTTATTTTCTCTAACGTCCTAGTGGATGCTGGGGACTCCGTAAGGACCATGGGGATTATACCAAAGCTCCCAAACGGGCGGGAGAGTGCGGACGACTCTGCAGCACCGAATGAGCAAACACAATGTCCTCCTCAGCCAGGGTATCAAACTTGTAGAACTTTGCAAAAGTGTTTGAACCTGACCAAGTAGCCGCTCGGCAAAGCTGTAATGCCGAGACCCCTCGGGCAGCCGCCCAAGAAGAGCCCACCTTCCTTGTGGAGTGGGCTCTTACTGATTTTGGAAGCGGCAATCCAGCCGCAGAATGAGCCTGCTGAATCGTGTTACAGATCCAGCGAGCAATAGTTTGCTTTGTAGCAGGAGCACCCAGCTTGTTGGATGCATACAGGATAAACAGCGACTCAGTTTTCCTGACTCTAGCCGTTCTGGCTACATAAATCTTCAAAGCCCTGACTACATCCAGTAACTCGGAATCCTCCCAGTCACGAGTAGCCACAGGCACCACAATAGGTTGGTTCATATGAAAAGATGACACCACTTTTGGCAGAAATTGTGGACGAGTCCGCAATTCTGCCCTGTCCATATGGAAAACCAGATAGGGGCTTTTATGTGACAAAGCCGCCAATTCTGACACACGCCTAGCCGAAGCCAAGGCTAATAGCATGACCACCTTCCACGTGAGATATTTTAACTCCACGGTTTTAAGTGGCTCAAACCAGTGTGATTTCAGGAAACTCAACACCACGTTAAGATCCCAAGGTGCCACTGGTGGCACAAATGGGGGCTGAATATGCAGCACTCCCTTTACAAACGTCTGAACTTCAGGAAGAGAAGCCAGTTCTTTTTGAAAGAAAATGGATAGGGCCGAAATCTGGACCTTAATGGACCCCAATTTTAGGCCCAAAGTCACTCCCGACTGTAGGAAGTGAAGGAAACGGCCCAGCTGGAATTCCTCTGTAGGGGCATTCCTGGCCTCACACCAAGCAACATATTTTCGCCATATACGGTGATAATGTTTAGCCGTCACGTCCTTCCTAGCCTTTATCAGCGTAGGAATAACCTCATCCGAAATGCCTTTTTCTGCTAGGATCCGGCGTTCAACCGCCATGCCGTCAAACGCAGCCGCGGTAAGTCTTGGAACAAACAGGGTCCCTGTTGTAACAGATCCTGTCTTAGAGGTAGAGGCCATGGGTCCTCTGTGAGCATTTCTTGTAGCTCTGGATACCAAGTCCTTCTTGGCCAATCCGGAACAATGAGTATTGTTCTCACTCCTCTTTTTCTTATGATTCTCAGCACCTTGGGTATGAGAGGAAGAGGAGGAAACACATAAACCGACTGGAACTCCCACGGTGTCACTAGTGCGTCTACAGCTATCGCCTGAGGGTCTCTTGACCTGGCGCAATACCTCTGTAGCTTTTTGTTGAGGCGGGATGCCATAATGTCCACCTGTGGCAGTTCCCATTGCCTTGCAATCTGCGTGAAGACTTCTTGATGAAGTCCCCACTCTCCCGAGTGGAGGTCGTGTCTGCTGAGGAAGTCTGCTTCCCAGTTGTCCACTCCCGGAATGAACACTGCTGACAGTGCTCATACGTGATTCTCCGCCCATCGAAGAATTCTGGTGGCTTCCGCCATCGCCACCCTGCTCCTTGTGCCGCCTTGGCGGTTTACATGAGCCACTGCGGTGATGTTGTCTGATTGAATCAGCACCGATTGGTTGCGAAGCAGGGTCTCCGCTTGACTTAGGCCATTGTATATGGCCCTTAGTTCCAGGATATTGATGTGAAGGCAAGTCTCCTGACTTGACCACAGACCCTGGAAATTTCTTCCCTGTGTGACTGCCCCCCACCCTCGGAGGCTTGCATCCGTGGTCACCAGGACCCAGTCCTGAATGCCGAATCTGCGGCCCTCGAGAAGGTGAGCACTCCGCAGCCACCACAGAAGAGACACCCTGGCCCTGGGGGATAGGGTGATCAGCCGATGCATCTGTAGATGCGATCCGGACCACTTGTCCAACAGATCCCATTGAAAGGTCCCCGCATGGAACCTGCCGAAGGGAATGGCCTCGTATGACGCCACCATCTTTCCCAGGACTCGCGTGCAGTGATGCACCGACACCTGTTTTGGTTTTAAGAGGTCTCTGACCAGTGTCATGAGTTCCTGAGCCTTCTCCGTCGGGAGAAAAACCTTCTTCTGGTCTGTGTCCAGAATCATGCCCAGGAAGGGCAGACGCGTCGTAGGAATCAGCTGCGACTTTGAAATATTCAGAATCCAGCCGTGCTTTTGTAACACTTCCCGAGAGCGTGCTACGCTGATCAGCAACTGCTCTCTGGACCTCGCCTTTATGAGGAGATCGTCCAAGTATGGGATAATTGTGACTCCCTGCTTTCGCAGGAGCACCATCATTTCTGCCATTACCTTGGTAAATATTCTCGGTGCCGTGGACAGACCAAACGGCAACGTCTGGAATTGGTAATGACAATCCTGTACCACAAATCTGAGGTACTCCTGATGAGGTGGATAAATGGGGACATGAAGGTAAGCATCATTTATGTCCAGAGACACCATAAAATCCCCTTCCTCCAGACTTGCGATGACCGCTCTGAGCAATTCCATCTTGAACTTGAACCTTTTCAGGTATATGTTCAGGGATTTTAAATTCAATATGGGTCTGACCGAACTGTCCGGTTTCGGTACCACAAACATTGTCGAATAGTAACCCCTTCCCTGTTGAAGGAGGGGAACCTTTACCACCACCTGCTGGAGATACAATTTGCGAATTGCTGCTAACACTATTTCCCTCTCTATGGGGGAAGCTGGCAGGGCCGATTTGAGGTAACGGTGAGGGGGCATCACTTAGAATTCCAGCTTGTAACCCTGAGACACAATCTCTATAACCCAGGGATCCACCTGTGAGTGAACCCACTTGTGGCTGAAATTTCGGAGACGCGCCCCCACCGGGCCTGGCTCCGCCTGTGGAGCCCCAGCGTCATGCGACGGATTTAGAGGAAGCCGGGGAGGACTTCTGTTCCTGGGAACTAGCTGTATTGTGCAGCTTCTTTCCTCTACCCCTGCCTCTGGCAAGAAAGGATGCACCTCGGACTTTCTTGCCTCTATGTGATCAAAAGGACTGCATTTGATAATACGGTGCTTTCTTAGGTTGTGAGGGAATATATGGCAAAAAATTTGACTTTCCAGCCGTAGCTGTGGAGACCAGGTCCGAGAGACCGTCCCCAAACAACTCCTCACCCCTGTAAAGTAAAACCTCCATGTGCCTTTTTGAGTCGGCATCGCCTGTCCATTGCCGTGTCCACAGGACCCTTCTGGCGGAAATCGACATTGCATTTATTCTAGAGCCCAGTAGGCTAATGTCTCTTTGGGCATCTCTCATATATAGGACAGCGTCTTTTATATGCCCCAGAGTCAGTACTATAGTATCCTTGTTTAAGGTATAAAGTTCCTCAGATAAGGTATCTGTCCATGCTGCTACAGCACTACACATCCAGGCCGACGCAATCGCCGACCTTAGTAGGGTACCTGAATGTGTATAAATGGACTTCAGGATACCCTCCTGCTTTCTATCCGCAGCATCTTTTAGGGTGTCCGTATCCTGTGACGGCAGGGCTACCCTCTTGGATAAGCATGTTAAAGCTTTGTCTACCCTAGGGGAGGATTCCCAGCGTAACCTGTCTGTTGGCTGGAAAGGATACGCCATAAGCATCCGTTTGGAAATCTGCAGTTTTCTATCTGGAGATTCCCAAGCCTTTTCACATAACTCATTTAACTCATGTGAAGGGGGAAAGGTTACTTCTTGCCCTTTTTCCCCATACATATAAACCCTCTTGTCAGGGACTGGGGTTTCCTCTGTAATGTGTAACACATCTTTCATTGCTATAATCATGTAGCGGATGGCTTTAGCCATTTTAGGCTGCAACTTTGCATCATCGCCATCGACACTGGAGTCGGACTCCGTGTCGATATCTGTGTCAACAACTTGGGATAGTGGGCGCTTCTGAGACCCCAACGGCCTCTGCGCTGTAGGATCAGGCATGGGTTGAGACCCTGACTGTCCCAAGGCTTCAGCTTTATCCAACCTTTTATGCAAGGAATTAACATTATCATTTAAAACCTTCCACATATCCATCCAATCGGGTGTCAGCGGCGGCGACCCCACATTCATTTGTACCCGCTTTGTTTCCACATAGCCTTCCTCGTCAAACATGCCGACACAAGCGTACCGACACACCACACACACAGGGGATGCTCTATTTGAAGACATTCCCCCACAAGGCCTTTTGGAGAGACAGAGAGAGAGTATGCCAGCACACACCCCAGCGCTATATTACCCAGGAGTCACACAGTAACTTAGTGTTAACCCAGTAGCTGCTGTATATACTGTTTTTGCGCCAAATTTATGTGCCCCCCCTCTCTTTTTACCCTCTTTCTACCGTGATTCTGCAGGGGAGAGCCTGTGGAGCTTCCTCTCAGCGGAGCTGTGGAGAGAAAATGGCGCTGGTGAGTGCTGAGGAAGAAGCCCCGCCCCCTCAGCGGCGGGCTTCTGTACCGCGTTTTGTGTAAAAATAATGGCGGGGGCTCATGCATATATACAGTGCCCAACTGTATATATGCTGCTTTTGCCAAGAGGTACCTAATTGCTGCCCAGGGCGCTTCCCCCCTGCGCCCTGCACCCTACAGTGACCGGAGTGTGTGGGTTTAGTGTGGGAGCAATGGCGCACAGCTGCAGTGCTGTGCGCCACCTCATATGAAGACTGAAGTCTTCTGCCGCCGATTTCGAAGTCTTCTTGCTTCTGTTTTCTGGCTCTGCGAGGGGGACGGCGGCGCAGCTCCGGGATCGGACGACCAAGGGTGCGTTCCTGTGTACGATCCCTCTGGAGCTAATGGTGTCCAGTAGCCTAAGAAGCAGGACCTATCTTCTAGTGAGTAGGGCTGCTTCTCTCCCCTCAGTCCCACGTAGCAGAGAGTCTGTTGCCAGCAGATCTCTCTGAAAATAAAAAATCCTAACAAAATACTTTCTTTCCTAGCAAGCTCAGGAGAGCTCACTAAGGTGCACCCAGCTCGTACGGGCACAGATTCAAACTGAGGTCTGGAGGAGGGACATAGAGGGAGGAGCCAGTGCACACCAGTATCCTAATTCTTTCTTAAAGTGCCCTGTCTCCTGCGGAGCCCGTCTATTCCCCATGGTCCTTACGGAGTCCCCAGCATCCACTAGGACGTTAGAGAAAGCGTGGCGGTGGAAGACGATTTGGCGGCGGAAGATCCAGCAGCGACTATGAGAGCAGGAGAAGATGCTGAAGACCGGCGGAGAGAGCTGCAACGCATGGGAAGAAACTGAACTGACGAAGATCCCTGCTTTCCAAACACAACTGGTTGGTGGCCCTGGGCCCTCTGCACGTATATCTATCCCCACTGGACCACCGGGCCGCCAGGCAATAGGCCTGAGGGAGAGTACAGGCAATAGGCCTGAGCGCTGGTTAGGAGTATTGGGGCCCCATTCATGTAGTGGTCTTGGTGCTAGGCAAAAATCACTTTTTGCAAACTAGATGGGCACTAGACCCGTGGGGTGATTTCAGCCATTAGACCTGTGTGTACATTAGAGGGCACTAGGCACTAGTTCAAGAACGGCTCCTAAGTAAAAAAAAGTTAATTCTGGGCACTAGGCCCAACTCACTGATCAGTGACCTCAGTAGGCAGACCTAAATACCTGAGGTGCATATTAAGAGTGCTTAGGGCATTAGGCCTAGTGCACTCCTAACTGCCCATGGGATAAAGTTACGCCTGAGGCCCGGGGAATATTTAGAGGCACTAGGCCTAAATATAAGTGTGTGCACCGAAGGGAATATAGTGACTGAGCAGTAGGCTCTGGTCACTCCGGTGTGTCTCTTATAAAGGTAACCAGTCTGATCCTTCCACTAAGTGTCAAGTAAAAGCCGGCGATTCTGTAGAGAATGGAGGAGCGGCCCAGTTCCACACGCTCACATAATTGCGGGAGTGAACGGCTGTTCACTCTTGGCTCCCGGGTTCCTCAAGACCCCAGATCTTGGACTAACTCAATCCATAGGCAGGGCAGGCTGGTTCTGTCGGCAGGGTAAAATAGTCTGTGATATATTCACACCATTGGTTGTCTCATTAAAAGTCACTGTATGCTCCTGTCTTATGTTTGTGTATGTTCTTGTTGCATTGTGTATTGAATTGTTATGTCAGAGGTTCTCAAATGCGGTTCTCAAGGCACCCCAACAGTCCAGGATTTAGGTATATCCATGCCTCAGCACAGATGGTTAAATCAAATTGACTTTTTAAGTCACCTGTGGCCAAGCATGGATACATTTAAAACCTGGACCGTTAGGGTGCCTTGAGTACCGCGTTTGGGAACCTCTGGTGTATGTTCTTGTAGCATTGTGTATTGAAATTGACAGTAGTTAGCTGAGACCAGTCTTTTTGCTAAGTTCTGAGTAATGCCTATTTAGCCTCACTTAATTATAGTTTGGGCCGCAGAATAGTTTGTTAGTTTGGCCCCACAGTGTTAGAGTAGTCTGAGGTTAGAGAAGATAGGCTGTTCTGTTTTGCCCTACAGGAGCTGTAGACCACTGCAAAGTGACAAGAACCGTGGAGTGAGTATTCTTCCGTGTGTGTCTGTCCCCTGAGCACCGCTTGGTGGACCTTACTCGGCCGTGCAAGGTCCAGTCACACCTCAGCGCACGAGTGCTGTATATGTGAAAATTGGGTGGCTGAAGCTTTATGCCGATGATGATCATTCACCCAACCGGTGAAGATCGCAGCCACCCCATACGTGCGTCTGGCCTTCTGTTAGTGGACAGACACAAACTCTGGTCTTTATTCTTCTGTCCTAGCGTTTACTCCAAATAATCAGTGGAAGATTTCCTCCTGGAATCGGGACACAATCTGCAGTCCGTCACCTAGGCCGGAAGTGGTGAGTACCGCCTAAGGGCCGTCTTGTACGCTCTTCACAGTATCACTTGTGAATTCCAACAAAGCTGGGCCTTGCAGTTCCACAAGAAATAAATGGCAAACACACTTTCCTCCTGCAGTAACAAGCAAACTGGTGCTTGTAATTCCACAGACTGATTGATGTGAACATCACAAACTTTTAGTTAGATGTTTTCCTTCACAGACCTAACCTTACCTCTCACTTCCACATCTTCCCTCTAATAGCAATCTCAGCCATTAGTAATAGTCACATGCACGGAATATATATCTTCAGGGTTGGTCCTCAATTCTCCATAGTGTTTGCTCTAATAGAACCTTCAGTCTTTTCAGGTAATATTGCCACACAGTCTACTTATCTCAAGTATTTGACTCCAAAGTGTGTCCATCTGCAAACTGTCCTCTCTATGGGGGTCATTCCGAGTTGATCGCTCGCTAGATGTTTTTAGCAGCCGTGCAAACGCTAAGCAGCCGCCCTCTGGGAGTGTATTTTAGCTTAGCAGAAGTGCGAACGAAAGGATCGCAGAGCGGCAACAAAATAATTTTGTGCAGTTTCAGAGTAGCTTTAGACCTACTCAGCGCTTGCGATCACTTCAGACTATTCAGTTCCTGTTTTGACGTCACGAACACGCCATGCGTTCGCCCAGCCATGCCTGCGTTTTTACGAACACTCCCTGAAAACGGTCAGTTGACACCCAGAAACGCCCTCTTCCTGTCAATCACTCTGCGGCCAGCAGTGCGACTGAAAAGCTTCGCTAGACCTTGTGTGAAACTACATCATTCGTTGTAATAGTACGACGCGCGTGCGCATTGCGCCGCATGTGCAGAAGTGCCAATTTTTTGCCTGATCGCCGCGCAGCGACCGAAAGCAGCTAGCGATCAACTCGGAATGACCCCCTATGCTTCCAAAATTGAGTGTTTGGACAATTTGGGGCTGATTGTTAGTGCAAAGCAAAAGAGCAAGTAACTTTGCAGCTAGATAAACCATGTTGCAATGTCAGGGGTGCAAATACATTTATTTTATTTCACTGCATGTATTGTAAATACTGGCTGCTTCTACATGTAACCCAAATGCTGGGCTCTTACAGCACTAAGCTCTCCTCACAGGTGCTGTGATCATTCTCACAATATTCTCCAGCCAATTGCTGCTGTCAGTCAGTGTCGGTACCCCTTTCACTTCTCTCTCACAATGGCTGCCTCTTGTCTCTCCTCCTCTACTTTGTGTATACTGATATTCGAGCTCTCCACTGGAAAGCATTCCACTGTCTTTATCTGGGAAGAATCTCCTAGGGAAATCTTTCCCTCTCTGTGATAATATGCTAATGTCGCAGCCACTGGCGGCTTCACAAATCCCAGCATACAAAGACCAGGCGCGTAGGGAGGGCGGTTCCGGTGGAGCTCGAGCTCCAGGCGCCCAAGACAGTACAGGGCGCCGCAGCTCGACTCCGCCGGAACCTCCGCCTGGCCGCACGGAACCACTGACAGCTGAGAGCCTGAGCAGCGTCAGCTCTTTACCTCCCTCCCTCCTCCCCTCCGCGCTCCGTGATGCACGGGCGTCTGACGTCATAACGTCAGACGCCAGACGGGTGGAGACGCGGCCAGACTCCACAGGAATACGTAGACAGAACAGCAGCAACGGCAAGCAGGAGCGGGGCAGGTGAGTATTTTTTTTGTTGTTTTTCTTTAGTGTGTGTAAGCGGCGCTACCAGGGGGCACAAACCAGGGGGCACAACTACTGGGGGCAAATCTACAGGGGGCACAGCTACAGGGGGCACTACTACTGGGGGCAAATCTACTGAGGGCACAACTACAGGGGGTACAACTACTGGGGCAAATCTACAGGGAGCACAGCTACAGGGGGCACAGCTACTGGGGGCACAGCTACAGGGGGCACAACTACTGGGAGCAAATCTATAGGGGGCACAGCTACAGGGGGCACAACTACTGGGGGCACAACTACTGGGACAAATCTATAGGGGGCACAACTACTGGGGGCAAATCTTCTGAGGGCACAGCTACAGGGGCACAACTACTGAGGTCACAGCTACAGGGGCACAACTACTGGGGGCAAATCTACAGGGGGCACAACTACTGGGGCAAATCTACAGGGGGCAAAGCTACAGGGGCACAACTACTGGGGCAAATCTACAGGGGGCACAACTACTGGGGGCACAGCTACAGGGGGCACAACTACTGAGGGCACAACTACTGGGGCAAATCTACAGGGAGCAAATCTACAGGGGGCTCAGCTACTGGGGGCACAGCTACAGGGGGCACAGCTACAGGGGGCACAGCTACAGGGTGCACAACTACTGGGGGCACAACTACTGAGGGCAAATCTACAGGGGGCACAACTACTGAGGGCACAGCTACAGGGGGCACAACTACTGGGGGCAAATCTACAGGGGTACAACTACGGGGGCAAGTCTACAGCTGGCACAGCTACAGGGGGCACAACTACTCCGGGCACAGCTACAGGGGGCACAACTACTGGGTCCATAACTACAGGGGGCATAACTGTGGCCATGCCCCTTCCCTATGAAGCCAAGCTCCTTTTTTTTGCCGCGTGCCTTTGGCGCGCACTATGGGGGTCATTCCGAGTTCATCGCAAGCTGAATTTGTTCGCAGCGATCAGGCTAAAAAACGGCAGTTCTGCGTATGCGGCGCACGGGCGACGTACGAGCACAACGAACGATGTTGTTTTGCACAGGGTCTAGGGATGCATTTCAGTCGCACTGCTTGCCGCAGAGTGATTGACATGAAGTGGGCATTTCTGGGTGGCAACTGACCGTTTTCAGGGAGTGCGGAAAAACTCAGGCGTGCCAGGAAAAACGCAGGCGTCGCTGGGAGAACGCTGGGCGGGTTTGTGACGTCAAATCCGGAACTGAATAGTCTGAAGTGATCGCAAGCGCTGAGTAGGTTTTGAGCTACTCTGAAACTACACCAAAATTTTTTGCAGGCGCTCTGCAATACAACTGTTCGCACTTCTGCTAAGCTAAAATACACTCCCAGTGGGCGGCGGCATAGCGTTTGCATGGCTGCTAAAACTAGCTAGCGGGCGTTCAACTCGGAATGACCCCCTATGTTTCTCCTACGGGTGTGGGGGGGGGGGGGGGTGCCAATGGAAACTTTCGCCCTGGGTGTCACAAGGTCTAGAATCGGCCCAAGTGGCCACGCCCTCAATTCAGTACAGGGGAGGGGGGCGCCGAAACATACCTTGCTCCAGGCACCATGACACCTTGCTACACCTCTGACAAAGACGCAGTATTAGTCGCAGAGCAATTTATTATTGAGTAGCCCTGTGGTTGGGCAGCATGGCTGCAGGAAGTAAGATGCCGGAGATACGGTAGTTGCATGCAGAATCGCAGTTGCAGCCTCAAACACGCCACCAAAATGGTTGCAATATGCTGCGTTTTTACCACCATTGACCGTCACCTCCCCCAAACAGTCCCTGACTGTCAATCACTTTGCAAATAAATCCTCTCTGTGACCGCCATCGTAGAACCATAGCGGCACATGCGCAGTGCGCCCAGGGCCGGCGACAGGGGGGCCAAAGGGGAAACCTGTACTGGGCCCTAAGGATCAGAGGGGCCCCGAGGATACGCCGCTTAGTGCCGCTTAGTTTGGGATGGGTTGGGGGAGTTGGGAATGCAGCATAGAGTTATTGGGGAGACAGACTGTGGGGTGTATGGGAGGAAGGAGAGAGGGAGACACAGACTGTGTTGTGTGGGGGGGACGAAGTAGAGTTATACATATTTTATATATATAATATGAGGGGGGCCCGGGGATATCACAGTACCGGGCCCCAAGACTTCTGTTGCCGGCCCTGAGTGCGCCTTAGACACAAGTCATGTGCAGACCATGATAATCGCTCAACAGCGCAAAATACTGGGGTCTCTGAATCACTCCCCAGTGCAGTGAAATAGTCTCACCTGGGAAACACTGGGTCATCACAGTGAGACTAATCCAGCTTCCCACCTAGAAGACATCATTACATTACACTGTAGGACGTTCCACACCATCACAGTATACAGTAAATGCGTATATTCTAGTTGCCAACGCTCAGTCATATGGAGACCAGAGAAGGTCCAACACTACTCTATCCAATGCCTACATAACATGTATTTATATCTGAGATTGGGAGGCAGTTACGTGACCGGAGGTCAGGAGACCGCTGGTCACAATAGCGATGCCGGAATCCCGCCCCCTTACAGTGCCGACAGTCATCATGCCGACTAACAGGGACTATTCCCACTCGTGAGTGTCCATGACACCATAAAGTGGGAATATAACGTGTGGCGAGCACAGCTCGCCACTGAGCCTGCAGCGAAGCGAGCCCACAAGGAGCTTCGTTCCACTCGCCCCCCTTCCAGCAATCTGCAAGCGTCAGTATGGTGACCGGTCACACATACCCAACCCATTTGATAATACAGGGTCTGTTTTATATGATAAAGTATTTAGTAATAAAAAAAAAAATAACAAAAACACTATTATAAATAAAGGTTATTTAGTTTACACTTACAGAATAATTATAACATCAGCCATTTTGTTCCCGTTAAGGCTCATTAGTCAAGTGCATGCAAATGAAGCTCTAAGATGGTCATATCGATCATAGGTTGGAACTAGAGATGTGCACCGGACCATTTTTGCTGGATTTGGCTCTAATTTGTCATCCTGCTTTGGATTTGGATTTAGATTTGCCAAACCGTCGTGACTGGTTTTGGATTTGGATTTTTTGACAAATAAAAGTAAAATCACTTAATATGGGCCTGTTTTCTGTTCCTAAAGTATTATCAACCTTAATAAGATTAATTTCTAGTAATTTCTACACAATTTTGACCACCTCACAGCTCACAATATTGTTTTCACCAATACTGGCCAAAGCCTGGATGACTAAACTGCGGTATACAGTGTGGGTTGGATACTGTGTGGGATACAATACAGCAGTGGCGTAACTACCAAGGGTGCTGGGAGTGCAACTGCTGTGGGGCTCTGGCTGCTTCCAGGGCCCGCAGCTCCCCCTGCCACTGGGTACCTCCGAGGCCTGCCCTCCACCTTCACCACCAGCCGCAGGGAAGAACAGCCATGGGTGATGTAGCGGGGCACACACAACGGCAAATCTCGTCCCAGCCTGTTCAGTCCCCTCTGCCCCGCCCCCTACCTGGCCGTCAGCAGGGGGTGCAGTGCCGCGATTTGCGGGTATTTAGAGAGTGGGGCCTAATGTAGTGAAGTGCCCGCCCCCAACAGAGGCCTTGTGCAGTGTGCAGTAATCAGGTAATGTCTCTCTCCCCCCTCTCTCCTGCTTACTCACTCTCTTTCTATCTCCACTCACTCTCTCCATGTATCTCTCTCCCCCTCTCTCTCCTCCCTCTCACTCCTATTCCCTCTCTATCTCTTTCTCCTGCTCACTCCCTCTCCCTCTCTCCCCCCTCTCTCTCCTGGTCACTCCCCCCTCCCTCTCTCCCACTCCTGCCCACTCCCTCTCTCCCATCACTCCCTCTGTCTCTCTCCTTTCTCGCCCCCTTCTCTCCTGCTAATTCCCCCCTCCTTCACCCCTGCTTCTTCTCTCTCTCTCTCTCCTGCTCACTCCCCCTCTCTCTTCTGCTTCCTCTCTCCACCCCTTTCTAACTCCTGATCACTCCCCCCCCTCTCTCTCTGACACTGTCTCTCTCTGTCACTGTCTCCCTGATGCTGCTTCTCTCTCTCTCTCTCTCTCTCTCTCTCCCTGACACACACTCTCTTTCTGCCTTACACCCCCTCTCTCTCCCTCTCTGTCTCTCCCTGACACACTCTCTCTCTCTCTCTCTTGTTCCCCTTTCTTTCTCTTCCTCCCTAACACTCTGTCTATATCCCTCCCTCTCTCTCTTGCTCCCCCTACTCTCTATCTCCGACACTGTCTCTGTCTCTCTCTCTCTCTCTCTTCCCCTGACACTGTCTATCCGTCTCTCTCTACCTGACACTGTATTTCTCTCTCGCGCACTATTTCTCTCTCTCTCTGACACTGTCACTCTCCCTCACTCTTCCTGACACTGTAATTTCATCTCTGTCTCTCTCTCTCTCTCTCTGACACTGTATCTCATTCTCTCTCTCTGACACTGTTTCAGTCTCCCTGACACTTTCTCTCTCTGCCTGACACCCTCCCCTCTCTCTTTCTCTCTCCTTGACACCCTTTATCTCTCCCTCTCTGTCTCTCAATGACGCTCCTATTCTCTCATTCCCCTTTCTCTTTCCCTCCCTCCCTGATACACTCTTTCACTCCCACTCGCTCCCCTCCCATTCTCTCTTAATGCTCCCACCTCTCTCTCTCTCTCTCTCTCACCCACTCTCTCTTCCTGATGCCATCTCTCCCCCTCATTTCTTTCCTTCTCTTTCTCCCTGACAACCTCTCTCTTGCTTCTCTCTTTCTCTCATTCTGTTTCTCTAACGTCCTAGTGGATGCTGGGGGCTCCGTAAGGACCATGGGAATAGACGGGCTCCGCAGGAGACAGGGCACTTTAAGAAAGAATTTGGATACTGGTGTGCTCTGGCTCCTCCCTCTATGTCCCTCCTCCAGACCTCAGTTTGAATCTGTGCCCGGACGAGCTGGGTGCTACTTAGTGAGCTCTCCTGAGCTTGCTAAAAAGAAAGTATTTTGTTAGGTTTTTTATTTTCAGAGAGATCTGCTGGCAACAGACTCTCTGCTACGTGGGACTGAGGGGAGAGAAGCAGCTCTACTCACTGAAGATAGGTCCTGCTTCTTAGGCTACTGGACACCATTAGCTCCAGAGGGATCGTACACAGGATCGCACCCTTGGTCGTCCGATCCCGGAGCCGCGCCGCCGTCCCCCTCGCAGAGCCGGAAGACAGAAGCCGGTGACAGAAGCAAGAAGACTTCGAAATCAGCGGCAGAAGACTCCAGTCTTCATATGAGGTAGCGTACAGCACTGCAGCTGTGCGCCATTGCTCCCACACTACACCCACATACTCCGGTCACTGTAAGGGTGCAGGGCGCAGAGGGGGGCGCCCTGGGCAGCAATTAGAGACCTCTTTGGCAAAAGTTTGCATAATATACAGTTGGGCACTGTATATATGTATGAGCCCCCGCCAAAATTGTACATGAAAGCGGGACAGAAGCCCGCCGTCGAGGGGGCGGGGCTTCTTTTTCAGCACTCACCAGCGCCATGTTTTTTCTCCACAGCACCGCTGAGAGGAAGCTCCCCAGTCTTTCCCCTGCAGTTACACGGTAGAAGAGGGTAAAAAGAGAGGGGGGGCACATAATTAGGCGCAAAAATCAATATAAACAGCAGCTACTGGGTTAACATTAAGTTACTGTGTTATTCCTGGGTTAATAGCGCTGGGGTGTGTGCTGGCATGCTCTCTCTCTGTCTCTCCAAAGGGCCTTATGGGGGAATTGTCTTCAGATCAGCATTCCCTGAGTGTGTGGTGTGTCGGTACGTGTGTGTCGACATATCTGAGGTAAAAGGCTCCCCTAAGGAGGAGATGGAGCAAATATGTGTGTGAGAGGGTGTCTCCGTTGACAACGCAGACACCTGTTTGGATATGTGTAATTAAGTGCTAAGGTGAATTTATTGCACAAATGATTAGAGAACAGACAGGAAATCTACCCATGTCTGTCCCTATGTCGCAGAGACTTTTAGAGTCTCTCAATGCTCACTATCCAAAATAATAGACACTGATATCGACACGGAGTTTGACTCCAGTGTCGACTACGATAATGCAAAGTTACAGCCAAAATGGCAGAAAAGTATTCAATATATGATTATTGTAATAAAAGATGATTTGCATATCACTGATGACTCATCTGTCCCTGACACAAGGGTACACATGTTTAAGGGGAAGAAAGCTGAGGTAAATTTCCCTCCTCTCATGATGAAAAAGAGCGGGAATCTCCAGACAAGAGACTGCAGTTTCCCACAAAGAATTCTCAGGCAGTATCCTTTCCCCACTAGGGCCAGGATATGATGGGAATCTTCCCCTAGGGTGTCACGTTTGCCCAAAAGGTAGCCCTGACGTAACAGCTATTCTCAGGGATCCTGCAGATAGCGTGCACATTCTGGTACACTACTCAGACCGGCGATTGTGTCGGCATGGGTTTATAGCGCTATGGCAGCGTGGACAGGTACCTTATCAGCAGAGATTGAAACCCTAGTATGCATATAGATATATATATGTATATATAGAGATATATATATATTAAAGATGCTGTCTTAAGAGATATGTATATATAAAACATGCCCAAAGAGACATGAGTATACTGGGTCCTAGAGTCAAAGCTATGTCGATTTCGGCTTGACGTGTCCTGTAGAATATGCAATGGACAGATGATGCCGACTTAAGAGGCATATGGAAGGCTGAGGATTGTGTGGAGAAGGGTTCTCGGACCTGGTCTCCACAGCTATAGCTGGTAATTCTGAAATTTTGCCTTATATTCCTGCACAGCCTAGGAAAGCACGACATTATCAAATGCAGCCTTTCGAATAAAGACACAAGAAAGTCCGAGGTGCGTCCTTTCTTGCCAGAGGCGGGGGCAGAGGAAAGAAGCTGCACAACACAGCTAGTTCCCAGGAACAGAAGTCCTCCTCGGCCTCTACAAAAATCCACCGCATGTCGCTGGGGCTCCACAGGCGGAGCTAGGCCCGGTTGGGGCACGCCTTCGTAAGTTCAGCCACAAGTGGGTTCACTCCCTGTTAGATCCCTGGGCAATAGATATTGTGTCTCAGGGATACAAGCTGGACTGAGAAGATGCCCCCTCACTGACGGCCCTGCCGGATTCCCCCCACGAGAGGGAAACAGTGTTAACTGCAATTCACAAAGTGTATCTTCAACAGGTGGTAGTCAAGGTTCCCCTCCTTCAACAAGGAGGGGGGTATTATTCGACCATGTTGTAGTCCCGAAACCAGACGGTTCGGTCAGACCCATATTGAATTTAAAATCCCTGAACATATGCCTGAAAAGGTTCAAGTTCAAGATGGAATCGCTAAGAGCGGTCATTGCAAGCCTGAAAGGGGGAGATTTTATGGTGACTCGGGACATAAAGGATGCATACCTTCATGTCCCCATTTATCCACCTCATCAGGCGTACCTCAGAATTGCGGTACGGGATTGTCATTACCAATTTCAGACGTTGCCGTTTGGTCTCTCCACGGCCTTGAGAATATTCACCAAGGTAATGGCGGAAAGGATGGTGCTCCTGCGGAAGCAAGGTGTCACTATTATCACGTACTTGGACGATCTCCTCATAAAAGCGAGATCAAGAGAGCAGTTGCTGAACAGCGTATCACTTTCTCTGGAAGTGTAACGGCAACACGGCTGGATTCTATATATTCCAAAGTCGCAGTTGGTTCTTACAGCTCATCTGCCTCTCCTAGGCATGATCCTAGACACAGGATTTATCTCCCGATAGAGAGAGCTCAGGAGCTCGTGACACTGGTCTGGAATCTATTAAAACCAAAACAGGTGTCAGTGCATCACTGCACTCGAGTCTTGGGAAGGATGGTGGCATCATACGAGGTCATTCCCTTCGGCAGGTTCCATGCGAGGACCTTCCAATGGGACTTACTGGACAAGTGGTCCGGATCACAACTTCAGATGCATCGGTTAATCACCCTATCCCCCAGGGCCAGGGTGTCTCTCCTGTGGTGGCTGCAGAGTGCTCACCTTCTCGAAGGTCACAGATTCGGCATTCAGGACTGGGTCCTGGTGACCACGGATGCAAGCCTCCGAGGGTGGGGGGCAGTCACACAGGGAAGAAATTTCCAAGGGCTGTGGTCAAGGCAGGAGACTTGCCTTCACATCAATATCCTGGAACTAAGGGCCATATACAACGCCCTAAGTCAAGCGGAGACCCTGCTTCACGACCAACCGGTTCTGATTCAGTCAGACAATATCACCGCAGTGGCTCATGTAAACCGCCAAGGCGGCACAAGGAGCAGGGTGGCGATGGTAGAAGCCACCAGAATTCTTCGCTGGGCGGAGAATCACGTAAGCGCACTGTCAGCAGTGTTCATTCCGGGAGTGGACAACTGGGAAGCAGACTTCCTCAGCAGGCACGACCTCCACCTGGTAGAGTGGGGACTTCATCAAGAAGTCTTCACGCAGACTGCAAGTCGGTGGGAACTGCCACAGGTGGACATGATGGCATCCCGCCTCAACAAAAAGCTACAGAGATATTGCGCCAGGTCAAGAGACCCTCAGGCGATAGCTGTAGACGCACTAGTGACACCGTGGGTGTTCCAGTCGGTTTATGTATTTCCTCCTCTTCCTCTCATACCAAAGGTGCTGAGAATCATAAGAAAAAGAGGAGTGAGAACAATACTCATTTTTCCGGATTGGCCAAGAAGGACTTGGTATCCGGATCTGGAAGAAATGCTCACAGAGGACCCATGGCCTCTACCTCTAAGACAGGACTTGCTGCAACAGGGGCCCTGTCTGTTCCAAGACTTACCGCTGCTGCGTTTGACGGCATGGCGGTTGAACGCCGGATCCTAGCGGAAAAAGCATTCCGGATGAGGTTATTCCTACGATGATTAAGGCTAGGAAGGACGTGACGGCTAAACATTATCACCGTATATGGCGAAAATATGTTGCTTGGTGTGAGGCCAGGAATGCCCCTACGGAGGAATTCCAGCTGGGCCGTTTCCTTCACTTCCTACAGTCGGGAGTGACTTTGGGCCTGAAATTGGGTTCCATTAAGGTCCAGATTTCGGCTCTATCCATTTTCTTTCAAAAAGAACTGGCTACTCTTCCTGAAGTCCAGACGTTTGTAAAGGGAGTGCTGCATATTCAGCCCCCTTTTGTGCCTCCAGTGGCACCTTGGGATCTTAACGTGGTGTTGAGTTTCCTGAAGTCACACTGGTTTGAGCCACTCAAAACCGTGGAGTTAAAATTTCTCACGTGGAAGGTGGTCATGCTATTAGCCTTGGCGTCAGCTAGGCGTGTGTCAGAATTAGCGGCTTTGTCACATAAAAGCCCCTATCTGGTTTTCCATATGGACAGGGCAGAATTGCGGACCCGTCCACAATTTCTGCCAAAAGTGGTGTCATCCTTTCATATGAACCAACCTATTGTGGTGCCTGTGGCTACTCGTGATTTAGAGGATTCCGAGTTACTAGATGTGGTCAGGGCTTTGAAGGTTTATGTAGCCAGAACGGCTAGAGTTAGGAAAACTGAGTCGCTGTTTATCCTGTATGCATCCCACAAGCTGGGTGCTCCTGCTTCAAAGCAAACTATTGCTCGCTGGATCTGTAACACGATTCAGCAGGCTCATTCTGCGGCTGGATTGCCGCTTCCAAAATCAGTAAAAGCCCACTCCACAAGGAAGGTGGGCTCTTCTTGGGCGGCTGCCCGAGGGGTCTCGGCATTACAGATTTGCCGAGCAGCTACTTGGTCAGGTTCGAACACTTTTGCAAAGTTTTACAAGTTTGATACCCTGGCTGAGGAGGACCTTGTGTTTGCTCATTCGGTGCTGCAGAGTTATCCGCACTCTCTCGCCCATTTGGGAGCTTTGGTATAATCCCCATGGTCCTTACGGAGTCCCCAGCATCCACTAGGACGTTAGAGAAAATAAGATTTTACTTACCGTTAAATCTATTTCTCGTAGTCCGTAGTGAATGCTGGGCGCCCGTCCCAAGTGTGGACTTCTTCTGCAATACTTGTATATAGTTATTGCTTAAATAAGGGTTATGTTTGGTTGCATCAGGGTTGATCTGATGCTCCGTTGTTGTTCATACTGTTAACTGGGTAAATTTATCACAAGTTATACGGTGTGATTGGTGTGACTGGTATGAGTCTTGCCCTGGATTCCAAAATCCTTTCCTTGTACTGTCAGCTCTTCCGGGCACAGTTTCTCTAACTGAGGTCTGGAGGAGGGACATAGAGGGAGGAGCCAGAGCACACCAGTATCCAAATTCTTTCTTAAAGTGCCCTGTCTCCTGCGGAGCCCGTCTATTCCCATGGTCCTTACGGAGTCCCCAGCATCCACTACGGACTACGAGAAATAGATTTACCGGTAAGTAAAATCTTATTTTTTCCATGAAACCCGCCACTCTCTCTCTCTCTCTCTCATTTATATCTTTCTCCCAGTGACACCCTCTTTTTCTCTCTCACTCCCCTCGCACTCTTTCTCTTGCTCCCCAAACGGCATTGTAGTGACAAGAGGAGGGGGTGGAGCTTTCAAGATTTTGCTACAGTTCTAGTTACGCCCCTGCAATACAGGTTGGATACAGTGCTGGTTGGATACTGTGTGGGTTGAATATAGTGCAGGTTGGATACAGTGCTAATTGGATACAGTGCGGGGTATGTTACTGGTTGGACACAGTGTGGGATACAGTGCAGGTTGCATACTTTGCTGGTTGGATACAGTGCAGGATACAGTTTGGGTCGGAGACAGTGCTAGATACATTGCTGGTTGGATACATTGTGGGTTGGATACAGTGCGGGATACAGTACTGGTTGAATACAGTGTAGGATACAGTGTGAGTTGGATACAGTTTCGGATGGATATAGTGCGGGATACAGTGTGGGTCAGATACAATGCAGTAAACAGTGCAGGGTGGATACACCATTAATGCACTTACTGTGATAGGGGATGTCGGTGGTGCCCTCAGAGCGAGAGTGTCGGCAGTGCAGTGGTGCTGGCAGAGTCCTCAGTGTGTGATTGCCAGCGGTGTTGGTACTGCTGGGGTGCTGGTGGTATCAGTACTGCTGGATGTGTCAGCAGTGCAGGCTGCCAGGGGTGTCCTCACTGCAGGGGTGTCGGCAGTGCTGGCAGTGTCCTCAGTGCAGGATTGCCGGTGGTGTCGGTACTGCTGGGTTGCTGGCAATGTCAGCAGTGCAGGAGTGTTGGTGGTGTCCACTGAGGGGGTGCTGTCACTGTCGACAACGTGGGAGTGCTGATGGTGTCCTCAGTGCGGGGGTGTCGGCAGTGTGGGGGGTGCTAGCTGAGTCAGCAGTGCGGGGTGCCGGTTGTGTCAGCAGTGCAGGAGTGCCATCGGTGTCCTCAGTGTGGGAGTACCGGTGGTATCTCCAGTGTGGGGGTGTCAGAGGTGCAGGGCTGCTGGCAGTGTGGGATAGGGAGGCCAATACCAGCCTTTTTTTCAATCCAGGGTATCGGGATTGAAAAAAGGTCAGTCCGGAGATTCCTGGGATAGCCAGGATTGGGTTGAAGACTCACCCACCCCAGCCCATACAAACACTCACCATTGTGGGTGGGAACTGGGCTTGCAGGCGGCGATGTGCGGTCCGGGTGGCTGGCTTCAAATGCACCATTGTGGGTGGGAGGGCTCAAAGGCGGCGTGGTGCGGGCAGCGAGGTGCGGTCCGGGTGGCGCGGGCAGTTGGCTTCACACTGCGCAGCGTGACCTCTGACATCATGTCACACTGTGCAGTATTCACTACGGGGACAGGGGGAGCCGGCAGGAGGGAGCCGAGCAGGTAAATCCTGCAATCCCCGTGATTGGAGCTTCCAATCCGGGGATTGAATCCCGGACATTTTTGGCCTAAAGCCCAGGATCCCCCCGATCCCCATCCCAGGATTGGCTTCCATAGTGTGGGAGTGGCGCAGTGCGGGCGGAAAGTCAGCAGTGCGGGTGGCAGTGTCATTCGTGTGGTGGGGGCTGCCATTTCGCCCCATTGTAGTCTATGGGGGCTCGTTGATTGGCTGAGAGCCAAGACAGACTGCTCTCTCAGCCAACTGACAGCCATCCCATTGATTTCAATGGGATTTTTGAGATTGACGCCCGAGCCAAAACCGCAAGATCCGAGAGCGGGATCTCAAAGTTTCGGCTTGACTAGAGATCCGAGGCAGCCAGGCAGAACCGAGCATCGGCTCGATTGCCTCGGATCCCCAAAAGTTCAGAGCGGTATGGATTTCTTAAAATCCAAACTGTTCATCTCTAGTTGGAACTATGACAAAAATAAAAAGTCTAATTTTGAACAATCTTCAATTAAAGCGCATACAGTGGAAACATAATGGGCTAAACCAATGCTCCGGAGACAGCAGCCTATCATTTCCACTGGAGTCAGTGACATCACTTATGAACGCTAAGGGTCAAGGAGTAGAGGCATCCAGCTTGTTGGCTGAACGAATATTCCAATAGGGGATGTAGTTATGATCCCGGCGATCGGGATCCTGGCGGTAACATACCGACGCTGGGATCCCGACCGCCAGAATGCCGGCAGGTGGCACGGGACTATTCCCACTCGTGGGTATCCACGACACCCATAGAGTGGGAATAGAACCTGTAGCGAGTGCAGCGAGCCACCGAGCCTGCAAGGGGCTTTGTTGCGCTCGCCCCCCCTGTCGGCATTCTGGCGGCCGGGATCCCAGCGTCGGTTAGGACATTACACAAATTAAAACAGCCAAGTAAAAGGATTTTGTGTTGGTAAGGGAAACCTCCACGATCTGGAACCTAACAGGCCAAAAAAGTGAGAAATAATTTATAGCAATTACCTATTCACTACCATCTTAAGTATGGATACACACAGAAACACACAGAAAACAGCACAGGTGGTGTATCAATCAGAAAAAGTGTGGCTGTACAGAGAATTTTTTTTTTTTAGTCTACCTAATCTATACAATAGTTATCATCATCATCAACACAGATTTGCACCAGTCTTATCGTGTGGCTGTACAGAGAATTTTTTTTTTTTAGTCTACCTAATCTATACAATAGTTATCATCATCATCAACACAGATTTGCACCAGTCTTATCCTTGGTGCGGGAGATTTGGCTGAAGTCAGAAGTATCTCTGGATACGGTCACCTCTGAATAAGCGACACTTCGATTACCAAGCCCGCGACACACTTATTCTACGTGCAAACCTGTTGCAACATGGGAACACCCATTCAGCAGCAGATGGCTCTAAGTTGCGTTTGCAGACAGAGCCGTCTTAACAGCAGTGTATGCCCCTGGGCACAGCAATGCACTGGGGCCCCTACCTACTCATCAGCGGCAGGGGTGGGGGGTGCTATTAGTGGCAGCTTTGATGTCCCGCGGGCGGTAGGAGGTGTTCTGTCTTCTGCTCAACATGTAAGACCTGGAGCAATAATTTCTTCTAATTATTCCTTTACTGCACAGATGCAGCGCGAGGGAGAACACTAAACTGTAGAAGGGGACATTGGGCTGAATGAAGGGGCCCCGATACATAACTTCCAGGGTGGGGTGTTTAATACATAGGGGAGGGTCGATAGTGGAGTGGGCTTAATATTCATCATTTTCTGGTGGGAGGGCAGCATGCTTGACTGCAGATTTCTCCAGTTCCTGGAAACAGATTTCTTAGTTTTAATGGGATAAAAAAAAACGAGAGCGTCCCACCTTTCAGGAGGTACTGGGGACCTGGGGATCAGAGTTCAATAGCCAGAGCATTCCACCAACAAAAATATAAAACTGCAGAACAGGCGTGTGGAGCTGGAGCAGGGACCAGCTGCTTGAAGGCTGATATCTCTGGTTCTGGGCATAGTAGAGTGGAGACAAGCTGCCAGTGGTTTCCAAAAGGGGAGAGTCCCAGCTTTTGAAATATACCCTCAGAAAAACTCTTAAGTAAGACAGAACCCGAGATATCTGGCTGGGAAGAAAAATTAACAGGCTTGGATGGGGACCACTGCTTTGAAGTCGGATGGATATCTTTGGTTCCCCAAGGACGATTTTCAACAATCTGGTACCCCTGGAAAGAGGGGACCCTCAGCTATCAGCCAAGGGCCCTTTTACTCCTGAGGCCCTTGGGCAAGAGCCCATTGAGCCCATACGAAAAGACGGCCCTGTTTGTCTTCTAAAAATATTGTGCTATCTGTATGCCTGCAGAACTGCATGCTCCCCTGAATCAGGTACCCCAGTGTACAGTTCCACTATGGAAACATAACAACTGGACCTACCCTGATTCTACTGGGGTTGCTGGAGTAGCAGTGCACCTGCTGGAGGAGAGTTACAGAATGTGACTAGTCACACTGCTGTCGGTGGTACAGCCTCAGAAGTGTCCTAAGGTGTAATGTATAAACTAACTAACTACGAATGTATAAATGCACTATAATGTGCTGTGTTCCTTCTTTTACCACCATACTATCTATGAGCAGCAGCACCATGATGTCAGTAAATTAATCGGTTTGCTTGATCCCTATTGGAGCTGTAGCTGTTCTGAATGGATCAGGTCAGGATCCTGGTAATCGGGATCCCGTCAGTCAAAATACCGGCGTCGGAATCCCGACACTGATTGGAATGCCAGCGCTGGCATCCTGAATAGGTACACAATGCCAGCGCCAGGATCCCGAATGAGTGTTTGCTGGACAGGTAAGATGCAAGTTTCCATGGTGTATCTGATGGTGTTGTCTGAAGACGCAGCAAGTGGGATTGTTGTGTCTAAAGGCAGAAACAGTGAGTGTTCCAGTGCAGGTATATTCAGATGCCACTTGTACACCAGGGAAGGGGCTGATACTAGCACTAGCATAAGTCACAGACGTGATTACAGCAAAAGACGCTAAAGAGGCTGCAGCAGTGTGTGACTCTCACTCAGCCCCACTGTAACCAGCACTTGCCTCTCTCTAATGGGTGATATAAGACATGTAACTGATTGCATACATTTGCTTATGTGAGAGCTTTCACTGAATATCATGCATCTGATCATCACCCCTCAGACAGTGTGTAAAGATGAAAGGTTGGCTCCATGCATGCACTCTCTCCATCTATATGCTCTGTAATAATAATAAAATACAATACAGATTTATGGGGTTGGGTACAAAAACCCCTCTCACTCCTGGAGCCTAACCCTAACCTCCCCCTCCTGCAGCTTCACTCTTACCCATCCCTCCCGCAGCCTAACCCTAACCTCCCCCTCCTGCAGCTTCACTCTAACCCATCCCTCCCGCAGCCTAACCCTAACCTCCCCCTCCTGCAGCTTCACTCTAACCCATCCCTCCCGCAGCCTAACCCTAACCTCCCCCTCCTGCAGCTTCACTCTAACCCATCCCACCCGCAGCCTAACCCTAACCTCCCCCTCCTGCAGCTTCACTCTAACCCATCCCTCCCGCAGCCTAACCCTAACCTCCCCCTCCTGCAGCCTCACTCTTATCCATCCCTACCACAGCCTAACCCTAACCTCCCCCTCCTGCAGCCTCTCTTATCCATCCCTCCCACAGCCTAACCCTAACCTCCCCCTCCTGCAGCCTCACTCTTATTCATCCCTCCCACAGCCTAACCCTAACCTCCCCCTCCTGCAGCCTCACTCTTACCCATCCCTCCCGCAGCCTAACCCTAACCTCCCCCTCCTGCAGCTTCACTCTAACCCAGGCCTGGCCAACCTGTGGCTCTCCAGATGTTGTGAAACTACACATCCCAGCATGCCCTGCCATAGTTTTAGCATTCCCTAATAGCAAAACTGTGGCAAGGCATGATGGGACTTGTAGTTGTACAACAGCTGGAGAGCCACAGGTTGGCCAGGCCTGCTCTAACCCATCCCTCCCGCAGCCTAACCCTAACCTCCCCCTCCTGCAGCCTCACTCTTACCCATCCCTCCCGCAGCCTAACCCTAACCTCCCCCTCCTGCAGCTTCACTCTAACCCATCCCTCCCGCAGCCTAACCCTAACCTCCCCCTCCTGCAGCCTCACTCTAACCCATCCCTCCCACAGCCTAACCCTAACCTCCCCCTCCTGCAGCTTCACTCTAACCCATCCCTCCCGCAGCCTTACCCTAACCTCCCCCTCCTGCAGCTTCACTCTAACCCATCCCTCCCGCAGCCTAACCCTAACCTCCCCCTCCTGCAGCTTCACTCTAACCCATCCCTCCCGCAGCCTAACCCTAACCTCCCCCTCCTGCAGCTTCACTCTAACCCATCCCTCCCACAGCCTAACCCTAACCTCCCCCTCCTGCAGCTTCACTCTAACCCATCCCTCCCGCAGCCTAACCCTAACCTCCCCCTCCTGCAGCCTCACTCTTATCCATCCCTCCCACAGCCTAACCCTAACCTCCCCCTCCTGCAGCCTCACTCTTATCCATCCCTCCCACAGCCTAACCCTAACCTCCCCCTCCTGCAGCCTCACTCTTACCCATCCCTCCCGCAGCCTAACCCTAACCTCCCCCTCCTGCAGCTTCACTCTAACCCATCCCTCCCGCAGCCTAACCCTAACCTCCCCCTCCTGCAGCCTCACTCTAACCCATCCCTCCCACAGCCTAACCCTAACCTCCCCCTCCTGCAGCTTCACTCTAACCCATCCCTCCCGCAGCCTAACCCTAACCTCCCCCTCCTGCAGCTTCACTCTAACCCATCCCTCCCGCAGCCTAACCCTAACCTCCCCCTCCTGCAGCCTCACTCTTATCCATCCCTCCCACAGCCTAACCCTAACCTCCCCCTCCTGCAGCCTCACTCTTATCCATCCCTCCCACAGCCTAACCCTAACCTCCCCCTCCTGCAGCCTCACTCTAACCCATCCCTCCCACAGCCTAACCCTAACCTCCCCCTCCTGCAGCTTCACTCTAACCCATCCCTCCCGCAGCCTTACCCTAACCTCCCCCTCCTGCAGCTTCACTCTAACCCATCCCTCCCGCAGCCTAACCCTAACCTCCCCCTCCTGCAGCTTCACTCTAACCCATCCCTCCCGCAGCCTAACCCTAACCTCCCCCTCCTGCAGCTTCACTCTAACCCATCCCGTCCCACAGCCTAACCCTAACCTCCCCCTCCTGCAGCTTCACTCTAACCCATCCCTCCCGCAGCCTAACCCTAACCTCCCCCTCCTGCAGCCTCACTCTTATCCATCCCTCCCACAGCCTAACCCTAACCTCCCCCTCCTGCAGCCTCACTCTTATCCATCCCTCCCACAGCCTAACCCTAACCTCCCCCTCCTGCAGCCTCCCCCTCCTGCAGCCTCACTCTAACCCATCCCTCCCACAGCCTAACCCTAACCTCCCCCTCCTGCAGCTTCACTCTAACCCATCCCTCCCGCAGCCTAACCCTAACCTCCCCCTCCTGCAGCTTCACTCTAACCCATCCCTCCCGCAGCCTAACCCTAACCTCCCCCTCCTGCAGCTTCACTCTAACCCATCCCTCCCGCAGCCTAACCCCTAACCTCCCCCTCCTGCAGCTTCACTCTAACCCATCCCTCCCGCAGCCTAACCCTAACCTCCCCTCCTGCAGCTTCACTCTAACCCATCCCTCCCGCAGCCTAACCCTAACCTCCCCCTCCTGCAGCCTCACTCTTATCCATCCCTCCCACAGCCTAACCCTAACCTCCCCCTCCTGCAGCCTCACTCTTATCCATCCCTCCCACAGCCTAACCCTACCTCCCCCTCCTGCAGCCTCACTCCTTACCCATCCCTCCCGCAGCCTAACCTAACCTCCCCCTCCTGCAGCTTCACTCTAACCCATCCCTCCCGCAGCCTAACCCTAACCTCCCCCTCCTGCAGCTTCACTCTAACCCATCCCTCCCGCAGCCTAACCCTAACCTCCCCCTCCTGCAGCCTCACTCTTATCCATCCCTCCCACAGCCTAACCCTAACCTCCCCCTCCTGCAGCCTCACTCTTATCCATCCCTCCCACAGCCTAACCCTAACCTCCCCTCCTGCAGCCTCACTCTTATCCATCCCTCCCACAGCCTAACCCTAACCTCCCCCTCCTGCAGCCTCACTCTTATCCATCCCTCCCACAGCCTAACCCTAACCTCCCCCTCCTGCAGCCTCACTCTTATCCATCCCTCCCACAGCCTAACCCTAACCTCCCCCTCCTGCAGCCTCACTCTTATCCATCCCTCCCACAGCCTAACCTAACCTCCCCCTCCTGCAGCCTCACTCTTATCCATCCCTCCCACAGCCTAACCCTAACCTCCCCCTCCTGCAGCCTCACTCTTATCCATCCCTCCCGCAGCCTAACCCTAACCTCCCCCTCCTGCAGCCTCACTCATATCCATCCCTCCCGCAGCCTAACCCTAACCTCCCCCTCCTGCAGCCTCACTCTTATCCATCCCTCCCGCAGCCTAACCCTAACCTCCCCCTCCTGCAGCCTCACTCTTATCCATCCCTCCCGCAGCCTAACCCTAACCTCCCCCTCCTGCAGCCTCACTCTTATCCATCCCTCCCGCAGCCTAACCATAACCTCCCCCTCCTGCAGCCTCACTCTTATCCATCCCTCCCGCAGCCTAACCCTAACCTCCCCCTCCTGCAGCCTCACTCTTATCCATCCCTCCGCAGCCTAACCCTAACCTCCCCCTCCTGCAGCCTCACTCTTATCCATCCCTCCCGCAGCCTAACCCTAACCTCCCCCTCCTGCAGCCTCACTCTTATCCCTCCCTCCCGCAGCCTAACCCTAACCTCCCCCTCCTGCAGCCTCACTCTTATCCATCCCTCCCGCAGCCTAACCCTAACCTCCCCCTCCTGCAGCCTCACTCTTATCCATCCCTCCCACAGCCTAACCCTAACCTCCCCCTCCTGCAGCCTCACTCTTATCCATCCCTCCCGCAGCCTAACCCTAACCTCCCCCTCCTGCAGCCTCACTTTTATCCATCCCTCCCGCAGCCTAACCCTAACCTCCCCCTCCTGGAGCCTCACTCTTATCCATCCCTCCCGCAGCCTAGCCCTAACCTCCCCCACGCTGCAGCCTAACCCTAACACTGCCCCCTAGTGCCTAACAACAACCCCTGTACATGCTTCCAGGATGTGTTGGATTCTGACTATCGGTATCCATCCGGTTAAATCCAAAACCAAGTTGGGGAAGGGGCCTCTGACGTCACCAGGGGGTGGAGTCATGTCACCAGAGGAAGGAACCATGCACGAACAGGGTACCCCATAATCTACCCTCGCGGGCTCGCTTCGCTCGCCATGCTTCGGGCTCGGTGGCTAGCTCCGCTTTGCTGGCCTAGCTCCTCACCCTAGTGTCGTGGCTCCTCCCCCTGATGTCAGAGGTCCTTTCTCCAACTTTATTCTAGCATCTACCGTACCCAAACTATCAGGATTTTGACCTCATACTGATATATATACTACCCAAAAGTATGAAAGTAAAAAGCCAAGCATTTTTTTCATACGATATAACACTTCATGTTTTGTCATCTACTGTAGATAAAAACTTGGGGCCTGATTCAGAGATTTACATAAATCTCCAACATTTAATGACCTGCACATGCACAGGAGCCGCACTACACATGTGAAGGTCTGTTTCTGTGATGTCTGTATTGACTGACTGGCATGCTGCTTGTGTTTGGGGGCTGCGACAAAGAGCATTCCAGAAAACAGGTGTGTTGGCCTGTTTTTAGGGGCATGTTGAAAAGCCAGTTGCTGCATCCTTGGACGCAGCTTCACTGGCCCTGGCAGCATGACTGTCGGACATGCTGAGCAATCGCAGAGTCACTCAGGTGTCCGATGGTTACACAGTTTATCCGATGCTGTGTCTTAGGCACAGCAGAAGATCAGAGAAGCTAGCAGTGGCATCTTTTTACTTAAGCCACCTCCTGTGGGTCCCCACTGTCTGAAGGCCCACCCACTCCTCTAGGATTCAAGTTTCAGACTGTGCACTTAAATTATATATTATACATATGTACACATATGTTACATTATACTGCACAGGACTATGGTGTATTTTCTTCAGTGCTTTGCTGCTATTAATCTGGTACATTATCATGCATGGACTAGCAGTATTTATTATATACAGTGTCGAAGTCGGAAAATATTGCAATACACACACCACATGCAAACACCACACAGATGGCATCCATATATGTATTTAGTCTGGCGTGCGTGCAGCATACTCGCAAACTGCGTACAATCGCCTCCCACGGGAGTGCGCGTACGGGCGCAGTATGAGCAATTACAGAAAGATTCTTACTATTAATGCAGAGACATGCCACAGTTCCCAGCCTGTGTCGACTCACTGTTCACACACACACACACTAATCTAACCAAACATGCACATCTTTCCAACACAATGTCTTGGTATTCCAATGTTTGAACAGACCCCCTGGTCTGTGAAGAAAGATACACACAAACCAAACTGTCATTGTTTAATGGAAACCAGAACAATGGGAGACAAATATCCCAAATAGATACACACAAGCTTGTGGTTACAAAATATTAACTGCAGCCTGCAGTAACACTTGTATATGTATATATATATATTTATTTATTTTTGTGTGTATCTTGAGAATGGATGGTCATTTCATGTGTAGGATCATGTTGCTTGAAGATAGCATGACAGGGTAATCTAATGAACATGAAAATATCTGTCACACATTGCATGTTTCCCAAACTTGGTGCACACATTGCACATAGTCTGCCCTTTCCCCTCATGCAACTTTTACTTATTTGCCAGGCACAACAAGGGAATTATACACCTTTACAGTATACGAGGGGACAGTAACTGATCAGAGCATCATGCATGGTATCTACGTGTTCGGATAATTATGAGTAATAATCCGGTGTTGGTTTGGAGAAGATCACATGTCGTTGCGAATAGTTATTCGCAAAGGCAGATTAAAGGTATATTTGTGTTTATTATGTACTTGGTATGCGGCTGGAATCCAGAGCTACACACCCCTGGATCAAGGCATCGCCCATCTCTTCAAACCGACCAATGACCTCTCCTGTGCTGTAAACGACCATCCCTCCAACCAATCAGTGGAGAGCATACCACCCCATTGTATTGTATTTTGGGCAAGTGTATATAAACCTTGCACCTGGGCCGGTCAGACTCTCTCTGCTTTTTAAAAGACTCATAGGTCATCTTGCCAGATCGACTAGAGGACCGGATCCGGGTGGCGCAAGCGACAAAGCGTACGTATCATTGGGTGTGACTCTCTCTCTGTGATTGAATTATATTGTGTTGTACCATTATATTTTAACTTATTGTAACCCCCTTTTACAAATATATTATTACTTGTTGCTGCTTTGGACCACAACATACAATCAAATACCGGTGTCGCATTCAGTTTCTGTTGAGCGTTTGTATAGTATAATTGCCACACCTAGAGCTGCCTCGTGCTCTCAGCGTGTCGGTCTGTGTGTATGCACTGAATGTAAGCTGCACGGCTATTCCGGCGTGTGTACGCTAACTGGGGACAGAGTATTTATTACAGCAGCCGGAGCGGCTTCAGTTACAGTGTGCAATAGGGGTTAGTGGCTGTTTTTCCATGAAGTCTAAAGAACTTCTCAACAGTAATAAAGGGGCCCAGACAATGCACTCTCTAATGGTCAGTCAAGCCTCTATGGTGGCTGGTCACATAAGCCCCTATTACTGCATTCCCCCCCCGGTGAACCCTTCATACCCCAGTCCGACACTGGGAATAGGTGTAGACTGTAAATAAATGTATCTCTATGCCAATCTTGTTAGCTCAGGCCCTGATTCGGAGCTGCACACAATGTACACAATTCCATTGTTCATGTAGTTTAGTGGTTTTTAGCAGCTGCGCATAATTTCTATAAACTCATGCAGCGTATGCATTATCCAGAGTGAACCTGACTCAGGTACTGTTGTACTTGCTGCCCATGTTGCAATGTACCGGCGTTTGGTACTTTGCGCATGTGCAGGACCCGTACTGTGCATGTGCAGTGCGGGTAATGCATCGTCAGAACGGATACAGACTTCAAGTGATTGACAGTCTGCAGCCGTTTGGAGGCGGGGAGAGGGCAGTGGTGACCTGCGTTTCCCAAAAGGGAGGTGCTTTGCCTCTGGAGGAGTGCTGAGACCATGATCTCCGTCTTCTGGCATAGATTTCTTGGCCTCTTTGTATACTCATTGGGTTATATATAGGGCCTTTACAAACTTTGCCTTGTGGACTACAATATATAGTTACACCCCTGGACCTGCTCAATGTAGTGTGGTATGAAATGAACTGAAGGGGAGTATATAATGTTACAAAAGATGAACTGGGGCACTGTAATGTGGGACAATAAAAAATGGAGACACTATAGTATGGCATAGAGCACTGTAATGTGGTATAATAAGAACTGGGAACACTATATATTATAATGGGGTACTACTGTGGGGCATTAAATTAACAACTGCTTTGGAGAGGTGTCTGGTTGGAATGAAAATCTGGTTATGGATGAGAGCAAATGACAATTGACCATTTGCTCCCAAAATGGACAAACTGTCGTTCATACAAATTGGTTAAATCGTGGATTTAACCAATTTGTCTGAATGACAGGTTTGTCCATTCCAGTGTTTGGAAGCAAATGGTCAATTGTCATTTGCTCTTATCCAT
Source organism: Pseudophryne corroboree (assembly GCF_028390025.1). Taxonomy (NCBI): domain Eukaryota; kingdom Metazoa; phylum Chordata; class Amphibia; order Anura; family Myobatrachidae; genus Pseudophryne; species Pseudophryne corroboree. Next base: position 157,232,796 of record NC_086452.1, on the reverse strand, counting down.
TACCAGATTTTAATTCCAACCAGACAGATCTGGCAGTTAATCTGCCAGATAAGTGTATAGTGTATGCCCAGCTTTAGTAAACAGACCCCAAAGTACCAACCAACCAGCTCCTGTCAGTTTTCAAACATGGCAGTTAGTTTTGTAGTTTGTATAATAAGACCAGGAGGTGTCAGGCATGTAGTTGATTCTATTATTACAAACATCAAAAAGCCAGAAAGTTATATACTTTATTGTGTCTCATTCAGTGCTTTTTATGCCCTATTATGGGTTTCTGTGTAGCAAGAAATCATTCCGTAACTTGTTGACACTCTGCATTTCCTCTTGGAACTTGCTTGAACTGCTTTATAAGTAAGAGCTTATCAATTCAGCTGTTTTTTTGTGTGTATTCTGCTATATCAACAGTTTGTCAGTAGTCGATTGACAGCAGCAAATATAGTATTTCCTTAAAGAGGAAAAGAATAACAACAATTCATTTGTAGGTTGGTTGCAGAATATTACACAGTTAGGATTTATAGCCTTAATTAACAAAGGTTAAACTTCGATAGATGAGTAACCAATATAAATAAATAAATAAATAAATAGTATTTAATGGTTAAGAATTGTTTCCTATTTACTCGTGCACATTTTATTGTGAGTTATTTACACTTACATTTTCCATATATATAAATCTATATTTATAAGTAGCAAGTGATAACATAATGAAATACTTTCAATAATTAGTGATGGATGTTTCCAGTTGTGCTCTTCATAAAAACCCTGATGATATTTTGTAATTTAATTATGCTGTTGCGTTGCATATGAATATATTTGCAGCATGTAGCAACGAATCCCTAAGTAATCACTACCCACACATTTCACTGCACCATGGCAAAAATAAATATATGGATTTTCAAAGAACAGTCTGCATTACTAATATAAGTGTTACTGTACACAACCACAGGGTGTGGTGATGTAACGCTGTTTGTTCCTAGGAATTCTATGAACTTTTGTTTGAAGACTCAGTAAAAACTTAGAATGTACATATAAAATAACAAACGTGAATCTTTTTTGTCAAATATTTAGTAAAACGGAATCACCCCCCAAATAAAAAAAATAAAAAAATTTGGAAAAAACAAACAATATAGAATCAAAATTCTTGATGCAGTACCAAAGGCTGCAAAAAGGCCATTGGGCGCCTTAGCTTATTATAGTATAAGTATAGCAGTGATGCGTAGAGAATCCCAGTGGTTGGGATGCAGGTGGTCATGTGACCGATGCCGGAATTTCGACGCCACTCAGGAGACCACCGACATCCGATATCTAGAAGGTGAGTATCGGGTTAGGACCCGGGGGAAGTTAGGGTTAGGCACTGTGGGTGGGTTAGACACTAGGGGGAGGGGTTTATCCATAGCCATCACCCCCACCACCCACGAGAGTTATCTGTAGCCATTAACCCTGGAGGGTTAGCCATTGCTGCTACCCCCGGAGGTTTAGGGAAGGAGGAGGGTAAAAATACCCCATCCGCAGTCGGGATCTTTAGTGTCGGGATGCTGGTGTTGGTCGTGTGACCGCCAGTATTAAATACAAAACCCGTATTTATTAAGCTGCTCTATATGAAACATTGTATCTGGAAGTCTTGTGAGATACAAGTTCCTGTCTATAAACTATGAACTAATTTAGACCAAGGCATCAGATCTCACTGCAAGTGTGTCAGAACACATTTGTGTTTATTTACTAACAATTACTTACATAGTGCCTAACAGTGCCCCTAGTGCCTAACCCTAACCATCCCCTTCCGCATCCAAACCCTAACTGTTACCTCCCACAGCCTAACCATAACACTCCTAGTAGTGCCTAACCCTCTCCTAGTGCCTAATCCAAACCCTTCCGCAGCCTAAACCTAACTCTCCCCTCCCACAGCCTACTGCTGTCACCTTCCACAGCCTAACCATAACACGCCTACCAGTGCCTAATCCAAACCCTCCCCTCCTGCAGCCTAACCCTAACTCTCCCCTCCCACAGCCTACTGCTGTCACCTTCCACAGCCTAACCATAACATTTCTACCAGTGCCTAACCCTCCTCTCCTGCAGCCTAACCATAACACTCCCCTAGTGCCTAATCCAAACCCTCCCCTTCAGCAGCCTAACCCTAACTCTCCGCTCCCACAGCCTACCGCTGTCACCTCCCACAGCCTAACCATAACACTCTCCTAGTGCCTAATCCAAACCCTCCTCTCCCGCAGCCTAACCCTAACTCTCCCCTCCCACAGCCTACCACTGTCACCTCCCACAGCCTAACCATAACACTCTTTACTAGTGCCTAATCCAAACCCTCCCCTCCCGCAGCCTAACCCTAACTCTCCCCTCCCACAGCCTACCGCTGTCACCTCCCACAGCCTAACCATAACACTCTCCTAGTGCCTAATCCAAACCCTCCCGCAGCCTAACCCTAACTCTCCCCTCCCACAGCCTACTGCTGTCACCTCCCACAGCCTAACCATAACATTTCTACCAGTGCCTAACCCTCCTCTCCTGCAGCCTAACCATAACACTCCCCTAGTGCCTAATCCAATCCATCCCCTCCCGCAGCCTAACCCTAACTCTCCCCTCCCACAGCCTACCGCTGTCACCTCCCACAGCCTAACCATAACACGACTACCAGTGCCTAACCCTCCCCTCCTGCAGCCTAACCATAACACTCCCCTCCCACAGCCTAACCATAACACGACTACCAGTGCCTAACCCTCCACTCCTGCAGCCTAACCATAACACTCCCCCTAGTGCCTAATCCAAACCCTCCCCTTCCGTAGCCTAACCCTAACCGTCCACTACCACAGCCTAGCCCTGGGGATCCCAAACTTTATTGAATCACGGCACCCTAGAGTATCAGCATTTTTGTCATGGCATCCCGTAGGGTACAAGTTTTTTTATTGATAAATGCGGAATAAATATATTAAATTAAGTAAATTGTGCTTACCTGTCACCCTTAGGGCCATTTATGTGGTGGTGTACAGTTGTCCTACTGTTTATCCACATATCATCTGATTGGCAGTCACAAACACTGGTTTAGTCTATCACTTTGACATTAAATAATTTGATTAGGTCCTGGACCACCAACCTGAGGCACCCCTGCATGAGACTCGCAGCACCCCAGGGTGCCTAGGCACACAGTTTGGGAACCGCTGGCCTCGCCATAACACTCCTAGTGCCTAACCCTCTCCTCACACAGCCTACTCATAACACTTCTCTTGGTGCCTTATCCTAACCCTCTCCTCCCGCAGCCTAATCAACACCCCTAGTGCCTAACCCTAAAGCTGGGTACACACGAGACGCTGTGTACCCAGCATGACATTGTTAGCGACGGAACCCGGCAGGGTGCCAGCAACGCCAAGTGTATACACACTTGCCAATGCCGGCAGCGGTGAGCGCGGGCGCTGGGGGGATGGCATCGCTAGTGACAGCCCCAGATCTTATTACAAAAGATCGGCATTGTGATAGTGCATTCACACTGGATGATTTGAACGATTTGTTGTACCGATCGATCGGAGACGACCAAATCGTTCATAATATTGGCTTGTGTGTACACATCTTAAGACTCCCCTCCTGTACCCTAACCCTGCAGTATCTGCAGAAAGTCAACATTGTGATATCGTTGTCATTCTGCAAATTGCGACATGTTCAATATTAACATTTCAACAATGTCAGCATCAGAACTGCATCCAGTTACACATGTGCCATCATGATACTGCTTGCATTAGTTACTAATAAATTAAAATTACATTCCTCATGCACAGTTCTTAAGTGTGTTTTAATACCAGGCTAAATAAATGCAGGTCTTAAAGGCCTTACAGATGGGGAGATATGGAGGGAGATGTGTTCTCAGCGAGGAGGGGGGATGGGGGGGGGCGCTTATTTCACCCAGCGGTGAAATGAGCGATGTGCTAGATTGTTTCTGCATGCAGGCCAATCTAGCACCGGCAATGGCGACGCGCGGGGCCGCGCATCGCTATCGTTGGGGGGCATACACACAAGAGATCCGTCCTTAAAATCTAAGCAAACTAGTCAGATTGCTTAGATTTTAAGGACAGATCTCTCCGTGTGTACCACCCTTTCATTTATGGCACTTTGCACAGGCAGAGGTTGCAGGACAATTGCATGCCCACTAGCCTCCTTGTCTTATCAGCCTGGCCCTTGTTTACTTTGAGAATTATCCAAGTGTTGTTAGCCACAGGCTACAGATTTGCTCATTCCAAATTCTGGGTTTTGAAAGACTTTTCTTATCTGGATTATCTCTCTAGTCTGACACTAGTCATTGATAAGGGGGATACACACTGAGCGATGTTCACCTAATTTCTAAACAATCTGACTAGATTGCCTAGAAATTAAGAACACATCGCTCCGTGTGTAGGGTGCCGGCGACAGCGATGCGCGGTCCCGTGCGTCACTATCGCCGGTGCTAGATTGGCAGGCACAATCTAGCAGGTCGCTCATTTCACCACTGGGTGAAATTAGCCCCCCGTCCTTCCCCCCTCGCTCAGCACACATTGCGCTGTGCTGAGCGGGGGGAGAGATGTGTGCTGTGCAGTCTGTGATAGATAGCTCAGCACACATCTCCCCCCCCCTGCTCAGCACAGCGCAATGTGTGCTGTGTGGTCTGTGATAGATAGCTCAGCACACATCTCCCTCCACATCTGTACGGCTCTATAGATTCAATACTGGGCAATTCCCAGCTAGTATATAGTGAAGTTACAGGGCAAACCTATAAATGTAAGTGAGAGAAGACTTTAGATCCGTATGGATTACTCTCACCAGATAACACTCCTGCTGTCTCTCTTCAAAAGGCTTATAGCATCTGTCCCAAAACCACCTGGGAGCCTTGCACTTAACATTTTATGGTGTTAGACCTAACCAGGGACGTGCAGTCAGGGGAGGCAGGGGAGGCAGTGCCTCCCCTGTCATTCCTGATTAAAAGAATACAAAGAAGATAGTCATGACACATATTGTGTGTCATAAGTATCTTTTTTATATCATGTTAATGTTTTCACATGTAAAATTGGTGTTTAAAGGCTTTTGTGCGGCACCGAGAACGGTGCCTCCGGCTGTGCATTCGTAAGCAGGCGGAAGCAGGGGGCGGGGACAAGCAAAGGGCTGTAAAAACCCATTGAAAAAAGTAATGCAAGCGGCACCTGTGTGAGTGCCGCAGAACAGCAGGAGCACTGTGATTGGGCAGCACTGACAGTGACTGTATCCGGCTGTCACTGCCAGTGCTGTGCGGGGGAACATCTAAACGACCTGCACAGACGTGGAAGCGTGTGGAGCAGCCAGCGTCTGGTAAGTGAATAAGTCCATGTGTGTGTGCAGGCCCGGTGACAGGGGGGGGGGAGGGGGGGGTGTTAAAGGGGACCCCCGTACCGGAACTCATGGTTCGGAGGGGCCCCGTGAATCAGGTGCACCCAAAACGGGGCCGCAGCGCCTAATAAGAACTCCGAACTCCGTACCTGGCTTCAGGTGGCCAAGCGTCAGGTCCCGAGTTGTTATGAAACAGCCCTTCTAATTTAGACTTAGAAGTGCATCATCAAGCTCTGCTTCCCCCGTCTCCCTTCTGTGACGTCTGCAGGAACTGCTCTCTCAAACACTGTACCCGGGCCAGCACCGATATTACAGCTCAGCATGCTCACAAGCCAGTGTGCTGTGCACTTCCCCCGCGGCTTTCCTGAGAATGAACTTCCAGAACGGCTCATTAAAGCCCTCTCATGGCTGACACTCTCCCACTAGCAGTAATGGTAAGATCACAGATCAGCTAGAGTGCAATGTTCTGGAGTATTAAGGTTAGCCATACATGGAATATCTTTGTTCCCTAGCAGTTATGACAAGTTGACTGCTGCTGAGATCAGTGGATATATCGTGGGTATATTCTTGCTGCCAAAATGCACTGGGTGTCTAATTGTTAATAATTGTTGAGCCCAATTGAACTATAAAGTATACTGCACTAACGCTTTTTGACTGGAGCCTATACTGTTACTGACTAGAGGGCAAGCTTTATGACCCCCTGTCACGATCCGGGTATCTGGACGCCATTACTTACCCTTCAGATGCCTCCTAAGGCTGGCTCAGCGTTCCAGGACCGGATCCCGCTGTTCCTGAGTTTCCACATGCAGAATGTCAGAGTGGTGATTTCATCAGCCGCGGCCTCCGCTGTGCCCGCGTGGTTAAATGTGCGCTTGTCAGTCTGGCGTCTCCTGTGGCCGGCGTCGCCATTACTGTTTCAATTCTCACATGGATTACAAACCAAACTTCCCTCCAAGTGTCTGCATGGGCGCAGCCATCTTGGATTTTGTCATCTGATTATTTCCACCAATCTGCTGTCTGTATTGTTGATTTGCATAATTGCCTAGCCAACCCCTTCCTTGCTGCAGGTATAAGTATGCTGTGCCTGAGCAAGGAAGGCGTCAGTGCTTTGGTTGTCTAACCTAGTTCCAGTTTGTCTCTCTCCTGTGGTTGTCTTCCAGGTTCCAGCTCCTGTCTCCAGACTTCTGCTATAGAGACCCGCACCAGCATTCCATCTGCGGTGTAGCCTGACTCTCCGATCCATTCTGGACTCACCTGTTTCCAGCTACAACAATCACCTGCTTCCAGCCCAGCTTCCAGCAGTGTACAGCTTCTCTTAAAGGGCCGGTGTCCTTTCTGCAGTTTACCACTCTCCACCGGTATTATTATTTCACCGCTCTCAAACAATCACCTGCTTCCAGCCCAGCTTCCAGCAGTGTACAGCTTCTCTTAAAGGGCCGGTGTCCTTTCTGCAGTTTACCACTCTCCACCGGTATTATTATTTCACCGCTCTCAAACAATCACCTGCTTCCAGCCCAGCTTCCAGCAGTGTATAGCTTCTCTTAAAGGGCCGGTGTCCTTTTCTGCAGTTTACCACTCTCCACCGGTATTATTATTTCACCGCTCTCAAACTCCAAACTTCATTATTATTTCATCGCTCTCAAGTTCGTTTATTATTTAACTGGTTCCAGCCAGTATCCACTCCGTACCAACAACAGTCTGGTTCCAGCCAGTATCCACAGCAGCCGTTTTACCTTCAGCAGCCCAGCCTTTCCTGGAACATCAGCTGGTACGATCCTGGGTTCTCTCCATTGCTACAGTCAGGCCTGGTAAGGACTTTCCAACTAGAAGATTATAAGAACTGTCTCACACTACCAGTGCCTGTGGCCCTTGCCACCCTGTAGTACCCAGGAATTGTATTTATCCTCTGTTGACTTTTATGTTTCCTTTTACTGCTGCTGTGTTACGGAGTTTGTCATAATAAACATCATTGACTTTTATCCTGGTTGTCGTGGTCACGCCTTCGGGCAGTTATTCTACATGTTACTTACATGTCTAGGGGTCTGATACAACCTCCCAGGTTCCGTTACATCTCAGCCCCTACAACTGAGGCTGCCTCCCGTCAGCTCAGGCCCTCAGTTGTGACAGTAAGCACTGACCTAATGAATCCAGCCGGAGACCAGGATCAAGCGGCCAGGCCGATGCAAGAACTGGCAGCCCGACTTGAACATCAGGAGGCTGCACAGGGCCACATCATCCGCTGTCTCCAGGATCTCTCTACACGGCTGGATGGGATTCAAACGACCCTCCGTGGACCTGGCACGTCCGGTGCGTCCACTACAGTAACACCAGCTGTAACCCCACCCACCTTACCCATTTCCAGTCCACATCTTCATCTTCCAACGCCAGCAAAATTTGATGGATCTCCAAGGTTCTGCAGGGGATTTCTCAATCAATGTGAAATCCACTTTGAGCTTCTACCTGGCAATTTCTTCAGTGACCGTACCAAAATTGCCTATATCATCTCCCTTCCCAGTGGCTCAGCCCTTGACTGGGCATCACCTTTATGGGAGAAGTCTGATCCCCTGCTATCCTCCTATACTGACTTTGTAGCTACATTCAGGCGCATCTTCGATGAGCCAGGCTGGATAACATCTGCTTCATCTGAGATTCTCCGTTTACGCCAGGGAACACGTACTGTGGGACAGTATCTTATACAGTTTAAAATCCTGGCATCCGAACTGGCATGGAACGACGAGGCCCTGTATGCTGCATTCTGGCATGGCTTATCAGAACGCATCAAGGATGAGTTAGCTACCAGAGACTTGCCCTCTAAGTTGGATGAGCTAATTTCTTTTTGCACGAAGGTTGATCTACGTTTCAGAGAGAGAGCAACCGAGCGAGGAAGATCATCTACTCCTAAATCTTCTGCTCCTCCTCCTCGTCAACCATCTCCATCCAAGGATGAGCCTATGCAAATTAGTCGTTCCCGTCTATCTCCCGCTGAGCGCCGAAGACGTCTCTCTGAGTCTCTCTGTCTCTACTGTGCAGCTCCGTCGCACACTATCAATGCCTATCCCAAACGTCCGGGAAACTCCAGATCCTAGCTCGCCAAGGAGAGGGCCGGCTAGGAGTAATGATCTCCTCTCCATCTCCTCATGACTGTAACCTCCCAGTGTCGCTCCAAATTGCTCAACGTTACAGGAACGTCATTGCCCTCCTTGATTCCGGAGCAGCTGGGAATTTCATAACCGAAGCTTATGTTAAACGGTGGTCCCTACCCACCGAGAGACTGTCCTCGTCCATCTCTTTGACTGCCGTGGATGGCAGCAAGATTTTTGACGCAGTCATTTCCTTAAGGACTCTTCCAGTTCGTCTGAGAGTGGGAGTTCTTCATTCTGAGTATATTTCTTTTTTAGTGATTCCAAGAGCCACACATCCAGTGGTTTTAGGCCTTCCATGGCTCCGTCTCCACAACCCATCAATTGACTGGACGACTACGCAAATACTGGCATGGGGTCCCTCCTGTGCTGAGACTTGTTTAGCCAAAGTTCTTCCTGTTTGTTCTTCCTTCCCCAGGTCATCTGATGTTCCGCCTCCTCCATATCAAGACTTCACGGATGTGTTCAGTAAAGCCTCTGCTGATATCCTTCCTCCTCATAGAGAATGGGACTGCCCAATCGACCTCATTCCAGGGAAGGTTCCACTGCGAGGCCGAACTTATCCGTTGTCTCTGCCTGAGACACACTCCATGGAAGAGTACATCAAAGAGAACCTGGCGAAGGGTTTCATCCGACCATCTTCTTCTCCAGCCGGCGCAGGCTTCTTCTTCGTTAAGAAGAAAGACGGTGGTCTGCGTCCGTGCATCGACTACAGAGGTCTGAACGACATTACCGTCAAGAACCGATACCCTTTACCCCTGATTACCGAGCTCTTTGATAGAGTTAGTGGTGCAACTATTTTCACAAAGCTGGACTTGAGGGGTGCCTACAATCTCATCCGAATCCGTGAGGGTGACGAGTGGAAGACCGCCTTTAACACCCGTGACGGACATTATGAGTACCTCGTCATGCCCTTCGGATTGAGCAACGCTCCAGCAGTCTTCCAGCACTTCGTGAATGAGATTTTCAGGGACATCTTGTACCGCCATGTCGTGGTTTATCTAGACGACATCCTCATCTTTGCTAATAATCTCGAAGATCATCGTTTCTGGGTAAAAGAGGTTCTTTCCCGTCTCCGTGTCAATCACCTCTATTGTAAATTGGAGAAGTGTGTGTTTGAAGTTAAAACCATTCCGTTTCTAGGTTACATTGTGTCCGGTTCCGGACTAGAGATGGATCCTGAGAAACTCCAAGCAATCCAGAATTGGCCTATACCCTTAAGCCTCAAAGGGGTCCAGAGGTTCTTAGGGTTCGCCAATTATTATAGAAAATTTATACGAGACTTTTCCACCATCGTGGCGCCTATCACTGCATTAACCAAGAAAGGTGCTAATCCGTCCAAGTGGTCCGAGGAAGCTACACAGGCCTTTCACCTTCTGAAGCAACGGTTCATCTCTGCACCAGTTCTGAAACAGCCCGACACCGACTCTCCTTTTATCTTAGAGGTAGATGCCTCCTCCGTTGGAGTAGGAGCAGTGTTATCCCAGAGGGCCAAAGATGGACATCTACATCCTTGCAGTTTCTTCTCCCGGAAGTTCTCCCCAGCTGAGCGCAACTATGCCATTGGCGATCAGGAGTTGCTAGCCATCAAGCTCGCTCTGGAGGAGTGGAGATACCTGTTGGAGGGAGCTTCCCACTCAATCACCATACTTACCGACCACAAAAATCTTTTATATCTCAAAGGCGCACAATGTCTGAATCCTCGTCAGGCCAGATGGGCACTTTTCTTCTCTAGGTTTGACTTTAAACTCCAGTTCTGTCCGGGTTCTCAGAATCGTAAGGCCGATGCCCTTTCCCGCTCATGGGAGCAAGAAAATGAGTCCGAGTCTGCAGACAAGCATCCTATTATTAATCCGTTGGCATTCTCCACGGTAGGGATGGACTCTACGCCTCCACCAGGGAAAAGTTTTGTTAAGCCAGTTCTAAGGAAGAAGCTCATGCATTGGGCCCATGCTTCCCGTTTTGCTGGACATACAGGCATTCAGAAAACCCTTGAATTTATTTCTAGGTCCTACTGGTGGCCAACTCTGAAGAAGGACGTTATGGAATTTATTGCCTCCTGCCCAAAGTGTGCCCAACACAAAGTCTCCCGCCAGTCGCCTGCAGGGCAACTGGTTCCATTATCTGTTCCCCGTCGACCTTGGACCCATTTGTCGATGGACTTTGTTTCCGATCTACCTATCTGCAACAAGTTTAATACCATCTGGGTGGTAGTTGACCGGTTCACCAAGATGGCACATTTCATCCCTCTCACCGGTCTTCCGTCAGCTTCCAAGTTGGCTCAAGTGTTTATACAAGAGATCTTCCGACTTCACGGTCTTCCTGAAGAGATCATCTCGGATCGTGGAGTACAATTTGTAGCCAAATTTTGGCGAAGTTTGTGTCAAGCCCTCCAAGTCAAGTTAAAGTTTTCCACGGCTTACCATCCTCAGACCAATGGTCAAACCGAGAGGGTGAATCAGGACTTGGAGGCCTTCCTCCGTATATATGTGTCTTCCTCTCAAGATGACTGGGTTCAACTCCTTCCTTGGGCCGAGTTCAGCCACAACAATCAATACCATTCCTCATCTTCTTCTACACCATTCTTCATTAATTATGGATTCCACCCTAAAGTCCCAGAATTCCAACCGCTTCCCGCAACTTCTGTTCCAGCAGTGGATGTCACCTTGCGTCAGTTTTCAAATAACTGGAGGAACGTCCGCGCAGCCCTGCTTAAAGCCTCATTCAGGTATAAGAAGTTTGCCGATAGGAAGCGTAGAGCGGTTCCTGCTCTCAAGGTGGGTGATCGTGTGTGGCTGTCCACGAAGAATTTGAGGTTGAGAGTTCCCAGCATGAAATTTGCACCTCGCTACATCGGACCCTTCAAGATTGAACAAGTCATCAATCCTGTTGCCTACAGGTTACAGTTACCAACCTTCTTGAAAATACCCAGGACATTTCATGTTTCTTTGTTGAAACCGCTGATCCTGAATCGGTTTCATTCCGCACTTCCTCCAGCTCCCAAAGTTCAGACTCAACGGGGAGTCGAGTACGAGGTGGCCAAGATTTTGGACTCACGTTTCCGTTACGGTCAGTTACAATACCTCATTGACTGGAAGGGCTATGGTCCTGAAGAACGCTCTTGGACCAATGCCTCAGACGTCCATGCTCCTGCCTTGGTCCGAAATTTCCACGCAAAGTTTCCTTTAAAGCCTAAGAAGTGTCCTGGGGCCACTCCTAAAGGGGGGGGTGCTGTCACGATCCGGGTATCTGGACGCCATTACTTACCCTTCAGATGCCTCCTAAGGCTGGCTCAGCGTTCCAGGACCGGATCCCGCTGTTCCTGAGTTTCCACATGCAGAATGTCAGAGTGGTGATTTCATCAGCCGCGGCCTCCGCTGTGCCCGCGTGGTTAAATGTGCGCTTGTCAGTCTGGCGTCTCCTGTGGCCGGCGTCGCCATTACTGTTTCAATTCTCACATGGATTACAAACCAAACTTCCCTCCAAGTGTCTGCATGGGCGCAGCCATCTTGGATTTTGTCATCTGATTATTTCCACCAATCTGCTGTCTGTATTGTTGATTTGCATAATTGCCTAGCCAACCCCTTCCTTGCTGCTGGTATAAGTATGCTGTGCCTGAGCAAGGAAGGCGTCAGTGCTTTGGTTGTCTAACCTAGTTCCAGTTTGTCTCTCTCCTGTGGTTGTCTTCCAGGTTCCAGCTCCTGTCTCCAGACTTCTGCTATAGAGACCCGCACCAGCATTCCATCTGCGGTGTAGCCTGACTCTCCGATCCATTCTGGACTCACCTGTTTCCAGCTACAACAATCACCTGCTTCCAGCCCAGCTTCCAGCAGTGTACAGCTTCTCTTAAAGGGCCGGTGTCCTTTCTGCAGTTTACCACTCTCCACCGGTATTATTATTTCACCGCTCTCAAACAATCACCTGCTTCCAGCCCAGCTTCCAGCAGTGTACAGCTTCTCTTAAAGGGCCGGTGTCCTTTCTGCAGTTTACCACTCTCCACCGGTATTATTATTTCACCGCTCTCAAACAATCACCTGCTTCCAGCCCAGCTTCCAGCAGTGTATAGCTTCTCTTAAAGGGCCGGTGTCCTTTTCTGCAGTTTACCACTCTCCACCGGTATTATTATTTCACCGCTCTCAAACTCCAAACTTCATTATTATTTCATCGCTCTCAAGTTCGTTTATTATTTAACTGGTTCCAGCCAGTATCCACTCCGTACCAACAACAGTCTGGTTCCAGCCAGTATCCACAGCAGCCGTTTTACCTTCAGCAGCCCAGCCTTTCCTGGAACATCAGCTGGTACGATCCTGGGTTCTCTCCATTGCTACAGTCAGGCCTGGTAAGGACTTTCCAACTAGAAGATTATAAGAACTGTCTCACACTACCAGTGCCTGTGGCCCTTGCCACCCTGTAGTACCCAGGAATTGTATTTATCCTCTGTTGACTTTTATGTTTCCTTTTACTGCTGCTGTGTTACGGAGTTTGTCATAATAAACATCATTGACTTTTATCCTGGTTGTCGTGGTCACGCCTTCGGGCAGTTATTCTACATGTTACTTACATGTCTAGGGGTCTGATACAACCTCCCAGGTTCCGTTACATCTCAGCCCCTACAACTGAGGCTGCCTCCCGTCAGCTCAGGCCCTCAGTTGTGACACCCCCTTTCTTTACAGTGGAGATTCACAGAGTTTAAAGTTGTGTTGGGAGAGTGACTTTTAATACTGGAACTAATACACTCATTACCTGCTGCTGACTTGCTTCTTTGATAACAACATACTCTATTTTAACAACATACTATCCTATATAATAAAAGGCTAACGCTGCTCCTCAACTCTATGAAGGAATTCAGTTGTTTTGCTCGCCGGTGGCCACTAAATGGTGCCAGATGGAGCAATTGAACTGTTGCTCTGTTTGGGTGCGCACAGCCGCCAGCGCTGCCATTACTGGTATGTCCGTCCAGCAAAAACCAGAGAAAAAGAAACACTTGTGTTATGTCGTTCCGTCATTTTGACTGGCTCATAACTGGTCGCACTATATTGGTTCTGGACAAGAACTAGATTTAATCTGACCAGAAACAATACACACACACACATCTGGGTGGGCCCAGAGATATCAGTGTACCGGGCCCCACGATTTCTGTTGCCGGCCCTGTGTGTGTGTGTCTGATACTGTCTGTCTGTGTCGCTCACTTCTCCCCCCACCCCTCCCCTCTCCTCTCCAGCTGCTGTAGGGTCAGGGCCAGATTAATAATGGACCAGATGAAGCTTCAGCTCCAGGCCCACACCCCAAAATAGGCCCACTGCATCTGTTGCAGCAAGTCTCTGCTGTAATTAGGAAAATAAATAATTTTACAGCAGTCTGCTAGGCCCTGCTGTCAGTGCCCCCTGCCCCTCCAGCATTAACACCCCACACTCTCTGGCTGCGGAGCCAGTGTAACAACTACTGCTGCGGCCCATTTGTGATAGCGGCGCAGCGGAAGGCTTTCATAGCCCTCCCTGCGCTGCATACTCACTGGGACCCGGCGCTTCCTCCTCACGCTTGATGTCACTACCCCCGCCACCGGCGCGCCCAGACTCAACATCGCAGTACCTGACCTGCTGTCTGGAAGACCAGGGATGGAGAAGGAACGGGCGGAGCGAGTGACGCTGCGGGGAGGTGATGTTTGAACGCCACACAGATTTTACAGGTGAGTGCTCCACTGTGCGCTGTCCGGTGCAAGCTTGGGGCCAGGAGAGAGCTCTGCTGTGGTGAGCACCCACAGTAACACGCCCCCACCCCAACCCAGTGATGTGCATGTGGTTAGGGTGTCACCACTTCCACGCTCGTCACATCCACCAGGACCCCCATAGTTTAAGGGGCAGTGCAGTGCCCTATCTAGGCAGGGCAGTATCCATACATCTTTCTATTCACTATCTCTCCGCTCCCAGAGTCCACCCCGTCCACTTCTTTTACTCCTCTCCTCCCTCAACTTCCTCATTTGGGACTTTTGTCAGGCACACAGCCCAAGAAAAATACTGCATCTCTAAATCTCTATATTCCAGTCTCTCTATGCCCTCCCTACCGCCTTGCTTCTCCCTATGCCCTCCCTATCGCCCCACATCTCTCAATGCCCTCCCTACCGCCCCTCGTATCTATGCTCTCCCTACCGCCCCACATCTCTATGCCCTCTCTACCGCCCCGCGTCTCTATGCCCTCTCTACCGCCCGCATCTCTATGCCCTCCCTACCGCCCCTCGTATCTATGCTCTCCCTACCACCCCGCATCTCTATGACCTCCCTATCGCCCCACATCTCTCAATGCCCTCCCTACCGCCCCTCGTATCTATGCACTCCCTACCGCCCCGCATCTCTATGCCCTCTCTACCGCCCCGCGTCTCTATGCCCTCTCTACCGCCCCGCGTCTCTATGCCCTCTCTACCGCCCCGCGTCTCTATGCCCTCTCTACCGCCCCGCATCTGTATGCCCTCCCTACCGCCCCTCGTATCTATTCTCTCCCTACCACCCCGCATCTCTATGCCCTCTCTACCGCCCCGCGTCTCTAAGCCCTCTCTACCGGCCCATGTCTCTATGCCTTCCCTACCACCCCGCGTCTCTATATCCTTCCTACTGACCCGTGTCTCTCTATGCCCTCCCCCTCACTACGCGTCTCTATGCCCTCCCTACAGCCCCACGTCTCTATGCCCTCCATACCACCTCGCGTCTCTATGCCCTCCCTACTGCCCCTCATCTCTATGTTCTCCATACCGCCCCACGTCTCTATGCTCTCCCTACCGCCCGCATCTCTCTGCCCTCCCTATTGCCCCACGGCTCTCTATGCTGTCAATGCCGCCCTGCGTCTCTCTATGCCCTCCCTGCCAGGACAGTCGGGAGGTATGTAATAGGCCCTGCAGAAATTTCAGCTCCAGTCCCATGAGGACCTTAATCTGGCACTGTGTAGGGATACACACTACATGTGTAAGGCAGGTGAGACCTCTCCTCTCCTGTATAGCTCTCTGCAGCCCAGCTCATTACCAGTTCATTAGTAGCCTAGCATTGATTAATAGGAACCACAGGCAGAGCTGCGGAGAACATGAAACTAGCATTTCCCCCTCCTCTCTCTCTCTCTCTCTCTCTCTCTCTCTCTCTCTCTCTCTCTCTCCCCCGTCCTCTGGATTAGAACAAAGTTTGTAAGTATAATTTTCATTTTTACAGGTACCCTTATTGGATGCTACATGGACAAGTGGACGTGATTCTCGGCGTGGGATGTAGGTAAGTACTGTATGTGTGAGTGTGTAAGTGTTGTGTTTTTATTTGAGTATTTTTGTTGTTGTAGAACTACAGGTACCAGCGGGCCCGTTATTTCCCTGCATGCTGGTACTTGAGGTTCTCCAAGTACCAGCAAGTGGGGGCCTTGTAGTTCCACAACAAAAAACAAGGGCCCTCATTCCGAGTTGATCGGTCGCAAGGCGAATTTAGCAGAGTTACACACGCTAAGCCTACGCCTACTGGGAGTGTATCTTAGCATCTTAAAATTGCGAACGATGTATTCGCATTATTGCAATCACAAACTACTTAGCAGTTTTAGAGTAGCTCCACACTTACTCTGCCTGTGCGATCAGTTCAGTGCTTGTCGTTCCTGGTTTGACGTCACAAACACACCCAGCGTTCGCTCAGACACTCCCCCGTTTCTCCGGCCACTCCTGCGTTTTTTCCGGAAACTGTAGCGTTTTCATCCACACGCCCCTAAAACGCCGTGTTTCCGCCCAGTAACACCCATTTCCTGTCAATCACACTACGATCGCCGGAGCGAAGAAAAAGCCGTGAGTAAAAATCCTATCTTCATAGCAAAGTTACTTGGCGCAGTCGCAGTGCGAATATTGCGCATGCGCACTAAGCGAAATTTCACTGCGATGCGATGAAAAATAACGAGCGAACAACTCGGAATGAGGGCCAATATTCCTTTGTTTTACACACTTATGGCTATCAGCTCGGCACTCATCGCCCAGGGGTGCTGGGGCAGCCTCGGGCTTCACCCCTGGCCCTTGGGTGCCTGTAGGGGGGGTTCCCTTTGATTTAAGGGGTCCCCACTCCAGGGAACCCCGGCCAGAGGTGACTAGTTGGGGGGGGGGGGGGGGGGGGTAATGCCACGGCCGCAGGGATCTCCATAAATGTGTCCCCCGGCTGTGGCTAGTGGAGCCCGGTGCTGATTTAAAAAATATGGGGGACCCCTACATCTTTTGTCCCCCATGTTTTTGGAACCAGGACCGGACTAAGAGCCTGGTGCTGGTTGTCTAAATACGGGGAACCCCTGTCCAATTTTTCCCCCAGTATTTAAACAACAAGGACCGGCTCAAAGAGCCCGAGGCTGGTTATACTTAGGAGGGGGGACCTCACGCATTTTTTTTTTTATTTTTTTTTAACCCATTCAGACCCTTCTCCATCAAGTTAATGGAAGCCCTGGACAACAAAATTGCATTCATGTCCTCCTCCCAGTCCCAAACACAAATTTAAATTTTTTTATTATGAGCAGGCAGGCAGCGGGCATTGGCGGCATCGGACTGAGATGCAAATTAGTGGCGGAGGGCTGGGTCAGTTGATGGTAGGCGAGTTTGTAAGCCATTGGAGGTGGCAGCGGGCAGCGGCTCAGAGGCAGTAGCAGGCATTGGCTCGGTGGCGGTAGGGGTCATCGTCACGATTCGGTGGACATTATGGTAGTGCCTCACCAGCCACTGACCTCACCGCACGCCACTGGACCTAACCATAAGTGATGAAGGTCGAGCGATCTGATGACGCTGTGTGGAATTTCTGCAGGGATTTTTAGTCTTATTGTCACAAAGAAAGATTTTCTAAATGTATGAGATGATTTCCAGGTACTCTACATAATCTCACAGAATCACCCAACACACTGCTGCTAAGCAGTAACATAAAGACTACAAATGTACAATTTAAAAAATACAGAATATAATTATCCTAAAGATATGATATGACAGACTTCACACAGGGGATTGAGAATGTGTATGCAAATGTAAAATATTCAGTATATATTTCAGTAATGCCAAATTAAAGTGCAACTTTCAAAAACGTTATTATAGGTAAGGCAGAAAGACAATGTATATATATATAAAACTTGGTAGAGTGTTAAGTGGTGCAGTGTTAGGTGCACACATCAGGGTCCACATCCAGCTTTTCAGGTTCAATAAATAAATTGAATAAAGCTTTTCATATCAGCATATAAAAAAATGAATTAAAATCTAATACAGCCTAGCCCTCACTCAGGGGATTAGCTCACTTCTTGGCCCCTCTCTACAATGGTCAGCTAGTCTGCCTGCAAAGTCTCAGAGGCTTTACAGTCCTGTCTCTCATAAGTCCCATACACACGGTGAGATTCGGGCTATGCCCGATTCTCACTATGCGACGGGCTAGGTCGGCATCGCAAGCACATAATAAGTGTCATAGGCGTGCGCAGAGACTGACTGGCGGGTGCCGCTCCGGACTTCCCCCCCTCCGAGACATTATAGTGTTCTCTCACCGCCCCTAACCTGGATATAGACTGCTCACCTGGGCGGCCCATAGACTCCACACCTGGGTGGCCCAGGTGAGCAGTCTATATCCAGGACAGGGGAGGTGAGAGAACACTATAATGCCGTGGAGGGGGGGAAGTCCGGAGCGGCACCCGCCAGTCAGTCTCTGCGCACGCCTATGATAAGTGTGCTTACTGCTTGCGATACTGACTATGGGGGTAATTCCAAGTTGATCGCAGCAGGATTTTTTTTTTTTCCCCCAAATTATTTTTATTATAATCTCATACCATACAGAGTAGATATATAGCATTTCGAGACATCGAATGGAATATATAGTTAGCATTGTACAACATAATATGCACTATATATAAGCCTCTAGACAAAAGACAGGAAGTTACAGATTATTCAGTCTCATATAAAACCTGGTAGAGATCAAAACATATTTTCAAACTTTTCTCTACATAAAACCTTCGTACCCTTCCAAGAAAGGTAATTTATGTATAACTAAGGCTATCAGGGAATTGAGAACGTGCTTTAGTTCTCCAAGTGTCGCAGACTATAGATGAAAAGAGGTGGTTTAAACATTGGTTCTCCGCCAGTATGGACAGAGTATTTCGAATTCCCTAAACATATACATAATATCTAGAACATAAGAAAATAAACTAACATGTAATGCCTACTATGGGACACGGGCCGTTGATCCATCCACAGAGCAATCTTCCCATATCGAGGGTCCATATTTCTAGTCAACCCGGTAGACTATTGAAAATAGAACGGAGCGGAGGAGGGGTCCGGAAAAAGGAGAGGAGAGAGGGCAAATCAGATGTTCAAGGGGTTAGGTTGGGCTAATGTGTGGAGGAGGTACCATGAGGTAGATTGAAAGCACTTATCAATGGCTTGTTTAGTGTGTAGGGGTGTGTCAAAATGTATGTGTCCCAGCATTGGAACAGGGCAGGGGTGAGCCTCTCCTTATGGATAGAGGCCTCCAGCCAGTCCATGGTGAATAGAAAAAATAATCTAGAGGTCACCATCGAAAGATTAGGAGGTATGTTGTGGATCCATTGTTGTAGGATTGCCTTCCTGCCAGCCGCAGATAATATCATAAGTAGTTTTTTGTTAGATCTGGGGATGTCTGGCTGGTCGGTCAAACACCCAAACAATGCCCAAGAAACAGTGCAACTAAAGGATATGCCTAAGGAGGTGGTTCCATAATGATGTACCTCATGCCAAAACCGTGACACCAGAGCACAGTCCCAGAAACAATGGAAGAGGTCGGCCCCCTCCATTGAGCATTTAGT
Organism: Pseudophryne corroboree; assembly: GCF_028390025.1. NCBI lineage: Eukaryota > Metazoa > Chordata > Amphibia > Anura > Myobatrachidae > Pseudophryne > Pseudophryne corroboree. The sequence goes on along the minus strand of NC_086452.1, from coordinate 157,213,531 downwards.
GCATTTGCTGTCTTCTGAGATGCCCATCAAAGATCGGCGTTTAGGTGAGATGTATGCCCTATGGAGCATTTTATAGGCCATCTCTTGATAGGAGCTTGCAGGGATAAGTTTTAGGGTGAGTTGAAAGTGATTTAGGAGGGATTCAGGGGTTACCGTTGAAATGTGGGAGGACCATTGGGACAGCTCTGGAAGGTCCGTGTCAGGGATGAGTTCATGACGAATACGTGTATAAATGGTTGATATAGAGTAGCATGTTGATTGGAGTAATGTATCTAGAGAGTTAAGAAAATCATTCCCTGTCAATTTCGAAAGTACATTTTTAAGATAATGTATTGCCTGGAAGTAGGCAAACTCGTGGTGAGGGGGCAGGCCATATTTTTCTCGTGCCTCCGCGAAAGACAGCGGGACACGGGAGGGATTAAGCAAGTTGCGTAGGTTGCGGATACCAAGAGAGTGCCAGGCAATGAAGGGTTGTAGAGCCTCTCCTTCCTGAAACTCCAGGTTGCCTATAAGGGGCATCGAGAGTGAGCACAAGTGTTGAAGTTTGAGAGATTTCCTCGCCATTTGCCACGCCTGTATTATGGGGAGTAGTAATGAATTAGTGGTGATATGTAGCGCCAACTTGGAGGGTTTGGCATGAAGAAGATAACCAAGGGACAAGGGGGCGCAGAGTTGAGAGTCTAGGTTGGAGTCCGTGTAGTAATTATTGTCTCCAAGCCAATCCATAGCAATGCGGAGGAGGCACGCAAGATTGTATTGTTTAACATCAGGTAGATTGATTCCTCCCCTAGATACCGTCTGGGACAATTTTTTCATGCTAATCCTTGGACGTTTGCCAGCCCAGATGTATCTGGAGATAGAGGTATTCAGAGAAGATATATCAGACTTGGATAATAGAAGGGGGGTCATCTGTAGAACATAGAGGAGTTTTGGGAAGCTGGCCATCTTAAATAGGTTACATCTCCCTAGCATGTTAAGGGGGAGGGATTGCCAGAGACCAAGTTCGGTTCTAATCTTATGGAGGACCGGGGTGATATTAAGCCTATACAGGTGGCAGGGGTGGGTAGGGAGTGCAACGCCTAGATAGGTAATATGTGTATTCGTCCATTTAAAAGGAAAAGTGGTCCCCCAACCCAATCTCGCCTGTCCGTATATGGCTAGTGCCTCCGACTTATTGTAATTAATGGAAAACCCTGCAAAAGAGGAGAAACGATCAATCACAGCAATCAGCTGTGGGATCGTACGGTGAGGGTCTGACATAAAAAGGAGGAGGTCATCTGCGAATGCCACCACCCGTAATTCCTGTGTACCCACCTCGATGCCCCCATAGTTTGGGTGTAGCAGAATGTGGCGTATAAGAGGTTCTAATGCCAGATCAAAAAGGAGGGGGGATAAGGGGCATCCTTGTCTAGTGCCTCTTTCCAACGTGAAGGGTGGAGATGTCACATTGTTGACTAAGACCTGTGCCACTGGGTTATTGTACAAGGTCTGTACCAAGTTGCAAAACGCTGTGCCGAATCCCTGGTGGGCGAGTACTCGGGATAGGTGAGGCCAGGCAATTTTATCAAACGCCTTCTCTGCGTCCAAATTCACAATGATGTTGTTTTTGGCCTGATTGAAGCGGGTATGAGATATCGCAGTCAGGGCCGCCCGCACTCCTCGTGTGGATTGTCTACCCTTGACAAACCCCATCTGCGCGGGTGAGATAAGGCGGGGTAGGTAGGCTTGCAACCTATTAGGTGTGATTTTGGTCAATATTTTAAAGTCCTGATTGAGGAGTGAAATGGGACGGTATGACCCTACTTGGGCAGGGTCTTTGCCCGGTTTTGCGAGTACTATAAGCTTGGCTTCGTTAAAATGAAGGGGAGTCTCTCCTGTTGTTAGGATGTGGTTTTATAATCGTGTTAATGTAGGGAGTATATCGGCATCCAGCATCTTATAAAATTCGGCACTGAAGCCATCAGGACCAGGGCTCTTTCCATTGGGTAAGGACTTAATGGTGGCCCGTATCTCGTCATCGCTTATGGGAGCATCCAGCGAGTCCCTTTCCTCCACTTCTAGCCTTGGTAACTGCGCCTCAGCCAGGAATAGCTGACCATCAGTTGCGTTATCAGTGTCGGCAGTATATAAGGATTTATAGAACCTCATAAAGGCCGAGCAAATGTCAGTGGGATCAGAAAGAACACCTCCAGAGCTGTGCAATGAGTTAACCCATGTTTTGTTTCGGGGCCCACTAACCAAGTTGGCCAATAGTCTGCCAGACTTGTTCCCCCACCTATGGAATCTGTTTCTGCCGTAATCATAGCTGATCTGGGCCTGTTCGGTGAGAAAGGTATCATAGATTTGTTTTGCCATGAGGTACGTTTCTCTATGAGTAGGATTGTCGCATTGTTTGTAAGTGCGATATGCGAGTGTGAGAGCTGCGCTAAGTTCCTGCAATTTGGTGTTGAATTTCTTACGCTTAGAATTAACATAGGAAATAATATGGCCTCGAAGGACTGCCTTAGAGGCCCCCCAAAAGAGTGGAGTGTTAGATACTTGATCTAAGTTGTCAGTAGTATAATTATGCCAGGAATGTTTGAGATGTAATAAGAAATCCTCTGAGTGTATGAGATATACTGGGAATCTCCAACATTTAGAAATGTTCTGGGGTGTCACAACTGAGGGCCTGAGCTGACGGAAGGCAGCCTCAGTTGTAGGGGCTGAGACGTTCCGGAACCTGGGAGGTTGTATCAGACCCCTGGACATGTAAGTAACATGAAGAGAAACCGCCCGAAGGCGTGACCACGACAACTTGAGTAAAAGTCAATGATATTTATTTATGACAAACTCCATGCATCACAGTAGCAGTAAAAAGAAACATAAAAATCAGCAGAGAAATAATAATACAGTTCCTGGGTACTACAGGGTGGCAGGGGCCACAGAGCTCTGGTGGTATGAGACAGTTCTTATTATCTGCAAGTTGGAAAGTCCTTACCAGGCTCAACTGTAGCAATGAGGAAAGCCCAGGGTCGTACCAGCTGGTGTTCCAGGGAAAGCTGGACTGCTGTAGATAAAATGCTGCTGTGGGTACTGGTTAGAACCAGACAGGTGTTGGCACGGAGTGGATACTGGCTGGAACCAGTTAAATAATAAATAAAGCTTGAGAGCGATGCAATATAGATGAAATGTGGAATTTGAGAGCGGAGAAATAATAATACCGGTGGAGAGTGGTAAACTGCAGAAAGGACACCGGCCCTTTAAGAGAAGCTGTACACTGCTGGAAGCTGAGCTGGAAGCAGGTGATGTTGTAGCTGGAAACAGGTGAGTCCAGAATGGATCGGAGAGTCAGGCTACACCGCAGATGGAATGCTGGTGCGGGTCTCTATAGCAGAAGTCTGGAGACAGGAGCTGGAACCTGGAAGACAATCACAGGAGAGAGACAAACTGGAACTAGGTTTGACAACCAAAGCACTGACGCCTTCCTTGCTCAGGCACAGCATATTTATACCTGCAGCAAGGAAGGGGTTGGCTAGGCAATTATGCAAATCAACAATACAGACAGCAGATTGGTGGAAATGATCAGATGACAAAATCCAAGATGGCTGCGCCCATGCAGACACTTGGAGGGAAGTTTGGTTTGTAATCCATGTGAGAATTGAAGCAGCAATGGCGGCGCCGGCCACAGGAGACAGGAGACGCCAGACTGATGAATGCACATCCAAACCACGCGGGCACAGCGGAGGCCGTGGCTGACGTAATCGCCACTCTGACACTTTGCATGCAGAAACTCAGGGACGGCGGCGGAGGCCGCGGGAGACGCCATGCCAGATGTAATATGGCGTTTACTGTGACCGCGTCTCAGAGAGACAGGAGAGGATGCAGGAATGTAAACATCAGGATAACAGATGGGATCCGGTCCTGGAGCGCTGAGCCAGCCTTAGGAGGCATCTGATGGGTAAGAAATGGCGTCCAGATACCCGGATCGTGACATGGGGTAGGGATAAATGTAGGGACAGGGTGATGGGAGCGTGGTCTGAAATAATGATGTCCTTGATTGTGGTGTGGGTGACTTTAAAGAAAAGGTGTTTAGACAGAAATAAATAGTCAATGCGAGAGTGGGTGGAGTGCGGGTGTGAATAAAAAGAATAATCCCGTTGGAGGGGATGGTGTGTACGCCAAAGGTCTAGTAAGGTAAGTTGAGAGCAGAGAGAGGAAAGCAGAGTAGAAGAGGATCCGGGTTTTTTGGTACTCACCCCCGACCTATCCATGGATGGATCAACGACCGTGTTGAAATCTCCCCCTAGGATTAAATTTTTGCCGCCCCAGGACAGAACTCTCTGAAGGATATCTGCAAAGAAGAGATTGTTAGATCCGGTGGGTGCATATAAATTCAAAAAGGTATATATCACACTATCAATGGAGACATCTAGGAGGATAAATCTGCCCTCTGGGTCAATATATTTTTTAAGGATGGAGAATTGGAGATTTCTATGAAAGAGGATGGCAACCCCTCTGGTTTTATTGGTGTAAGGAGCAGATATACATTCCCCAATCCAGGGGGCTTTTAGTGACACAGGGGAATCATGCACCCAGTGTGTTTCTTGTAGGAACACGACTTGGGGGGATAAGCGAGAAAGGTGGGCAGTCACCTTCTTGCATTTAATGGGGCTGTTGAGGCCCTCCACATTCCAAGAAACTATATTAAAATCTAAAAGTGGGGTTGTCACCGGAGTTGAGGTCTGAGTGGTAGCATGGGTAGCTATGCTATCCTACACCCGTAGATGGAAAGCAGAATATCAAAATCGTATAGGTGAAATGGTGCCCCCCCCCCCCCCCCCGTCCCAATGAGCAAGGAGAGGCCAACCTATGGAGGATCGAGACACATTATCCCAGCAGGCAGAACGAGCAAACAAACAGACAAAGACATTAAACTAACAAATATGAAACAATGGGAGGTGGAGCCTCTGGCATGCGCAAATAGCATGCCTATATCATATCCCGAACACTGTGTGACCTGTTAATCAAGACAAGTATAAAGATATGCAAACGTTAAGTAATGGTGGACAGTCAAGTGTCAGGGTGTGCAAAATGGGCCTTTGCCGCCATCGGATCATCAAAAAAGCATGGTTTCCCATTGACAAAGACCCGAAGACGGGCAGGGTATAATAGTGAGAACTTGACGTTGTCTTCAAACAATCGCTTGCATATCGGAGCGAACTCTCTGCGCTTGTTGGCGACATGGGTGGAGAAGTCCTGGAAGATAAGCAGCCTATCACCCTTATAGAGGAGACTCTCTAACTTGCGGTAATGGTCTAAGAGCATGGCTTTATCCGCGTAGTTTAGAATCCGTAGGATAACAGGTCTAGGGCGTCCGGCTGAGTCTCTGCGTTCAGGGCCGATCCTATGTGCCCTTTCAATGGCTAACGAAGAGCCCTGAAGATCCATACCTAATTTGTCAGGTAGCCAGTTGGCTAAAAGGTCCAGCAGTGCATGGCCCCTTATCGACTCAGGTATGCCCACCACCCTCAGGTTATTCTGACGGCTCCGATTCTCCAAGTCATCTAGTTTATCAGTAAGTCCTTTAATTTCTGTGGTCTGGGACTGTATGGTAGATTGTGCGGCTTGTAGGTCATCCTCCAATGTTGAGACCCTCTGTTCAACTTCATCTAGACGACCACTGTGTTGAGTTAGCTGGGCTAAGGTGGAGTCAATGGCTTCTTTGATGCCCGCCAGTTTTTCGTCTAGGAGAGGTCCGAGAACCGCAGCAATGTCAGTGGGTTTCATCTTAGGCTGTTTAGTAGTCGTAGTATTAGTACGTTTTCTTTGGGAACGGGATCAGGTGGTGGAGCAATCGGAGTCAGAAGAATTTCTGCGGGGTGTGTCCTCGCGTGTGCCTGAGATAAGACTAGTTGAGGACATTGGAGTGGACACCAGGAACTTTTCCATATGAGGTCGTCAGAAATAGATATGCAAAGTAGAAATAAAGTAGGGCGCAGAGAGTGATTCGATGGGGGTCATATCAGCGTAGGGGAGGTCTTGGAAAGTTACATTGCTATGAAGATAGCCGACATGTCAGGTCGTTACGGGGCAAATTCACAAGAAGTAACGTGTTAGCGGTGTCACCATGTGACACTCCGGAATGTCACAGCCGCGTGATGTATACGTCGAAAGGCTTGAGGTGACGTGGTGAGAGCTAGACATCCACTTCAGTGAGCCCACAGCTTCAGGACACAGCAGATTACGACAGGGTTGTTGAGGTATCACATCGGGTATTTCAAGATGATATATAGTGATGATTCCCCTCCGGTTGTCAGATAGGAGACCTGTGAACAGGCAGGATTATAGGAATAAATGTGTAGCAGCTGCAAAACCAGAAGCAACCACCAGAGGGAGCTCCTGTTACAGCCTATCTCCAGCTATGAAGCAGGATGGGTGCCATGCCAAACTCAAGATGGCCGCCGCCAGTCGATGAGACCAGGTCCCTCCGGAGCTGTCCTGGCCATTATCTCCCGTCAGCGGAGTGGGGGAGCTGTGAAACGGGGGTAAGTGAGTCGGGGGGTGAATGTCAGGCGCCTGTAGAGGCCGGGGATCGGCGAGGCAGCGTAGAAGATGAGATTTTAGGCGACGCCAACCACAAGATGGCCGCCGGCCGCCCGTTCTGTGTGTCCCGGCCACTGTCTCCCGCAGGCCGCCCGGTCTCCGGTCCTCAGTGGGGCTTTAGGGGCTTGCTGGGCAGGGTGTCCGACCCCCAGAGAGCTGATTAGGTGGGGGGGAAAGTCCGTACAGCCGCCGCTCCGGGCCCGGCGGCTCCCCGTCCTCACCCCAAAATCGAGGCCCCGGCTTCAGGGACAGAGGTAGGCCGCAATCCGCAGGGGGCAGCGCAGGGCCCCCCCGATTCCGCAGCCTCGACCTCTGAATGCAGGGTGATTCAGCAGGGCTTAGGGGTCTGTGTAGGTGTATAGAAGCCCTCAAATCTGGGCCAGGGGGTCTTTTTTAAAAGGTTGCTGGCTGGAGCTCTGCAAGATCCTGACCTCCCTTGATGCCAGCTAGGCCACGCCCCCTCCGCAGCAGGATTTTTGATAGCAATTGGGCAAAACCATGGCCCTCATTCCGAGTTGTTCGCTCGCAAGCTGCTTTTAGCAGCATTGCACACGCTAAGCCGCCGCCTACTGGGAGTGAATCATAGCTTATCAAAATTGCGAACGAAAGATTAGCAAAATTGCGAATAGACACTTCTTAGCAGTTTCTGAGTAGCTCCAGACTTATTCGGCAACTGCGATCAGTTCAGTCAGTTTCGTTCCTGGTTTGACGTCACAAACACTCCCAGCGTTCGGCCTGACACTCCTCCGTTTCTCCAGCCACTCCCGCGTTTTTCCCAGAAACGGTAGCGTTTTTTCACACACACCCATAAAACGGCCAGTTTCCGCCCAGAAACACCCACTTCCTGTCAATCACATTACGATCACCAGAACGAAGAAAAAACCTTGTAATGCCGTGAGTAAAATACCTAACTGCATAGCAAATTTACTTGGCGCAGTCGCACTGCGGACATTGCACATGCGCATTAGCGACTAATCGCTCCGTTGCGAGAAAAATATAACGAACGAACAACTCGGAATGACCCCCCATGTGCACTGCAGGGGAGGCAGATATAACATGTGCAGAAAGAGTTAGATTTGGGTGTGGTGAGTTCAATCTGCAATCTAAATTGCAGTGTAAAAATAAAGCAGCCAGTATTTACCCTGCACAGAAACAAATTAACCCACCCAAATCTAACTCTCTCTGCAAATGTTATATCTGCCCCCCCCCCCTGCAGTGCACATGGTTTTGCCCAACTGCTAATAAATTTCCTTCTGCGATCAACTTGGAATTACCCCCTATGTGCGATTTTGGCTGTGTCAATTTTGACTATCTCTTCTATAGAGATAGTCAAAACTGATTTGCCTGCACAGTCTATCTAGGCTTGCGATGCCGACCGCACGGGACCGCGCATCGGCATCAAATCGGGATCGCAAGGTGACTTTCACCTTGCGATCTGCACTAACTTTCTTACGATTTTGACTATATAGTCAAAATCGTAAGAAAATATATCACTGTGTGTACACACCAATAGTATAGTCTTTGTAACCTTGACTGGCTTCCGCAGTATCATGTGCATAGTTAGAGTTTTATGGTCCTCTCTGGGGGTCATTCCAAGTTGATCGCTCGCAAGCAACTTTTTGCAGCGCTGCGATCAGGTTAAAACTCAGCAAAACTGCGGATGTGTATGCACCATATTGCGCAGGCGCGTCGTACGGGTACAAAGAGGATCGGTGCTGGGCGATGGAGTTAACAAAGAATCCAATCGCACACCCGATTGCAAGGTGATTGACAGAAAGAGGGCGTTTGTGGGTGTCAACTGACCGTTTTCTGGGAGTGTTTGGAAAAACACAGGCGTGTCCAAGCGTTTGCAGGGCGGGTGTCTGACGTCAATTCTGGGACCAAAAAGACTGAAGTGATCGCAGCAGCTGAGTAAATCCAGAGCTACTCAGAAACTGCAAAAAACTTTTATGTGCTGTCAGTTGAACACTCGCAAAGCTAAAATACACTCCCCCATAGGAGGCGACTATCTGATCGGAGCGCTGCAAAAAGTTGCTAGCGAGCGATTAACTCAGAATGACCCCCTCTTTCTCCTGCAGATTTGAACACTGAAGTGCATGAGGCACAAGCTTACACCAGGGCCAGCAAAACACCGAAGGTCCCAAACAGCAGAATCGCTTGTAAGTTCACAATGATATGTATGCAGCCCGCAATGCATGCAGTTAGCTAGCTAAAAGTTGCTAGATATCAATGGATTTGGACTTGCATTCCATTCAGAATCAAGCCCCAAGGTTTTCCACCTTTCAACATGGAAAAACAAATCACATGGTTTATTGAACGACAAGTTCATTTGAAACATCATGATACTCTACATATGGGTGTTCATTACGAGTTGTTCGCTCGCTAGCAGTTTTTAGCAGCCGTGCAAACGCTATGCCTCTGCCCACTGGGAGTGTATTTTAGCTTAGCAGAAGTGCGAACGAATGTATTGGAGAGCGGCTACAAAGTTTTTTGTGCAGTTTTAGAGTAGCTCAATACCTACTCAGCGCTTGCGATCACTTCAGACTGTTCATTTCCTGTTTTGACGTCACAAACCCGCCCAGCGTTCACCCAGCCACGCCTGCGTTTTTCCGAACACTCCCTGAAAACGGTCAGTTGACACCCAGAAACTCCCACTTCATGTCAATCACTCTGCGGCCACCAGTGCGACTGAAATGCTTCGCTAGAACCTATGCAAAACGACATCGTTCGCTGTGCGCATACGACACGCGTGCGCATTGCGTCGCATGCGCATAACTGCCATTTTTTAGCCTGATCGCTGCGCTGCGAACAAATGCAGCTAGCGATCAACTCGGAATGACCACCATGGACTAATCACTGGAACACTTTGGTGCTGTGGGATTTAAATATGAACTCCATATTAGTATTACTGCCGCTAATTTTTGGAAGAAAGTACTACTGAGTCAGAGATGTTGCGTTTTTGTGGATGTAATCATACTCTGTGTACTGTATACGTTCTCTACAGTGTCATGATTATGTGATTGCTGGACTACTGTGTTCCATACGCAATTAGGCTGACAACTGTTTTCTGTCACTGGATTGGATAGCAGAGATGAATCACTGCCCTACCACATGAGCAGACTTCCTCCCTGACACCGCTAATACACTTCTGCAATGGGCTTGTATTTCAACTGTGGACATGCCGAGACTTATACTGTTCTTTTATAAGCTAAATGTACCAGAGCGACTTCCTTTGCTTAATGTAGTAGTTGTACCATTTAAGATTTTATGTTAATCCAGCGTATCTCTGGTATAATTTTATATCATTTGAGTTTTAAAAATAAAAATGAATAGTTTTAATAAAATTTACATAGATTCTTCAGGATGACTTCTGCAGAATCATTGTTTAACTCCACATGCAGAGCTTCTTATTACCTTTTTCCGTGCTGGGAAGTTGTACTGTGAAGTACATTCATGGTGGAACTGATCCACATCGTGACAGGAGTTACAGCTATCTGAAAAACCCGAAATAGGTTTTGAATATTGATTCTTTCAATTGCCTGGGGAAACTCTTCTACCTCATACATGCAAAGCACCTTTATAGATATTTAAGAATAAATGTGATGGTGCCCTGCAAACAATCATTACTTATCACCTCATATTGCAACTCTAAACAATTTACATTATATGGCTAGTTATAAAAAAAAAAAACTCTTGCCGTGACACCAGGTCTGATAGAAGCCTGTCCTGGTGAAGAGGTCTGCGGCAAAGTGATATCTACCACTATCACTTTACTGCCTGCTCTGACCCTCGGCATACATGGCCATTAGGAAATACAAGTCAAGGAACAAAGCTATGATTGATGGGAAGGGAGAAGCAGGGGCAGATTAATAGAGGCAGATGTGCAGACTTTGGGAGGGCCCTTTCCTCTCTACTGCGCATGCACAGGTCGCCCGACATGTTCTGGTGACTAGTAATTACTGTGCATGTGTAACGCCCATTTTCCTGATGATTTTTGCAGCAGCTGCAGCACCGATGCGGGACTCCGATATGGTAATTAAACATGGGTGTGCAGTATGGGCCTCCCTGGACCCAGGGGCCCTTGTTCACCACACACACACTGCACCAATTATAGATATGCCAATGGGGGGGAAAGCATAAAGGCAGCTTGGGAAGGATCACAGGGTCCCTCTATGGGATGTTCTTCCCATAAGGTTAGAGTGACTAATACCATCTGAAAAAGGTGTTAGCTATTGTAGCAAAGCTTTTCAGAACCTGGTAAATTGGCTCATACTGAAGTCTCCATGAGAAAAATGGCAACAGCGGTTAGTTTGCCTAATGCAGGAGATATGTCTACTTACAGTAAAAAGGTATGATGCTTGGATCATTTCAGATTTTGGAAAGGATGTCCTTAATAAATAGACCTGTAATTCTGTTAAATACATCTGAGTTAAATTATAAATCAGTTTTGTTTATGTTGATTGCTTAAAGTTGGGTACTTTTGTGAAAGTGGGAAATGACAACATGTAAAATTATTATTAGCTGTCCCCCTACCTCATGGCAAAAAGTTGCTGTTCTCATCGATACCACCTTGTACATTCCGTCTGCCTGATTTAGATAGTTCCTGTTTCCTCCGCTGCTGAGCACCGGCATATGGCATGACACTGTCTTAGCAGAATCTTCACAGTTGCGTTGGTGATTAATGTTCAGGATGAAATGTAATCCATTGGCTCTCTGCCTCTTCTTGTAATAAAAAGGTTTATAATTTGATGTTTGTTTTGTTCTGTTTTTTTTTCTTTTGTTTTTTTATATTAGAATGGGATTTCCCCTTTCTACTGCTGGTAATGCATGTTTCATCAGAGAAAGAGAGTGGAAGCTTTCATAAATAGGAAATACATTTATTTATTTTTTTACTCATATTTGCTGCCTTTTTTTAATGTTCCCTTTGGAAGATCCAGGAGGGTGACTTTGATGTGGAAGGTACAGGACGCGCTTTGCATTAAGGGTCTAATTCAGTAAGGATAGCTTTTTAGCAGAATCTGCATCCTTGCAGTTGCATGCTGAGGGCTGCCCAGCATGCGACCCACCGCCCACCCACTGCGATCATGCCCTAATTGCGATCGCAATGCAATCAGAGCATTTTTGCAGAAACCAGTGAAGCCTCCTGAAGGCTCAGCCTGGCTGCGACGGCAGGAGTTCCGCCGCCATTTTTTCGATATGAGTGACTGCGTGTGACGACACAGAACCGCCCCAAAAACGCAGCCGACACGCCCCTGTTTCCCCAACGCCATCCAGAAAACCCTTGGTCCCTGCCTCCCCGCCCACCCAACGAACGCCTTTGCTTGTCAATCAGGCAGAGGTGTTCGCAGTTAATGCAGGATGACCACATTAACTGCAGGCGCATGTGAAGGACGGGACCTGTGCACGCGTACCCGGGCCCCGTCGCTGAATAAGGCCCTAAGTCACTTTATTTGTGATTCGGATTGGCCACATGTCCAGCATCTAGAAACTTGATCTATTCTATAGGGAGAGCTCCCTGAAATGTGTGAGTCTCAGGATAGCGCAAGAGAGTAGGAAAATATGCACTTACTACAGTAGTAATTAATAAACTTTTTCAGAATAAATGCCCCAACATTATAATAAACACACATTGGGCCAGATTCAGAGTCGCATTCAAAGTGTCTGCATCTGCGACTGATTGCGTGCCTAAAAATAGATTCCCCACTGAATAACCCGGAAATCTATAGACACCCTAGGGCACTTTAATACTACTACTACTACTACTACTAATCATAATAATAAGGTTTGTTTGTTTGTTTGTTTGTTTGTTTATTTAGTGCTTTTCTCCAGCAGGATTCAAAGTTGCTTTACAGCCATAAAAACAAAACAAAAAACATTACACATTTTACAAGGGATTTATTACAACAAGTGGAAAACCGCACAGAAAAAAAACAAACCTAGAAAGCACAATAAATAGGAATTTGATACCCACTGGTAATTCCTTTTCTCCTAGGGGGTCATTCTGACCTGATCGCTCGCTGCAGTTCTTCGCAGCGATCAGGTCAGATCTGCGCCGGCACCGCAATGTGCCGGCGCATGGCTGACAGCCGATGGCTGTCGTTACCTAGAGATCGCCTCTGCCTCTAGTAGCTCCCGTCCAGCACGCAAAAACTGCAATGCTTTTGCACTTCTGCGACGTGGCAGGGACTGACATGCGGGGCGGACTAGCCCTGTGCTGGGCGTCCCCTCGCACGTCTGTTTTCCTGATCGTAGCTGTGCTAAATTTAGCACAGCTACAATCAAGTCGGAATCACCCCCTAGTCCGTAGGGTAAGAGTTACCATGGGGTATAGATGGGATCAAATGGAGTCATGGCACTTTAAAAATGTCTTCACTGTGTTGGATCCTCCACTCTATGCCCCTCCTGTAGACTCAGTCTAGGAAAACTGTGCCCGAGGAGACGGACATACTTTGAGAGGAGGAAACTAGAAAAGAAAGTGGAGAGACACGAACCAGTACATAACATAACAAGAGGATGGCAACGCAATCGACAAACAGGAAACTAAGGAAGCAACAGCGGACCCAAACAGTAACACAAAAACAACCATAACAGGAAGTCGAATTACCAAGGCGGGCGCCCAGTATCCCCTATGGACTAGGAGAAAAGATATTACCGGTAGGTATCAAATTCCTATTTTCTCTATCCTAGGGGATACTGGGATGGTAAGAGTTACCATGGAGATGCCCCAAAGCTCCCAGAATGGGTGGAAGAGTGCTGAGACCCCTGCAAAACCGAGCAACCAAACTGAAGGTCCTAAATAGCCAAGGTATCGAACCTGTAAAACTTTACAAAAGTGTTTGAACTAGACCAAGTAGCAGTTCGGCTCAATTGTAAAGCTGAGACACCATGGGCAGCCACCAAGGAAGAACCCACCGACCGTGTGGAGTGGGCATAAACAGAGCTCGGAAGCAGCAAGGCTGCTGAAGAGTAGGCCTGCTGGACGGTCAGCCAAATCCAACGAGCAATAGATTGCTTCGAAGCAGGACAGCCAATCTTCGTAGCATCATAGAGAACAAACAGGGTTTCCGACTTTCGGTGACGAGCAGTTCTCTTGACATACACCTTCAGAGCCCGAACAACGTCCAGGGATCTTAAGGGACCCGACACATCAGAGAGCACAGGAACCACTATTGGCTGGTTAATGTGAAAAGCCGACAGAACTTTAGGCAGAAACTGCGGGCGAGTTTTGAGCTCTGCACTATCCTCGTGGAATACCAGATAAGGGCTCTTACAGGATAAGGCCCCTAATTCCGAGACACGCCTGGCCGAGGCCAAGGCCAACAACAGCACAGTCTTCCACGTCAAATACTCCTAATTTACCTGGTGCAAAGGTTCAAACCAATCCGATTGCAGGAAGGTGAGAACCAGATTGAGATCCCACGGTGCTGTGGGAGATACAAAAGGTGGCTGAATACGAAGGACACCTTTAAGGAACGTCTAGACTTCCGGGATCACAGCCAATTGTTTCTGGAAGAAAATAGACAGAGCCAAGAGCTGTACCTTAAGGGAGCCTAAACGAAGTCCCATATCCACACCTGCTTGAGGGAAGTGCAAAAACCCGGCCAGATGAAAGTCTGCAGAAGAGTACCGCCAACTGTCACACCAAGAGACATACTTCTTCCAAATGCGGTGGTAATGCTTGGACGTGACCCCCTTCCTTGCTTTGACCATAGTCGAGATAACCTTGGCATGGAGGCCTTTACTGGCTAAAATCTCCCTTTCAACCGCCATGCCGTCAAACATAGCCGCGGTAAGTCGTGATAGACAAATGGACCTTGCAGAAGGAGGTCCTTTTGAAGCGGCAGAGGCCAGGCCTCGTTGAGGGACATGGCCAGGAGATCCGCATACCAGGCTCGGCGATTCCAATCCGGGGCAATCAGAATTGACTGAACACTTTCCCTTTTTAGTCTCTTTAGAACCCTGGGAATGAGTGGAATTGGAGGAAACGGATAGATGAACTGGTAAGTCCACGGCGCCGACAGAGCATCCACTGCTGTAGCCTGTGGATCCCTTGACATTGAGCAGTAGCGACGTAGCTTCTTGTTGAGTCGAGAAGCCATCATGTCAATCAGCGGGCAGCCCCACCGCTGAACCAACAACTCGAACACTTGCAAGTGAAGGCCCCATTCTCCTGGGTGCAGATCGTGTCTGCTGAGGAAGTCTGCTTCCCAGTTGTTTTGTTATAGCGTTGCGTTCCGCCCAGAGAAGTATCCTTGACACCTCTCGCATCGCGGCCCTGCTTTTTGTTCCTTCTTGTTTGTTTATGTACAATACCGCCGTGGCGTTGTCTGATTGGACCTGTATGGCCTGATATTGAAGGAGAGAAGCAGCTTGCAGAAGAGCATTGTAATTCGCCCTGAGATCCAGGATGTTTATAGGGAGAGAGGCCTCTTGAGGCAAACACCGACCCTCAAACTGAGCCCCCTGTGTGACAGCACCCCAACCTCAGAGGCTTGCATCCGTTGTCAGTAGCACCCAATTTGGAGTCCCGAAGTGTCGACCCTCCACTAGGTGAGGGATTTGTAGCGACCACAACAGAGACATCCTTGCTTATGGGGCCAGAGATACCTTCTTGTGCATGTGCAGGTGTGAGCCTGACCATTTGTCCAGCAGATCCAGCTGGAACGAACGGGCATGAAATCTGCCATAATGGATTGCCTCATATGAGGCAACCATCTTGCCCAACAGTTTGATGCAAAGATGTACCGAAACCTTCTGAGGTTTCAGAACAGAGCGCACCATCGCCTGAATTGTGAGAGCCTTGTCCAGAGGAAGGAACACCTTCTGGGCCACCATGTCCAGGATCATCCCCAAGAACTGTAGCCTTTGTGATGGCTCTGTGAGGGGGAACAGGGATGATGACCTGCATTTGCTGTAGGCGTTGGATGGCCTCTAGCAATGTAACTTTGGACACAGGTGAAGCTGGTAAGCCCAACCTGAAGAATCTGTGAGGAGGGAGCTGTTGAAACTCCAACTGGTATCCTTAGGAGACCAGGTCTCTCACCCAAGGATCCCAGCAGGAATCCGCCCAAACATGGCTGAAATATTTGAGGCATGTACCTACAGCTCGGCTCAATTGTAAAGCTGAGACACCATGGGCAGCCGCCAAGGAAGAACCCACCGACCGTGTGGAGTGGGCATAAACAGAGCTCGGAAGCAGCAAGGCTGCTGAAGAGTAGGCCTGCTGGACGGTCAGCCAAATCCAACAAGCAATAGATTGCTTCGAAGCAGGACAGCCAATCTTCGTAGCATCATAGAGAAGAAACAGGGTTTCCGACTTTCGGTGACGAGCAGTTCTCTTGACATACACCTTTAGAGCCCGAACAACGTCCAGGGATCTTAAGGGACCCGACACATCAGACAGCACAGGAACCACTATTGGCTGGTTAATGTGAAAAGCCGACAGAACTTTAGGCAGAAACTGCGGGCGAGTTTTGAGCTCTGCACTATCCTCGTGGAATACCAGATAAGGGCTCTTACAGGATAAGGCCCCTAATTCCGAGACACGCCTGGCCGAGGCCAAGGCCAACAACAGCACAGTCTTCCACGTCAAATACTCCTAATTCACCTGGTGCAAAGGTTCAAACCAATCCGATTGCAGGAAGGTGAGAACCAGATTAAGATCCCACGGTGTTGTGGGAGATACAAAAGGTGGCTGAATACGAAGGACACCTTTAAGGAACGTCTAGACTTCCGGGATCACAGCCAATTGTTTCTGGAAGAAAATAGACAGAGCCAAGAGCTGTACCTTAAGGGAGCCTAAACGAAGTCCCATATCCACACCTGCTTGAAGGAAGTGCAAAAACCCGGCCAGATGAAAGTCTGCAGCAGAGTACCGCCAACTGTCACACCAAGAGACATACTTCTTCCAAATGCGGTGGTAATGCTTGGACGTGACCCCCTTCCTTGCTTTGACCATAGTCGAGATAACCTTGGCATGGAGGCCTTTACTGGCTAAAATCTCCCTTTCAACCGCCATGCCGTCAAACATAGCCGCGGTAAGTCGTGATAGACAAATGGACCTTGCAGAAGGAGGTCCTTTTGAAGCGGCAGAGGCCAGGCCTCGTTGAGGGACATGGCCAGGAGATCCGCATACCAGGCTCGGCGATTCCAATCCGGGGCAATCAGAATTGACTGAACACTTTCCCTTTTTAGTCTCTTTAGAACCCTGGGAATGAGTGGAATTGGAGGAAACGGATAGATGAACTGGTAAGTCCACGGCGCCGGCAGAGCATCCACTGCTGTAGCCTGTGGATCCCTTGACATTGAGCAGTAGCGACGTAGCTTCTTGTTGAGTCGAGAAGCCATCATGTCAATCAGCGGGCAGCCCCACCGCTGAACCAACAACTCGAACACTTGCAAGTGAAGGCCCCATTCTCCTGGGTGCAGATCGTGTCTGCTGAGGAAGTCTGCTTCCCAGTTGTTTTGTTATAGCGTTGCGTTCCGCCCAGAGAAGTATCCTTGACACCTCTCGCATCGCGGCCCTGCTTTTTGTTCCTTCTTGTTTGTTTATGTACAATACCGCCGTGGCGTTGTCTGATTGGACCTGTATGGCCTGATATTGAAGGAGAGAAGCAGCTTGCAGAAGAGCATTGTAATTCGCCCTGAGATCCAGGATGTTTATAGGGAGAGAGGCCTCTTGAGGCAAACACCGACCCTCAAACTGAGCCCCCTGTGTGACAGCACCCCAACTTCAGAGGCTTGCATCCGTTGTCAGTAGCACCCAATTTGGAGTCCCGAAGTGTCGACCCTCCACTAGGTGAGTGTCAAAGTCGAAAAAATAAGAATTTACTCACCAATAATTCTATTTCTCGTAGTCCGTAGTGGATGCTGGGTACTCCGTAAGGACCATGGGGAATAGATGGGCTCCGCAGGAGACTGGACACTCTTAAAAGAAAGATTAGGTACTATATCTGGTGTGCACTGGCTCCTCCCTCTATGCCCCTCCTCCAGACCTCAGTTAGGGAAACTGTGCCCGGAAGAGCTGACATTACTAGGAAAGGATTTGGAATCCAGGGTAAGACTCATACCAGCCACACCAATCACACCGTACAACTCGTGATACTATACCCAGTTAACAGTATGAACAACAACTGAGCCTCATTCAACAGATGGCTCATAACAATAACCCTATAGTTAAGCAATAACTATATACATGTATTGCAGAAAGTCCGCACTTGGGACGGGCTCCCAGCATCCACTACGGACTACGAGAAATAGAATTACCGGTGAGTAAATTCTTATTTTCTCTGACGTCCTAGTGGATGCTGGGTACTCCGTAAGGACCATGGGGATTATACCAAAGCTCCCAAACGGGCGGGAGAGTGCGGATGACTCTGCAGCACCGAATGAGCAAACTCAAGGTCCTCCTCAGCCAGGGTATCAAACTTGTAGAATTTTGCAAAAGTGTTTGATCCCGACCAAGTAGCAGCTCGGCAAAGTTGTAAAGCCAAGACCCCTCGGGCAGCCGCCCAAGAAGAGCCCACCTTCCTCGTGGAATAGGCTTTTACTGATTTAGGATGCGGCAGTCCAGCCGCAGAATGTGCAAGTTGAATCGTGCTACAGATCCAGCGAGCAATAGTCTGCTTTGAAGCAGGAGCACCCAGCTTGTTGGGTGCATGCAGGATAAACAGCGAGTCAGTTTTTCTGACTCTAGCCGTCCTGGAAACATAGATTTTCAGGGCCCGGACTACGTCCAGCAACTTGGAATCCTCCAAGTCCCGAGTAGCCGCAGGCACCACAATAGGTTGGTTCAAATGAAATGCTGATACCACCTTTGGGAGAAATTGGGGACGAGTCCTCAATTCTGCTCTGTCCATATGGAAAATCAGATATGGGCTTTTACAGGACAAAGCCGCCAATTCTGACACACGCCTAGCCGAGGCCAAGGCCAACAGCATGACTACCTTCCACGTGAGATACTTCAACTCCACGGTCTTAAGTGGCTCAAACCAATGTGATTTTAGGAAATCCAACACAACGTTGAGATCCCAAGGTGCCACTGGAGGCACAAAAGGGGGCTGAATATGCAGCACTCCCTTAACAAACGTCTGAACTTCAGGCAGTGAAGCCAGTTCTTTTTTAAAGAAAATAGACAGGGCCGAAATCTGGACTTTAATGGATCCCAATTTTAGGCCCATAGTCACTCCTGACTGTAGGAAGTGCAGAAATCGTCCCAGCTGAAATTCCTCTGTTGGGGCCTTCCTGGCCTCACACCAAGCAACATATTTTCGCCATATGCGGTGATAATGTTTTGCTGTCACATCCTTCCTAGCTTTTATCAGCGTAGGAATGACTTCATCTGGAATGCCCTTTTCCATTAGGATCCGGCGTTCAACCGCCATGCCGTCAAACGCAGCCGCTGTAAGTCTTGGAACAGACAGGGCCCCTGCTGTAGCAGGTCCTGTCGGAGCGGCAGAGGCCAAGGGTCCCCTGAGATCATTTCTTGTAGTTCCGGATACCAAGTTCTTCTTGGCCAATCCGGAACGATGAGTATAGTTCTTACTCCTCTCTTTCTTATTATCCTCAGTACCTTTGGTATGAGAGGAAGAGGAGGGAACACATAAACCGACTGGTACACCCACGGTGTCACTAGAGCGTCCACAGCTATCGCCTGAGGGTCCCTTGACCTGGCGCAATATCTTTTTAGCTTTTTGTGGAGGCGGGATGCCATCATGTCCACCTGTGGCCTTTCCCAACGATTCACAATCAGCTTGAAGACTTCTGGATGAAGTCCCCACTCTCCCGGGTGGAGGTCGTGCCTGCTGAGGAAGTCTGCTTCCCAGTTGTCCACTCCCGGAATGAACACCGCTGACAGTGCTAGCACGTGATTCTCCACCCCATCGAAGAATCCCTGTGGCTTCTGCCATCGCCATCCTGCTTCTTGTGCCGCCCTGTCGGTTTACATGGGCGACCGCCGTGATGTTGTCTGACTGAATCAGCACCGGTTGGTTTTGAAGCAGGGGTTCTGCTTGACTCAGGGCATTGTAAATGGCCCTTAGTTCCAGAATATTTATGTGTAGGGAAGTCTCCTGACTCGACCACTGTCCTTGGAAGTTTCTTCCCTGAGTGACTGCCCCCCAACCTCGGAGGCTTGCATCCGTGGTCACCAGGACCCAGTCCTGAATGCCGAATCTGCGGCCCTCGAGAAGATGAGCACTCTGCAGCCACCACAGCAGAGACACCCTGGCCCTCGGGGACAGGGTGATCAACCGATGCATCTGAAGATGCGATCCGGACCACTTGTCTAACAGATCCCACTGAAAGATCCTTGCATGGAACCTGCCGAAGGGAATTGCTTCGTATGAAGCTACCATCTTTCCCAGAACTCGCGTGCAGTGATGCACCGACACCTGTTTTGGTTTCAGGAGGTCCCTGACCAGAGATGACAATTCCTGGGCCTTCTCCTCCGGGAGAAACACCTTCTTCTGTTCTGTGTCCAGAATCATGCCCAAGAACAGCAGACGCGTCGTAGGAATCAGCTGCGACTTTGGGATATTCAGAATCCAGCCGTGCTGTTGTAGCACTTCCCGAGATAGTGCTACTCCGACTAACAACTGCTCCTTGGACCTTGCCTTTATAAGGAGATCTTCCAAGTACGGGATAATTATAACTCCCTTCTTTCGAAGGAGTATCATTATTTCGGCCATTACCTTGGTAAATACCCTCGGTGCCGTGGACAGACCAAACGGCAACGTCTGGAATTGGTAATGACAGTCCTGTACCACAAACCTGAGGTACTCCTGGTGAGATGGGTAAATGGGGACATGTAGGTAAGCATCCTTGATGTCCAGGGACACCATAAAATCCCCCTCTTCCAGGCTTGCAATAACCGCCCTGAGCGATTTCATTTTGAACTTGAACTTCCTTATATAAGTGTTCAAGGATTTCAAATTTAGAATGGGTCTCACCGAACCGTCTGGTTTCGGTACCACAAACGTTGTGGAATAGTAACCCCGTCCCTGTTGAAGGAGGGGAACTTTGATTATCACCTGCTGAAGGTACAGCTTGTGAATTGCCGCCAGTACTACCTCCCTTTCCTTGGGAGCAGCTGGCAAGGCTGATTTGAGGTAACGGCGAGGGGGAGACGCCTCGAACTCCAGCTTGTATCCCTGAGACACCACTTTTAGAACCCAGAGATCCACCTGTGAGCGAACCCACTGGTCGCTGAAGTTCCGGAGACGCGCCCCCACCGCACCTGGCTCCACCTGTGGAGCCCCAGCGTCATGCGGTGGACTTAGTGGAAGCAGGGGAGGATTTTTGTTCCTGGGAACTGGCTGTCTGGTGCAGCTTTTTCCCTCTACCCCTGCCTCTGGGCAGAAAGGACGCGCCTCTGACCCGCTTGCCTTTCTGAGGCCGAAAGGACTGTACTTGATAATACGGTGCTTTCTTAGGCTGTGAGGGAACCTGAGGTAAAAAAGTCGACTTCCCAGCTGTTGCTGTGGATACGAGGTCCGAGAGACCATCCCCAAACAATTCCTCACCCTTATTAGGCAAAACCTCCATGTGCCTTTTAGAATCAGCATCACCTGTCCACTGCCGAGTCCATAATACTCTCCTGGCAGAAATGGACATTGCATTATTTCTAGATGCCAGCCGGCAAATGTCCCTCTGTGCATCCCTCATATATAAGACGACGTCTTTAATATGCTCTATGGTTAGCAAAATAGTATCCCTGTCAAGGGAATCAATGTTATCTGACAGGGTATGAGACCAAGCAGCTGCAGCACTACACATCCATGCTGAAGCAATTGCAGGTCTCAGTATAGTGTATATACATAGACTTCAGGATAGCCTCCTGCTTTCTATCTGCAGGCTCCTTTAAGGCAGCCGTATCCTGAGACGGCAGTGCCACCTTTTTTGATAAGCGTGTGAGCGCCTTGTCCACCCTAGGGGATGTTTCCCAACGTAACCTGTCCGTTGGCGGGAAAGGGTACGCCATTAGTAACCTCTTAGAAATCACTAATTTCTTATCTGGGGAACACCACGCTTCTTCATACAATTCATTTAACTCATCAGATGGGGGAAAAGTCACTGGCTGCTTTTTCTCCCCAAACATAATACCCTTTTTAGTGGTAACCGGGTTAATGTCAGAAATGTGCAACACATTTTTCATTGCCGTAATCATGCATCGGATGGCCCTTGTAGACTGTACATTTGTCTCATCCTCGTCTACACTGGAGTCAGACTCCGTGTCGACATCTGTGTCTGCCATCTGAGGTAGCGGGCGTTTTTGAGCCCCTGATGGCCTCTGAGACGCCTGGGCAGGCGCGGGCTGAGATGCCGGCTGTCCCAAAGCTGTTACGTCATCAAACCTTTTATGCAAGGAGTTGCCACTGTCGGTTAATACCTTCCACATATCCATCCACTCTGGTGTCGGCCCCGCAGGGGGCGACATCACACTTATCGGCTCCTGCTCCGCCTCCACGTAAGCGTCCTCATCAAACATGTCGACACAGCCGTACCGACACACCGCACACACACAGGGAATGCTCTGACTGAGGACAGGACCCCACAAAGTCCTTTGGGGAGATAGAGAGAGAGTATGCCAGCACACACCAGAGCGCTATATAATAGAGGGATTTACACTAACACAAAGTGAATTTTCCCCCAATAGCTGCTTATATCACCTTTTGCGCCTAAATTTATGTGCCCCCCCTCTCTTTTTTACCCTTCTTGTAGTGTATACTGCAGGGGAGAGCCTGGGGAGCGTCCTTCCAGCGGAGCTGTGAAGAGAAAATGGCGCCGGTGTGCTGAGGGAGATAGCCCCGCCCCCTCCGCGGCGGGCTTCTCCCGCTTTTTTAATAATGTTAATGGCGGGGGATTAGGCACATATACAGTTTATAACTGTATTATGTGCACATTTGCCAAAAGGTATACTTATTGCAGCCCAGGGCGCCCCCCCCCAGCGCCCTGCACCCACCAGTGACCGGAGCGTGTGGTGTGCTGTGGGACCAATGGCGCACAGCTGCAGTGCTGTGCGCTACCTTATTGAAGACCGGAGTCTTCAGCCGCCGATTTTCTCCTGGTTCTTCCGTCTTCTGGCTCTGCAAGGGGGACGGCGGCGCGGATTCGGGAACGGACGATCGAGGTCGGGCCCTGTGTTCGATCCCTCTGGAGCTAATGGTGTCCAGTAGCCTTAGAAGCACAAGCTAGCTGCAAGCATGTAGGTTTGCTTCTCTCCCCGCAGTCCCTCGTAGCAGTGAGTCTGTTGCCAGCAGATCTCACTGAAAATAAAAAACCTAACAAATACTTTCTTTTCTAGTAAGCTCAGGAGAGCCCACTAGGTGCATCCAGCTCTGGCCGGGCACAGATTCTAACTGAGGTCTGGAGGAGGGGCATAGAGGGAGGAGCCAGTGCACACCAGATATAGTACCTCATCTTTCTTTTAAGAGTGCCCAGTCTATTCCCCATGGTCCTTACGGAGTACCCAGCATCCACTAGGACGTCAGAGAAATATCATGATGCATATCCCTTGTACTAACCCCTCATGCACATGCACGCTGCTCGTGCACCTGGTCCCCCGTGCGTACACATACCCGCAAGTTGCGTAAGAGACGCTCCAGCGACTTTTGCGCATGATATGTGTATTTACGGCGGAGTTTGTGAGCGTGTAGCGTGCGACTCGAACGTAGCATATTTAACCCAAATAGTGCATTTTGTAGATAATATTCCCCTAGACCATGTCAGCGAGTATGATTAGTTTAAACAGTTCCTGGACAGAGAGATTCCTCTTTGCATGATAGGAAGGGTCAGATAAAGGTTGAAAGGTGGTGTCTAGTATCCAGCTGTAGGGTATTTTAAGGGTAACATTCCGGTGTTAGTTAGGAAAGGATCACTCGCTCCTGCATATAGTTATGTACAGAAGTAGATTATGAACATTAACTGTATTTGCTGTAAATTACACATGCGGCGGGAATCCTGAGGATACCTCCCACCAGAGCAGTTGGGGAAAGACACAGCCCACCTGTTCAATCCACCTATGACCTTTGCTGTAATGTAGAGACACATCCCTGTGTCCAATGAACAATGAGATTACAGGGACCATTGTATTGCGAATGTATGTTGTGTATATAAAGACCACTGTTGCCTGGCTGGACACAAGACTCTGAAGGCTTTCTACCTGAATAGCTGAGGACTGGATCCAGGTTGCGCTTGCGAACACACACGTATGTATATTCTCTGTAGCCATCATTATTCTCTGTTATTCTGTTTAGATTTCCTTGTTAGCCTGTAGAGTATAACTTGTACCTGTTTACCCCTTTTCTCTGAATAATCCACTGTGGTGTTAGAGTCCAGTGGTTTACCACAAACAGTGTTGTGTTTTCATTTTCCTGCCTGGGCTTTTAAAGTAGATTAACTTGTTTAACCTGTTTTAGATTAACCTGCATTGTTAAGGTGTATGCACTGCGGATACTTTGTATCGCCAGTGCTATTTAAGGTTTAAAGTATAAGCATATCATTACATTGTTTCATTAATAAGGTTTACAGTATTTCAATCCGTGTGCGTACGTGCCGCGTGTGCGTCGCGCCCACGGCACAGCGTCTGATACGCTAAGTGCGTATCCATACGGTACTCAGTACGCAAATAGCGTACTTAGTCCGTAGTGTGTGTAATAAGTCTAGCGGCCATAGCGGCTCCACAGTAACAGTGTATAGCTTTATGTTTTAAGGTGATATTTGACATTATCAATTGGGGGCATCGTCCGGTTCTCCTCATATCCGCAGCCTAGCAGGACAAGGCAGACTTTTATCTATCAGCAAAGGGCGGGAAGGTAGTATCCCCTGTTAGCCGTTTTGTGGTCGGGGATACACTGGTGCTGATTAGATAAGCGTCTGCTCCGCATGGTTTGTAGGGATGCTGGTGGGATCCGAAAGGTAAGAACGTAAAGCTATTGTTTTTTTAATCTGTTTAATTTCTGTTTGGTGCCAACTGCGCACGCAACACACGTAACACACGCACACACCTGTATTTTATTTGTGTATTTTGCATATCTACCCTCTTGTTTGCCATTAGGGAAAAAAGTTGAAAGCGCTGTCCACAATAAAAGAGTTTTTTATTTGATTAAAAATTATAAAATCACTATTCACATATATCCTTATCAATACTGATCTAAAGGTTTAGACATTGAAACATATTACAAACCATAGCTGTTTTCCAGTGGTACCTATTAGTGAAACAGTTTAAACACAGTGGGTAACTTGCATTAAATTGACACACTCTGCATCTAATTAAACAATTGTGTTAGATGTCATATACTAATCCCCTCAGTGTTTATTCCTTTTTGATGGTTCACTCCTTTGGGCAGCCTCCTATAAACGTGATTGGAAGGGATAAATGCTGACAGTCCCAGACATATCCGGAGAGATATGTTCACCACAAATCTGAATTATATATCCTCCCGCTGGGACAATAATACATCCAACGCCACAGATTGAGAGCACGCAATGTCAAATTTAAGGAGATAAAGTAGCTACTTTTCTTGGTACAATCCCTTAATTGGCAGCTATTGATACTGAATAAATTGCCGTTCTGACGGGCGTCCCCGTCTGGTGATAAAGTTACTTATATACAGTAGGACTCCTATTCAATAAGCATGCTCCACAGTTCATTCGTGAGTTCTTATTCAATAAATGAAGGCCGCATGCACGGCTGATCTCACCCCTGTTCTTATCGGCTACTGCTCCCGCCGGGCGTCCGTGGGTGTCTTAGGCAGCATCCGGCTGCTTCTCCTGCACCGAGACTCTCGCGGACCGCCTCTCCCAAAACAGTACCACAGAAAACTTGCGGTGGTGTGGTCTGTCGGGCTGGTTCGCTCCGGCGGTATCTGTCAGCGGCTGCGCGCTGCCTGCACAGCTCCCGAGATTTTGCCAGGTGTCTTGCCGACAGGGGGGAGATCAAGACTGTTTTCACAATAAGGTCCACATACACAAGGGACACTCTTGACGCGTTTCTCAGCCGTATCTCAGTGAGATCTCAATCAGTATCTTAATAGGGTCCTTCTGTTCATTAACCCTTTCGCTTTCAGGATCCATTCATATACCTGTAGTTGCTAACAGCAACCTTATAATTATTGATCCTAGAAACCTACACAGTATTAAAACATCTCTAATAACAACCTATATAGGAACTGTTTTGTCACACAGCCGACACACACTCTCACAGAAGGACCCTATTAAGATACTGATTGAGATCTCACTGAGGATAAAAGCAGTGAATAGGAAAGGGAGCACATTCTTCTGAGGAAACAGCCATAGACATACGGCTGAGAAACGCGTCAAGAGTGTCCCTTGTGTATGTGGACCTTATTGTGAAAACAGTCTTGATCTCCCCCCTGTCGGCAAGACACCTGGCAAAATCTCGGGAGCTGTGCAGGCAGCGCGCAGCCGCTGACAGATACCGCCGGAGCGAACCAGCCCGACAGACCACACCACCGCAAGTTTTCTGTGGTACTGTTTTGGGAGAGGCGGTCCGCGAGAGTCTCGGTGCAGGAGAAGCAGCCGGATGCTGCCTAAGACACCCACGGACGCCCGGCGGGAGCAGTAGCCAATAAGAACAGGGGTGAGATCAGCCGTGCATGCGGCCTCCATTTATTGAATAAGAACTCACGAATGAACTGTGGAGCATGCTTATTGAATAGGAGTCCTACTGTATATAAGTAACTTTATCACCAGACGGGGACGCCCGTCAGAACGGCAATTTATTCAGTATCAATAGCTGCCAATTAAGGGATTGTACCAAGAAAAGTAGCTACTTTATCTCCTTAAATTTGACATTGCGTGCTCTCAATCTGTGGCTTTGGATGTATTATTGTCCCAGCGGGAGGATATATAATTCAGATTTGTGGTGAACATATCTCTCCGGATATGTCTGGGACTGTCAGCATTTAACCCTTCCAATCACGTTTATAGGAGGCTGCCCAAAGGAGTGAACCATCAAAAAGGAATAAACACTGAGGGGATTAGTATATGACATCTAACACAATTGTTTAATTAGATGCAGAGTGTGTCAATTTAATGCAAGTTACCCACTGTGTTTAAACTGTTTCACTAATAGGTACCACTGGAAAACAGCTATGGTTTGTAATATGTTTCAATGTCTAAACCTTTAGATCAGTATTGATAAGGATATATGTGAATAGTGATTTTATAATTTTTAATCAAATAAAAAACTCTTTTATTGTGGACAGCGCTTTCAACTTTTTTCCTTGATTTATATTTAAATTATTGGGACTCAACAAACCCACTATTGAAAGCAGCAGTGCACAATTGAGAGGAGGTGTATTTTTAAGGAGCTGCACATCTGACACACACAAGAGCTTAGCGCTTTCTAAGTTTGAGGTTGCTTTTTTTGTTTGCCATTAGCATTGATCACGTGCTGAGAAAATTTGTTGCTATTTAGTTAAAAGTACAGAGTAATATTTAAGGGAGTAAGTGTAAAACACACACGCAGCCTGGCCCAGTTATAAAGGTTCATACAGGAGATACTGTGTGGTGTTTGGTAAGCGATTATAGTTAAATATCGCCTACATTTATAGAAGCGTGTTATTTGTGTTACTGCGGACGTATCCGGCCTTTGTACACGTGTCTCGCACAGCATGAGAGACTGCGTACGCAACGCAAAGGCCTACACACGTGGCGTATTTTACGCAACGTGCGTACAGGTACGCCCACTTAATACAAATCATACGATAGCATTGTTTTAGTTTAGGCGACACGGTAGCCACGTGATAATTGCACAAATTGATCAGTGTCCAAAATTTCATTTAAAAGACCCTTCTCTTATTGCATCACCTCTGGGATTAGGCTGTTTCACCTGAATGAAAGTTAATTTTCTGTACAGAAAAATCAAAGTGTATATGAGTGAACGAGCGTGTGTATGCAAATAAAGTTTTTGTGAACTCGGGATCAGGGATCCCATAGGACACCAGTGGAGTGAACACTTGGTGGCGTGAGATTGGCTTGCTCACGTTAACATTGATAAGGTATAAAGGAGCAAGGTATCAAGTTTAACAGCAGACCAAAAGGTCGGCGAAGTCAGAAATCCGCTGACTAGGTCAAGCGAAGCTCTGAAAACCGTGGCCTGAGAAAGGTCAGCGGTGAGAGCGCAGCCCTGGGGGTTTGCGTAGTACCCATATAGGCCCGTTTAGAGAATACGCTCCGGCTGAGGTTTCGCAGCCTAAACAATCGATTCCGTTGGTCGTGCAGCGGATAAGTAATAGTTACTTATACGCAGTGCAACTGTACCGCACGTTACTGTGTGCATTAGTTAGTTCAACTTGATACCCATTACGCAATTTGCGTACAATCGTGGGGTCATAGACGCTAATTGTACACACATCGTGATTTGTGTAACAGGTTTTTTTTTTATTTTAAGGGAGTTTCGCTGTTCACTCAGGAAATCTCCAGCAACTGATATTTACTGGGAGGGGTAGCATACTCCCACACGCTCTCAGTAAATAGAGGTTACACAGGGGCCCTAGGTTGGGTACGACCAGCACTGCGGACAGTGTGTAGGTGTATTGGCCGACGTGGGCGAGAGTGAGTGAGAGCACTCGTTGGACTTTCACCGTTGCCTTATATTGAGTAATTTGGTTTTTGTAGGAATTCGCTGAGAAGGCAATACCTGCAAAGAATGGGGGCCAGTTGCTCAAGTAAGGGACGATCAACCAGGGTTCAGGTTGATATTCCGCGACCCAAAGGGTCGGCAAGGTACATAATGTGTGAGAAATATGGATCACACGCAAAGATTATGTACAATGAATGGGAACATATGACTGTGGATGATAGGGAACCGTTCCCTAGGGTAGGCAGTTTTAATCCTGAGGTGTTGCAAAATGTAAGGAGAAGGATATGTCTGATAAAATCCAGGAAACAAAGGATTAGACATTATGATTATTTACAGTTATGGCAACAGGAGGGTGAGATACAACAGGGATTAGCTCAAGCAGCTGGTTCCAACCCTAGCAGGAAACTGATAGCAACTGCACCACCACCACCGTACATTGCAGGGGAGAAAATGGCTACAGAGAATGGCATACTGGTATACGATAAAAGTGCACTTAATAAATGTATTAATGATAAGAGTAAAGTAGATAAATGTGTTAATGCTAATGCTAACCCGTGCAAGTTGTATCTATCTTAAACTTCCCTCAGGACTGCGACCCAGAAGATGAGCCCAGCACGATATCGGCACTCTCTTTAGCAGCCACCATACAAGAAACTCAAGTGGGCACGGCCCAACCAGTAAGAGCAGTAGCAAAGGCCCCTAGTGGAGGGACAGGTGAGGTCGTGTCCACAGGTAAGTACGGTACTGTACATTATGCAGAAACAATTGCACCTCACATTGTAGAGTCAACACAAAATGATGTAATTGAACTGAATCCTGTCAGGGTGATCGCAGTCCCCAATGGAAAGACTGATGCACTGGGGATCACTCCCGTTAGGAACATTGCTATGCATTGCCCCTGGTCCCGGACAGAATTGAGAACAATTATGTCTGCATTTCCCGATCCCAGTAAAGATCTAGCCGCATGTCAAAAGTTTATTAAAGAACTAGGTAACGCCGCCGAACCCAATAACAAAGATTGGCGGACAGTGCTAAGGGCATGTTTGCCTTCCAATATTGACCCCGTGAAATTCATCGCTAGATTCACTGTAGATTCACTGTAGATTAGATGAAGAGGTACCTCTCACTGATGAGTACAATCAGGAGAACGTAAAACAGATCAATTTTCAGTAAGGATTATATTTCCCAACTGTTGTCAAATGGAACAAAATCTTCTCCATTAGACAAAAAGAAGGTGAAACTGCTTCTGACTATTTCCACCGAGCACTGCAGGAAATGGCTAGGTACACTGGGATCGAAGACATTAAGGATAATGTGCACCATAGGGAGGTAGCGGTGTCTGTATTAATGGACGGGTTAAAGGAAGTGTTGAGAACCAGGGTACAAACCACTCAACCTAGCTGGAGAGGTATCTCGGTGGCTGCCTTGAGAGAGTCCGCTATTGAGCATGATCGGAACATCATTAGGCACAGGGAGTCACAGGGGGACAAGTTGATGACAGTAAGTATACAGGCCCTTACAACAAGGCCACATCAGCCTAAACCCCAGACCCCTGTTGGTAAGTCGTATGTGATAACATGTTTTAACTGTCAGGGAGAAGGACATTACGCACGAAATTGTAATTTTAAAGACCCACATAAGGTATATCGACCCCCTAAACAAGAAAACGACCAAAGTTATGACGCACATAATTGGAATCAGGGATCACACAGGGAAAATTTTGGGCCACACCTGTAGTCTACAGCCAGTTAAATTAATTGCGAGCCTTGGAAGTAAACCTGAGGTCCTAAGTTGATGTAATTGGTAGGTCATTCCTTGTGGATACAGGGGTGGCCAGGTAAACTCTGTGATTTATCTTTAAATGTTTCCTCGTCATCTCTGACGTTCACCAGCAGAACTACAGCTCAAACGTCACATGTCTATTTGGTCTTTTCAGAGGTCTGCCCAACCCCAGTATATCTTACCAACATCATTGTGCCTGGCCATGCACAGAGGGTGGAGAGTGGAAATACTGGTGGGGGAGACTGTGCAGAGATACCGATAGACATGTTGGTGTGACAGCCTGATGGTGAACGGAAATCTGACAATTTTTTTCTTTTCTATTATTCTCTCTCTTTTTGTTTTTTTCATGTTCTACGGATGGTATGTCACACAACAGTTAAACAAATGGTAATGCAAGATTTATGCTCCCTACAGAAAAGTCGCCGATTCGGAAAGAATATCGTATCACTGGAGTGTCCGTTTCGGGAAGACTGAGAGGCAGCACTGTTGAGACGGCATCTGAGCAAGAAGAACAACAAGACTTGAGGCGGTTGTCGCACCAGTTTTCTTTCCCTTCTATTATTTTCTTTACCTCCCATTATCACTCTTTCTTTCTCCTCCTGCAAGATGGACTTACCCCAAGAGACTGCGTTCCGGGTTTTCCTGTTAACCCTGTTGTTGACCAGAACAGTCTATTTCGGTGACAGTACCAGAGAGGTCGAGAAAGGATCTGGAATGGGTTCTGATGACAAGGACGGATTAGTAGAATTCCAAGAGCAACACAGTCACCGAGCAAAGGCGAGTATCAGAAAACGATCTGGTAGTCATGACACTAGGAGACATTGTGAAGGATTGTTACCTGAGGAGAATTGTATCTGTAGGAATTGTGAAAACATAGTTGAGGACGGGTGCATCCAGAGATGTCAGTCCAGCCTTAATATCAACATGGACCGTCATCCATTGAGTGACTATCACTCATTAGTGGGTAAGGTTTTAAACCAAACGGAATGCTGGGTGTGCTCACAAGTACCTCAAGGTCAGAGCAAGTCAGGACTAGTACCATACCCTTTAACAATAGATGAGGTACTTGAATTAAGGGGTGGGAGACCGGTGGACAAGAAATTTAATATTTCTAGGCCTCCTAGTTTGAAGCTCCACCAATATCATGTGGATAGGTCCTTAGTATGTTTTAACATTTCCAATCCCCGAAAGCCGGGAAATTGGGAAGTGACATGGAATAACCAAACCATGGCATTTTCACACAGAGCCGATAGAATGCCCGTAGACTCAGAACTTATACGCCAAATAGCCGACGGTGGGAGATATTTTCAGTATAGGTATACTCTAGGAAGTAGGACCATGCGGGTTGGAGAAGTATCACCAGGATACTGTGCGCATATCATACAGCCTGATACGTGTACTGAACAGATGAGAGAGTTAGGGATAGGATTTTTCACCTGGAAGGTTTGCAATATGGTGATGTCATATTCTGTCCCATATGTTCTCCCCGATGATGCATATTTCATATGCGGGAGGAAGGCGTATAAGTGGCTTGCCCCAAACTCAGAGGGATTGTGTTACATTGGAAGAGTGTTGCCAGAAGTAATGACCATTACCCATGATAAGATGAAAGACGTTCACCGCAATGCTCAAGCTCCTTACACTCACTACTGTTACGATTCACCTGCCTCTAATGTTTGGCAGGTGAATTACAAGGAGAGAATTACTACTGGAGGTGCAGGCAGATGCAGTGTGACATAGAAATGGTTAACCAGACTTGACTGGGGAATACAGTAATAACTTGAGCACGTTGTAGCAGAATTAAAGGTTAGCAGACTATGGACTCTCCCTTTAATACTGAAATGTGCAGCACACTTACACTGATTATGGACAGCAGGTGAGTAATATAACAGCTAAGAGCCAGGACTTGATTACAGGACTAGAATGTATAACAATCACTGTTGCCGGAAATGAATGTCCACAGAAGTGCAGGAATACTAAGTATTTATTATAGCAGTGGTATAATGAGGTATGGCAGAGGAATCACAGTAACAATCCAGGGTACAATGTGAGCTAAGAGTAAATGGGTTTGCAGACTGAGAATTGCAGCAGAGTAATGAGACAGTTGAATAAAGAATCAGAGTAATATAATCCACGGAACTGATTGCAGGATTTGTATAACAAAGCATAACAGCATGCAGGCATAGAGGAAGTCCATAGTAACATGTAACACGAATAGTGAATACTAGAGAATCCACAGATCACAGTGAAAGTCCACGATACTTAACTAAATAGTTCTGGCATGAACATGAGCTGGCAAGAATGGTTGTGGCAGGATTACATGAACTGGAAAACCAGGCTTCTCGGCATGAACAGGAGCTAGGACGAAGACACCAGGCAATGCAGGTAGTTCAGGCAGGAAAGTAGTATAATATCACCGGCGTCTGAGAACTCAGCTAGCTGGCCTTTAACAGCTACACTAACCAATGAACAAGGCCAGGCTGGGAGTGTTCACTAGTAATTACAAACCCTGTGCACCTGCTGAGCTGCATGTACACAGAGCCAAGGAACAGAACACATATGGATCAGCTGACACCAGATACATACTGAACAGAATCCTAACAACTACGAACACATTGTTAAGAGACACCTTATAGATAGGACAGAGCACGCAGCCTCTGATTTGATCCACGAATCCACCGGGATTCAATTCCTACTCGCGTTAGATATCACCCGTACCGCCAGAGGAATTATAAATTTTAGGTATATTAATGCGCTAGCGAACCTGATAGACAATATCACCGAGATATATGATGACACCTTCAGGTATTCTGGGAGGGAATTGCAAGCTTACAAAACGGAACTGAACCAGCACAGGATGGTTCTCAATTACATCACATCGGTGACAGGCGGGTATTGTGTCACCCTAGCAACTCAGTATGGTGTGAAGTGTTGTACATATATCACAAACAGCACTGATGACCCAACCGAGGTCATAGATCAAAAGATGGACGATATCTTGCAGTTGAAGTGGGAGTTCCGAAGGAGACACAACCTTACCCTTACTGCTGTGAGTAATGAACTGACTGGCTGGGTTTCATGGTTGAACCCACGCAATTGGTTCTCAGGTTTAGGAGAATGGGCTCAAAATGTTATCGTGAATGTAGGAAAATTTCTCCTTTGTATCCTGGGAGTTGTCATAATGATTGGTTTGATATTTAGATGTGTTTGGATTTTAATGCAGCGCAAGCGCAGTACCAAAGTGATGAGTTTAAGGAGCGAGGGCATTGTTACAACAACTGGTTTAATTTATGACCCATCAATTGAGACAATGCTGTGATAAGACGTGATTCCACGGTCCGTTTCTTTCACCCGTTTCTCCTTTGTTTTTCTCCCAGGTAAAAAGACATCCACTCGGAAGAAGATTTTGATGAACATTTCTACAGACCTTTGATGAACATATCTACAGATCTTTGATGAACATTTCTACAGACCTTTGATGGACATTTCCACAGACTTTGCGAGACACTTTAGAGACTTTAAAAGACTTCGTATGGACACTTGAAAGACTTTGCTTATCACCCACAGCAAAGATACACCTATCCGGACAAGACTTCAACAGACACCCAAGGACAATCACACAAATTATCATATGAATGTATTTGTAACATATGTTTCTTATCTTCATCTCTACAATCTTCAGGTAGTGACACACATAGTCGACAGGTGATATAGGTACATATATTAGCACTCACATGTTTTTCCCCCCTCCATGTATCATCAACTAACTAATGTGCACCCCATTTGTTGGAACAAGAAGCCGAAGAGAGCTCGGTAGTGTTTGTTAGCCCACTTACAGACCCTTAATACGGGATAAGAAGGATTTAATGTATACTTCGCAATACCTCGAAGCTTATCTAGAACATGTACGGCACGATGATACATGACCCCTCAGACATGAATTTCATACATACATGCTTTTGCTATCCCACTAGGTCATACATTTCCCACCTTCTCCTCTCCTCCCTCCACCCAATCATTTATAGGTATTTTATTGTATTGTATATTTTAATGCTTAATTGTTTGGATAGTGGCAGTTATTGTTGACTGCCAAAGGGTGGACTGTCAAAGTCGAAAAATATCATGATGCATATCCCTTGTACTAACCCCTCATGCACATGCACGCTGCTCGTGCACCTGGTCCCCCGTGCGTACACATACCCACAAGTTGCGTAAGAGACGTTCCAGCGTTTCTTGCGCATGATATGTGCATTTACGGCGGAGTTTGTGAGCGTGTAGCGTGCGACTCGAACGTAGCATATTTAACCCAAATAGTGCATTTTGTAGATAATATTCCCCTAGACCATGTCAGCGAGTATGATTAGTTTAAACAGTTCCTGGACAGAGAGATTCCTCTTTGCATGATAGGAAGAGTCAGATAAAGGTTGAAAGGTGGTGTCTAGTATCCAGCTGTAGGGTATTTTAAGGGTAACATTCCGGTGTTAGTTAGGAAAGGATCGCTCGCTCCTGCGTATAGTTATGTACAGAAGTATTATGAACATTAACTGTATTTACTGTAAATTACACATGCGGCGGGAATCCTGAGGATACCTCCCACCAGAGCAGTTGGGGAAAGACACAGCCCACCTGTTCAAATCCACCTATGACCTTTGCTGTAATGTAGAGACACATCCCTGTGTCCAATGAACAATGAGATTACAGGGACCATTGTATTGCGAATGTATGTTGTGTATATAAAGACCACTGTTGCCTGGCTGGACACAAGACTCTGAAGGCTTTCTACCTGAATAGCTGAGGACTGGATCCAGGTTGCGCTTGCGAACACACGTATTTATATTCTCTGTAGCCATCATTATTCTCTGTTATTCTGTTTAGATTTCCTTGTTAGCCTGTAGAGTATAACTTGTACCTGTTTACCCCTTTTCTCTGAATAATCCACTGTGGTGTTAGAGTCCAGTGGTTTACCACAAACAGTGTTGTGTTTTCATTTTCCTGCCTGGGCTTTTAAAGTAGATTAACTTGTTTAACCTATTTTAGATTAACCTGCATTGTTAAGGTGTATGCACTGCGGATACTTTGTATCGCCAGTGCTATTTAAGGTTTAAAGTATAATCATATCATTACATTGTTTCATTAATAAGGTTTACAGTATTTCAATCCGTGTGCGTACGTGCCGCATGTGCGTCGCGCCCACGGCACAGCGTCTGATACGCTAAGTGCGTATCCATATGGTACTCAGTACGCAAATAGCGTACTTAGTCCGTAGTGTGTGTAATAAGTCTAGCGGCCATATCGGCTCCATGGTAACAGTGTATAGCTTTATGTTTTAAGGTGATATTTGACATTATCATGAGGGATTTGTAGCGACCACAACAGAGACATCCTTGCCTATGGGGCCAGAGATACCTTCTTGTGCATGTGCA
Organism: Pseudophryne corroboree; assembly: GCF_028390025.1. Lineage (NCBI taxonomy): Eukaryota > Metazoa > Chordata > Amphibia > Anura > Myobatrachidae > Pseudophryne > Pseudophryne corroboree. Next base: position 157,178,137 of record NC_086452.1, on the reverse strand, counting down.
GGTGTGAGCCTGACCATTTGTCCAGCAGATCCAGCTGGAACGAACGGGCATGAAATCTGCCATAATGGATTGCCTCGTATGAGGCAACCATCTTGCCCAACAGTTTGATGCAAAGATGTACCGAAACCTTCTGAGGTTTCAGAACAGAGCGCACCATCGCCTGAATTGTGAGAGCCTTGTCCAGAGGAAGGAACACCTTCTGGGCCACCATGTCCAGGATCATCCCCAAGAACTGTAGCCTCTGTGATGGCTCTGTGAGGGGGAACAGGGATGATGACCTGCATTTGCTGTAGGCGTTGGATGGCCTCTAGCAATGTAACTTTGGACACAGGTGAAGCTGGTAAGCCCAACCTGAAGAATCTGTGAGGAGGGAGCTGTTGAAACTCCAACTGGTATCCTTAGGAGACCAGGTCTCTCACCCAAGGATCCCAGCAGGAATCCGCCCAAACATGGCTGAAATATTTGAGGCATGTACCTACAGCTCGGCTCAATTGTAAAGCTGAGACACCATGGGCAGCCGCCAAGGAAGAACCCACCGACCGTGTGGAGTGGGCATAAACAGAGCTCGGAAGCAGCAAGGCTGCTGAAGAGTAGGCCTGCTGGACGGTCAGCCAAATCCAACGAGCAATAGATTGCTTCGAAGCAGGACAGCCAATCTTCGTAGCATCATAGAGAACAAACAGGGTTTCCGACTTTCGGTGACGAGCAGTTCTCTTGACATACACCTTCAGAGCCCGAACAACGTCCAGGGATCTTAAGGGACCTGACACATCAGACAGCACAGGAACCACTATTGGCTGGTTAATGTGAAAAGCCGACAGAACTTTAGGCAGAAACTGCGGGCGAGTTTTGAGCTCTGCACTATCCTCGTGGAATACCAGATAAGGGCTCTTACAGGATAAGGCCCCTAATTCCGAGACACGCCTGGCCGAGGCCAAGGCCAATAACAGCACAGTCTTCCACGTCAAATACTCCTAATTCACCTGGTGCAAAGGTTCAAACCAATCCTATTGCAGGAAGGTGAGAACCAGATTGAGATCCCACGGTGCTGTGGGAGATACAAAAGGTGGCTGAATACGAAGGACACCTTTAAGGAACGTCTGGACTTCCGGGATCACAGCCAATTGTTTCTGGAAGAAAATAGACAGAGCCAAGAGCTGTACCTTAAGGGAGCCTAAACGAAGGCCCATATCCACACCTGCTTGAAGGAAGTGCAAAAACCCGGCCAGATGAAAGTCTGTAGCGGAGTACCGCCAACTGTCACACCAAGAGACGTACTTCTTTCAAATGCGGTGGTAATGCTTGGACGTGACCCCCTTCCTTGCTTTGACCATAGTCGAGATAACCTTGGCATGGAGGCCTTTACTGGCTAAAATCTCCCTTTCAACTGCCATGCCGTCAAACATAGCCGCGGTAAGTCGTGATAGACAAATGGACCTTGCAGAAGGAGGTCCTTTTGAAGCGGCAGAGGCCAGGCCTCGTTGAGGGACATGGCCAGGAGATCCGCATACCAGGCTCGGCGAGGCCAATCCGGGCAATCAGAATTGACTGAACACTTTCCCTTTTTAGTTTCTTTAGAACCCTGGGAATGAGTGGAATTGGAGGAAACGGATAGATGAACTGGTAAGTCCACGGCGCCGGCAGAGCATCCACTGCTGTAGCCTGTGGATCCCTTGACATTGAGCAGTAGCGACGTAGCTTCTTGTTGAGTCGAGAAGCCATCATGTCAATCAGCGGGCAGCCCCACCGCTGAACCAACAACTCGAACACTTGCAGGTGAAGGCCCCATTCTCCTGGGTGCAGATCGTGTCTGCTGAGGAAGTCTGCTTCCCAGTTGTTTTGTTATAGCGTTGCGTTCCGCCCAGAGAAGTATCCTTGACACCTCTCGCATCGCGGCCCTGCTTTTTGTTCCTTCTTGTTTGTTTATGTACAATACCGCCGTGGCGTTGTCTGATTGGACCTGTATGGCCTGATGTTGAAGGAGAGAAGCAGCTTGCAGAAGAGCATTGTAATTCGCCCTGAGATCCAGGATGTTTATAGGGAAAGAGGCCTCTTGAGGCAAACACCGACCCTCAAACTGAGCCCCCTGTGTGACAGCACCCCAACCTCAGAGGCTTGCATCCGTTGTCAGTAGCACCCAATTTGGAGTCCGAAGTGTCGACCCTCCACTAGGTGAGGGATTTGTAGCGACCACAACAGAGACATCCTTGCCTATGGGGCCAGAGATACCTTCTTGTGCAGGTGTGAGCCTGACCATTTGTCCAGCAGATCCAGCTGGAATGAACGGGCATGAAATCTGCCATAATGGATTGCCTCGTATGAGGCAACCATCTTGCCCAACAGTTTGATGCAAAGATGTACCGAAACCTTCTGAGGTTTCAGATCAGAGCGCACCATCGCCTGAATTGTGAGAGCCTTGTCCAGAGGAAGGAACACCTTCTGGGCCACCATGTCCAGGATCATCCCCAAGAACTGTAGCCTCTGTGATGGCTCTGTGAGGGGGAACAGGGACGATGACCTGCATTTGCTGTAGGCGTTGGATGGCCTCTAGCAATGTAACTTTGGACACAGGTGAAGCTGGTAAGCCCAACCTGAAGAATCTGTGAGGAGGGAGCTGTTGAAACTCCAACCGGTATCCTTAGGAGACCAGGTCTCTCACCCAAGGATCCCAGCAGGAATCCGCCCAAACATGGCTGAAATATTTGAGGCATGTACCTACCAGAGCCCCGCCTGGGCCCCAGGCCAACCGTCATGCGGAGGGCTTGACAGAGGTGGAGCTTGAGCTCTGTTCCAGGGAACCTGCGGTCGCCGCTCTGCGAGACTTACCGTGACCTCCACGAGCTGCATTGGAAGCACCTCTGCTTCTGCCCCTGAATCTGGTCACACGAAAAAACTGGAGAGAGTGTCCGGGATAGGCATGCCTTGCTGGAGGTGTTGCCGACGGCAGGTAGGTGGATTTACCGGCAGTTGCCTGAGAAATCCACTTGTTCAGTTCCTCACCAAACAAAGCCTCCCTTGTGAAAGGAAGGTTCTCAATGCCTTTCTTGGAATCAGCGTCCGCCGTCCATTGTCACAGCCACAGAGCCCTGCGCACCAACACAGCCATAGCAGTAGAGCTGGAGTTGAGAATGCCAATCTCCTTAATTGCTTCAATCATGAAGTTAGCTGAATCCTGAATGTGTTGCAGGAGTGTAAGAACTTCATCCTGCGGCATGGTATCAAAACCCTCTATTATATTACCAGACCACTTAACAATGGCCCTGAAGATCCAACCACAAGCAATGGTGGGTCTCTTTGTGACACCCCCTGCAGAGTAAATGGATTTTAGTGTAGGCTCGATCCTACGATCAACAGGATCCTTTAAGGTGACAGCCCCTGGTACAGTCAGCAACAGCTTACACGACAGCCTGGATACTGAGGTATCCACGGGTGGGGGATTTTCCCACATTTTCCTATCATCAATAGGGAAAGGGAAAGAGTTTAACAACCGCTTAGGGGTTTGAAAGGATTAACCCACGCTTCTTTAAAAAAGAGGATTTTAATTACCTACTGGTAAATCCTTTTCTCGTAGTCCATAGAGGATACTGGGGTTCCATTTAGTACCATGGGGTATAGACGGGTCCACAGGAAGAACGAATCACCGGGCGGCGCCCAGTATCCTCTACGGACTACGAGTAATTAAAATCCTATTTTCTCTTACGTCCTAGAGGATACTGTGGTTCCATTTAGTACCATGGGGATGTACCAAAGCTCCCAAACTGGGTGGAAGTGTGCTGAGGTTCCTGCAGAACTGATTGGCCTCTGAGGACCTTCAGTTTGGTCAAAGTATCGAACTTGTAGAACTTAGCAAACATGGTCGAACCAGACCAAGTAGCCGCTCGGCAGAGCTGTAAAGCTGAGACACCACGGGCAGCCGCCCAGGAAGAACCCACCAACCTAGTAGAGTGGGCCTGTACAGATTTTGGAACCGGCAAACCTGCTGTGGAATAAGCATGCTGGATAGTGAGCCTGATCCAGCGTGCAATTGTCTGCTTTGAAGCAGGACACCCAATTTTATTGGGATCATAAAGACGAACAGCGAGTTGGATTTCCTGTGACGAGCTGTCCTTTTTACGTATATCTTTAAAGCCCTCACAACATCCAAAGGCTTTGAAGTAATGGAAGTGTTGGTGATAACCGGAACTACGATAGGTTGGTTGATGTGAAACGCAGACACCACTTTCAGAAGAAATTGCTGAAGAGTTCTGAGTTCAGCTCTGTCTTCATGGAAAATTAAATAGGGGCTCTTGTGAGACAAAGCCCCCAGCTCCGTCACATGTCTTTGCTGAAGCCAAGGCCATTAGTGTGATGCTCTTCCACGTAAGATATTTTCCGTCCACCTCCTGTAATGGTTCAAACCAGTCCGATTGGAGGAACTGCAGCACCAAATTGAGATCCCAAGGTGCCGTGGGGGGCACAAAGGGAGGTTGGATGCACAGAACACCTTTCAAAAATGTCTGGACCTCAGGGAGAGAAGACAATTGTTTCTGAAAGAAAATGGACAAAGCCAAAATCTGGACCTTTATGGAACCCAGACGAAGGCCCACATCCACACCTGCCTGCAGAAAAAGCAGGAAACATCCCAGGTGAAATTCCACAGCAGAATAAGTTCTGCTCTCACACCAAAAGACGTATATCTTCCAAATACGGTGGTAATGTTTAGACGTTACCCCCTTCCTGGCTTGGATCATAGTCAGGATAACTTTTTTAGGGATCCCTCTTCTGACTAGAATCAGCCGTTCAACTTCCATGCTGTCAAACGTAGCCGCGGTAAGTCCTGATAGACCAACGGACCCTGTTGCAGAAGATCCTCGCAAAGAGGTAGAGGCCACGGATCTTCGAGGAGCATCTCCAGAAGGTCCGCGTACCAGGCCCTTCTTGGCCAGTCCGGAGCAATGATTATTGCTTGAACCTTTTCCCTTTTTATTCTTTTGAGAATTCTTGGGATCAGAGGAAGTGGAGGAAACACGTACACCATCTGATAGACCCATGGAGTCGTCAGGTCGTCTACCGCCACTGCCTGTGGGTCTCTCGACTTGGAACAATACCGCTTGAGCTTCTTGTTGAGACGAGAGGCCATCATGTCGATGTGTGGATATCCCCATCGATGTGTCAAGTACCTGAACACTTCCGGGTGAAAGCCCAACTCCCCCGGTGCAGGTCGTGTCTGCTGAGGAAGTCTGCTTCCCAGTTGTCTACTAGAATGAAGACCACTGACGCCACAGCGGTTTTTTTCTGCCCAGAGGAGAATTCTGGACACCTCTGACATCGCTGCTCTGCTCTTTGTTCCGCCCTGTCGGTTTATGTACGTCACTGCCGTCACATTGTTCGACTGAATGGCCCAATGGTTAAGAAGATATGAGGCCTGCAGAAGGGTGTTGTATATGGCCCTGAGTTTCAGAATGTTGATTGGAAGGACGACTTCCTGACTTGACCATCTTCCTTGAAACTGCACCCCCTGGGCGACTGTTCCCCATCCTCTGAGCCTTGCGTCCGTGGTTAAAAGAATCCAGTTCTGAATTCCGAACCTCCGAACCTCGACGAGGTGAGAAATCTGTAGCCACCACAGAAGGAAGATCCTGGCTTTAGGCGATAGACGGATCCACTGGAACATGTGAAGATGCGATCTGGACCTTTTGTCCAACTGATCGAGCTGGAAGGGTCTTGCGTGAAACCTTCCGTATTGAAGCGCCTTGTAAGAGGCCACCATTTTCCCGAGAAGGCGAATGCTTAGATGCACCGATATCCGGGTTGGCTTCAGGACATCTCAAACCATCGACTGGATTACCAATGCCTTTTCCAACGGAAGGAACACTTTCTGCAATCTGTATCCAGTATCATTTCCGGGAATGGGAGCCTCCGTGTTGGCTCTAGGTGAGATTTTGGAAGGTTCAGAATCCACCCGTGATCCTGGAGAAGTTTGGTTGAGAGGCCAATGCTGTCCAGCAACCACTCCCTGCTTGCGAAGGAGAAACATCATCTCTGCCATCACTTTGGTGAATACCCTTGGTGCCGTGGAGAGATCAAATGGAAGGGCCTGGAACTGGTAGTGACAGTCCTGCAGTGCAAACCGTAGATAAGCCTGATGAGGTGGCCAGATAGGAATGTGAAGGTACGCATATTTGACATCCAGAGACACAAGGAATTCCCCTTCCTCCAGACCAGAGATCACCACTCTCAGAGACTCCATCTTGAACTTGAACACTCTTAAGAACAGGTTCAAGAACTTGAGGTTCAAAATTGGTCGTACCGAACCGTCCGGTTTCGGTACTACAAACAAGTTGGAATAGTACCCCTTGTTGTGCAGATAAGGTGGAACTGGAACAATGACTTGAGTCTGTACCAGTTTTTGGATGGCCTGCTGTAAAGTTATACTTGCCTCTTGTGAAGCTGGTAAGCCTGATATGAAGAATTTGTGAGGTTAGAGCTCTTGGAACTCCAGTCTGTAGCCCTGGGAAATAAGATCTGTGACCCAGGGATCCCGGCATGAACTTGACCAGATTTGACTGAAGAATTTTAGTCGTGCTCCCACCTGACAGCCTTCCAGGCATCACAGTCCACCGTCATGCTGAAGGCTTTGAGGAAGCAGAGCCTGAGCTCTGTTCCTGAGCACCTGCAGTTGCTGGTTTGCGTGATTTACCTCTTGCACCTCTGGAAGACGTAGAAGCACCTCTGACTTTTCTCTTAAACTTGGCTGTCCAAAAGGACTGTAAATTTGAAGCTGAATAAGCTATTCTGGCTGGGGGAGCTGCGGAAGGAAGATACGTAGACTTATCCACAGTAGCTTTGGAGATCCATTTGTCTAGTTTGTCTCCAAACAAGGCCTCTCCTGTGAATGGCAGGCCTTCCACGCTTTTCCTGGAGTCCGCATCAGCAGTCCACTGGCGTAGCCACAAGCCCCTGCGTGCTGACACTGCCAGAGTGGTAGTGCGTGCATTAAGCAAACCAATCTCTTTCATGGCTTCCACCATAAAGTTTGCAGAGTCCTGTATATGCTGCAGGAGTAAAACAACATCCCCCCTAGACAAGGAATCTAAATCCTCAATTAGGTTACCTGACCATTTAGCATGGCTTTTTGTGATCCACGCACATGCAATAGTGGGTCTTTGGGCCACTCCAACAGCTGTGTACAATGATTTGAGTGTAGTCTCAATTTTACGATCAGCCGTATCTTTTAGGGAGGCTGCACCAGGAACAGGCAATACAATTTTACGTGACAGCCTAGAGACTGATGCGTACACTATCAGTGGATTTTCCCATTTTTTCCTATCCTCCAGAGCAGTGATTTCCAAACTTTTTTGAATCACGGTGCCCTAGAGTATCAGAATTTTTTTCACGGCACCCCTAGGCCAAAAATGTCTTATTGAGAAATTTAGAAAGAAATATTAAATTAAGTATATTGTGTTTATATGTCATCCTCAGGCTCAATTGTGTGGTGAGGGACAAGATTTGCTTCTGTTTGTCCCCATATTTTATGACTGACAGCACTAGTTTTGCCTATTATATTGACCATAAATAATTTGAATTGGTCCTGGACCACCAATCCAAGGCACCCCTGCAAGTGTCCCGAGGCACCCCAGGGAGCCACGGCACACAGTTTGGGAACCACTGCTCTAGAGGAAAAGGAAAGGAGGAGAGCAACCTTTTTAGGGATTTGAAATTTCTTATCCGGATACAGGGTATTCAATTCCTTTGACGCAGGAAATGTGACTGAGAACTTCTTTTTTACATTAAAATATGATTCCTCGCACTCCTCTGACACCTTATCAGGAATATGCAGAACATATAAGAGCCTCTATTCCCTATTCTCTATGACAGAGTAGAATTCCCCCCCCCCCCAAACCCACCTCACCCTCCTCCATGTCTGACCTGTCAGCGTCAGACTGCAGGATATGGGCCAGAAATCGCTTTTGCGGACAAATGGGAGGGGATTGAGATGATGGTTTGGGGACCGAGTCTCTATTCATAAACTCATCCACAGTCTATCTTAAGTATTGCGTCTCTTTCTCATTGCGGGATAACTCTGTAGTAATATTTGAGATCATTCCCTTAATAGAATTTACCCACTCCGGTTCAGCCCCGCTATTCTGGGAAGGTGCACTGCCCTTTGTACCCAGTAGTAGAAGAGCCCTTCAGGGAGACATAGAGTTATTTGGAGCCAGCCCCCACGCGCCCTTATCGCTAATGCCAAGCTTAGCTGGGTCGCAGACTAAGTACTCTGATAGGGGACTTAGTACACTAATAATCGCTCCCCCCCTGCTCCGACCCCTTGGTACTGCTAAGGTAATCTGGAGTCTCTCCGGAGGAGCTGCGCATCCCTGTCAGTCAGCGTCTGTGTCCACTGCAGAGGGAAAATGGCGCTGGTGAGCTGCTGGATCCGCTCATAGTGAAGGCCCGGCCCCTTCAATGGCGCGTGGTCTTCCCGCTTTTTTTATACTGGCTGAGGTGATCTGGTGCTTAAAATGGAGAGAAAAACGTTTTAAGGCTGTTTTTGCCAGTGTGGGTACTGTGTACAGTGTACTGAGACGCAGCTGTGTACTGTGTCTGGAGACGCATTCCGCCCCGGTTAGAAGCCGTGCGTCTCCGTAACCTCATGCCGCCATAATGGCCGGCAACCCGCTAGTAGGGACGCCGGCTTAGTACTCACCACTCTTCTTTCTTCTGGCTCTGTTAGGGGTGGCGGCGTGCTACGGGAATGTACGCTCACCAGTGGCGTAACTACTGCCCCCGCAGTCCTCGCAGTGGCTTGGGGGCGAATGGCTGCGGGGGCGCCACTGACTTAGAACAGATTGACATGCGGACGAGCGTCCGCATGTCAATCTGCGGTCTCCTTCCCTCCGCTGCTGTGTTGGAGGGACACGGAGGGCACTGCGCACGCCTCTCCAGTGTCCCTCCTGGTTCTCCGGCCGGTCTAATAAAAGAAGTGCCGTTCGTGAGCTCTGATTGGCTCACGAACCGGCACTTCCTTTATTAGACCCGCAGGAGAGCCAGGAAGGACACGGGAGAGGCGCGCGCTGTACCCTCCGTGTCCCTCCAACACAAAGGAGGGGAGGGGGTGGGCAGGCACTGGGGGCATGTACCTGGCGGCACTGTGGGGGAATATCTGGCACTTTGTGGAGGAATATCTGGCACTGGGGGCATATACCTGGCACTGTGGGGCAATATCTGGCACTGGGGGGAGCAGGCACTGAGGGGGCTTATGTGACACTGTGGGGGAATATCTGGCACTGGGGGCATATACCTGGCACTGTGGGGGAATATCTGGCACTGGGGGGAGCAGGCACTGAGGGGGCATATGTGGCACTGTGGGGGAATATCTGGCACTGGGGGCAAATACCTGGCACTGTGGGGGAATGTCTGGCACTGGGGGGAGCAGGCACTGAGGGGGCATATGTGGCACTGTGGGGAATATCTGGCACTGGGGGCAAATACCTGGCACTGTGGGGGAATATCTGGCACTGGGGGGAGCAGGCACTGAGGGGGCATATGTGGCACTGTGGGGGAATATCTGGCACTGGGGGCATATACCTGGCACTGTGGGGGAATATCTGGTACTGGGGGCATATGTGGCACTGGGGGGGTATATTTGGCACTGGGGGCATGTACCTGGCACTGTGGGGGAATATCTGGCACTGGGGGCATATGTGGCACTGGGAGCACGGCCCTACCAACAAGGGGGGGGGGGCACTGGGGGCATGTACCTGGCGGCACTGTGGGGGAATATCTGGCACTGTGTGGAGGAATATCTGGCACTGGGGGCATATACCTGGCACTGTGGGGCAATATCTGGCACTGGGGGGAGCAGGCACTGAGGGGGCTTATGTGACACTGTGGGGGAATATCTGGCACTGGGGGCATATACCTGGAACTGTGGGGGAATATCTGGCACTGGGGGGAGCAGGCACTGAGGGGGCATATGTGGCACTGTGGGGAATATCTGGCACTGGGGGCAAATACCTGGCACTGTGGGGGAATATCTGGCACTGGGGGGAGCAGGCACTGAGGGGGCATATGTGGCACTGTGGGGGAATATTTGGCACTGGGGGCATGTACCTGGCACTGTGGGGGAATATCTGGCACTGGGGGCATATGTGGCACTGGGAGCACGGCCCTACCAACAAGCACTACCCCCTAGCAACGAGCATGACACCCAGTGCATGAAACCCCTGGCAACGAGCATGACACCCTGAGCATGAAAATCCCTAGCACCGTGCATGGAACCAAGAGCATGAAACCCCTGGCAACGAGCAGGTAATTTAAAAGTAATTAGAAGCCTTACTGTAGAACTTAATGTGTAATGGGCATTACGGTGTGTGGCATAATGTATCACGGACATTGCGGTGTGTGTCATAATGTGTCAGGCATTACGGTGTGTTGTATACTATATCACGAGCATTGTGGTATGTGGTATAATGTCTCAGGGTCATTGCGGTGTGTGTCTTAATGTGTCACAGACATTGTATGTGCTATAATGTATCAGGGGCATTGCAGTGTGTAGCATAATGTATAATGGGCATTGCGATTCCTGTCATAATGTGTCACAGGCATTACGGTGTGTGGCATAATGTGTCGGGGGCATTACAGTGTGTGCATATTGTGTCATGTGCATTGTTGTGTGTGGCATAATGTCTAAGGGCCATTGCAGTATATGGCATAATGTATACTGGGCATTACTATAAGGAGGAAAAATGACAAATAATGTAAGGGGCATGAATCAGGATTATTTTTCTTTCCTGTGGTGGCTAACGTCTGGGCGTGCAGGTTGCAAAACTGGGGTATAAGGTAGTATTTTCCTGCAAAGCCACGCCCCTTTATGCGAAGCCACGCCCATTTCAACGAAGCCACACTCCCTTTTTGGCTGCGCACGCATATTTGTCCCTTTACTAGTGCCAATTATGGGGGGGGGGGGGGGGGGGGCGGCGCCGAATAATTTTTTGGCTTGGGGGAGAAAAATTTCTAGTTACGCCACTGACGCTCACCGTGGTGGGACTTGCGAATAGTTCCCTCAGGAGCTCAGTGTCCTGTCAGCGGGGAACGGGACCATTAACATACCTCCCAACTGTCCCGATTTTCGCGGGACAGTCCCGTTTTTTGGGGACTGTCCCGCTGTCCCACCCGCGGGCCGCAGTGTCCCGCGGTAGGGGGGGGGGGGGGGCAGTTGGGAGGCTCTGTCACTCGCTGCCCTGCTTAGCAGAGCAGCGGTGAATAGACGCTGTGCGCATGCGCACAGCGTCTATTCAGTGCAGACAGAGGGAGAGGGGGCATGCCAGCAGCTCACAGAGCGCTGGGCATGCCCCCTCAGTGACGAAAACGGGGGCATGGCCCGCGATCGCGGGCCCTCCCGCGAAGCCATGCCCCCTTTTCGCAGGCCACGCCCCTTTTGGTAGTGCGCGCGGCTTAGCCGTGTGTGTGTCCCTCCTTCAAAAGTTGGGAGGTATGCATTAATCCTTCAAGAACTTGGGCCATTCCCCCCCTAAGTCCCACGAAGCAGGCAGGCTGGTGCCAACTAGCCCTGCCTGAAAATAAACATATAAAATAAATGCAGAATACTCTTCAGAAGGTTCCATAAGCGTGACCGGCTCTTCTGGGCACATTTTCTAAAACTGAGTCTGGTAGGAGGAGCATAGAGGGAGGAGCCAGCCCACACTGTCAAATTGTTAAAGTGCCCATGGCTCCTAGTGGACCCATCTATACCCCATGATACTAAATGGAACCCCAGTATCTTCTAAGACGTAAGAGAAAGTGTGTCTAATTCCGTTGATACAGGAAAAGTGGGAGCAGACTTTCGTTTTATATAAAAAAAATTATTCCTCTTCAGGTTCTGACTCCTTATCAGGGATATTCAGGACCTCCATAATAGAATATATAAGGGCTTCTACACCCTGAGACAGAGTACTGTCCCCAGAATCCACCTCCACATCTCCCTGCTCTAACTCCTGTATGTCATTATCAGAGTCAGATTGGAGCACATATGTAAGTGCACGTTTCTGAGAGACCAGCAGAGGCGGCTGAGAGGCAGGTCTGAGTCATAAAATCCTCCATAGATTTCTTAAACACTAGGCTTTCCTGCCTGGCTGTAGCCAGCTCAGAGGAGATGTTAGTCACAGTGTCGGACTGGGGTATGTAGGGCCCACCGGGGGAATGCAGTGGTAGGGACCTATGTTGGGAGTGTGGCCAGTCTGCATAGGGGGTGTGGCCTGCCACATCATTGGTTTGACTAACCATTAGAGAGTGCAATGTCTGGGCCCCTTCATAAATATATACAGTGAATTAAGCTGCTGCATGCATGATAATGTACCAGATTAATAACAGCAATGCACTGTAGAAAATACACCATAGTCCAGTATAAGGTAACATATGTATAATGTATAATTCAAGTGCACAGTCTGAATCCTGATCCTTAGAGCAGGAGGTGGTCCCCCAGGCTGTAGGGGCCACCGGTGGTTTCCCCTGTACACCTGTGGGCCAGTCCAAGCCTGGTTAGTCATCATGTCTTTTATAGAATCCAGCCACTGAGGGTCCTGTGTGCTCTTCCATAGTGAAGGGAGCGTGCACTGTGTACACAGAAGTGAGCCCCCTGGACTGGGAGTAAACTTTGCATTACAAGACTGACATGCAATCTTCTTGGCAGACATGCTCAAACAGCAGAATACACACACACAGGAGCAGAATTATAACACAGAGACCCAGAGTAAGCCTGGAAGGAGTGAGACAGAGAGGAAAGGAACCAGCCACGCTGCCTCTATATAGCTAAAGCAACACTTTGCTGGGCAGAAAAGTAGAGCCTTAATAAGGTAATCTAGTCCGATGTATGTATAAATACACAATATATTGCTCCCCCCTTCTACAAAACCCCCTGGTACCGGTTATAAGGTGTTTTGAGGGTCCGTGTGAGGAGCAGCACTTCCCTGCATGCAGCCTGGAGTCTGATGCAGAAGGAAATGGCGCCTGAGAGCTGCCGGTCCCGCTCTGTGGGAAGCCCCGCCCCCTTAATGGTGCGCGGTCCCTGTGACTTATTTATATTGGCAAATACTCCTTATTAGCAGAAAACGGGGTTAAAACCCCTATACTGCGTCAGCGCCAGTGAGGGCTCCTGCAGCGTGCCCCTCAACCTCCAGCGCCGAGTGCACACCACGCCCTTTTGCCGCCATAGTAACTGGGGACCCACCAACCAGGACCCCGGTTTCTGTACTCACCACTCGTCTTCAGCTTTGTTAGGGGTGGTGGCATGCTGATGGAGTGTTCGCACACCCAGGGGTTAATGCGCAATAACACCTCAGGAGCTTACTGTCCTGTCAGCGAGGATCCAGACCATTAACCCTATAAGAGGTTGGTTCGGTTACCCCCCAAAGTCCCACGACGCAGGCAGACTGGTGCCAGCCAGAGCTGCCTGAAAATAATAGGATTTTAGTACCTACCGGTAAATCCTTTTCTCCTAGTCCGTAGAGGATGCTGGGGACTCCAAAAGGACCATGGGGTATAGATGGAATCCGCAGAAGCTTGGGCACACTGAAAAGACTTTGACTGGGTGTGAACTGGCTCCTCCCTCTATGCCCCTCCTCCAGACCTCAGTTATAGGAACTGTGTCCAGGAGAGACGGACATTTCGAGGAAAGGATTTTTGTTTAAAGTAAGGGCTAGAAACGTACCAGCCCACACCACAACATACCGTACAACCGGAGTAACAGTAAACCAGATAACAGTATGAATTAACTACAGCAACAAGCTGAAAACAACAAATACACAACCCGTGTGTAAACTAATGCAACCAGCAAGAATACACTGCAAGTAACAGTCCGCAATGGGATGGGCGCCCAGCATCCTCTACGGACTAGGAGAAAAGGATTTACCGGTAGGTACTAAAATCCTATTTTCTCTTACGTCCTAATGGATGCTGGGGACTCCAAAAGGACCATGGGGTCTATACCAAAGCTCCAACACAGGTGGGAGAGTGCGGACGACTCTGCAGCACCGATTGAGCAAACATGAGGTCCTCCTCAGCTAGGGTATCAAACTTGTAAAACTTAGCAAAGGTGTTTGAACCCGACCACGTAGCTGTTCGGCAAAGCTGAAGTGCCGAGACCCCTCGGGCAGCCGCCCAAGAGAAGCCCACCTTCCTGGTAGAATGGACCGTTACTGATTTCGGCACCGGTAGCCCAGCCGAAGAATGAGCTTGCTGAATCGTACTACAAATCCAGCGTGCAATAGTCTGCTTCGAAGCAGGATGACCAATCTTGTTGGAAGCATACAGGACAAACAGCGCCTCTGTTTTCCTGGCAACCGCCATTCTGGCGACGTAGATCTTCAAAGCTCTCACAACATCAAGAGACTTTGGAACTGCCACAGCATCCGTAGCCACAGGTACCACAATAGGTTGGTTAATGTGAAACGAAGAAACCACCTTCGGCAGAAATTGTTGACGAGTCCTCAATTCCGCTCTATCCGAATGGAAAATCAAGTACGGACTTTTGTGAGATAAGGCCGCCAACTCTGACACTCGCCTGGCAGACGCCAGAGCCAACAGCATGACTACCTTCCAAGTGAGAAACTTTAACTCAACCTTACGCAAAGGTTCAAACCAGGAAGACATAAGAAACTGTAAGACCACTTCAAGATCCCATGGTGCCACAGGGGGCACAAACGGAGGATGGATATGCATCACTCCCTTAACAAAAGTCTGAACCTCTGGGAGGACAGCCAATTCCTTCTGAAAGAAAATAGATAAAGCCGAAATCTGCACTTTGATGGAACCCAATTTCAGGCCTGCATCGACGCCTGCCTGCAAAAAATGGAGAAACCGACCCAAGTGAAATTCTTCCGCAGGAGCAGTTTTAGTCTCACACCACGTAACATACTTTCTCCAAATACGGTGATAATGTTTAGCCGTAACCTCCTTCCTCGCCTTAAGGAGAGTGGGAATGACCTCCTCGGGAATACCTTTTCAAGCTAAGATTTGGCGCTCAACTTGCATGCCGTCAAACGCAGCCGCGGTAAGTCTGGAAACACGCATGGTCCCTGCAATAACAGGTCCTCTCTTAGAGGGAGCGGCCAAGGATCTTCCACAAGTAATTCCTGAAGATCTGGATACCAGGCCCTTCTTGGCCAATCTGGAACGACAAGAATCGCTTGAACCCTTGCTCGTCGAATCATTCCCAGTACCTTTGGAATGAGAGGAAGTGGAGGGAACACATACACCGACTGAAACACCCACGTAGTTACCAGGGCGTCCACTGCACTGGCTTGAGGGTCCCTTGACCTGGAACAATACCTCAGAAGCTTCTTGTTGAGGCGAGACGCCATCATGTCGATCAGCGGAATTCCCCAATGCTTCCCAGTTGTCCACTCCCGGAATGAAGACTGCTGACAGAGCGCTCACGTGTTGTTCCGCCCAGCGAAGGAGTCTTGTGGCCTCCACCATAGGCGCCCTGCTCCTTGTTCCGCCTTGACGGTTTATATGCGCCACCGCTGTTATGTTGCCCGAATGTATCAGGACAGGCCGACCCTGAAGAAGGCTTCTTGCTTGTAGCAGGCCGTTGTAAATGGCTCTTAACTCGAGAACATTTATGTGGAGACAAGATTCCTGGAAATTTCTTCCTTGGGTGACTGCGCCCCAGCCTCGGAGACTTGCATCTGTTGTCAACAGGACCCAATACAGGATACCGAATCGGCGCCTTCCTAGGAGGTGAGAACTTTGTAGCCACCACAGGAGAGAAATCCTGGCCCTGGGAGATAGACTTATCTTCCAGTGCATGTGCAGGTGAGACCCGGACCATTTGCTCAGGAGATCCCACTGAAACACCCGGGCATGAAACCTGCCAAACGGAATGGCTTCGTACGCCGCACCCATTTTCCCCAGAACTCGAGTACATTGATGAATCGACACTTGTCGACCTCAGAAGCTCCCTGACCATCGTCTGCAGTTCCAGAGCTTTGTCTTCCGGAAGAAACACTCTCCGTAAGTCTGTGTCCAGAATCATGCCCAGAAAGGGCAGCCGAGTGGTCGGAATCAACTGAGACTTTGGCAAATTTAGCAGCCAACCGTGTTGTCGCAGAACCGACAGAGACAAATTCACATTTCTCAGCAACCGTTCCTTGGACCTCGCCTTTATCAGGAGATCGTCCAAGTACGGGATAATTGTAACCCCTTGCTTGCGAAGGAGAACCATCATTTCTGCCATGACTTTGGTGAAAATCCTTGGGGCCGTGGAAAGCCCAAACGGCAACGTCTGAAATTGGTAATGAGAGTCCTGTATCGCAAACCTGAGGAAAGCTTGATGCGGAGGATATATCGGGACGTGTAAGTAGGCATCCTTTATGTCGACTGACGCCATAAAATCCCCCCCTTCTAGGCTGGAAATCACAGCTCGAAGAGATTCCATCTTGAACTTGAAAACTTTCAAGTATGGATTGAGGAATTTTAGGTTCAGAATCGGTCTGACCGAACCGTCCGGTTTCGGTACCACAAAGAGGCTCGAGTAGAACCCCTCCCCCCGTTGGGACGGGGGGACGGGAACAATGACCCTCTGTTGACACAGCTTTTGTATTGCTGCCGTCAACACCTCCCTGTCCGGAAGAGACATTGGTAAGGCCAAAATGAAAAACCGGTGAGGGGGCACCTCCTGAAACTCCAGCTTGTATCCCTGAGATACTATATCTAGGACCCAAGGATCCAGGCCTGATTGAACCCAGACTTGACTGAAGATCCGCAGACGGCCCCCAACCGGTCCGGACTCCTGCAGGGAAGCCCCAGCGTCATGCGGTGGACTTGGTAGAGGCAGGGGAGGACTTTTGGTCCTGGGCGCCTGACACTGCAGGCGACTTTCTTCCCCTTCCTCTACCATTTGAAGCGAGGAAGGACGAACCTTTTCCACGCTTGTATTTATTTGGACGAAAGGACTGCATCTCTGATGTGGTGCCTATTTCTGTTGTGTGGGAACATAAGGAAGAAAAGATTACTTACCCGCAGTCGCGGTAGACACCAGGTCAGCCAAGCCGTCACCAAACAAGACATTACCTTTGAAGGGGAGAGCTTCCATAGCTCTCTTGGAGTCGGCATCAGCATTCCATTGATGGATTCACAGCGCCCTCCTGGCCGAGATCGCCATGGCATTGGCTCTTGATCCCAGGAGACCAACATCCCTCGCCGCATCCTTCAGGAAATTTGCATGGTCCTTGATATAACCAAGAGTCAAAAGAACATTATCTTTATCAAGGGTATCCATATCAGCAGCTAAATTCTCAGCCCATTTAGCAATAGCACTACTCACCCATACCGACGCCACAGCAGGTCTGAGCAATGCACCCGTATTAGCGAAAATGGACTTCAGAGACATCTCCAGCTTGCGATCCGCCGGATCCTTGGGAGCTGCTGTGTCAGGAGACGGAAGCGCCACCTTCTTAGACAAACGGGATAGAGCCTTGTCGACATTTGGAGACGACTGCCATTTTTCCCTGTCATCAGAGGGGAAAGGATACGCCATGTAAATTCTCTTGGGAATCTGCCACCTCTTGTCCGGCGACTCCCAAGCCTTTTCACAAAGAGTATTCATTTCATGAGAGGGGGGAAACTTCACCTCAGGTTTTTTCCCTTTGAACAAACAAATCCTTGTTTCATGCACCGCAGGTTCGTCAGAAATATGTAAAACATCTTTTATAGCCACAATCATGTACTGAATACTCTTAACTAACCGCGGGTGTAAAGCAGCCTCAGTGAAGTCGACATCGGAATCAGAATCTGTGTCGGTATCCGTATCTACCAACTGGGTAAACGGCCGCTTTTGCGACCCTGATGGGGTCTGCACCTGAGACAAAGCATCCTCCATGGATTTCCTCCACACCTGTGTCTGAGACTCCGATGTATCTAACCTTTTAGACAAAGAGGCCACATTTGTATTAAGTGTACTTAACATTGTGAGTAAATCAGGTGTCTGCTGCGCCGACAGAGCCAACTCCAGACCCGCATCTGCTCCCCCAGCAACCTCCTCCGGGGAATAACACTCAGCCTCAGACATGCTGACACGGAGTATCACACCGACACACACACACTGCCTCAGCTAGGGGACAGACCCACAAGGAAGCCTGCATAGAGAAACACAGAGGGAGTATGCCAGCTCACAGACCAGCGCCCATATATCCCACCAAACAATATATGTTGAAAGCGCTGCTAGAAATAACAATAATTATGCACCAATAACTGTGCCCCCCCCCCCCTCCCGATTAGCTCCCTGTTACTTGTAGTGGAGCTTGGAGGTCCCGGGCCAGCGTCTCATGCAGCAGCGTGGATGAGAGAAAATGGCGCTGGTGAGCTGTGTGGCTAAGCCCCGCCCCTTCCCGGCGCGCTTCAGCCCGCTAAAATGTAAAAAATTAAAATGCTGGCGGGGTACGAAAAACGGTGCCGAGGCACCGAAAAGCCTTCTGCCAGCTTCCCAGACCCAGTAACATGCTGCCCAGGGTGCTCCCCCCCCCCCCCCCCCAGCGCCCTGCACCCTGTGAGTGCCGTTGGTGAAGTGTGTGGTAGCATGAAGCGCAGCGCTACCGCTGCGCTGTACCTCATTACTGAAGTCTTCTGCCGTCACTGAAGTCTTCTGCCTTCTGCATACTCACCCGGCTTCTTTCTTCTGGCTTCTGTGAGGGGGGTGACGGCGCGGCTCCGGGAACAAGCAGCTAGGCGCACCAAGTGATCGAACCCTCTGGAGCTAATTGTGTCCAGTAGCCTAAGAAGCAGAGCCCTTAACTAAGTAGAAGTAGGTCTGACTTCTCTCCCCTCAGTCCCTCGCTGCAGGGAGCCTGTAGCCAGCAGGTCTCCCTGAAAATAAAAAAACCTAACAAAAGTCTTTTCTAGAAAAACTCAGGAGAGCTCCCCTAGTGAGTATCCAGTCAGTCCTGGGCACAAAGTCTAACTGAGGTCTGGAGGAGGGGCATAGAGGGAGGAGCCAGTTCACACCCAGTCAAAGTGCTTTCAGTGTGCCCAAGCTCCTGCGGATCCCGTCTATACCCCATGGTCCTTTTGGAGTCCCCAGCATCCTCTAGGACGTAAGAGAAAATAAACTAAAATAAAGATTTGAAGGAAACTCTCTGGAGCTCCAGAGAATGCACCCTGCTCCTTGGGCACATTTTTCTAAACTGAGTCTGCAGGAGGGGCAAAAGGGGAGGACCAGCACACTGAAGAAGTTTTTAAAGTACCATGGCTCCACTGGACCCCATCTATACACCATGGTAAGTCTTACCATCCCAGTATCCCCTAGGACGTTAGAGAAAACATGACGCAGGGTTGGTGCAGTCGATTTGGTTAATAAACTCCACGGGTTATATATTACACCCATGAAAGGTACCAGACGAGGCGTCCGTCTTCTGCACACTACGTAGGATTACCCTGGGTGGAATAGGTCGCAGCTAGAGTAGATTACACAAAATGGGTGGTTGCAGTGTCCTAACGCTCATACTAGGCTCATTCATAACAGTCAGGTCCATGTCTATTTCATCCCATCCATGAGCGTACCAGGTGAGGCAGCCATGTGGGTGCACTACAAAGGTTACCCTCTGGCAGATAAGCCATACAAGGACCCAAGTCACATGGTTAAACAGACACACGTGCAATATGATATACTCTATATGAATAAATCAACATGTAGTACATCCTGCCCATGGATGAACCATCGGTGGCGAACTGCATAGGTTGCTGCTGGCAGGGTGTGTAGATAGTAGAGGTATAGCATACAGTGGGGGTTACAGGAAGAATTTGAGAGAAAAGCATAATACAGTGGAATAAAAAGGCAGTAGTAAAACAGTGGTGAGGTCAATGTAAAAGTCATGGAATTAGATTTCACACATTTCAGGGAGCAGTAGATGATATTCGCTGCAGTAAGGGAGCAAGGTGGCCCAGTCGCATGGGTGGAGTTGGCTGATAGATTTTTCTCCTTCCGTTTCCCTACTCTTTAACTCCTGAATAACTCCAGCTTCAATGTAAAAATTCTAATAACACTTTAAATACTACGTGCAATTTATTCAGGTATATTAATAGAAAACTATCTAGAAATCCACTGTACTCTCATTTTTTACCTCTGTGGGGTAATCCACTTTTCACACCTGGCATTGAGGATGCAATCTTCCGCCGCCTGCAGTCAAAAGGCATAAAGAAAATTGCAGATGTTTTTGACCCTGGTGGGGTCTTACTACCATTTCTCTTGTTAAAAGAGAGATTTGGTTTACATGCTTCCCACCTTTATGCATATTTCCAAATACGACACTACATAAACTCATTGCCCCCAGTGATGACGGAATCTACTCTGACTGACCCTCTCTTCCCATTGCTGGGTATATCATGCTCCCGCCCCTATAAAACTAAATATTTATACATTGATTTGCTCAATGTTACTTGTGATAAAATACAAATCCGAGTTGTGCAGTCATGGTGTCAATTTATTCCAAGTCTTACGAAATCAGACTCCATCTTTAACCATTATGATAAAACACTGCAGATACTGAAAGCTTCATCTTTACAAGAGATACATGTAAAAACTGTGTACAGGGCATATATCTCACAGGCACAGAGGTGACATTTTGTAGCTGAGGAGACTGGACGTTGCTTGAAATGCTTCCACTCTTCGGCAACGTTCTTTCACAACTTTTGGGAATGTGGTATTATTAAGAGGTTCTGGAATAAAATAGTGCAGTATGTTAATAATAGTCTTGGAATCAATGCTTCATTACACCCATAGGCATTGCTGTTGGCAGATTTTTCAGTTTGGAACTTGGGCATATCCCAATCACACCTCTACCCATTCCTGACTTTGCTAGTAACCATTGCAAAAAAGGTTATTCTTCAGAAGTGGATATCCAGACATGCTCCTACTCTATCAGCAATACATACTATACTGCTTAAGATTCTGTTTATAGATCGCTTTTCTATCAGGGCTGATTCAGAAGGTGGCGTGGCAAAATTCTACAAACGATGGAGCCCATATATTAATACCCTCCCACATGTATCTCAAGAACAGATTTTTGCCAGATTTGATTCCACAGACTGGTACTCACATAGGAAAAGGCTACTGACCTTGTAATTAATATATTGCTAGCCAGTAATATTGTCTCCCTCTATTAGTTTCCTTCAGAGGGATTGTCGACAATTTCATATATACGGTATATCAATTTATACCCCCCATCCTCAAGTTCGCTCACCACCGATTATTGATTCCCAATGGACTGGGCCCCGTGTGTCCTATGAATGCACAGTTAGGCATTGACCGCCCTACCCTCACCTTTCCCCTCCCCCCCTTTCTGCCCACTTCTTCTCTCTTTCTGACTTTCTACTCTGTTATGTTGATTTTAGATGTCTGCTTTAGGATTGTATGGACTTGCAGCCTACTTTGTATATTTTTGGGTACCTCATGTTACTATTGTTTGTTTCACTTATGACATGGGCCCTCATTCCGAGTTGTTCGCTCGCAAGCTGCTTTTAGCAGCTTTACACACGCTAAGCCGTCGCCTACTGGGAGTGAATCTTAGCTTCTTAAAATTGCGAACGAAAGATTTGCAATATAGCGAAAAGACATCTCTGTGCAGTTTCTGAGTAGCTCGAGACTTACTCGGCATCTGCGATCAGTTCAGTGCTTGTCGTACCTGGTTTGACGTCATAAACACACCCAGCGTTCGCTCAGACACTCCTCCGTTTCTCCAGCCACTCCCGCGTTTTTCCCAGAAACGGTAGCGTTTTTTCGCACACACCCATAAAACGGCCAGTTTCCGCCCAGAAACACCCACTTCCTGTCAATCACATTACGATCACCAGAACGAAGAAAAAACCGTGAGTAAAAAACCTAACTGCATAGCAAATTTACTTGGCGCAGTCGCACTGCGGACATTGTGCATGCGCACTAAGCGGAAAATCGCTGCGATGCGAAAAAATTTACCGAGCGAACAACTCGGAATGACCCCCATTGTTCTCTGACCCAAATGCTGCTAATTATGTTTGACCATGTTGGTCCATATACTGTCCTCTACAAATGTTTGTCACCTCATATATGAAAAAGCAATAAACATTATTTGAAAAAAATACAAATAAAAAATACTACGTGCAAATGCCCTGTAGCTGTCCTTAATTGCTGTAATTTGCCCATCTGCATGCATGACCAATATTGTTGCTCAGGGCTTCAGCCTATGTGTGGCCAGCTTAAGTGCTCTGTGTCACCTCCAGCAGCTCTCTGCCCCTGTGTCCTTCCAGCAGCTCCCTGCCTGTATCCCTCCTGCAGCAGCTCCTTGCCCATGTGTCCCTCCATGCAGTAAAAGGAGCCAGAGGGAAAGGTATGCAGGCTGGCAGGCACAGCGAGTGTGAGTCACAGGAGGGCCGAGTCAGGCCGAGCAGAGGAGGACCATGGATCCCAGCCATACCTTAGAAGGGGGAGGCAGCCAAAGCCTGGCAGTGAAACTTGCGCCACATGCATCATCTATTGATGCAGGTGGCAGGGCGGGCTGCCTGTGGGACTTACACCATAAGGGTGGGCGCAGTATATACTGGGAATATACTGGGAATGCAGTATAACGTAACACGTATAAAGCACATGATGGTGATCCTGTCTATATCTACCAAATTGATGCACTGTACATGTTTCAGGGGACCTTTGCAATATGCTTTATTTGAAAAGTTTTCACACCAGAAAGCATTAGACCTGTTACCCAACCACTAAATTTGATTGGCAGGAGGGCGAATCTTGGTGTAGTGTCAGTAGAAACAAAGCACCCATGTTAATCCATGCTCTGCTCTACCAGGTAACTGACCCTCTAATAGAGTAACAATGTATAATTCGAGAACACAGCCTAGAACATGATATTAGATGAGGAATAGAGCCCTCAGACAGTGAGGCCCACTTGGAATTTCTGCAGTACCAGTCCAACCGGGCCTGTGTATTAAAACAGCAGTTTTATGGTGGGCATTGCTTGTTTTCCAAAGATGAGAGACACGTTCTCTTAGTGCTCCACATCTACCTTTTGGAATTCATCTCTTCCTGCTGGAATTAGATGCCCCAGATTCCTGAAGAAAAGTGTGGTTCTTTGTGTACACCACTCGTCTTTCTCTCCCCTACTGCCTCAGGATCACCCTTTGCACTGGGAGCATGTTCCCTCCAACTTGGGCCAAAAAGTTTTACAAAGCAGCGGGCGGATCTTTCCTGGTCCCACTCTGCGGCAATGGTGGATCACCAAAGATGTATCTCCAAATACCACATAACTCAACCTATTTTCATGTAACAAAAAAACATGGGAAAACAAAATATAGTATGTCGGGATAGATAGATAGATAGATAGATAGATAGATAGATAGATAGATAGATGTCCGCTTAAGCTGTTGTTTCTTATAGAAGCATGCTGTGGCACTGCCATAGCGTACCATTCCCTAAGTGCGATCCTGTAAATGTTTCTTTTGGAGTGGGGGAAGCATGCGTACGCACGCTCCTCCCGAGTGCTGGGCTTTTCTACAGGTAGCAGGAGCAACGTTCTCTGCTAACCGTGTCCATTACCTGCTGTCGGCTACCCCTGATCTTTTTCGGTACCATCCAGCGTCTTTTTCCAGATCCCATGTACTGAGTAGCTAGGGCGTGCATATGTATGCTTCCGCTACCATACGCCACGCTACACAGCCCACAATGTCAAAGCAGCATGGGCAACCATAGATAAGGACACATCTGTAGATGATAGATATATCAAAATAACCATGTTGTGCAGAATCTGTATCCATTAAGGATAAAGATACAACTTAAGGATAAAATAAATTTGAGGATAAATACTTTCACATCATTTCCTCAGTAGCATTGTCATAATAAAGTTTATTTAGCATTAAATCATGCTTTATTTTATAGCTGTCCATCAAATATTAAATCCAAGGACAATTAACCTCCACCCACCTTCATGTTAAGGAACACAATTACTGCCCATATCCGGCTGTAATGCAATGTAACGATAGGCAGATGTCTTTCTAGAGATTGAATTTGTGCAGTGCAAGACCTGATAAGTAGTGAGAGCCCAATGGTTAACTGCTTCCCTGCCAAATGTGCATGGCACCTTCCTAGGGTAAATAAAAACAAAACTGTTTTTGGTCCTTTGCAAGGATGAAAATGTCTTAATGCATTAAATATTTTTTGTCAGTATTTTATGTTGTAAAATAGCATGTAAATTGGTTGTTGTTCTTTGCTGCAGATATTTTACAGCTAGCTGCGTCTGTATTTCCATCTTTTGCTGCAGTTGCTCCTGCAACTTAATGCTACAATAATACTGGAATAAGCTTCCTGGTGTTCATCAGTGTATCTGAATGTGGAAGGACTGGCACGCCCACTTTGTGTGTCTTTATCGCAACAATAAATTGTTTGCACCTTTGAAACTTGTACTTACCCTAGGCAGAGCCTTAACTAGACTTTCTGGTGCCCTGTGCCACAAAGAGAATTGGTGCCGCCCCATATTTAAAAAAACGGCCAGTGCGCACTGAATACGCACAGCTAAAATATAGGGGTGTGGATTAATGTGAAAGGGGTATGTCGCAAAATAATTCCAATTCATATTACGCTGCACAGTATCCATTATTCAAATTACGCCACACAGTACTGCCACTTATACACATTACACCAGGTAAAGCTCCTTATACACATTATTCCAGGTAGAGCCCCTTATAAATATTACGCCAGGCAGAGGCCCTGTTACACATTACTCCAGGCAGAGCCCCCTTTTACACAATACGCCAGGAAGAACCCCTTTTACAAATAACTCCTCCAAGTAGAGCCCCCTTTTACACAATGTCAGGCAGAGTCCCCTTTCACACACAAGGCTAGGCAGTGTCCCCTTTTACACATTATGCCAGGCTTAGTCCCCTTTTACACATTACACCAGGTAGAGTCCCCTTTTACACATTATGCCAAGTAAAGTCCCCTTTTACACACAATGCTGCAGAGGAGGGAGGGAGAGAGAGAGAGAGAGAGAGAGAGAGAGAGAGAGAGAGAGAGAGAGAGAGGGGGGAACTTAGTAAGAGATTGTGTGTGTGTGTGTGTGTGTGTGTGTGTGTGTGTGTGTGTGTGTGTGTGTGTGTGTGTGTTTATACTTACATTTGCTCCTAAAGCAGCATTAGTCTCCTCCCGCCCAAATGCTGCAGAACAGAAGGGAAAGCCCAGCGATGGAACCTAATGTGGGATGATCAGCTGCAGCGCTACCTGGCTAACTAAGAGACAGGCCAGTGGCAGCGCTGCAGCTGCGGATGGGCAACGGCAGACTGATGATCGCAGGTGTTGGCCAGCTGGGTTATGGTGGATGTGGGTGGTGGCAGGGTGGGGAGGGTGATGTGCTAGTTCTCCACCCACAGTGCCTATGCACTGTGGACCGAACACCCTTGGCATACACTAGTTAAGGCCCTGGCCCCAGGCTAGGTGCAGAATCTCCATTAGAGTATGGCTTTCAATGTACGCGATTAAACGCCTGAGTTTGAAACCACTTTTGCAACGCTCCTGCGACACTCCTATAATACAGCACTTCCCCGTGCGTCTGTATTTCTTAGCCACCTCCCAGTCACTGCCCAGGAACGCCTGAACAGCTGATCAGGGCGTCCTGAGCATTCTCAAATCAGCACTTCTGTTACTGATCCTGCCGACCCTGCACCCTCAACGTGATGACATCATGTGTGTGAGTGACATCATGACATTGAGAGCTCAGAGAGCACGCCGGCATAAGGCCAATTTCAGTTCTGCTACGTCATTGGCACCTATCTTTTGATTTTTTTCCTCTGCATGGAAGACAGCACTGTGCCATGTTTTTGTCTTTCCTTTCTCCTTGGAACAGGAACATAGAGCCTAACTCCGTGCCCAATGTAAATAAGAAAGCCACACCACTCACCACTGATTGGCCCAGTGAGCACTATAGCAAGAATGACCATTGGTGAGCAAACCAATTGGTTCCTCGACGATGGTTTCACACTTTCGAGGATAACCACCTATAGTTCCATTGATGGTGACCATCAATGCTTAACCCACCAATAGCGATCCCTACTCTGATGGTTACCATCTGCAGCCACATCTAGGGTTGTTGCCAGAGCCAACTCCAGGCCTACTAGCACTGCGAGAACTATTGACCAGCCCCTACCCCCCATATGTTTGTTGTGCGTTCCTGTAAAAGTGGGTATGGCCTCACAACAAGGGCATGGTTCGCAACAAGGAACAGGGCCTCAAGGGGAATGCCGTATCCGAATGATGGGGCAGAGGGTGACAGGTGAGAGGGTGATGGGAAGGTAGTGATGCAGGTGAGAGGCAGAGGGTTGCCCCTTATACATTATGCCACACAGTAGTAGTGCCCCTTTAACATTATGCTGCACGGTAGTAGTGCCCCTTACAGATTACACCCACACAGTAGTAGTGCCCCTTTAACATTATGCTGCACGGTAGTAGTGCCCCTTACACAGTAGTAGTAGCCTTTTGAGTCAGAGTACCTGCTTTTTCAGTACAGGATGGTGGAACACGGGTGGTCATTCCGGGTTGATCGCTAGCTGCATTCGTTCGCTGTGAAGCGATGAGGGGGGGGGGGAAAAACGCACTTCTGCACATGCGTATGCGACGCAATGCGCACGCGCGACGTACTATTACAATGAACGATGTAGTTTCACACAGGGTCTAGCAAAGCTTTTCAGTCGCACAGCTGGCCGCAGTGTGATTGACATGAAGTGGGCGTTTCTGGGTGTCAACTGACCGATTTCAGGGAGTGTTCGGAAAAACGCAGGCATGCCAGCAAAAATGCAGGCGTGGCTGGGCGAACGCAGGGCGTGTTTGTGACGTCAAAACAGAAACTGAACAGTCTGAAGTGATCACAAGCGCTGAGTAGGTCTGAAGCTACTCTGAAACTGCACAAAATTATTTTGTAGCCGCTCTGCGATCCTTTCGTTCGCACTTCTGCTAAGCTAAAATACACTCCCAGTGGGCGGCGGCATAGCGTTTGCACGACTGCTAAAAACTGTTAGCGGGCGAACAACTCGGAATGACCACCACTGTCTCTAGCAGCACAGCACACTCTCAGTGACTGTATTGACTTAAAGTACTTCACAGCTGTCTGCGGCTAGCCTCAGCCCCAGATTCACCCTCACAACCAGAGTGATTCCAGATTATCTCCATGAAACTGAATGTCGGTAATCGCACATGAAACGCAGTCGCACCTGGGTGACCTCACCACCTGCACCGTCATCGCGTCCTACATAACTTTCCCCTCCTGGCTGACAGTTAAGGGCTAAAGACTGCCCATACACCAATTATTACTCCAACCAGCCAACTAGAACGATATTCTACTGGTGTGTAGAAGCAAATGACAATCGGTTGCCGGGGGCTATCCTATTAGCCCGATGCCGGCATAATTTTCTCCCGATGCTGACACTTGAAGCATAATCGACGATAAGGGGCCGCCGGAGCCGTGATAACACATGGGATCGGGGACTTTTTCTCAATCCTATGTGTTGAATGATACAAATAAAATCTACAGTATGATGTCTGCCATACATTCTCGGAACACTTCTTGGATTATTTCTGAAATATTCTTTACAATTTATCTGTGTCTATGTCTATGTAAATGCATATAGATTTGCGATAAAAAAATATTATCAAACAGAAAATTATTTCCACTATAAAATTTTACATTGGAAAAATTAAGAATAGAAGTATATGATCATTAAGAAAAAAACATTTTTGTCATAATTTTTTTTCCTTAAAAAGACACAGCAGTTAATAAAATATGATGGTCATTGTTTAAAAATAAAAGTCATCACACAGCTAAATTTTTGTATGAAAATTAGATTCTAGTCATTAAACTAGTGTAAGAAAGGGTTTCAGATTGCCATCTGCTGGGATACATTGGTATTGCTTATAGCAGTAGTTTTTCTACAGAATGTGAGTAATCGATTTGGGTAATTGACAGGAAAACACTAATCAAAGATGTAAGATCTAACCTCCAAATTGGCATTGTGCCTGCTCAAAACAAGAGCAACTTCTAGTTTCAGTGCCTACATGTAATATTCCAGAGCAATAAACAATCAACCCATGGGGGAAAATTCAGTTGGGCACAAGGTTTAGCGAGGTAAAAAAAACACATAGACTGCAAGCCCAATTTTGGATTACCGCAGGTATGCAAGCTCCCAATACCTGCAGTATCCAATTAAAAAATAGTTGCTGGCTTTTCAGCTCTGAAAACTACATGGCGTGAGTAAAAAATAAAAAATTATACTTACTCGGTGGTCTCCCCTCCATCTTTACACTGAGGAGGAGGTGCTGAGAAGTGTGGGGGCTGCTTGGAGGCTCAGAGACTGCTGGGAGAGGAAGTTGCTGTTTCAAGATGTAGTTCTTTCAGCTGCTTCCATTGGCTGGGTCACTCACACACAGGCAGGAGGTCACGCACCCTCATACACACACACACAAACACACACTTACACAACACTCACATCCCGCTACAGAGGTCGGGATCCAGACACTGGAGGAGAAGACTGCTTAGGAAGGTGAGTAATTACTGACTAATTAAACTTATTGGAAACTTCGACTTGCTCTGAAGGCGCGTGAAAAAAAAACTCTGATTTCATCTTAATTTCTATCCTTTAATTGAATAGCAAAACCCAGCGTCTGTGGGAAAAATCCCACACAGTAGAGTTTTTTACATTTCCAGCCGTCAATTGAATTCCCATGAGTGGTAGACAGAAAGACATTACCACAAGCAGGAAGTTGAGGATGTATATCTATGTATGTGTATGGCATACTTGCCTACTCTCCAAGGAAAAGTGGACAAGTCTCCCGGAGTCAGCCACTACCCCTCCACTAAGCCAGACAATGACACGTTTTGCACTGAATCGCGTGATCGTAGCCAGGCCCTTGCCATGCAATGCCCGTAATTTTGGCATGGTATATTGGGGTGTGTGGCCACGATGACATTATATATGCCACACCCCCGGTTCAGCCTTCTATAATTTCCCTCGCCCCCTATGATGCATCACGTCCCTGCATTTCTCCCTGCTGTTGGCAGTGCTGAGGTACAGCCATTTTGTTGTGTATCTTCTCCAGTTTACAATTTCTATCTGTATAATGTACAAAGTTGTTAGACAGCATTAATAGTAATAAATAGAGAGGAGCAGGGCCTTACTAGATTCTTCCGAATCCTGAGGATGACGTTAGTCTGTATATAGAGGGTCTGATGAGATCAGGGCAGGTGAGTAACAGAGTAAATGCAGATGAGTAGATTTAAGTTGGGTATACACGGTCAGATAAAGTTCCTGTCAGAGCGACAGACATTTTATCTGACAGTCTCACACCCATCAGATATCAAGGACAGAAGGGCCGATGTCTGGTCACAAAGATAGTCGGGATGGCCACGCACAGACCACCCTACCCCTCCCCCACACTCGACATGCCTGTGTCTAAGAAAGGTAGGTGCACGCTGCGAGGCCAGGCCCCCTTGACTCATGACACCCACCCTGTAA
This sequence comes from Pseudophryne corroboree, assembly GCF_028390025.1. Classification (NCBI taxonomy): domain Eukaryota; kingdom Metazoa; phylum Chordata; class Amphibia; order Anura; family Myobatrachidae; genus Pseudophryne; species Pseudophryne corroboree. The sequence continues at coordinate 157,148,632 of NC_086452.1, read as the reverse complement.
CGTGCGCGTGCGCCCTGTAACGTGTGTGCATGCACAATCAAATGCCCCAGCCCGTCCCTGTCTATAGCCAATTGTGAATACTGTCCCAGTGTGGCACACTGAATAAATATGTTGGAATATCACATGCCCTATGTTACTGGGATGCAGAGTGTTGGCAGATTGCCCCAGCACTCTGTACTCAGCTGCACTGTTGCTTCTTTCTTCCTTCTAACCACAGCAGAGAGGCAAGGAAAAAGGACTGTTATGGTAGACTTACCATGATTAACACTCTTTCTGCGAGGTACATTGGGTTCCACAGGGAAAACATCGGGATGTAGAGTGGATCTTGATCCAGAGGCACCATCAGGCTAAAGCTTTACTGTTCCAGAATGCATTGGGGCCTCCTCTATAACCCCGCCTCCAGGCACTGAGAGCTCAGTTTCCTTAACCAGTCCAATGCAGGAGCAGGCAAGAGAGAAGGCAGATGTTAGTCACACAGAACCACATTCTCACGACAGGAGAAGGTTCCAGCAGCTAATGCCATAGAAACCCATAGAAGCTAGGTGCGTCAGGGTGGGCGCCCTGTGGAACCCAATGTACCTCACAGAAAGAGTGTTAACAATGGTAAGTCTACCATAACTCTCCTTTTGTGCAGCAGGGTACATAGTTTCCACAGGGAAAACATCAGGGATGTCCTAAAGCAGCTCCTCAAGGGAGGGGACATGCCTTAGCGGGTATGAGAACCCAGTGTCCAGAGGAAGCATCCTGGGAGGCGGAAGTATCAAAGGCATAGAACCTAATAAATGTGTTCACTGAGGATCACGTAGCCACCTTTCACAATTGTTCTGTGGGCACGCCACAGCAGGCCGCCCAAGAAGGTCCAACAGACCGAGTAAAATGGGCTTTAATAACAGCAGGAGCTGGGAGACCAGCCTGCGCATAAGCTTGTGCAATCACCATTCTAATCCATCTGGCCAAGTTTTGCTTATTCGCAGGCCAGCCACGTTTGTGGAAACCAAACAAGGCAAAAAGGGTATCTGACCTCCTGATAGAGGCAGTCCTTTCCACATATATACGGAGAGCCCTTACCACATCCAAAGACCGCTCTTTGGAGGACAAATCAGGAGAGATAAAGGCCGGAACCACAATCTCTTAGCCAAGGTAAAAAGAGGACACCACCTTAGGTAAATAACCTGGTCCAGTTCTTAGAACTGCCCGGTCACGGTGAAATATCAGAAAAGGGTGGACGACAGGACAATGCGCCTAAGTCTAACACCCTTCTTGCAAAGGCAATAGCCAGCAAGAACAGGACCTTGGCCGTGAGCCATTTAAGGTCCACTGACTCAAGAGGTTCAATGGAGACTCTTGCAGGGCATTCAGTACAACAGACAGATCCCATGGAGCCACAGGAGGGACATAGGGAGGCTGATTCCGAAGGACACCCTGAGTGAAAGTATGAAAGTCAGGTATATATGCAATTTTTCTTTGAAACCATACCGACAAGGAGGCCAGACGAAGACCTAAGTCAAGGCCTCGCTGCAAAAAAGCCAGGATTCTGGATGTTCTGAATCGATATGCATCATAATTCTTATCTGCACACCAGGTGAAGTAAGAATTCCAAACCCTGTAATAAATCAGGGCAGATGCCGGTTTGCGGGTCTTCAACATAGTTTGGATAACCACCTCAGAATCCTTTGGCCATCAGGAGTGATGCTTCAAGAGCCACACCGTCAAAGCCAGATTGGCCAGGTCTGGGTAGAGACGAGGTCCCTGTACGAGGAGGTCCGAGCGCTGAGGAAGTAGAAGGGGATGCTCCGTCGACCCTGCAGGCCTGAAAACCAATGCCTACGAGGCCATGCTGAAGTGACTAGAAGTAGTATTCCTCCTTTTTGTTTGAACTTCGGTAGTACCCTGGGCAGGAGCGACACTGGAGGGAAAACGTAGGGCGTCCATGAAACCTTGTGATTGTGTCGAGACGCCATGAGGTCTACGTCCGGTAGACACCACCTGTCCACTAGGAGTTGAAAGACTTCTGGATGAAGACTCCGCTTCCCAGTTCAGGACACCCGGACTGAACACTGCCAATATGGCTGGCAGATGGCGTTCCACCCAACAAAGGATTTTAGACACTTCCATCATTGCCATGTGGCTGGGCATGCCATCTTGATGGTTTATGTATGCCACCGTGGTGGCGTTGTCTGACCGTACTTGAACAGGCCTGTTCTGTACTAGAGGTAGGGCGAGAAATAGTGCACTGAACACTGCCCTCAGCTCCAGAATATTTATTAGAGCAGGGATGGGGAACCTTTGGCCCTCCAGATGTTGTTGAACTACACATCCCAGCATGCCCTGCAACAGGTTTAGCATGGCCAAATAGCAAAACTGTAGCACGGCATGCTGGTATGAAATAGTTCAACAGCTGGAGGGCCGAAGGTGCCCCATCCCTGTATTAGAAGGATTGATGCCTCCTTGGTCCAATGACCTTGAAAAGAGTGTTGCTCCAACACCGCTTCCCATCGCCTCAGACTGGCGTCTGTTGTCAGAGGACACAGTTGGGGACCCAGAAGGGATGGCCCCTGCTCATCTACTGGTCCTGGAGCCACCAGGTCAGCGATAGGTGAACCTCCGGAGTCAAAGAGATCATGTGAGATCTGATCCAATGAGGCACGCCATACAACTTGGAAAGGATTAACCTCTGTAGTCGGCGGGAATGAATTTGAGTGTACTCTACCATGAACACCATCAGGCCATGTACTTGCATCGCCGAGTGTATAGACACTCTGGGACAACTAAGCTTCAGGACTTTTTCTGGAGACAGAAAGAGTCTCTGACTGTGTGTGTCCAAGAATGCCCCCCAGGTGCACCATGCTATGAGCTGGGACCAGCGAGGACTTCTTCCAATTGATAAGCCACCTGTGGGCTTGCAGGGGATGGCGGTCATTAGGTCGACATGAGTTAGGTCAACATACATTGGGTTGACCACATTTGGTCGACATGCATTATGTCGACATGATCACTAGGTCGACATAGAAAAAGGTCGACATTAGTCTTTTACATTTTTTTCATTTTTTGACCTTTTTCATATTTAACGATCGACGTGGACTACAATTGGGAATGGTAACCAATGCCGAGCGCAGCGGTAGCGGAGCGCGGCACCGTGCCTGAAGCTCACTCGCTATGCGAGGGGTTATGGTGCACTAATTGAGGTTCCCTGTCACTTTTCAAAGAAAACACCAAAAAAAACCCAAAAAAACTCATGTCGACCTTTTTCCATGTCGACCTAGCACATGTTGACCTAATGACCATGTCGACCTAGTGATCATGTTGACCTAAAGTATGTCGACCAAATGTGGTCGACCCAATGTAAGTTGACCTAACTCATGTCGACCTAATGAATCGCATCCCTTGCAGGAAGGTTACCGTCAGTTGCATCATCATGGCCATGACTTTGATGAAGATTCGAGGACCCATAACCAGTCCAAATGGCAGTGCCTGGAATTGGTAATGGGAGGTTGCCATTAGCAAACCCCAGAAACTGCTGATGCAATATGGCAGTAGGTATATGCAGGTATGCATCCTGTATATCCAGGGATACAATATAATCTCCGGGTTCCATAGCCAGCACAATTGAGCGCAGCATTTCTATACGAAATCTGGACACTAACACAAACTTGTTCAGAGATTAAGCTTGAGTATAGGCCGGAAAGACCCATTGTTCGTACTAGAAACAGGGTCGAGAAGTAATCTCTGCCTCTTTGGGACTGAGGTACCGGCACAACCACTCCCGTATTCAGGAGAGAACTCACTACAGTTTGTAGAGCTTGTACCTTCAACGGATCTAAAGGGAGAGCCGTAGTTTAAAACTGGCAAGGGGGAAATCTAGACAGCGTACCCGTGAGAGACAGTTCCAGTACCCATGCATCTGAAGTGGTTTTTAACCAGACCTGGGTGAACTGTAGAAGTCAGCCTTCCACCCTGGGATCCCCCGGAGGGAGGCCGGCCCCGTCATGCAGCAGGCTTGTCATGTTTTCAAGCAGGCTGACGGGCTGCCCAGGATTGTTTGGCCTTGGGCTTTATGGTTTTGGGAGCACGAGACTGTCTCAGGTATGCCTGACCTTTTGCATTCCCTTGAGGCCGAAAGGAATGAAAAGTGGTACCTATTGCCTTCTGTGCAGAAGGATTAGTAGTGGGGAGAAAAGCCGTCTTAGCGGCTGTTATTTCAGACACTATTTTATTTAGGTCTTCCCAAAACAAAATGTCCCCAGTGAAGGAGAGTACCACCAAGGTCTTTTGGAGTCCAGGACCACTTTCCATGACCTCAACCACAGTATACGGCAAGCCAGGACAGACGTGGTCAACGCCTTGGCTGCCAATACACCCGCCTCAGAGGACGCCTCCTGAGCATAATAGGCGGCGGTGGTATTGTGAGACAGGTATTGTCTGGCATTGTCAGATATATCCTCGGGCAGCTCTTCCTCTAATGCCTGAACCCACACCTCAATACCTTTTGCAGCCCAAGCGGCAGCTATAGTATGTCTATGAATGGCTCCAGTAAGGGAGTACACAGACTTCAGGCATCCCTCCAAACGCTTATCTGCTGATTCCTTCAGTGAGGTGACAGTGGTGACAGGCAGAGCGGATGACACCACGAGGAGGGTGACGCGAGAATCCACTGGCGATTGAGTTTCCCATTTGTTACATAACTCTGCAGGGAGAGGATAGCGAGTCAAGGCCCGTTTTGGCAGGGTTCCCATCTGATGTCCACAAGATGCTCAGAATGGGGTAATATAGTGTTAACCACCTTCTGCTGTTTAAACTTATCAGTTTTCTTTGCCACAGTAGTGGAATCCTCATCATCAGTGATTTGAAGGATATGCTTATTAGCATCCACTAAGACAGGGACATCAATCTGCAAGGGAGAATCCTCATCAGTAACACAGGATCAAGTGTCTGACAGGGCCGTATGCTCCCCCTCCTCTTCAGATGAGACATCAGAGAGGTTTTTGGATTGGGAGGGGGAAGTAGCCCGCTTAGAGGACCCAGAGACACGGGAGTGACCTGGTGTAGGTTTCTGTCTAACCAGCTGATTCATTTGCTGCTGTTGGTTAGACAAATTTTCCGCCTAAGACGGATTAACCAAAAGGACAATATGAGGTGGCAGTGGCACCGGCGGTCCCATAGGGGGCGCTAGGCGTTCCACTACAGTGCCCAGTATGTTGGTGAATGCAGCCCAGGGTGGCTCTATTGCAGGTGCAGGAGCTGCGGAGTGATTTGGAGGAGTATGACAATTAGTACACAGACCGTCATATAACACTTCCCCCTCTGGTAAATCCCTGGAGCATGCTCTGCACGATGCAGGAGCTTCCCTTTCTGTTTGACATTATGTGAGAATGCAACAACAGAGCGACTTAGGTGGTCATTCAGAGTTGTTCGCTCGTTGCCGTCTTTCGCAACTGAGCGATTAGGTGGAAAATGCGCATGCGCATGGTATGCAGCGCGCATGCGTTAAATAATTTTACACAAGACTTTGGAGATTTACACAAGCTCGAGCAACGTTTTTTCAACGCTCGAGTGATTGTAGTGTGATTGACAGGAAGTGGGTGTTTCTGGGCGGAAATTGCCCGTTTTCAGGGAGTGTGCTAAAAAACACAGGCGTGCAAGGTAAAAACGCAGGAGTGGCTGGAGAAACGGGGGAGTGCCTGGCCGAATGCAGGGCGTGTTTGTGACGTCAAACCAGGAACTAAACGGACCGAGGTGATCGCAATCTAGGAGTAGGTCTGGAGCTACTCAGAAACTGCAAGGAATTATTTAGTAGCAGTTCTGCTAATCTTTTGTTCGCTATTCTGCTAAGCTAAGATACACTCCCAGGGGCGGCGGTCTAGCTTTGCAATGCTGCTAAAAGCAGCTAGCGAGCGAACAACTCGGAATGACCCCCTTAGTACGATATTGCCAGACAAAGTACAATACCTGCAAAAATAAATCCGGTATTACGTGACTGAGTACACAGTAGAATATACGTATTGGATAAATACGGTGATACACTATATTAGCGGTCCCAGACGCACCTAGCCTCTTAGGGTACAGAATATAGTGACAGTTATATCTGGGAAACACTGAGAGTGAACCAGTCAGCAGATACAGGTACACACAGTCATAGGCAATGTAGAAATTATTATTACAATAAAGCTGCACTGGACTAGTATATATATATATATATATATATATATATATATATAAATAAAAGACAGCGCGGTCCTAGACCGGAGGTATATATCAGAATACTTGCACAATATATTCTGTAACAGGTACACTCTTTCTTAACTAACGCTGTCTGTATAAAGAGATGTAGAATACTCAAGTGTTTGAAAAGTTACAGTGCTGTATACAGGCGGCTTTACAAGGGAGACCTTGCCCTGCAATCCCAGAGACCAGTAGTAGCTATGTTCAGAAGATGGCGCCCAGCGTTTCTGTCAGGGAATGAGGGAGAGTGTGAGGCAGCTCCAGGGTGGGAAATCTATGTGGAGATGGCGGCCTGGGCCAGGGGAAAGGCTACAGGTCAAGCGCCGGTTCCCCTATGCTGGACTTCCACCGCCGGTACTACAGAGCCTTATTAAATGGGGCGTTAGTACACCCGACCTGTACTCTTTCGCCCTGGCGGTCTAGTGGGGTCCCTGTTTAGTGGGGTCGCGACAGTGTCCATGCCAGTGCCGCAACCTGTCTCCCTAGGTCGCAGATGGAACGCGATTTAATGGCGGGTCCCACCTGGGGGACCCTCTTACCTCCTCCCCATAGCAGCCACGCAATCCAGGAGAGCGGTCTGCGACTGTGTGCCTAAACCAGAGCGTCTCCACCGCAAGTACCCGGGAACTGAGCCGTGAGAGTATGCAACGCCGCTTGGGAGGTGATGGAGCTGCAGCGCTGAAGTGTCACCCAGACATACAGCGCTGACAGCCCAGTTGAAGAAATCTTCTTAGACAAGCTTTTTCAGGGCTGCCCAGTGCAGCCCTCCTGTTAGGTGACCTGCTGCTGCAGCACCAACTCGAAACTGAGCTCTCAGTCCCTGGAGGCAGGGTTATAGTGGAGGCCCCAATGCATCCTGGGACAGTCTAAAGCTTTAGCCTGTTGGTGCCTCTGGATCAAGATCCACTCTACACCCCAATGTTTTCCATGTAGAAACTAATGTAACCTGCTGCAGAAACATACCCTTCAGACAGAATATATGTAAAGGCTACAAAGGGTCACTTCAATTAAAGGAACAGATGACAAGCATTTCTTAAATAACATTACATATAAGTTTCACTAATGCAATATTCCATGCCCCAGAGTCACCCAAACTCAGTTATTACAGCTCAGCAGTGCTGTTTCTAGCCAATTTGGCTCCCAGTGCGAGATTTAAAGATGCGCCCACCCATGACATAAAAAAATGTGCCCCCCCCCCCCCCCCACCACACACACACACCTAAATAAAAAAAAACTTGTGCGCGCACTCGGCAAGGGGGCGTGGCCTCATCTAAATGGGTGTGGCCTCGTCTGAAAAGACTACCTCACATCTAGTTTTTGACCCTGCTCCAACAGATCACGACCACCACAGGAAAAAAAAATTCTACCATATTAAGCCCTACACAGTAATGCCCCCTGCACCATATTATGCCACACACCCTTGATACATTAAATCCCCACACTACGGCAGGCAAGAGTCCCCATTTCACACATTACGGCAGGTGTCCCCATTTTACACATTGAGAGAGAGAGAATACTTACAGAGGCGATTACCGCTCTTCGGCCTGCCTCACCAGTCGCTCCTCGCACCGGCCTTTCCCTCTTCCTAACTTGGATCCCCCTCTGTACTCCGCTTGGGGGGGGAGTTTCGCGGAGTGAAGGGGTTGTGTCGTGACGTAATGACGCAACCGCGTCATTCCGTGAAACTCCGCCCCCCGAGTGGGTTACTCGGGGATAAATAGGAGGGGGAAGCAGGGAGCCACAGTTAGTGCCGCGGCGGGCGCCCAGTGCGGTTGCACTGCTCGCCTGCCCCAAGAAACGGCCCTGCAGCTCAGGATGTAAGGATATCCAATAGTGGGGGTAATTCAGAGTTGTTTGCAGCAGTAAATTTGTTAGCAGTTGGGCAAAACTATGGGGGTCATTCCAAGTTGATCGCTCGCTATTTTGCAGCACTGCGATCAGATAGTTGTCACCTATGGGGGAGTGTATTTTCGCTTTGCAAGGGTGCGAACGCTTGTGCAGCCGAGCGGTACAAAAACAGTTTGTGCAGTTTCTGAGTAGGTCTGAATTTACTCAGCCGCTGCGATCACTTCAGCCTGTCCGGTCCTGGAATTGACGTCAGACACCCGCCCTGCAAACGCTTGGACACGCCTGCGTTTTTCCAACCACTCCCTGAAAACGGTCAGTTGCCACCCACAAACGCCTTCTTCCTGTCAATCTTCTTGCGATCAGCTGTGCGAATGGATTCTTCATTAAATCCATCGCTCAGCACCAATCCGCTTTGACTTGATCGCAGCGCTACAAAAAAATAGCTAGTGTGCGATCAGGTCGGAATGACCCCCAATGTGCACTGCAGGGGGGGGGCAGATATAACATGTGCAGGGAGCGTTAGATTTGGGTGAGTTATATTTTTTTCTGTGCAGGGTAAATACTGACTGCCGAAGGCTGTCATTACCTAGCGATCGCCTCTGCCTGATTGACAGGTAGAGGCGTTCGCTGGGTGGGAGGGGGCGGCACGGCGGTATTTAGCAGCCGTTTTCGGGGCGCGGTCCGGCCAATGCAGGCATGGCCGGACCGTGCGGGGGGTGGGCCGCAGCGTGACGTCACACACAGCCGCTGCAACCCGGGGCACCAACGAGTAACTCCCGGCCAACCGCACTGGGGAGTGTATTTTAGCTTAGCAGAAGTGCGAACGCATGTGCAGCCGAGCTCTGCAAAAACAGTTTGTGTAGTTTCAGAGTAGCTCTGAACCTACTCAGCGCTTGCGATCACTTCAGCCTATTTGTGTTCAGATTTGACGTCATACACCCGCCCAGCCAGGGCGTGTTTTTTCAGACATGCCTGCATTTTTGCAAACACTCCGTGAAAACGGTCAGTTGACACCCAGTAACACCCCCTTCCTGTCAATCTTCTTGCAACCGCCAGTGCGAAGGAAAACTTTGCTAGAACCTGAGCACAACCACAAAGAGCTTTGTACCCGTACGTCGCGCGAGCGCATTGCAGGGCATACGTATGCGCAGAAATGCCTTTTTTTCACCTGATCGCTGCACTGCGAAAATCGGCAGCGAGCGATCAACTCGGATGACCCCCTATAGCTCAGCTCCAGTCAGGCAGCAAGGCATGTAGCGGGCAGCTGTCAGCGAGAGCGGGGAGGCTGACAGTGGGATGCTTGGAAGCTGCACTCAGTCACACAGACATGCGGTGGTACATCTAGCACAGGGCTAGTCCGCCCCGCATGTCAGGCCCGACAAGCCTGCACAAGTACAAAAGCATCGCACAGTGGCGATGCTTTTGTACTTTAGGAGTATTTCCCTGCCTGTGCAGCTCCTGCTCACTGGCGGGGACTTACTCGTCGCTGTGAGGGTCACAGTGACTGCGTGTGATGTCACGCTGCCGCTGCGGCCCACCCCCCCCAATGGTCCGGGCACACATGCGTTGCCCGGACCGCGAGTCCTAAACGGCGGCCAAACGCAGCCGGCCCGCCCCTTCCCGCCCAGCGACCGCCTCTGCCTGTCAATCAGGCAGAGGCGATCGCAAGGCTGAGACAACCGTCGGCTGTCTAGCGTGCGCCGCGCATGCGCCATTCAGGCCTGATCGGCTGCTGTGCGAAAACGCACAGCACCGATCAGGTCTGAATTAGGCCCCTAGCCAGCTCAGCATATATGAGTGAGGCAGGGACGTGCAGTCAGGGGAGGCAGGGGAGGCAGTGCCTCCCCTGTCATAATGATTAAAATAATAAAAAGAAGATATTTATAACAGAGTCTGTTATCAATATCTTTTTTCCTTATTTTAATAATTCCCCCCCTGTGGCTGCTTGTGAGGGTGGGAGGCAGCGGGAGAGGTGCCTCCCGCTGCTAGCATTAAAACTCCGGGCAGCGGGGGGCGGGCAGGGGGCGGGGCGCAGCAATGGGCTGTGAAAGCCCATTGAAAATGAATGGACAAGCGGCACCTATACTGGTGCCGCAATGACAGGGGCGTGCGATGAATGCACGCCCCTGTCAGTGTCCAGATGTGATTGGCCCAGCGGATCCAGTGCTGGATCCGCTGTCCAATCACCCCCTTCCCGGCTGCAGCAGGCGCCGTGGGCTGTGTGGGCACCCGCTGCAGCCAGCGCCGCTACTATGGGAGAGACGTCATGAGTCATGACGTCTCTCCCATAGTACAGAAGAGACGAGCCGGCGGCGGACGGACGGAGGACAGCGCTGCAGGAGCGGTAAGTGTGTGTGTGTGTGTGTGTGTGTGTTTTTTATGTGTGTTGGGGCACAGCAAGAGGGGCACAACAATTGGGGGGCACAGCAACTGGGGGGCACAACAACTGGGGGGCACAGCAACTGGGGGGCACAGCAACTGGGGGGCACAGCAACAGGGGCACAGCAACAGGGGCACAGCAACTGGGGGGCACAACAACAAGGGGCACAGCAACTGGGGGGCACTACAACTGGGGGGCACAGCAACAGGGGGGCACAACAACAAGGGGCACAGCAAGAGGGACACAGCAACTGGGGGGCACAACAACAAGGGGCACAGCAACAGGGGCACAGCAACTGGGGGGCGCATCAACAAGGGGCACAGCAACAGGGGCACAGCAACTGGGGGGCACAACAACAAGGGGCACAGCAACAGGGGCACAGCAACAAGGGGCACAGTACAGGGGCACAACAACAAGGGGCACAGCTATAAGGGGCACAAGTACAAGGGGCACAGCAACTTGGGGGCACAATTACAAGGGGCACAGCAACTGGGGGGCACAACTACAAGGGGCACAGCAATTGGGGGGCTCAACTACAAGGGGCACAGCAACTGGGGGCACAATTACAGGGGTCACAGCTACTGGGGGCAAAGCGGCTGGGGGCACAACTACTTCGGGCACAGCTAGGGGCAAAGCTACAATGGGCACAGCGACTGGGGTCACAACTACTGGGGGCACAGCGACTGGGGGCACAACTACAAGGGGCACAGCAACAGGGGCACAACAACTGGGGGGCGCAACAACAAGGGGCACAGCAACAGGGGTACAGCAACTGGGGGGCACAACAACAAGGGGCACAGCAACAGGGGCACAGCAACTGGGGGGCGCAACAACAAGGGGCACAGCAACAGGGGCACAGCAACTGGGGGGCACATCAACAAGGGGCACAGCAACTGGGGGGCACAACAACAAGGGGCACAGCAACAGGAGCACAACAACAAGGGGCACAGCTATAAGGGGCACAAGTACAAGGGGCACAGCAACTGGGGGGCACAGCCACAAGGGGCAAAGCTACAGGGGGCACAGCTACAAGGGGCACAGCGACTGGGGGCACAACTACAGGGGTCACAACTACTCGGGGCACTGCTACTGGGGGCAAAGCTACTAGGGGTACAGCTACTAGGCTCACAACTATTGGGGGAGCCTGCTCCATCATCCCAGTTAGCAGCAGGACTCTCCCCTGTCTGTGCTAACGTCTTCCCGCGTCAGCGAGGGCATAATATTCATTAATTTCTCTCTCTCTCTCTCTCTCTCTCTCTCTCTCTCTCCTCCTGTGGATTACTTTGTTTGTAAGTATAATTTTCATTTTTACAGGTACCCCTTTTGGATTCTACTGGACAAGTGGACGTGACCGGCGTGGGATGTAGGTAAGTGATCTCTCTCTCATTTTTACAGAAACCACCTATTGGATTCTACTGGACAAGTGGACGTGACCGGCGTGGGATGTAGGTAAGTATGTGTGAGTGTGTAAGTGTGTTTTAATAAATTTTTACTTTCACGGTGTGTGTGTTGTGTTTTTATTTGGGTATTTTTTTTGTTGTAGAACTACAGGTACCAGCGGGCCCGTTATTTCCCCGCATGCTGGCACTTGAGGTTCTCCAAGTACCAGCAAGCGGGGGAGGCTTGCTGGGCCTTGTAGTTCCACAACAAAAAACAATATTCTTTTTTATACACACTTATGGCTATCAGCCCGCCACCCACCGCCCAGGGGTGCTGGGGACAGCCTCGGTCTTCACCCCTGGCCCATGGGTGCCTGGAGGGGGGGGGACCTCTTGATTTAAGGGGTCCCCACTCCTCCAGGGAACACCGGCCAGGGGTGACTAGTTGGGGGGGTAATGCCATGGCCGCAGGGACCTACATAAATGTGTCCCCCAGCTGTGGCATTATGTCCCTGGCTAGTGGAGTCCGGTGCTGGTTTTAAAAATACGGGGGACCCCTACATCTTTTGTCCCCCGTATTTTTGGAACCAGGACCGGTCTAAGAGCCCGGTGCTGGTTGTCTAAATACGGGGAACCTCTGTCCAATTTTTTCCCAGTATTTAAACAACCAGGACCGGCTCAAAGAGCCCGAGGCTGGTTATACTTAGGAAGGGGGACCTCACGCATTTTTTTTTTTTTTTTTTAACCCATTCAGATCCTTCTCCATTAAGTTAATGGAAGCCCTGGACAACAAAATTGCATTCATGTCCTCCTCCCACTCCCTTCCCAAACACTTTTTTATTTTTTTTCTATAAAAATGTACAATATATCACAAGTATGATGAGCAGGCAGGCAGCGGGCATTGGCGGCATCGGACTGAGGTGCAAATTAGTGGCGGAGGGCTGGGTCAGTTGATGGTGGGCTAGTTTGTAAGCCATTGGCGGTGGCAGCAGGCATCGGCTAAGTGGCAGTAGTGGGCATTGGCTCGGCGGCGGTAGGGGTCATCGGCAGGATTCGGCGGACATTATGGCTGTAGTGCCTCACCAGCCTCTGACCTCACCACACGCCACTGGAGTGAGGGGTGCTTACAAAGCCAGCCCTAGGCATAGACAAATGCCTAGGGGCATGCATGCCAAGCCTGGGGCCAGCTCAGCAGTATGGCTATAAGGGGTGTATGTTGAGTGCTCCCTCCGGCTCCTGTTGCAGGACAGCGAGGGTACAGGCTGTCACATTGGCGTGACTGTTGTGGGTGCTAAGGACCCCAGACTGCCTTCAGGAGCCGCAGCTCCACCTGCACCCGGTAACACCACACTGCATCTATCCCACCCCCTCTGTATGTGTGGCCCCCTCTAACCCCTTACCCTGGAGTGTGGCCCCCTGTGCCCCCCTGCCCCTGTGTGTGTTTGGCCCCTCTACCCCCCTCACCCAGGTGTGTTGCCCACCGTGCCCCCTGCCCGTGTGTAGCACCATGTCCCCCCTGCCACCCCCCCCCCCCCCGTGTTTGACACCCAGTGTCCACTGCCTTTGTGTGTCCCCTACCCCTGTGGGTATGACCCCATTGTGTGGTGCTCCTTGCCTCTGTGTGTTACACCCTGTCCCCCCTGCCCTCCCCTTTATGGCGCACCATACACCCCGTAAGCTTGCGAGCAGGGCCTTCTTTCTTCTATGGCTGTTTGTTATTACTCAGTTTTGCTTTATCACTGTTTCCACTTGTAAAGCACAACGGAATTTGTTGCGCTATATAAGAACCTGTTAATAAATAAAATAATATTGTGTTCTGTGAACTGCCGTGCTAATTGTTACCTGTGCTCTGTTGTTAGTTTCTCAGTTACTGTAACGTTAAGTTCTGTGTACCCTCTATTGTTCTAATGTCTTCCGTATGTACAGCGCTGCAAATCACTTGTGGTGTCTTATTAATAACATTTTATAATAATAATTATAAGGGGTTATGAGAACAAAAATCACTCTTCAAGTTAATGGCGTGCTGCAGTGGCTAACTCTCTGGCTGGCTGTGCACAGCATGGGAGTCATTCTGACTCGATCGCACGCTGCAGTTGTTCGCAGTGATACGATCGGGTCAGAACTGCGCATGCGCATGCCAGACGGCCGAAGGCCGTCGTTGCCTAGTGATTGACAGGCAGAGGCAGTCGCTGGGCGGGAGGGGGCGGCACGGTCGCGTTTTGCCGCCGTTTTTGGGGGTGCGGTCCGGCCAATGCAGGCGTGGCCGAACCGTGCGGGGGCAGGCCGCAGCGGCTGCGTGATGTCACACACAGCCGCTGCAACCCAAGGCAGCGACGAGTAACTCCAGTAACTCCACTGGCCAGGAGTTACTCTTCATGTACAAAAGCAATCACCGCTGTGCGATGCTTTTGTACTTATGCGGTTGGCCAGACATGCGTCCCCCCGCATGTCTGTGTCAGTGATCATAGCTGTGCTAAATTTAGCACAGCTACGATCAGGTCAGAATGACCCCCCATGTTGGGAGGAGGGACAAGGTTGTCTGCTAGGGGGTGCCAGCGTAGATCTTACCAAATTGTTTATGGCCGACTGAGCTACATGCTGTGAGGGGTGCTGTGTGCTGGCAGGGTTAAGGGTGCTGTGCTGGGAGAAGTGTTCTGTATGAGGGTAGCTGTGCTGGATGAGAATTGCTGTGGGTGAGGGGTGATGGGTGTTGCTAGCTGCTGCTGTGATCTGTTCTGATGGGTGAAGGGTGATGTATGAGGGATGCTGTGCTGGATGAGGATTGCTGTGAGTGAGGGGTGTTGCTAGCTGCTGCTGTGATCTGTGGTGCAGGGTAAGGGCATACTTGCCTACTTTTGAAAACTAATTTCAGGGAGATTCCAGGTAATAGCAGTATGACGCACCGTTACGGGGGCATGTCATGCTCCGCCCAAAGGGTGTGTCTAGCTCCACCTGTGGGCGTGTTTATTGCCACTCAGGGGTGTGTCTTGTAATGGCAGGTGAAAGCTCTAACACTAAAAGCGGCAATAAATAAAAAAAAAGTAATAATATAGTTACACTATATATTCATTTACTTGGACATTTGTGAGAAGAGACGGACAAATAGAAAATCTATATGAACAGTATATATAGTAGAAAATAAGAAAATTGACTTCGCTATCCTTTTAATATATTATCTTTGGTCCTGCCTCCAAACTGGGGGGATCTTGCCTAAGTTACGGCGGGAGAGAACAGCAGTAGATGGGCCTGGATTACACCAAGAGAGAGCAGCAGTATGTGCCCGTGTGTGTGCCAGTGACGTGCGGTGAGGTCATAGACTGGGGAGGCACTGATGGAGATATTTTTATACATATATATATATATATACATACACAATGCAATACCCAGTCTATGACCTCACCGCACGTCACTGGGCCCGAGATTCATCGCACCCCTCCCCCTCCCCCCCTCACCTGTGTGTCCGGACAGTGAGTGTAGGCGCTGCTGCTGGCTGGGAGGAGAGGGAAGAGCGCTGGCCTCCGTCGCTTCCCACCGCTCCAGTCTTCAGGACCAATGCTCCTCCGCTGCTGTAGCCGGGTGCCTGGGACAGCTCCACTGCCAGGACCCGCCGTCACTTCTGCCCGCCGCCTATAGGGGTAATTGGACAGCGGATCTAGCACTGGATCCGCTGTCCAATCACAGCTGCCTCGCTGACATGGGGGTGGTGTCCCTGTCAGCGAGGCACTTGTTTAAGTGCCGCCTTCAAGCTTTTTTTTAATGGGCTTTTAAACCCCAGTGCTTGGACCGACCCCCCCTCTGTCCCATTCCCATTGTCTATCTCCCGTACTGATTGTAGTAGTTAAAATTATTAGAATAAAATAAAGAAGATACTTTAGACACAGAATATGTGTCATAAGTATCCTCTTTGTATTATTTTAATAATTAATCACCCCTGACTGCACGTCCCTGGTGTGTGCTCTCTCTGGGGAGACCGGGCGGCTCTCCCATGGCTGCATCCCGGGGTCTGCACTAGCGATGAGTGTGCCATCCACAGCTGCAGTCCAGAAGTATTGGCCACGTTCTGAACCGACTAGGCTCCACACAGGGTGCTGAACGCACAGGTGTGTACCCAGCATATGCGCAATATCTGCTCAGATAACACTGACCATTATTCCTAACAAGCAATATTTCAAATTAAATGTTTCTTAGATAAAAAAATGTGTACTCACGGGTCAAGCATCAGGGGCCACATGATGTCTGTGCTGCCCTGCCTGCTATAGTGAGGGGGCCAGTAGGCTCTGATGATGGAAAATAGATGCCTAGGCTGCCTATGCATCTCATGTGTGCCTTATGGGGGTCATTCCGAGTTGTTCGCTCGTTGACGATTTTCGCTATACTGCGATTAGTCGCTTACTGCGCATGCGCAAGGCTCGCAGAGCGCATGCGCTTAGTTATACTTACACAAAAGTTAGGTATTTTACTCACGGCATAACTAAGCTTTTTCATCGCTGTGCTGATCTTAGTGTGATTGACAGGAAGTGGGTGTTTCTGGGCGGAAACTGGCCGTTTTCTGGGAGTGTGCGGAAAAACGCAGGCGTTTGAGTTGCAAAACGCGGGAGTGGCTGGAGAAACAGGGGAGTGGTTGGGCAAACGCTGGGTGTGTTTGTGACGTCAAACCAGGAACGAAAAGGACTGAGCTGGTCGGAATGGCAGAGTAAGTCTGGAGCTACTCAGAAACTGCTAAGAAATTTCTATTCGCAATTCTGCTAATCTTTCGTACGCAATTCTGCTAAGCTAAAATACACTCCCAGAGGGCGGCGGCTTAGCGTGTGCAATGCTGCTAAAAGCAGCTAGCGAGCGAACAACTCGGAATCACCCCCTATATGCGGAGATATACTTTTTTTGCAAGTACGTTTCTTTTGCGGTTTATTCCCATTTTACCTCCAATTGTGTATCAGCCTCAATTCACATGTAAACCACCCTACTCCAGATTATAAATCTGAGAAGTATCATTCTTCTGAATTAGCAACCTTGACTTTTTCATGTTTTTTAATCTGTCTTTGTTTTAATTTAAACACAGACTAAAATTAGGCAACCCACCTGCAAGCCAGTAACATCCGATATGACAAGTGATGATGCACCCACAGTGTGATCAGTTATACTGTGTGGATAATGGTGACAGAATCAGTATTTCATGCCCCCTGTCAGGATTCCGGCAGTTATAACATCCTGATGAATGAAGGGCAGTCAGGGTAGAGTAGAGGGTATTCTCCACTCTCCCCAGCCCCCTAAACATACCCCTTAGTGCCTAAACCTGCATCCCCGCTGCCTAAATCTAACCCTCCCTCCCCCAGGGCCTAATCCTAACCTCCCCTCCCCCTGCAGCCTAACCCTAACACCCCCATGTGGCAGCTAAATCTACCCCCCTCCTCCACCACCACTAAACCTAACCTGACGGCTGTTGGTATGGTCGGGATGCTGGCTGTAGGGATTCCGATGACAGTCTCCTGCCCCTTTCGGAGTTCTGACATCGGAATTCGAACGGGTGTCGGGATTCTGTGGTCGGTATTTCGATTGCTGGGATCCCGACATCAGGCATCTTGACCGCATCCCATGGTGACACCATCTCTTACTGTATCTGCAATATAAGCATGGGCAATGCCATATGAAACAAGGAAGCTAAGTGAGTACACAAATTATTCCCGAGATGTACGTGGACAGATGTCACCAAGTGTTGCTGATAATAGGAGGTGGAGAGCAAAGGGACAGTCTGAGACACAAGGGCGCTGCTAGGGTATACACTGCCCTCCCACTAGGTGGAAGGCGGTGGGTGTGCAGCGAGAGGCCGCGGGCGGGCGCACGCAAATCATGGCGCTCATGGGGTGACTGAAGCTGTGCCCTCAGGCTGAGCCCCCACGGATGCCCGCCCTGCTTGGTCACACATAAAACTCCCACTGCACATAATACAATTTAAATGGAAAAATACTGTGCCCATACAGTGACAATATGATAATAACTATATATTGGTGACTGAGCTTTAAAAATTGTGAGTACAGAGAGCTCTAACCTTTAGTAGCTCTGTGCTGGATCCTCATTGTTGGGGTGGGGGGACTTTCGCGGGCCGCGGGAGGAGGGGGGGGGCCTTGTGAGGGACGGGGCCTCGGCTTCTGGATGGCTGCCGCTGCAGTACCAAGATTTGTTTTCCCTGTGTCTGAGGGGAGGAGGGGGATCGCGGACCACTGGAGGGGGTCGGGGCCTGTGCGTGGGAGCGGGGCCTTGGCTTCTGAATGGAAGCTGCTGCTGTAACAGGAAGAAAAATGTCGCTCAGGGGGAGGGAGACCTGGCCAGGGGAATTAGCACTGCTCTTCTCCAACAGCTGACAGCTGTGGAGCAGGGGCGAGTGCCTCTCCAACACCACACCTCCCTGCATTGCAAACCCTGCCTACCCCCCCTTCGGGCTTCGGTGCACATCCCAGTAATAGCAATCGCTCATCTAAAGCTGTGGCAGGATGCAGTCTCTGCCTAAAGCTCCTTTCCCGACTCGCACTGGTACCTGCTGCAGTGCAGAGCCTCCGCTCACACTGCCTCTACAGGACAGCCACTGCTACCTACAACGAACGACTGCACTGATATCTCCCATGCAGGCTCCGCCACCCGGCATTTCTGTGCGCACGCGCAGTCCAGTTTTTCAAAGGGACCCGTAAAAATCGGGAGACATACCAAGGTTTGCGGGGCAGCGGGAGGCTCAAATAAAAAACGGGAGCCTCCCGCTGAATGCGGGAGGGTAGGCAAGTCTGGGTAAGGGGTGCTGTGCTGGAAGAACGGTTTTGTATGAGGGATGCTGTGCTGGCAGAGGGGTGCTGGGTCATCAACTTGGTTAGGTTCGGCTCTGTTTGGTTCTAAGTAGTGGATTCCAGAAGGGGATAACATCCAGTTGTTCCCCTGCAATTGCGGCTACAACACAGAGTATGAGTGCATGTAGATTTCTCATACGTCCTAGAGGATACTGGGGATGCTTCAAGGACCATGGGTTATAGACGGGATCCGCAGGAGACATGGGCACACTATAAGACTTTGAATGGGTGTGAACTGGCTCCTCCCTCTATGTGCCTCCTCCAGACTCCAGTTAGATTCTGTGCCCAGCGAGACTGGATGCACACTGAGGAGCTCTCCTGAGTTTCTCAAAAAAAGACTTTATTTAGATTTATTATTTTCAGGGAGACCTGCTGGCTACAGGCTCCCTGCATCGTGGGAGTGAGGGGAGAGAAGCAGGCCTACTTCTTAAGAGTTCAAGGGCTCTGCTTCTTAGGCTACTGGACACCATTAGCTCCAGAGGGTTTCGATCACTACGGTACGCCTAGCTGCTCGTTCCCGGAGCCGCGCCATCATCCCCCTCACAGAGCCAGAAGATCGAAGCCAGGTGAGTATGAGAAGATCAGAAGACTTCAGTGACGGCAGAAGACGACGTTCTCCCACACTGATCACGGCACTGCAGGGTGCAGGGCGCAGGGGGGCCTCAAATAGCACTGGCATCGAGTATAACAGTGCCCAGGCACTTGTTAAGGGACCCCCACCAGTATAAAGAGTTTTGAGCGGGACCTAAGTGCGCCATGTTGGGGGCGGGGCTTAGCCGCATAGCTCTCACCAGCGCCATTTTTATCTTCACAGAAGGCTGCAGAGACGCTGGCCCTGATCCTCCACACTGCTGTGCAAGTAACAGGGTGCAAAACGGGGTGTGGGGGGGGGGGCACTAGTGATTGGTGAATTCTTATATATGATAAAAGAGCTAGCAGGTCTGGGCAGTCTTGTTACCGACTTCAGAACCGGGATAGGCGCTGGGTGTGAGCTGGAAAAAAGATACGTGGAATACCGCTCGACCAGCGCCGCACTCCTCGTCAGTAGAGCCTTATTTTCACCCAGCTCTCAGATCCATATCATCCTTCAGACGTATTATACAGGAAGAGATTATCAGTATGGGTCACAGGAATTTTACCGGAAAGAGAGATAATGGGCAACCATAGTGTGATACTGTTTAAAAATTTAATACATCACACATGACAACATGACAATTAAAAACAATTTGAAAACACAAAAACCACACAATTGTGGTGCAGACATTCACTGGTAGGGCTGACACCCTGGGCAACAACAGTAGAAATGGCTGATTACCAGCTAGAGGTGAGAACTGGCTCACGTTAGTTCTAAAAGCATGAGTAACACAGAGTATATCACCAGGCTGCAGCAAGGGATTCTCCAGT
Organism: Pseudophryne corroboree; assembly: GCF_028390025.1. Classification (NCBI taxonomy): domain Eukaryota; kingdom Metazoa; phylum Chordata; class Amphibia; order Anura; family Myobatrachidae; genus Pseudophryne; species Pseudophryne corroboree. The sequence continues at coordinate 157,128,569 of NC_086452.1, read as the reverse complement.
CCCAGAACTCCTTCATACACCGGCTCAGTCCACACTCGTCGTTCACACTCAGGAGGTCAGTCCAAAGAGCACCTACGCGTTACGACCCTCCTCGGGTCTTTCTCAAGGTCAGCTCAGGTGTGGATGTCTTACAGGTGCTGTCCGTCTACTTAAATCCCTACTATTACACTCCTATTGGTCCCAGCGCAGCTGATCCTTATACATAGTTTATCTACAAGTCCATGGTCATGTGCGCTAGGACCACCCTTCACTACTGCATAAGTTTCCTAGCAACCCCAATCACGATACACATCTTAAACACAGCGGTCTCCCGCCTCTGCTGCACTTGCGGTCACGTGATGTCGCGTCACGCGACGTCACTCACTCCTCCCCTCTGGATGTTCCGATCACGTGATCATCCGTGCTGTCAGCGGCCATACCGTGACACATAAGGCAACGTCACGTACTCCTCCTCTCGGGGTCTCCGCTCACGTGATCCACCTAGATGCGTCACTGTAGTTGTTTTCAGTGTTTACACAGACAGGACGGATTTCCCATACTGATGATCGCACATAGACCATCGTCCTCGTGACCTCTGTTTCCCCGAATCATATGACAGAACGCTCTTTACATGTCTGCTACACTTCCCATAGGGGTGATGATACATCAGTATTTCAAATGGAAAATTGCATCGTGGATGGGTGCTTTATAATTCTTCTTACTTTTCAATTGGATAGATCATAATTCTCCCAATGCCCCTAATAAACCAAGAGTAAATGAAACTCATTAGAATAAATGCCCAAACCACATACATATCCATTTCACAGAAGCAATAATTCTACAGGAACCATTTCACCTTAAAGTCCAAATTGAGGCCCCTTGGTTGAAGGGTCCCCAATTCGTAGATGGCCCTCATCTCTGCCTTTGCTAGTTGGTTCATCAGGTCCCACCTTCTCCAGTGACCCCTTACCCATTGGATGCCCACGAACCGTCTAATGGCGGCTGTAGAGCACCCACGTTGTCTTTTAAAGTGGTCTGAGAGAGCATGTGTTTCAAGACCTTTCTTTATATTCCTTAGTTGCTCTCCCAAACGCACCTTAAGGGCTCTCGAGGTCCTTCCAATGTAAAACAGACCACAGTCACACTCTACCACATATATAACATTCTTTGTGTTACATGTTATAAAGTCTTTGATAACAGACTTTTTCCCATTTATTGTGACCTCCTCTGTCTTACTTTGGTTCTTCATTTTAATGCCCCTACATGCTATACAATTCATGCACCTATGAAACCCTTTAGATCTTATCCCAACTGGCATGGTTGGAGGTAGTGCACTTTTTACTAAGCTATTTCCTAAATTAGGGGCCTTCCTGTATATACACTTTGGTCTAACTGGAAGGCACTGTCCCAAAATGGGGTCTTTTTGTAAGACTCCCCAATATTTGGTAAAAATTTTCTCAATTGATCTGTACTGGCCACAAAAAGTGGTCACAAAAGCCCAGTCAAAATTCTCCTTTTTCCCACCCTGGTCCACCCCTCTCTTTCTCTCCAGAAGTTGCTTCCCATCAATCCTGTCTGCATCTGCCACTGCTCTCTTAACTGCAGTTTCTTTATAGCCACATGAAATAAATTGGGACTGCATCTTCCTTGCCTGTTCTTGATAGATATCTTTCTTTGTACAGTTCCTTTTCACCCTCTTTAATTGCCCCGCTGGGATAGTTTGGAGCCAATTAGGATGACGGCAGCTTGTGGCTTCAATGTAACTCAAGGAATCAGTGGGCTTAGTATAAGTTTTGGTCTGTATGGCACCTTCTTCTATATATATATGGTGATGTCCAGGAAATTAATGGATTCTCTACTGCTAGTGAAGCTAAATTCAATATTCAGGGAATTATTATTCAAATACATGAAAAAATAAGATTTTAAACCTACCGTTAAATCTTTTTCTCCTAGTCCGTAGAGGATGCTGGGGACTCCGTAAGGACCATGGGGATAGACGGCTCCGCAGGAGACATGGGCACTGTAAAGCTTTACAATGGGTGTGCACTGGCTCCTCCCTCTTTGCCCCTCCTCCAGACCTCAGTTATGACTGTGCCCAGAGGAGACTGACAGTACGAGGAAAAGGATTTTGTTATCTAAGGGCGAGATACACACCAGCCCACACCATACACACCGTACAGCATGGTATACAATAACCAGTTAACAGTATGAACAAAACAGCATCAGCCAGAGGCCGGTCTAAACTGTACTTAACCCTTAAGTATGCAATAACTATATACAAGTCTTGCAGAATGTTTCCGCACTGGGACGGGCGCCCAGTATCCTCTACGGACTAGGAGAAAAAGATTTACCGGTAGGTTTAAAATCTTATTTTCTCTTACGTCCTAGAGGATGCTGGGGACTCCATAAGGACCACGGGGATTATACCAAAGCTCCAAAACGGGCGGGAGAGTGCGGATGACTCTGCAGCACCGATTGAGCAAACATGAGGTCCTCATCAGCCAGGGTATCAAACTTGTAGAATTTTGCAAAAGTGTTTGACCCCGACCAAGTAGCTGCTCGGCAAAACTGTAATGCCGAGACGCCTCGGGCAGCCGCCCAAGAAGAGCCCACCTTCCTAATGGAATGGGCCTTTACCGAATTTGGTACCGGCAATCCAGCCGTAGAATGAGCCTGCTGAATCGTGTTATAGATCCAGCGAGCAATAGTCTGCTTAGAAGCAGGAGTGCCAACCTTGTTGGCTGCATACAGGACAAACAGTGCCTCTGTTTTCCTAACCGTAGCAGTTCAGGCTCAATAAATCTTTAAGGCCCTTACTACATCAAGGGACTTGGAATTCTCCAAGGCCCCGTAGCCACAGGCTCACAATATGTTGGTTTATATGAAATTACGAAACCACTTTAGGCAGACATTGAGGACGAGTCCTCAACTCTGCCCTATCCGCATGGAAAACCAGATAGGGGCTCTTGAAAGACAAGGCCGCCAATTCGGACACCTGCCTCACAGATGTCAAGGCCAATAACATGACCACTTTCCAATTGAGAAAACATCAATTCAACTGTTTGAAGCGGTTCAAATCAGTGTGACTCAAGGAAACTTAACATCACGTTAAGGTACCATGGTGCCACTGGGGGCACCAAAAGAGGTTGGATGTGCAACACTCCTTTTACAAAAAACTGGACTTCTGTGAGAGAAGCCAATACCTTCTGAAAGAATATGGAAAAGGCAGAAAGCTGCACCTTAACATAGCCTAACTTTAGGCCCATATCCACTCCTGTCTGTGGAAAATGGATAAAACATCCTAGTTGGACATCCTCAGTAGGAGCATTCTTGGCTTCACACTGTCACAACTGAGGGCCTGAGCTGACGGGAGGCAGCCTCAGTTGTAGGGGCTGAGATGTACCGGAACCTGGGAGGTTGTATCAGACCCCTGGACATGTAAGTAACATGAAGAATAACCGCCCGAAGGCGTGACCACGACAACTTGAATAAAAGTCAATGATGTTTATTTATGACAAACTCCATGCATCACAGTAGCAGTAAAAGAAACATAAAATCAGCAGAGAAATAATACAGTTCCTGGGTACTACAGGGTGGCAGGGGCCACAGAGCTCTGGTAGTATGAGACAGTTCTTATTATCTGCGAGTTGGAAAGTCCTTACCAGGCCCGACTGTAGCAATGAAGAAAGCCCAGGATCGTACCAGCTGGTGTTCCAGGGAAAGCTGGACTGCTGTAAATAAAATAGCTGCTGTGGGTTCTGGTTGGAACCAGACAGATGTTGGCACGGAGTGGATACTGGCTGGAACCAGTTAAATAATAAATGAAGCTTGAGAGCGATGCAATATGAATGAAATGTAGAGCTTGAGAGCGGAGAAATAATAATACCGGTGGAGAGTGGTAAACTGTAGAAAGGACACCGGCCCTTTAAGAGAAGCTGTACTCTGCTGGAAGCTGGGCTGGAAGCAGGTAATGTTGTGGCTGGAAACAGATGAATCCAAAATGGATCAGAGAGTCAGGCTACACCGCAGGTGGAATGCTGGTGCGGGTCTCTATGGTGGAAGTCTTGAGACAGGAGCTGGAACCTGGAAGACAATCACAGGAGAGAGACAAACAGGAACTAGGTTTGACAACCAAAGCACTGACGCCTTCCTTGCTCAGGCACAGTGTATTTATACCTGCAGCAAGGAAGGGATTGGCTAGGCAATTATGCAGATTAACAATACTGACAACAGATTGGAGGAAATGATCAGCTGACAGAATCCAAGATGGCTGCGCCCATGCAGACACTTGGAGGGAAGTTTGGTTTGTAATCCATGTGGTAATGAAAACAGTAATGGCGGCGCCGGTCACTGGAGACGGGAGACGCCAGGCAGACAAGTGCACATCCAACCACGCGGACACAGCGGAGGCCGCGGCTGACGTAATCCACTCTGACACTCTGCATGCAGAAGCTCAGGGACGGCGGCGGAGGCCGCGGAAGACGCCATGCCAGATGTATTATGGCGTTACTGTGACAGCGTCTCAGAGAGACAGGAGAGGATGCAGGAATGTGAACATTAGGATAACAGATGGGATCCGGTGCTGGAGCGCTGAGCCAGCCTTAGGAGGCATCTGATGGGTAAGAAATGGCGTCCAGATACCCGGATCGTGACACACACCAAGACACGTATTTTCTCCAGAAACGGTGATAGAGTTTCGCCGTAACATCTTTTCTAGCTTTAATAAGAGTAGGAATGACCTCCTCTGGAATTTCCTTTAGCTAGGATTTGGTGTTCAACCGCCATGCCGTCCAACGTAACCACGGTAAGTCTTGGAACACGCACGGCCCCTGTAGTAGCAGGTCCACCCTGAGAGGAAGGCCCCTGAAGATCTGCATATCAGGCCAATCTTGAACAATGAGTATCGTCTTCACTCTTGTTCGTCTTATGATTCTCAATATTTTTGAGATGAGAGGAAGTGGAGGGAACACATAGACCGACTGAAAACACCCACGGTGTTACCAGGGCGGCCCCCGCCGCTGCCTGAGGGTCCCTCGACCTGGAACAATACATTCGAATCTTCCTGTGAGGCGTGATGCCATCATGTCTATTTGAGGAAGTCCCCAACGACTTGTCACCTCTGTAAAGACTTCCTGATGAAGTTTCCACTCTCCTGATGGAGATCGTGTCTGCTGAGGAAGTCTGCTTCCCAGTTGTCTGTAATGAAGACCGCTGACAGTTTGCTTCCATGATTTTCCGCCCAGCGAAGAATCCTGTTGGCTTCTGCCATTTCTGCTCTGCTTTTTGTCCCGCCCTGGCGGTTCACATGCGTCACGGCCGTGACGTTGTCTGATTGGATCAGAACAGGTAGGTTGCGAATAAAATTCTCCGCTTCTTTGAGGCCGTTGTAAATGGCCCTTAATTCCAGCACATTGATGTGTAGGCAAGCCTCTTGGCTTGACCGTATTCTCTAAAATTGTTTTCCTGTGTGACTGCTCCCCATCCTCGGAGGCTCGCGTCCGTGGTCACAAGAACCCAATCCTGAACGTCGAACCTGCGACCCTCTAGAAGGTGAGTACTCTGGGGTCACCACAGGAGAGAGAGAGAGAGAGAGAGAGAGAGCCTGGCCCGGGGAGACAGGGCAATCTTCCAATGCATGTGTAGGTGGGACCCTGACCACTTGTCCAGAAGGTCCCACTGAAAAGTCCTTGTGGAATGGCCTCGTAGGCCACCACCATCTTTCCTAATACATGAGTGCCTTGATGAACCGACACTCTTTTTGACTTTAACAGGTCTCTGACCATGTTCTATAGTACTTGGGCTTTTTCCTCTGGGAGAAAGACCTTTTGTTTTCTGTGTCCAGAATCATGCTCAAAACGACAGTCGAGTTGTTGGAACCAACTGCGCCGTATTGTAGATTTAGGATCCAGCAGTAGTGTTGTAGCATTCTCAGGGAGAGAGATACGCTTTGTAGCAATTATTTCCCTTGAACTCGCCTTTATCAGGAGATCTTCCAAGTACGGGATAATTGTGACGCCTTGCTCGCGCAGGCATACCATCATTTCCACCATTACCTCGTCGGGGCCGTGGAACGCCCAAACGGCAATGCCTGAAACTGGTAAGAACAATCCTGTACACCGAATCTCAGGCCCGCCTGATGAGGAGGATATATGGGGACATGAAGGTATGCATCCTTTATGTCTAGTGACACCATAAAAACTCCCCCTTCCAGGATGGAGATCACTGTCCGTAGAGATTCCATCCTGAATTTGAACCTTTTTATTTATTTTATATATATATATATATATATATATATATATATATATACACACACACACACACACACACACACAAGTCCCAGTGTCCGGCTCTCTCCTAATGCAGATATACTGCGCCGGGTGCCCGCATGTACAATCCAATCCACAGCTATACACATATGCAGCACTCCTGGCGTCTTGAATAACCACTCTTACGGCACAGAGAAAGTACAACGTTTCAGTGCCCTTTATTGTGGCACTTTCATCAGGTATCAACAAGTAACAAAAATCACACTTACCTATATACCCCTCCATACACCCGTGACTACCTTCAGCTCCATTGGCGGGACGAGTTCCCGGCCGGGCAGCGCATGCGGCGTGACGTCATCAATTGATGTGTCATCATCGTGCTCCCCATCACCATAGCTACAGAAACAACAAATACAGAGAGCGTAACATGGCATATAGAGACATTAATCATATCTAAGAAATTCTTGGTTAATGTCATCTCCAATAGACCTATTGCATATGTGTATATATATATATATATATATATAAAAACACATACATACATATACATACATATATATATATATATATACATATATATATATATATATATATATATATATATACATACATATACATACATATATATATATATATATCCACCAGATCCGGCACTCTTATTGTCCCAGTATAGAAACTTGCCAGGTGCCCTCCGTGACGGCCGTATAGCAACGCCCCACAATATCCACACACCACTCGGCGGCACTCCGGACAGATAAAATGAAGACTACAAAGTCATCTTGGATTAAGTCCACCAGATCCGGCACTCTTATTGTCCCAGTATAGAAACTTGCCAGGTGCCCTCCGTGACGGCCGTATAGCAACGGCCCACAATATCCACACACCACTCGGCGGCACTCCGGACAGATAAAATGAAGACTACAAAGTAGACTTTGTAGTCTTCATTTTATCTGTCCGGAGTGCCGCCGAGTGGTGTGTGGATATATATATATATATATATATATAGAGAGAGTTGCAAGGTGACAGCACTCTCTGTCTAAGGTCAAGAGGTTGGTGCAGGGTCCTAATAATTGATATACACACTCACTTTTCCCATGGCAGAAAAAAGAATTAGACCAGCACTCACGTTTAAGTTGAAGAAAAAAAGGGGTTTTTTATTCCTGATAAGACATCAAGGATTCATCAAAGATACACCCCACTGTTTACAGTATGCCCAACAGCCGTTTCAACACTTGGTGGTCTTCATCAGGGGCAAATGTTACTCTGTCAGGAGCTGTCTTAAATAGCGGAGAGGGCGCCAGAATGTCCGAACGGGACGGCCGGAAGCAGCGCGTCATTGCTGCTATCTGATTGGCTCCTGCCCGCACGTGTGATGTGTAACTAACGTACACAAACCCGGCTCTCTCCTTGGTAACCTGCTCCTGCAGCGTAACGGCAATGTAGCGTGGGACGATCTGTATTAAAAGTACAGCGGCATGCAACAAGAATTGCCGCTGTCAGTGCACCCGGACACAGGCACACTTGTAGAGAGTTTAACCCCACAGTGCGCCGGCGGCACAGAGTTACTGACAGCACAATAGTGAAATGTAATAACACAAAATATAGAATGTGCACATATAAGGAAAGCGGACCAAACAGTATCAGCCTGCGTGGCAATGGTAGTAAACAACTCAGAGTCACATAAAGTTTAGCATATCACCACATTAACATAATATGGAAATCGCATTAATAGCATGTCATACAAGGGTTGAAAATGTAATTTCTACATTTCACAGCATATCCTGCACAGCAATGATAATGAGCAGTTCCGTGCAGTGTTAATTAAAGCATACCACAGCTTAAGCATAAGTGAGATGTTGCACAACAGTAATAGATGTAATTTTACACTCCACCATAACGGAGTGAATAAATCATGGCTTAGACAATCAGATATAGAGTACCATATAGAAACCAAATAGTGTCAGGCATGCAGCGGAAATGTAGATTAATCTGTAAAGGACAATCATGTCTCAGGGTACCATACCCAGTATTCCCATACCCTCTCTAAGTATGGTACTGACTGGGCCCAACGCTGCATAATTGCCAAGATCGGGCAGGATTGGATGGTTACCAGCGTGGTAAGATGGTATCCGATAGTCGTGTCCATAACTGACCATGTAGAGTGGCGTGAGGGTCTTCACGTCTTATAGCCTGAGTGAAAAATATAAACACCAATAATCTTGGTACAACACCTACAACACTCGGGTGTCTTTCTTGTGTGATAATGTAGATAAAGCCATGAGGAGAACCGTCCACCAATAATTAAGATACAACACCTAGTATTCCCACCTTGTCTCCAGATGTGGTACTTGCTAGGCCCATCACTGCTTAATTGCCAAGATCAGACGGGATCGGATGGGGTCCAGTGTGGTATGGTCGTATCAATCAATGCGATGTGCAGTTGTGTGTCCATTAATGCAATGTGAGGAGCCAATTTGGCCCGGTGAGTGAGAGACCCAAGCAGAGAACATAAGCACATGTAAAGTGGTTAACATGACACACGGCGGTGTCTAAGAAAATAAAACCAAAACATTAGTCTCGGTATACAATTCTAACGAATCACAGGAAGCATCCTAAACGGAATTCCTCATTAAGCCCATTCGGGGCCAATGATTGCAATCTGTCAATCCATTGGTGTTCTCTTTGTAAAAGGATTTTATTACGATCACCACCCCTTTGTAGTGGTGGGATCTGATCCAAGATGCAACACTTGAGTTGATTGATAGAATGTTTAGCCTCCATAAAGTGCCTAGCAACAGGTAAGGTTGAGAAGTCAATTGAAGTTCCACCCTGTATGATGCTCTTTTTGATTGTGGAACGATGCTGACTAAGGCGTTCTTTCAGCATCCTGCTGGTCTTCCCAACATATAGCAAATTGCATGGACATTTCAGCACATAGACTACAAATTTACTGTTGCAGTCTAGTCTCTGTCTGATAGTGTAAGTCTTCTTGTCCTGAGGGTTAGTGAACCGATTGCCAAGTAGCAGGAATGAACAGTTTGGACAGCCCGTGCATTTGAAAACCCCTGTTTTAGTGGTTAGCCAATTAGAGGCTGTATTCTTCTTTCTTTTAGAGAAATCTGTTACAACCAGCATGTCCTTCAGATTGGGTCCTCGTTTGTATGCGAATCGAGGTGGTTGCGGAATGGCTTTTGATAATTCTGGATCCGTATCGATGAGGTGCCAATGTTCCTGTATCTTATTGCGAATAAATCGAGAAGCAGTCGTATACATGCTAACAAAGTTAAATCTGTCATTGTCTATGACAGTAAGGGCATCCTTTTTAGATAGGAGTTCATCCCGTTTTATTTGGCCAATTTTTTTGAGTGCCAAATCGATCTCCTCCTTAGAATATCCACGATCAAGGAAGCGTTGACTCATTGATTGTAGAGCTGATGGTATTGCTAGTGGGTCCGAAGTAATGCGTATCACCCTAAGCAGCTGCGAGAATGGTAGTCCTCTTTTGAGGGGTGCCGGGTGGAAACTTGTTGAAAGTAAGAGCGTGTTCCTATCTGAAGGTTTACAGTGGATCCGAGTGGTCAAAGTGTTGTTGGACAAAAGAACGGAAACGTCCAGAAAGTTTATTTCTGTTTTGCTGAACGTGAGGCTAAATCTAATGGTGCCAGGGAGTGAGTTAAGATGGTCAATAAAGGTCAATAGTGTTTTCTCACCCCCATGCCAAATGAAAAATAAGTCATCAATGTATCTGACATATGTTGACAAAAATTGACAAAAAAGGGGGTGACCCGTGATGTGTTCTTGTTCATAAATTGACATAAAAATATTAGCATAGGCTGGGGCCATATTAGACCCCATAGCGGTGCCTTGTTTTTGTAAAAAGAAGCAATTCTCAAATAGAAAATAGTTCTTATTCAAAATTAGGTCAATGAGTAACACCATATATTCTGATGGCGGTCCAAAGTAGCATTCACTTTCCGTTATTAATCTTCTGCATGATTCAATTCCCAACGCATGAGGAATATTCGTGTAAAGACTCGAGACATCCAATGTGACCAACAGTGCTTCATCTGGAACATGTTTGATGTTTTCCAGTTTCAATAAGAAATCGGTGGTATCTTCAATGTAGCTAGCTGCACTTTTGGCAAGTGGTTGTAGATAAAAGTCTACAAACTGTGAGAGTGGTTGGCATAGAGAACCCCGGGCCGAGATAATCGGCCGTCCCGGAGGCTGTGCTAAGGATTTGTGTATCTTGGGTAGTGTGTAAAGGATTGGAGTTTTGGGGTGAGGCGTAGTCAAAAAATCAGCAGTGGTCTGATTAATGTACCTGTTACTGACTCCCAAGTTGATTATTGAATCAATTTCCTTTTTATAAGTCCATGTGGGGTCAAAAGTAAGTTTTTGGTAACAGGTTAGGTTGGATAATTGTCCATAGGCCTCTTGTACATAGTAATCAAAATCAAGTAGGACTATGCCTCCCCCTTTGTCCGCGGACCTGATGACTAGTTGGTTGTCATTCTGTAAGGATTTAATGGCAGCTCTTTCACCCTTAGTTATATTGGAATAACTGGGTTTTTGTTCCTTGATATAGGGCATCGTATCCCTTTTGAGTACCCTTAAGAAGGTGTGGATAGAAGAATTGAGGGTCGGTGGATCAAACTGACTGGGTTTCTTCAAAGGACAGTATGGTGTTGTAGACGCCTCCGTTGTGGTATTGGTTGGACCAGGCGAATTGGAAAAGAAGTCTCTAAGGCGCAATTGTCTCCCCAATTTATATAGATCAACCTGCCATTGGAAACTGTCCTGTCCAACAGTGGGTACAAAGGTTAATCCCTTACTCAAAACAGAGAGTTCATCACTCGTCAGTACATGTTTGGATAAATTAAAGACCACTGATGTCTGTATTTTGTTCTCCATTATTGTTTTTTTGCTCTTCCTTTTTCTCCCACCTCTGCGGGTGGGTAAAGCGGGTTTTTTGGAGCCCTCCTGTTACGATCAGATCTTGAAAGATAAGTGGTCTCTTGTGCAGATGTAGATGGTGCATCAGAATCACTTGCTGACGTCTGTGATCTGCTATCAATGTCCGTAAAGGCTGTATTAGGTCTTCTTCCTCCACGTCTCTGTTGGGGTCGGTATTTGCGTGGCTCACTGCGCGATACCCAGGGATATACCCTGTTCTCCTTATAGTCCAATTTGACTTGTTTGTATTTATTCTTCTTAAATTTCAACAAGATCTTACGGAAATCAGAAGAGATATTTCTGAACTAGAGGCATCTGAATTATTTAGGACGATACAATCCCCTGACAGTGATCTTTTTTCCAAACTAAATAAGGACATTGACAAATTCCGTGGTGACTTGTTGAAATTTAAGAAGAATAAATACAAACAAGTCAAATTGGACTATAAGGAGAACAGGGTATATCCCTGGGTATCGCGCAGTGAGCCACGCAAATACCGACCCCAACAGAGACGTGGAGGAAGAAGTCCTAATACAGCCTTTACGGACATTGATAGCAGATCACAGACGTCAGCAAGTGATTCTGATGCACCATCTACATCTGCACAAGAGACCACTTATCTTTCAAGATCTGATCGTAACAGGAGGGCTCCAAAAAACCCGCTTTACCCACCCGCAGAGGTGGGAGAAAAAGGAAGAGCAAAAAAACAATAATGGAGAACAAAATACAGACATCAGTGGTCTTTAATTTATCCAAACATGTACTGACGAGTGATGAACTCTCTGTTTTGAGTAAGGGATTAACCTTTGTACCCACTGTTGGACAGGACAGTTTCCAATGGCAGGTTGATCTATATAAATTGGGGAGACAATTGCGCCTTAGAGACTTCTTTTCCAATTCGCCTGGTCCAACCAATACCACAACGGAGGCGTCTACAACACCATACTGTCCTTTGAAGAAACCCAGTCAGTTTGATCCACCGACCCTCAATTCTTCTATCCACACCTTCTTAAGGGTACTCAAAAGGGATACGATGCCCTATATCAAGGAACAAAAACCCAGTTATTCCAATATAACTAAGGGTGAAAGAGCTGCCATTAAATCCTTACAGAATGACAACCAACTAGTCATCAGGTCCGCGGACAAAGGGGGAGGCATAGTCCTACTTGATTTTGATTACTATGTACAAGAGGCCTATGGACAATTATCCAACCTAACCTGTTACCAAAAACTTACTTTTGACCCCACATGGACTTATAAAAAGGAAATTGATTCAATAATCAACTTGGGAGTCAGTAACAGGTACATTAATCAGACCACTGCTGATTTTTTGACTACGCCTCACCCCAAAACTCCAATCCTTTACACACTACCCAAGATACACAAATCCTTAGCACAGCCTCCGGGACGGCCGATTATCTCGGCCCGGGGTTCTCTATGCCAACCACTCTCACAGTTTGTAGACTTTTATCTACAACCACTTGCCAAAAGTGCAGCTAGCTACATTGAAGATACCACCGATTTCTTATTGAAACTGGAAAACATCAAACATGTTCCAGATGAAGCACTGTTGGTCACATTGGATGTCTCGAGTCTTTACACGAATATTCCTCATGCGTTGGGAATTGAATCATGCAGAAGATTAATAACGGAAAGTGAATGCTACTTTGGACCGCCATCAGAATATATGGTGTTACTCATTGACCTAATTTTGAATAAGAACTATTTTCTATTTGAGAATTGCTTCTTTTTACAAAAACAAGGCACCGCTATGGGGTCTAATATGGCCCCAGCCTATGCTAATATTTTTATGTCAATTTATGAACAAGAACACATCACGGGTCACCCCCTTTTTTGTCAATTTTTGTCAACATATGTCAGATACATTGATGACTTATTTTTCATTTGGCATGGGGGTGAGAAAACACTATTGACCTTTATTGACCATCTTAACTCACTCCCTGGCACCATTAGATTTAGCCTCACGTTCAGCAAAACAGAAATAAACTTTCTGGACGTTTCCGTTCTTTTGTCCAACAACACTTTGACCACTCGGATCCACTGTAAACCTTCAGATAGGAACACGCTCTTACTTTCAACAAGTTTCCACCCGGCACCCCTCAAAAGAGGACTACCATTCTCGCAGCTGCTTAGGGTGATACGCATTACTTCGGACCCACTAGCAATACCATCAGCTCTACAATCAATGAGTCAACGCTTCCTTGATCGTGGATATTCTAAGGAGGAGATCGATTTGGCACTCAAAAAAATTGGCCAAATAAAACGGGATGAACTCCTATCTAAAAAGGATGCCCTTACTGTCATAGACAATGACAGATTTAACTTTGTTAGCATGTATACGACTGCTTCTCGATTTATTCGCAATAAGATACAGGAACATTGGCACCTCATCGATACGGATCCAGAATTATCAAAAGCCATTCCGCAACCACCTCGATTCGCATACAAACGAGGACCCAATCTGAAGGACATGCTGGTTGTAACAGATTTCTCTAAAAGAAAGAAGAATACAGCCTCTAATTGGCTAACCACTAAAACAGGGGTTTTCAAATGCACGGGCTGTCCAAACTGTTCATTCCTGCTACTTGGCAATCGGTTCACTAACCCTCAGGACAAGAAGACTTACACTATCAGACAGAGACTAGACTGCAACAGTAAATTTGTAGTCTATGTGCTGAAATGTCCATGCAATTTGCTATATGTTGGGAAGACCAGCAGGATGCTGAAAGAACGCCTTAGTCAGCATCGTTCCACAATCAAAAAGAGCATCATACAGGGTGGAACTTCAATTGACTTCTCAACCTTACCTGTTGCTAGGCACTTTATGGAGGCTAAACATTCTATCAATCAACTCAAGTGTTGCATCTTGGATCAGATCCCACCACTACAAAGGGGTGGTGATCGTAATAAAATCCTTTTACAAAGAGAACACCAATGGATTGACAGATTGCAATCATTGGCCCCGAATGGGCTTAATGAGGAATTCCGTTTAGGATGCTTCCTGTGATTCGTTAGAATTGTATACCGAGACTAATGTTTTGGTTTTATTTTCTTAGACACCGCCGTGTGTCATGTTAACCACTTTACATGTGCTTATGTTCTCTGCTTGGGTCTCTCACTCACCGGGCCAAATTGGCTCCTCACATTGCATTAATGGACACACAACTGCACATCGCATTGATTGATACGACCATACCACACTGGACCCCATCCGATCCCGTCTGATCTTGGCAATTAAGCAGTGATGGGCCTAGCAAGTACCACATCTGGAGACAAGGTGGGAATACTAGGTGTTGTATCTTAATTATTGGTGGACGGTTCTCCTCATGGCTTTATCTACATTATCACACAAGAAAGACACCCGAGTGTTGTAGGTGTTGTACCAAGATTATTGGTGTTTATATTTTTCACTCAGGCTATAAGACGTGAAGACCCTCACGCCACTCTACATGGTCAGTTATGGACACGACTATCGGATACCATCTTACCACGCTGGTAACCATCCAATCCCGCCCGATCTTGGCAATTATGCAGCGTTGGGCCCAGTCAGTACCATACTTAGAGAGGGTATGGGAATACTGGGTATGGTACCCTGAGACATGATTGTCCTTTACAGATTAATCTACATTTCCGCTGCATGCCTGACACTATTTGGTTTCTATATGGTACTCTATATCTGATTGTCTAAGCCATGATTTATTCACTCCGTTATGGTGGAGTGTAAAATTACATCTATTACTGTTGTGCAACATCTCACTTATGCTTAAGCTGTGGTATGCTTTAATTAACACTGCACGGAACTGCTCATTATCATTGCTGTGCAGGATATGCTGTGAAATGTAGAAATTACATTTTCAACCCTTGTATGACATGCTATTAATGCGATTTCCATATTATGTTAATGTGGTGATATGCTAAACTTTATGTGACTCTGAGTTGTTTACTACCATTGCCACGCAGGCTGATACTGTTTGGTCCGCTTTCCTTATATGTGCACATTCTATATTTTGTGTTATTACATTTCACTATTGTGCTGTCAGTAACTCTGTGCCGCCGGCGCACTGTGGGGTTAAACTCTCTACAAGTGTGCCTGTGTCCGGGTGCACTGACAGCGGCAATTCTTGTTGCATGCCGCTGTACTTTTAATACAGATCGTCCCACGCTACATTGCCGTTACGCTGCAGGAGCAGGTTACCAAGGAGAGAGCCGGGTTTGTGTACGTTAGTTACACATCACACGTGCGGGCAGGAGCCAATCAGATAGCAGCAATGACGCGCTGCTTCCGGCCGTCCCGTTCGGACATTCTGGCGCCCTCTCCGCTATTTAAGACAGCTCCTGACAGAGTAACATTTGCCCCTGATGAAGACCACCAAGTGTTGAAACGGCTGTTGGGCATACTGTAAACAGTGGGGTGTATCTTTGATGAATCCTTGATGTCTTATCAGGAATAAAAAACCCCTTTTTTTCTTCAACTTAAACGTGAGTGCTGGTCTAATTCTTTTTTCTGCCATGGGAAAAGTGAGTGTGTATATATATATATATATATATATATATATATATATATATATTCAGGGATTTTTAGATTCAGAATGGGCCTGACCGAGCCATCCGGTTTCGGGACCACAAAAAGGCTTGAATAAAACCCCTTCTCCTGTTGTAGCAGGGGAACCTTGATAATCACTTACTGATGATACAGTTTCTGTATGGCAGCTGCCACTGTTTTCCTCTCTGGGGAGGAAATTGGCAAGACCGATTTGAAAAATCGGTGAGGAGGCACATCTTCGAATTCTAGTTTGCATCCCTGGGATACAGTATCTACTGCCCCAGGATCCAAGTCCGACTGAACCCAGACTCGGCTGTGCCCCCACCGGCGTGGACTCCCTCAGCGGAGCCCCAGCGTCATGCAGTGGATTTTCCAGAGGACGGGGAGGGCTTTTGTTCCCGGGAACTAGCCGTAGCAGGCGCTGTATTCCCTCTACCTCCACCTCTGGCGAGGAAGAAAGAGCCCCGACCCTTTCTGGACTTATGCGACCGAAAGGACTGCCTCTGATATTGAGGTGTTTTCCTTTGCTATGGGCCTCCAAATGTCTTTTTGAATCAGCATCACCTGACCATTGGCGGGTCCACAGGGACCGTCCAGCAGAAATTGCCATGGCATTGGCTCTTGCACCCAACAGCCCAATATCTTTCACAGCTTCTCTCATATATAATGCTGCGTCTTTAATGTGACCCAAGGTCAACAAAATAGTATCTTTATCTAGGGTGTCAATGTCAGATGACAAGGTATCTGCCCACGCTGCAGCTGCGCTACCCACCCATGCCGACGCTACTGCCGGCCTTAGTAGGGCACCCTTATGTGTATAAATCGATTTTAAGGAAGTTTCCTGTCTGCGATCAGCAGGATCCTTGAGGGTTGCCGTATCCGGGGATGGTAGCGCCACCTTTTTTGACAAGCGCGTTTAAGCCTTGTTCACCGTGGGTGGGGAATCCCACCGTAACCTGTCCTGGGAGTGGAAAGGTTACGCCATAATAATTCTCTTGGGGATCTGCAGTTTCTTATCTGGAGTTTCCCAAGCTTTTTCAAACTGGGAGTTCAGCTCGTGAGATGGGGGAAAATTTACCTCAGGTTTCATTTCCTTAAATATGCAGACCCATATGTCAGGGACAGAGGGGTCCTTAGTGATATGCAAAACATCTTTTATTGCAATAAACATATATTTAATACTCTTGGCCACCCTTGGGTGCAACTTAGCATCATCATCGTCGACACTGGAGTCGGAATCCGTGTCGGTATCAGTGTCTACTACCTGTGAAAGGGGACGTTTCCGAGACCCCGAAGGGCCCTGTGACACAGTCAAAGCTATGGATTAACTGCTTTTTTCTTTGGACTCAGCTTTGTCCATTGTGTTTAAAACATTCTATCAGGTGTCGGCGGCGCCGACAGAGACACCACAATCATCAGCTCTGCCTCCTCCTTAGATGAGCTTTCCACCTCAGACATGTCGACACACACGTACTGACACCCCCACACACACTGGGATACCTAATATTATGGGGACTGACCCACAATAAGGCCCTTAGGAGAGACAGAGAGAGAGTATGCCAGCACACACCCAGCGCCGCTGTACACTGAGACAAAAATCCCAGTCTGTTTATATATATATATATATATATATATATATATATATAGGGAGATGTACTAAGCCTGAAAAGTGATAAATATCACTGTGATAAAGCACCAGCCAATCGGCTCCTAACTGCCATGTCACAGGCTGTGTTTGAAAAATTACAGTTAGGAGCCGATTGGCTGGTGCTTTATCACAGTGATATTTATCACTTTTCAAGCTTAGTACATCTGGCCCATATATGTGTAAAATCACTCTTTCACAAATTTTGCGCCAAATAACGTGCCCCCCCCTCATTTTGACCCTCTGTATTAGGTGACAGCAGGAGAGAGTCCGGGGCCGCTTCTCTGCAGCATGCTGAGGAGAAAATGGTGCTGGTTAGTGCTGGAGGATCAAGCTCCGCCCCCGACGGCGGGCTTCGGTCCCGCTCTAAATCTTTATACTGGCGGGGGATTTGGAATATATAGCCTCTACAGTATATATATATATGTACTTTGCCAGTGTTATCTGAGGTATATTTGCTGCCCAGGGTGCCCCCCCTGCGCCCTGCACCCATACTGTGGTGCCTGTGTGTGAGAGTTGGGAGCAATGGCGCACAGAGTTACCACTGCGCGTTACCTCATGAAGATCTGAAGTCTTCTGCCGCCTTTGAAGTCTTCTTTCTTCTTATACTTACCCGGCTTCTTTCTTCCGGCTCTGTGAGGAGGACGGCAGCGCGGCTCCGGGACGAACGGCGAGGGTGAGACCTGCGTTCCGACTCCCTCTGGAGCAAATAACGTGCCCCCCCCCCTCATTTTGACCCTCTGTATTAGGTGACAGCAGGGGAGAGTCCGGAGCCGCTTCTCTTCAGCATGCTGAGGAGAAAATGGCGCTGGTTAGTGCTGGAGGATCAAGCTCCGCCCCCCGACGGCGGGCTTCGGTCCCGCTCTAAATCTTTATACTTGCGGGGGATTTGGAATATATAGCCTCTACAGTATATATATGTGCTTTGCCAGTGTTATCTGAGGTATATTTGCTGCCCAGGGCGCCCCCCCTGCGCCCTGCACCCTTACTGTGGTGCCTGTGTGTGTGAGCTGGGAGCAATGGCGCGCAGCGTTACCACTGCCCGTTACCTCATGAAGATCTGAAGTCTTCTGCCGCCTTTGAAGTCTTCTTTCTTCTTATACTCACCCGGCTTCTTTCTTCCGGCTCTGTGAGGAGGACGGCGGCGCGACTCCGGGACGAACGGCGAGGGCGAGACCTGCGTTCTGACTCCCTCTGGAGCTAATGGTGTCCAGTAGCCTAAGAAGCAGAGCCTATCACTGAAGTAGGTCTGCTTCTCTCCCCTCAGTCCCACGAAGCAGGGAGTCTGTTGCCAGCAGTGCTCCCTGAAAATAATAAACCTAACAAAAGCTTTTTTCAGAGAAACTCAGGAGAGCTCCCCTGCAGTGCATCCAGTCTCCACTGGGCACAGGAATCAACTGAGGTCTGGAGGAGGGGCATAGAGGGAGGAGCCAGTGCACACCCATTGTAAAGCTTTACAGTGCCCATGTCTCCTGCGGAGCCGTCTATCCCCATGGTCCTTACGGAGTCCCCAGCATCCTCTAGGACGTAAGAGAAAATCCTTTAAGGAATTGTCGTCTCCCTTCCACAGGAAGAGGACGTCATCTATGTATCGGGACCACGATACCAGGCTCGCCCCAAACTGATGATCATTCCAAACATGCTCTGACTCCCAACTGCCCGTGAACATGTTGGCATAGCTCGGGGCGAACCTAGTACTCATCGCGGTCCCGATCTTCTGCAGATACATTTTTTTTCTCTGAATGCAAAGTAATTATTCTGCAGTATAAATGTCACTACCTCCAGAATAAATTCTAGGAGACCTTTATCCAGATCACTTTTTTGTAGAAAACTTCTCACAGCTTTGATTCCTTCCTGGTGGTCTATAATGGTGTATAAAGACCGCACATCGGCCATCACCATGATGTCATCTTCCTGCCACGTGATACTACAGATGCTTTAAAGGTGTTGGAAAGTATCTCTTAAATGGGATTTGTTGTACAATACCAGGGGCTGGAGATAGTAATCAATGAGTTCTGATAATCCCGCCGTTATCGAGTCTATCCCTGATACTATAGGTCTCCCCGGTGGATTGTTAAGGTCTTTATGGACCTTGGGGAGCACATCTAGCGCCGGGATTACTGGCTCAGGATTAATAAGGAACTTCTGTTCTCTCACTCAAGACCTCTCGGGATGAGAATCTCTCCACTAAACCCCTTAGTTTCTCCATGATGTTAACCGTAGGATCTGATCTAAGTTTGTGATAGATGGTTCTATCACCAAGCTGACGTAATACTTCAGCCTCATATTTAACCTTGTCCATGACGACTACCCCCCGCCCTTATCGGCGGGTTTTATAATCAAATCTGGTAGCTCCATTAGATTTTTAAGCGCCTGTCTCTCTTTGTAGGTGAGATTGAACTTCCCTCTACTGGTGTCGATTTTTGTCAGATCATCATGTACTAATGTGAAAAAGGTTTCCAAAAAATTTCCCTTAATATGCGAGGGGTAGAATACAGATTTGGGTCTAAAGGGAGTCACTGGCCTTTGTTCTTCCACTACATTGGTCTCTGTCTCCTTACTTAGAAATAACTTTTTAATGGTTAACTTTCTGATGTATTTTTGTAAGTCAACGAAGGTGGAGAATTTATTAATAGTATTTGAGGGGGCATACTTAAGTCCTTTTTCTAGGACTGAGATTTCTTCTTTCGTGAGCAGATGGGAACTCAGGTTAAAGATTTTAACTTTCCCCTTTTCTGGTTCAGCATTGATGCCCCCCTCATTTTTATCCTTCCTTTTTTTTTGTTTTCTCTTTTCTTCTCTATATTTTTTTCTACGGGAGTGTTGTTTAAGTTTTTTCTTGATACCTCCTCCCCTTTTGCCCCTTTGCCTGAATGTATTCATCTGAATCGGTTCCTGTCTCTGTCCCATCCTAAAAAAGGAGTCTGTGGGATGTCCTCTTCATCCCTCAGCATTTGAAACCTGTTAGTCCCCCACATTTCCTGTCTGGGGGTTCCCCTTCCGATCTTAGGGTTACTCTCCCAATCTTTCCCTTTCCAATAGGGACGGGGTTCCTCCCTTGCATTTTTGTTTTTATATTCCCTTCTGGGCATAAATTCTCTCTCTTTCTTAGGATGTGGGATACCTTCATTACTAAGATCTCTAAACTGAGGTGATCTTTCCCTATATCGCCTAAATGGCAGTCTATATTTTTTGGTGGGGATAGACCTCTATTTTTGTTGTGGGGTCCAATTTTTTACCCGTGTTTGGGTCCTCATGTCCCTAATTACAGGTTTTGGGTCATATTTAGGATTACTTTGCTCTCCTTTTTGGAACCCCTCTTCCGAGCCCTATTTGCTTAACATTTCATCCCTCTTGAACTTCTTAACCTTTCGATCTACTATAATTCTTTCATTTTTGCTAATGCTACTTTCTATCTTTTTCTCCAAGTTCTTATATTCTTGTGTGTCCAAGAAGGGTATAGTTAAGTCCCTAAGCGCTCTAATTTCCCCTTCTAACTTGTTTAATTCCTCCTTCCTATCCCCAATTATAAGAGCCATGAGAGAATAGGAACATTCTTTCAAGTTGGATTCCCACCCCTTTTTAAAACTTTCACTCGCCATAGTGAAAGATGTGGTTTTTGTAATTACCAGACCCTTAGGGATCATCTGATGAGAGACATACCTCTCCAAGGTCACTGTCTCCCACCAGATCCTGTTTTCCTTTAATAACACATTTTCCAATCTCCTCATGACATTTTCTAAGTCCTCATCTGTCGTGGGAATAAATTCCCCATGGTCATTGAAGGCTCTTTCTAAAGTGGCCTTTCTATTATCTCGGTAATTAAACATGCTTGCTGCACCACAGACACTTCAACTAGAAAAGAAATAGACCAAAATAGCAAAAGTATTGTGAAGTATCAAACAGTATCACACTATGGTTGCCCATTATCTCTTTCCGGTAAAATTCCTGTGACCTATACTGAGAGTCTCTTCCTGTATAATACGTCTGAAGGATGATATGGATCTGAGAGCTGGGTGAAAATAAGGCTCTAATGACGTGGAGTGAGGCGCTGGTCGAGCGGTATTCCACGTATCTTTTTTCCAGCTCACACCCAGCGCCTATCCCGGTTCTGAAGTCTTTTTTCCATTGTATTTTGTATGAGAGGTGGGAAAAGCCTCTGGTGGCACACTGTATGACTAGCAGCCTTTATTGCACACTGTTTGATACTTCACAATACTTTTGCTAGCTGGGTGTAAGCTGGCTGAACTCTCTCTGTGTCTTTCTAACAGGCTCTGCCTCCTATAGCCCCAATGTGTTTGTGGCTGTCGGTACGTGTGTGTGTCGACATGTCTGAGGCTGAATGCTCTTCCCAGGAGGAGGCTGGCGTGGGGATAGACAGTTCGGTGAGAGTGAGTGTCGGCACCGCCGACGGATGATTGGGTCAATATGTTGAGTGTTTTAAATACAAATGTGACTAAGTTGGTTAAGCGATTTGATAAATCTGAGTCTAAGAACCAGACATGGAGGAAATCCATGGAGGATGCTTTGTCACAGGTCCAGACCCCTTTGGGGGTCGCAGAAACGTGCATTTGCCCAGATAGTAGATACAGATACCGACACGGACTCCGATTCCAGTGTCGACTATAGTGATGCCAGATTACATCCATGAGGACCCTGCTGTTCCTGATACGAGGGTCTGTATGTTTAAAAGGAAAGAAACCTGAGGTAATGTTTCCTCCCTCTCATGAACTGAACGCTCTTTTTGAAAAAGCTTGGGAAAATCCTGACAAAAAGATACATGTTCCCAAAAGAATTCCAATGGCATATCCGTTCCCCTCTGGGGACAGGGACAGCTGGGAGTCAATCCCCACGGTAGACAAAGCTTTATCGCGTCTATCCAAAAAGGTGGCGCTTCCGTCCCCTGACGCGGCAGCCCTGAAGGATCCTGCGGATCGTAAGCAGGAAAATACCCTGAAATCCATTTATGTCACTACAGGGTCGCTACTCAGGCCCGCTGTTGCTGCGGCATGGGTGAGTAGCGCTATTGAAAAGTGGGCGGATAACTTGTCCTCTGAGGTAGATACCCTGGACAGGGATAGTGTGCTCTTGACTTTGGGACTGCAGCGTATTTAAAAGAAGCGGTAAGGGATATTGGCCTTTTGGGATCAAGGGCCAATGCCATGGCAGTCTCAGCTAGGAGAGCATTGTGGATTCATCAATGGAATGCTGATGCTGACTCTAAGAAGGCAATGGAGTCTTCACCGTTTAACGGTAAGGTCTTATTTGGTGACGGCCTCACTGACCTGGTCTCTACGGCTACCGTGGGTAAGTCATCTTTTTTACCTTATGTTCCTGCACAGCAGAAGAAATCACCTCACTATCAGATGCAGTCCTTTCGGCCCTACAAATTCAGAAAACGACATGGGTCCTCCTTCCTTGCTGCGAGGGGGGAGAGGAAGGGGAAAAAGGTCACAGGCTGTGGCAAGTTCCCAGGAGCAGAAGTCCTCTCCGGCTTCTACCAAATCCACCGCATGACGCTGGGGCTCCTCTGCGGGAGTCCGCTCCAGTGGGGGCACGTCTCAAACTCCTCAGTCAGGTTCTGGGTACACTCGGACCTGGATCCTTGGATAGTAGACATAGTAACCCAAGGGTACAAGTTAGAGTTTCAAGACGTGCCCCATCACCGATTTTTCAAATCGGCCTTGCCAGCTTCTCTTCCAGAAAGGGAGATAGTAAGCGCTGCGATACTGAAGTTGTGTCAAAATCAAGTGATTGTCACGGTACCCCCGTCTCAACAGGGGGAAGGTTTTTATTCGAGCTTGTTCGTGGTCCCGAAGCCGGATGGCTCAGTCAGACCGATTCTAAACCTAAAATCCCTCAATTTCTTTCTAAAAAAATTCAAGTTCAAGATGGAGTCTCTACGAGCAGTGATCTCCAGTCTGGAGGAGGGGGATTTTATAGTGTCGGTCGACATAAAAGATGCCTACTTACATGTCCCCATATATCCTCCACATCAGGCTTACCTGAGGATTTGCTGTGTAGGATTGTCATTACCAATTTCAGATGTTGCCGTTAGGTGAAAATCCTCGGAGCCGTGGACAGACCAAAGTAATGGCGGAAATGATGGTTCTCCTGCAAAAGCAGGGAATCACAATTATCCCGTACTTGGACAATCTCCTCATAAAGGCGAGGTCCAATGAGAAATTGTTCAAGAATGTTGCTCTTTCACGGACGATTCTGCAACAACACGGTTGGCTCCTAAATCTGCCAAAATCACAGTTGGATCCAACGACACGGCTGTCGTTCCTGGGTATGATTCTGGATACAGAATTGCAGAGAGTTTTTCCTCCAGTGGAAAAAGCTTTGGAAATACAGAACATGGTAAAACAGATTCTGAAACCGGCAAGGGTGTCAGTTCTTCACTGCACTCGGCTGCTGGGAAAAATGGTGGTGGCCTACGAGGCCATTCCGTATGGCAGGTTCTATGCCAGGGTGTTTCAGTGGAACCTGCTGGACCAGTGGTCCGGGTCTCACCTGGACATGCACCGGAAAATAATTCTCTCTCCCAGGACAAGAATTTCCCTTATGTGGTGGCTGCACAGTTCTCACCTTCTGGAGGGATGCAGGTTCGGGATTCAGGATTGGATCCTGGTGACCACGGATGCAAGCCTCCGAGGCTGGGGAGCAGTCACATAGGGAATAAACTTTCAGGGAACGTTGTCAAGTCAGGAAGCTTGTCTACACAAACATTCTGGAATTAAGAGCCATCCACAACGGCATACTGCAAGCAGAACATCTTCTTCGAGGTCTGCCGGTCTTGATTCAGTCAGACAATGTGACAGCAGTGGCGTACATAAACTGCCAAGGCGGAACGAAGAGCAGAGCGGCGATGGCCGAGGCCACAAAGATTCTTCGCTGGGCGGAAAGACATGCCAGCGCTCTGGCAGCGGTCTTCATTCCAGGAGTGGACAACTGGGAAGCAGACTTCCTCAGCATGCACGATCTCCATCCAGGAGAGTGGGGTCTTCATCAAGAGGTCTTTGCAGAAGTGACAAGTCGTTGGGGAGTTCCTCAAGTGGACATGATGGCATCCCGCCTCAACAAGAAACGTCAGAATTATTGTTCCAGGTCAAGGGACCCCCTCAGGCGATAGCGGTGGACGCCCTAGTGACACCGTGGGTGTTTCAGTCGGTCTATGTGTTCCCTCCACTTCCACTCAGTCCAAAAGGTGATAAAAATATAAGAAGAACAAGGGTTCAGGCGATCCTCATTGTTCTAGATTGGCCAAAAAGGGCCTGGTATCCAGATCTTCAGGAGTTGTTCATAGAAGATCCCTAGCCTCTTCCTCTTCAGGAGGACCTGTAACAACAGGGGCCGTGCGTGTATCAGGACTTACCGCGGCTGCGTTTGACGGCGTGGCTGTTGAGCGCCAAATCCTAGCCCAAAAGGGTATTCCCAGTGAAGTCATTCCTACACTTCTTCGGGCTAGAAAAGAAGTAACGGCAAAGCATTACCACCGTATTTGGAGCAAATATGTGTCTTGGTGTGAATCCAAGAAGGCTCCTACGGAATAATTTCACCTGGGGCAGTTGCTCCATTTCCTACAAGCAGGTGTGGAAGCGGGCCTAAAGTGAGGCTCTATTAAAGAACAGATTTTGGCCTTGTCAATCTTTTTTCAAAAAGAATTGGCCTCCCTTCCAGAAGTTCAGACCTTCGTAAAAGGCGTGCTGCACATCCAACCTCCCTTTGTGCCCCCAGTGGCACCATGGGACCTTAATGTGGTGTTACAATTCTTGCAATCACGTTAGTTTTAACCTTTGCGCATGGTTGAGTTAAAATTCCTTACTTGGAAAGTGGTCATGTTGTTGGCCTTGGCGTCTGCAAGGCGAGTGTCTGAGTTGGCGACTTTGTCTCACAAAAGCCCCTGTTTGATTTTCCATGCTGATAGAGCGGAGTTGAGAACTCGTCAGCAATTTCTGCCAAAAGTGGTTTCTTCATTTCATGTTAACCAGCCAATTGTGGTGCCAGTGGCTACTGACGCCTTGGCGGAGTCAAAGTCTCTCGATGTGGTGAGAGCTTTGAAGATCTATGTTGCCAGAATGGCGCAGATTAGGAAAACAGAGGCTCTGTTTGTCCTGTGGGCTCCCAACAAGATTGGGGCTTCTGCTTCTAAGCAGACTATTGCGCGCTGGATTTGTAATACGATTCAGCAGGCTCATTATACGGCAGGATTGCCGTTACCAAAATCGGTGGGAGCCCATTCTACCAGAAAGGTCGGCTCATCCTGGGCGGCTGCCCGGGGAGTCTCGGCGTTACAACTTTGCCGAGCTGCTACTTGGTTGGGATCAAACACCTTTGCAAAGTTTTATAAGTTTGATAACCTAGCTGAGAAGGACCTCTTGTTTGGTCAATCGGTGCTGCAGAGTCATCCGCACTCTCCCGCCCGTTCTAGAGCTTTGGTATAAACCCCATGGTTCTTGAAGCATCCCCAGCATCCTCTAGTACGTATGAGAAAATAGGATTTTTATACCTACCGGTAAATCCTTTTCTCTTAGTCCGTAGAGGATGCTGGGCGCCCATCCCAGTGCGGGCTGTATCTGCAGTTTGCTTATAGTTACGCTCGTGTTGCGTTGTGTTTAGTCACTCTGTGACTGTTGTTGGTCATGCCGTTGCATGCGTTGTTGAATGCCATGTTGTACGGCGTGTTAGTGGTGTGAGCTGGTATGTATCTCACCTTAGTTAAAATTAAATAAATCCTTTTCCTCGAAATGTCCGTCTCCCTGGGCACAGTTCCTATAACTGGAGTCTGGAGGAGGGGCATAGAGGGAGGAGCCAGTTCACACCCATTCAAAGTCTTATAGTGTGCCCATGTCTCCTGCGGATCTCGTCTATACCCCATGGTTCTTGAAGCATCCCCAGCATCCTCTACGGACTAAGAGAAAAGGATTTACCGGTAGGTATTAAAATCCTATTTTTTATTATTACATTATCATTATTACACCAGTTATTATGATCAACTACATGTTGCTGATTAGTGACTCTCTGCTAATGCTTTATGCCAGTGGTTCCCAAACTGGGTACCAAACTCATACCTCCCAACTGTCCCAATATTCGCGGAACAGTCCCGTTTTTCTGGAACTGTCCTGCCCACCCGCAGGCCGCAGTGTTCCACGGTGGGGGGTGGGCAGTTGTGAGACTCCTGCGCTCACTGCTCTTATCAGAGCAGTGGAGAATAGACGCTGTGCGCATGTGCACAGCGTCTATTCAGTGGAGACAGAGGGAAAGGGGGCATGCCAGCAGCTCACAGAGCGCTGGGCATGCCCCTCAGTGATGAAAACGGTGCGTGGATCGCGAGCGCAGCACTCCTGCGAAACCACAACCACTTTCACATAGGCTAAGTCCCCTTTTCAAAATCGTCAGTGGCTTCGCCGCGCAAGTGTCACTCTTCCACTCTACAAATTGTTGGGAGGTATGCAACCTAGTGCACCCACTCGGGCATTTGCAAGGGTGCACTGGGTTAGTGGTCCAGGACCAATTCAATTTATTTGTGGTCAATGGGCCTAATTCTGAGTTGATCGCAGCAGCAATTTTGTTAGCAATTGGGCAAAACCATGTGCACTGCAGGAGGGGCAGATATAACATGTGCAGAGAGAGTTAAATTTGGGTGGGGTGTATTCAAACTGAAATCTACTGTAAATTGCAGTGTAAAAATAAAGCAGCCAGTATTTACCCTGCACAGAAACAAAATAATCCACCCAAATCTAACTCTGCAATGTTATATCTGCCCCCCCTGCAGTGCACATGGTTTTGCCCAATTGCTAACAAACTTGCTGCTGCGATCAACTCAGAATTACCCCCAATGTAATAGGCAAAACCAGTGATAGTGGCAATCAATATAACATTTGTGGACAAACAGAAGCAAATCCTGACACTCACCATATAACTTATCCTAAGGATAACATATAAACACAATTTAATTAATAGTTTTTTTCTGAATTTATCAATAAGAAACTCTTGTCTAGGGGAATCGTGAAAATAATTCTGATACTCTAGGGTGCCGTGATTCAAAAAGGTTTGGGAACCACTGCTTTATGCCATAAACATCTCTTAATTCAGCAGATGCATTTATCATAGTATCATAAGATATGTGCAGCTCAGCACACATATGTAATTGCATCCTTTTTGGATGTAAAATGTGTCCAACTCCATAATTGATACAGGTATCCCCTCTTCCATATTCACGCCTGTGCTGTGTACACTGCTGATTGTGGACGAGGAAGCTTTAGATCCGCCCAGCAGGCGATATGTCATCAATTTATGTGCCCTGGCTAGGGTCTGCATAGCCCGGCTGTGGCTGGCTGGTGAGGCCCCGGCACCTAGGGCTTGGATATCTCTGGTCAACGAAACTATTGCACACAAAAAATGTGTGTTCCTGGCTAGGAAGGTGGAAAGAAAATTGTTTACAATATGGGGTAGGTGGATGGACTCCAGATATTTTAAGGATAAATAAAGTTTAGATTTGTATTTATTTCCTTATTTTATTCTGGGATGTTTTGGAGGTGGGTAACC
Source organism: Pseudophryne corroboree (assembly GCF_028390025.1). Taxonomy (NCBI): domain Eukaryota; kingdom Metazoa; phylum Chordata; class Amphibia; order Anura; family Myobatrachidae; genus Pseudophryne; species Pseudophryne corroboree. Next base: position 157,100,608 of record NC_086452.1, on the reverse strand, counting down.
TCGCGGCCGGCCTTGCTATGTTGTATTTCGATGTACTGTATTTACTCTGCTATGCTTATGCCTATATTGGAAGTGGCTTGTTTGGGTTGTGTTACTCCCAGACGCCGACGCTTTGCGACTGTATGACCTATGAGATAATTTACCCGCTTAATGTACCATGGGCCTTATGAATGTAAAGCGGTCTATGTGTTTTTTTTGTGTGTAAGTTTGTAGTCTTAAGTTTGTATTTTGTGTAAGTTGTTAATGCAAAATCAAAAACTCAAATAAAAATTAATGAATTTAAAAATGTGTCTAACTCTACATAAGGCTGTCATCCTTTCTGTGAGCAGTAAAAAAAACTCACATATCACTAGCCTCTAGCTCAGTGTTCCCCACCCTCGGTCCAGAAGGCACATTAAGGGCTGAAACACACGCGCCGGGTTTCCACGGATGGCAAAAAGCCAGACAAACCTTGTCCGGCTTTTTGCCACCCGGCAGAGTCTTTCACACAGAACGGCTTTGAGCCGTGTCTAATGCTGTGCGCATGCGCAGCATTAGACACGGATTGAAAAAAAAAAAACCGTTGTGTGTGAAACCTCCACTACACACACACACACACACACACACACACACACACACACACACACACGGTCCACTGGCTCGGCAGCCGGACCATCCAGTGGATATTTCCGGCTGCAACACGGCAGCCGGGCCGGGGCCGTGCAGTGTGAAAGGACCCTACCCTTCACACTGTTAATTACAATACCGGCACGGCAAAAGCCGGCGCGTGTGTTTCAGCCCTGACAGTCCTGGTTTTAGTGAAATCCAGGCTTGAAAACAGGTGACTTAATTAGTTCCTCAGTTATTTTGATTTAACCATCTGTGCTGAAGCCTGGATATCACTAAAACCTGCACTGTTGGTGTGCCTTGAGGACCGCGGTTGGGAATGCCTGCTCTAGCTAGTACTATAGTAGGGATTTCAGTATACCTCCCAACTTTCCCAATTGTGGTGGTATAACCCTGATCTGCAAACCTTGAAAGGGCTGGTGTTTCTACTAGAAGTAGATTTTTTTTAGGTTGGACAGGGCAGGGTCTCTGTGGTGTTTGAGCCATACCTCCCAACATGACCCTCTCCAGGAGGGACACAATGCTCTGCTTCTAGACTTCCCTCTTAATTTATGATTGCCGGAACCTGTGTTGAACAGGTTAATGGATAAGAAAGGTGTTTCAGCACAGGTGATGCAATCATAAATTAAGAGGAAAGTCCAGGAGCAGAGCATTCTGTCCCTCCTGGAGAGGGTCATGTTGGGAGGTATGGTTTGAGCAGATGTGGTAGGGCAGTCATGTCAAACTCAAAACCCCAGTTGGGCCAAATAATCAAAGTCTAATTAATGCCCCCTACACACTCGGCGATCTGCTGCCGAGCTGCCCGACGACGGATACGACCAACCCGGAGGCGGGGGAAAGGTGACGGGGGGAGTGAAGTTTCACCTGGCTCCATAGCACTGCATGCTAATATGGACGAGATTGTCCATATTGGCCTGCATGCATAAGCGACACAGCACCAACGATGAACGTGCGCGGGGCCGCGCATCGTTCATCGTTGGTGCCTACACACTGAAAGATATGAATGAGTTCTCGTTCATTAATGAACGAGAACATTCATATCGTTCAGTCAGATCTTCAAGTGTGTAGGGCCCTTAAGATTGTGTGGGCTGCAAGAAAAATAAAAGAAGTCCTATATGCAATTTTGTATGGCATAAGAGGAGCGCTGCTAATATTGTGCATCTCCATATACCTCCAGCATCAATGAAGCCCACACTGTGCTCAGTGGGTTATACTCAGGAATTACATGTAGCCCTATGGGAGAGAGAGCGGTGCGGCAATAAGAGGAGCACTGCAAATGCTGTTCATCTCTTTATATCTGCCACAGTGTTCGCTGTGTCTGTATATTACCATGTGGCGATCCCTGATACCAAGAAACCTACTATGTATCATTCCATATCACAGAACAGAGACGTACTGGGGCAGAGAGCAGGCTATTACCCACTATTACCTCGCACCCATTACCCACTCTCCCCCTTCCTCACACACTATACAGTGCCCTGTTCAGCACCATGTGTTCCCAACACTTCTGCTCTGTTTTGGAGCACTCGCCGGGTCAGTGAAGAGGAGCACCTGGGAAAAGAGACAGGGCGGGGACACGTAGGACAGAGGAGGAGCCTATGCGGTCACATGACATGTAGGAGGTGGGATTAGAGTGAGAGTGAAACTGACGAGGAAGGTTCTGTTAAGCCGCCTTCCACATGTTTTCACACAATAATGTCGGGCCACAAAAATATGGTTTTTGGGCAGCATGCGGCCCACGTGTTTGACACATCAGGGATAGGGTTTATTTTGACCCAATTTTGTATGCCTAAATGTTGGGAGATATTATATTAGGCCTGTTTGGTATAGAAATCAGGTTTCCTGCACTTCTGACAAGCCGCAGAATTACAGCACTGTAGCAGGGAAGTAAAGGCTGTGTGTCTACACATAAAGCATGAAACTCTGTAACTTCCATGTCAGCCTGCTTGAAAATTTCCCCCACTGTCCAAAGTAGCAGCCAGAGCCTGATTGGAGCAGCACACAATGATGGACCTAAGAGAAGAGATTTACCAGGATGAGGGTGCTCTGCTGCAGTGTAACTAGAAATTTTGCTCCCCCAAGCCAAAAAAGTTTCTGGAGCAGTTCCACTCCCCCCCATTGCCATTACATGAAAATACCACCTTCTAGCCCAGTTTTGCAATCTGCATGCCCATGCATTGACCACCACAGGATAAAATAAATCCTGATTCATGTCCCTTACATTATTTGTCATTTTTCCTCCATATAGTAATGCCCCTTACACATTATGCCACACACCGCAATGCCCCTAACAATTATGCCACACACCGCAATGCCCATTACACAATGCACTACACACTGTAATGCCCCTGACACATTATGCCACAATCAGTAATGCCTGTGACACATTATGCCACGCAACACAATTTCCCTGACACATTATGCAACACACTACAATGCCCCGACACATACCACACACCGCAATGAGTGTGATACAGTATGCCACACAATGTAAATGCCTTGTACACATTATGCCACACACCACAATGCCCATGACACATTATGCCCCACAGTAAGGTTTCTAATTACTTTTAAATGACCTGCTAGTTGCCAGGGGTTTTCATACTCATGCTTGTTGCCAGGGTTGGAATGTTCTGGGTGTCATGATCGTTGCCAGGAGTTTCATGCTGTGGGTGTAATGTTTGTTACCAGGACTGTAATTGTTGTTGCCAGGGGTTTCATGCACTGGGGCTGCACAGGGGACAGGGGAGTCAGACATCTAGCATCTGTCTCCTCCAAGGCGAAGGCCATTTTAGGACGGACATTAGCAGATTTACATGTGGATGGCTATTCCGCATAGGAATCTGCTGCACTCCCACCAAGCCTGGCGTCTTTCAGCCTCCACAGTGGCTATGGGGGCTGTAATTACACCAGTGGTGCCATGAGTTCCATACCCTCCAACTGTACCTTTTTAGCAGGTACATTACCTTTTTTTTTCATGGTCTGTACCGACTTTTGAGTCTCCAAACGTCCATTGAAAGTATAGGAAAAGGGGCGTGGCCACATCACCTTTACCCGTGACCACGCCCCCTTTTCTAATTTGTACCGATTTCTATGTGTAAAATGTTGGAGGGTATGGAGTTCCAGAGCTGTCGTCACCCGTTCTGCACAGCAATGGATAGAGACTGACCACTAGCTGAATTCCAAACAATGGTGCTATCACATCGCCAATGATTAAAAAGAATAGGAGTAGTGCTACACGGGCGCTGTCTCTATGTTCATCCTTTGGAAGTTTGGAAGCAGAATACATTGACATGCAGTTTAACCATTGATCCACTGTGGGAGTTATGTATAAGCTGCAAAATAATTAGCACTGCCTAATAAATCCATAAGGTGGATTTAATATAATTATTCCATCAATGGAATATACAATTAAGATTCTATTGGGCAGGATACTAAGCCTTGAAGAGTACCATGTAACATGCTGTGTTTGAAAAATGAAAGTTAGGAGCTGATTGGCTGGTACTGTATCTCTCTCCACTTTATCATACCCCTATAGCTAATAACATCATCTCTCATGGGATCAGATAAGAAGTGTTACTATAGAGAGCATGTGCAGATGCTAATGTACACATTTCTGCATAACTTGAGGGGTAATTCCAAGTTGATCGCAGCAGCAATTTTGTTAGCAGTTGGGCAAAACCATGTGCACTGCAGGGGGGGGGGCAGATATAACATGTGCAGTGATGTGAGCCATCTTGTCCAAATAGGGCAGCGAACTGTAGGCGGAGTGACAGGAGCCTCTCACACACAGTGACCGTGCGGCGCGAGTGTGCACCCACTCTTCCGGGTCCAGCTCAGTTATGGGACATGGCAGCTCCCCTGACCAGGATTCCTGTGCCGGCCTCTTCTGGAGGGGTGTGAGGTCTGCATGGTACCTGCTGTGCAGTGTTCGGGTCTAGGTACTGGGGAGTGTAGCGCAGGCAAGTCTTTCCCCATGTTTTTTTTTTCCTCAAAATATTTTTATTCCAATTTCTCACAGTACAAAGAAGAAAATGCATAAACAGCAATTTGGTTCATTGAGTAGTGAAACAATAAGATATTATAGTGTAGATATATTGCCACCCTGCCAAAGGGCCGCAAGAAATAGAATAATCAAACTCATAGCTGAACAAGAAGAAACCAGAACCCATTTTCAAAATTTTCCTCAAATAAAACATTTAAACATTCTAATGGAAAAAATTGTGTGCGTAACAAGTAATAGCGGAGAATAACCTTTATGAGCAGAATGCAGAATGGCTGGAAGAAAACATATGTAAAACAGACTTCTTCCGCTGACGCCAATATATTATATCTAATTCTCCAGATATAGACAATAACTAAAACAAAATAAAAGAAAAAAAAAAGAAAATCGAAAATACTGAAAACATGTAAAGTAGTTAATGCCCGCTAGAGGTCACGGGCCGTCGATCCATCCATAGAGATATTCACAAATCTAAGAGATCAGTTTCCCAATCAGCCCGGTAATACAGGAGAATAAAGAGAGAAAGAAAAGAAAGAGCTAAGAGGAGATAGAAAGGTGTGGTATTCAAAGACCTAAGGGGTTAGGATGATCTATAGAGTGAAGTAAATACCATGAAGTAGATTGGAAGCAGTTGTGAAGTGCTTGTCTAGTGGTTATGGGAAGTGTCCGAATATAGTTATCCCAACACTGGAATAGAGTTGGAATGAGCTTTTCTTTGTGGATGGAAGCCTCCAGCCAATCCATGGTAAACAAAAAGAATAGTCTGGATGTTACCATTGAGAGAGTGGGAGTAGAATCATGAATCCACTGTTGTAAAATAGCTTTTCTGCTAGCCGCTGACAGTATCACAAGAAGCTTTTTGTTGGTCCTTGGGATGTCTGTCTGGTCTGCTAAATATCCAAACAGAGCCCAAGACATAGTGCATCGGAAAGACACGCCGAGCGTCGTAGTTCCATATTGGTGTACCTCATGCCAAAACTTTTTAACTAAACCACAATCCCAAAAACAATGCCAAAGATCCGCCCCATCAGTTAAACATTTGGTGCATCTCGCTTCTTCCGAGATACCCATTAAACATCGGCGATTAGGTGAGATATAGGCTCTATGGAGCATTTTATAGGCCATTTCTTGGTACGAGCTAGCTGGAATGAGTTTCAGAGTCAGCTGAAAATGATTTAAGAGGGAGTCAGGAGTGACCGATGGAATGTGGGAGGACCATTGGGACAGTTCTGGAAGATCCGTAGTAGGGTCAAGTTCTATGCGTATGCGTGCATAAATAGTCGAGATATAATAGAAGCCAGAGCGGAGAAGTATGAGAAGGGGATCTAGAAAATCATAGGGTGTCAAGTTAGGCAAAACAGTTTTGAGATAGTGGACTGCCTGGAAGTAGGAAAACTCATGTCGAGGGTGTAAGCCATATTTATCCCTTGCTTCTGCAAAGGACAATGGGAGGTGGGAAGTATTAAGCAAGTCGCGTAGATTACAGATACCAGAAGAATACCAGGCAGTGAAGGGTCTCAAGGCCCTCCCCTCCTGAAACTCCAGGTTGCCGACTAGGGGTAGCGAAAGCGAGTAGAAATATTGAAGCTTGAGAGGCTTCCTTGTCATTCTCCACGCCTGTATAATGGGAAATAGTAATAAATTATTAGTGATACTTAAGGGCAATTTGGAAGGTCTGGCATGCAGTATGTAACTGAGCGATAGAGGAGTGCAGAGTTGTGAGTCTAGAGTGGAGTCTGTATAGTAATTGTTATCTCCGAGCCAGTCCAAAGCAATGCGAAGGAGACAGGCAAGGTTATACTGTTTGATGTTGGGCAGGTTAACTCCACCTTTAAGTACTGTTTGGGACAATTTTTTCATACTAATCCGGGGTCGTTTTCCCGACCAGATGAAATTGGTAATTGAAGTATTCAGTGAAGAGAGGTCTGAGCTAGATAATAAAGGAGTCATCTGTAAGATATAAAGAAGTTTCAGGAAGCTAGCCATCTTGAACAGGTTGCAGCATCCTAGCAAGTTCAGAGGAAGGGTTTGCCAAAGATCTAGCTCAGTTTTAATCTTGTGCAAAACCGGGGTAATATTGTATCGATACAAATGACAGGGATTTGAGGGGAGCGCAGCACCAAGAAAAGTTATATAAGTAGTCGCCCATTTAAAAGGGAAAGGTGTCCCCCCACCCTGTTCTCGCCCGTCCAAACATGGCCAATGCCTCGACTTCCCATAGTTAATAGAAAATCCCGCGAAAGAAGAGAAGCGGTCAATTGTGGTGATCAACTGGGGGACCGAAAGGTGGGGGTCGGACAAGAAGAGGAGAAGGTCATCAGCGAATGCTACCACCCTCAATTCCCGAGCACCTACGGCAATGCCTTTGTATTCCCTATGTAACAGAATAGACCTGATAAGGGGTTCCAACGCCAAATTAAAGAGAAGGGGAGATAACGGGCATCCCTGTCTCGTGCCCCTTTCCAAAGTGAAGGGGGCGGATGCTACACTGTTAACTAAAACTTGTGCCACAGGGTTAGTGTAGATGGTCTGCACCAAGTTACGAAACAATGGGCCGAAGCGTTGGTGGATAAGCACTCTAGCCAGATGAGGCCAGGCGATCTTATCAAACGCCTTTTCTGCATCTAGATTTATAATAATATTACTTTTGGCCTGACAAAGATGGGTATGAGATATTGCAGCCAGGGCTGCTCTTATTCCCCGTGTGGATTGTCTACCCTTGACAAAACCCATCTGCGCAGGTGAAATTAGGCGGGGTAGGCAAGTCTGTAATTTTAGTTAGGATTTTAAAATCCTGGTTGAGGAGCGAGATAGGGCGGTAAGAGCCTACCAGGCTGGAATCCTTGCTAGGCTTTGCCAGCACAATGAGTCTTGCCTCATTAAAATGGAGGGGGGTCTCTCCTGTCTTAAGGATATGGTTATATAGCGTAGTTAGCACAGGGAGTACGTCAGCAGTTAGCATCTTATAGAATTCGGCACTAAATGTTATGAACCACAGGTAGTGGTTCATTCCTATTCTGTTTATAGTTGTCTTGCAGGCCAGGATTTCCCGTTGCTCTGGTTTGAAAAGACTCTTGTTTGCTGCCGGTGGCGAGTCTGTGTGATTGCAGCTTGTTCCCATGTGTTCAGCCTCACCTGTCTGTTGATTGCACCTCTCAGTTGTGCAGCAGGGCAGCTGCACGACATAATTAATTAAGACTCTCTGTTATATTCTGGCTCAGTGCAATTCACAGACGCTGGTGATATTTCCAGAGTTCCAGAGTTCTTGAGTTCTGAGCTAGTCCCTGCCAGTTCCTGAGCTCCTGTCTAGCAGTGTCTGTCTAGCTGCTTCGAGTGTCGGTTCCAGTGTCTGATCCCGTGTCTGATCCCGTGTCCTGCCATGAAGCGTTCCTGTCCAGAAGTCCTGTGGCTTTGTCTGTGCCTGGTCGAGTATCTGGCTTCTTGGTGTCCACCAGTCTGTCGTTTGGGATTCTGCCTGTCCTCCGGGTCTGAGAGTCTGTGTCGGCTACATTGGGGGTTCCTGTCTGTTTGCCAGTATTTGTACCGGTTCCGTGAGTAGCGGCTTTGCCGCGTCCGTCGGCCTAGGCCGCAGTATTCTTTGGTTATATTTTTTACTGGTGTTTTGCAGAGAGTTCTGCTTATGCTGTCACCGCCGGTACACAACAGTATTGTGTCGGCGTGTGGACAGCATTTCCTTTGTTGTTCTTTTACTTTGGCGGCGTGCCGCACATATATTTAGTTTTAGGGTTGTTAGTAGCCCCTAGCCTTCTGTTTGCTTTAGTTAGAGGTTCCCTTGTTATTATCCTGTCTCGGTTCACGCCTTGTCTCACTCTAAGACCTGGGGGCATCGGAGTTGGGCAGACCTAATCCGCCCTTCAAACGCGGCTGCCGTGGGCCCAAGAAACCATAGTCACTCAGGCGTGAACTGACCACACGGGTGAAACAATGGAGGTTGGGTGCTAGGGGCTATTTCCACACCACACCTTATTTCAGCGTCACGTTCTGGTGCTCTGGACTCACTACGCAACATCTCCCTTGTTCTGAGCACCAGGAACCTAACATTATCACCAGCCATACAACAAAAAAGAAATAAAGCTTTTTCTTTTTTGGCCCAGTCCAGTGTCTTGTCTAGAATCTAGTCCTGTCTAGAATTCAGTGTGCAGAATCCAGTCCTGTCAAGAATCCAGTCCTGTCTAGAACTCAGTGTGCAGAATCCAGTCCGGTGTTTAGAATCCACTCCTGTCTAGAATTCAGTGTGCAGAATCCAGTCCGGTGTTTAAAAATCCAGTCCAGTCTTGTCTTATCTAGTTTAAAAGTCCAGTCTTGTCTTGTCTAAGAATCTTGTCTAGAATCTTGTCTTAGAATCGTGTCTAGAATCGTGTCTAGTCTTGTCTTGTCTAGTTTGAAATCCTCCTATGCCTACTATGCAAGCCCTGCAAGCATCTCTCTCAGCCCTGAACTCTGCTTTCAGTGCTTTGAAACCTGAGCGGCTGGAAGTTTTGCAGCAATCCTTAAAGCAACTGCAAAACCTTCTGACCAAAATTTTGCTTATTTTGCCAGAAGTAGTTGAGAGTTCATTCTCTAAAGAGACTCTTGTTCACAGTATGGTGACAAGTGAATCCTCAGGTTTAATTAGAGAGAAAAAGTTTGAAAGTTTTCTGCGGCCCAGGCTCTCAGAAGAGGAACGTCTGCGTCGCAGAAACTTAGATTTATGCCTATATTGTGGGGGTTTAGGCCACTATCTGCAGACCTGTGAGTTGTGCAAGCCAAAGTGTGGTGACAAGTCCTGCCCTCTGGCCAAGTTGAGTCAGGATACAAGACCTACTCCTGTCTCTACTGTGGCAGAGGTACTTGTCACACAACCCACACTAAAAAGCACTCTGTCCTATAATTGGGGTCCTTGGGCTAGGGAGCCCCATTATAGATTCAGGAACCAAAGGAGAATGTTTCTCTCCTCTCTTGATTTTCCTGTTGAAGCAGAGTTGCAAACCCCTGGAGCGGTGCCCGATGCCCGGGGTCCTGGAGCGGTGCCCGATGCCCGGGGTCCTGGAGCGGTGCCCGATGCCCGGGGTCCTGGAGCGGTGCCCGATGCCTGGGGTCCTGGAGCGGTGCCCGATGCCCGGGGTCCTGGAGCGGTGCCCGATGCCCAGGGTCCTGGAGCGGTGCCCGATGCCAAGAGTCCTGGAGCGGTGCCCGATGCCAAGAGTCCTGGAGCGGTACCCGATGCCCAGAGTCCTGGAGCGGTGCCCAATGCCCAGAGTCCTGGAGCGGTACCCGATGCCCAGAGTCCTGGAGCGGTACCCGATGCCCAGAGTCCTGGAGCGGTACCCGATGCCCAGAGTCGAGAAGCAAAACCCCAGAAGGGATCTTTGAAGTAATATCCCCAAGTGGGGTCTCGAGAGACAAAGCACCAAAGAAGGGTCTAGAAGTCGCTTCCCAAGGAAAGGACTCAAGAGGCATAGCGTTAGTGGAGATTCTGAAGGTTATAGCTTCAGCAAAAGTCCCGGAAGTCATTGTCCCGGGAGAAGTTTCGATAATTATCGACTCGGAGAGGGAGGCTGACTGCCCGGTCCCAGAGAGGGAGGCTGACGGCCCGGTCCCAGTAAAAGAATCCGAGGTGCTGACCCCAGCGGGTTCCCGAAGGCCACTGCCCCAGCGGGGTTCCCGAAGGCCACTGCCCCAGCGGGGTTCCCGAAGGCCACTGCCCCTGGTGGGGTTCAGAAAGTCACTGCCCCGGGTGGGGTTCAGAAAGTCACTGCCCCGGGTGGGGTTCAGAAAGTCACTACCCCGGGTGGGGTTCAGAAAGTCACTACCCCAGGTGGGGTTCAGAAAGTCACTGCCCCAGGTGGGGTTCAGAAAGTCTCAGCCTCGAGTAAGGTCAATAGTGACCAGGTCCTAGCAAAGCACTATAGTCAGTCAGATGGGAAGGAAGCAGATCCTGACTCTGTTGATATCTCAACATCTATAATCTTTGATGGGGACTTAGTCCAATTTCTGGCGCTTTACAAACACTATTACACCATTTTGTTGTCTAGACCATTTCTGGGCATCACTTCAGAGAACCTTGTGCTCTATCTGATATATTCCTTTAGAGGAGAGCCTTTTGAGTGGGCGACCAGCCTAATGAAAGCTGAAGATCCCATTCTTCAGGATCCCCCAGCATTCAGTGATGCAGTTATTAAAAGATATGGTTCCAAAGAAATTGGTTCAGGTTCCTCTAGGTCACCCGTCTTATCTGCTGAGAGTTCACCATATACTGTAAACTCGGCACAAGAGTACCACAAAGTACATGAACACACAGCGCTTATAAAACCACCAAAAAATAAGAATTTACTTACCGATAATTCTATTTCTCGTAGTCCGTAGTGGATGCTGGGAACTCCGTAAGGACCATGGGGAATAGCGGCTCCGCAGGAGACTGGGCACAAAAGTAAAAGCTTTAGGACTACCTGGTGTGCACTGGCTCCTCCCCCTATGACCCTCCTCCAAGCCTCAGTTAGGATACTGTGCCCGGACGAGCGTACACAATAAGGAAGGATTTTGAATCCCGGGTAAGACTCATACCAGCCACACCAATCACACCGTACAACCTGTGATCTGAACCCAGTTAACAGCATGATAACAGAGGAGCCTCTGAAAAGATGGCTCACAACAATAATAACCCGATTTTTGTAACAATAACTATGTACAAGCATTGCAGACAATCCGCACTTGGGATGGGCGCCCAGCATCCACTACGGACTACGAGAAATAGAATTATCGGTAAGTAAATTCTTATTTTCTCTGACGTCCTAGTGGATGCTGGGAACTCCGTAAGGACCATGGGGATTATACCAAAGCTCCCAAAAGGGCGGGAGAGTGCGGATGACTCTGCAGCACCGAATGAGAGAACTCAAGGTCCTCCTCAGCCAGGGTATCAAATTTGTAGAATTTAGCAAACGTGTTTGCCCCTGACCAAGTAGCTGCTCGGCAAAGTTGTAAAGCCGAGACCCCTCGGGCAGCCGCCCAAGATGAGCCCACCTTCCTTGTGGAATGGGCTTTTACAGATTTTGGCTGTGGCAGGCCTGCCACAGAATGTGCAAGCTGAATTGTACTACAAATCCAACGAGCAATAGTCTGCTTAGAAGCAGGAGCACCCAGCTTGTTGGGTGCATACAGGATAAACAGCGAGTCAGATTTCCTGACTCCAGCCGTCCTGGAAACATATATTTTCAGGGCCCTGACTACGTCCAGCAACTTGGAGTCCTCCAAGTCCCTAGTAGCTGCAGGTACCACAATAGGCTGGTTCAAGTGAAACGCTGAAACCACCTTAGGGAGAAATTGAGGACGAGTCCTCAATTCTGCCCTGTCCGTATGAAAAATTAGGTAAGGGCTATTATAGGATAAAGCCACCAATTCTGAGACACGCCTGGCTGAAGCCAGGGCTAACAGCATTACCACTTTCCATGTGAGATATTTTAAGTCCACAGTGGAGAGTGGTTCAAACCAATGTGATTTTAGGAACCCCAAAACTACATTGAGATCCCAAGGTGCCACTGGAGGCACAAAAGGAGGCTGTATATGCAGTACCCCCTTGACAAACGTCTGAACTTCAGGAACTGAAGCCAGTTCTTTCTGGAAGAAAATCGACAGTGCCGAAATTTGAACCTTAATGGACCCTAATTTTAGGCCCATAGACAGTCCTGTTTGCAGGAAATGCAGGAAACGACCCAGTTGAAATTCCTCTGTAGGGGCCTTCCTGGCCTCGCACCACGCAACATATTTACGCCAAATACGGTGATAATGCTGTACGGTGACATCCTTCCTGGCTTTGATCAGGGTAGGGATGACTTCATCCGGAATGCCTTTTTCCTTCAGGATCCGGCGTTCAACCGCCATGCCGTCAAACGCAGCCGCGGTAAGTCTTGGAACAGACAGGGTCCCTGCTGGAGCAGGTCCTTTCTTAGAGGTAGAGGCCACGGGTCCTCTGTGAGCATCTCTTGAAGTTCCGGGTACCAAGTCCTTCTTGGCCAATCCGGAGCCACGAGTATAGTCCTTACTCCTCTCCTTCTGATGATTCTCAGTACCTTGGGTATGAGAGGCAGAGGAGGGAACACATACACTGACTGGTACACCCACGGTGTTACCAGAGCGTCCACAGCTATTGCCTGAGGGTCCCTTGACCTGGCGCAATACCTGTCTAGTTTTTTGTTGAGGCGGGACGCCATCATGTCCACCTTTGGTTTTTCCCAACGGGTCCCAATCATGTGGAAGACTTCTGGGTGAAGTCCCCACTCCCCCGGGTGGAGGTCGTGTCTGCTGAGGAAGTCTGCTTCCCAGTTGTCCACTCCCGGAATGAACACTGCTGACAGTGCTATCACATGATTTTCCGCCCAGCGAAGAATCCTTGCAACTTCTGTCATTGCCCTCCTGCTTCTTGTGCCGCCCTGTCTGTTTACGTGGGCGACTGCCGTGATGTTGTCTGACTGGATCAGCACCGGCTGACCTTGAAGCAGAGGTCTTGCTAGGCTTAGAGCATTGTAGATGGCCCTTAGCTCCAGGATATTTATGTGAAGTAATGTCTCCAGGCTTGACCACAATCCCTGGAAATTTCTTCCCTGTGTGACTGCTCCCCAGCCTCTCAGGCTGGCATCCGTGGTCACCAGGACCCAGTCCTGAATGCCGAATCTGCGGCCCTCTAGAAGATGAGCACTCTGCAACCACCACAGGAGAGACACCCTTGTCCTTGGTGACAAGATTATCCGCTGATGCATCTGAAGATGCGACCCGGACCATTTGTCTAGCAGATCCCACTGGAAGGTTCTTGCGTGGAATCTGCCGAATGGGATTGCTTCGTAAGAAGCCACCATCTTTCCCAGGACCCTTGTGCATTGATGCACTGAGACTTGGCCTGGTTTTAGGAGATTTCTGACTAGTTCGGATAACTCCCTGGCTTTCTCCTCCGGGAGAAACACCTTTTTCTGAACTGTGTCCAGGATCATCCCTAGGAATAGAAGTCGTGTCGTCGGGATCAGCTGTGATTTTGGAATATTGAGAATCCAACCGTGCTGGCGCAACACTATCTGAGATAGTGCTACTCCGACTTCCAACTGTTCCCTGGATCTTGCCCTTATCAGGAGATCGTCCAAGTAAGGGATAACTAAAACTCCCTTCCTTCGAAGGAGTATCATCATTTCGGCCATTACCTTGGTAAAGACCCGGGGTGCCGTGGACAATCCAAACGGCAGCGTCTGAAACTGATAGTGACAGTTCTGTACCACAAACCTGAGGTACCCTTGGTGAGAAGGGTAAATTGGGACATGTAGGTAAGCATCTTTGATGTCCAGAGACACCATATAGTCCCCTTCTTCCAGGTTTGCAATCACTGCTCTGAGTGACTCCATCTTGAATTTGAACCTTTGTATGTAAGTGTTCAAGGATTTTAGGTTTAAAATTGGTCTCACCGAGCCGTCCGGCTTCGGTACCACAAATAGTGTGGAATAGTACCCCTTTCCCTGTTGTAGGAGGGGTACCTTGATTATCACCTGCTGGGAATACAGCTTGTGAATGGCTTCCAATACTGCCTCCCTGTCTGAGGGAGACGTCGGTAAAGCAGACTTTAGAAAACGGCGAGGGGGAGACATCTCGAATTCCAATTTGTACCCCTGAGATACCACCTGAAGGATCCAGGGGTCCACTTGCGAGTGGGCCCACTGCGCACTGAACTTCTTGAGACGGGCCCCCACCGTGCCTGAGTCCGCTTGTAAAGCCCCAGCGTCATGCTGAGGACTTTGCGGAGGCGGGAGAGGGCTTTTGTTCCTGGGAACTGGCTGTTTGTTGCAGCCTTTTTCCTCTCCCTCTGCCACGGGGCAGAAATGAGGCGCCTTTTGCCCGCTTGCCCTTATGGGGCCGAAAGGACTGCGCCTGATAATACGGCGTCTTCTTAGGTTGAGAAGCTACCTGGGGTAAAAATGTGGATTTTCCAGCAGTTGCCGTGGCTACCAGGTCTGATAGACCTACCCCAAATAACTCCTCCCCCTTATAAGGCAATACTTCCATGTGCCTTTTAGAATCCGCATCACCTGACCACTGCCGCGTCCATAAACCTCTTCTTGCAGAAATGGACAGCGCGCTAACTCTTGATGCCAGTCGGCAAATATCCCTCTGTGCATCACGCATATATAGAAATGCATCCTTCAAATGCTCTATAGTCAGTAATATACTGTCCCTATCTAGGGTATCAATATTTTCAGTCAGGGAATCCGACCATGCCAGGCCCGCACTGCACATCCAGGCTGAGGCGATTGCTGGTCGCAGTATAACACCCGTGTGAGAGTATATACATTTTAGGATATTCTCCAGCTTTCTATCGGCAGGTTCCTTTAGGGCGGCCGTATCAGGAGAGGGTAGTGCTACCTGTTTAGACAAGCGTGTGAGCGCTTTATCCACCCTAGGGGGTGTTTCCCAACGTGCCCTATCCTCTGGCGGGAAAGGGTACGATGCCAATAACCTTTTAGGAATTATCAGTTTTTTATCGGGGGAAACCCACACCTCATCACACACTTCATTTAATTCCTCGGATACAGGAAAAACTACAGGCAGTTTTTTCTCACCAAACATAATACCCTTTTTAGTGGTACTTGTATCATCAGAGATATGCAATACATTTTTCATTGCTTCAATCATGTAACGTGTGGCCCTAGTGGAAGTCACGTTTGTCTCCTCATCATCGACACTGGAGTCAGTATCCGTGTCTGTGTCTGCCATTTGAGGTAACGGGCGTTTTAAAGCCCCTGATGGCGTTTGAGACCCCTGGACAGGCACAAGCTGAGTAGCCGGCTGTCTCATGTCGTCAACTGTCTGTCGTAAAGAGCTGACACTGTCACGCAATTCCTTCCATAAGCTCATCCACTCAGGTGTCGACTCCCTAGGGGGTGACAACTGTATAATAGGCAATTGCTCCGCCTCCATCTCATTTTCCTCCTCAAACATGTCGACACAATCGTACCGACACACCGCACACACACAGGGAATGCTCTGATAGAGGACAGGACCCCACTAGCCCTTTGGGGAGACAGAGGGAGAGTATGCCAGCACACACCAGAGCGCTATATATAGACAGGAATACCACTATAAAATGTGCTTTTCCCTTTATAGCTGCTGTTAGTATCAAAACTGCACCAAATTAGTGCCCCCCTCTCTTTTTTACCCTTTTCTGTAGTGCAGGACTGCAGGGGAGAGTCAGGGAGACGTCCTTCCAGCGGAGCTGTGATGGAAAATGTGGTGTATTTATGCCAGCCAAGGTGTTTTACATTGCTGCTCAGGGCGCCCCCCCCTAGCGCCCTGCACCCTCAGTGACCGGAGTGTGAAGTGTGCCTGAGTAACAATGGCGCACAGCTGCAGTGCTGTGCGCTACCTTGTTGAAGACTGATGTCTTCTGCCGCCGATTTTTCCGGACCTCTTCTCGCTTCTGGCTCTGTAAGGGGGCCGGCGGCGCGGCTCTGGGACCGAGCTCCGAGGCTGGTCCTGTGTTCGGTCCCTCTGGAGCTAATGGTGTCCAGTAGCCTAAGAAGCCCAATCCACTCTGCACGCAGGTGAGTTCGCTTCTTCTCCCCTTAGTCCCTCGATGCAGTGAGCCTGTTGCCAGCAGGTCTCACTGAAAATAAAAAACCTAAAACTAAACTTTCACTAAGAAGCTCAGGAGAGCCCCTAGTGTGCACCCTTCTCGGCCGGGCACAAAAATCTAACTGAGGCTTGGAGGAGGGTCATAGGGGGAGGAGCCAGTGCACACCAGGTAGTCCTAAAGCTTTTACTTTTGTGCCCAGTCTCCTGCGGAGCCGCTATTCCCCATGGTCCTTACGGAGTTCCCAGCATCCACTAGGACGTCAGAGAAAATCTATTAACCTTAACTGTTTTAATTGATACCAAGTTCCTGCAGCTCCTACTGGTGGTACTGTTCCACCCACTAATTACCAAAAATAAAAAAGAAATTTATAAAGGAGCGCTTGAAACAAAGATATACAATCAAATAAATTTATAATCAATTTATTTAAATCTACTCCACATAGAGCACAAAGATAAAATTCATAAACTTCATAAAATATGCAATTGTTTCAATCCCATGCCTTTAAAATAACCGTCCATTAGTAACCATCCATAGGTCTGCTTGTGACCAATTTTAAACATCTGTGCAGTATTCAGACACACTGGTCTCTTTAATATAGATTTTCACAGTCTCTGTGGTACCACAATACTTTTATATCCAGAGCGGGGGAGAGGGGGAGAGCGCTGTGTGAGATGATGAACACAGCGGTATGCTACGACCCCTTTTAAAGCTCCTTCCCGGCCGTAGTTTAAATTGCTGGATACTCACGGCCGCCGCAGTTTCTGGTTTCACGGGGAGCGGGCCTCCTTAGCCAGGTCCCGCTTTTGCTGTATCCCCAGTCAAACGGCTCACCAGTCTGCCACAGGTCACAGGATGAGATGAAATGGCTAAAGGCAACAGGATCAATCAAGGAAATGCCCTCCTTACGCGTTTCTCCGCAAATAGGGCAAGCGGTTTCGTCAGAGGAATAATGTGGCTGCAGTGTTGGATCATTTTATAGCAGGATTAGCCAATCATTCTGCTAATTAACTTAGTTGCACTCAGATGTTTTTACTCGGCATGTGTAGCTTATTAATATATCCACCCAACACATACAATTCTCACTACCAGAAACAAACATTTATTCATTGCATATTTAACAGTAATAATCAGTTATTATTCTTTATTTTACCTAGTTTTTAATAGTTTTTTAATAGTTTTTTGGTGGTATGTATCTAAAAACAGTTTCTAAAAGAAACATATATCTAAAAAATAATAATAACATTCTTAGTACTGACCAGGAGGCTAGAATTACTCAGAATACAGATACTCTCTACTATAAATCAACGGATCCTTCCACATGTCTAGTGCAGCCCCAATAGCTCAGAGGGTTCTTCCACTGCACACAACACCAGGGGTAATGGGTTAAAGTCCCACACGGGAACCATCCCTTAACGTATTATTTATTTATTTATTAAATGTTCAATAATTCAATACTATACATTAACAAATCCTTTCATAGATCTAGCCTCAATAGCTCGGGGGGTCCTTCCCTGCCAACAGCATCAGGGACAATAGGTTCGAAACCACATAGGAAACACCTTTTAACATATTTTAACATATTGTTTATTATTTAATCCGATAGTTCAATACCATATACAATACTATATAATAACTCATCCCTCCATAGATCCAGTGCGGCCTAAATGGCGCTACGAATTTTTCCTTGCACGCAGCACCAAGGGTAAGGGGTTCAAGTTCAAACAAGATTATCATGATATAGCCTATAATCTCTTATTTCATTTTTTATATACTATATTATAAACAGAAAAAAGGGGGAGGGGAGGGGGGGGGCGGAAGGTGGACGGAAAAAGGGAGGTGGGGGGGGAGGGGGAGGGGGGAAAGGGGTGTTTGGGATTATCAAAGGTCTAATCTTCCGATTTAGAGAATACAGTTGGAGTCATCACAATAAACTATGAAACTAACAACCTCCTATGTTATTCAGTTCAATATTCTCATTAAGACCACCAGGAGTAAGGGTACCCAATGAAAATATCCAGAAAGCCTCTCTTGTACATAGGTGATTGAATCTGTCCCCACCTCTTGGGGTAGGTGCTATTGTCTCAATTCCCTGAATGGTGAGTACTTCAACTTTACCAGCATGATGATAAACTACATGTCTTGACAGGCTATGCTTAAGGTTCTTCTTTAATACGTTCCTTCTATGCTCAAGGAACCTCGTATTCAAACTCCTGGTGGTCCTACCTACATATTGTTTCCCACATCTACAGCTTATTAAATATATAACATATGTCTGTTGACAGTTAATAACAGTTTCTATATCAAATGTAAGACCTAAATTCATAGACTTAAAACTCATACTTCTATTTATTATGAAATTACATGTCAGACAGTTCTTTCTGCCACATTTATAACAACCTCTCAAAGTAGTTAACCAGTTTTTAGCTGTCGATATTGATAAATCATTCTTCTGTCCCTGGAAAAAACTAGGAGAGATATAGTTCTTAATATTTCTTGCCTTACGAAAAACTACTTTCACTGCCTCTCCCAAGGATGGTTTTAATATTGTGTCTAATTTGAGAATTTCAAAATTTTTATTCAATATCTGTTTAATTTCATTAGAACATGTGTTATATTTAGTTATAAAGGGGAGTATTATATTTTCATCATTAGAATTATTATTTTCTACCCTATCCCTCTTTTTCCTAGAAAGAAGAGAACTTCTATCTTTTTCCACTGCCTTTCCAAGTGATTTCCCCAATAATGTCAAGGGGTACCCTTGATCTATAAAGGCCTCAGTGAGTGTATCTGCATGTTTGTAAAACTCACTAAGCTCTGTACAGTTCCTCTTCATCCTCAAATATTGTCCAGCCGGTATATTATCCTTCCATTTTTGGTGGTGACAGCTATTATAATTCAAATAGCTGTTACAATCAACCTCCTTCCTAAAGGTACCAGTTATTATACTACCTTCCCTGGCAGAGAGAGCAATATCCAGATAGTTTATGTGCGTGGGGTGACAAGAATGTGTAAACTTAAGCCCAAAAGTGTTAGAATTTAAATAAGAAATAAAAGAAGAAATAGAAGAAACACCATCCCAAATCATAAAGAGATCATCTATGTACCGACCATACAACACCAAGTTTGCCCTATATGGACCCCCCCAGATATATTTTTCTTCGAAGAGGCCCATATATAAGTTTGCAAAACTAGGGGCAAACGAGGTGCCCATGGCGGTACCGTGTATTTGTAGAAAAAACTGTGAATTAATAAAAAAATAGTTATGTGCTAAAATATACTCTATTGACCTTAATACAAACTCACGTCGCTCGGGCATCAGTCCCACATCAGTAGTTAAATACTGCCGACATGCCTCTATACCCTACAAAGGCTGAAAGGTTAGAAGTGAGGGACCCAACACCAGAAATAATAGGACGCCCAGGAGGTGCTACCAAGGATTTATGTATTTTGGGAAGGTGATAATATGTGGGAATAATGGGATACGGATTGAACAGAAACAAAAACTCATCTTTGGTAATCGCTCTCTCCGCCAGGGCTTCATCCAAAATAGTCCTCAACTCATGGAGAAACTTCTCAGTTGGATTCATACACAATTTCTGATAATATTCTTTATTAAAGAGTTGTCTTTCTGCTTCTTCTAAATATGATATTTTATCCTGTATTACTACCCCCCCTCCCTTGTCCGCATTTTTAATTATAATATTATTATCCTTCTTTAGAGAAATCAATGCTCGTCGTTCATTTCTACTTAAATTATCTCTCTTTAATGATCTTTTGTTCATCTTATCACATAAACTACGTAGATCATTCAATGTTGACGTATAAAACGTCTCAATATAAGCACTCCTATGCTGCATTGGGTAAAACTCAGACCTCTTTTTAAATGTCTTATTCTCTTCTCTCTTATCTACTATATCAAATATTTTCACTGGCTGATTTTCTACTGAAGGTTCTCCTTCATTGTTTTCTACCAATAAAGAATTCAATATAGATAACCCTCTATTGTCTTCCTCGTTCAACACTATTGGTATACCTTCAATTTCTTTATTCTTTAGATCTTTATTGGTAAAATATCTTTTGCGACAAAGATCTCTAGTAAATTTATTAAGTGCTACAAACAGTTCAAAGATATCTGGTTGTGCCGATGGCGCAAATTTCAAACCCTTAGCAATAACTGCTTTCTCATGCTCACTCAAGATCTTAGTTGATAAATTATAAATACCCCTATTTCTTATCCTAGTCTTACGTTTTTGGCATTGTACCTTCTGTCCTCCCCTACATCCTCTAGTTCTTCCCTTGATCTTTTTGGGGTGGTAGTGGTCCTTTGGAATTGTTCGAATCTGTTTTGAGTCTCCCATCTCTGTCTCTCCCTTTGACCTAAAAAAACTTGCGATACTTTTTCTTTGCTCTTATACATGGTTTCCTTGTCATTTCGAAAATCTTCTTTAGGTCTGGCTCCTCTATCCTCATAGCTATTCCTCTCTCTATTAGGGGGACAATCAATCACTCCACTAGAGTCAATCTGGTGATGGGCCAAATTCCCCTTCTTTTCATATTTATCATTTACTCTTTCTCCCTGGTTTCTCACCTTCTCATTACGGGAACCTCTATTAAGATTCTCATCCTGACCATAACGGTCTGTTCTCCTATCATTATGCATGTCCTTACTAGCAGGTGTCCTATCTCTTATCTATCTGATATATTCCTTTAGAGGAGAGCCTTTTGAGTGGGCGACCAGCCTAATGAAAGCTGAAGATCCCATTCTTCAGGATCCCCCAGCATTCAGTGATGCAGTTATTAAAAGATATGGTTCCAAAGAAATTGGTTCAGGTTCCTCTAGGTCACCCGTCTTATCTGCTGAGAGTTCACCATATACTGTAAACTCGGCACAAGAGTCTCAGCCCGTTGTTTTGACTGCAGGATGTGCTTTTCTGTCTTCTTCTAATAGTAGTACTTTGCCTGAAAGTTCAGCTCCCAAGGTTAAGAAACCAATCTCTGATTTGAACCCAGCCTTGCTGGGAGGTACCATCAGTTCAGACAATGTTTGGGGAATTACCTTGGTCAGACCTCAAGAACTTTATAAAAATAATAATAAGAAGAAAATTAAATAATTATTGACTCTTGCCTTGATATAAAAAAAAAAGATTTTTTTCCCCTTGTCTTGTGTCCAGTGGCCACCGTCAAGGGAGGGGGGGGGGGGGGGGGGCACCGTTACAAGCTGTTGCCACAGCTTGATTCTGTTAGACCAGTGTGTCAGGGTTTTTTTTGTATCCCTTGTTTTGGAGAGTCTGAATTTTGGGGTCCTTTGACCCCTCCTCAAGGGGGGGGGGGGTACTGTTATGAGCCATGGCGGTGGCTCATTCCTGTTTTGCATTTTGGTTATGTATTTTATGATATACTTCTGTTTATGTTCCCCGTGGGTGTCATGGGGTGTTCGGAGCTCACCCTTAAGGAGAGGGTACTGTTATGAACCACAGGTAGTGGTTCATTCCTATTCTATGTTTATAGTTGTCTTGCAGGCCAGGATTTCCCGTTGCTCTGGTTTGAGAAGACTCTTGTTTGCTGCCGGTGGTGAGTCTGTGTGATTGCAGCTTGTTCCCATGTGTTCAGCCTCACCTGTCTGTTGATTGCACCTCTCGGTTGTGCAGCAGGGCAGCTGCACGACATAATTAATTAAGACTCTCTGTTATATTCTGGCTCAGTGCAATTCACAGACGCTGGTGATATTTCCAGAGTTCCAGAGTTCTTGAGTTCTGAGCTAGTCCCTGCCAGTTCCTGAGCTCCTGTCTAGCAGTGTCTGTCTAGCTGCTTCGAGTGTCGGTTCCAGTGTCGGTTCCAGTGTCTGATCCCGTGTCCTGCCGTGAAGCGTTCCTGTCCAGAAGGCCTGTGGCTTTGTCTGTGCCTGGTCGAGTATCTGGCTTCTTGGTGTCCACCAGTCTGTTGTTTGGGATTCTGCCTGTCCTCCGGTTCTGAGAGTCTGTGTCGGCTACATTGGAGGTTCCTGTCTGTTTGCCAGTATTTGTACCGGTTCCGTGAGTAGCGGCTTTGCCGCGTCCGTCGGCCTAGGCCGCAGTATTCTTTGGTTATATTTGTTACCGGTATTTTGCAGAGGGTTCTGCTTATGCTGTCACCGCCGGTACACAACAGTATTGTGTCGGCGTGTGGACAGCATTTCCTTTGTTGTTCTTTTACTTTGGCGGCGTGCCGCACATATATTTAGTTTTAGGGTTGTTAGTAGCCCCTAGCCTTCTGTTTGCTTTAGTTAGAGGTCCCCTTGTTATTATCCTGTCTCGGTTCACGCCTTGTCTCACTCTAAGACCTGGGGGCATCGGAGTTGGGCAGACCTAATCCGCCCTTCAAACGTGGCTGCCGTGGGCCCAAGAAACCATAGTCACTCAGGCGTGAACTGACCACACGGGTGAAACAATGGAGGTTGGGTGCTAGGGGCTATTTCCACACCACACCTTATTTCAGCGTAACGTTCTGGTGCTCTGGACTCACTACGCAACATCTCCCTTGTTCTGAGCACCAGGAACCTAACACTAAAGCCATCAGGACCAGGGCTTTTTCCATTAGGGAGGGACTTAATGGTGGCCTGAACCTCATCATCGGTGACAGGAGCATCTAATAAGTCTCTTTCCTCTGATGTGAGCTCCGGCAGTTGTGCTTCATTCAAAAAGGACTGGCCATCTAGCGCACTATCAGCATCCGCAGTATAAAGAGATTTATAGAAGCGCATAAAAGCAGAACAGATATCAGTGGGATTGGAAAGGATAGTTCCAGAACTGTGCAACGCAGCGACCCATGTTTTATTCCGCGGTCCTCTGACTAAATTAGCCAGAAGCTTTCCCGACTTATTTCCCCACCTATGGAATTTATTCCTGCCATAGTCATAGCTCATTTGGGCTTGTTCGGTAAGGAAGGCGGAATAGATTTGTTTTGCCATGAGGTACGTTTCCCTGTGGATAGGACTATCGCATTGTACATAGGTACGATAAGCAAGCGTGAGCGCCGTACTCAGCTCTTGCAATTTAGCGTTAAATTTCTTGCGTTTAGAGTTGACATAAGAAATAATATGTCCTCTAAGGACAGCCTTAGAGGCCCCCCCAAAAAGTGGGGTATTAGATTCTTGTTCCAAATTGTCAGCGACAGTCAAGCCAGGTATGTTTAAGATGCAGCAAGAAGTCCTCGGAGTGCATGAGATATGCCGGGAACCTCCAGCATTTGGAGATACATTGAGGTAAGGCCAAGTGTAGGGACAAAGTTACGGGGGCATGGTCTGAAATTATAATGTCTTTGACCGAGGTGTGAGATACTTTAAAGAGCAGATGTTTAGATAAGAATAGATAATCAATGCGAGAGTGGGTGGAATGCGGATGTGAGTAAAAAGAATAGTCTCGATGGAGGGGATGATGTATACGCCAAGGATCTAGTAGAGCAAGTTGAGAACAAAAGGAGAGAAGAAGAGTGGAAGACGGACCGGGTCTGTTGGTACTCACCCCTGATCTGTCTATGGACGGATCGACAACAGTGTTGAAGTCACCTCCTAAAGTCAAGTTCTGACCTCCCCAAGAGAGAACTCTGAACAATATCTGCAAAAAAAAGGTTATTAGATCCGGTAGGTGCATAAAGGTTCAAAAAGGTATAAATTGTGTTATCAATAGAGACATCCAGCAAGATAAATCTACCTTCAGGATCAATACATTTTTTAAGAATGGAATATTGGAGACATCTATGATAGAGGATAGCGACACCCCTAGTTTTGTTAGTATAAGGATCAGAGATACACTCTCTAATCCAAGGGGCTTTCAGGGAGACATAGGAGTCGTGTAGCCAGTGTGTTTCCTGCAAAAATACAATGTGAGGGGTCATACGGGAGAGGTGTGCCCGCCAATTTTTCATCTAGGAGAGGCCCCAGTACCGCTGCAATATCTGTGGGTTTCTTTTTAGACTGTTTAGTAGCAGCAGTGTTGGTACGTTTCCGTTGGGAGCGAGAACGAGTTGTGGAGCAGTCAGAGTCTGATGAATTTCTGTGGAAAGCATCTTCACGAACGCCCGATGTAGGGCCAGAGGAGGACATAGGTGTGGACACCAGGAATTTTTCCATGTGGGGTTACAAAAGATAGAAATACACCATAAGCAGTAGTAGTCAGCGCAGAGAGTAGATTAATGAGGGTCACAGCAGTGAAAAGGACAATCTAAAGAGTTACATCTTCATGAGGTAGGGAGGCATGGTAAAAGTCCTGTGTAGTTAAGACAGGAAGGAACAATATGTTGAAAGTGTCCACGTTACATTGCAGCATGACAAAGCGTGACCGCAGGAAATGATGACAATAAGCCTATTGTTGATATATGTTGTAAAAGGCAGAGGCAAAGGCAGCATCCATAGACGTAGAAGGCCTCAGGCCGTCAGAAGTAGTAGCAGGACTCCTAAGCAGTAAGGGGGAGAAAGTACCTTGATCCTATCCCAGGATGTTACGTGTCGTCCCCTTGTAACGGCTGTTCTGCAGTGCAGCAGGTTACCTCAAAAGAGCTGACATATATCCCGCAGGGCTAGGAGCACAGGACAATTGAGGCTGAAGCTTTATTCTGCAGTATGTGGAGAGGCTGGTGACAGGGAGCGTAACGCCGTTAGCATCGGCATGGGAGGCGGTCCTGTCAAGGGGTCCCCCCAGCAGGGGAATGTGATAGAAGGGGCACACAGGGGTTCAGGGCCCACACAACCTGTAGTCAGGGTCCTCCGCGGCAGCCAGCATTCAAGGACAGCCCGAGCCTGGGGATCCAAGATGGCTGCCGCAGCATCCAGGAGGCAGCCCCTCTCGTCACTCACCCGCAGCTCCGGCCCTCCTCCCGAGCAGTAGTCCCGGCCGCTGGAGATCTCAGGTGGCCAGAGAGGTGAGCAGGCGGTGGGGGAGTAGTAGGAGTTAATCCCCAATGTTCGAGCGCGTCACCGCTTGGCTTTAAGGCACGCCAAGGCCGCAACCTGCAGGGACCGAACCAGCGGTCCCCCGGCTCCGCAACCGTCAGCGGCCGGTCCCGAAGGGTGTTAGGGAGGGTGAGGAGGCACAATGAGCGGGCTGTAGAATGGCAGGTGCCCAGCAAGGGGAGAATTATGAGGGTGAAGCAGGAGCTCTATGAAAAAGCGGCCTCTCCCCAGTGCCGTCAGGCCACGCCCCCCGTCTTTCCCCATGTTAAGAGTGGCTTATATTTAATCTGAGAGGCCCCAGAGACAACACTGTACCAGGCCCCAAGATTTCTGTTGCCAGCCCTGGCTACACTTGCTGTTACACAAGCTGCCAACAGCTTGTAAACACATTCGGGAAGCTGCAAGCCATCTCAGGATAGCGAACAGTTTCCCTTTCAAACGCCGAAAAAAATGCTTTTTCAGAGTTCGATGAATGTCACAATTTCTACATTCCCTGGGGAATGTAGAAATTCTGACATTTAAAGTATGATGAATATACCCCTTAATGATAAATGGACCCCTCAGTGTAATTTGAACATTTCTAGTTCAGAGAGGGAAAGCGCTTAACATACCACCAGTCGGGGTCCCGGCGATCACAATACAGACACTGGAATACCGACAAGCGGTGAAATGCCGACACCGGAATCCCAGCGACATGCTATTCTACCTCTGTGTACACTGCACAGCAGGGTCTGTTAAGTCACAGTACAGCGCCCAGCAGTGTGGTTATTCACATTACACCACCCAGGAGCGTCCGTTAGTCACTTTACAGTGTACAGCAGCATCCATTAAGTCACATTACACTACCCAGCGGGTGTGTTTCTTGGCGCGGGTGGAGGAGGGAGCAGATGGGGGTTGGAGTGTGCGCGAGAAGGGGTCAGGGGTGTAGCAGAGAGTGGGAGGACAGAGGGAACAGGAGAGAAGAGGAAAGCAGAGGAACCAAAGGAGAAGAGATATCACTCACCATCACCTTGTGTGTGCGCTGTGGGGCTGCAGGGAACTAGTGACTGGAGGAGCTCTGTCACGTGAGATGACAGCCTATCCTCACAATGTCAGAGCTCCCCAAACTGCGGCCTCTGATAGGTGCTGGCGGCTGCCAGATATAATGGTGAGTGATGATGACGCTCTACTTGGGGCGGAGCCACATGCGGCAATCAGCCCCACGCTGTATTCGGCCTCCCAGGAACCTTGCCGGTAGCGTTAAAGGCCAATCCATCCCTGGGGGTGACAAAGAGGAGTGGCAGTCAGCAAGGACCGAGGGGGGTAATTCTGAGTTGATCGCAGCAGGAACTTTGCTAGCAGTTGGGCAAAACCATGTGCACTGCAGGGAGGGGGCAGATATAACATGTGCAGAGAGAGTTAGATTTGGGTGTGGTGTTCAATCTGAAATCTAAATTGCCGTGTAAAAATAAAGCAGACAGTATTTACCCTGCACAGAAACAAAATAACCCACCCAAATCTAACTCTCTCTGCACGTTATATCTGCCACACCTGCAGTGCACATGGTTTTGCCCAACTGTTAACAAAGTTCCTGCTGCGATCAACTCAGAATTACCCCCAAGGAACGGTGGGTTAGGATGCAAACTGGAAGTCTTTGATAAAGGAGTGGATCTTGAGTGCCTGTCAAACTTTTGTAGAGAGATGGGGGTACATTTACTAAGATTCGTATTTTCCAAATTCATGTCCAAGTTCAATCACGAATGACATCGACAGTGTAAAATTGCAACTTTTTGAATTGATTACGATGGATTTACTAAGCTGTCGTATTCGGGTTTTTCTTTTCTTCCGATGTCGATGTCATTCGTGGTTTTTTACCTATTTTTACGGCAGTGATTAGCAAAACACTGCCGACTTTTTTTACAATCAATCTCGGCCGGATCTGTGTGATCCGTGCTGGGGTTTTTTTTTTTTTTTAATTAAACACTGTAAAATCATTAAAAAAAATGCGTGGGGTCCCCCCTCCTAAGCATAACCAGCCTCGGGCTCTTTGAGCCGATCCTGGTTGCAAAAATATGGGGAAAAAAATGACAGGGGTTCCCCCATATTTAAGCAACCAGCATCGGGCTCTGCGCCTGGTCCTGGTCCCAAAAATACGGGGGACAAAAAGAGTAGGGGTCCCCCGTATTTCTCTAACGTCCTAGTGGATGCTGGGGACTCCGTCAGGACCATGGGGAATAGCGGCTCCGCAGGAGACAGGGCACAAAAGCAAGCTTTTAGGATCACATGGTGTGTACTGGCTCCTCCCCCTATGACCCTCCTCCAAGCCTCAGTTAGGTTTTTGTGCCCGTCCGAGAAGGGTGCAATCTAGGTGGCTCTCTTAAAGAGTTGCTTAGAAAAAGTTTTTAGGTTCTTTATTTTCAGTGAGTCCTGCTGGCAACAGGCTCACTGCATCGAGGGACTTAGGGGAGAGAATTTCAACTCACCTGCGTGCAGGATGGATTGGATTCTTAGGCTACTGGACACCATTAGCTTCAGAGGGAGTCGGAACACAGGTCTCGCCCTGGGGTTCGTCCCGGAGCCGCGCCGCCGACCCCCTTGCAGATGCTGAAGATTGAAGAGGTCCGGAACCAGGCGGCAGAAGACTTTTCAGTCTTCCTCAGGTAGCGCACAGCACTGCAGCTGTGCGCCATTGTCTGTCAGCACACTTCCCACAGCGATCACAGAGGGTGCAGGGCGCGGGGGGGGCGCCCTGGCAGCAATGTAGAATACCTGTATGGCGAAAAATACATCACATATAGCCCTTGAGGCTATATGGATGTATTTAACCCCTGCCAGTCTTCACAATCTCCGGAGAAGAAGCCCGCCGAAAAGGGGGCGGGGCCTATTCTCCTCAGCACACAGCGCCATTTTCCCTCACAGAAAGGCTGAGGGGAAGGCTCCCAGGCTCTCCCCTGCACTGCACTACAGAAACAGGGTTAAAACAGAGAGGGGGGGCACTGATTTGGCGATATACATATATATATTAAATGCTATATGGGAGGAACACTTATATAAGGGTTGTCCCTGTATAATTATAGCATTTTGGTGTGTGCTGGCAAACTCTCCCTCTGTCTCCCCAAAGGGCTAGTGGGTCCTGTCCTCTATCAGAGCATTCCCTATGTGTGTGCTGTATGTCGGTACGTGTGTGTCGACATGTATGAGGAAAATGTTGGTGAGGAGGCGGAGCAAATTGCCTGTAATGGTGATGTCACTCTCTAGGGAGTCGACACCGGAATGGATGGCTTACTTATGGAATTACGTGATAATGTCAACACGCTGCAAGTGGGTTGACGACATGAGACGGCCGGCGAACAAATTAGTACCGGTCCAGGCGTCTCAGACACCGCAGGGGCTTGTAAAAATGCCCATTTACCTCAGTCGGTCGACATAGACCCAGACACGGACACTGATTTCAGTGTCGACGGTGAAGAAACAAACGTATTTTCCTTTAGGGCCACACGTTAAGGGCAATGAAGGAGGTGTTACATATTTCTGATACTCCAAGTACCACAAAG
Source organism: Pseudophryne corroboree (assembly GCF_028390025.1). NCBI lineage: Eukaryota > Metazoa > Chordata > Amphibia > Anura > Myobatrachidae > Pseudophryne > Pseudophryne corroboree. The sequence continues at coordinate 157,071,935 of NC_086452.1, read as the reverse complement.
AAGGGTATTATGTGTGAGGTGAAAAAACTACCTGTAGTTTTTCCTGAATCAGATAAATTAAATGAAGTGTGTGATGATGCGTGGGTTTCCCCCGATAGAAAATTATTGGCGGTATACCCTTTCCCGCCAGAAGTTAAGGCGCATTGGGAAACACCCCTCAGGGTGGATAAGGCGCTCACATGCTTATCAGAAAAATATCCTAAAAAGTATACACACACATGCTGGTGTTATACTGTGACCAGCGATCGCCTCAGCCTGGATGTGCAGAGCTGAGGTGGCTTGGTCGGATTCCCTGACTAAAAATATTGATACCCTTGACAGGGACAGTATTTTATTGACTATAGAGCATTTAAAGGATGCATTTCTATATATACGAGATGCGCAGAGGGATATTTGCACTCTGGCATCAAGAGTAAATGCGATGTCCATATCTGCAAGAAGATGTTTATGGACACGACAGTGGTCAGGGGATGCAGATTCCAAACGGCACAAAGATGTATTGCCGTATAAAAGGGGAGGAGTTATTTGGGGTCGGTCCATGGGACCTGGTGGCCACGGCAACTGCTGGAAGATCCACTGTTTTTTACCCTAAGTCACATCTCTGCAGAAAAAGACACCGTCTTTTCAGCCTCAGTCTTTTCGTCCCTATAAGATATCTGCCCAGGGATAGAGGAAAGGGAAGAAGACTGCAGCAGGCAGTCCATTCCCAGTAACAGAAGCCCTCCACCGCTTCTACTAAGTTCTCAGCATGACGCTGGGACCGTACAGGACCCCTGGATCCTACAAGTAGTATCAAAGGGGCACAGATTGGAATGTCGAGGCGTTTCCCCCCTCGCAGGTTCCTGTAGTCTGCTGTACCAATGTCCCCCTCCGACAGGGAGGCAGTATTGAAAACAATTCACAAGCTGTATTCCCAGCAGGTGATAATAAAATTACCCCTCCTACAACAAGGAAAGGGGTATTGTTCCACACTATAGGGTGGTACTGAAGCCAGAAGGCTAGGTGAGACCGATTCTAAATCTGAAAAATTTGAACACTTAAAAGGGTTCAAATCCAGATGGAGTCACTCAGAGCAGTGATAGCGAACTGGGAACAAGGGGACTATATGGTGTCCCGGGACATCAGGGATGCTTACCTCCATGTCCCAAAAATTTGTTTTCTCACCAAGGGTACCTCAGGTTCGTGGTACAGAACTGTCACTATCAGTTTCAGACGATGCCGTTGGAGTGTCCAAGGCACCCCGGGTCTTTACCAAGGTAATGACCGAAATGAGGATTCGTCTTCAAAGAAAATGGACGACCTCCTGATAAGAACAAGGTCCAGAGAACAGTTGGAGGTCGGAGTAGCACTATCTCAAGTAGTTCTACGACAGCACGGGTGGATTCTAAATATTCCAAAACCGCAGTTGTTCCGACGACACGTCTGCTGGTCCTAGGGATGATTCTGGACACAGTCCAGGAAAAGGGTGTTTCTCCCAGAGGAGAAAGCCAGGGAGTTATCCGAGCTAATCGGGATCCTCCTAAAACCAGGAAAAGTGTCAGTGCATCATTGCACAAGAGTCCTGGTAAAAAATGGTGGCTTATTACGAAGCGCTTCCATTCGGCAGATTTCACGCAAGAACTCTTCAGTGGGATCTGCTGGACAAATGGTCCGGATCGCATCTTCAGATGCATCAGCGGATAACCCTATATCCAAGGACAAGGGTGTCTCTCCTGTGGTGATTACAGAGTGCTCATCTTCTAGAGGGCCGCAGATTCGGCATTCAGGATTGGATGCTGGTAACCACGGAGGCCAGCCTGAGAGGCTGGGGAGCAGTCACACAGGGAAAAAAATTTCCAGGGAGTGTGATCAAGTCTGGAGAATTCTCTCCACATAAATATACTGGAGCTAAGAGCAAATTTGTAATGCTATAAGCTTAGCAAGGCCTCTGCTTCAAGGTCAGCCGGTATTGATCCAGTGGGATAACATCACGGCAGTCGCCCACGTAAACAGATAGGGCGGCACAAGAAGCAGGAGGGCAGTGGTCAAAACTGCAAGGATTTTTCACTAGACGGAAAATCATGTGATAGCACTGTCAGCAGTGTTCATTCCGGGAGTGGACGACTGGGAAGCAGACTTCATCAGCAGGCACGACCTCCACCCGGGAGAGTGGGAACTTCATCGGGAAGTTTTCCGCATGATTGTGAACCGTTGGGAAAGACCAAAGGTGGAAATGATGGCGTCCCGCCCGAACAAAAAACGGGACAGGTATTGCGCCAGGTCACGAGACCTTCAGGCGATAGCTGTGGACGTCCTGGTAACACCGTGGGTGTAACAGTCGGTGTATGTGTTCCCTCTTCTGCTTCTCATAACCAAGGTATTGAGAATTATAAGACGTAGAGGAGTAAGAACTATACTCGTGGCTCCGGATTGGCCAAGAGGGACTTGGTACCCGGAACTTCAAGAGATGCTCACAGAGGACTAATGGCCTCGGGAGCTAAGATGGGATTTGCTTTCAGCAAGAACCATGTCTGTTCCAAGAGGAACCGTGGCATCTGCCTCTAAGAAAGGACCTGCTCCAGCAGGGACCTTGTCTGTTCCAAGACTTACCGCGACTGCGTTTGACGGCATGGCGGTTGAACACCGGATCCTAAGGGAAAAGGCATTCCGGAAGAGGTCATACCTACCCTGGTCAAAGCCAGGAAGGAGGTGACCGCACAACGTTATCACCACATGTGGTGAAAATATGTTGCGTGGGTGAGGCCAGGAAGGCCCCACGAAAAAAAAAAAAAAAAATTTCAACTAGGTCGATTTCTGCACTTCCTGAAAACAGGAGTGTCTATGAGCCTCAAAGTGGGGTCCATTAAGGTTCAAGTTTCGGCCCTGTAGATTTTCTTCCAGAAAAAATTGGCTTCAATTCCTGAAGTCCAGACGTTTGTCAAGGGAGTATTGCATATACAGCCCCTTGTGTGCCTCCAGTGGCACCGTGGGATCTCAACGTAGTGTTGGGATTCCTCAAATCATATTGGTTTGAACCGATCAAATCTGTGGATTTGAAATATCTCACATGGAAAGGGACCATGTTGTGGCCCTGGCCTCGGCCAGGCGATTGTCAGAATTGGGGGCTTTGTCTTAAAAAAAGCTCATATTTGTTTTTCCATTCGGACAGGGCAGAACTGCGGACTCGTCCCCAGTTTCTTCCTAAGGTGGTGTCAGCGTTTCGCCTGAAACAACATATTGTGGTGCCTGCGGCTACTAGGGACTTGGAGGACTCCAAGTTGCTAGACGTTGTCGGGGCCCTAAAAATATATATATATATATATATATTTCCAGGACGGCTGGAGTCAGAAAGTCTGACTTGCTGTTTATATTGTATGCACCCCAAAAGATGGGTGCTCCTGCTTCTAAGCAGACTATTGCTCGTTGGATTTGTAGTACAATTCAGCTTGCACAGTCTGTGGCAGGCCTGCCACAGCCAAAATCTGTCAATGCCCATTCCACAAGGAAGGTGGGCTCATCTTGGGCGGATGCCCGAGGGGGTCTCGGCTTTAAAATTTTGCCGAGCAGCTACGTGGTCAGGGGGGAACACGTTTGTAAAATTCTACAAATTTGATACCCTGGCTGAGGAGGACCTGGAGTTCTCTCATTCGGTGCTGCAGAGTCACCCGCACTCTCCCGCCCGTTTGGGAGCTTTGGTATAATCCCCATGGTCCTGACGGAGTCCCCAGCATCCACTAGGACGTTAGAGAAAATAAGATTTTACTTACCGATAAATCTATTTCTCGTAGTCCGTAGTGGATGCTGGGCGCCCATCCCAAGTGCGGATTGTCTGCATTACTTGTACATAGTTATTGTTACAAAAATCGGGTTATTATTGTTGTGAGCCATCTTTTTTAGAGGCTACTTCATTGTTATCATACTGTTAACTGGGTTCAGATCACAAGTTGTACGGTGTGATTGGTGTGGCTGGTTTGGGTCTTACCCGGGATTCAAGATCCTTCCTTATTGTGTACGCTCGTCCGGGCACAGTACCTAACTGAGGCTTGGAGGAGGGTCATAGGGGGAGGAGCCAGTACACACCATGTGATCCTAAAAGCTTGCTTTTGTGCCCTGTCTCCTGCGGAGCCGCTATTCCCCATGGTCCTGACGGAGTCCCCAGCATCCACTACGGACTACGAGAAATAGATTTATCGGTAAGTAAAATCTTATTTTTTAAAACCAGCACCGGGCTCCACTAGCTGGACAGATAATGCCACAGCCGGGGGTCACTTTTATATAGTGCCCTGCGGCCGTGGCATCAAAAATCCAACTAGTCACCCCTGGCCGGGGTACCCTGGGGGAGTGGGGACCCCTTCAATCAAGGGGTCCCCCCCCCCCAGCCACCCAAGGGCCAGGGGTGAAGCCCGAGGCTGTCCCCCCCCATCCAATGGGCTGCGGATGGGGAGGCTGATAGCCTTTGTTGTAAAAGAAAAGATATTGTTTTTAGTAGCAGTACTACAAGTCCCAGCAAGCCTCCCCCGCATGCTGGTACTTGGAGAACCACAAGTACCAGCATTCGGCGGAAAAACTGGCCCGCTGGTACCTGTAGTACTACTACTAAAAAAATACCCAAAAAAAGACAAGACACACACACCGTGAAAGTATAATTTTATTACATACATACACACATACATACATACTTACCTTAAGTTCCCACGCAGGTCGGTCCTCTTCTCCAGTAGAATCCAAGGGGTACCTGTTGAAGAAATTATACTCACGAGATCCAGGGGTCCAGGCTCCTCGGGAAATCTAGGGGTAATCCACGTACTTGACAAAAAAAACAAAACGGTGTCCCGACCACGAACTGAAAGGGGACCCATGTTTGCACATGGGTCACCTTTCCACGAATGCCAGAAACCCACTTTGACTTCTGTCTAAGTGGGTTTCTTCAGCCAATCAGGGAGCGCCACGTTGTAGCACTCTCCTGATCAGCTGTGTGCTCTTGTCCTCACTGACAGGCAGCACACGGCAGTGTTACAATGTAGCGCCTATGCGCTACATTGTAACCAATGATGGGAACTTTCAGCTCAGCGGTGACGTCACTTTAGGTCAACCGCAGGGCAGAAAGTTCCCATCATTGGTTACAATGTAGCGCATAGGCGCTACATTGTAACACTGCCGTGTGCTGCCTGTCAGTGAGGACAAGAGCACACAGCTGATCAGGAGAGTGCTACAACGTGGCGCTCCCTGATTGGCTGAAGAAACCCACTTAGACAGAAGTCAAAGTGGGTTTCTGGCATTCGTGGAAAGGTGACCCATGTGCAAACATGGGTCCCCTTTCAGTTCGTGGTCGGGACACCGTTTTGTTTTTTTTGTCAAGTACGTGGATTACCCCTGGATTTCCCGAGGAGCCTGGACCCCTGGATCTCGTGAGTATAATTTCTTCAACAGGTACCCCTTGGATTCTACTGGAGAAGAGGACCGACCTGCGTGGGAACTTAAGGTAAGTATGTATGTATGTGTGTATGTATGTAATAAAATTATACTTCCACGGTGTGTGTGTCTTGTCTTTTTTTGGGTATTTTTTTAGTAGTAGTACTACAGGTACCAGCGGGCCAGTTTTTCCGCCGCATGCTGGTACTTGTGGTTCTCCAAGTACCAGCATGCGGGGGAGGCTTGCTGGGACTTGTAGTACTGCTACTAAAAACAATATCTTTTCTTTTACAACAAAGGCTATCAGCCCCCCCATCCGCAGCCCATTGGATGGGGGGGGACAGCCTCGGGCTTCACCCCTGGCCCTTGGGTGGCTGGGGGGGGGGGACCCCTTGATTGAAGGGGTCCCCACTCCCCCAGGGTACCCCGGCCAGGGGTGACTAGTTGGATTTTTGATGCCACGGCCGCAGTGGCATTATCTGTCCAGCTAGTGGAGCCCGGTGCTGGTTTTAAAAATACGGGGGACCCCTACTCTTTTTGTCCCCCGTATTTTTGGGACCAGGACCAGGCGCAGAGCCCGATGCTGGTTGCTTAAATATGGGGGAACCCCTGTCATTTTTTTCCCCATATTTTTGCAACCAGGATCGGCTCAAAGAGCCCGAGGCTGGTTATGCTTAGGAGGGGGGACCCCACGCAATTTTTTTTTTACAAAATAAGCACTTTCCCACCCCTTCCCATTGATATACATGCACGGATCTCATGGATCCCTGCATGCCTATCTAATCACGGGGGGAAAAAAAAGGTCTGTTTTTTTTTAGCACTTTTTTACGAGTTGTAATTTTTCACGGCAGTGTTTGTTCTTTTTTTGCTTTGCACTTCTTAGTAAATGACCGAGATTCATACTTAAACAGCCGCGTTTTGACCGATGGTGTATTCATTCGTAATTTTTTACCTGAACTTGCAAAAAATTACGAATGCCCTCATCACTGCCGTGATTAGTGCTTAGTAAATTACCGAGATGACACTTTGATGAAAAAACGGCATCTCGGTCAAAATCGGGAGCTTAGTAAATTTCCCCCATGGAGTCTGATAGGGAGAGGAAGAGAGTTCCAGTAGTATAGAGCAGTACGGACAAAATCTTGGAGGCAGGATTGGGAGGAAGTAATCAGTTGGGAGGAGAGTGTCACGATCCGGGTATCTGGACGCCATTTCTTACCTATCAGATGCCTCCTAAGGCTGGCTCAGCGCTCCAGGACCGGATCCCATCTGTTATCCTGATGTGCACATTCCCGCATCCTCTCCTGTCTCTCTGGACGCAGTCACAGTAACGCCTTATACATCTGGCATGACGTCTCCCGCGGCCTCCGCCGCCGTCCCTGAGCTTCTGCATTCAGAGTGGCGATTACGTCAGCCGCGGCCTCCGCTGTGTCCGCGTGGTCGGATGTGCATCTGTCAGCCTGGCGTCTCCTGTCTCCGGTGGCCGGCGCCGCCATTACTGTTTTCCAGACCACATGGATTACAATCCAAACTTCCCTCCAAGTGTCTGCATGGGCGCAGCCATCTTGGATTCTGTCAGCTGATCTTTCCTACCAATCCGTTGTCAGTATTATTAATTTGCATAATTGCCTAGCCAATGCCTTCCTTGCTGCAGGTATAAATAGGTTGTGCCTGAGCAAGGAAGGCGTCAGTGCTTTGGTTGTCAAACCTAGTTCCAGTTTGTCTCTCTCCTGTGATTGTCTTCCAGGTTCCAGCTCCTGTCTCCAGACTTCTGCTATAGAGACCCGCACCAGCATTCCATCTGCGGTGTAGCCTGACTCTCCGATCCATTCTGGACTCACCTGTTTCCAGCTACAACATCACCTGCTTCCAGCTCAGCTTCCAGCAGTGTACAGCTTCTCTTAAAGGGCCGGTGTCCTTTCTGCAGTTTACCACTCTCCACCGGTATTATTATTTCTCCGCTCTCAAATTCTACATTTCATCTATATTGCATCGCTCTCAAGCTTTATTTATTATTTAACTGGTTCCAGCCAGTATCCACTCCGTGCCAACACCAGTCTGGTTCTAACCAGTACCCACAGCAGCATTTTATCTACAGCAGTCCAGCTTTCCCTGGAACACCAGCTGGTACGACCCTGGGCTTTCCTCATTGCTACAGTTGAGCCTGGTAAGGACTTTCCAACTTGCAGATAATAAGAACTGTCTCATACCACCAGAGCTCTGTGGCCCCTGCCACCCTGTAGTACCCAGGAACTGTATTATTATTTCTCTGCTGATTTTTATGTTTCTTTTTACTGCTACTGTGATGCATGGAGTTTGTCATAAATAAATATCATTGACTTTTACTCAAGTTGTCGTGGTCACGCCTTCGGGCGGTTTCTCTTCATGTTACTTACATGTCCAGGGGTCTGATACAACCTCCCAGGTTCCGGTACGTCTCAGCCCCTACAACTGAGGCTGCCTTCCGTCAGCTCAGGCCCTCCGTTGTGACAGTAAGCACTGACCAAATTAATCCAGCCGGAGACCAGGATCAAGCGGCCAGGCCGATGCAAGAACTGGCAGCCCGACTTGAACATCAGGAGGCTGCACAGGGCCACATCATCCGCTGTCTCCAGGATCTCTCTACTCGGCTGGATGGGATTCAGACAACTCTCCGTGGATCAGGCGCATCTGGGGCGTCAACCACAGTGACTCCAACTATAACCCCACCCGCCTTACCCGTTTCTGCTCCACGTCTTCATCTTCCAACGCCAGCAAAATTTGACGGATCTCCAAGATTCTGCAGGGGATTTCTCAACCAGTGTGAGATTCAGTTTGAGCTACAACCTGGCAATTTTCCCAGTGACCGTACAAAAATTGCCTACATCATCTCTCTTCTCAGTGGCTCAGCCCTCGACTTGGCATCACCGTTATGGGAGAGGTCCGACACCCTGCTATCTTCTTACACTGCATTCGTGTCAACATTCAGGCGCATCTTCGACGAGCCAGGCCGGGTAACTTCAGCTTCGTCTGAGATTCTCCGTTTACGCCAGGGATCACGTACTGTAGGACAATATCTTATACAGTTCCAGATTCTGGCATCTGAACTGGCATGGAACGACGAGGCCCTGTATGCTGCATTCTGGCATGGTTTATCCGAGCGTATTAAAGATGAGTTAGCTACCAGAGACTTACCCTCCAAGTTAGATGAGCTAATCTCACTTTGTACGAAAGTTGACTTACGTTTCAGAGAGAGAGCAACTGAGCGTGGAAGATCATCTGCTCCAAAATCTTCTGCTCCTCCTCCTCGCCAACTGTCACCAACTAAAGATGAACCCATGCAAATTGGCCGTTCCCGTTTAACTCCTGCTGAGCGCCGAAGACGTCTCTCTGAGTCTCTCTGTCTGTATTGTGCAGCTCCGTCTCACACTATTAATGCCTGTCCCAAACGTCCGGGAAACTCCAAATCCTAGCTCGCCAAGGAGAGGGCCGGCTAGGACTAATGATCTCCTCTCCATCTCCTCAAGATTGTAATCTCCCAGTCTCGCTTCAAGTTGCTCAACGTTATCAGAACGTCATTGCCCTCCTGGATTCCGGAGCAGCTGGGAACTTTATTACCGAAGCCTATGTTAAACGGTGGTCCCTACCCACCGAGAGACTTCCTTCCTCCTTTTCCTTAACTGCCGTGGATGGCAGTAAAATTTTTGATACAGTTATTGCTCTAAGGACTCTACCAGTTCGTCTGAGAGTGGGAGTTCTTCATTCCGAACTTATTTCACTTTTAGTGATTCCAAGAGCCACACATCCTGTGGTCCTGGGCCTTCCATGGCTCCGTCTTCACAATCCTACAATTGATTGGACGACTACGCAAATTCTGGCATGGGGTCCCTCCTGTGCTGAGACATGTTTGTTTAAAGTGTTGCCTGTCTGTTCTTCCTCCCCCAGGTCGTCTGATGTTCCACCTCCTCCATATCAAGATTTCACGGATGTGTTCAGTAAAGCTTCTGCTGATATCCTTCCTCCTCATAGAGAATGGGACTGCCCGATTGATCTCGTTCCAGGGAAGGTTCCACCTCGAGGCCGAACTTATCCGTTGTCTCTGCCTGAGACGCATTCTATGGAGGAATACATTAAAGAGAACCTAGCAAAGGGGTTCATTCGACCTTCTTCTTCTCCAGCCGGCGCAGGCTTCTTTTTTGTAAAAAAGAAAGATGGTGGTCTGCGGCCGTGCATCGACTACAGAGGTTTGAACGACATTACCATCAAGAACCGCTATCCTTTACCCCTGATTACTGAGCTCTTTGACAGAGTTAGCGGAGCTACCATCTTTACAAAGCTGGACTTGAGAGGTGCATACAATCTCATCCGGATCCGTGAGGGTGACGAGTGGAAGACATTTAACACCCGTGACGGACATTATGAGTACCTCGTCATGCCCTTCGGATTGAGCAATGCTCCAGCTGTCTTCCAGCATTTCGTCAATGAGATTTTCAGAGACATTCTATACCGTCATGTCGTGGTCTATCTAGATGATATCCTCATTTTTGCCAACAATTTAGAGGAACATCATTTTTGGGTAAAGGAGGTTCTGCCCCGTCTCCGTGTCAATCATCTCTATTGCAAATTAGAGAAATGCGTCTTTGAAGTCAAGTCCATTCCGTTTCTAGGGTACATTGTGTCCGGTTCCGGACTAGAGATGGATCCTGATAAACTACAAGCAATCCAGAATTGGCCGGTACCCTTAACCCTCAAAGGGGTCCAGAGGTTCTTAGGGTTCGCCAATTATTACCGAAAGTTTATACGAGACTTTTCCACCATTGTGGTGCCTATTACTGCTTTCACCAAGAAGGGTGCTAACCCGTCCAAGTGGTCTGAAGAAGCCATGCAAGCTTTTCATCTTTTAAAACAGAGGTTCATCTCTGCGCCTGTCCTGAAACAGCCTGACATCGACTCTCCTTTCATCTTAGAGGTGGATGCCTCCTCCGTTGGAGTAGGAGCGGTGTTATCTCAGAGGGCTAAAGATGGCCATTTACATCCTTGCAGTTTCTTCTCACGGAAGTTCTCCCCAGCGGAGCGCAACTATGCCATTGGCGACCAGGAGTTGCTAGCCATCAAGCTCGCTCTAGAGGAGTGGAGATATCTGTTGGAGGGAGCTTCTCATTCAATCACCATCCTTACAGACCACAAGAACCTTCTATATCTGAAAGGCGCACAATGTCTCAACCCTCCTCAGGCCAGATGGGCACTTTTATTTTCCAGGTTCGACTTTAAACTCCAGTTCTGTCCGGGCTCTCAGAATCGCAAGGCCGATGCCCTTTCCCGCTCATGGGAGCAAGAAAATGAGTCAGAGTCTTCAGACAAGCATCCTATTATAAATCCGTTGGCATTCTCCACGGTAGGGATGGACTCTACGCCCCCATCAGGGAAAAGTTTTGTGAAGCCGACACTAAGGAAGAAGCTCATGCATTGGGACCATGCTTCCCGCTTTGCCGGACATACAGGTATCCAAAAAACCCTGGAGTTTATCTCTAGGTCCTATTGGTGGCCAACTCTGAAAAAGGACGTTTTGGAGTTTATTGCATCTTGCCCAAAGTGTGCTCAACATAAAGTATCCCGCCAGTCGCCTGCGGGGCAACTGGTTCCACTATCTGTTCCCCGTCGACCATGGACCCATTTGTCGATGGATTTTATTACAGATTTGCCCATGTGCAACAGGTTTAATACCATCTGGGTGGTAGTTGACCGGTTCACCAAGATGGCACACTTCATTCCTCTTACCGGTCTTCCGTCAGCTTCCAAGTTGGCTCAAGTATTCATACAAGAGATCTTTCGACTCCACGGTCTTCCAGAAGAAATTATCTCAGATCGAGGAGTTCAATTCACAGCCAAATTCTGGCGAAGTTTATGTCAAGTCCTCCAAGTCAAGCTAAAGTTTTCCACGGCTTACCATCCTCAGACCAATGGTCAAACTGAGAGGGTGAATCAGGACTTGGAGTCCTTCCTCCGCATCTATGTGTCCTCCTCTCAAGATGACTGGGTTCAATTACTTCCCTGGGCCGAGTTCTGTCATAACAACCAGTATCATTCTTCATCTTCTTCAACACCATTCTTCACCAACTTTGGATTCCACCCTAAAGTCCCTGAGTTCCAACCGCTTCCAGCAACTTCTGTTCCCGCAGTGGATATCACCTTGCATCAGTTTGCCAATATCTGGAAGAGCGTACGATCAGCTCTGCTCAAGGCATCGTTCAGGTACAAGAAGTTTGCGGATAAGAAGCGTCGAGCAGTTCCTGCTCTCAAGGTGGGTGATCGGGTATGGTTATCCACGAAGAATTTGAGGTTAAGAGTTCCCAGTATGAAGTTTGCACCTCGCTACATCGGTCCTTTTAAAATTGATCAAGTCATCAATCCTGTTGCTTACAGACTCCAGTTGCCTCCCTTCTTAAAAATACCCAGGACATTCCATGTTTCCCTGTTGAAACCGCTAATCTTGAATCGGTTTCATTCCTCACTTCCTCCAACTCCGAAAGTCCAAACTCAACGAGGCGTTGAGTATGAAGTAGCCAAGATCCTGGACTCACGTCACCGTTACGGTCAACTTCAGTATCTTATTGACTGGAAGGGTTATGGCCCTGAGGAACGTTCATGGACCAATGCTTCTGATGTCCATGCTCCTGCCTTGGTCCGGAGATTCCATTCCAAGTTTCCTCAAAAGCCAAAGAAGTGTCCTGGGGCCACTCCTAAAGGGGGGGGTGCTGTCACGATCCGGGTATCTGGACGCCATTTCTTACCTATCAGATGCCTCATAAGGCTGGCTCAGCGCTCCAGGACCGGATCCCATCTGTTATCCTGATGTGCACATTCCCGCATCCTCTCCTGTCTCTCTGGACGCAGTCACAGTAACGCCTAATACATCTGGCATGACGTCTCCCGCGGCCTCCGCCGCCGTCCCTGAGCTTCTGCATTCAGAGTGGCGATTACGTCAGCCGCGGCCTCCGCTGTGTCCGCGTGGTCGGATGTGCATCTGTCAGCCTGGCGTCTCCTGTCTCCGGTGGCCGGCGCCGCCATTACTGTTTTCCAGACCACATGGATTACAATCCAAACTTCCCTCCAAGTGTCTGCATGGGCGCAGCCATCTTGGATTCTGTCAGCTGATCTTTCCTACCAATCCGTTGTCAGTATTATTAATTTGCATAATTGCCTAGCCAATGCCTTCCTTGCTGCAGGTATAAATAGGTTGTGCCTGAGCAAGGAAGGCGTCAGTGCTTTGGTTGTCAAACCTAGTTCCAGTTTGTCTCTCTCCTGTGATTGTCTTCCAGGTTCCAGCTCCTGTCTCCAGACTTCTGCTATAGAGACCCGCACCAGCATTCCATCTGTGGTGTAGCCTGACTCTCCGATCCATTCTGGACTCACCTGTTTCCAGCTACAACATCACCTGCTTCCAGCTCAGCTTCCAGCAGTGTACAGCTTCTCTTAAAGGGCCGGTGTCCTTTCTGCAGTTTACCACTCTCCACCGGTATTATTATTTCTCCGCTCTCAAATTCTACATTTCATCTATATTGCATCGCTCTCAAGCTTTATTTATTATTTAACTGGTTCCAGCCAGTATCCACTCCGTGCCAACACCTGTCTGGTTCTAACCAGTACCCACAGCAGCATTTTATCTACAGCAGTCCAGCTTTCCCTGGAACACCAGCTGGTACGACCCTGGGCTTTCCTCATTGCTACAGTTGAGCCTGGTAAGGACTTTCCAAATTGCAGATAATAAGAACTGTCTCATACCACCAGAGCTCTGTGGCCCCTGCCACCCTGTAGTACCCAGAAACTGTATTATTATGTCTCTGCTGATTTTTATGTTTCTTTTTACTGCTACTGTGATGCATGGAGTTTGTCATAAATAAATATCATTGACTTTTACTCAAGTTGTCGTGGTCACGCCTTCGGGCGGTTTCTCTTCATGTTACTTACATGTCCAGGGGTCTGATACAACCTCCCAGGTTCCGGTACGTCTCAGCCCCTACAACTGAGGCTGCCTTCCGTCAGCTCAGGCCCTCAGTTGTGACAGAGAGGCTGTGTTCATTTGTGGAGCGAAGTGGGCGTGAGGGCACTGGCGTTTCTATCATGGGTGCAGTGTGTGGTGTCCACGGGCCCCTGAGTCCAGAGGGGGCCCCCACCGCACATGCTGCACCCATTTTCTGAATACTCACCCCTCCGGAGTCCCGCAGCGACGTCCACGGCGGTGTTAAAACTCTGAAAATGGCCCAGTGGCCATTTTCACGGAGTTCTGCGCATGCGCAGTAGAGTCTGAGTGCTCTAGTGCTCAGACTCTCAGCACTGCCGGCAGAGAGGAGGGGGCCCGAATGGTGGAGGCTGCACCCGCAGGGGCAAACGCAGGATTTTTACAGGGGGGTTTCCTATATAAATACAAATATATATATATATATATATATATATACATATATATATATATATATAAATATATATATATAAATATATATATATATATAAATAAATATATATAAATATATGTATAAAATATATATATATATATATACACACTGTATATATGAGTGCACCCTGACAAGCGAATGTTGGTGCTATCAACGGAGTGCCGCGTGTGTGTGCGTGTGTGTGTTTGTATATATATATATATATATATATACAGCACTGGCAGCACTCCTTGGTCTGGAATCGTGGGGACATACACTATAGCACACCTGAATGTCATAAATACACACACACAGTTACAGTATATGCAGTAAATATACATTTATGTTACACACACTGTCACACACACTGTCACACACACACACCTCTTTCACAATAAGGTTAAAAAAAACAAAGTCACCATCATTTATAGAAAATAAACCACCATTTTTTATTAAAGTAACCCCCCTCCCCCAGAAAACCGCTGCCCACATCCCCAGGCCTGTGATTCTACCTATGCTGTACACTCTTCTGCAGAGTGGAATACAGTGTCTGAGCACTGACCCGGCCAGCATCAGACCCCCTTCCACTCCTCCTCCTCGGGACCCATCAGCACCCCCCAACTTGTGAGACACACACCTGGAGGATTAATGCAGAGTCCGTGGAGCCTCACCCGGCCAGCTCTCTGCTTCAAAGCTCCATGATGGTACAGTAGCTTCCTGAGGCTGACAGGAGCTGTGCGCTGCAGCTCCCTCTAGTGTCCATTCAGCCAGCGTCTCAATGTATTGGAGGAGGTAGCTGCCGCATGATAGAAACAGCCTGCGGAGCTCCTCCGTGACAAAATAAATATCGGTCAGCGGCGCGATGGATCGGCGGGCAGGGGGGGGGTTTCCAGGTACTCGGAAACCCCCCCTGCGTGCGCGTATGACCCGGGCCTCCTCTCTTAAAACGCTGCTGCGTGCGGGAGTGTGATGGGAGATGAGGTCAGAGATGTAAATAGGTGAGGACTGTGAGAGGGCTTTGTAAGTTTGTATTGGGTTCTGAAGGGGAAGTGGAAGCAGTGAAGGGCTTGTAGGAGAGGGGAGGCGGCATAGTGCATTGGGAAAGGAAGATGAGCTGGACAGCATCATTGAGGACAGATTGAGAAAGCTTTGTAAGGCTCCAAGGAGCAGAACTTTAGGAGAAAAAAAGGAAATGGTATAATTAAATTAAGGGGATGCCACAAATGTAAAAATATTCAGGGATAATCTTCTATTTACAGTATATTTTATACTTTACATACTGTATATTGTATAAAACTGTTTACTTTTGACTGATTTTGTCATCTTGTAGCTATGTAATTTATGTAACATCTAGGCGTATATTTACTAAGGCGTGAGTTTATTTTTAGAAGTGGAGATGTTGCCCATAGCAACCAGATTCTAACTATTATCTTCTAGAAGCTGATAGTAAATATACCCCCTGGTCCTTGTCATTTACTATGTCAACTTCTATTTACTTAGGCAGCTATATAACAGGGCAGAACAAAGGATGTGACCGCACTAAGATAATGAAACCTTAAAATCCTGACATGTACATAGAAAACTGCTATGGTTGATAGAGGATAATCATGAGGTGATTGTTCAATCGGTTCCGGTATAAAAGATAGACAGTGTCTAGTTAGGCAGTCAATAGATAGACACCATACGTTATACAGACATTAGGTCGACAGGGTCAAAAGGTCGACAGAGTCAAAAGGTCGACACCATGTTTTTTGCGTTTTTGTGGTTTATGTGGATAGTTTTGTCATCTGTTACCCCCAATTGTAAAAAGGCATATCTTCGCAGGGCTCACTTCACTCGCCACGCTTCGGGCTTGGGGGGGTCGCTACGCTCGTCACAAGGTTTATAACCAACTCAATGCCGACATGGATAGAGACGGTATGAAATAGTCCAAACACGTTACATTTAAAAAAAACATTTGTCTATCTTTTTTATGTCGACCTTTTGACACTGTCGACCTAATCTCTGTCTAACATATGGTGTCTATCTATTGACTATCTATCAACCGGATACCGTTCAATCATGAGACCTAATAGGAATTATTTTGAGGTTAGAGAACATCATTTTGTCCCCATTCCTTTTCTGCAGCAACAGTATATACAGTACAGCTGATTAGCTGCTATTAACATGGATTACCTGAGCCAGATAATCTCACTTGTTTTTTGCTTGCACTCCACAGAGGTGCAAGGAAAAAACGCACAATGGTTTCCCTCAATAAGGGGCCATATCACCATATGATAAATGGTGTTTATAACACATGACAGTTAAGAGCTGATTGGCTGGAGTACCATTCATCATACGCAATGAGTTTTATAATTCAATGAATGTTATCACTCATTGATAAACGAGCCCCCTAGTTTATTGCACTATGGCCCTCATTCCGAGTTGATCGCTCGCTAGCTGCTTTTAGCAGCATTGCACACGCTAGGCCGCCGCCCTCTGGGAGTGTATCTTAGCTTAGCAGAATTGTAAACGAAAGATTAGCAGAACTGCTACTAAATAATTCCTTGCAGTTTCTGAGTAGCTCCATACCTACTCCTAGATTGCGATCACCTCAGTCCGTTTAGTTCCTGGTTTGACGTCACAAACACGCCCTGCGTTCGGCCAGCCACTCCCCAGTTTCCCCAACCACTCCTGCGTTTTAGCCTGACACGCCTGCGTTTTTTAGCACACTCCCGGAAAACGCTCAGTTTCCGCCCAGAAACACCCACTTCCTGTCAATCACTCACCGATCAGCAGAGCGACTGAAAAGCGTCGCTCGGACCTATGTAAAATTGCATAGTTTTGTATTTAATTACTTAGCACGTGCGCCCTGCGGCCCATACGCATGCACAGAATCGCCCATTTTCAGCCTGATCGCTATTCTGCTAAAATCGTCAGCGAGCGATCAACTCGGAATGACCACCTATACACAGCTGCACATCACACGATGTTTGGAAGGAACCTTGCACTTAACTCTCCTCCTAACCCTCTTGTCTATGCTCACTGTCTACCCCTTCTGTGTCACCCCGGTCTATTAGTCCCTCACCTTTTAGATTGTAAGCTCGCAAGAGCAGGGCCTTCTTTCCTCATGTGCCTTTCCTTTTCTTACACTATCTTATACTCCATACTCCCTTTGATGGCACCTAACCCCCAGGTTTTCTATACCTGTCCTATTTTGTCTTGAACTGTAAGTGCTGTTTCTTTTACGTCCTAGAGGATGCTGGGGTCCACATTAGTACCATGGGGTACAGACGGGTCCCTTGGGAGCCACTGGTACTTTAAAAGTTTAATAGTGTAGGCTGGCTCCTCCCTCTATGCCCCTCCTACCAGACTCAGTTTAGAAAATGTGCCCGGTGGAGCCGTTCACAGCTAGGGGGGCTCCTAGGAGTTTTTTTTATTTTATTAAGAGTTAGGCACAGGGAGGCTGCTGGCAACAGCCTCCCTGCTTCGTGGGACTTAGGGAGGGGGGGGGGGAGTAGGAGCCAACCCTCTGAGGTTAATGGCCCTTATCTCCGCTAACAGGATACTAAGCTCCTGAGGGTGTCGATCGCAAGCCCCCGAGTCGACTGCTCGCTCCCGCAGCACTGCCACCACCCCCTAACAGAGCCAGAAGACGTCGGTGGTGAGTTGGATGCCGGAGCCCCGACAAGCGGGGAGACAGTGAGAATGGCAGCATCACGGTGGGAGCGGCGCTGTGTGGGGCGCCCTGGGCCAGCGCAATACCCTACAGACTGGTAATCTAAGCTATCAGGGACTCTGTACTGCTGCTAGCATGCGATACCTCAGGCCAGTATAATCCTTACAAGTGCATGAAGATGCACCATTTTAGGGGGCGGAGTTTCTCTTCAGAGCGGATCCAGCACTCACCAGCGCCATTTTCTCTCTGCAGATCACAGACGCTGACAGGGAGCACTGCCCCTCCACATAACTCCAGCTATCCTGTGCGGTACCAGGGGGTTGCCAGACTGGTATTTGTTTGTGAATCCGGAGTCAGGAAATGTCTGTGCAAGTACTTGGAGGTGTATAAGTAAGCTGGCAAATACCATCCCCTGGCCGGGAATCGAACCCGGGTCTCGGCAAGAAAATGCCGGATCGTGACCACTAGACCACTAAGGGATTTGGGGTTGGTGAATGGATGATGTATGAGGGGAGTGAAGAGTGTGATAGTAGTAACCAGGCTAACACTGGGATGATACTGTAATGATGTACAACACTCCTTACTTGTAGCTGCAGTCCAGTATGGTGGAGTGGCTGACCTTAGCAGTGTGGTAACCTGCTTTCAGACTGGATGGTCACCGTAGAACTGGATCAGGAAGCACCCTTGAGATGACTTGGACTGGATGCAAACTGAACACTGAACAGGATGATAGTTTGTGAATAACCGGAGTGGATCCATGAAACTGGAACAGGCTGGAATCTCAGGTACTGGCAGGCACCAGCAGTCAGGACATACTTGCCTACCTGACCCTCTCCATGAGGGAGAAAATGCTCTGTTCCTGGACTTCCCTCTTAATTTGTGATTGCCATCACCTGTGCTGAAACACCTTTCTTATCCATTAACCTGTTCAAAACAGGTGCCAGCAATCATACATTAACAGAAAAGTCCAGAAGCAGAGCATTCTGTCCCTCCTGGAGAGGGTCATGTTGGGAGGTATGTATTAAGGATACTCAGTCAGCGCCAGGCTTTTATTATATAACTGCCTACTGGGGCGCTGTGTGTGTGCTGGCACCTTACCTCTGTGTCTCTCTGAAGGTACTATCTAGGGTATTCAATTATCCGCAAATTCGCGGCAATTTTTCGCCCGAAAATTTTTCGCGCCAATCGGCCGAAAATTGCAGCGAAAACGCTCCGTTTTTCGACCTATTCAATTCCAAACGGGTTTCACGTGAAAATTCTTGCAGTGAAAAGTGCAGGTGAAAATGGGGAAATCAGCCTGTACCCCCAAAAATGCTAAACTAACATAGGAAAACAGAAGAGAAGTGTGTTAGAGATCACATTAGAGAGTTTTTGGGGACTTAAATTGTGTGAAATGGCTGTTATATGCATTTTTTTAAAAATGCAAAAAAATGATAGAAAGCAATTTTTTTTAGCAAAATAAATGCTCTCATTAAATTTGGGGTACATGAAAATGGGTATAAGTATATATTTGGGTCATTTTAGGGTACTTTAAAAAAAAGTGGAAACAGACCGATTACTCCCATCTGCAAGCCTAAAAACACCTGTCCCACTCATAAAGCACCCCAATATACATGTACCCATACCTTGAACCCCAATTTCCATCACTTTGAACTTTTTCACCCTAAAAATGACATGTCATTATTGGCCAATTAAAAATAATTAAAAACTTCAACGTGCCTAATTAGTCATTAAGGGGGGGTGTCCCAGGAGTTCTGGACCATATCCAAACATTTTTACCTTAAAATAGTGACTTTTCCCAACTTTTCACCTGCTCAGAGTAGGTGAAGTGAAATTAGTGAAAAAATGATCACCGATAAGTTTTCACGGAAAATTGAATAGGCTGTAATTGCGTTTCACGTGAAAAGTCCGTTTTTTCATCCGAAAACCGGACTTTTCACGTGAAAAGTCCGTTATCACTGCTAATTGAATATACCCGTATGTCTGAAATTTTCCTGTGTGTGTTTGAAATATCTGACATTGGGGGTAATTCCAAGTTGATCGCAGCAGGAATTTTTTTAGCAGCTGGGCAAATCCATGTGCACTGCAGGGGAGGCAGATTTAACATGTGCAGAGAGAGTTAAATTTGGGTGTGGTGTGTTCAATCTGCAATCTAATTTGGAGTGTAAAAATAAAGCAGCCAGTATTTACCCTGCACAGAAATAAAATAACCCACCCAAATCTAACTCTTTCTGCACATGTTATATCTGCCTCCCCTGCAGTGCACATGGTTTTGCCCAACTGCTAAAAAATTTCCTGCTGCGATCAACTTGGAATTACCCCCATTGTCATGTCTAGGGACTCAGGCCCTCATTTCAAGTTGATTGCATCAAGCAACTTTTTGCTGCTGGTGCGATCAACTAATCTCCGCCTATGGGGGGAGTGTATTTTAGCATAGCAGGGCTGCGAACGCTTGTGCAGCCCTGCTATGCTAAAAAAGTTTCCTGCAAAACAAGACCAGGGTAAGAATTACTTACCCAGTGCGACGGATCCAGCAATGCAGGTCCCGGTTCTGGCGTCAGACATCCACCCTGGTTCGCCTGGACACGCCTGCGTTTTTCTTACCACTCCCCGAAAACGTCTGGAAACGGTGAGTATCCGCCCCGGAACACCTCCCACCTGTCCATCTTCTTGCGATCGGCGCTGCAATCACATTTGTCGCTGGCCGGCGGCGATCGTTGCCGTGCAAAGATGCACATGCGCATTTCTGACCCATTCGCACCGCAGCGAAGAACCGCTGCGTGCGAACGGGTCGGAATGACCCCCTCTGTGTCTTGTGCTGCAGAGTATGTATCTTCTCCAGAAGAGTCTATTCCTTGTAATCAGGATTTCAATATACTGTCTCAGCCTTCTGAATCTGAACCCCAGTGGGTGGCTTCTATTTAGGGACTGATATCCCAGATTTCTTCTAGGATAGCTCATAATGAGACTGAAACACAGGTTAAAAAAAATCTGTACAGGTTTTGTCGTATTCTGCTCCCAATTCTTCCTCAAAATCCCCTGGTATATGCCCAAAAAAGCGTGCTCTTGCCCAGATAATGCAAGTCGATACGGATACCGACTCTGATACGGGAGACGGTGATGGGGATATATGGGGGGGGGGGAGGAGGCATCCCTTGCTAAGGGGGTGCAACTCATGATTGAGGCCATTTGGGATGTTTTACACTTTGCTGACAAGGTACCCGAACAGGTAGAGGAGGCTTACTTTTACAGACAATAAGAAAGCCTCTGTTCCTTTCCCTGCGCCTAAGGAAATAAACGCATTATTTGAAAAATCCTGGGAAAACCTGGAGAAAAAATTCCAGATTCCAAAGAGAGTTCTTGCTGCTTTTCCTTTCCCTGAAGAGGATAGGAAAAAGTGGGATTGTAGATGCTTCTGTATCTAGATTGTCCCTAAAGGTTGTTTTACCTGTCCCTGGGTCTACCGCTTTGAAAGAACCGGCAGACCTCAAGATCGAGACTACGCTCAAATCCATAACACCGCTATTGCTTGTACAAGGATTTCTAAAGCTATAGTAAAGTGGTCAGGCACGTTACTAGAGGAATTGGATACTATGGATAGAAGTGACATTGAAATGTTTTTACTTCACAAACAGGATTCTGCAGGTTTCATGGTGGAGGCCATGAAGGACCTTGATCATCTGAATGCACGGACATCTTCCATGGCTGTCTCGGCGCGCAGGGGACTCTGGCTGCGCCAATGGTCTGCGGATGCGGAATCCAAGAAGAGTGTGGAGAACCTACCCTTCACAGGTCAGGCTCTGTTTGGGGAAGCGTTGGATGCGTGGATTTCCACGGCAACCGCAGGTATGTCAACCTTTCTTCCCTCAGCCGACGAGGAAATCTTATCCTACGTCTACTATGCAGTCCTTTTGGATCGCAGAGGTTAAAAAGTCCAAGCCCCCTTCCGCTTTCTTCAGAGGTGGTCGGGGACAATCCAGAAAACCTGCACCATCAGGTTCGCAGGAACAGAAGCCTGGTTCTGTTTCCTCAAAATCCTCAGCATGACGGTGGACCTCTCAGCCTGGAGATCGGGCAGGTGGGAGCATGTCTAAGAAATTTCAGTAAGGTCTGGGCGTCATCAGGCCTGGACCCCTGGGTACAAGATATTGTGTCCCAGGGATACAGACTGGAGTTTCAAGAACTCTCACCTCACACATTTTTCAAATCAGACTTACCAGCTTTGCTGACAGAAAGGGCTATCCTACAGGAAGCCATTCAAAAATTGGAAGAGGCAAATGTCATTGTCCCAGTTCCACCTCATCTGGAATTCAAGGGTTACTACTCAAACCTCTTTGTGATACCAAAATCGGAGGGTTCGGTCAGACCGAAATTGAACCTGAAATCTTTAAACCCCTACTTGAGGGAATTCAAGTTCAAGATGGAGTCTCTGAGAGCGGTGATCTCAGGTCTGGAGGAGGGGGAATTTCTGGTATCCCTGGATATCAAAGATGCGTACCTCTACATTCTGATTTGGCCGCCTCACCAGGCTAATCTCAGATTTATGCTGTTGGACTGTCACTATCAGTTCCAGGCACTGCCATTTGGCCTATCCACGGCACCGAGGGTGTTCACCAAGGTAATGGCAGAGATGATGCTACTCCTACGCAAGCAGGGAGTGAACATTATTCCGTATCTGGACGATCTGCTGATAAAATAATCTTCCAGGGAGAAGTTGTTACAGAACATTGCTCTCACAACTCGACTACTCCGGGATCAGGGGTGGATCCTGAATCTTCCAAAGTCACATTTGGAACCGACAAGGAGATTGTCTTTCCTCTGGATGATCTTCGACACGGAAGTGCAGAGGGTGTTTCTACCGGTGGAAAAAGCGTTGGTGATACAATCAATGGTCCGGGATGTCTTGAAGCCTTCCCGGGTATCGGTTCATCAGTGCATTCTCCTTCTGGGGAAGATGGTTGCCTCGTACGGGGCTCTACAGTACGGAAGATTTCATGCACGGTCCTTCCAACTGGATCTCCTAGACAAGTGGTCGGGATCTCACCTGCACATGCACCACAGGATACGTCTGTCGCCGAAAGCCAGGATTTCACTCCTATGGTGGCTACAAATGCCTCACCTTCTCAAGGGCCGCAGGTTCGGGATTCAGAACTGGATCCTTCTAACCACGGATGCAAGTCTCAGAGGTTGGGGCGCGGTCATCCAAGGAAGGTGGTCAAGTCTGGAATCCATCCTTCCGATAAACAGTCTGGAACTAAGAGCCGTGTACAACGGCCTTCGGCAGGCGGCACATCTTCTACAAGATCAGGCCATTCAGGTGCAGTTGGACAATGTAACGACGGTGGCCTACATAAACCGACAAGGCGGAACGAAGAGCAGAACTGCAATGTCAGAGATAACAAAGATCCTCCTCTGGGCAGAAAGGCACGCGATGGCGCTATCGCCAATCTTCATTCTGGGTGTGGACAACTGAGAACCAGACTTCCTCAGCAGACACGATCTTCATCCATGAGAGTGGGGCCTCCACCCTGAGGTGTTCGCAGAGGTGACAAGTCTTTGGGGCGTACCTCAAATCAACATGATGGCCTCCCGCCTCAACAAGAAGCTTCGCAGGTACTGTTCCAGGTCGATAAACCCACACGCAGTGGCCGCACTGGTGACTCCGTGGTTCCTCCAGTTGGTGTATGTGTTCCCTCCACTTCCACTCATCCCAAGGATTCTCAAACTTATAAAAAGAACAAGAGTTCAGGCAATCCTCATTGCTCAGAACTTGCCAAGAAGAGCTTGGTACGCGGATCTTCTGGAATTACTGCAGGAAGATCCGAGGCCTCTTCCTCTTCGAGAGGACCTTCTGCAACAGGGGCCGTTCACTTATCAAGACTTACCACGGCTACGTTTGATGGCATGGAGGTTGAATGCCAGATCTTAGCTCGGAAAGGCATTCCGAACAAGGTTATTCCTACCCTGATCCAGGCTAGGAAAGGAGTAATGTCTAAACATTGCCATCGCATTTGGAAAAAGTATGTGTCTTGGTGTGAATCCAAGAAGTTTCCTACGGTGGAGTTTCAACTTGGGTGGTTGCTCTTTTTCCTGCAAGCAGGTGTGGATGTGGGCTTACATTTGGGCTCTATAAAGGTCCAGATTTTGGCCTTGTCCATTTTCTTCCAGAAACAATTGGCTTCCCTCCCTGAGGTTCAGACTTTTTTTGAAAGAGGTCCTTCACATCCAGCCTCCCTTTGTGCCTCCTACAGCACCTTGGGATCATAATGTGGTGTTGCAGTTCCTGCAATCGGATTGGTTCGAGCCTTTACAGGAGGTTGAGGTCAAGTTTCTCACTTGGAAGGCGGTCACACTGTTGGCATTAGTATCTGCTAGACGTGTGTCTGAATTGGGGGCTTTGTCCTACAAAAGCCCCTACTTAATTTTCCGTGAAGATAGAGCTGAGCTCAGGATGCATCAGCAATTTCTTCCAAAGGTTGTGTCGCCTTTTCATATCAACCAACCTATTGTGGTGCCAGTGGCTACTGACTCCTCAATTACCTCAAAGTCCTTGGATGTTGTAAGGGCTTTGAAGATTTATGTGAAGAGAACGTCTCGTCACAGAAAGTCGGACTCTCTCTTTGTCCTGTATGATTCCAACAAGATTGGGTGTCCTGCTTCTAAGCAGACGATTTCTCGCTGGATCAGGTTCACTATCCAGTTTTCTTATTCTACGGCCGGATTGCCGATTCCAAAATCTGTTAAGGCCCACTCTACTCGTAAGGTGGGTTCTTCCTGGGTGGCTGCCCGGGGTGTCTCGGCTTTACAGCTTTGCCGAGCGGCTACTTGGTCAGGGTCGCACGCGTTTGCTAAGTTTTACAAGTTCGATACTTTGGCCTCTGAGGACCTAAAGTTTGGTCTATCGGTTCTGCAGGAGCCTTCGCGCTCTCCCTCCCGTACTGGGAGCTTTGGTACATCCCCATGGTACTAATGTGGACCCCAGCATCTTCTAGGACACAAGAGAAAATAGGATCTTAATTACCTACCGGTTAATCCTTTTCTCGTGGTCCGTAGAGGATGCCGGGCGCCCGCCCAGCACTTAGTTCTCCTGCAGTTGTTGCTTGGTTTGGTACTACCTTGTTACTTGTTAAGTACTGCATTGTTACTTGGTTAAGTACTGTTGTTCAGCTGTTGCTGAATTGTTCAAGCTAGTTAGCTTGGTTTGCCTCGTTATGTGTGAGCTGGTGTGAATCTCACCACTATCTGTGTATTTCCTTCTCTCAAAGTATGTCCATCTCCTCGGGCACAGTTTCTAGACTGAGTCTGGTAGGAGGGGCATAGAGGGAGGAGCCAGCCCACACTATTAAACTTTTAAAGTGCCCATGGCTCCCAAGGGACCCGTCTATAACCCATGGTACTAATGTGGACCCCAGCATTCTCTACGGACTACGAGAAAAGGATTTACCGGTAGCTAATTAAAATCCTATTTTTCTTGTTTGCTCATTTTATTATGTACTGTGTAATGGGCGCTGCAGATCCCTTGTGGCGCCATATAAATAAAACAGGATTTTAATACCTACTGGTAAATCCTTTTCTCCTAGTCCGTAGAGGATGCTGGGGTCCACTTCAGTACCATGGGGTATAGACGGTTCCGCAGGAGCCATGGGCACTTAAGACTTTTCCAGAGTGTGAACTGGCTACTCCCTCTATGCCCCTCCTCCAGACCTCAGTATAGGAACTGTGCCCAGGGAGACGGACAATCCGAGAAAGGATTTACTTTAAAGCTAGTGGTGAGATTCATACCAGCTCACACCTCAACCATGTTGCACAACATGGCATTCAACACAACACATGCCAACGAGCATGACCATTTCAGCAACGCCGAAACCAAATTTAATACAACACTTGTGTAAACTATAACAATGGGTGGTATTCATGTGACCGGCGGTCGGGTGACCGACAGTCACATGACCTCCTCCACCATCCCGACCGCTCACTATCCCGATGGTCGGCATGCCGACCAACAGGGACTATTTCCACTCGTGGGTGTCCACGACACCTATAGAGTGAGAATAGAACCCGTGGCGACCGCAGGTCGCCACCGAGCCCGCAGCGTGGCGAGCGCAGCGAGCCAGCAAGGGTCTTGCTGCACTTGCCCCTTCCCGCCGGGATCCCGGCGTCGGTATGCTGCCGGGAACCCGGCGTCGGTAAGCTGACCGGCGGTCTCCTGACTGCTGGTCAGCCATACTACACCCATAACAATAACAACTGCAGGTAAAGTACGCACTGGGCTGGGTGCCCCGCATCCTCTACGGACTAGGAGAACAGGATTTACAGGTAGGTATTAAAATCCTGTTTTCTCATACGTCCTAGAGGATGCTGGGGTCCACTTCAGTACCATGGGGTTATATCAAAGCTCCAGTATGGGCGGGAGAGTGCGACTGTTCCTGCAGAACCGATTGACCAAACTTTAGGTCATCAGCGGCTAAGGTGTCAAACTTGTAAAACTTTGCAAATGTGTTTGCCCCTGACCAAGTAGCAGCTCGGCAGAGCTGCAATGCCGAGACGCCCCGGGCAGCCACCCAAGAGGCGCCCACCCTTCTGGCAGAATGGGCATTCACCGAATTCGGCACCGGCAATCCTGCCGTGGAATGAGCATGCTGAATTGTACATCTGATCCAGCACGCAATTGTCTGCTTAGAAGCAGGGCACCCAACCTTGCTGGGAACATACAGGACAAACAGAGCCTCTGTTTTCCTTATCCGAGCTGTTCTCTTGACATAAATTCTCAAAGCTCTGACCACATCCAGAGACTTCGAAACAGCGGAAGTGTCAGTAGCTACTGGCACCACAATAGGTTGGTTCACATGGAAAGAAGAAACCACCTTTGGAAGAAATTGCTGACGAGTTCTTAGTTCAGCCATATCTTCATGGAAGATCAAATAAGGGCTCTTGTGAGACAAGGCCCCTAACTCAGACACCCGCCTTGCGGATGCCAAGGCCAACAGCATGACCACTTTCCAAGTAAGAAACTAACTCGACCTCTTGGAGAGGTTCAAACCAGTCCGATTTAAGGAACTGCAACATCACATTAAGATCCCACGGTGCCGTAGGAGGCACAAAGGGAGGTTGGATGTGCAGATCCCCCTTCACGAATGTCTGAACTTCCGGAAGGGAGGCCAATTGTTTCTGAAAGAAAATGGACAAAGCCGAAATTTGGACCTTGATTGAACCCAAGCTTAAGCCTGCATTCACGCCCGCCTGAAGAAAATGGAGAAAACGTCCTAACTGAAATTCTTCCGTTGGAGCCTTCTTGGTTTCGCACCAAGACACATATTTTCTCCAAATACGGTGGTAATGTCTAGAAGTTACTCCTTTCCTGGCCTGAATAAGCGTGGGAATGACTTCTTTGGGAATACCCTTTCGGGCTAGGATCCGGCGTTCAACAGCCATGACGTCAAATGTAGCCGCGGTAAGTCTTGATACACGCACGGCCCCTGCCGCAGCAGGTCCTCGCGAAGAGGAAGAGGCCGAGGATCTTCTATGAGTAACCCCTGAAGATCTGGATACCAAGCCCTCCTTGGCCAGTCTGGAACAATGAGGATCGCTCGAACCCCCGTTCTTCTTATGATCTTGAGAATCTTTGGTATTAGCGGAAGTGGAGGGAAAACATACACCGACCGAAACACCCACTGGGTCACTAGTGCATCCACTGCTATTGCTTGTTGGTCTCTCGACCTGGAACAATATCTCTGAAGCTTCTTGTTGAGACGAGATGCCATCATATCTACTTGAGGAACTCCCCAATGTCCCGTCACCTCTGCGAAGGCCCCAATGACCCGTCACCTCTGCGGAGGCCCCATTCTTCTGGGTGGAGATCGTGTCTTCTGAGGAAGTCCGCTTCCCAGTTGTCCACTCCCGGAATGAAAATTGCAGACAGAGCTCTTGCATGTCTTTCTGCCCAGAGGAGTATCTTTGTCACCTCTGCCATTGACGCTCTGCTTTTCGTTCCGCCCTGATGGTTTATGTACACCACTGCTGTTACATTGTCCGACTGGACCTGTATGGGTTGATCTTGAAGAAGATGCACCGCTTGTAGAAGGCCGTTGTAAATGGATCCCAACTTCAGAACATTTATGTGAAGACAGGTTTCTTGACTTGACCATCTTCCTCGGAAGCTTTCCACTTTTGTGACTGCTCCCCAGCCTTGGAGACTTGCATCCGTGGTTACTAGGACCCAATCCTGAATCCCGAACCTGCGCCCTTCCAGGAGGTGAGAACTGTGAAGCCACCACAGGAGCGAAATTCTGGCTTTGGATGACAGGATTATCCTCTGATGCATGTGTAAATGGGATCCGGACCACTTGTCCAATAGGTCCCACTGGAATACTCTGGCATGGAATCGGCCGAACTGTAGGGCCTCGTAGGCTGCTACCATCTTTCCCAACAAACGTATGCATTAATGAATCGACACCCTTGTTGGTTTTAGAATTTGTTTGAGCATTCTCTGGATTTCCAGAGCCTTTTCCACTGGAAGAAATACCCTCTGTACTTCTGTGTCCAGTATCATCCCCAGAAACAATAGTCTTGTCATCGGTTCCAACTGTGACTTTGGAAAATTTATGATCCAACCGTGCTGTTGAAGTACTGTCAGGGAGAGTGCAATGCTCTGCCCCAACTTTTCCTTGGACCTCGCCTTTATCAGGAGATCGTCCAGGTAAGGAATTATGTTGACTCCTTGCTTTCGAAGGAGGACCATCATCTCCGCCATCACCTTTTTAAATACCCTCGGTGCCGTGGACAGCACGAACGGTAAGGTTTGAAATTGGTAATGACAATCCTGCACTGCGAACCGCAGATAAGCTTGATGCGGAGGATAGATACGAACATGTAAGTAGGCATCTTTTATGTCCACTGACACACCATGAAGTCCTTTTCCTCTAGACTGGAAATCACAGCCCTTAGAGATTCCATCTTGAATTTGAACCTTTGTAGGTAGAGATTCAGTGTTTTCAGGTTTAGAATCGGTCTGACCGAGCCGTCCGGCTTCGGTACTACGAAAAAAGGCTTGAATAAAAACCTTCTCCTTGTTGTGACAATGGAACCAGGACAATCACTTGATCCTGACATAATCTTTGTATTGCTGCTGATACCACTTCCCTGTCTGGAACAGAAGCTGGTAAGGCCGATTTGAAAAATCGGCATGGGGGAACTTCTTGAAACTCCAACCTGTACCCCTGGGAAACTATTTTCACGATCCATGGGTCCAGGCCAGATTGAACCCAAATATGACTGAAGAGCTTCAGAAGTGCCCCCACCTGAGCGGACTCCTGCGAGGGAGCCCCAGCCTCATGCTGAAGATTTTGCAGAAGCAGAGGTGGACTTCTGCTCCTGTGAACCTGGAGACGCCGTGGACTTTTTTCCCTTTCCCCTTCCTTTACCTGCAAAGAAAGGGGAACCTTTGCCCTTTTTGTATTTATTGGGCCGAAAGGACTGCATCTGAGAATGATGCGTTTTTTTTGCCGGCGCTGGAGCATTAGGGAGAAAAGTCGACTTACCTGCGGTAGCCGCAGAAACTAAGGCGTCCAGCCCATCTCCAAACAAAGCCTCGCCCTTGTACAGGAGAGCCTCGATATTCCTTTTGGAATCCGCGTCTGCATTCCATTGGCGAATCCACAACGCCCTACGAGCTGAAATCGCCATGGTAGCGGCTCTTGATCCCAAGAGACCAATATCTTTCATGGCTTCTAGCATGTACGCAGCCGCGTCCTTCATATGACCTAACGTTAGGAGTATCTCATCTCTATCGTGTCGATGTCTGATGACAAGTTTTCTGACCACTTTTCTATAGCACTACTCACCCATGCACAGGCAATGGTAGACCTGAGTAGTGTTCCATTGGTCACATAAATAGATTTCAACGTAGTCTCTAACTTGCGGTCTGCTGGCTCCTTTAGTGAAGCCGTCCCAGGCGCAGGGAGAATCACCTTTTTTGTCAACCTTGACAGAGCACTGTCAAAAATGGGGGGTGACTCCCACCTTTTCCTGTCCCCAGGAAAGGGGAAAGCTGCCTGAATCCTTTTGGGAATCTGTAATTTCTTCTCAGGGTTTGACCAGACTCCCCCAAAGAGTCCATTCAGTTCATAAGATGGAGGGAAAGTTACATTAGGTTTCTTCTCTTTATTAAAGTAAGCCTTTTCCTGTGGTAAATGAGGGGCCTCCGTAACCTCTAACACCTCCCTTATAGCAACAATCATGTATTGAATGTTTTTTGCCAATTTTGGATCAATTCCCCTGGAATCACTGGTGTCGACACAGGAATCAGAGTCCGTGTTGGTATCAGTTTGTACTACTTGTGCAAATGACCTTTTTTGTGAACCAGAGGGGTCCCCTGCGGATGAAAAAGCAGAACTATGAAAAATCACATCTTCCACGGATTTTCTCCAGTTTTCTGCATGAGACTCAGATTTATCCAATCTCTTACTTATATGATTCACACTATCACGTACTTCTTTCACCCATTCGGGCTCGTGGTGCGACGGCAGTGCCACCACATTACGTCCTTGTGTCCCTAAAATGGCTTCCCCAGGGGAAGAGCTCCCTGCCTCAGACATGTTACACATGTGCAAAATCACACCACAGACTCTCCGGGGCTACTGGAGACAGACCCACAGTAAAATCTGTCAGAAGGACACAGAAAGGGATTTGCCAGTCCACAACTCAGCGCCAAAATAAGAAATCCCTGTGTATCGTATTTTATACACAGAGACCTATTAAGCGCTTGTATAATACCAATAATAGGATTTAGCACCGAAATAAAACACTCCCCCCCCCCTTTTGTGCACCCTGATACTTGGTCAGATGTGGAGAGGAGGATCAGCGTGTCTTCCCATGCTGTGTGCTGGACGGAAATGGCGCTAAGAAGTGTGCTGGCTGCCTGAAGAAGCTCCGCCCCCTGCAATGGCGCATTTCCCCTCAGGCATTACAAACGATCTTTATACTGGCCGGGGTGTAGGACAGTGTAAAACAGAGTATGCTATCTTTTGCCAGTGAGAGTAGGGCTCATGCTGCCTCCCACCCCCTGGGCTCTGTGTACATGGTGAGCTTGCTCGCGCAGTGTTCCCGCTCGCTGCGCGGTACCTTAAGCCGTCACAATGACCGGAGGTCCCTCTCTGCAGATTTTCGGTAACACTACTCACCAGTCTTCTGACTTCTGGCTCTGTTTGGGGGGTGACGGCGTGCTGTGGGAGTGAGCACATAGTCGCAGCTAGTGTTCAGTACCCTTCAGGAGCTACTGGTGTCCTGTCAGCAGAAGCAGAGCCATGAAACTATATAGGAAGTTGGTTCCTACTTCTTCCCCCTAAGTCCCACGAAGCAGGGAGGCTGTTGCCAGCAGTCTCCCTGTAAAATAAAAAACCTACACAAAGTCTTTTAGTAGAACTCTGTAGAGCCCCACTAGAGTGCGACCAGTCTGCCTGGGCACATTTTCTAAACTGGGGTCTGGAGGAGGGGCATAGAGGGAGGAGCCAGTTCACACTCTGGAAAAGTCTTAATGTGCCCATGGCTCCAGCGGAACCGTTTATACCCCATGGTACTGAAGTGGACCCCAGCATCCTTTAGGACGTATGAGAAAGAAGGATGATAATAATAATAATAATGATAATAACTGAATCTCAGGCAAGAGAAAGGTATCAAGCCTTCTAAAGGAGATTGATTTTCTACTTGTCCTCTTTCTTTAGTGCACTAATTGTTCCTAGTTAATCGATTGAATGTAATAATCACAAATCTGTTGTATCACATCCTTTATTTATTAAGTTATTTATACAGCACACACATATTGTGCAGCGCTTTACAGAGAATATTTGCCCATTCACATCAGTCCCTGCCCTAGTAGAGTTTACAATCTATATTCTCTACCACATGTACACAGACACATTCACACTAGGGTTCATTTATGTATTTTTGGATTGTGGGAGCAAACTGAAGTACCCGGAGGAATCCCACACAAGCACAGGGAGAATAAATAAACCCAACACAGTTATTGCCATGGTGGGAATTGAACCCATGACCTCAGTGCTGTGAGGCAGTAATGGTAGCCATTACGCCGACCGTACAATGGCTTCTTCAATTATGTAAATGAAAGGAATGCTGTAAATTCCTGTGTTCTGAATATTATATCTCCACACGTCTATCATACATATCAAACTTTGACAAAACTTCACATATTTGGTATCCCTAAATTCATGGGAATTACAGATGATATTCTAGACAAAGTAAAGCGGGCGCACTAAAATGGTGGAAAAACTGCTCTTTCCATTTTCAATAATGCATTCAGTCCATAATTTCTGTATTCCTACATATTAATAAAGCAACAGAGTAGTAAGAATAAGTTAAAATAAAATATTATTTGTTATTACCCAAGCTATAAATTGTACTTATTGCTGAATCTACCATGCAGGAAATAAAGTAACATGGGGTAAAGAAGCTACATGCGACGTATCACTCAGGAGGACATAGCTTATTACTGCAAACTGTTTGCAGTGGGTGATGGCTCATTTGCAATTTTGCACCCGCTTATTAAATGACTTCTTATGTCTATTCATTCAATAGTCTGCACATAAAAATGTGTAATAGCACTCAGATACTGTACACTGGGATTAATACTGACTCTCACCATGGGGCGGCAGCACGCTCGGCTCTGTGCAACTCTCAGCCAGCACCGGTCGCTTCTCTTGTTTCAGGAAACGTGGCGCCGGCCGCCTACTTACGGCGCATGCGCACTATGCACGGCCTTTTCCCAGTTCCGCAGCGCCCTCACTGTAGCGCTGTGAATCTCCGGTCCTCGCCTAGACGGGACAAAATCCGGCGACATGGTCAGTACCCCGCCCCGATACCGGCGGCAATGAGTGCCTGTGTGTCCCGGGCAGCGTGCATGGCGATTATGAGCTCGGTCCCCGGCTGCTTGAGGCTGGATGACTGTAGATTGTTGTGGTGTCTGTGCAGCTCCCAGCGTGGCCTAATGGCCGCTGCAGCCTCGACCGGACGGCTGTATCCCAGTGTCCGGATGCTGCCCGCCAGTCACGTGTCCTGTACCCCTGACAGTCTCCTTATTCCCTTCTTTGCCTGTTCTGTGTGATATATGGTTATATGTTATGTACTATGCTACTTACTGAGGGCTGTGACTGTGGCACCTTTGCTGCCCTATGCCTACTGGCACCCCCCTGTATTATCCCGTGATGGGTATTCTCATAGTATCTGTAAGAGTTCTCTATAATCTGAATTTGTGTAGAAAAGATGATTTTTTTATTTACTGTGTATCGGATGGGTGACAGGCCATGATCGCAGTACACAGGCTAACAGTGTTTGCTTTCTTGTTCAAGAAGTACACATGATCTCCGGCTACTTGTCATAGTCCCCTTGTTG
Source organism: Pseudophryne corroboree (assembly GCF_028390025.1). NCBI lineage: Eukaryota > Metazoa > Chordata > Amphibia > Anura > Myobatrachidae > Pseudophryne > Pseudophryne corroboree. The sequence goes on along the minus strand of NC_086452.1, from coordinate 157,039,079 downwards.
CGTGTTTTTTTTTTTTATTCTTTTGTAATCTGTCCTATTTCTAGAATGCTGCACATGTAGTAACGCACATTGCTTATATAGCGTTGCTTATATAGCGTGTAATAAGCCTGCTTATTCCAAAGCAGTGTGCTTACATGTCTGTGTGGATCTTCAGTTCTTCTAAATATTTCTGTTTATTGCGTCATTACATGATTTTCTTGAGCGCCCTACACACTTGCCGATTCTGTCAATTTTGATGATCAATCTGAATGATGACCGAGCCTCCAAATTGACTTGCATTGCAAAGCGACGGAGAACCAGCGGTGAACGACTGTGGGGCTGCGCATCGTTGGCGCATGCACACTGAGCGATTTCTCGTTTGTATCGTCCGCACACATCGGCAAGTGTGTAGGGTGCTCAAGGTGCATTAATAACTTTGTTGTATCTTAATTTCAGCAATGACTAATGCTACGTTGTATTACTAGGGGTTTGTGAAAGTTGTAAAGAACAAGGCTTATTTCAAGCGGTACCAAGTCAAGTTCCGCAGAAGGAGAGGTGAGTGTCCATTCCGGGAAGTGTACTAGCGCTGTCCTTTACCTAATCTGATAACGGTGTTTATTTTGCAGAGGGCAAGACTGACTACTTCGCCCGTAAGAGACTGGTTGTCCAGGACAAAAATAAGTACAACACCCCTAAATACAGGATGATCGTGCGCATCACCAACAGAGACATCATCTGCCAGGTATGTTAGTCTGTGTTCTCAGGCTGTCAGGGCCATGTGTGTGTGGAATGTGGCATATGTTTGTTTTATAGTATCCTGGGCCATTCCCAGGAAACTGAACATGTGGCTCAGTTTGGTGAAAGGAAATTATAGATTTGCAAATGGTGGTAAAGAGATTTATTCAAAATGTTGATACTGGTAATAAAGTTGAACAAGCGTTCCTATAAGGATATTTAGGATCAGTTATAAAGGCCCTCACCTGTGGAGCGATGTATCCTCCAGCGACACATCACGAGCAACTGAACCTGGCGGCGGGGTGCCGGTAACTACAAGTGCACACACTTGCCGAAATGCAGCATGGCATTGTTCCCCACCTCAGATCTTTCTGCATGTTCAAGAGGTCTGATGAGGCAACAAATGACACGCGGTATGCATAGTTTACATGCTCATACACAGACCGTATTTTAATCGATGTCCTTCCTATCGGTCAGAAACGCAAACATCGTTTAAAAAAAAAAAGTTTACATTGTGTGACCACCTTAAGTGTTGCATAATCTTGTAGTACCCCAGTTTTTGCTGTATTAAATTGTATAAACACTACTAGCTCAGATTTAAATAATCTCGTGGTGTTACACCCAAGATAACTGCCTCACTGGGCACTGGTACAAAGAAGGGGTGCTTTTCCTCTATAAATACGCTGTTTTATGTTAATGGTTATAGTGCACCAGTGTGTATGCTCTTGTGGTTCTCTAGTCGACTGGTTAACACTTTCTAGGCTGGAAGAAGGCTTTTCATGGTCTAGGCTAGCAGTGGTCTGGTGTCATACGCTCCTTTTTCTATAATTTTCCAGACCTGTATACTCTTTGTAGGCCTTGCAAGTTTAAATCCAGGATACGTTTTAACCCCTTCGGTGGTATGCTCTGAAATCTTCCAGGGCCAGTTACACTAATGTCACTGGTCACCCTGAAACATTTCCGTGCCATGTTTATACTTGCTAGAGGATCGCCAGTGCTGATCGCACGTTGCCCGGGAATCGCCATGAACCATTAATAAGCCTGCCCCCCCAGACTCCTATTGGGTGGGTGGGGGGAGCTTAACTGTGTAATGGTCTGTTTATTCCGAGGCGCCAGAAGTTGGCTAGGAATCAGCACTGCCGATGCCTGGGCATTTTTTGGAGGGATAGCAATCCCCCCTGCACTCTTTTACAACACCTCCCAGGCTGTGTTTTTAAATAACAACCCACCACTGAAGGGGTTAATGGTGTTTGTAAAATAGACTGCTATATATACACATTGCAATATAAATTTTTCCTCTGTACCTTTCATTACTTATATTTTTTTTTTCCCCCTGGTTTCAAACTTAAATGGAGGAAGGATTAAACTAAAAAACTAACCATTGCCTTTATTTTGTGCTGTTAGTGAATACTATGGTTCCCAATCCCAGGATTGGCGGGATCCCGGACTTTAGGACCAAAAACGTCCGGGATTCAATCCCGGGGTCAAAAGGTCCAAGCCTGGGGATTGAGGTATCAGCATTGAGTGTCCACAGTACGCTTTGACGCTGCCCGGCTTCCTCCTTCCGGCGCAGCATGAAGTCACGCTGCGCCGTCAGCCGAGTACTGAGTGAGTGCAGGAGGAGATCCCTGCCCGCCTGCGTTATACGGTTAGTGATGTGTGGGTGGCCACACACTTCAGCCAATCCCGGGATTGGCCATTTTTCTATCCCGATACCCGGGATTAAAAAAATGGCCTGGGATTGGCTTCCCTAGTGAATACCAACAGTATATTAAGCTTTCTTTTTTTTTTGCAGTTGGTTGGTGTATTTTGAGTATAAAATAGTTTACTGGGACAGCAAATAGTTCATTCATACAGCTGATTTATAGTAACAGGTCACAACCAGTCTTCAAGCATTTTGCTCTGCAGTGAATGTTTTATAGAGATGTGTTCTGCTCTTACACGCAATGATCTGCGATACATGTTAAACTGGCCACATATTTAAAGATTCTTGCCAATTAGTTGGATTGAATGAAAATCTGATAATGTATAGGCACAAATGATAGCTGGCTGTTTGTTCCCATACGCTGGAAAATGGCTACTATGACAAGTTGGTTAAGGCAACCAACTTGTCTGAACGGGTTTTGTTTTCTGGTGTTTTGGAGCAAAGAGCCAACTTGTTTTCTCACATGTTACCAGATTTTTATTCCAGCCAGCTAGTTGGCAAGATTATTTTTTCTTTTTCTTTAGGTGTGGCCAGCTTTAGTGAGCTACAGAGGCTGATTATTATGCTAAAATTGTTCCCCTTCTTACAGATTGCCTATGCCAGGATTGAAGGAGACATGATCGTCTGTGCTGCTTATTCACATGAGCTTCCAAAGTACGGCATCAAGGTTGGGCTTACAAACTACGCTGCAGCTTATTGCACCGGTCTGCTGCTGGCTCGCAGGGTATGTCCTTATGTGGTTGCTCCAGATTCATATAATACCAGAGAATAAAACACTTTCTGCCATTGAGTTTGTCCTAATGTTACATTGATTCTTTCTGGTCTGGATGTTTATATTCTGTTATGGTATCTTGAGTGTCAGCTGTTGTCGATGACCCACCCTTTGTCAAGCTGTGACATGTGAAGCGGGCAGGTGGTAATGTGCTCTGACTGGTGACTACACATCGCACACAGTGAACTGGACTATACCTATAGTCCTGATTTAGATAAATATGCCGTCGGTGTGTATAGTGGCTTTTAAGCGTTTTCAGTCTCACCACTGCAAGAGTTTGGCCAATATATAGCAGTAAGACTCTGTACAAGTCAGTCAGAGCAAACTCTGTACACTGCTTTCGGCCTCCTCTTGATTATTGCTTGGTTCATGTTGACTGGGGTTTGGAAACCAGTAAATAGCTGACATGTCTGTGGTGAAACTTGTGAGTGATGGTCTTCAGAGTTGCATGCAATTCCAAATGAGGTCAGATCTGAATGGGTGTTACTGGGTGGTGGCAATTGGGTGTTTGTATGTAGAAGCAGTCTGTGGGCGCGTAGACGGATACAGACTCTTCATAGGTTAGCGTGTGAAGAGCTGTCTGTTTTCAGTCATTTGCTCCCCACCACAGATGGGACTGATGTAAATGCAGGTGGAATCTCCAATACCCAAAATGCTTGGAACCAGAAGCATTTTGGATATCTGAATTTGGAATACCCAGTAGGAGAGACCCAGGTCACTCCAGGTTCAGCTGTGGGGGCAGGGTGGAGGAGATTGGGCTGCAAATCAGAATGGCTGCCAAGCCACGCCTCTAGTTATGGACTATTGGTACCAGATGTCACAGCTGCCTGTAATGTCATCCTGTATATTGGGGTGTTTTTAGAATTGCAGAAAAGGGCAAGTCAACCTGTACTGCTCTCGCCACCTGGGGGCAGTACGGCTGCTTAGATGTTTGCATTGATTTCCAATTGCAGGAAGCGACTGGAATGAATCTGGGTTGAGTACTGTAACTGTAAAAATAAGAAGACCTGGGGATTTGCGTCATTTGTCAATTAAAATTATCTAGGTGCTTAGTTAGGAACTAGATGGCATAATTTTGCAAAATTGTAGAATGTTGTAAAATGATAGTTGTGTCTGGGTAGGGAACCTGTGGGACTATACATGCCTGCATGCCTAATGGCACAATTGTGGCAAGTCATGCAGGGAGGTGTAGGGCCACAGGTTGCTTACCCCTAGCATAATGGTGCTAATGTGAAGCTAAAATTCCTTTTATTGGCGCTACATGCAAATCAAGTATTGATTACATGTAAAGAACTACTTACTAATAATCACGGTCTTGTTTCTTAGCTGCTTAACAAGTTTGGCCTTGATAAAGTCTATGAAGGCCAAGTGGACGTTACAGGAGATGAGTACAATGTTGAAAGCATTGATGGGCAACCTGGAGCCTTCACATGTTACCTGGATGCAGGTCTCACCAGAACCACCACTGGAAACAAAGTCTTCGGCGCTCTTAAGGGAGCTGTAGATGGCGGCCTGTCCATTCCTCACAGGTGAGCTGCGCAGCTTGCATTAATTCGTCCCAGTGGCGTTTTGTTCAGATGTGCCTCTGCGTCGTTCCGTTTGTCATTTAACTGTATTGCTAAAAGGGTACTTCAAGGCTTTGAAAGTTGTAAATGTGGCTTAATATTGTATGGCTTGGATTTTCTAGTAACTGATTTGGTAGCCGCCTGCTTTTGATGCAGTGTGTAATACAGAAAAACAAGGACTGTTTCCTTATAATTGCATGCAGTTGTAGATAATGGCTTATGCAGGGATATGCATAGTTCAATCGCCTTTTTCAGTCTGTTTAAAATGTTAGTGGTGGTTATTTTATTTTTTCATTTTTTACATTTATCATTTTATTAAGTCTGGAAAGCAGACCATACAGCAAAATAGTATATTAAATGACAATGCATTAAATTACACAGGAATATACTGGAGATGTTTAATTGGCAGAACAAGCAGCAGTGAGATACAAGGTGGGACAGATCTTTCTATAAATAAGAGGCCAGCAGAAGTGTGGGGGACAGAACATGGAGCAAAGTGGCACAACTGTAGTCTGTTTTGGTGCTGAATAAGCAGATCAAAGCCAGTATAGGAGACAAGGAGGGGCTGTGGGAGCCCAGAGAGAAGATGCAGGACATGGTTGTATGGCTTGTGTGGATGGTGAAAGAGACCCTGCTTGTAATCTAAAGGAGTTGCATGTGCAACATGAAAATATGTGAAGAAGTAGTTTAGAAGAGTTGGATGGCTTTGTGAAAAATATTAAGTTTTTGAAGTGGTGGAGACTTGATAGTATGAATGGGAGTCAGAGGGTGGTGAGCAGCTCAGATGTTGTAAGCGATTGCTAGTAAGTAAACTAAAGCTGGGGTGAATACATCAGGAGGCAGACTGAGGACTTTAACGTGCCGTCATAGTCTGTAATGGTAGCAAACCATATTTGGCATGATAACAGATAACAGTGGCTTATATATTTGCAGCAGTGGAGTGTCTGAGGGCTTTTACAGGGGTGAGTGAAGTCTGAGCTGATTTCTTAGTCCATGTAGCAGTTGGCAACAGGGAGGATAAATGCAGAGATGTGAAAACTCAGCGGTGGCCTCAAGAATGGTTTGAAGTACCAAGCAGTAAGTAAGGCTTCCTGCAAAAAGGTCTCAGTACTGTAGCCGCAAGGGCTATCTTGGCAGAGTGACAGTCTGATCCTGGAGGTGGAAGTGACCTGATTAGGAGTGGCGCTGTAGGTTTGTGGAGAGGGAGGTGACAACAGATATTTGAGGCTGAAAGAGTGGAGATCACCAAGGGAAGACGTGAACAGTCAAAACCGAAGGAAGACTTGATGTCTCCTTGGTGTACATAATGAGTACATTGGGTGGGGCGTAGACTTGGGTCATGGTAAGTCTTTGGAAAGAGGAGGATAACCAGGAGGACATGGTCATGGAGACTAGTTGAGTATGTTAGAAAAAGGTGGCCAGGTGGAACAATATGGAGACATTAAGTTTAGTTTGGCATGGAGAAGATTATTGCTGACCTTGTTGGCACTGGCAGGTGAAGGAGAGGGGTCAGTGTGGTAGGTGCTGCCCAAAAGTGTGGCATCAAAGTGGGAGTAGACATAGGTTCGTAGTCTGTCATGAAGTTTTTTGAGGATGTTTGAGACTAGAACATTCTTGGAGGTGGAAGACGAGGCTGAAGATGTCAAGAGGGAAGCCCAAATGAGATCCAAAGAAATTGGGTTAAAGTGCAAAGTGAGTGACAGAATGAGACTTCTTCTCGCCACAAAATCAAAGCACAAGGAGCTGAGGGTGGAACTGGGGCAAAAAGCCTGAGATTTTGGGTGTTAAAGTAGAGAGGTGTGTTGAGGGGGGTTGTGTTGGGCAGAGGCAAAGTGGGAATAAGTTATGAAATGGGACTGTTGGAGGAAGAGTGCAGAGCTGTATGAATGGGAGTAGTTAGTGCTGCTTGGTGTTTGGCATGTCATGGTTGCATTGAGAGCCATAGATGGCTAAGAATGACAGTGTAGAGTGGGGTTTGGTTTTAAAGGCAGACAACCATTATGAAGGCTGGCAATCCTGCCATTGTCTTGTGCGACTGAAATGAAGGTACATAAGACTTAAGATTTTTTTTGGGGGGGGTTTCTAATGAGCTTTGACATTTTGTTCATGCCCAGGTACATCGGCTATTGTTAGTCTGTACTCCATTCCATACCAGTAACATTAAAGATTAGCACAATTAGAGGTTTTGAAAGGTGGTTTGTTAATAAATGTAGTAAAGCAATAGTACCCCTAACAGTCTGCTTCCCAGATCACCTGTGCATCTTTGTGTCTGGAATGAATATACTAAATCTGACAGTATACTGTAGTAACATAGAATTTGACGGCAGATAACCATTTGGCCCATTTAGTCTGTCCCTTTTTATCATTTAGGTAATCTCACCCTTTTTGAACCTTTAATTTTTTGTAAGGATATTCATATGCCTATCCCAAGCATGTTTAAATTGCTCTACAGCAGGCCTGGCCAACCTGTGGCTCTCCAGCTGCTGTGAAACTACACATCCCAGCATGCCCTGCCACAATTTCAGTATTTCCTAATTGCAAAACTGTAGCAGGGCATGTTGGGAATTGTAGTTTCACAACAGCTGGAGAGCCACAGGTTGGCCAGGCCTGCTCTACAGTCTTAGGGGTATATGCAATAGCGGGCGAATTGCAGAAAAAGGCGAATTCCGGGACGTTTTCGCCTCCAAAAATCAATTCGCCTATGCAGTGCAGTACTTTTTCGCAAAAAAACGGGCCGTCAAAATTCGCCTTTTCTCAATTCGCCTTTTTCCGCATTCGCCTTTTCTGCAATGGTACAGATGCTGCAATTCGCCTCCAGCATATTCAATTCAAGTTTGTAAATTCGCCTGCAGTGCTTTTAGACAGCAAATTCGCGATTTTCAATCCGCCACACTTTGGAGGGTGAAAACAAATAAAAAAATTTTAAACATGGATTTTTTTGTGTTTTTTTTTTTGGGAATAGCAGATCTATTTATATTAGAAGGGATTAGGTTTTTGGTTTTTTTTGGGGGGGGGAGGCACAAATATTATTTATATATTTTTTAAAATATTTTTTTTTTTTTTTTTTTTTATTGCTGGAACGGTAAAATCAGAAAAAAAAATGGCGTGGGGTCCCCCCTCCAAAGCATAACCAGCCTCGGGCTCATTGAGCTGGTCCTGGTTCTAAAAATGCGGGGAAAAAATTGACAGGGGATCCCCCGTATTTTTAAAACCAGCACCGGGCTCTGCGCCTGATGCTGGTGCCAAAAATACGGGGGACAAAACGAGTAGGGGTCCCCCGTATTTTAAACACCAGCATCGGGCTCCACTAGCTGGACAGATAATGCCACAGCCGGGGGTCACTTTTATGCCGTGCCCTGCGGCCGTGGCATCAAATATCCAACTAGTCACCTCTGGCCGGGGTACCCTGGGGGAGTGGAGACCCCTTCAATCAAGGGGTCCCCCGACCCCAGCCACCCAAGGGCCAGGGGTGAAGCCCGAGGCTGTCCCCCCCCATCCAATGGGCTGCGGATGGGGGGGCTGATAGCCTTTGTGTTCAAAAAAAAGATATTGTTTTTTCCATTAGTACTACAAGTCCCAGCAAGCCTCCCCCGCAAGCTGGTACTTGGAGAACCACAAGTACCAGCATGCGGGAGAAAAACGGGCCCGCTGGTACCTGTAGTTCTAATGGAAAAAAAATACCCAAATAAAAACAGGACACAGACACCGTCGACAGTAAAACTTTATTAGACACTGCCGACACACACATACTTACCTATGTTCACACGCCGACATCGGTCCTCTTCTCCATGTAGAATCCCGGGGTACCTGAAAAGCAAAGTTCAATATACTCACCTTAACCAGGCTCCAGAGATAAATCCACGGACTTGGCAAAAAAAGAAAACGCATTTACCCGCACCAAAAACGGACTGAAAGGTGTCCCATGCTGACACATGGGACACCTTTCCACGATTAAGATCTGTCAGTGACAGTTGTCACTGACAGGTCTCTAAGCCAATCAGGAAGCGCAACTTCGTTGCGCTCACCTGATTGGCTGCTCGCTGTGACAGCGCATCGCACAGCTCCCTCCATTATATTCAATGGTGGGAACTTAGCGGCTAGCGGTGAGGTCACCCGCCGGTCAGCGGCTGACCGGCGGGTGACCCCACCGCTAGCCGCTAAGTTCCCACCATTGAAAGTAATGGAGCGGCTTTGCGAGGCGCTGTCAGAGTACAGACGGCGTCCAGCCAATCAGGTGAGCGCCACGGCAGTAGCGCTTCCTGATTGGCTGAAGGGACATCAGTGACAGGAGTCACGTGATGTCCCGGCATTCGGGAGAAAGGAGTGTAATGTGAAAACATTGGACCCCTTTCTAGTCCGGTATGGCTCGGTGATCGTTTTTTTATTTTACAAAGTACGTGGATTTACCTCTGGACCTGGACCTCTGGACGGACGCTGGAAGGTGAGTATAATTTTTTGACAGGTACCCTCGGATCGTCGGAGATCGTTGCAGTCGGCGTGTCAACACAGGTAAGTATGTGTGTGTCGGCGTATGAAATAAAGTTTTACTATCAAGGTGTGTGTGTCCTGTTTTTATTTGGGTATTTTTTTCCCAGTAGTACTACAGGTACCAGCGGGCCCGTTTTTCTCCCGCATGCTGGTACTTGTGGTTCTCCAAGTACCAGCTTGCGGGGGAGGCTTGCTGGGACTTGTAGTACTAATGGAAAAAACAATATCTTTTTTTTTTATCACAAAGGCTATCAGCCCCCCCATCCGCAGCCCATTGGATGGGGGGGGGACAGCCTCGGGCTTCACCCCTGGCCCTTGGGTGGCTGGGGGGGGGGGACCCCTTGATTGAAGGGGTCCCCACTCCCCCAGGGTACCCCGGCCAGGGGTGACTAGTTGGATATTTGATGCCACGGCCGCAGGGCACGGCATAAAAGTGACCCCCGGCTGTGGCATTATCTGTCCAGCTAGTGGAGCCCGATGCTGGTGTTTAAAATACGGGGGACCCCTACTCGTTTTGTCCCCCGTATTTTTGGCACCAGCATCAGGCGCAGAGCCCGGTGCTGGTTTTAAAAATACGGGGGATCCCTGCCCGATTTTTCCCCTGCATTTTTAGAACCAGGACCAGCTCGATGAGCCCGAGGCTGGTTATGCTTTGGAGGGGGGACCCCACGCCATTTTTTTTTCGGGTTTTTCCCCGTTTTTTCCAGTTTTTAAAAATCGCGGCAAAATCCGCCAAATCGGCCGATTTTCGCCCGCGACCCTGGCGAATCCGTTTTTCATTGCATATGGTGAATTCCGGAAGCCACCTTCCGGAATTCACCTGGCGAATTTGGTCGAATTGAAAAAACGGCGATAATTGCCGCGATTTCGCCCGCTATTGCATATACCCCATAGCCTCTACCAGTGTTTCCCAACCTCTGTCCTCAAGACACACTAACAGTCCTGGTTTTAGTGATATCCAGGCCTGAACACAGGGGACTTAATTAGTAGCTCTGTTATTTTGATTTAACCATCTGTGCTGAAGCCTGGAAATGACTAAAACCTGCACTGTTGGTGTGCCTTGGGGACCGTGGTTGGGAATGCCTGCTATTCCACTTGTCCACTACCCTTTCTGTGAAGTAATTTCTCTAACGTCCTAGTGGATTCTGGGGACTCCGCAAGGACTATGGGGAATAGATGGGCTCCGCAGGAGACTGGGCACTCTAAGAAAGAATTAGTACTACTGGTGTGCACTGGCTCCTCCCTCTATGCCCCTCCTCCAGACCTCAGTTAGAATCTGTGCCCGGAAGGAGCTGGGTGCATTTTAGTGAGCTCTCCTGAGCTTGCTATTAAAGTATTTTAGTTAGGTTTTTTATTTTCAGAGAGCTTCTGCTGGCAACAGACACTCTGCTACGTGGGACTGAGGGGAGAGAAGCAAACCTACTAACTGCGGCTAGGTTGCGCTTCTTAGGCTACTGGACACCATTAGCTCCAGAGGGTTCGAACACAGGATCTTAATCTCTGTCGTCCGTTCCCGGAGCCGCGCCGCCGTCCCCCTTGCAGAGCCAGAAGACAGAAGCCGGCGGGTGAAGCAAGAAGACGTCAAAATCGGCGGCAGAAGACTCCTGTCTTCACATGAGGTAGCGCACAGCACTGCAGCTGTGCGCCATTGCTCCCACACTAACCCACACACTCCGGTCACTGTAGGGCGCAGGGGGGGGTGCCCTGGGCAGCAATTGAGTACCTCCTGGCAAAAGCAGCATATATACAGCTGGGCACTGTATATATGCATGAGCCCCTGCCATTTCTTTTTCATCCACTAGGGGTCACTGGAGTACTCTTGGGATATGGATGGCGTAGCAGAAACAAAGGCACTGAATATTTAAATTTAGAACTCTCCACCCCTCCATATCCCAGAGTACCTCAGTGTACGACCTCAGTGTTTTTTCTGTGCTCAAAGCACTAACATCGGCTTGTGGGAGTTCCCACACTTTGTGGAAGATTTTATTAATTTTTCATTTTTGCTTTTTAATTTTAATTTTTACACTTAGCACATCCCTTCCCAGTTTCTGGAAAAACATGGGTCCGGGATGGTGCCGCTGCAAGGCAGCGCATGGCGTGTCGGTCCTCACAAAGAGCACCCTCACAGCCACAGGCAGCACGGTCTCCTGCAACAGCTGGACGGAGCTTACAGAAAGAAGCCCCGTCACAGCCATGTAAAAGTGATCAAGGAGCTGGACGGAGCTTACAGAAGAAGCCCCGTCGCAGCCATGAAGAAGGATCAAACAGCTGGACGGAGCTTACAGATAGAAGCCCCGTCGCAGCTATGACCGGAGAACTCTGAGCTGAGACCGTCGCAGACCTCCTACAAAAGGTATGCTGGGGAAACGGGGCGGTCAGCGCAGGCTGACGCCCCGCTGTGTGGGGTCCGTTCGGTGCGCCGCTCACTGACACTTAGCCCAACCGCTCCGTCCAGCGCTCCGTCTGCCGCTACGTCCTTCCGGCCCAGGGCTCCGTCCTCCTGCCAGGCGCTCCGTCAGCGCTGTATTGAAACTACAGCGCCCAGAGGGTGAGACCCGCCGCAGCTCGACTAGCGACAGCTACGGCACCCCGGCCAGCCGCCCTCCGCTACTTTAAAAGGTATATTTCGCCTCCCTTCAAGGAGCTTCCCGGGTCATCGCTAAAACAGCGCTACAGGGAGTACAGAGAGGGGGGGGGGACCTGGCTGATTACAGCGCGGCTGCAAAGGGGAAATAGCAGGCGGCCATATAGGAATGTTAATACAAAATTAACTGCAGGCAGTGTTTTTTTTTTTTTTTTATTAACTGGAAGGCTAACTGAAGGCATGTATTGTAAACTGCATGGGTTTTACTGTATACTAGACCTGTAATGAGGCCTATATTAACACTGCAGCAGGTATTGTAACCTGTCCTGTGTTTTTCAGTATAAGCATGGCATGGGGGCCATTTTAATCATTCCTGTTTCTTCCAGTTTGTAATTCCAGAACATTCCTGCCATACACCTCTACTCCACACGGAGGCGCAGGGGTGTTAGTGGGAATTTTGGTTCAGGTTTCACATAGGTTAGCCATGTGAACTGTTTTTCGACATATATATATATATATATATATATATATATATATATATATATATATATATATATATATATATATATATATATATATATATATATATATATATATATATATATATATATATATATGTGTGCATTTCAATAAAAGAGCTGCGCAGTAGATACACTTTCCTTTTTCTCATATCCAATAAAAGATTTGAAAAGTCCCATGTCCCGTTTTCTTAATGATGTATGCTGCCGCTTCCTCCGTTTAGGAATTGTAACCACCAATTCCAATACACATGTAACGAAAGAAAAGTGGAGGGCGCAGGTATGAGTAAAAGATTTACAATTTCATTTATTTAGAAACAAATGCTCACATACATCTTAGCTTGTGGAGCTGGTGAGAGACGGTCACAACCTGATCCCAGTCCCGGTGAGAAAAATCAACTGCTGGCGTTTCTCGGATAAGAGACGGAAAACCGGCTGTGTGAGAGAGCGGATCCGTGGCTTGACTGTTATGTGAAGGACGGAACGCAACATTTTAAGCTAAGATGTATGTGAGCATTTGTTTCTAAATAAATGAAATTGTAAATCTTTTACTCATACCTGCGCCCTCCACTTTTCTTTCTATATATATATATATATATCTATCAGTTGGTAACGGATCGGCACTCTCCTCAATATAGAACAAACTGCTCAGGTGCCTTCTGGAGTGATGGATGCAGGTAAGAAGCTATTATAGCAAACAGCGGCACTCAGAGACTGACAAAGCCAAATGAAAGTAAAGTGCTGGTGCTTTTATTCCATAATACAGGCTGGGTATTCCAACGTTTCGGGGCACGCAAGTCCCTTTGTCAAGGTGAGCCAAATACAGAGTGATATAAAAACATAAAACCGTTACCTTTATGGTGAAGGAGACCCACGAGTGGGAAGGACAGCGTCCGGGGGAGCGTGATGCTTCCGTCCCGGTGGAGATGACGTATGTGCGCCGTGTTCACGTGGTGCTCCTGTGCGTCACGGACCATCGCGTCACCATGGCAACCTGACGCGCCGAGCTTGTCCTGGATGCTTGTGGTTGACGCGAATGTCAGGGTCGCGGAGGAGGAGTGAATCGGGCTGGGGGGTGCAAAATTATAAGAATGGAAGGGACATTTAGGTGGTACTTTAAATTAAAAGACATAACTTGTCTGATGATCGGAAACGGCATCGATTATTGCTGAATATATAAAGGTCACTGGCATATGTAAACATATATAAACAGATATGAACAAGTTTAAAACAACTATAAACAATAGCCATACATTGGAATAACAGATGCTGGGACTATCTGAAATGTGGAAACACTTGAAATAGGGCCGATTAAAGAACGACGTATCTAAATAAATGTGTACTAGAGACATGTTATGTGGTCTTTGACCCAAAGGTGTATGAGCAATTGTCCCGCCTGTGGTAGGTTGTGGACATCTGCAAGGGTCATTTAGATAGATAGCTGTGAGTGTATAGTTTTTTTAAAAAACGCTCCATTGTATTCTGTCAATCCTCCGCGACCCTGACATATACACCTTTGGGTCGAAGACCACATAACATATATATATATATACTAGTCCATAGCAGCCGGCACTCTGAGTTATAATCAATGATGTGTCCCGTGCCAGTGTAGAAACTGCATACACTCCTTCTCAAATCACGGCACTGGAGACCAATTTCATATGCAATAGAAAGCTTGTATTGTAGGTAGACGCACGTTTCAGAGCTTCTGCTCCTTCCTCAGTACAATACCAACTTGTATGGTACTGAGGAAGGAGCAGAAGCTCTGAAACGTGCGTCTACCTACAATACAAGCTTTCTATTGCATATGAAATTGGTCTCCAGTGCCGTGATTTGAGAAGGAGTGTGTATGTATGTGTGTGTATATGTATATATATATATATATATATATATATATATATATATATATATATATATATATATATATATATATATATATATATATATTTTAATATTAATATTACACACCTTAAGTAAAGACTTTACTGGGTTGTGCAGGTGTCTGCCCTTTGCCTATTGTGTTGTCTGTATGTATAAGGAGTAAGGCTCCAACACAGACTAAAAACCTGTAATTATCACTGTATAATAGGCTATTGACTTAGCACATCCCTTCCCAGTTTCTGGAAAAACATGGGTCTGGGATGGTGCCGCTACAAGGCAGCGCATGGCGTGTCGGTCCTCACAAAGAGCACCCTCACAGCCACAGGTAGCACGGTCTCCTGCAACAGCTGGACGGAGCTTACAGAAAGAAGCCCGTCACAGCCATGTAAAAGTTATCAAGTAGCTGGACGGAGCTTACAGAAGAAGTCCCGTCGCAGCCATGAAGGATCAAACAGCTGGACGGAGCTTACAGATAGAAGCCCGTCGCAGCTATGACCGGAATATCTGACTAAGATTTAAGTCTATTTACCCGTTTCCACATCAAAATGGGAGAATCCGCCATTGGTGAATTAGTCTGTGTCAAACTCTAGGTATGGAAACAATAAATGGTAGATTTATCGTTAATAAAAGCTGCAGAGTATCTCTGTAAAGCTTCTGCTGACGCCTGTTACCTCGATTCTCGCTTTTTATCGTCGCTAGTTTCAGCACGACAAGGCCAGAAGTTGTTTGGTACTAAATTTGATATTCAGGGGAAGCCTGTTCATTCCCAGATCCTATGTTAAGCATTGGCAATTCAAAATGACTCCGTTCGACAGGAGCGGTAAGATCGGAGTCTCCGAAATTACTCCGCCAGTTCTAACGGAGAAGTCTCAGACTTTCCAAACCAGCTTCCTTTTGGGTATTAATTTAACTGGTCTTATCATTTAATGCCGAATGACAAATTCTATGTCAGACCTCACAGCAATAACTACGCGTGAGAAGGGTACAGTAGACCAGCATTCAGATAGGGCGGGGTTTGGCCAACCATAAATTGCCTCCTCCTGTATCAAAACGGAAATACTTTGGTCCGGTGTTTAGAGTCTTTAGACTTCAGTCTTTTCACGGCTGTGGTACAAAAACAGTCACGGCTTGTAACGCCAGGGCGCTAAAGTCAACAAGCCAGCGGCTTGACGGCCTCTTAGGCCATCTCGATTTTCCAATTGTGGAAGCGCGCCTTTACACGTTACATTTGCCGGGTTACCAGACATCCACTCATGGATGTATCCACTATTTAAAGGTAAACGAAAGACTGCCTCTGTCGGACGCAATTAGGCGTTTTGGCAGGTTGCCATTCAGTATCTGCTGGTTTCAGCTGTTTTTATTTCCAGGCCTGGTACATCAACAGACTCAGGGTTACTTATTCCCCTCTGTTTGGGGTACCGAAGCCGGAGGGCTCCGTTGCAGTCTCAATCAGCAAGTCACTTACTACAGATTGAAAATGGATTTCTGCGGTTAGTATTTGCATATTTGGAGCCACAAGATTGCAAGATTGCGCTTGATCTTCAGAATGCGTATTTACCCATTCCGGTTTGGTCACTGCATCACAGGTTCTTGCGTTTTGCAACACGCCACAACCATTAACCGTTTCAGGTTCTACCGTTTGGCCTCTTGTCAGCGCCTCGGGTATTCACAAAAGTGATGTGGGTGATGATAGCTCATCTTAGAGTCCTGGCAGTGACAATCGTTCCATACTTAGACGATCTGCTCATAAGAACTCTGTCTCAACAGAGGTTCCTCTTACTTGCGCTGCTAACGTACACCACGGTTGCAGTGTCAAGTTCAAAAAACAATCACATCTAATTCCGTCTAAACGACTTCAATTCCTAGGTATGATTTATACATAGGGTAAATCAAACAGATTTTCCTACTACACCAGAAAGAACAGATTATACCATCTAGTACAATTAGTGCAAAAGCCACGCACACTAGCGGTACATTGGGGTGTTCGCCTATTAGGAACAATGATGTGTTTTTCGAAGCGATTTAGTTCGCTGGGTTTCACTCGCATTTTCCCACAGGGGGGCGAGGGTGTCTATACTCTGGCCGAGAGTCTCAGAGGTTGAGGAGTTGTAATTAAAAAGGTCAGCGACAGGGGTTCGAAAACGGATCACGACAGATTGCTGTCTATAAATGTCCTGGAACTCCGTGCAATTTACAATGCACTACATGCTTCGCTTTCAGTCTGTCCAAGTGCAGTCAGACAACGCAACGGGAGTTGCATACACAACAACCAGGGAGGACCGAGAGGCCGCATGGCAATGCGGGAGGTAACTCGAATCCTCAATTGCCCAGAACACCATAAGGTGATGTCGACGGGGTTCTTTCCGGGAGGGACATCTGTTAGACAGATGATCTCACCCGTCGGGATTTTCGTCCAGGAAACTGGGCATTAAATCCAGAAGTGTTTTACATGTGGATCCACGGGTGGGGTTACCCTCAGGTATACATGATGGCATCTCGCCACAATTACAAACGCTCAGTATGTGTACAGAACGACAGATCACAAGGGCAGTGGCGGTGGAGGCTCTCACATTCGCGTGGTCGTACAGCCTTGTGTATCTGGCTCTACCGTTTTCCGCTGCTTTCTCCGTTGCTAAAACGGATCATAAGACAGTTCGGCACAGTCATACTAGTGATATCTCATGGCCTTCGGAAAGCTTGCTTCTCCAATTTCCAAGGAATACTTGCACACGATCTTGGCCGCTCATAATACGTCCAACCTGTTACAACAGGGACCGTCCTTTTACCCCTAGTTACCTATGTACCGCGGCTGCGGTTGACGGGGTGGGGGTTCAGACCGCCCTCTTAATAAAAGAAATAGGGCATTACGGTATCTGTTATACCAACCATGTTATGAGCTAGGAAGCCGCGTACGGCGGCTCATTATTACAAAATTTGGTGTGCCTATATATGTGGTGAGGCTCGGAAGTTTCCGACATCATCTTTCAAGTTACCCGTATTCTGTTATTTTACAGACGGGGTGGGATGGAGAACTGCGTTTATCTGCACTGAGGGTGCAGGTATCTGTGTAGTCAAGTTATTTTCAAAGACGTTTGACTCTATTGCGTCGGTACACACCTTTCAACAAGGTGTCATCAAAGTGCAGCCTCCATTTATCCCACCTACAGCGCCAGGCGACTTTGAGGTTGGGTTCAGATTTCTTACAGTTTTCATATTTTGAACCCTTACAACAAATGGGGATTAAGTTTCTCACTTGGAAAACGTTTTCTTCTAGCCTTAGCTTCGGCAAGGGTTTTGTTTTCATATTTGGGTGCCTTGTATTCCAAGCCACCGTATTTGAGTTTTCTCATAACAAAGCAAAACTTCGGACGAATTCCGACTTCTTATTCTTCACATCAAACACCAATAGTGGTTCCTGTGTTGACAGCACATTCTAGAATTCTGAATGTGGTACACGCATTACGCGTCTATATGTCCCAAACGTCTACAGTACGTAATACGGATACGTTGGTTGTTCTCTATGATGCTGTCAACTGGGGTTAGCCAGTTTCTCAGCAGAAATTATCCAGTTGGATAAAAATGACTACAAGTCAGGATTACTTTAAGGCTAAGTTAGTCGCCTACGTCAGTAATAGCTCATCCCACAGGTTCTGTGGGAAGGTCAGGACCAGTTGGTCGTGGAGCGTCTACGACGCGGCTACATAGCCTTCAGTGCACAAGTTTGTGCGCGTTTACACGTTATGCAACGGTTGCGGCATCAGCATCTAGCTTTGGCTGCCTACGGTTACAAGTGTCAAACAGCTCTCCCGCTTACGAGGGAAGCTTTGGTACGTCCCAAGAGTACTCCAGTGACCCCTAGTGGATGAAAAAGAAAATAGGATTTTGGTACTTACCAGGTAAATCCTTTTCTTTGAATCCATAGGGGGCACTGGACGCCCACCCAGAGCAGTTTTACCTGGGTTGTATTAAGCTCAAAGGAGCTTATGGTAACACATTTTTACCGATTGGTTCAAATTATAAAGGTCTATCGGTTATGGTGTCAACTGTTTAGTTGACAGTAACGTTATGGGTCAACTTTGTTGTCCGTTATGTTATAGGAATTCTCCATTGTCAACCTCTCTATAGTAGTTCGCTCAGTAAAAACACTGAGGTCGTACACTGAGGTACTCTGGGATATGGAGGGGTGGAGAGTTCTAAATTTAAATATTCAGTGCCTTTGTTTCTGCTACGCTGTCCATATCCCAAGAGTACTCCAGTGCCCCCTATGGATTCAAAGAAAAGGATTTACCTGGTAAGTACCAAAATCCTATTTTTTTTACACCAAATCGCGGGACAGAAGCCCGCCGCTGAGGGGGCGGGGCTTCTTCCTCAGCACTCACCAGCGCCATTTTCTCTCCACAGCTCCGCTGAGAGGAAGCTCCCCAGGCTCTCCCCTGCAGACTCACGGTAGAAAGAGGGTAAAAAGAGGGGGGGGGGGGGGGGCACATAAATGTAGCGCATTAATCATATATACAGCAGCTACTGGGTAAACACTAAGTTACTGTGTGATTCCTGGGTCATATAGCGCTGGGGTGTGTGCTGGCATACTCTCTTTGTCTCTCCAAAAGGCCTTGTGGGGGTCCTGTCCTCATATAGAGCATCCCCTGTGTGTGTGGTGTCGGTACGCTTGTGTCGACATGTTTGACGAGGAGGGCTATGTGGAGGCAGAGCAGGTGCAGATGAATGAGGTGTCCCCGCAGACGGCGCCGACACCTGATTGGATGGATATGTGGAAGGTGTTAAATGATAATGTAAACTCCTTGCATAAAAGGTTGGATAAAGCTGAAGCCTTGGGACAGTCGGGGTCTCAGCCCATGCCTGATCCTACAGCGCAGAGGCCGTCAGGGTCTCAGAAGCGCCCACTATCCCATATTGTTGACACAGATATCGACACGGATTCTGACTCCAGTGGCGATGATGCAAAATTGCAGCCTAAAATGGCTAAAGCCATCCGCTACATGATTGTAGCTATGAAGGATGTATTGCACATATCAGAGGTAAACCCTGTCCCTGACAAGAGGGTTTATATGTTTGGGGAGAAAAAGCAAGAGGTGACTTTTCCCCCTTCACATGAGTTAAATGAGTTATGTGAAAAAGCTTGGGATTCTCCTGATAGGAAAGTGCTGATTTCCAAAAGGTTACGTATGGCGTACCCCTTCCCGCCAACGGACCGGTGCGCTGGGAATCCTCCCCTAGGGTAGACAAAGCGCTGATACGCTTATCCAAGAAGGTGGCCCTGCCGTCACAGGATACGGCCTCCCTAAAGGATCCTGCGGATAGGAAGCAGGAAGGTATCCTGAAGTCTGTTTATACACATTCAGGTACCATACTGCGGCCGGCAGTTGCGTCGGCCTGGATGTGTAGTGCTGTAGCAGCATGGACAGATACTGTCTGAGGAACTGGATACCTTGGACAAGGATACTATTTTACTGACCCTGGGGCATATAAAAGACGCTGTCCTATATATGAGGGATGCCCAGAGGGACATTTGCCTACTGGGCTCTAGGATAAATGCGATGTCGATTTCTGCCAGAAGGGTCCTGTGGACTCGGCAATGGACAGGTGATGCCGACTCTAAAAAACACATGGAGGTTTTACCCTATAAGGGTGAGGAATTGTTTGGGGACGGTCTCTCGGACCTAGTTTCCACAGCTACAGCTGGTAAGTCATTTTTTGCCATATATTCCCTCACAGCCTAAGAAAGCACCGTATTACCAAATGCAGTCCTTTCGATCACAAAAAGTCAAGAAAGTCAGAGGTGCATCCTTTCTTGGCAGAGGCAGGGGTAGAGGAAAGAAGCTGCACCATTCAGCTAGTTCCCAGGAACAGAAGTCCTCCCCGTCTTCCACTAAATCCACCGCATGACGCTGGGGCTCCACAAGTGGAGCCGGGAGCGGTGGGGGCGCGTCTCCGAAAATTCAGCCACCAGTGGGTTCGCTCACAGGTGGATCCCTGGGCTATACAGATTGTGTCTCAGGGATACAAGCTGGAATTCTAAGTGATGCCCCCTCACCGTTACCTAAAATCAGCCCTGCCTGCTTCCCCCATAGAAAGGGAAGTAGTGTTAGCGGCAATTCACAAATTATATCTCCAGCAGGTGGTGGTACAGGTTCCCCTCCCTCAACGGGGAAGAGGTTACTATTCCACAATGTTTGTGGTTCCGAAACCAGACGGTTCGGTCAGACCCATATTGAATTTAAAATCCCTGAACATTTACCTAAAAAGGTTCAAGTTCAAGATGGAATCGCTCAGAGCGGTCATTGCAAGCCTGGAAGAGGGGGATTTTATGGTGTCTCTGGACATAAAGGATGCTTACCTGCATGTCCCCATTTATCCACCTCATCAGGAGTACCTCAGATTTGTGGTACAGGACTGTCATTACCAATTCCAAACCTTGCCGTTTGGTCTCTCCACGGCACCGAGAATATTTACCAAGGTAATGGCGGAAATGATGGTGCTCCTTCGAAAGCAAGGTGTCGGTTATCCCATACTTGGACGATCTCCTCATAAAGGCGAGGTCCAGAGAGCAGTTGCTGATCAGCGTAGCACACTCTCGGGAAGTGTTGCAACAGCACGGCTGGATTTTGAATATTCAAAAGTCGCAGCTGATCCCTACGACTCGTCTGCCCTTCCTGGGCATGATTCTGGACACGGACCAGAAGAAGATGTTTCTCCCGGCGGAGAA
Source organism: Pseudophryne corroboree (assembly GCF_028390025.1). Lineage (NCBI taxonomy): Eukaryota > Metazoa > Chordata > Amphibia > Anura > Myobatrachidae > Pseudophryne > Pseudophryne corroboree. Next base: position 157,018,128 of record NC_086452.1, on the reverse strand, counting down.
GGCTCAGGAGCTCGTTGCTCTGGTCAGAGACCTCTTAAAACCAAACAGGTGTCGGTGCATCACTGCACGCGAGTCCTGGGATAGATGGTGGCGTCATACGAAGCCATTCCCTTCGGCAGGTTCCATGCGAGGACCTTTCAGTGGGATCTGTTGGACAAGTGGTCCGGATCGCATCTTCAGATGCATCGGCTGATCACCCTATCCCCCAGGGCCAGGGTGTCTCTTCTGTGGTGGCTGCACAGTGCTCACCTTCTCGAGGGCCGCAGGTTCGGCATACAGGACTGGGTCCTGGTGACAACGGATGCGAGCCTCCGAGGATGGGGGGGCAGTCACTCGGGGAAGAAACTTCCAAGGGCTGTGGTCAAGTCAGGAGGGTTGTCTGCACATCAATATCCTGGAACTAAGGGCCATATACAACGCCCTGAGTCAAGCGGAGCCTCTGCTTCGCAACCAACCGGTGCTGATTCAGTCAGACAACATCAACGCAGTGGCTCATGTAAACCGCCAGGGTGGCACAAGAAGCAGGGTGGCGATGGCGGAAGCCACCAGGATTCTTCGTTGGGCAGAGAATCGCGTGCAAGCACTGTCGGCAGTGTTCATTCCGGGAGTGGACCACTGGGAAGCAGACTTCCTCAGCAGGCACGACCTCCACCCGGGAGAGTGGGGACTTCATCAAGAAGTCTTCACACAGATTACAAATCGATGGGAACTGCCACAGGTGGACATGATGGCATCCCGCCTCAACAAAAAGCTACAAAGGTATTGCGCCAGGTCAAGAGACCCTCAGGCGATAGCTGTGGACGCACTAGTAACACCGTGGGTGTTCCAGTCGGTCTGTGTTTCCTCCTCTTCCTCTCATACCCAAGGTGCTGAGAATCGTAAGAAAAAGAGGAGTGAACAATACTCATTGTCCCGGATTGGCCAAGAAGGACTTGGTACCCGGTACTGCAGATGATGCTCACAGAGGACCCATGGCCTCTGCCTCTCAGACAGGATCTGTAGCAACAGGGGCCCTGTCTGTTCCAAGACTTACCGCGGCTGCGTTTGACGGCATGGCGGTTGAACGCCGGATCCTAGCGGAAAAAGGCTTTCTGGATGAAGTTATTCCTACGCTGATAAAGGCTAGGAAGGACATGACAGCAAAGCATTATCACCGTATATGGCAAAAATATGTTGCTTGGTGTGAGGCCAGGAAGGCCCCTACAGAGGAATTCCAGCTGGGCCGTTTCCTTCACTTCCTACAGTCGGGAGTGACTATGGGCTTAAAATTAGGGTCCATAAAGGTCCAGATTTCGGCCCTATCCATTTTCTTTCAAAAGGAACTGGCGTCTCTTCCTGAGGTTCAGACGTTTTTAAAGGGAGTGCTGCATATTCAGCCCCCTTTTGTGCCACCAGTGGCACCTTGGGATCTTAACGTGGTGTTGAGTTTCCTGAAATATCACTGGTTTGAGCCACTTAAGACCGTGGAGTTAAAGTATCTCACGTGGAAAATGGTCATGCTATTGGCCTTAGCTTCGGCTAGGCGTGTGTCAGAATTGGTGGCTTTGTCATGTAAAAGCCCCTATCTGGTTTTCCATATGGACAGGGCAGAATTACGGACTCGTCCGCAATTTCTGCCGAAGGTGGTTTCATCTTTTCATTTGAAGCAACCTATTGTGCCTGCGGCTACTCGTGACTTGGAGGATTCCAAGTTGCTTGATGTAGTCAGGGCTTTGAAGATTTATGTAGCCAGGACGGCTGGAGTCGGGAAAACTGACTGTTTATCCTGTATGCATCCAACAAGCTGGGTGCTCCTGCTTCAAAGCAAACTATTGCTCGCTGGATCTGTAACACGATTCAGCAGGCTCATTCTGCGGCTGGATTGCCGCATCCAAAATCAGTGAAAGCCCATTCCACAAGGAAGGTGGGCTCTTCTTGGGCGGCTGCCCGAGGGGTCTTTGCATTACAGCTTTGTCGAGCAGCTACTTGGTCGGGTTCAAACACCTTTGCTAAGTTCTACAAGTTTGATACCCTGGCTGAGGAGGACCATGTGTTTGCCCATTCGGTGCTGCAGAGTCATCCGCACTCTCCCGCCCGTTTGGGAGCTTTGGTATAATCCCCATGGTCCTTACGAAGTCCCCAGCATCCACTAGGACGTTAGAGAAAATAAGATTTTACTCACCGGTAAATCTATTTCTCGTAGTCCGTAGTGGATGCTGGGCGCCCGTCCCAAGTGCGGACTTTCTGCAATACGTGTATATAGTTATTGCTTAATAAAGGGTTATGTTTTGTTGGCATCCGTTGTTTGATGCTCTGTTCATACTGTTGACTGGGTAAGTTTATCACAAGTTATACGGTGTGGCTGGTATGAGTCTTACCCTGGATTCCAAAATCCTTTCCTTGTAATGTCAGCTCTTCCGGGCAGTTTCCTTAACTGAGGTCTGGAGGAGGGGCATAGAGGGAGGAGCCAGTGCACACCAGTAGTACTAATTCTTTCTTAGAGTGCCCAGTCTCCTTCGGAGCCCGTCTATTCCCCATGGTCCTTACGGAGTCCCCAGCATCCACTACGGACTACGAGAAATAGATTTACCGGTGAGTAAAATCTTATTTTTTCCTTACATTTCCCCGGAACCTGCCTCCCTCCAGTTTCAGTGTATGTCCTCGAGTTCTAATACTACTCATTCCTTTGAATGTTTCCCTCCTGAACTTTGTTAAAACCCTTGGTATATCTGAAAGTTTTTATCATGTTCCCCCTTCGCCCACCCCCACCCTTTCCCTTCTCTCCTCCAAACTATACATGTTAAGATCTTTTAGCCTTTCCGGGTAAGTTTTGTGACGTAGGCCATGCACCATTTTAGTTGCCCTTCTTTGTACACTCTAATGTATTTATAGTGTTCACTCTAGGAGTGAAAAGGGGCAGAGTGCCAAACTCTGGGGGCACATGTGCACGCGCGCGGCCGAAACGGGGGCGCGGGCACGCAAATTAGGGGGCGTGGCCACGCTGACGTCATTTTAGGGGCGCGCTGCGGCCCACAGACGCTACTATAGAGCGTCTGTGGCCGGCGACGTCACTGTTGGGGGCGTGCCCAGCACCTCCGTCGGTGCTGGGCTTCCCCAAGCCCTCTCCCAATGCGTGAATGAATGCCGCGCGCATGCGCACGGCATCTATACACGCCGGGAGGGCAGGAAGCGGGCGGCTGTTCTAGCAGGGTGGGTTTTGCCTGCTAAAAAACGGGCAGGGCGCGGCGCCCTGCTAAAACAGCCTAGAGTGAACACTAGTATTTATATCCTTCTGGAGATGGTTTCCAGAACTGGACACTGTATTCAGGATGAGGCCGTACCAATGACCTATAGTGGCATTATTACTTTCTCTGACGTCCTAAGTGGATGCTGGGACTCCGTAAGGACCATGGGGAATAGCGGCTCCGTAGAGACTGGGCACAACTAAAGAAAGCTTTAGGACTACCGTGTGCACTGGCTCCTCCCACTATGACCCTCCTCCAGACCTCAGTTAGAATCTTGTGCCCGGCTGAGCTGGATGCACACTAGGGGCTCTCCTGAGCTCCTAGAAAAGAAAGTATATTTTAGGTTTTTTATTTTCAGTGAGATCTGCTGGCAACAGACTCACTGCTACAAGGGACTAAGGGGAGAAGAAGCGAACCTACCTGACTGGAGATAGTTTGGGCTTCTTAGGCTACTGGACACCATTAGCTCCAGAGGGATCGAACACAGGACCCGACCTCGATCGTTCGGTCCCGGAGCCGAGCCGCCGTCCCCCTTACAGAGCCAGAAGCATGAAGATGGTCCTGAAAATCGGCGGCAGAAGACTTCGGTCTTCAACAAGGTAGCGCACAGCACTGCAGCTGTGCGCCATTGCTCCTCATGCACACCTCACACTCCGGTCACTGATGGGTGCTGGGGGGGGGGGGGGGGGGGGCGCCGCCGCCCTGAGCAGCAATATTAAACACCTTGGCTGGCAAATCTACACAATATATAGTCATATAGGCTATATATGTGTAAAATACCCCTGCCAGAGATCCATAAAAAAGCGGGAGAAAGTCTGCCGAAAAAGGGGCGGGGCTATCTCCCTCAGCACACTGGCGCCATTTTTTCTTCACAGTGCAGCTGGAAGACAGCTCCCCAGGCTCTCCCCTGTAGTTTTCAGGCTCAAAGGGTTAAAAAGAGGGGGGGCACTAAATTTAGGTGTAATATTGTGTATACAAGCAGCTATTGGGGGAAAAAATCACTCGGTTATACTAGGGTATTCAATTATCCGCAAATTCGCTGCAATTTTTCGCCCGAAAATTTTTCGCGGCAATCGGCCGAAAATTGCCGCGAAAACGCTCCGTTTTTCGACCTATTCAATTCCGACCGGGTTTCACGTGAAAATTCTTGCAGTGAAAAGTGTAGGTGAAAATGGGGAAATCAGCCTGTACCCCAAAAAATGCTAAACTAACATAGGAAAACAGAAGAGAAGTGTGTTAGAGATCACAGTTTTTGGGGACTTAAATTGCGTGAAATGGCTGTTATATGCATTTTTTTTTTTTTTAAATGCAAAAAAATTATAGAAAGCAAGTTTTTTTTGAGCAAAATAAATGCTCATTAAATTTGGGGTACATGAAAATGGGTATAAGTATATATTTGGGTCATTTTAGGGTTCTTTCATCTGCAAGCCTAAACACCTGTCCCACTCATAAAGCACCCCAATATACCTGTCCCATACCTTGAACCCCAATTTCCATCATTTTTTACTTTTTCACCCCAAAAATGACATGTCATTATTGGCCAATTAAAAATAATTAAAAACTTCAACGTGCCTAATTAGTCATTTAAGGGGGGTGTCCCAGGAGTTCTGTACCATATCCAAACATTTTTACCTTAAAATAGTGACACTTCCCAACTTTTCACCTGCTTTAGAGAAGGTGAAGTGAAATTAGTGAAAAAATGATCACCGATAAATTTCCCAGGATAATTGAGTAGGCTGTAATTGCGTTTCACGTGAAAAGTACGTTTTTTCACCCGAAAACCGGACTTTTCACGTGAAAAGTCCGTTATCACTGCTAATTGAATATACCCCATAGTGTTAATCCCTGCATTATATATAGCTCTGGTGTGTGCTGGCATACTCTCTCTCTGTCTCCCCAAAGGACTTTGTGGGGTCTTGTCCTCAGTCAGAGCATTCCCTGTGTGTGTGCTGTGTCTGTACGGCTGTGTCGACATGTTTGAGGAGGAAGGTTATGTGGAGGCGGAGCACGCTACCTCAGATGGCAGACACAGATGTCGACACGGAGTATGACTCCAGGGTCGACGAGGTTGAGACATACACACAATCCACTAGGAACATCCGTTGCATGATATCGGCAATGAAAAATGTGTTACACATTTCTGACATTAACCCAGATACCACAAAAAAAAAAAGGGGGTTTTATGTTTGGGGAGAAAAAGCAGACAGTGTTTTGTTCCTCCATCAGATGAGTGAATGAAGTGTGTGAAGAAGCGTGGGTTCTCCCGATAAGAAACTGGTAATTTCAAAAATGTTACTGATGGCGTACCCTTTCCCGCCAGAGGATAGGTCACGTTGGGAGATATTCCCTAGGGTGGATAAGGCGCTCACACGTTTGTCAAAAAAGGTGGCACTGCTGTCTTAGAATACGGCCACTTTGAAGGAGCCTGCTGATAAAAAGCAGGAGGCTATCCTGAAGTCTGTATATACACACTCAGGTACTATACTGAGACCTGAAATTGCCTCAGCATGAATAGTGCTGCTGCAGCGTGGTCTATTACCCTGTCAGGACAGGGATACTATTTGCTAACCATAGTGCATATTAAAGACGTCGTCTTATATATGAGGGATGCACAGAGGGATATTTGCCGGCTGGCATCCAGAATTAATGCAATGTCCATTCTGCCAGGAGGGTATTAGGGACCCGGCAGTGGACAGGCGATGCTGACTTTAGAAGGCACATGAAGATTCTGCCTTATAAGGGTGAGGAATTGTTTGGGGATGGTCTCTGGGACCTCGAATCCACAGCAACTGCTGGGAAGGAAAAACTTTACCTCAAGTTTCCTCACAGCCTAAGAAAGCAGCGTATTATAAGGTACAGTCCTTTCGGCTTCAGAAAAGCAAGCGGGTCAAAGGCGCTTCCTTTCTGCACAGACAAGGGAAGAGGGAAAAAGCTGCACCAGACAGCCAGTTCCCAGGATCAAAAATCTTCCCCCGCTTCCTCTGAGTCCACCGCATGACGCGGGGGCTCCACAGGTGGAGCCAGGTGCGGTGGGGGCGCGTCTCGGGAACTTCAGCGACCAGTGGGCTCGCTCACAGGTGGATCCCTGGGTTCTGCAAGTAGTATCACAGGGATACAAGCTGGAGTTCGAGGCGACTCCCCCTCGCCGTTACCTCAAATCTGCCTTGCCTGCTGCCCTCGAGGAGAGGTAGTACTGGCGGAAATTCACAAGCTGTAATTCCAGCAGGTGAAAATCAAGGTACCCCTCTTTCTACAAGGCCGGGGTTACTATTCCACAATGTTTGTGGTACCGAAACCAGACGGTTCGGTGAGACCCATTCTAAAATTGAAATCCTTGAACACTTATATACGAAGGTTCAAGTTCAAAATGGAATCGCTCAGGGCGGTTACTGCAAGCCTGGAAGAAGGGGATTACATGGTATCGCTGGACATCAAGGATGCTTACCTGCATGTCCCCATTTACCCTCCTCACCAGGAGTACCTCAAAATTGTGTTACAGGACTGTCATTACCAATTCCAGACGTTGCCGTTGGTCTGTCCCCGGCACCGAGGGTATTTACCAAGGTAATGGCCGAAATGATGATACTCCTTCAAAAAAAAAAGGGAGTTATAATTATCCCGTACTTGGACGATCTCCTTTATAAAGGCGAGGTTCAGGGAGCAGTTGTTCATCGGAGTAGCACTATCTCGGGAAGTGCTACAACAGCACGGCTGGATTCTGAATAGTCCAAAGTCGTAGCTGGTTCCTACGACGCGTCTACTGTTCCTGGGTATGGTTCTGGACACAGAACAGGAAAAAGGGTTTCTCCCGGAGAAGGCCAAGGAGTTGTCATCTCTAGTCAGAGACCTCCTAATACAAATACAGGTGTCGGTGCATCAATGCACGCGAGTCCTGGGAGTGATGGTAGCTTCTTACGAAGAAATTCCATTTGGCAGGTTCCATGCAAGGATCTTCCAGTGGGATCTGTTGGACAAGTGGTCCGGGTCGCATCTTCAGATGCATCGGCTGATAACCCTGTCTCCAAGGGCCAGGGTGTCGCTGTTGTGGTGGCTGCAGAGTGCTCATCTTCTAGAGGGCCGCAGATTCGGCATACAGGACTGGGTCCTGGTGACCACGGATGCCAGCCTTCAAGGCGGGGGGGCAGTCGCACAGGGAAGAAACTTCCAGGGACTGTGGTCAAATCACGAGACTTCCCTACACATAGATATTCTGGGACTAAGGGCCATTCACAATGCCCTAAGTCAGGCTAGACCCCTGCTTCAACACCAGCCGGTGCTGATCCAGTCAGACAACATCACGGCGGTCGCCAATGTAAACCAGCAGGGCGGCACAAGAAGCAGGATGGTGATGGCAGAAGCCACAAGGATTTTCCGATGGGCGGAAAATCATGTGTTAGCACTGTCAGCAGTGTTCATTCCCGGAGTGGACAACTGGGAAGCAGACTTTCTCAGCAGGCACGACCTCCACCCGGGAGAGTGGGGACTTCATCCAGAAGTCTTCCAAATGATTGTACACCATTGGGAAAGGCCACAGGTGGACATGACTGCGTCCCGCCTCAACAAAAAGCTAAAAAGATATTGCGCCAGGTCAAGGGACCCTCAGGCGATAGCTGTGGACGCTCTGGTAACACCGTGGGTGTACCAGTCGGTGTATGTGTTCCTTCCTTTGCCTCTCATACCCAAGGTACTAAGAATACTAAGGAGAGGAGTAAGAACTATACTCGTGGTTCCGGATTGGCCAAGAAGAGCTTGGTACCCAGAACTTCAAGAAATGATCTGAGGACCCATGGCCTCTGCCGCTCAGACAGGACCTGCTGCAGCAGGGGCCCTGCCTGTTCCAAGGCTTACCACGGTTGTGTTTGACAGCATGGCAGTTGAACACCGGATCCTAAAGGAAAAAGGCATTCCGGAGGAAGTCATTCCTATGCTGATTAAGGCTAGGAAAGATGTGATCGCAAAATATCACCGAATATGGCAAAAATATGTTGCTTAGTGTGAGGCCAGGAAGGCCCCAACTGAGGAATTTCCACTGGGTCGATTTCTGCACTTCCTACAGTCAGGAGTGACTACGGGCCTAAAATTGGGTTCCATTAAGGTCCAGATTTCGGCTCTGTACATTTTCTTCCAAAAAAAAAAACTGGCTTCACTGCCTGCAGTTCAGACTTTTGTTAAGGGAGTGCTGCATATTCAGCCCCCGTTTGTGCCTCTAGTGGCACCGTGGGATCTCAACGTGGTGTTGGATTTCCTGAAGTCGCATTGGGTTGAGCCACTTAAATCCGTAGAGCTAAAATACCTCACGTGGAAAGTGGTCATGCTGTTGGCCTTGGCGTCGGCCAGGCGTGTATCAGAATTGGCGGCTTTGTCATGCAAAAGCCCTTATCTGATTTTCATATGGATGGGGCGGAATTGAGGACTCGTTCCCAATTCCTTCCTAAGGTGGTATCAGCTTTTCATGTGAACCAACCTATTGTGGTGCCTGCGGCTACGTGGGACTTGGAGGACTCCAAGTTACTGGACGTAGTCAGGGCCCTAAAAATGTTTCCAGGATGGCTGGAGTCAGGAAAACTGACTCGCTATTTATCCTGTATGCACCCAACAAGCTGGGTGCTCCTGCTTAAAAGCAGACTATTGCTTGCTGGATCTGTAGTACGATTCAACTTGCACATTCTGCGGCTGGACTGCCGCATCCTAAATCGGTGAAAGCCCATTCCACGAGGAAGGGGGCTCTTCTTGGGCGGCTGCCCGAGGGGTCTCGGCTTTACAACTTTGCCGAGCAGCTACTTGGTCGGGGTCAAACACATTTGTTAAATTCTACAAGTTTGACACCTTGGCTGAGGAGGACCTAGAGTTTGCCCATTCGGTGCTGCAGAGTCATCCGCACTCTCCCGCCCGTTTGGGAGCTTTGGTATAATCCCCATGGTCCTTACGGAGTCCCAGCATCCACTTAGGACGTCAGAGAAAATAAGATTTTACTCACCAGTAAATCTATTTCTCGTAGTCCGTAGTGGATGCTGGGCGCCCATCCCAAGTGCGGATTGTCTGCAATACTTGTATATAGTTATTGCCTAACTAAAGGGTTATTGTTATGAGCCATCTGTAGTGAGGCTCAGTTATATTTCATACTGTTAACTGGGTATAATATCACGAGTTATACGGTGTGGCTGGTATGAGTCTTACCCGGGATTCAAAATCCTTTTCCTATTGTGTCAGCTCTTCCGGGCACAGTATCCTAACTGAGGTCTGGAGGAGGGTCATAGTGGGAGGAGCCAGTGCACACCAGGTAGTCCTAAAGCTTTCTTTAGTTGTGCCCAGTCTCCTGCGGAGCCGCTATTCCCCATGGTCCTTACGGAGTCCCAGCATCCACTACGGACTACGAGAAATAGATTTACCGGTGAGTAAAATCTTATTTTTTCCTGCTACTGATTCCTCTCTATGCTTTGTTGCATTGCTTTCCTGCCTTCAAGTCGCTTGATTTAGTGACTCCTAAATCCCTTTCCTCCTCAGTTTCCATTATAGTACCCTTGATACTATATTTAGCCTTTGAGGTTTTGAGACCAAGTGCATGATTTTGCACTATTTAGCATTAAACTCTAGTTGCCACGTTCTTGACCATTTCTCAAACCTAGCTAGGTCATCAATCATTTGTTTTACCCCTCCCAGTGTCTACCCTGTTGCATATCTTTGTATCATCTGCAAAAAGGCACACTTTCCTTGTAATGCCATTTACAATGTCCCCAACAAAGATATTAAAGAGAAATGGTCCAAGTACAGATCCCTGGGGTACTCCACTGGTAACATTTCTTTCCAAAGATTGCACTCCCATTTACTACAACTGTCTGTTTCCTATCCTGCAACCAGGTTCTTTATACATTTAACTATTATAATCCACCCCACCCCCAAGTTTATTTAGTAGTCTGCGATGTGGGACAGTGTCAAATGCCTAACTAAAGTCTAGATATGCTACATCTACAGCTCCCCTTTGATCTATTTTCATCAGTCAAAAGTCTAAGATTTGTTTGGCATGATCTCGCAGCAGTAAATCTGTTTTGGATCCTGTAAGCTGTTTGACTTAAGATTCCAGAACTTTTTCTTAGTTTATCCATCACTTTCCCTACTACTGATGTAAGGCTTACTGGTCTAGTTACTTGCTTCTTCCTTGCTTCCACTTCTGTGCAGTGGAACTACATGCGCTCGTTTCCAGTCCTCTGGAATGGCACCTGTATTAAGTGACTGGTTAAATTCTGTTAATGTTGCCACCAGCACATCTTTAAGCTCTTGAAGTAGTTTTTTTTTTTTTAAAAAAAGCCTTTTACATTTAATACGCTTAGTGATAAATTTTAAGACTAAAGTGCTTGATAAATGCTTTTGACCTCTAGGCTTTGGGAATGAATTGCCTAGATAGGCTTTTCCCACCTCTAAATATTCCATCAGATAAATTTGGATAATTTTGCCAATATCTGAGCAGCTTTCATAACTATACTGAGAGCAAGTGAATAGGAGACAATGTTATGGTGTTAAGGTTAATGCTAAGGATCCCAAGAGATTTATTTCAGTTAGATTGTTATTTAGTATGTTACCTTTTTTTTATTTTTTTAAAAGCACAAAACGTTTTCCTGGTTATGACTCTGAAAGCAAAGAGTTCAACGCTGAAGTCCACCGCAAACACATCCTGGGCCAGAATGTAGCGGACTACATGCGTCTACTGATGGAGGACGATGAGGAGGCATACAAGAAGCAGTTCTCACAATACATAAAGAATGGTGTCACACCAGACCAAGTATGTATTTCTGCTGTGGAGGCTTAAATGCTAAGACACATTTTTCTGTAAGACTTGTTAGAGTGCCCTAGCTCTTTATTATAGCAAGGGTCCAGTGCACCTACATGCTGAATGTAAACATTGCGTCTGTTTATATGAGAAATGTCAACCTAAATACCACACATGGCAAAAGCCTCTGGTTTCCCTGAGTTTGCTGACGGACTGTACCCATTCTCCTAATACATCACTGGTGATTTTGTTGGTAGATGGATGTAGTCTGGCAGTGGGCTCTATACGCTTTTGCTCACCAGTGGGATAGGTGGTTGCTCCCTGTCGGAGAACTGGGGCATATATAGTGTTGCCCATGATGGGATAAAGTGGTGCTCTGCAACTTGTAAAGATCCTACTTGTGGCTTGCCTAGACCAAATAGTTGTCCAAATTGGAACTCTATCTATAAACAGTGGCAATAGCTGGTTTTGGTAGCTTGGTGTGTAATCTTTGGATGGGGCACACTCTCTTTAAATATACCTTATACTCTAGAAGTGATAGTGGTAGAAGAGATCTATTTTGCTTCTCAGGCTGTAGTATGTAGTTCTCAAACCAGCATAATATTTACAGATTGAACAAATCGATGTGTTTAACTAGTCTAATACTTGATGATCCTGCTATTATACAGGCAGGGCGTTTGGGTGTGCGCAAGGCTGCCTTGCGTGCCTAAGGGTTGCATGCTTCCAAAAATAGGGCATGGCTGGATGGGGAGGGTCTGTGTCTTTGTGACAAGTTCCCATTTAGTCACTCTTGGGGGTGTGCCCAGCACTTACGGAGATACTGGGCTTCCCCAGGTTCAAAGTGAATTGATGCCATGTGCACGCCATCTGGTTACGCAGCTGCAATCGGTAACTGCAACTTTTCCCACCCGCAGGACACTGGTCCACAGGTGGGGTTGGTTGCTGGGGAGAATCTCAATTAGGGCAGGGCATATTTTACCACTTTAAAATAGGCCTGGGTGTGGTGCCCTGCTAAAACAGCCCAGCATTAACACTGCTTAAGTCATAGGTGTTTGACATGGGGGGGGGGGGGGGGGGGGGGTAAATTTACTAAAGCATCTAAAGCAGAATTGGTGGTGATGCCTATAGCAACCAATCAGATGCTGTCTTCATAAACATCTGGTTGCTATGGGAAACCTCAATTCTGTTTTAGAAGCTTTAGTAAATTTACGTCTTGGCCTCTATTCCCCGTGGCTGCTGTATTAAGTCTGGTTTACATGCAGTTGGCAACTATGTCCAGGGCTTTAAATGGAGATTTACTTCAAATTGCAGAATAGAATGGTGTTACATAGTCTTCATAGTACATTAATAAAACTTTTTATTTCAGATGGAAGAATTGTACAAAAAGGCTCATGCCGGTATAAGGGAGAACCCAGTTCACGAAAAGAAACCCAAGAGAGAAGTAAAAAAGAAGAGGTATTCTAATCTGACTTGTCTGTTCTAATGACTATGTAATGTGTGCTCAGAATGTAGACCTGCGTCCGGCCTTTTTATTTTTTTTATTTTTTGTTTTTTTTTAATATTCATCTGAGGCAGAGTAATGTGACCAGGAGACTGGACTGTACTGTGCTGATTACACATCTGTAGTCCCACCAGGGCCGGTTCTAGACCTCGTGGTGCCCAGGACGAAAGTTTCCTTTGGCGCCCCAAAATCCCCCCCCCCCCCCCCCCCCCCCCCGACAGGTAAAACAGTTGGTGCGTGCCAAAAATAGGGGCATGGCTTCTTGGGGATTGGGCATGGCCACAGTACTGGCCCCCTGTAGTTATGCCCCCCCAGTACAGCCGTCATGACGTCTTTCCCATAGCAGTGCCGCACACACGAGGTCAATTATGACCGCTAGCGTCTGACAGTGGCGCCAGCTACAGCAGGCACCCAACACAGCCCATGGTGCCTGCTGCAGCTGGGGAGTGGGATGCTGGTAGGTGTCTGTGCGGTGACTGTGCCTGCGGGCCGCAGCGCTCCTGGCGCCCGCCCTGCTTGCCAGTGCCTAGAACCGCTACTGATTCCCACATGTTCCTTTCCTCACTTTCTCATCCGCCAGTACTTTCAGCTGATAGTCTTGAATAACTTACAGCCTTGCTTCCTCATTTGCTGTGTAGCTTTTTAATATCCAAATTTATCCTTCATTTTCCAAACTATTTTTCAAAACTTCCCTCTTAGACTGCTTTGCTGTTAACTTTTCAGTGTTATTTTTAACACATTTCCTTCAGACCACTGCCTGCAATTCCTGCACCACATTAATCTTTTTGAACTCTAAACCAAGCATCTTCATACTTTCAGAGTTATCATTTCAGCAACATTCCACCTCTGCAACAACTGCTCTTCCTAGTTGAGTCTTTATTTGGAAATCTGAGTCCCTTATGTTGGGTACACACTAGAGGATATAGTGGACTATGTGCCAAATTCCAAAACAATATCTACTAGGGTGTACCCATTAGATAAACGATCACTCCTGCGGGTCTCTTGTGATATCGGCTGTACATGCAGCTCAATGTGGCGATGTCGCAAGTGATGCCATGCTGCTGAATGCAGCATGGGCCGGATCCTCCCCATGCACCGCTCCGTCGCAGCCAAGTGTGTATGCACTTGTCAATGTCTGCACCCTGCGGGGTGTCCTCATTGGGTGTGTTCCCGGCATTAGTCACATCTTAACAGCTCTTGATCCGATGTTGGCTACTCATTTTTCCTACTCTTGCTTTACTATAACCTCAGCTGTGCTAACGAAGAAAGATCTCTTCAAAAACTGGTGCTCATCCCAGACCTAAAGGTTATGTAATCTTTCTCCACTGATACCTTAGTGTAAGCATGCAATAATTACTACTGTTCTGGAAACAAAATTGGCTGAGATGTTTTGACCCATCCCCTTCCATGCCACTCCAAGCTTCTGACCTGCCTCCCATGCTTCCATTCCTCATTCAGCTGTTGGACCCTCCAGGGTTTTATTCACAACACCCTGGAGACTGCCTAGAATTAGGTGGCCAGTGATTTGATCACTTGTGAATCTTAAGACAGCATGTTACCAATTCTTCACACCCCCTTCACTGCATAACACATAGTTGAGGCCTTCATACTGGTGGTATTTAGTATGCCAGCTGTTGGGATCCCAGCGCTCAGTATACTGACGCCAGAATCCTGACACCTGGCATACAGACAACTATTCTCCCTCTTGGGTGTCCACGACCCCCCTGGAGGGAGAATAATGTGGTGCACGTAGGGCGCCTCTGTGCCCGCAGCGAGCCCACAAGGGGCTCATTAGTGCTTTCCCTCCTGCCGGCATTTGGGATCCCAATCGATGACCACTCATACTACACCTTCATACCAATGTTCCGTTGCCTATAGGTGTTTAGGGCACTATATATTATCCTTATTCTCATCCAATTAGACTATTCCCTCAGATAAAAGTAATCTGACCCAGAGAAATATGAAAGAATAAATCCATGAGATATTGACATACTGCCTACTTTATCTGTTTTTGTGCAAAGATTTGATCTAAATTATGGCTTCTTGTTCCAGGTGGAATCGTGCCAAAATGTCGCTGGCGCAGAAAAAAGATCGCATTGCTCAGAAAAAAGCAAGCTTTCTCCGAGCTCAGGAAAAGAATGCAGACAGCTAAACTGGGTTTCTTGCAATTTTGTACAAGAGTCTCTTAAAAATAAATCTATTCACACCACTTGCAAAGTCTGTCATATTTGTTCTCCAAATGCTTTGGTATTACAACTGGAGTCACGAAGTCTAATACGTATTCTGGTAGGGGCTGGGTTCACAAGCATTTGGTGTTCCAATCCCAATGATTCCTCAAACAAACTGTTAGTCTATTTACTATGCACAGCAATGGGAACAAACTCCAAAAATATACTGCAACATAGACTAATGTGGTGTTGGAATGCTTTTTATAGGTTTGTGCAAAAATAAAACCTATTCGCACTCACTGGGGTCAATTCAGTTGTTCTGGGCATCTAAACGAGACTTTTTAGGTTCCCAAACAATTGTTAACATTCATTTGTTTGGGTGCACATGCATGTCACGCCCAGACTGGGTTTATCCCGGTTAAATGAGTTTAAAGTCCTGCTTTGGGCATCCAAACTCCTGTTAGGGCACCTAAAGCTCTGACTTAGCTTCAGGAGGCTGCAAGAACAAATGTCATCCCTGCAGCTACCAGGTGTCTGGAGCAACAATTTAATTGCACCATGTCCCCCCAGTGGTAGCCGTGGGGTAAAACAGTTGACCTTTCTATCTAGACACAAACTAGTGCCAACACTAACTTAATACAAGAGCCTGTTTGGTTTGCCAGCTGCGTTGTACTTTAAAGCAGGGATTGAAAATCTTGCATTAAATAAAATTGTAAACTAAATCAGTGGCCCATTTAAGGGAAAAACAGAAGTGCGTTTGCAACAAACTTGTTTAGCACAAACAAAATTGTATCTTAGATTGCAAATTTACTTTTGCTTGGTCACACTTGGCTTTTGTAGACCTACTGCAGCAGTCTCTAATAGCAGGTCCCCTTTCCCAACACCCATTTACTTCTGATGTTGGACCGGAAACTGATCACCTTATCGGTAAGTGAGCCCCTTAGGGAACGACAACATGTTGCCTCAGGTTTATGATGTACTAGTCACTGCTATTCCTTATAGGACAAGTTGCATAATAACGTGTATTGTGTAGGTGAAATTGGCTGCTGCTTTCCACTTCTGGAGGTCACCTCCCGTGAATAATTGTTGCACACGGAAGGTATACCGGAGGGCGGAAGGTATACCGGAGGGTCTGCAACTTGATTGGGGTTTTTGTGGGAAAAGTAAACCTAAGGACTTTGTCCCCTATCAAATGTTTCTGAGCATTGAAATTCCACAATGCTATGTGTAAAACAAAACCAAAAAATGCAGAAGTTCTATGCAGATGTGGAAAAAGCTGCAAAATAAGAATGCTCAAAGTTTTTTATGAATGAACAAAATGCAAATGGAATAAGCAAATCAATCAAGTCAATACAGTATTTGGTGTGACCACCCTTTTGCCTTCAAAACATTAATTCTAGGTAGAAAAGCAGTTTTTGAAGGAACTTGGCATGGAGATTTTTGTCCCTTTAAGACAGCTATTATGACATCAGCAGATAGCTGTTATGACATCAGCGTGTGATGTCATACTTGCCATTTTATCTCCTCCCCAAGGCAAAGGCTTCTCATTTGCAATGATGTGGGCAAAGACCATGTTCGTGTGGATCCTATGCTGTGAGTATTCGGACAACCTTTAGCATAAGTAACTATTCTATATTTAAAAGGTAAAAAGTAACCGGAAAGATGGAGGTTCATCTGTCATGTTCTATATAGTCACCGCCACCAATCCCTGGACAAAAATGTTGGCAGGATTCTTCCTATCCCTGTGTGTTCCTTAATCTCCACATTCTTTAGATATGAAGAGTGCAGGGAATTAAGGAAAAACGTATGTTCTATCATATTACATATAGTGGGAGACTTCCTTATCAGGGGCAGGGTCTGTAACCTTGATTTGAAGCAAATGAAGCCATCATGGCCCTGCTGTGATACCACAATGTTGTCATGTTGATGGGAATTCCGTTGTCACACGGAAGCATTTGATATGCCAGCTGTCTGGATCCCAACAACTGCTCTCTCTTGGGGTGTCCATGACACCCATGGAGGGAGACTAGATATAGTGTGCCACTGTGTCATCAAGGGGCTCTTTTGCGCTCACCCCGCTGCTGGCATTTTGGTCAGGATCCTGGCGCTGGGATATTGTAGTAGACCATCACACACTGCAGTTACCAACCTCTGATTCCCTATATGTTGGCAGATATACAGTAGGTTGCTGGCCTGCAATCGGCCAACCCTTCACCACTTATCTTAAGGTTTAATTTTCCTTGAAAAGACAAACTAAATGACTTGCTAATTTTATATTCCAAATATACTCTCTAAAACGGGTGTGGGGAACCTTTTTTCTCGGACGTCCTAGTGGATGCTGGGAACTCCGTAAGGACCATGGGGAATAGCGGGCTCCGAAGGAGGCTGGGCACTCTAGAAAGATTTATGACTACCTGGTGTGCACTGGCACCTCCCACTATGACCCTCCTCCAAGCCTCAGTTAGATTTTGTGCCCGGCCGAGGTTGGATGCACACTAGGGGCTCTCCTGAGCCTTTAGAAAGAAAGTATAGAAATTAGGTTTTTTATTTTCAGTGAGACCTGCTGGCAACAGGCTCACTGCAGCGAGGGACTAAGGGGAGAAGAAGCGAACCTGCCTGCTTGCAGCCAGCTTGGGCTTCTTAGGCTACTGGACACCATTAGCTCCAGAGGGATCGACCGCAGGCCCAGCCTTGGTGTTCGGTCCCGGAGCCGCGCCGCCGTCCCCCTTACAGAGCCAGAAGCAAGAAGAGGTCCGGAAAATCGGGGGCAGAAGACATCAGTCTTCACCAAGGTAGCGCACAGCACTGCAGCTGTGCGCCATTGCTCCTCACACACACTTCACACTCCGGTCACTGAGGGTGCAGGGCGCTGGGGGGGGGGGGGGGGCGCCCTGAGAAGCAATAATAACACCTTGGCTGGCAAAAATACCACAATATATAGCCCCAGAGGCTATATATGTGGAAAATACCCCTGCCAGAATATAGGAAAAAGCGGGAGAATAGTCAGCGGAAAAGGGGCGGAGCTATCTCCTTCAGCACACTGGCGCCATTTTTCCCTCACAGCTCCGCTGGAAGGAAGCTCCCTGGCTCTCCCCTGCAGTCTACACTACAGAAAAGGGTAAAAAAGAGAGGAGGGGCACTAAATTTAGGCGCAGTATACATTTATATAGAAAAAGCAGCTATAGAGGGGACATAACTCAGTTAGTCCCTGCATTATATAGCGCTCTGGTGTGTGCTGGCATACTCTCACTCTGTCCCCCCAAAGGGCTTTTGTGGGTCCTGTCCTCTGTTGGAGCATTCCCTGTGTGTGTGCGGTGTGTCGGTACGGCTGTGTCGACATGTTTGAGGATAATGATGTGGAGACGGAGCAGATGCCTTTAGAAGGGATGTCACCCCCTGCGGGGCAGACACCTGAGTGGATGAGCTTATGGAAAGAAATGAGTGCACGTATAGACTCCTTACATAAGAAATTTGACGACATGCCAAATGTGGGACAGCCGACTTCTCAGCTCGTGCCTGTCCAGGCGTCTCAAAGGTCATCAGGGGCTCTAAAACGCCCGCTACCTCAGACCGCAGACCCAGATGTCGACACTGATACTGACACCAGTGTCGACGACGATGAGTCTTGATGCCCACTAAGGCCATTCACTGCATGATTGAGGCAATGAAAGAGGTGTTACACATTTCTGATATAAATACAGGTACCACTAAAAAGGGTATTATGTTTGGGGAGAAAAAACTACCCGTAGTTTTTCCCCCATCAGATGAATTAAATGAAGTGTGTGAAGAAGCGTGGGCTTTCCCTGATAAAAAATTGGTAATTCCTAAGAAGGTACTAATGGCGTTCCCTTTCCCGCCAGAGGATAGGTCACGTTGGGAAACACCTCCTAGGGTGGATAAAGCGCTCACACGTTTGTCTAAAAAGGTGGCACTACAGTCTCCGGATACGGCCGCCCTCAAGGAACCTGCTGATAGAAAGCAGGAGGCGATCCTGAAGTCTGTATACACACACTCAGGCATTATACTTAGACCAGCTATTGCGTCAGCATGGATGTGCAGTGCTGCCGCCGCGTGGTCAGATAAACTGTCAGAAAATATTGACACACTAGACAGACACGATCCTGCTAACCATAGACCATATCAAAGACTCAGTCTTATATATGAGAGATGCACAGAGGGAAATCTGCCGGCTGGCATCTAAAGTAAGTGCATTGTCCATTTCTGCTAGGAGAGGCTTATGGACTCGCCAGTGGACAGGAGATGCAGATTCTAAAAGGCACATGGAAGTTTTGCCTTATAAGGGTGAGGAATTATTTGGGGATGGTCTCTCGGACCTAGTTTCCACAGCAACGTCTGGGAAGTCAGCATTTTTACCCCATGTCCCCTCACAGCCTAAGAAGGCGCCGTTTTATCAGGTTCAGTCCTTTCGGACCCAGAAAAACAAGCGTGGAAAAGGCGGGTCTTTTCTGTCCAGAGGCAGAGGTAGGGGAAAAAGGCTGCAACAAACAGCAGGTTCCCAGGAGCAAAAGTCCTCCCCCGCTTCTTCTTCCAAGTCCGCCGCATGACGGTGGGGCTCCACAGGCGGAGCCAGGTACGGTGGGGGGCCGCCTCAAGAATTTCAGCGATCAGTGGGCTCGCTCACAGGTGGATCCCTGGATCCTGCAAATAGTATCTCAGGGGTACAAACTGGAATTCGAGGCGTCTCCACCCCACTGGTTCCTAAAATCTGCCTTGCCGATTGCTCCCTCAGACAGGGAGGCGGTGCTAGCGGCAATTCACAAGCTGTATTCCCAGCAGGTGATAATCAAGGTACCCCTACTTCAACAAGGCCGGGGTTACTATTCCACACTATTTGTGGTGCCGAAACCGGACGGTTCGGTGAGACCCATTTTAAATTTGAAATCCTTGAACACATACATAAAAAGATTCAAGTTCAAGATGGAATCGCTCAGGGCGGTTATTGCAAGCCTGGACGAGGGGGATTACATGGTATCCCTGGACATCAAGGATGCTTACTTGCATGTCCCCATTTACCATCCTCACCAGGAGTACCTCAGATTTGTGGTACAGGATTGCCATTACCAATTCCAGACGCTGCCGTTTGGGCTGTCCACGGCACCGAGGGTATTTACCAAGGTTATGGCGGAAATGATGATACTCCTTCGAAAAGAGTTTTAATTATCCCGTACTTGGACGATCTCCTAATAAAGGCGAGATCCAAGGAACAGTTGGTGGTGGGAGTAGCACTATCTCAGGAAGTGCTGCACCAGCACGGCTGGATTCTGAATATCCCAAAGTCACAGCTGGTTCCGACGACACGGCTACTGTTCCTGGGTATGATTCTGGATACAGTCCAGAAAAAAGTGTTTCTCCCGGAGGAGAAAGCCAGGGAGTTGTCATCTCTAGTCAGAGACCTCCTGAAACCGAAACGGGTATCGGTGCATCACTGCAAGCGGGTCCTGGGAAAGATGGTAGCTTCTTACGAAGCAATTCCCTTCGGCAGGTTCCATGCCAGAATCTTTCAGTGGGACCTATTGGACAAATGGTCCGGATCGCATCTTCAGATGCATCGCTTAATAACCCTGTCTCCAAGAACCAGGGTGTCTCTACTGTGGTGGCTGCAGAGTGCCCATCTTCTAGAGGGCCGCAGGTTCGGCATACAGGACTGGGTCCTGGTGACCACGGATGCCAGCCTTCGAGGCTGGGGGGCAGTCACGCGGGGAAGAAACTTCCAAGGACTATGGTCGAGTCAGGAGACTTCCCTTCACATAAATATTCTGGAACTAAGGGCCATTTACAATGCCCTAAGTCAAGCAAAATCCCTGCTCCTACACCAGCCGGTGCTGATCCAGTCAGACAACATCACGGCAGTCGCCCATGTAAATCGACAGGGAGGCACAAGAAGCAGGATGGCAATGGCAGAAGCCACAAGAATTCTCCGTTGGGCAGAGAATCATGTACTAGCACTGTCAGCAGTGTTCATTCCGGGAGTGGACAACTGGGAAGCAGACTTCCTCAGCAGACACGACCTCCACCCGGGAGAGTGGGGACTTCATCCAGAAGTCTTCCAGATGCTGGTAAACCGTTGGGAAAAACCACAGGTGGACATGATGGCGTCCCGCCTCAACAAAAAGTTAAAAAGATATTGCGCCAGGTCAAGGGACCCTCAGGCGATAGCTGTGGACGCTCTAGTGACACCGTGGGTGTACCAGTCGGTTTATGTGTTCCCTCCTCTGCCTCTCATACCAAAGGTATTGAGAATAAGAAAGCGAGGAGTAAACACAATTCTCGTGGTTCCGGATTGGCCAAGACGAGCGTGGTACCCGGAACTTCAAGAGATGATCTCAGAGGACCCGTGGCCTCTGCCGCTCAGACAGGACCTGCTACAGCAGGGGCCCTGTCTGTTCCAAGACTTACCGCGGCTGCGTTTGACGGTATGGCGGTTGAACGCCGGATCCTGAAGGAAAAGGGTATTCCGGAAGAAGTCATTCCTACGCTTATTAAAGCCAGGAAAGATGTTACGGCAAATCATTATCACCGCATATGGCGAAAATATGTTGCATGGTGCGAGGCCAAAAAGGCCCCAACAGAGGAATTTCAACTAGGTCGATTTCTGCATTTCCTGCAAGCAGGAGTGAATATGGGCCTAAAACTAGGCTTCATTAAAGTACAGATCTCGGCTCTGTCGATTTTTTTCTTTCAAAAAGAACTAGCTTCAGTACCTGAAGTTCAGACATTTGTGAAAGGAGTGCTGCATATTCAGCCCCCGTTTGTGCCTCCTGTGGCACCTTGGGATCTCAACGTGGTGTTGGATTTCCTAAAGTCACATTGGTTTGAGCCACTAAAAACCGTGGATCTAAAATATCTCACGTGGAAAGTGGTCATGTTATTGGCCTTGGCTTCAGCCAGGCGAGTGTCAGAATTGGCGGCTTTATCATGTAAAAGCCCTTATCTGATTTTTCCATATGGATAGGGCAGAATTGAGGACTCGTCCCCAGTTTCTCCCTAAGGTGGTGTCAGCGTTTCACCTGAACCAGCATATTGTGGTGCCTGCGGCTACTAGGGATTTGGAGGACTCCAAGTTGCTAGACGTTGTCAGGGCCCTAAAAATATATGTTTCCAGGACGGCTGGAGTCAGAAAATCTGACTCGCTGTTTATCCTGTATGCACCCAACAAGCTGGGTGCTCCTGCTTCTAAGCAGACTATTGCTCGCTGGATTTGTAGTACAATTCAGCTTGCACATTCTGTGGCAGGCCTGCCACAGCCAAAATCTGTAAATGCCCATTCCACAAGGAAGGTGGGCTCATCTTGGGCGGCTGCCCGAGGGGTCTCGGCTTTACAACTTTGCCGAGCAGCTACTTGGTCAGGGGCAAACACGTTTGCAAAATTCTACAAATTTGATACCCTGGCTGAGGAGGACCTGGAGTTCTCTCATTCGGTGCTGCAGAGTCATCCGCACTCTCCCGCCCGTTTGGGAGTTTTGGTATAATCCCCATGGTCCTTACGGAGTTCCCAGCATCCACTAGGACGGCAGAGAAAATAAGAATTTACTCACCGGTAATTCTATTTCTCGTAGTCCGTAGTGGATGCTGGGCGCCCATCCCAAGTGCGGATTGTCTGCAATACTTGTAAATAGTTATTGCTAACTAAAGGGTTATTGTTGAGCCATCTGTTGAGAGGCTCAGTTGTTTTCATACTGTCAAACTGGATATAGTATCACGAGTTGTACGGTGTGATTGGTGTGGCTGGTATGAGTCTTACCCGGGATTCAAAATCCTTCCTTATTATGTCAGCTCGTCCGGGCACAGTGTCCTAACTGAGGCTTGGAGGAGGGTCATAGTGGGAGGAGCTAGTGCACACCAGGTAGTCATAAATCTTTCTAGAGTGCCCAGCCTACTTCGGAGCCCGCTATTCCCCATGGTCCTTACGGAGTTCCCAGCATCCACTACGGACTACGAGAAATAGAATTACCGGTGAGTAAATTCTTTTATTTTATTTTCATACATCCTAGAGGATGCTGGGGACTCAATAAGGACCATGGAGTATAGACTGGATCCGCAGGAGACATGGGCACTTCAAGACTTTCAAAGGGTGTGACCTGGCTCCTCCTTCCATGCCCCTCCTCCAGACTCCAGTTTAGATCTGTGCCCAGGCAGACTGGATGCACAACTGAGGAGCTCTACTGAGTTTCTCGGAAAATACTTTGTTAGGTTATTTATTTTCAGGGAGGCTGCTGGCAACTGTCTCCCTGCATCGTGGGACTTAGGGGAGAGAAGTCAGACCTACTTCTAGGGAGTGTAAAGGCTCTGCTTCTTGGCTACAGGACACCATTAGCTCCTGAGGGTTTGGAACACTAGGTACACCTAGGGGTTCACTCCCAGAGCCCACCGTCACCCCCCCCTTGCAGAGCCAGAAGACAGGTGAGTAGAAGATCAGAAGACTTCAGTGACAGCATATGAGGTACCGCGCTGCGCGCCATGCTCCCCCACAGACTACAGGGGGGGGCGTCCGGGGCAGCATAAATAACCTCAATTTTGACTGGCAACAGGGGACATAGTGCCAGGGCACTGTCCTAACCCCCGCCAGTATAAAGATTTTGACAAATTGCGGGTCCATTGTGGGGGCGTGGCTTAGCCCTCACAGCTCACTCATCCAGCGCCATTTTCTCTATCACAAACGCTGGCCCTTCCTCACATTACTGGCAGTATCCGGGTGTAAAACTGGGTGGGGGGCGCAGTAAATGTGGTAAAATATGTTAATATATATGGGCTGCAGGTATGGGCATTGTAAAAGTGTTCAGAACCGTCTTTAACCGCTGGGTGATAAGCTGAAAAACTCTTCTGTTTCTCTGACAGAAATTACTGTGAGTCTGTCCCCTATGTCGGTAGGTGTTTAGTACATGCGTGTCGGCATGTCTGGGGCAGGGTGCTTCTCACAAACTGGGAGTGACCCTGTCGGCACCGCTGACTCCGGGGAATACTTGGTACATGTGTCAACAAATTGGTACATGAATGTTTTTCCACGAAAGAAAACTATATGGGGGACTCGGATGTGTGTGGGTGGCCCTGTCGGCACCACCAATATCTGACTGGGTAAAGAATTTGAATGATAATGATGCATATCAGAAACTATACATGAATATATGTAGTAAGTTTGCATAAATCTGTGGCCCAGCCACAGACGTAGAAATGTCTATGGATGTCATGGCTATATTTCTCTCAGACCCCTCGAGGTCGCTAAAAAAAGAAAAAAAATTGGATATTTTACCCAGTTACTACTTCCTGAGCGCGACACGGATACGATTTCCCAGGTCGACCGTAATGTTTCCTGATTAGATCCAAATATTTAGCAATCAGTACATGATTAATACACATTAAGAACGTATTAACGTCACTGGGGACCCTGTGTTCCTGACAAGTGTCTATATATGAAGATGTATGTATGTATGTATGTTCTTTATAATACTGAGGTAACGTTCCTTATGTGCTGAGCGCTCTCAAAAAGTCTAGGTCAGTCCTGGTTTCAAATCCTCAAGGGAATTGCGATTGTTATTCTTTTTCCGCCAAGGATAGAATGAAGTGGGAACCCCTGTTCTGCACGGGGTCCTGTCACAAAGGATTGCATGCAGTAAGCTATGTGATATTCTAATTGTGGCCACGCGTATGAGTTAGACCTGCCATTGCATGCGCATGGGGGAGTTGTAGTATTAAAAAAAAAAAAAAAAAGTCTTACCTGGTCATCCGAGATATAGATATATATAGATATATATATATAGTGTCAAAGTCAGAAAAATGTCTCAATGCACGTTGCCATATTTGCACCGCACACTGGTCCGCGCTGCGCGTGCGTACGCTCTCCCGTGGAAGCGCATACCCGCAATAGCGTGCACACGCAGGCGCGGTATGCGTATTTACGGTAGAGTTTATGTGGTCGTAGCGTGCGACTCATTCGTTACATATTTTCACAATTAACGTAGTTTATAGATCATGGTCCCTTTGATAGATTCTGAAAGTTTGGTTAAAATACAATGTCCCAGAGCTGAGGAATCCCTCTTTATATCGTACGAAGGGTCTAACAGGAATCATACAACAGTGTTTGGTACCCATCGGAAGAGTATTTAATTAGCAATATTCCGGTGTTGGTTTGGAGCGTATTAATCGCTCGTGCGAATAGTTATGGACATAAGAAGTTTATGTCCATTTCTGTTATTTACCCATACTCAGGTATGCGGCGGGAAACCCAGTTTCCCACCCACCTGAGCTGTTGGAAATCGTCACAGCCCACCTGTATGAATCACCCTATGACCTTTTGTTATGATGCAGGGCCGAATTCCTTCGGCCAATGGACAATGGGATTGTAGGACCAGGAGATTGCATTGTGTGTGGGGCATAAATAGGCAGGCCGACCACATCCAGCTCTCACTCTCTCATCAACGGTTATCTGCTGATAGCCGGGAGCTGGATATCGAGGCGCAGGCGATCATACCCTTTGTGCGTAAGTTTCTCTCCGTGATCATTGTCTTTCCGTGAGCCAATTTCTCTCCATCTCTCTCTCTCTCTCTCCTCTTTTCACTTATATCTCTCATAGTATTATAGTATTGTACTGTATTGCATTTAGGTCAGTGTAGTATTGTCTTTTTGTATTTATTGTTTATTTCTGTGGTTAGGAAGTCTCTGTTATATTGTGGTGTATCATTTGTACTGTTACCCCCTTTTTACAAGTATATTAGATATAATACAGTTAATAGGCTTTGGAACCTAAACCAGTATCTGTGTATTTTCTATAGTGTTAAGTGTTCACTTGAGCGTCGGTGACGCTCAAGCAGCTTTGTAGTTAGCCAGGTTACACAAGGTTGCACTTACACCCTGTACTCACATTAAGGTATTCAGTGTATTTCAATGGTATAAGGTTTTAACATAAAGGTATAGTGTTGTGAGCGTCTGCATCGCTGGTGACCTCCTCGTGGTCTCGAGCGTATGCTACGCTACAGCGAATCATTCCCCTAGACATAGCCAATAACGTGTCCTGTGATCACTGGGCCGTGAGCGAACGTGACGCTTGAGCGTCTCGCCTACGGCTGAGCGATCGCTACGCCAATAGCGTACCATTACGGTACTTCTTAAGTAAACAGCGTACAGTGTTCTTAACTTCATAAAGGGTTGTTTATACGACAAGGAATTTAGCATTGTCAATTGGGGACTCGTCCTATACTTCTCACATCTGCACTAGGTAGATCAGCAGACATTATCCCCCAGCAAAGGGTGGGAGGTTGTCTCGCAGTTGCTGACGGGATAAGCGTCTGCTTCGCTTAGACAAAGAGTGCTGAAGGAACCCGGTAACCGGAAGTAAGAACAAAACGCTTGTGTCTTTTAAAACTGTTTATTTTTCTTCTGTCTTGCGTATACACGCACGCATATATCTGCATTTCTGTTTCATTTTCGTATATCACTATTCCTGTTTGCCAATTTTTATAGTTGATAGAAAGTGCTAAAAAGAGATTTGCTGTTATTTCATAGTAGAGGTAATAGTTAAAGTATAGAACAAACACACGGTTTGTCTGAGATACAAGGCAGTCAGTGTGGATTGCGGTAGATGATCAGGGATCATTTACATTGATAAAAATATATTGTGTTACGGTGGATCTTTGCATTTCGTACACGTGTCGCTAACAAAGACTAGCGTACGCAATCCAAAGGCAGACGCACGCAGCGTACATTACGCAACGTAGCGTCTGGTTACGCCCACGTAGCTCGTCACGAAAAGTTGAATTAGCGCAAAGCGATAATTAACGCAAAGGCGATAATTAACGCACAGCGGTAGATAACGCGACGCGGTAAATAACGCAAATCTATTTTTGGAAAAATCTGAAATTTAGTTTAACAGATCCTGCTCCTAATTGGTAACACTTTTGGCCTAAAGACAATTTCTGCGCAGAAATAGATATAGAAACAAAGTGTACATGTGTTGAGTGAGTGTGTTTTGTATACAAAAGTTTATATAACTTTAAGGTGGAACCAAAAGGAAAGCCGGGTACTCGTCAAGGGACATACGTGTAAGTGACATATACGGTGGCTAGGGAGGCATCCCTGGTTAAATAATATTTGAGCATTAGAGTATAGCGGACCATAAGGTAACAAGACCAGGAGGTCATAAGGTAACAAGACCAGGAGGTCATAAGGAACAAGACCAGGAGGTCGTAAGGTAAAAGGTCCGCTATAAAAGTCCAGTGGCACAACGCCTGGGGTGTTGGTGCAGAACCCATATAGGCCATAAGCTCTTGCTGAAGGAATCGCGGCCGGAAACATCGATTCCATTGGTCTTTCAGTACATGACAAGTAGTGCTCGTGTACTGAACGATTGGACCGCACGTAATTGTGTGCAGTAGTTAGTGATCTGACCTAATACCATTAGAGTAAAGTGGTCACAAACGCTATTTGTACATTCTGACGTGATTTGTGTAATTTTTTATTTTTGGAAGGGAAGTTCGCTGGTCACTCAGGAACTATCTAACAACCCCACCTTTACTGGAAAGAGTAAGTGTCCTGCGGGTAACCCTCATATGTTCCAGTAAACTGAAGGTTCCATAGGGGCCCTGTATCGAGTACGCCAGCACCACGTCGGTGTGATCAGGTCGTATTGGTCGAGGTGGGCGAGTGAGTGGGGTACTCGGTAAACCGCCACCGCCGGCCTACTGTGGAGTAATTTGGTTGTCTGTAAAGGCTTGCTGAAAACCTTGATACAGAGATCCAAGGAGGACTAAGCAACACCTGCAGACTATGGGGGCCAGTTGCTCAGGTAGGGGGCGATCAACCCTGGTTCAGGTTGATTCTGTGAACCGACCAGTTGGGTCGGCACGATATGTAATGTGTGAAAAATACGGTAGTCACACAGAGGTTTTATGTGATGAATGGGAGAGAATGACTGTACAAGACAGGGACAAATTCCCAAGAATAGGTAGCTTCAGTCCAGAAGTGTTACAAAATTTAAGGAGGAGGATATGTCTCGTAAAATCAGCAAAGAGACGAATTCAGCATCATGATTATTTACAGTTATGGCACCAGGAAGGTGAGATACAGAGAGGTTTGGCTCTGGCGGCAGGATCTGGGGCAGTCAGGAAGTTGATTGCCACAGCTCCTCCCCCACCATACATTGCAGGAGAGAAGTTGATTGCGGAGAGAAACGCACTGGGTTGTAAAACACAAACTCTTAGTAACACTGTAAATGTTAATGATGTTAACCAAATAACTCATGCAAGTATTAACCCGTGCAAGTTGTACCCTGTTTTGAACCTTCCTCAGGAGTGTGATCAAGAAGACAATTCAGCAACAATTTCAGCTCTCTCTCTTGCGGCCACCATAGCAGAGACCACAGTAGGCACAGCGACACCCACGAGATTAGTGAAAGCCCCTAGCGGAGGGATAGGTGAGGTCGTGTCAACGGGTAAGTACGGCACCATGCACTACACTGAAACAATTGTACCACAACAAGCAGTAGAATCTACACAGGAAGAGGCTGTTAGAATTGCTCCTGTAAGGGTAATAGCAGTTCCCAATGGAAAAACAGATGTGTCTGGAGCCACTCCCATAAGGAACATTGCCATGTACACTCCATTTTCCAGAATGGAATTAAGAACAATAGTGTCCGAATTTCCTGACCCCAGGAAGGATTTAGTTGCTAGCCAAAAATACATCAGGGATTTAGGTAACACGGTAGAACCCAACAACAAGGATTGGCAGATACTGCTAAGAGCTTGTTTACCTTCCAATGTTGACGCAACTCAGTTTTTAGCTGATTGTGCATTGGATAAAGATGTACCGCTTACAGACGTGTACAACAAGGATAATGTAAAAAGGATAAATTTACAGCTAAAAGAGTATTTCCCTGCCGTTGTTAAATGGAATAAAATATTTTCCATTAAGCAAAAGGAGTCCGAAACGGCAACAGAATATTTTCACCGGGCACTATTAGAAATGGCAAAGTACACTGGTATAGAAGACATTAAGACCAACCCAAACCATCGAGAAGTAGCAGTATCTGTACTGATGGATGGTTTGAAAGAAACATTAAAAGCTAGGGTACAGACCACGCAGCCATGTTGGCGAGGTCTGTCAGTGTCCACCTTGAGAGAGGCTGCTATTGATCACGACAGAAATATCACTAGGCACAGGGAGTCGCAAAGTGATAAGTTGATGTCCGTAAGTATACAGGCGCTGACCACAAGGCAGCCTGCATATGTACCACCGAATCCTGTGGGTAAGGCAAGTGTAATAACATGTTTTTCTTGTAACAGACCGGGACACTTTGCACGAGAATGTAGAACAAAGAATGTACAAAGATCTTTTCAACCCCCTAGACAACAACACAACACACGACATTGGGAGCAGGGTCCACAGAGGCGGAGTTTTGAGCCACATACAGGGGAAACAAAAAGATATCCCCCGAACAGAGATTGGCATGCCTCTGGTAGTTCCCAGCTAACTCCCCCACAAGTAGTTGCTGCCAATGGGATTCAGGGAGGTCAGCATACCCAATAGGGGTGTGGCCATACCTGTAATCTGCAGCCAGTTAAGTTGATTGCCAGTCTTGGAAGCGAACCAGAGATTGCAATCAATGTAGCTGGTAAAACTTTAAACTTTCTTGTAGACACAGGGGCGGCCAAGTCAGTGATAAATTCGACAGTGGGCATGAGAACCACTGGTAGGACAATTCCAGCCATGGGAGTAACAGGAGTAGTCCAGCACTACCCTGTTAGCAAACCAGCCGAGATTACAATAGGGCCTTTGCATACCAAGCATTCCTTTTTGCTGGCTGCATCTGCACCAACTAATCTCCTGGGTAGAGACTTACTATGTAAAATGGGTTGCGTCATTTATTGTACTCCTGAAGGTGTATTCTTGGACATCCCTGAGAATCACGCTCAGGAAGTACGAGACATGTTAGACTCCCCATCAAAATTAATGTCACATTCCATTATGACAAATAGGAATCCATCCCAAGTAGAAGAGATGACATCTCAGATACCAGAGTCGCTTTGGACAAAAGATGGACAGGACACTGGATTAATGGCAAATGTAGCTCCAGTAGTTGTGCAAGTAAAAGATGGTAGGATAGCTCCAAAAATCCCACAGTATCCTCTGAAGCCAGAGGTGGAGTTAGGAGTTTTTCCCGTAATAGAGCGCTTGCTACAACAGGGCATTCTAGTAAGAACGTCCAGCACAGCAAATAGTCCCATCTTCCCTGTTAAAAAGAGTGGGGGGAGGGGTTACCGGCTAGTGCAGGATCTAAGGGGGATTAACAAAATAGTTGAGTCAGTTCCCCGTAGTGCCTAATCCAGCTGTCATCCTAATGCAAATTCCTCCCACTGCCAAATTTTTCACTGTTATTGACCTCTGCTCCGCTTTCTTTTCGGTACCTCTGCACCCTGACAGCCAATATTTGTTTGCATTCACATACAGAGGAGTCCAATACACGTGGACTCGGTTACCCCAAGGTTTCATAGATAGTCCAAGTATATTTTCTCAGGCTTTGCATGATTGTTTACAGTCTTTCCAACCGGAAAGTGGATCAGTGTTGATACAGTACGTGGATGATCTACTACTGTGTTCTGATTCATTGGAGGCATCCCTGAAGGATACGAAACAGCTCCTGTTTCATCTTTCAGACACAGGTCACAAGGTCTCCAAAGACAAGTTGCAATTATGCCAAGCTAAGGTAAAATACTTGGGACACTGTCTAACACAAGGACTGAGACACCTGACCGCTGATAGAATCCAAGCCATTAGAGACATGACACTGCCACAAACCCAGCAACAGATCAGGACGTTTTTAGGAATGTGTGGGTATTGCCGTAATTGGATCCCAGGGTTTTCCATATTGGCGCTACCTTTGCAGGAAATGGTCTCCTCAAACAAACCTGATCGGATTTCGCATACAGACGAATCCGAAACAGCATTTGAGAGACTCAAACAGTGCCTAACGCAGGCACCAGCACTAGGTATGCCAGACTATGGGAAACCCTTTGAACTATACGGAACAGAAAGTGCTGGGTGCGCAGCAGGTGTACTAACACAAAAACACGGTGATGCCAGCAGGCCAATTGCATACTACAGCGCTCAGCTAGACACGGTAGCACGATCCCTCCCCACATGCTTGCGTAGCGTTGCGGCGATAGCATTGCTAGTGACAAAAAGCGAAGATGTCGTGCTAGGCCACAACCTCACAATCCATACACCGCATGCGGTATCTGCCTTATTGAATTCTGCCCAAACCAGACACGTCTCATCAGCAAGGTTTACAAGATGGGAATTGGCATTAATGGCCCCCGTAAACATCACCATAAGGAGATGCAGTGCATTAAACCCTGCGACATTTCTCCCAGGTGTGCCTGGCCAGGCACAAAGGGTGGGAGGTGAGAGTGATGGGGAAGGAGGATTTAATGCAAAGGAAGATGCACATGATTGTATGGAATATTTGACCCAAAATTTTACCGCAAGGCCTGACATCAGTGACAATCCACTAGAAGATGCAGAACTCACGTTCTACACGGACGGTAGTTGTCACAGACAGTCAGACTCGGGAGACTTGTGTACTGGATACGCAGTCGTAGATGACCAAGACACCATAGAAGCGGAACCGCTAGGCCCACCTCACTCAGCCCAGGTTGCTGAACTGGTCGCCCTAACCAGAGCATGTGAATTGGCTAAGGGTAAGTCTGCCAATATCTACACCGATTCTAGATACGCGTTCGGGGTAGTCCATGATTTCGGAGCGCTATGGCGTCTCAGAAATTTCATGACGGCAGCTGGTACACCGATAGCGCATGCAGCTCACATAAAAAGGCTTCTAACAGCGATACAGGAACCCGACAGAGTGGCTGTTATCAAATGTAAAGCACATACATATAGTCAAGACCCAGTATCCCTTGGTAACAGCCGAGCAGACGAAGCCGCAAAGCTTGCAGCTGCTACCCCCACACGGACAGACACCACACAGTTGATGGTATTTAATACCATCAACACACAGAAGTTGTGTGAGATGCAGAATTTGTGTTCCACACAGGAAAGAGCAGTCTGGAAGGCAAAGGGATATGGCCAGGAGTCCTCAGGGCTCTGGACGGATGGACATGGTAAACCAGTGGCCCCCAGGGCATACCTTCCATGTCTGGCTGAAGCAGCTCACGGGCTGACTCATCTAGGCAAGGAGGGGATGTGCAAATTGGTAAGAGCATACTGGTGCGCCCCAGGATTCTCCTCTCATGCGGGTAAAAGAGCAATGTCATGCCTTACCTGTCTGAGAAAGAATATTGGAAAGGCAATACCTACAGAACCATCCCATATCCCACCTGCCGGCGGCCCTTTCCAAGTAATACAAATTGACTTCATTCAATTACCCCCATGTAGAAATTTGAAATATGTACTTGTTTGTATAGATGTTTTCTCGAATTGGGTCGAAGCTTTTCCAGCAGCTACAAATACCGCTATGTTTACAGCTAAGAAAATTGTGCAGGAATTTGTATGTAGATATGGTATCCCTAGAATCATTGAAAGTGATAGGGGTACCCATTTTACAGGTGATGTCTTTCAAGGAATGTGTAAGTTGATGGGAATTGATAGCAAGCTGCACACTCCGTACCGTCCACAGGCGAGTGCGAAGGTCGAAAGAGTGAACAGCACTATTAAAAATAAATTGAGTAAAGTAATGGCAGAGACAGGATTGACGTGGCCAGAAGCTTTACCCATTGTTTTGTATAGCATCAGAACCACTCCCAGGTCCCCTCTTAACTTGTCTCCTTTTGAAATCTTGTTTGGTCGACAACCGCATGTCATGATTAACCCTCAGGATGATTTGAAATGTAACAATGAAGTAACTGTAAAGTACTTGATTAACATGAGTAAACAGTTGAGGAATCAAAATGATAATCTGAAGTTGGTGATTCCTGATTTACCAGATAGTAATTGTCATGACATTGAACCTGGGGATTATGTAATGATACGAAATTTTCTACGCTCAGGTTGTCTTATTGATAGATGGGAAGGACCATACCAGGTCTTATTGACTAGCACCACAGCATTGAAGGTTGCTGAGAGAGAGACTTGGGTCCATTCATCCCACTGCAAGAAGGTTGCTGATCCAGAGAAGTCCCGTGATAAGGAACAGACGGTAGAGGTTGTATCACTGGAGTGTCTGTTCCAGGAGGACTGAGGCGGCACCTGAGCCTTGAAGATCGAAAGCAGCTGTCGACTCCCCTCTCCCTTTTATTGTTTTCTCCACTCCCCATCCCCTCTCCCTTAAGATTTCTTTTTCCCCCTTCTCATTCTTCTCTATTTCCTCCTCAAAGATGGACTTGCCCCAAGAGACTGTGATCCGGATTTTGATGTTAACCATGATGTTGACCAGAGCAGTCTGTTCCGGCGAGAGTACCATAGAGGTCGGGAGAGGTTCTGGAATGGGTTCCGATTATGATGATGGAGGCGTAGTTCTCCAAGATCAACCAAACCAACAAGCAAAGGCGAGTATCAGAAAACGATCCGATAGAAGAAATTGTGATGGATTGTTAGCTGAAGAAAATTGTATCTGTAGGCTCTGTGATAATCTGGTTGAAGATGGATGCATAAAGAAATGCCAATCTAGTTTTAATATCCATATGGACCGGCATCCATTGAGTGACTATCACTCTCTAGTGGGTAACGTGTTAAACCAAACAGATTGTTGGGTATGCTCTCAAGTACCTCAGGGTCACAGTAAATCAGGGCTAGTACCATTTCCTTTAACGTTAGGGGAGGTACTTGAGCTAAGTGGTGGGAGACCGGTGGACCGGAGGTTTAACATCTCCAGCCCTCCTAGTTTGAAGCTCCACCAATACCATGTGGATAGGTCCCTCATATGTTTTAACATCTCCAATCCCAGAAAACCGGGAAATTGGGAAGTGTCATGGAGCAACCTTACCATGACCTTTTCACATAGAGCAGATAGAATGCCTACAGATACAGAGCTCGTACGCCACATAGCCAGTAGAGGAAAATCTTTTCGGTATCGATATACCTTAGGAAATAGGATTACTAGAGTTGGAGAGGTATCACCAGGATACTGTGCACATATCGTACAAACCGATACGTGCATTAGGCAGATGGAAGAATTAGGGTCAGGAGATTTCACCTGGAAGGTTTGTAACATGGTCATGTCCTTCTCCGTCCCATATGTTCTCCCCGATGATGCATATTTCATATGCGGGAGAAAGGCGTACAAGTGGCTTGCCCCAAACTCTGAAGGATTGTGTTATATTGGAAAAGTATTGCCTGAAGTGATGACTGTTACACATGACAAAATGAAGGACATACACCGTGGTGCCCAAGCTCCTTATACTCACACTCATTACGAGCACCGAGTTAAAAGACAACTGTCAGAAAGGTTAGAGCATCCGGCCTCTGATCTTATCCATGAATCCACCGGGTTTCAGGTTCTGGTAGCGTTAGATTTCACTCGCACCGCTCGAGGTGTGATGAATTATAGATACATTTCCGCACTCGCCAATTTGTTAGATAATATCACTGAAATGTATGATGACACGTTTAGATACACTGGAAGAGAACTTCAAGCTTACAAAACAGAACTAGTTCAGCATAGGATGGTTCTTAATTATCTTACAGCAGTAACAGGCGGATATTGTGTTACATTGGCAACACAGTACGGCATAAAGTGTTGCACGTATATCACAAATAGCACCGAGGACCCGGTAGAGGTCATAGACCAAAAGATGGACGATATTCTGCAGTTAAAGTGGGAATTTCGTCGAAAACACAATCTCACCCTTGCTGCTGTAGGTAATGAGCTGACTGGTTGGGTGTCATGGTTGAACCCGCGAAATTGGTTCTCCGGTTTAGGAGACTGGGCTCAAGGAGTCATAATGGATGTTGGAAAGTTTCTACTATGTATCTTGGGTGTCGTTATATCGATTGGATTGATATTTAGATGCGGGCAGGTTTTAATGAGGTGCAAACAAAGTACAAAAGTGATGAGCTTGAGGAGTGAGGAAACCGTAATTAACCTGGATTTGATTTATGACCCAATGATAGAAACCAGAATGTGATGAAAATGCGATTATACGGTCCGTTTCTTTCACCTGTTTTTCTGCTTTTCTCCAAGATACAAAGACCCCCTTGGACGAGGAAGCTGACGAGACGAGATGTATACAGACAGCGGATTGACCAAAAAGAAGAAGATTTGACAACTTTAAATATGGACACTTGATGAACTTTGCCATGGATCCCCAGTTTCCCTAGTACTTTTAAACTCACGCTAGCCCAACATTTTTTTTGTAAATCTGATGGCTCAGACAAAGCTATTTGCTCATGCCCGAGGAGCAATACAGCGCAAAGAAGACGACTCTCAACAGATACCGAAAACAACTTCGACGACAGATGTACATTTCCCTGACATAAAATATCATTGCATTTTTCGTAAGTGTTCTTTATCTTCATCTCTACAACCCCCAGGTAACGACACACATAGACGATAGGGAATACAGGCACAGATAGCAGCAACCACATACCTCCCCCATTCATGTATCATCAACTAAAATGTGCATCCCCATTTTGTTACAACCACAGCCGAAATGAGCTCGGTAGAGTTTGACAACCCATCCACAGACCTGTACCACAGGATAAGAAGGAATTCAAATATATACTTCGCAATACCTCGAAGCTTGATTTACCACACGTACGGCACGATGATACATGACCCTCCAAACATGGACTCATACACACATGCTTCTACTTTCTCACTAGGTCATACCCTCTTCACACCTACTCCACTCTTCTCCCCTACCCAACCATGGAAATCAATTAACCCCTGACTTACATTTTTCTCCTTAAATGTTTTGTGGCAGTTATTATTGACTGCCAAAGGGTGGACTGTCAAAGTCAGAAAAATGTCTCAATGCACGTTGCCATATTTGCACCGCACACTGGTCCGCGCTGCGCGTGCGTACGCTCTCCCGTGGAAGCGCATACCCGCAATAGCGTGCACACGCAGGCGCGGTATGCGTATTTACGGTAGAGTTTATGTGGTCGTAGCGTGCGACTCATTCGTTACATATTTTCACAATTAACGTAGTTTATAGATCATGGTCCCTTTGATAGATTCTGAAAGTTTGGTTAAAATACAATGTCCCAGAGCTGAGGAATCCCTCTTTATATCGTACGAAGGGTCTAACAGGAATCATACAACAGTGTTTGGTACCCATCGGAAGAGTATTTAATTAGCAATATTCCGGTGTTGGTTTGGAGCGTATTAATCGCTCGTGCGAATAGTTATGGACATAAGAAGTTTATGTCCATTTCTGTTATTTACCCATACTCAGGTATGCGGCGGGAAACCCAGTTTCCCACCCACCTGAGCTGTTGGAAATCGTCACAGCCCACCTGTATGAATCACCCTATGACCTTTTGTTATGATGCAGGGCCGAATTCCTTCGGCCAATGGACAATGGGATTGTAGGACCAGGAGATTGCATTGTGTGTGGGGCATAAATAGGCAGGCCGACCACATCCAGCTCTCACTCTCTCATCAACGGTTATCTGCTGATAGCCGGGAGCTGGATATCGAGGCGCAGGCGATCATACCCTTTGTGCGTAAGTTTCTCTCCGTGATCATTGTCTTTCCGTGAGCCAATTTCTCTCTCTCTCTCTCTCTCCTCTTTTCACTTATATCTCTCATAGTATTATAGTATTGTACTGTATTGCATTTAGGTCAGTGTAGTATTGTCTTTTTGTATTTATTGTTTATTTCTGTGGTTAGGAAGTCTCTGTTATATTGTGGTGTATCATTTGTACTGTTACCCCCTTTTTACAAGTATATTAGATATAATACAGTTAATAGGCTTTGGAACCTAAACCAGTATCTGTGTATTTTCTATAGTGTTAAGTGTTCACTTGAGTGTCGGTGACGCTCAAGCAGCTTTGTAGTTAGCCAGGTTACACAAGGTTGCACTTACACCCTGTACTCACATTAAGGTATTCAGTGTATTTCAATGGTATAAGGTTTTAACATAAAGGTATAGTGTTGTGAGCGTCTGCATCGCTGGTGACCTCCTCGTGGTCTCGAGCGTATGCTACGCTACAGCGAATCATTCCCCTAGACATAGCCAATAACGTGTCCTGTGATCACTGGGCCGTGAGCGAACGTGACGCTTGAGCGTCTCGCCTACGGCTGAGCGATCGCTACGCCAATAGCGTACCATTACGGTACTTCTTAAGTAAACAGCGTACAGTGTTCTTAACTTCATAAAGGGTTGTTTATACGACAAGGAATTTAGCATTGTCAATAGATATAGATATATATATAGATATATAGATATATAGATATATATATATATATATATATATATATATATATATATAATCTACCCACCCACCCTGGGGAGAGATGGGATACTCCTTACGTTGGGTCATATAAAGGACACTGCAGCATACTTTTGTGTGACTGCAAGAGATAGGACTCTTGGGTTTGCGGGCCAATTCCATGGTGGTCTCGGCTAGGAGGGCGTTGTGGATTCACCAATGGAAGGCGGTGCCGACTCCCAGAGGAAATAGTCTTTTCTCTATGAAGGTAATGCCTGGTTTGGTGACGGCCTAGTTACTTTGATCTCGGCAGATGCCGCTGGTAAGTCTACCTTTTTGCCCTATGTTCCCTCACAACGGATGATGACGCATCATTGTAAGATGCGGTCATTTCAGCCGAATAGATACAGATTCCCTTTTCTTTGCAGGTACAGGAAGAAGAAAAAGGAAGAGTTCAGCTGCCTCTTCAAGATTACGGGAAAAATCATCTATCTCTGCCACATAACCATAATGCTGGGTCTCTCTTGCGGGAGTCCACACCGGTGGGAACACGTCTAAAACTCTTAAGTCGGTCCTGGATCGAACCTGGACCCGTGGGTTTTAATAATAGTGTCCCAAGGGGGCATACTGGAGTTTCCAGAAGTTTGCCCTCACTGATTTTTCAAATCTACTTTACCACTTCGCCTCTGGAAGGGGAGGTGGTAGGCGACGCAACAAGGGTTGTGTCAGTATCGGGTCATTGTTCTGGTGTCCCTGTCAAAATTGGGAACAGGCTACTATTCAGGCCAATACTAAATCTGAAATCCCTCAATTTCTTATTAAAGAAATCCAAATTCAAGATGGAGTCTCTCAGGGCCGTGATCTCCAATTTGGTTGAAGGATAAAGGTGGTCTAATTATGTATTCCTCCGCATTGGCTTATCTGAGGGTGCAATTCAGGATTGTCATTACTGTTTTCACCAGGGTGGTGGCGGTAATGAGGGTTTTCCTTCACTTATAAGGAGTCACACTTTTCCCGTACTGCGACGGTCTCCTGATAACGGAGAGATTAAGAAACCAGTTGGTGCAAGACGTTGCTCTCTTCCTGACAGTTCTTCGACAACGTGGTTGGCTCCTGAATTTGCCAGAATCACACTTAATCCCAACGACGCGGTTGTCGGGGTTTTGGGAATAATACTGGATACAGAATGTCTGAAATTTGTGTTGTCTTCCAGTGGAAAAGGTCCTGATGATCTAGAGCAGGCATTCCCAACCACGGTCCTCAAGGCACACCAACAGTGCAGGTTTTAGTGATATCCAGGCTCCAGCACAGGTGACTTAATTAGTAGCTCAGTTATTTTAATTTAACCATCTGTATTGCAGCCTGGATATCACTAAAACCTGCATTGTTGGTGTGCCTTGAGGACCGTGGTTGAAAATGCCTGATCTAGAGGCTGGTCAGACTAGCAAGTGGGTCAAGCCTTCGATGCATTCGGTTGCTGGTGAAGAAGGTTGCGGCCTACGAGGCCATTCATTTGGCAGGGTTTAGGCCAGGGTGTTCTAAGGGGATCTGTTAGACAGGTGGTCCGGTTTCCATCTACACATACCCGGAGGGTAATCCTGTTTGCAAAGACCAGAATCTCACTCCTTTGGTGGCTGCGCCTTTCTCCTTGCCTAAAAGGGAGCAGGTTCGGGATCCAGGATTGGATCCTGGTGACCACGGATGCATGACTTCGGGGCTGGGGAGCAGTCACACAGGGAGAAAACTTCCAAGAAAGAAGGTCAAGTTAGGACTCTTGTCACCACATAAACGGTTTAGAGTTAAGGGCCGTTTACAATGGTTTTTCTACAAACGCAAAACTGCAGCAATGGCAGAACCAAAAATGATTTTCCGCTGGGCGAAAAAAACAAACAAACATACAAACGCTCTGTCAGCGAGGTTCGTTCCAAGAGTGGACAACTAGGAAGCGGACTTCCTCAGCAGTCATGTTCTCCATCTAGGAGGGAGGAGTCTTTGTCAAGAGGTCTTCACAGAAGTGACAAGTCTTTGGGGAATTCCTCAAATAGACATGATGGCGTCTAGTCTCAACAAGAAAATTCGGTGATCTTATTCCTTGTCGAGGGACCATCAAGCAATAGCAGTGGACGCACTGGTGACACCGTGGGTGTTTCAGTCGGTGTATGTATTCCCTCCGCTTTCACTATTTCCGAAAATGCTAAAGATCATAAGAAGAACGGATGTTCAGGCGTTCCTCATTGTTCTGGTCTGGCAAAGAAGGGCTTGGTATCCAGATCTTCAGGAATCACTCACAGGAAATCCCTGGCCCCTTCCTCTACGATCTGTTACAGCAGGGGCCGTGCGTGTATCAAGTCTTACCGCGGCTCCGTCTGACGGCTTGGCGGTTGGACGCCGGATACTAGCCTGAAAGGATATTCCCAGTGAAGTCATTCCCACACTACTTCAGGCTAGAAAAGGAGTAACGGCGGAACATTACCACCATAGTTGGAGAAAATGTGTCTTGGTGTGAATCCAAGAAAGCTTCTACAGAAGAATTTCAGCTAGGACGGTTTCTCCATTTTCTGCAAGTAGGTGTGGATGCGGGCCGAATGTTAGGCTCAATTAAAGTTCAAATTTCGACCTTATCAATTTTCTTTCAAAAAGAATGGGCCTCCCTTCCTGAAGTTCAGACTTTTGTGAAAGGTGTGCTGCACATCCAACCTCCATTTGTGCCCCCAGTGGCACCATGGGATCTTAATGTGGTGTGGCAGTCCCTTAATTCACATTGAGTTTGACCTTTGCAGAAGATAGTTGAAATTTTTCACTTGGAAAGTGGTCTTACTATTGGCCTTAGCAGCCGCTAGGCTAAGAGAAAAGGATTTACCGGTAGGTATTAAAATCCTATTTTCTACCAATGGACATTTGAATATTTATAAAAACCTTTGGGGGGCCAAACAAAATTTATGAACTTAAAAACTACCCTGTCCCCCAGTAGTTCTGCTCCTGAGAGGTAATGAAGGCGCATATGCCAAAAAAATGGGTGTGGCCAATTAAAATGGGATGTGATACACATGCCCCCAATAGTGCAGGGCCAGATATACACATGCCCCCGCAGTGCCAGATATACATGTGCACCCCCCACCCCACTGTGCTGCTGACCGCTACTGCTCCTTCCGGCGGCGTGTCTCCGCTGTCAGGGGGTCAGGGCAGGGAGGAGAGCTCGGCTGTCGGGTAGCGGCGTGTAGGATCTTAAACCATCCACAGGTTTGTGAGCTAATCGGAGCTCACGGACCAGCAGCGGCGGCTCCTGATTGGCTTACAAACCGGCAGCTGGTTTGAGATCCGACTCGCTGCTGCCGCCGGACATGTAGCTGCGCTTTCCTCCCCGACAGCTGAGACATGCCACTGCCGGACTGAGTGGTGGCATGTCTCGCTGACACAGGCAGGTGGCCCGGAACAAACGGCTTTGCGGACTTTACACGGGTCGCAGGTTCCACACCCCTGCTCTAAAATCTCGGTGTGCAGTAGCTGATAGTATACATGACTGGCACTCCTACACTAAATGTCTGACCAGTACAAGTGTAATGCAGACTATAGGGCAACCACTCATCGGGGGGGGGGGGGGGGGAAGCAACATGAGTTCTGTGCTAAAGCATGTGAGTCATTTTGGTACGTTCTCCAGCAGATATGATGCAGTCTGCACAAGTCCTAATGAGAAACTGCCATCTATGTTCTTGCTGCAAAATGTGAGCGATCCTGATGGAATTGCACATGTTGTATAGTGGTTCTGCTGCTGTGCAACTGTCGTACAGTACTCCCATACTATTCTGGTTTATGGATGACAGTTGCTGTTTGAGGGCTCTGTCCCAATTTTCTGCTTAGACCTTTTTCTCCTACTGTTCTAATGGTAATGTATGAGTTTAGTGTAGGGCATAGTTTCTCAAACTCTGTGTTCAGGACCTCACACAGTGCATGTTTTCCAGGTCTCCTCACAATCACAAGTGAAATAATTAGCTGCACCTGTGGGCCTTTTAAAACGTGTCAGTGAGCAATTAATGCACCTGCTGGGTTACCTGCAAAACATGCACTGTGTGGGGTCCTGAGGACAGAGTTTGAGAACCTGTGGTGTAGGGAGTTCAAGGGGTAGCCTAGAACTTCAAAAGTACTAGACACCCTGCACCCATGTAAATATACTTACCACTCTGCTACTGTTCTGAAGCACATGCACAGTAGAGATTTCCCTGGGAATAAGGTGCAGGGGCTATTTTCCCGGAGACCTGCACATGCGCAGTAGCCTTTGGCACAATGCCAGAGTATGCTGTGCTGCCAGATAGGAAGCCTGCACATGGGCCCTCTCCTCCAGGGCCCCATACACTGCCCCCGGGGGAAGGCGTAGAGACATGGTATGTAGCGCCACACCCCTGCTACTCCCACCAAGACTTCCCCAGATCTCCTAAAGGCCAGAACGGGAAAGTAGGTAAATGCCTCATTGTGGTATAGCCGCACTCCCTATACACAGATCGCAGAGTTATCACTTGTGTTTCTCATTTTGTTCAGCACACATTACTGGCCATGGGATCATTTCCCCAAAATTAACTAGATAGTTGCAATTATGTCAATAAGTATATGTCTGAATCATAATAAGATTGTTATCAGAAATAAAATTACCTGCTGTGTTTCATATACTTGTTCATGAGCATGTAATAATAAGATTTTACTCACCGGTAAATCTATTTCTCGTAGTCCGTAGTGGATGCTGGGACTCCGTAAGGACCATGGGGAATAGCGGCTCCGCAGGAGACTGGGCACAACTAAAGAAAGCTTTAGGACTACCTGGTGTGCACTGGCTCCTCCCTCTATGACCCTCCTCCAGACCTCAGTTAGGATACTGTGCCCGGAAGAGCTGACACAATAAGGAAGGATTTTGAATCCCGGTTAAGACTCATACCAGCCACACCAATCACACCGTATAACTCGTGATACTATACCCAGTTAACAGTATGAACAATAACTGAGCCTCTCAACAGAT
Source organism: Pseudophryne corroboree (assembly GCF_028390025.1). Classification (NCBI taxonomy): domain Eukaryota; kingdom Metazoa; phylum Chordata; class Amphibia; order Anura; family Myobatrachidae; genus Pseudophryne; species Pseudophryne corroboree. The sequence goes on along the minus strand of NC_086452.1, from coordinate 156,976,127 downwards.
GGCTCATAACAATAACCCTTTAGTTAAACAATAACTATATACAAGTATTGCAGACAATCCGCACTTGGGACGGGCGACCAGCATCCACTACGGACTACGAGAAATAGATTTACCGGTGAGTAAAATCTTATTTTCTCTGACGTCCTAAGTGGATGCTGGGACTCCGTAAGGACCATGGGGATTATACCAAAGCTCCCAAACGGGCGGGAGAGTGCGGATGACTCTGCAGCACTGAATGGGCAAACTCTAGGTCCTCCTCAGCCAGGGTGTCAAACTTGTAGAATTTAGCAAATGTGTTTGACCCCGACCAAGTAGCTGCTCGGCAAAGTTGTAGAGCCGAGACCCCTCGGGCAGCCGCCCAAGAAGAGCCCACCTTCCTCGTGGAATGGGCTTTCACTGATTTAGGATGCGGCAGTCCAGCCGCAGAATGTGCAAGCTGAATCGTACTACAGATCCAGCGAGCAATAGTCTGCTTTGAAGCAGGAGCACCCAGCTTGTTGGGTGCATACAGGATAAACAACGAGTCAGTTTTCCTGACACTAGCTGTCCTGGAAACATAAATTCTCAGGGCCCTGACTACGTCCAACAACTTGGAAGCCTCCAAGTCTTTAGTAGCCGCAGGCACCACGATAGGTTGGTTCAAATGAAAGGCTGATACCACCTTAGGGAGAAACTGGGGACGAGTCCTCAATTCTGCCCTATCCATATGGAAAATCAGATAAGGGCTTTTACATGACAAAGCCGCCAATTCTGACACACGCCTGGCCGAAGCCAAGGCCAACAGCATGACCACTTTCCACGTGAGATATTTTAATTCCACGGTTTTAAGTGGCTCAAACCAATGTGACTTTAGGAAATCCAACACCACGTTGAGATCCCAAGGTGCCACTGGAGGCACAAAAGGGGGCTGAATATGCAGCACTCCCTTAACAAAAGTCTGAACTTCAGGTAGTGAAGCCAGTTCTCTCTGGAAGAAAATCGATAGAGCCGAAATCTGGACCTTAATGGAACCCAATTTTAGGCCCATAGTCACCCCTGACTGTAGGAAGTGCAGAAAACGGTCCACCTGAAATTCCTCCGTTGGGGCCTTCCTGGCCTCACACCACGCAACATATTTTCGCCAAATGCGGTGATAATGGTTTGCGGTCACTTTCCTAGCTTTAATAAGCGTAGGAATGACTTCCTCCGGAATGCCCTTTTCCTTCAGGATCCGGTGTTCAACCGCCATGCCGTCAAACGCAGCCGCGGTAAGTCTTGGAACAGACAGGGCCCCTGCTGCAGCAGGTCCTGTCTGAGCGGCAGAGGCCATGGGTCCTCTGAGATCATTTCTTGAAGTTCCGGGTACCAAGCTCTTCTTGGCCAATCCGGAACAATGAGTATAGTTCTTACTCCTCTTCTCCTTATTATCCTCAGTAACTTGGGTATGAGAGGAAGAGGAGGGAACACATAAACCGACCGGTGCACCCACGGTGTCACTAGAGCGTCCACAGCTATCGCCTGAGGGTCTCTTGACCTGGCGCAATATCTTTCTAGCTTTTTGTTAAGGCGGGACGCCATCATGTCCACCTGTGGCCTTTCCCAACGGTTTACAATCAGTTGGAAGACTTCTGGATGAAGTCCCCACTCTCCCGGGTGGAGGTCGTGCCTGCTGAGGAAGTCTGCTTCCCAGTTGTCCACTCCCGGAATGAACACTGCTGACAGTGCTAACACGTGATTTTCCGCCCATCAGAGAATCCTTGTGGCTTCTGCCATCGCCGTCCTGCTTCTTGTGCCGCCCTGTCGGTTTACATGGGCGACTGCCGTGATGTTGTCTGACTGGATCAGTACCGGCTGGTTTTGAAGCAGGGGTTTTGCCTGACTTAGGGCATTGTAAATGGCCCTCAGTTCCAGAATATTTATGTGTAGGGAAGTCTCCTGACTTGACCATAGTCCTTGGAAGTTTCTTCCCTGTGTGACTGCCCCCCAGCCTCGAAGGCTGGCATCCGTGGTCACCAGGACCCAGTCCTGTATGCTGAATCTGCGGCTTTCTTGAAGATGAGCACTTTGCAGCCACCACAGCAGAGACACCCTGGTCCTTGGAGACAGGGTTATCAGCCGATGCATCTGAAGATGCGATCCGGACCACTTGTCCAACAGGTCCCACTGAAAAGTCCTTGCATGGAACCTGCCGAATGGAATTGCTTCGTAGGAAGCTACCATTTTTTCCAGGACTCGTGTGCAGTGATGCACCGACACCTGTTTTGGTTTCAGGAGGCCTCTGACTAGAGATGACAGCTCCTTGGCTTTCACCTCCGGGAGAAACACTTTTTTCTGTTCTGTGTCCAGAACCATCCCCAGGAACAGTAGACGTGTCGTAGGGACCAGCTGTGACTTTGGAATATTTAGAATTCAACCGTGCTGTTGTAGCACCTCCCGAGATAGTGCTACCCCGACCAACTGCTCCCTGGACCTCGCCTTTATCAGGAGATTGTCCAAGTACGGGATAATTAAAACTCCCTTTTTTCGAAGGAGTATCATCATTTCGGCCATTACCTTGGTAAATACCCTCGGTGCCGTGGACAGACCAAACGGCAACGTCTGGAATTGGTAATGACAATCCTGTACCACAAATCTGAGGTACTCAAGGTGATGATGGTAAATGGGGACATGCAGGTAAGCATCCTTGATGTCCAGTGATACCATGTAATCCCCCTCGTCCAGGCTTGAAATAACCGCCCTGAGCGATTCCATCTTGAACTTGAATTTTTTTATATGTGTTCAAGGATTTCAAATTTAAAATGGGTCTCACAGAACCGTCCGGTTTCGGTACCACAAACATTGTGGAATAGTAACCCCGTCCTTGTTGAAGGAGGGGCACCTTGACTATCACCTGCTGGGAATACAGCTTGTGAATTGCCTCTAGCACTGCCTCCCTGCCTGAGGGAGTTGTTGGCAAGGCAGATTTGAGGAAACGGCGGGGGGGAGACGTCTCGAATTCCAGCTTGTACCCCTGAGAATACTACTTGAAGGTTCCAGGGATCCACCCGTGAGCGAGCCCACTGATTGCTGAAGTTTTTGAGATGGGACCCCACCGTACCTGGCTCCGCCTGTGGAGCCCCAGCGTCATGCGGTGGACTTGGAGGAAGCGGGGGAGGACTTTTGCTCCTGGGAACTGGCTGTATGCTGCAGCTTTTTCCCTCTACCTCTGCCTCTGGGCAGAAAGGACGCGCCTTTAACCCGCTTGCCTTTATGGGGCCGAAAGGACTGTACCTGATAATACGGTGCTTTCTTTGGCTGTGAGGGAACATGGGGTAAAAATGCTGACTTCCCAGCTGTTGCTGTGGAAACGAGGTCCGAGAGACCATCCCCGAACAACTCCTCACCCTTATAAGGCAAAACTTCCATGTGCCTTTTAGAATCTGCATCACCCATCCACTGCCGAGTCCATAATCCTCTCCTGGCAGAAATGGACATTGCACTTATTTTAGAGGCCAGCCGGCAAATATCCCTCTGTGCATCTCATGTATAAGACTGCGTCTTTTATATGCTCTATGGATAGCAATATAGTGTCCCTGTCTAGGGTATCAATATTTTCCGACAGGGAATCTGACCACGCAGCTGCAGCACTGCACATCCATGCTGAAGCAATAGCTGGTCTCAGTATAATACCTGCGTGTGTATATACAGACTTCAGGATAGCCTCCTGCTTCCTATCAGCAGGCTCCTTTAGGGCGGCCGTGTCCGGAGACGGTAGTGCCACCTTTTTTGACAGACGTGTGAGCGCTTTATCCACCCTAGGGGATGTTTCCCAACGTGACCTATCCTCTGGCGGGAAAGGGTACGCCATTAGTAACCTTTTAGAAATTACCAGTTTCTTATCGGGGGAAGCCCACGCTTCTTCACACACCTCATTTAATTCCTCAGATGGGGGAAAAACCACTGGTAGTTTTTTCTCCCCAAACATAATACCCTTTTTTGTGGTTCCTGGGGTAATATCAGAAATGTGCAACACATTTTTCATTGCCTCAATCATGTAACGTGTGGCCCTATTGCAATGTACATTTGTCTCATCGTCGACACTGGATTCAGTATCCGTGTCGACATCTGTGTCTGCCATCTGAGGTAGCGGGTGTTTAAGAGCCCCTGATGGCTTTAGAGACAGCTGGGCAGGCACAAGCTGAGAAGCCGGCTATCCCACATCTGATATGTCGTCAAACCTTTTATGTAAGGAGCTGACACTTTCACGTAATTCCTTCCACAAGTCCCTCCACTCAGGTGTCGGCCCCGCAGGGGGTGACATCACATTTATCGGCACTTGCTCCGCCTCCACATAAGCCTCCTCATCAAACATGTCGACACAGCCGTACCGACACACCGCACACACACAGGGAATGCTCTGACTGAGGACAGGACCCCACAAAGCCCTTTGGGGAGACAGAGAGAGAGTATGCCAGCACACACCAACAGCGCTATATAACACAGGGATTAACACTATAACTGAGTGATTTTTCCTAATAGCTGCTTGTATACACAATATTGCGCCTAAATTTAGTGCCCCCCCTCTCTTTTTTACCCTATGTAGTCTGGAAACTGCAGGGGAGAGCCTAGGAGCGATCCTTCCAGCGGAGCTGTGAGGGAAAATGGTGCCAGTGTGCTGAGGGAGATAGCCCCGCCCCTTTTTCGGCGGACTTCTCCCGCTTTTTTCTATGTATATCTGGCAGGGGTATTTTACACATATATAGTCTGACTATATTATGTGTTTTTTTTGCCAGCCAAGGTACTTAATATTGCAGCCCAGGGCGCCCCCCCCCCCCCCAGCGCCCTGCACCCATCAGTGACCGGAGTGTGAGGTGTGCATGGGAAGCAATGGCGCACAGCTGCAGTGCTGTGCGCTACCTTGTTTGAAGACCGAAGTCTTCTGCCGCCGATTTCCAGGACTCTTATTGCTTCTGGCTCTGTAAGGGGGACGGCGGCGCGGCTCCGGGAACGGACGATCGAGGTCGGGCCCTGTGTTCGATCCCTCTGGAGCTAATGGTGTCCAGTAGCCTTAGAAGCCCAAGCTAGCTGCAAGCAGGTAGGTTCGCTTCTCTCCCCTTAGTCCCTCGTAGCAGTGAGTCTGTTGCCAGCAGATCTCACTGAAAATAAAAAACCTAAAATAAACTTTCTTTTTCTAGGAGCTCAGGAGAGCCCCTAGTGTGCATCCAGCTCAGCCGGGCACAAAATTCTAACTGAGGTCTGGAGGAGGGTCATAGAGGGAGGAGCCAGTGCACACCAGGTAGTCCTAAAGCTTTCTTTAGTTGTGCCCAGTCTCCTGCGGAGCCGCTATTCCCCATGGTCCTTATGGAGTCCCAGCATCCACTTAGGACGTCAGAGAAAGAAGAAAAAACATAGCACATGTACATAGCACACTTTTGCATAGTTATGTGTAGAGATGAGTGGTTTCAGTTTGCCGAGAACCGAACCCTACCGAACTCCACTTGTCCAACACTGTTCCGAGCCCAGCTCGGTTGTTCCCACCTGACTCGGAAAACCCGAACGAGGCAAAACGTCATCATCCTGCTGTCGGATTCTCGTGAGATTCGGATTCCATATAAAGAGCCGCGCGTCGCCGCCATTTTCACTCGGGCATTGTAGAGGGTACAGAGAGGACGTGGCTACGTTCTCTCAGTGTCAGTTCTCAGTATCAGTGCTTATTGCTGCTCAGTAATACTAGTACAGTGTCTCTCTTGTGCTGTATCTTGCTGCCATAGGGTGCTGTGGTAGTAGTGTCCTGTGACTGTGCATCGGTCATCCTCATTCCAGTCACAGTGGTATCTGGAGGGTGACAATTCCAGAGTGCTTTTGTGTTGCTAATACTAGTACAGTGTCTTGTGCTGCTCAGTGTCAGTTCTCAGTAGTATCATCAGTGCTCATTGTCTTGTGGTGCTCAGTAATACTACATTACTAATACTAGTACAGTGTCTTGTGCTGCTCAGTATCACTGCTCATTGTCTTGTGGTGCTCAGTAATACTACATTACTAATACTAGTACAGTGTCTTGTGCTGCTCAGTGTCAGTTCTCCGTAGTATCACTGCTCATTGTCTTGTGCTGCATTGTGGTGCTCAGTAATACTACATTACTAATACTAGTACAGTGTCTTGTGCTAATCATGCTGCTCAGTATCAGTGCTCAGTAGTATCATCAGTGCTCAGTATCACTGCTCGTTGTCTTGTGGTGCTCAGTAATACTACATTACTAATACTAGTACAGTGTCTTGTGCTGCTCAGTATCAGTTCTCAGTAGTATCAGTGCTCGGTAGCACTGCTCATTGTCTTGTGCTGCATCGTGGTGCTCAGTAATACTACATTACTAATACTAGTACAGTGTCTTGTGCTGCTCAGTATCAGTTCTCAGTAGTATCAGTGCTCGGTAGCACTGCTCATTGTCTTGTGCTGCATCGTGGTGCTCAGTAATACTACATTACTAATACTAGTACAATGTCTTGTGCTGCTCAGTGTCAGTTCTCCGTAGTATCATCAGTGCTCATTGTCTTGTGGTGCTCGGTAATACTACATTACTAATACTAGTAAAGTGTCTTATGCTGCTCAGTATCACTGCTCATTGGGGGTAATTCTGAGTTGATCGCAGCAGGAACTTTGTTAGCTGTTGGGCAAAACCATGTGCACTGCAGGGGGGGCAGATATAACATGTGCAGAGAGAGTTAGATTTGGGTGTGGTGTGTTCAATCTGCAATTTAAATTGCAGTGTAAAAATAAAGCAGCCAGTATTTACCCTGCACAGAAACAAAAAAACCCACCCAAATCTAACTCTCTGTACATGTTATATCTGCCTCCCCTGCAGTGCACATGGTTTTGCCCAATTGCTATCAAAAATCCTGCTGCGATCAACTCAGAATTACCCCCATTGTCTTGTGGTGCTCAGTAATACTACATTACTAATACTAGTACAGTGTCTTGTGCTAATCGTGCTGCTCAGTATCAGTGCTCAGTATGGAATAGACAACAGGTGGAAATTATAGGCAATTAGCAAGACACCCCCAATAAAGGAGTTGTTCTGCAGGTGGTGACCACAGACCACTTCTCAGCTCCTATGCTTTCTGGCTGATGTTTTGGTCACTTTTGAAAGCTGGCGATGCTTTCACTCTAGTGGTAGCATGAGACGGAGTCTACAACCCACTCAAAGTGGCTCAGGTAGTGCAGCTCATTCAGGATGGCACATCAATGCGAACTGTGGCAAGAAGGTTTGCTGTGTCTGTCAGCGTAGTGTCCAGAGCATGGAGGCGCTACCAGGAGACAGGCCAGTACATCAGGAGACGTGGAGGAGGGCAACAACCCAGCAGCAGGACCGCTACCTCTGCCTTTGTGTAAGGAGGAACAGGAGGAGCACTGCCAGGGCCCTGCAAAATGACCTCCAGCAAGCCACAAATGTGCATGTGTCTACTCAAACGATCAGAAACAGACTCCATGAGGGTGGTATGAGGGCCCGACATCCACAGGTGGGGGTTGTGCTTATAGCCCAACACCGTGCAGGACGTTTGGCATTTGCCAGAGAACACCAAATTGGCAAATTCGCCACTGGCGCCCTGTGCTCTTCACAGATGAAAGCAGGTTCTCACTGAGCACATGTGAAAGACGTGACAGAGTCTGGAGACGCCAAGGAGAACGTTCTGCTGCCTGCAACATCCTCCAGCATGACTGGTTTGGCAGTGGGTCAGTAATGGTGTGGGGTGGCATTTCTTTGGGGGGCCGCACAGCCCTCCATGTGCTCGCCAGAGGTAGCCTGACTGCCATTAGGTACCGAGATGAGATCCTCAGACCCCTTGTGAGACCATATGCTGGTGCGGTTGGCCCTGGGTTCCTCCTAATGCAAGACAATGCTAGACCTCATGTGGCTGGAGTGTGTCAGCAGTTCCTGCAAGACGAAGGCATTAATGCTATGGACTGGCCCACCCGTTCCCCAGACCTGAATCCAATTGAGCACATCTGGGACATCATGTCTCGCTCTATCCACCAACTCCACGTTGCACCACAGACTGTCCAGGAGTTGGCGGATGCTTTAGTCCAGGTCTGGGAGGAGATCCCTCAGGAGACCATCTGCCACCTCATCAGGAGCATGCCCAGGCGTTGTAGGGAGGTCATACAGGCACGTGGAGGCCACACACACTACTGAGCCTCATTTTGACTTGTTTTAAGGACATTACATCAAAGTTGGATCAGCCTGTAGTGTGTTTTTCCACTTTAATTTTGAGTGTGACTCCAAATCCAGACCTCCATGGGTTAATAAATTTGATTTCCATTGATAATGTTTGTGTGATTTTGTTGTCAGCACATTCAACTATGTAAAGAACAAAGTATTTAATAAGAATATTTCATTCATTCAGATCTAGGATGTGTGAAGTGTTTCCTTTATTTTTTTGAGCAGTGTATATATATATATATATATATATATATACATATGTATGTGTATATGTGTGTGTGTGTGTATATATATATATATATATATATATATATATATACACATACATACATACATACATCAATCTTATAGGCGGACTGGATGCAGGGGGAGTCTGTCAGAGCCGCACTGCAGCCGCCAACAACCACAGCCTCCTCCTCCTCCGCACCGCTGACCACAGCCTCCTGCGCTGTTGCTGTCGATCACAGCCTCCTCCTCCACACCACCGCCGACCACTGCCTCCTCTGTTTTGCCGCTGCCGCCGACCACAGCCGCCTCCTCCTCACCGCTGCACATTTGGTAATCTTACTCTGCCTCCTCTGCAACGCCGCTGCCGACCATGGCCTCCTCCTCAGCAATTCCGCCGACCACGACCTCCTGCACTGCTGCTGCCGATCACGGCCTCCTCCAGACCGCCACCGACCACAGCCTCCTCTACTTTGCTGCTGCCACCGACCACAGCCTCCTCCTCCTCCTCACCGCTGCTCATTAGGTAATCTTACCCTGCTGCCTTTCTCTCTCTCTACTGTATGTCCTTGCTGTCCCTATCTCTGTCACTCTCTGTCCCTATGTCGCCGCAGTCGCTCATCCCCGCTGTCACTCTCTGTCCCTGCTGTCACCGTCCCTGAATTTCAGCTCATACCGTCTGGCATAATGTGAATTTCGGCTCATACTATGCGGCGTAATGTGAATTTCTTTTTCATCCACTAGGGGTCACTGGAGTACTCTTGGGATATGGAAGGAGTGTTAGCAGGATAGGCACATTTAAATATTTAAATTCGTAACTCTCCACCCCCTCCATACTCCCAAGATACAATCAGGATAGAGCACACGTGGAGAACTCCACGTTGTTTCTATTTTTTACTTTTTCCTCACAATCCCTTCCCAGCTTATAAAGAAGCTTGGGTCTGGGAATGTGGAAGCTGCTGGGGCAGCTATTGGCTTGTCGGCACTCAGAGAGGAGCACCGTCATAGACCACAAGCAGCTCAGCATCCAACATCAGCCTCAGGTAAGAGCGGACAGGCACTGCTCCAATCATATACCTTGCTGGGGGGATCGGGGTGGTCAGATCACGCTGAAGCCCCACCGTGTGTGGAGATTGCTAGATTACTTATAAGTCACTCCCGCTGCCTATTCCCCAGCCCTGCGTTTAACGCTGGCCGACCGCACCTCAGCTTCCGGCTGCTGATACAGGTACTGTTGCCCGCTGCCGAGCCCCGGCTCCCGGCCGCTGCTAGTGAGGGTACCGCTGCCGCCACTGCTCCCCAGCTCCAGGCCGCTGATAGGGATAGTACAGCTGCCGCTGTGATCCCCGGCTCATAGCTCTCACTGAAGGGAGCTCATGCTAGGGGGGAGCCTACGGGGGAAGATGATAAGCTGCCGGTGGCTCAGCCCTCACTCAGACCACAGACAGCGCTCACTGCTTCCGTGGTCTGTCCCCATTACAGGCAGCGCCTCTGCAGGGGGGAAATAGTGGGGGGGAGATAATGCCCACAGCAACAGCACTATACTCCTGCAACAGGCTGTTAAGCCTATATTAATACATATACTGTAAGAGGCTGTATGGTTTTAAGTGTCATACATAGAATAACCACATGGCTGGACACCATTTTAACCATACTTCCTGCTTCTTCTTGCTGGAAGTTTGCTGTCCTACAACACTCAGCCACCGGATGGAGCAGGGGTGTTAGTAGGAATTCAGACAGAAGCCACGTGCACTGCACTTCGGCCTTACACACGCATTAGTTACATTTTTACTGAGTCGTGGGACTTGTCTGTCTTTGTCTATTTGTTTGTCTGTGTACATAATGAGTAAGGCACCTGCAAAATCAAAAAAGCAGCTTAGCTGCAATGCCTGTGAGAGTCTGTTACCTGATGGATCTACCACATGCACAGTATGTTTTGTAAATACAGCTACAAATACGATTTCTTCTCCTGATCCTTCATGGGCAATGCTAGCGGGTGTAATGTCTGGGTTTCAATCGGAATTGGCCGCCGCTCGAAAGGAGCATGAGACAGCTAGATCTGAGGCTCGGGTGATACCGCCTGAGATACCGGAGGGGTCTCGGGAGATGTCGCGGACTTTGCAAAGGTCCAAGTCTAGTTCGGGTCACAAAGATAGTTATCAGTTGTCTTATAATTTACCAGTTTCTGCTATGTTGCATTCAGATGATTCCATGCCAGACCTCATATCTCAAGAGGAACATGAGCAGGGTGAGGTGGTCCAGGACTCAGATAGTGAGGATACTGACAGCCTGGGCATTGATAATCTCATCAGGGCTGTACGTCAGGCTCTAAATTTTACAGAGACGATGAGGTGTTATTTACTGAACGACAGAGATCTCTGGTGTGTATTTCTTTTTCAGAGTCTCTTAATAAGCAGTTAACAGAGGCAAGGAAGAATCCGGATAAACGGTTTTCTATCCCTCGCCGGTTTCTGTCTAGTTACCCGTTTCCAGAGTCTATGACCTCTAAATGGGAGAATCCTCCGACCGTGGATTCGTCGGTGTCAAAACTTTCTAAAAAGTTAACCATTCCAGTACCAACTGCTACTACGCTTAAAGACCCGTCAGAGCGTAAGCTAGAAGCTATACTAAAGTCAATGAATACAGCAGTAGGGGTGTTGCTTAGGCCTGCTTTGGTTGGAATTTGGGTAAATAAGGCTGTAATTACATGGATAACACAGCTCAGGTCGGCCCTACAAGACGACCACCTTATACTTCTTGCTGATCACATCTGTGAATCTGCTGAGTATCTATGTACAGCTTCTTTGGACGTCGGCCAGGTTAGTTCTCGCCTTTCAGCTTCACTAGTTGCGGCACGACGTGCACTCTGGCTGCGTTCTTGGCAGGCGGAGGCAGAGTGCAAACGAGGAATAGAAGGGTTGCCTTACCCTGGCAAGATGTTGTTTGGTCCTGAATTGGACAAATGGATTTCTCAGGCCACGGGTGGAGGGGGGGACGGAGGGAATCTGTTTTCCTACCGTTGCCTAAATGAAAATATTCAGGACCAGCGTTCAAATCCTTTAGACCTCAGTCCTTTCAAGGCCGTGCTAGAGGAACAACCACACAGAGTAGACGTGGTAGAGGACGTGGGTTTCAACAAACCACCACCCGTCGTCGGGACGCTAAGGCCACCGACAAGCCAGTGGCATGACAGGCTCCCAGCCCATCTCGGATCTTCAGTTGTGGGGGCACGCCTACAGACATTCCATTGGGTGTGGTTTCAGACATCCACAGATGGGTGGATCCACAATTTAGTGTTAAAAGGTTACCAAATAGAGTTCGATTGTCTCCCACCACAGCGTTTTTTCAAGACAGGTCTGCCTTTGTCAGACGACAAGAAGGCGGTTCTGCAGACTGCGATACAGTCTCTGCTAGATTCAGCAGTTTTGATCCCGGTTCCAGTTCACCAACAGGGTCAAGGTTATTATTCCAGTCTTTTTGTAGTACCAAAGCCGGACTGCTCTGTCAAACTGATATTAAACCTAAAGGGATTCAATCAATACATCACTTACTACAGATTCAAGATGTAATCCCTGCGGTCAGTAATTGCAGGTTTAGAGCCACAGGAATTCATGATTGCGCTGGATCTCAAGGATGCGTACTTGCACATTCTGATTTGGCCACCGCATCAGGTGTACTTAAGGTTTGCAGTACAACAAAACGATTTACAATTTCAGACCCTACCGTTTGGTCTCTCGTCGGTACCTCGGGTATTCACAAAAGTGATGTCTGCGATGATAGCTCATCTCAGATCCCTGGGAGTGATAATAGTTCCGTACTTAGACGATCTGCTCATCAAAGCTCCGTCTCAACAGATACTCCTTCAACATGCCTTGCTAACGTACAATGTACTAGTTCAGCAAGGTTGCATTGTCAACTTCAAGAAATCAAACCTTATTCCGTCTCAAAGACTTCAATTCCTAGGAATGATTCTCGATACGGTGGATCAACGAATTTACCTGCCAAAACAGAAGGTACAAAGTATTCGTCATCTGGTACAGTTAGTGCACAAACCACGGACAGTCTCGGTGCATTTGTGCATTCGACTATTAGGAAAGATGGTGGTGTCTTTCGAAGCTCTCCAGTTCTGAAGATTTCACTCACGTCCTTTTCAACTGGATGTTCTCGCACAGTGGTCAGGCTTGCATCTACAAATTCACCAGATGGTGCGGTTGTCTCCAAGAGCCAAAGTATCACTACTCTGGTGGCTCCAAGTCCACAATCTCACCGCAGGGAAAAGGTTCGGCATCTGGAATTGGATAATTCTAACGACGGACGCGAGTCTCAGAGGTTGGGGAGCAGTGGTCCAAAATTGTCAGCTTCAGGGTCTCTGGTCAGATCAAGAAAGATTGCTGTCAATAAATGTCCTGGAACTCAGGGCAATTTACAACGCGCTGTGACAAGCAGTGCACATGCTCCGGTCTCAGACTGTCCAGGTGCAGTCAGACAATGCGATGGCAGACCCATACATCAACAAACAAGGAGGAACTCGAAGTCGCATGACCATGCGGGAAGTGGCTTGAATCCTCAATTGGGCCGAGCATCACCAGGTGATATTGTCGGCAGTGTTCATTCTAGGAGTGGACAACTGGGAGGCGGATTATCTCAGCCGTCAGGATTTTCATCCAGGAGAATGGGCATTAAATCAAGAAGTGTTTCAGATGTTGGTCCAGCGGTGGGGTTACCCACAGGTGGATCTAATGGCATCTCGCCAAAATCATCAAACACCCCAGTATGTGTCCAGAACACGAGATCCAAAAGGTAGTGGCAGTGGATGCTCTCAGGATCGTGTGGCCATACAGCCTCGTGTATCTGTTTCCACCGTTTCCGCTGCTTCCTTGGTTGCTAAAGCGGATCAAACGAGAGTCCACGACAGTCATAGTGGCGCCTCATTGGCCTCAGACAGCATGGTTCTCGGATCTCTGCGGGCTACTCGCAGACGATCCTTGGCCATTCCCGCTACGTCCGAACCTGTTACAACAGGGTCCATTCCTTTACCCCGATTTAGCGCGGCTGCGTTTGACGGGGTGGCTGTTGAAACCGCCCGCTTAAGAAGAGAGGGCATTCCAGAATTGGTTATACCAACCATGTTACGTGCTAGGAAGCCAGTTACGGCAGCTCATTATCACAGGATTTGGCGTGCCTATATAGGTTGGTGTGAAGCTCTGAAGTTTCCGACATCTTTCAAGTTATCCCGTTTTTGCTATTTTTACATACTGGGTTAGATGGAGGACTCCGTTTATCTACACTAAAGGTGCAGGTCTCTGCCTTGTCAATTTACTTTCAAAGGCGTTTGGCTCTTTTGCTAACTGTACACACTTTCCTGCAGGGTGTCCTCAGAGTACAACCTCCATTTATACCACCTACAGCGCTATGGGATTTGAATCTGGTGTTAGAGTTTTTACAGTCTTCACTTTTTGAACCCTTTTAACAAGTGGATGTTAAGTTTCTCACTTGGAAAACAGTTTTTCTGCTAGCCTTAGCCTCAGCAAGGCGTGTTTCAGAATTGGGTGCCTTGTCATGCAAGCCACCATATTTGGTGTTTCATGATAGAGCGGAACTTCGGACGAATCCCGCTTTCCTACCAAAGGTATTATCTTCTTTTCACATCAATCAACCAATCGTAGTTCCTGTTTTCAGAAAGTGCAGGAACTCCAGCTACTTTGGATGTGGTACGCGCACTACGCGTTTATGTAGACCGAACGTCTACAGTACAGAAAACGGATACATTGTTTGTTCTCTATGATGCAGTTAAGATGGGTTGCCCAGCTTCCAAGCAGACCATGTCCTGGTGGATTAAGCTGACCATACGTCAGGCTTACCTTCATGCTAGGCTACAGCCGCCTACATCAGTTTCAGCTCATTCCACACGTTCTGTGGGAACTTCATGGGCAGCAAGTCGTGGAGCCTCTACGACGCATCTTTGCCGTGTGGCTACATGGTCATCAGTGCACACGTTTGTGCGCTTTTACAAGTTTGATACGTTTGCGGCATCAGCATCTAGCTTTGGCCGTCTGGTGTTACAGGTGCCAAACAGCTCTCCTGCCCAAGGGGGAAACTTTGTACGTCCCAAAAGTACTTCAGTGACCCCTAGTGGATGAAAAAGAAAATAGAATTTCGGTACTTACCAGATAAATCCTTTTCTTTGAATCCACAGGGGGCACTGGACGCCCGCCCAGAGCAGTTTTTACCTGTCTTGTGGTAAGTTCAGTGGATCTTATGGTAACACATTCTCACCGACTTGTTCAAATGTTCAGGTGATATCGATTATTGTGCCAACTGTTTAGTTGTCTGTTACTTTATGTGTCAACTTCATTGTTGTCCGTTATGTTCTAATGTTATATGTAATTCTCCATTGATCTTCTCTATCGCTCCTGTTTGGCTCAGTAAAAAACACTGAGGTATCTTGGGAGTATGGAGGGGGTGGAGAGTTACTAATTTAAATATTTAAATGTGCCTATCCTGATAACGCCCCGTCCATATCCCAAGAGTACTCCTATGCCCCCTGTGGATTCAAAGAAAAGGATTTATCTGGTAAGTACCAAAATCCTGTTTTTGGCTCATACTGTACGGTGTAATGTGAATTTGCCTCATATTGTGTGGCGTAATGTGAATTTGCCTCATACTGTGTGGCGTAATGTGAATTTGCCTCATACTGTGCGGCGTAATGTGAATTTGCCTCATACTGTGCGGCGTAATGTGAATTTCGGCTCATATTGTGTGGCGTAATATGAATTTGGCTCATATTGTGCGGTGTAATGTGAATTTCAGCTCTTATTGTGTGGTGTAATGTGAGTTTGGCTCATGTGTGACGTAATGTGAATTTGGCTCATACTGTGCGTTGTAATGTGAATTTCGGCTCATATTGTGTGGGGTAATATGAATTTGCCTCATACTGTGTGTGAATTTGGCACATACTGTGTGACGTAATGTGAATTTGGCTCATACTGTCTGGCGTAATGTGAATTTCGGATCATACTGTGTGGCATAATGTGAATTTTGGCTCATACTGTGTGGCATAACGTGAATTTTCACTTCGATCTATGGTGACCACTCATGTTAGCGAGTATTAATAATATTATTATTATTATGCCCTTTGGCTATTGTGCCTATATATAGGTATATACAGATAGATATAGTATTTGTGACATATATTTGGGTCGGGGCCGCGTTACCGGCAGCCAGGATCACATAACTACATCCCATATATTTATATTAGAAAGGGAAGCTTTTGAAGGTTATGTGGGCAGTTCTGATATTTAGGGGGTCTATTTACTAAGCGTTGGATGGAGATAAAGTCGCTGGAGATACAGTACCAGCCAATCTCCTCCTAAATGTCATTTTTCAAACCCAGCCTGTGACATGGCAGTTAGGAACTGATTGGCTTGCTATATAACACCTTCTACTGCGTCCCACATCACCACTGTTAAGACTCAGATCAGGCCTATAATACTGTATACTATTCCATAGTGATGCTTGTAAAAATATCCTGGACAGACGTGCTTGAGAAAATTATGTCTTATTCCATCACAAACATAAAGGCATTGGTGTATGATGGGGCCACACTGGACCCTATCGCACAGCCAGACACCTGTAAGTAAAATTAACCATAATTTAAAAAAAAAAATATGCGTAAGAACCATTTTCAAGAGATCAATATCCAATCCCAAATTGGGTCTTATAGACAAGGGAGTTTATTTATTTGACTGTGAGACAGCTTTTAAACCAGGGATGGGGAACCTTCGGCCCTCCAGCTGTTATTAAACTACACATCCCAGCATGCTCCTGCAACAGTTTTAGCATGGCCAAATAGCAAAACTGTAGCAAGGCATGTTGGTAAGTGTAGTTAAACAACAGCTGGAGGGCCACAGGTTCCCCATACCTGTTTTAAACCATCATCATTAGGAATGGCCATGTTTAAACTGGTACTGGATTAGTCAGTAGAGCAACTAGTGTATTCGGCAAAGATGTAGTAAATACTTAGGATGATTAATAATGCACGATTATAACATTGCGGCCAAATAAATAGATACAGGTTGGAGAAGTGATCAATGAGCAGCAATTACTGATCATCCAGGAGGTGCTACCCTACTTTTGTGCACCTTAGGGAGTTGAGCAGCAGGATTTGCTGAAATTAGAGCCCCACGCAGAAAGATTTCCCTGTTCCACAGCAACTTCTAAACAAATGGCAGGTTCCTTTAAAAAAATCTGAATAGGGTCCCGAAACCAATGATGACATACAGAACTATCAGACAACTTACGACCAATTTCCTCTTTATAATTGCCAACATTTTGGATAAAAACGATTAGCTGGGCAGACTACTATATCAGTATAGGATTATAGGTTCTGTAAAGCTTGAAACTCCTCTCTAGATAGATTCCTTCCACCTTACTGAGTATGGGATACATATGATACCCTAGCAGATGGAATCCTGGCTGTCACTATAACGATAGCGGCATCCCATCAGCCAGAATCTCAGTAGTGAGTCCCCTCACAGGCTTGCTGCGCTCGCCACGCATCGGGGCCGGTGGCTGGATTCTCTCGGTTGGTTGTTTGGACCAATCAACCAAGTGGGAATTCTGAGCATGTGTCGGGCTTCCGTGGGTCGGCATTTCACCAGCAGTTGGTATTCCGGTGTCGGTCTCCTGATCGCCGGGATCTCAACAACCGGTATATTAACGGCATCCCCTGAGTAGAACTGACAATATTCTCTGTTTCCTGTTCCAACATCCTCACAAAAGTTTTAATAACCACATTAGTTTGTGACCTTTGTGACTGTTTAGAGATAGTCACGTCACACAGCAGGAGAACATTTGTATGTAATTTTAATTGTCTAGTTAGACAGTACTACTTAATTTTCCACTGTTTATCAAATTGGACAGTGGGGGGATGATAGTCCACACCTTAATACTTTTATCTCAAGGTCGGTAAAGGGATAAGAGGCTAAGTTAATAATTATTTTCTCCTCTGCTGGGGTGGTTTTCTGCTCCTTCGTCGCCCTCTGTCCTGGCCACCTCTCCTGGTGAATTTTCTATTGGCTCTGAAATGTAGGCTTGGATGCACTTCCCTAAAGGGACAGTCTCCGCAGCATCATGTGCACAAAAATGATTGATTTCAGAATCACTGATTGTGCTAAAGTCCTGTGAGGAATTGTCTCTGTCTACATAGTCCCTGTTTCTGAGGAAGATTTCTGCCCCTTGTTTGGCCCCCAAAATACACTATCAAATCAGGTTTGTAGGTGGACAGTCTCCACGGCATCATGTGCACAAAAATGATTGAATGTGCAAAAATCCTGTGAGGAATTGTCGCTGGTGCGGGTCTGCGCAGATCTCTTTCCGAGGAAGAATTCTGCCTCATGTTTGTACCGAAAAACCAGCATTGAGATTACTTTTATGCTGGGTCTCAAAATAGAATATTTTCTAACGTACTATACTCAATTTACAGCCAGCTTCCTCTATAAAAAGTAGAATGAGATGAAAGCTACATTTGTTGAGGGTAGTAATCCATCTTTTACAAAAAGTGCTGTTGTGGCAGCCTATGGTGGGTGAGTTACGTAACCTGAAGCCTCTAGGGACATGTTTATACTTATAATAATCACAGGGAGAGTTGGATTAGGGATGCCACACAGGACCGTGTAGTAATAAAAAGATTGATAAATTATTTAGTAATTTTCTGAGACGACCCACAGTGTAGACTATTCTCTGATATTTATAACTATCTACCTGTCGTACAGGACTTGTTGGGTAGAATAAATAGTGATTGTCAGTGGTGCTCCCCTAGGTTAATGACTGGTATCAAAGGAATTCGATCAAATTCACCTTAGGAAATCCAGAAGACTCCCCAACTCCAATATATCCAGAAGGGAACTTAAAGCCTTAAGGGAAACTGAAACCTGGCAGGATGTTATCATTAAACCCTTTGATAAAAAGGGTAATTTGGTAATAATGCCTCAATAGCAGTACCTAGGGGGTGTGGCTTGGCAGCCATTGTGCCTAGTCATGCTGCATGTGGGCTCCTGCCACAGAAGCCCTATAATAGTTGTTTTCCTGAGCTGGCCCCTCTCATATTTCCCCCTCTTCTGTTCCTCCGATGCCTGAGCACCCTTTCTGTCGCGTGAGTCAGGTTACGCGGAGCCGGGAAGGGTCTTCTACCCCTCTGCAGGTTGCGGCCTGTCTCCCATGTTCGGGCCGGGGACTAAATCCCCCCCCCCCCCCCTTCCTGCTGTGCTGCCTGAGCAATCTGTGCCCCGAGACTACCGGAAAGTCCATCCCGCCACCTGTGCTTGCTTCCCGGCCCGCTGTGGCTGCTACTCACCTGGTCCCCGGACCATGCCTGCCACCCGCCAACCTCCTCTCCTCAGGCTGCACAGACGCTCATAGGAGCAGGGCCGGATACTGCCCGCGGCGCCTGCTACCGCTGCGGCTCCTTCTGGTACCCGGACCTGGCACCCTCCCTGCCACGCTGTATACTGCCAGTCTGCTTCTATGTGGAGTGTGGAGGAGCCTGCTCAATGTGACCTCCACCTTCTAAGCATACTGCCGGCGGCCATCTTTCCCTGAAGCTGGGAAACACTGCTGTGGCCTGCGGCTGTTGGATAGCCTGGTGAGTCTCTCTACCTGCCCACATTATTAATACTGCTGGCTCCTATGACCCTTGAACTGTGGATGGGGCACTAAACTCTGATATATCATCCACTGGGCACCTGTTTTCTTTTTATATACAGACACTGGGCTGCCTTTCCCTAATAGTAATTTCATGTGCTGCATTGGACTCTCTTTGCACTGTGCATTAATGGTATTGGAGCTCCCTCTAGTGTCTCTTTTGAATACACAAATTCACTTTTACAGCTTCCTCATTCTCAATTGTATATATGCATTGGAAGAATTCTTGTGCCATCTTGGGATCTCAGCTATAACATGGTGATATAATAACTGTCCATTACATGCCTCTCCCCCCCTCTTGTGGGGAAAGGGGAAATTCGTATCCGACGTGTCCTCATTGCCCATGCGGCCATGGATTACCTAATGGTATGTTAATGCCATTCCACCGGGAGTCACCGGACTGACGGCACTCACCAGCAAACTGTACAGTCTTTTTGAAAATAGGCTCTCTGCCTCATGACCTCACCTATCTATCTGTCCCATCCTCAGCATGGTCAGATCCGGGAAATAAAAAAATAAAGGAAATACACCGCAACCTAAAGAGACCACATCCCACACAGGAATGCGATCCTTTCTACAACCCACCCCCGCTAAATCCTCAGGAGATCTCTCCCCTTCTAGTCCCTCTTCCTACCAATCCGCTTCTCCTACGTCCACCCCACTTATGGGTGCTTCACTTTCTCACACTTGGGGAGACACAGCTCTTCAGGACATTTTAATATTCATAAAAACTCTACCCACCAAGCAGGATCTCCAGGATACCATCCGTAGAGAACTTGCGGCCATTACACATGATGTCTCACAGCTCTCCGATCGGATGGACGCTATGGAGGAACACCGTGATTCTTTGATGTGTTTATGAGATCCCTCACCGATGTTATCGTGGCCCAATCAGAAGAAATCCGGTCACTGCGGTCGCGCGTGTTGGATTTAGATAACAGAGGCAGGAGGAACAATATACGGGTTCGAGGTATCCCTGAAGGTGTCCGCCAAACAGGACTAGTGGACGCTCTTACAAAAATCTTCAACGAAGTTCTAGAACAGGACCCGGCTAACACCATAACATTCGACAGAGCTCATCGGGCCCTTAAGCCAAGAGGGCTCCCCAAGGATCGTCCCCGCGACGTCATATGTTGCCTGCACTACTACTCCCAAAAAGAAGAGATTATGGTGGTCATTCTGAGTTGCTCGCTCGCTAGCAGTTTTTAGCAGCCGTGCAAACGCTATGCCGCCTCCCACTGGGAGTGTATTTTAGCTTAGCAGAAGTGCGAACGAAAGAATCGCAGAGCGGCTACAAAGTTTTTTTGTGCAGTTTTAGAGTAGCTCTAAACCTACTCAGTGCTTGCGATCACTTCAGCCTATTTAGTTCCTGTCTTGACGTCACAAACACGCCCTGCGTTCGGCCAGCCACGCCTGCGTTTTTCCTGGCACGCCTGCGTTTTTTTGAACACTCCCTGAAAACGGTCAGTTGACACCCAGAAACGCCCACTTCATGTCAATCACTCTGCGGCCACCAGTGCGACTGAAATGTTTCGCTAGACCCTGTGTGAAACTACATCATTCGTTGCAATAGTATGACGCGCGTGCGCATTGCGCCGAATATGCAGAAGTGACTTTTTTTGCCTCATCGCTGCACAGCAAATGAATGCAGCTAGCGATCAACTCGGAATGACCACCTATGAGTAAAGTGCGCCGCATCGATGGACTGGACTTTAATGGAGAGTCGATTACCATTAATCAGGATTTGTCTTGGCATACTCTCCAACAAAGGAAGGCACTTCGGCCCATCACAGAGGAACTCCGCAAGCGTCAGTTGTAATATAAATGGGGCTTCCCTTTTAACCTTCAAGTCTCTTCATGTGTGAAGATCCACACCCTACGCACTCCCTCCGACTTGCCCTCGTTCTGCTCTGGTCTTGGTCTCCCATCTGTTAAAATTCCTGACTGGGAATTCACCCCTCCTGACCTGCACCCACCACACTCATCTGGTAATGGAGCATCATGGCAAGTCGTGCACAATTCCACGAAGAAAATCCCTAAAGCTCCTACTGCGAGCCAAGATCCCACCGCTACTTGATTTCCTTTCCATTGGCTGATCTATAGGTGGAATCTCTTCCTCCTGTTTGCATAGGTCTTCAACTTCCCAGGTGCTATACGTTAGTGAGATACAATCTGAACTACCCTATATACCTGCACCCTGTTTCAATCTCCCCCCTCAAGTTTCATACATGTACCTGGGACTTTTTATGGTGATTACACTGTTATAATCCTGTAGTTACTGATGGTTTCTGTTTTCCTAGCGTATTTTGTTTAAACTGTGCCTTTAGAGGTGACTCCCTCACCCCGTTCCCGCATACGGCCATAGTGCCCTTTGTGACTTCTGGTTGGTGTAGATACCAGTCCTCCCATGACGGGTTTTCTCATGTTATTGTTGTTTCTATTTTCTATGACTTTTTTTTTTCTCTCCTCGTTCTTTTCTGTATTTTTTCTTCTTTCTCCTCATTGACCTATCCAGGACTCCTACTATGTTGTATTGTTATGCAATCTAATGTCTGTGTCCGGTAGACTCAAAATTGCTTCATTCAATGCCAAAGGTCTTAATATCCCTGAAAAGAGGTCCCATTTGTTTAGGGCATTGTGGTCGGATAGGGTGGATATCGCTTTAATCCAGGAGACACACTTTAAAATCTCTGCACACCGCCCTTCCCTTACTAATCATAGATTTTCCCTTGCGTTTTACTCCAATAACCCAGATAGTAAATCCAAAGGTGTTGCCATACTATTCTCTAAATCCTTGCAAGTTACTGACATCTCTATTCATAAATTGGTCCCAGGTAGATTATTAGTGGTCAATTGCACTATATTTTTGCAAATATACACATTTATAGTGCTCTACGCCCCTAATCAGAAGCAACCATCCTTTTTCCGCTCCTGCCTCCTCCGTATTGAAGCTCTTTTTGCAGGTATAGTTGTCCTGGGAGGTGATTTGAACTGGACTATGGACCCATCCATCGACACTTCCCCTATAAGCCCTACATTTTCTAAGCAAAAACACGGACAGGTTAGGAAGGGGTTTCATGAACACCAACTTGCTGATTCCTGGAGGGTTACACACCCCCCTGATCGAGATTTTTCATTCTACTCCCACTTGCACCAGGTTTACTCCCATTTAGATTACTTGTTTTTAAACCACAGACACCTGCCTTTACTAGAAGACACCTCCATTGGCTCTATTACTTGGTCGGAACATGCCCAGGTGTTTATGTCCCTTTCGGCTTCACCTTGATCCCCTGGCTAATGGACCTGGTGCCTTAATGAATCCCTCCTTCACGATAAGTACCGTAAGGGTGAACTAGACAAGACGCTGTCTGAATATTTTTCCATCAATGACACAGAGGGGGTCTCGAAGGTGACTGTCTGGGAGACACATAAATGTGTTGTATGGGGCAAATTGATTCAACTGGGCTCTTACATGAAAAAGGACAAACTGGCCCTTACTACTGCACTGTTACATAAAATTCACTGTCTAGAAACTCTTTACAAATCCTCTCTGTCCCCATCAGAATTAGTGGAATTGACTGAGGCCCGCGCGCAATTAAAGAAAATCCTCAACAATAAGGCCCAATTCTCCATGCGTAAATGCAGCCACAGATATTATCAATGAGGTAACAAGCCAGGCCGTCTGCTGGCACAGGCACTCAGATCTCATAAAGCGGCCTCCTTTATTTCCACTATGAAAAGTGATGCAGGCTCCCTTTGCTTTAAAACACCTGCAATAGCAGCTTGTTTTAAGCATTACTATTCTAACTTATATAACCTGGGTGACCCTTCCTCGGTCTACGATCCCCTTTCTACTATTTTGAAATTCAGGACATACCTGGAAAAAGTAGCATACCCCAAACTGGCCCCTACTGCCAGGGACTCCATGGAAAAACCCTTTACCTTACAAGAACTTGAACAAGTGATATCCTCTCTGCCCTCGGGTAAAAGTCCAGGCCCGGACGGCTTCACTGCTATTTACTATAAAATGTTTAAGGGTGTTCTCGCCCCCAAGCTATTACATGCCTTCAACTCTATCTCAGCAGATACTCACTTCTCCACTCAGTCCGTGGAGGCTCAGATTACTGTGCTTCCTAAACAGGGGAAGGACCCCTCAGTGTGCTCCAGTTATAGACCAATATCTCTCCTTAATGTCGATCTCAAATTATTTGCTAAGTTGATGGCTAATAGGCTAAATGAATTTCTCCCCTCTCTCGTCCACAACGACCAAGTAGGTTTTGTCCCAGGTTGTGAGGCGAAAGATAACACTACAAAGATCCTTAGCCTCATACACTTAGCGTCTACAAGTCGGATCCCTACTGTATTACTGTCAACAGATGCCGAAAAGGCCATTTATGGGGTCAACTGGGACTTTATGAGGGCGGCACTGGAGCACATTGGGCTGGGTCCTCAGGCACTTCACAGAGTGTTGTCTCTCTACACGCGGCCAACTGCTCGAGTTTGAGTTAAGGGTGTCCTTTCTGACACTTTCCCCATAAGTAATGGAACAAGACAAGGCTGCCCCTTGTCTCCCCTGATATTTGTTCTTTGCATTGAGGCTTTGGCTAGGGCTATTAGTGCGAACGGTCACATCAAAGACCTGCAAGTGAGTGATTCCAACTACAAACTAGCCTTATTCGCGGATGACCTACTGACAGTCATCACACAACCCACTCACTCGCTCCCGCATCTCATGCGTGAACTAGACATTTTCAGCTCTCTTTCCGGCTTTAAGGTCAATACGTCCAAATCCTATGCCCTTAATATTTCCACCCCTCCTTCAACATTAGCTATTTTAAAAACTACTTTCCCATTCCTATGGAAGGACTCTCACATAACATATCTTGGGGTCCAACTTCCCAGCGATTTGTCATGACTATTGTCCTTGAACGTCCACCTTTTACTCCGATCGGTCTAAAATGATTACTGTAGGTGGCAATACAAAAGCGTATACTGGTTAGGCAGAATTAACGTTGTGAAAATGAACACCTTGCCCAAACTGCTTTATCTCCTCCAAACATTACCAGTCCAAATCTTAGACTCCTGGTTTCGGTCCATACAATTATTGATCCAACAATTTGTGTGGTTTCGAAAGAGGCCCAGAATTAGCAGATCCGTCCTGTCGCGCTCGCCTCAACATGGCAGATTCTAACTCCCAGACATAAAAAATTATTACCACGCAATCCTGTTAAACAGGATCGGACCAGAAGCCGGGAAGTCAAACAATGGGTAGTCTTGGAAGGCTTATATGTTCAGCAATACCCTGAAATCTTCCCCTGGCTCCCAACCTTACCTAAACTCCCACACCCCCACCCGACTGTCTCCCCTACACTCTCTTTCTGGAAATGGATACGACAACGACCGGGTGTCTCATCAGACCTTGGCCCCCTTACAACCTTTTTAGGTAACCCTGCTTTTACACCAGGCCTTGGGCTCTAGAAGGACTTTTTAGAATGGGACAGTTGACACAACCCTCTGGGGTTAAACAATTCTCAGACATCCGGGCAAAATGGAATGTTCCACGGGTAGATTTTTGGAAGTACTTACAAGTATGGCACTTCCTATACACAGACAATAACTACCGTCAAGCATCTAGAGACTTAACCTCATTTGAAAGAATGTGTGTTGCACCTATACACCCGAGACATACAATATCCACCTTGTATAAATGATTACAATCTTCTGATACCTTAACCCTCCCTCTTTTTACTCAGAAATGGGAAAGGGATTTGAACCTTCTAATTTTGGATAGGGAGTGGGAATCTATATTTCTCAAGACACATAGGAGTTCCATATGTGTGCAAGTAAGAGAAACACAATATAAAATACTGATGAGATGGTACAGATACCCCTTTCTCTTCTCCATGCTATTTCTCCATCTATTTCCCCCACTTGGAGGTGCCATAATGATTTAGGCTCTCTATTGCACATCTGGTGGACCTGCGCCCTCATTAAAGTTTTCTGGGAAGACGTAATATCTACCTCACGGGATATCCTCCATGCCCCTGTCCCTTCCAACCCAGCTTTTTGGTTACTGAACCATTCTTCTATGCCTATGTCCACTTTTAGGACTTCGCTACTGCGACACCTCAGACATGCTGCCCATGCAGTGATCCCCACTTTATGATAGTCCACTAGTCCCCCTACCAGGAACACCTGGTTTTCCAGATTAGACTACTATATGAATATGGAGGATATTCTATTGAGTTCCAGGGATAGATTGACTGAATTTACAGCCATATGGTTATCTTGGATGGAGTACACATCTTCTGAGGCTTACAAAGATTATCTTTCCTCCTTAAAACGATGAAGGTGGCAATATATTACTGATACTCCCATTCAGATGTTTCTACGCAATCTCGGTTCTTGGTCATACTCTCCCTCTCCTTTTCTTCTCTCTTTTTCTATTTCTTCTCTATTCTGAAATATGTTAACACAGTTTTAAGGGGCATTGGACACCTCGATCTGGTTCCACATATTTTTTCATACATTACTTTGTACTGTTATTCTTGTGTGTTTGATGATTTCCTTCTTTTTTGATATTGTACTGATTTGTATCTGTATTTTCCTTAATAAAAACTGGCTATACAAAAAATAAAGAACAGTACCTACAGGAAGCATATCGACAGTTAGAAGACCAGACCTGTTACAAAAGGGTGTTGCTTAATCCCTTGGAGAATTACAAGGCACGATATGACAGAATCCTCACAAAAGCACATGAGGAAGGTACCATAACGACCTCTGAATTTCAGTATCTTCAAACAGATCACCCAAGCATCCCAACTTTCTACATGCTTCCCAAAGTACACAAAGACATAATGACACCACTGGGTAGACTGATTGCATCAGGGATTGGGTCACTTATGGAAAAAGCAAGAATCTTTGTTGATTTACATCTATGACATCACGTACTGGGCCTTCGATCCTTTGTTCAGGATACCACGGATGTCCTCCGTAAAATTCATGATATAAGACTTGAGAATCAATATCTAGTCTCCTTGGATGTTGAAGCCCTATATACCTCAATCGATCATAATAGAGCTATAGAGGCTGTCACCTACTTCATGAACATGGAAGGACTGGAAAAATTCCATTTATTTCTTGCCACCTTACTCCGGTTCATATTAAATCACAATGTTTTCACCTTTAACAATAGATTTTTTTTTTGTATAATCTGTTTTTATTTAGGAAAATATGAAGATTACATCTCATTAGACAAAAGTGCTTCAAGACACATAGTTACAATCAGTTGCAGTATAGCCTAAAGGAGCAGGATAGCTTGTCCCCCTAGACACAGGAGGTCGGAGCATTTACAGGCATTAGTATGGTGTTCTATGAGATCGTCGCAGTACCTGCTCGCTATCTATCTAAACTAAGAATGTAATCATGGTAACATAAGTAACACAGTAGAAAAGCTATAGAAAAGAGCGAAGTGTGAAATGAAGGAAAAGGTAAAGGAAAAACCTAGTGTGACCAAGACTGGGGGGCCCCAGACTGAGGGGGTGGGGTTATGCAGTCTCTTTAGTCGATCGGCTGCGGGACAAATCATTTAGTTGCGCAGATATAGTCTTTGTATTCTTTGGAGGACATATATTCTATCCAAGGTAACCAGGTGGTCGTGAACTCTAGGAGTTTATCTCTGGAAACCAGGAGGATGTTCTCCATGTTCATATAGTAATTGATTCTAGTGAACCATATTTTCCTAGTGGGCGGGGATGGAGACCTCCATAGAGTGGGGATAACTGCCCGTGCTGCATTAGACAGGTGGCGGAGTAATGATGTTTTGTGTTGAGCCAGTGGTATAGAAGAGTGAGAAATCAGCCAAAAGGCTAAGTCAGTAGGGACAGGGGTATGAAGTATGTCCTGGGAAATGGAGATGACATCAACCCAGTATGGTCGGAGTAGGGGGCAGTCCACCAGATGTGCAGTAGGGAACCTGTGGCATTAAGACATCTCCAGCACTTATCTGTCACTCCGGGGTACATGAAGTGGAGGAGGGAGAGATGTCTGTACCATCTCATTAGTAGTTTATATTGGGTTTCCCTGACTTGTATACAGACTGAACTATTATGGGATTTGAGGAATATCAACCGCCAATCTTTGTCTGATAATTGAATCCCGAGATCCCTCTCCCAAGCCAGCTGGTAGGGTGGGGGCGTCTGAGCATCGGGGTTCTGTAATAGTTTGTAAAGTGTGGAAACAGTGTGCTGGGGGTTGCACGTAGAGATGCACAACCTCTCAAACTGTGTTAGTTCCCTAGATGCTAGAAGATATCTGTGTTTGGAATGTAGAAAATGTCTAAGTTGTAAATATTTCCAGAAATCGTGTTTTCGTGTGGGATTTCCCATTTAGATCGCACTTCCGAAAACTGTCTAACTCCTGAGGAAGTCGCTAGCTGGCCTACCCTGAAGAGACCCTCAAGGGCCCAATCACGAAAGGGAGAGAGTGTTAAGCCGGGTAAGAAGTCGGGGTTGGCTAGAAAAGAGGTCAACGGGCCGAAATCTGAAGAGAGGAAGGGCCAGCGGCGTGCTTTTTTCCAAAATGAAAGGGTCGCGGTGACAGTTGGGTGAGGGGAGGGAGGTCTGGGGAGGGCAGGGAGCCAGGGGAAAATCTCTGGGAATTGTTGCATATAATGCCCCTCCAAAACCACCCACTGCTTCTTATCCCGACTCCTCGTCCAATCCAAGACCCTATTAAGCATGATTGCCCAATAATAGCCTCTGATGTCAGGTAGCTGGAAACCACCACATCGGGTGGAGCGAATCATAGTGGACCGGCTAATTCTAGGCCGTTTCCGGGACCAGATAAATTGTTGCATGGGGAGGGCCTGAAGTTTGTAGAGTATCTTAGGAAGAGTATTCATCTTCACAACATTCACCCTTCCGAGCCAGGAGAGTGGTTTGAGGTACCATCTACTATAATCCGCCCTGAGAGTTCAGAGAAGGGGCACAAAATTTAAAGAGACCAAGCGGGAGAGATCGCTCGGTAGTTGTATTCCCAAGTAGGACAGGTGGGAGGTATTCCAAGTAAAGGGGAAGAATTGTTTGAGTTTAACCACTGTGTCAGGAGGGGTGGAGATGTTTGGGGCGCAAGATTTGGACATGTTAATTTTAAAGTTGGAAAGTAACCCGAAATTAGACAACTCCTTCATAAGGTGAGGGAGGGAGGAGGCCGGGTGTGTTATTGTAGCTAATAAATCATCAGCAAACAGGGAAAGTTTGTGCTCTGTATCGCCAACCTTCAGGCCCGTAATACAATCGTTGGCCCTGATAGCTCTAGCAAGAGCTTCGATACAAAGGACAAAGAGTAGGGGGGAAAGTGAGCAGCCCTGTCGTGTCCCGTTTCCTATGGGAAAGGGGTCGGACAAGGAACCGTTCACTCAAACTCGAGCTGTGGGCGACCTATAAAGTCCCATAATCCTATCGAATGCCCGGGGGCCTAGTCCGATGTGCCCCAGCACAGACCTCATAAAACCCCAACTGACGTATTCAAAGGCCTTTTCGGCATCAGTGGATACCAGCACAGTGGGGGAGTTACCCTGGGATGCTATGTGGATTAGGCTCAATACCTTGGTGGTATTATGCTTAGCCGCGTGGTTTGGGACAAAGCCCACCTGGTCGTTATGAATTAGAGAAGGCAGGAATACATTGTCTATTCGCCATCAGCTTTGCGAAAAGTTTGACATTGACATTTAGAAGAGATATGGGCCTATAACTGGGGCACACCGAGGGGTCCCTACCGGGTTTAGGGAGAATGGAAAAGTGGGCCTCCAAGGACTGGTATGAGAAATGGGTACCTGCGGATATCGAATTAAAGGCCTGGAGGAGATAAGGGGAAAGGAGTCCTTTAAATTGTTTATAGTAAGTAAGCGTGTAGCCGTCCGGCCCTGGGCTCTTGCCAGAGGGTGTCGAGGCAATGGCGCTTTCCAGCTCCTGCTGGGTAAAGGGTAGTTCCAAAGCTTCCCTATCTGGAGGAGATAGGACAGGGTATCACACCTTTTCTAAATATGCCTTCGCCTTTAGGAAGTCGTAGGGGGGGGGTAGCGCCACCGGTTCCCCTCTCTAGGTTATATAAAAGGGAGTAATACTGTTTGAAGAATGCAGCTATTTCAGGGGTTTTGAAAGGGAGAGCACCCTCAGAGTCCTTCACGTTATTTATAAACAAAGAGGAGCGTTGGGCTTTAAGTGCCTGGGCCAGGAGACGACCAGGTTTATTACCCCACTGGTAGTACTTGGAGTTGCATTTACGGACTGAAAGCTGGATACTGTCAGTAAGGGTTTTCTTTAGATGGGCCCGTGTCTCAAGTAGTTCTAGGTAGTCAGTCTCCGATAAAGACGTTTTGTGAGAAGACTCAAGGAGATGGAGTCTTTGCAATAGTTTGGTAATTAATGCTGACCTCTGTTTCTTCATAAATGTCCCCAGCTGTATAAGTTTGCCCCTTATGGTGCATTTATGCGCTTCCCACAGGGTAATCTTAGAGATATCGTCGGTGTCATTTATGGAGAAGAATTCAGTCAAGGCCTTCTCTATTTCTCCCCTGCAGTATTGGTCCTGTAGTAATGATTCATTGAGACGCCAGGTCCATTGATCCAGGGCAGTTTGGGGAGTTGAAAGAGTCATGGACACCGGGGCGTGGTCAGACCAGGTTATCAAGCCAATGGAGGACTCTATCAGTAAAGGAAGATGTCTATGGCTAAGAAATAGGTAATCGAGACGGGAGTAAGCTTTGTGTGGGGGTGAATAGAAGGAGTAATCTCTATCAGAGGGGTGAAGGACCCTCCAGGAGTCAGCCAGCTGGAGATCATGGAACAGTCTTCTAACCTGTCGGTATTGTCGCTGGGAGGTCCGGGGGGGAACTAGAGGATGAATCTAGGGATGGGTCCATTATCCAATTCAAGTCACCCCCCAAAACAACAACGCCTGAAAGAAGAGGCTCCATTTGGGAAAGGGCTGAGCGAAAAAATGGGACATGGTCTTTGTTTGGGGCGTAGAGTGCAACAAATGTGTATGGGCAGAAGCATATTTTACATCGCACTATCAAGAGGCGACCCGGGATCAGCTTATGAACTGATATATCTGACAGCTGGAGGGTCCTGGAGAATAGTATCGCTACACCTTTTGATTTAGAGTCTGGGTTGTTATTATAGAAGGCCTGAGGGAAACGATAGTTAGTCAAGGAGGGGGTCTTAGCTGAAATTTTAAAATGCGTCTCCTGGACCAGTGCAACATCTACTCTATTAGCCCAGATAGTCCGTAGTAGGGAAGCTCTTTTCTCCGGTACATTAAGGCCCTTCGCGTTGATCGATGTTATTTTGATTCTACCAGGGGATGTCATGTTGGAAGGGTGTGGGCCCAGGGTGGTCAACAAGAGGATAGAGGAAGGAACGGGGGGGGGGGGGGAGGGGGGGGGAAAGAAAGGAACAAAGCAATTAGAAAAAACAACAATAACAATCAAAAAACCTGCAGTGGGGCAGCTGATCCATCTAAGGATCAGGAACCCAAAAGGCATAACAGCCAAGAGCGGGTAAGAGGCGGATGAGGGAGCCACCGCCAGAGGCATATTAAGAAATGTGCAAAAACAATGCGTTAATCAATACACACATTTAGTTTTAACTAATTGTAAACTTTAAACTGTAAACCTCGTTAACATGAAGAAATCTTCGTGTTGCAGGATGGAAGAAATCTCGTAGTCGGGAGACAGGAGCTGACATTCAATGACCCAATATATAATGGGAGGGGCATAACCCCCGTAACAGCAAAATATTGGGTAAAGGTTCGTCAGTAGTGAGAACTAGTATCACGCTGTAACCTAGAGAGAGAATTTAAGGAGAACAAGAACAATCAGAAGATCTTAGGCTAACAATCAGGTAACACGTGAGTCATTGTCGGAGGGGGACCCACTGGAGCTTTTCCTCCCAGCCTTCCGCACCACTTGCCAGGGTGTTCCTGTACTCGGGGGTTGGAGAGATGGCAGCACTGGAGTGGGGAAGTCCCAGTCGGAGGGGGTGGGGGGGGGGGGGAAAGAAAGGAACAAAGCAATTAGAAAAAACAACAATAACAATCAAAAAACCTGCAGTGGGGCAGCTGATCCATCTAAGGATCAGGAACCCAAAAGGCATAACAGCCAAGAGCGGATAAGGGGCGGATGAGGGAGCCACCGCCAGAGGCATATTAAGAAATGTGCAAAAACAATGCGTTAATCAATACACACATTTAGTTTTAACTAATTGTAAACTTTAAACTGTAAACCTCGTTAACATGAAGAAATCTTCGTGTTGCAGGATGGAAGAAATCTCGTAGTCGGGAGACAGGAGCTGACATTCAATGACCCAATATATAATGGGAGGGGCATAACCCCCGTAACAGCAAAATATTGGGTAAAGGTTCGTCAGTAGTGAGAACTAGTATCACGCTGTAACCTAGAGAGAGAATTTAAGGAGAACAAGAACAATCAGAAGATCTTAGGCTAACAATCAGGTAACACGTGAGTCATTGTCGGAGGGGGACCCACTGGAGCTTTTCCTCCCAGCCTTCCACACCACTTGCCAGGGTGTTCCTGTACTCGGGGGTTGGAGAGATGGCAGCACTGGAGTGGGGAAGTCCCTGTCGCGCAAGTCAAGTTTCGGTATGCCAAGTCCTGTACAGAACCCAGGGAGATCCGAGTAGGAGTTGAGGATGTGGGTTTTCCCCGATGAGGAGACTTGGAGATTAAAGGGAAAGCCCCAATGGTATTTCAATTGGCGTTTACGGAGTTCATCCGTTAGGGGCTTGAGGGCTTTCCGTTGTTGGAGTGTGTGCCAGGACAAGTCTTGGTAGATATGGATCGTTGAACCGTTGAAATCAACTCCATCGAGTTGGCGAACCTTGCGCAATATGTCATCCTTCTGAGAAAAATAATGCAATCTGCAGATTACATCACGTGGCCTGTCTGCGGAGAGACCTCTTGGTTTCAGAGCGCGATGGGCCCTATCGAAAGTGATAATATCGTTGGGGTCGTTACCCAAGATCTCATTGAAGATTTTCGGAAGAGCATCAATCAGGCCTGTTTGAGGGACGTCTTCCGGCAAACCGCACACACGGATATTGTTTCTCCTCCCTCTGTTATCCAGGTCTGTTAACCGTGTTTGGAGGGAGCGAATCTCCGTCGACTGGGCGTCAATGACAGTCGTCAATGACTTTAGGAATGTGTCGGAAGAGACCTGGTGATCCTCCAAGCTCGTCACCCGGTCAGAGATGTGGGAAATATCTTGTCTCATGGTAGCCAGTTCACGTCTCACTGTATCTTGCAAATCCTGTTTAGTGGGTAGATTTTTCATGTAGGCTAAGATGTCTTGTAGATCCCTGCCCCCCAGAAGGCAGGGATCTACAAGACATCTTAGCCTACATGAAAAATCTACCCACTAAACAGGATTTGCAAGATACAGTGAGAAGGTGATAACGTAGAGGAGAATGCGATTAAGTCCCATTCATTTTCTTCATATAAGGGTACCAACACATACATACTATACATTCACTACTCACTCATTTCACATGTGTAGCACATTTTTATTTTTAGTAACACCTCCCCTGTTTGTCACACAAACAGGGGAGGTGTTACTAAATCTGCTTTCACTTCCTCTCACTCACACCAGGGCTTCTTATTAGCCATCTTACTTGGCAAATATCATTCTAATGACAATCAGGGAGCAAATATATCACTTTTGCCCCCTTCCTTACATATCCTTTTTTAACTGTATAAGGTATTTTAACACTTAAGTTCACAACACACCTATTTTCTCAATTCCAATCTAGGATTACACTATAGCTAAATTTTATCAGATATAAGCAAGTATAATCACCAAATACCTCATCTCACATACCCCAGAGGAGAACTACGTATACAATTTTAATCACATATTCACTCAGTACACAGTACAAATATATTTATTTTTCATCCACTAGGGGTCACTGGAGTACTCTTGGGATATGGCGGCTTCCGCAGGAACAAGGCACTGAATAATTACATTTAGAACTCTCCTCCCCTCCATATCCCAGAGTACCTCAGTGTTTTTTCTGTGCTCATAGTAGCAACAAGGCTTGTGTGTAGCTTATCCACACTACTTTTGAATATTTTTATTTTTTACAACATTTTCCACATCCCTTCCCCCTTTCCAATAGGCGTCGGTCCGGGATAGTGGAAGCTGCTACAAGTAGCTGTGGTGTGTCGGGCCTCTCTAAAAGAGCTCCCTCACAGCCAAGTGCAGGACTACCTGTTGTGTTGTGAAGCGCCGAGCCGCCCGCCACCGCTTCCAGGACACCGCCGCTATGTGAGCGCCCGCCGTCACTACCTGGTCACCGCTGCTATGTGCTGCCTCCCGCCGCTCACAGAGCCGCGCCGGCCGCATTCACCACACATAGCCGCTGGTCCACGGCTCTATGCAGCGCACTCCCCGGCTCCCGCTACCCGGCTCCCTCTACCTCAGCTCCCCGCATGTAAGCCCCGGCTCCGTGTAATAGACAGCAGTACACGGAGCACGGGGGGGGGGGAGCACACACACAAGGGGGGAGAAGTGTGCCCATAGCAGCATCAGAACGCTGCATGGGTTATTAGATAGATAGGCTATTAAGCCTTTTTTAACAGGATTATTCACTGGTTATATCTGGTTGCAAAAGTTATAACCTGCACTTTGTTTTATACTGTAAGCATGGGGGGGCCATTTTAACCATGCTTCCTGTTTCTTCCTGCTGTGATTCCATAACGTTCCTGTACTACATCTCTACTCCACCGGAGGCGCAGGGGTGTTAGTGGGAATTTGGGATCAGATTTCATATAGACTGGCGTGCACTGCACTTGGCCAGATATATATATATATATATATATATATATATATATATATATATATATATATATATATATATATATATATATATATATATATATAGAGAGAGAGAGAGAGAGAGAGAGAGAGAGAGAGAGAGAGAGAGAGAGAGAGAGAGAGAGAGAGAGAGAGAGAGAGAGAGAGAGAGAGAGAGAGACACCTTAGTACTATTTTACTGAGTCATGCAAGTTGTCTGTCTTTGTATTTTGTGTTGTCTGTCTGCATAATGAGTAAAGCACCAGCAAAAACAAAAAAGCAGTTTCATTGCCATGTCTGTAAGAGTGTGTTACCGGATGGATCTACCACATGTATAGTATGTTTTGTGGATTCAGCTACGAATACAAGTTTGGCTCCGGTTTCAAAGCCGGTTTCATCCCCGGACCCTCCATGGGCTATGCTAGCAGTTGTCCTGGCTGGATTGCAATCAGAATTGGCCGCCGCTCGACAAGAGCGGGAAGCGGCAAGATCTGAGTCTAGGGTGAGACCGCTAGAATTACCGGAGGGATCTCAGCCTTACCAAAAGTCCAAGTCCACTTTGGGTAGAAGGGATAAATTTCATTTGTCTTATGATTTACCAGTTTCTGCTATGTTGCATTCTGACGATTCTATGCCAGACCTCTTTGCGCAAGATGACGGTGAGGAGGGCGAAGTAGACCAGCAGTCAGATATTGACGATTTTGACAGCCCGGGCATTGATAATCTCATCAGAGCGGTGTGTCAGTCTCTGAAGTTTACAGAAACTGAGGAGCCTCTGACAAATGATGAAGTTGTCTTTACTAAACGACAGAGAACTTC
This sequence comes from Pseudophryne corroboree, assembly GCF_028390025.1. NCBI lineage: Eukaryota > Metazoa > Chordata > Amphibia > Anura > Myobatrachidae > Pseudophryne > Pseudophryne corroboree. The sequence continues at coordinate 156,941,333 of NC_086452.1, read as the reverse complement.
AATGTGTTTTCCTGTTTCGGAATCTCTTAATAAGATGTTACTAGAAACACGAAAGAATCCGGATAAACGGTTTTCTATACCTCGTAGATTTAAGTCTAGTTACCCGTTTCCAGAGTCTGTGACAGTTACATGGGAGAATCCGCCATTGGTGGATTCGTCTGTGTCTAAACTTACAAAGAAATTAACCATACCAGTACCAACTGCTACTACGTTTAAAGACCCTTCGGACCGTAAAATAGAAGCTATGCTAAAGTCCATGTATATAGCAGCAGGAGTGTTGCTTAGACCTGGGTTGGTTGGCATTTGGGTAACTAAGGCGCTAATGGTATGGATAATAGAATTTAAGTCTGCCCTACATGACGATCAGCTTATACTTCTCGCTGATCAAATCTGGGAAGCTGCTGATTATCTATGTACAGCTTCTACTGACGTCTGTCAGCTCACTTCTCGCCTTTCATCGTCGCTAGTTACAGCACGACGAGCACTCTGGCTGCGTTCTTGGCAAGCGGAGGCAGAGGTCAAAAGAGGTATAGAGGCGTTACCTTACGGTGGCGAGAAGTTGTTTGGTCCTGAATTGGACAAATGGATTTCTGAGGCCACGGGAGGAAAGTCTGTTTTCTTACCATTGCCTCCAACGGTACCTAGACGGAGATACTCTGGACCTGCGTTCAAATCCTTTAGACCTCACGCCTTTCGCGGGCGTGGCAGAGGAACAGCCATGTCTGGTAGACGAGGTCGAGGACGTGGTTTCCAACAAACCAACACCAGTCGTCAGGACGCTAAGGTCACCGACAAGCCAGTGGCATGACGGGCTCCCAGCCCATCTCGGATCTCCAATTGTGGGAGCACGCCTTCAGACGTTCCAGTTGGCGTGGCTCCAGACGTCCACAGATGGGTGGGTCCGCAAATTTAGTGTTAAAAGGTTACAAAATAGAGTTAGACTGTCTCCCGCCACTGCGGTTTTTCAAGACAGGACTGCCTGTGTTGGACGACAAGAGGGCGGTTCTGCAAATTGCCATTCAGTCTCTGCTGGATGCAGCAGTTTTGATTCCGGTCCCTGTACACCAACAAGGTCAGGGTTATTATTCCAGTCTGTTTGTGGTACCAAAGCCGGATGGCTCGGTCAGGCCAATATTGAACTTAAAGGGTCTCAATCAGTATGTCACTTACTACAGATTCAAGATGGAATCTCTGCGGTCAGTAATTGCAGGTTTAGAGCCACAGGAATTCATGATTGCACTGGATCTCAAGGATGCGTACTTACACATTCCGATTTGGCCACTTCATCAGAGGTTCTTGCGGTTTGCAATACGGCAGAACCATTACCAGTTTCAGGCTCTACCGTTTGGCCTCTCGTCAGCACCAGCGTCAGGTGATGTCTGTGATGATAGCTCATCTCAGATCCCTGGGAGTTATAATAGTTCCATACTTGGACGATTTGCTCATCAAAGCTCCGTCTCAACAGATGCTCCTCCAACATGCGTTGCTAACGTACAATGTACTGGTTCAGCACGGTTGGATTGTCAACTTCAAGAAATCACAGCTGATTCCGTTTCAACGACTTCAATTCCTAGGTATGATTCTCGATACGGTAAATCAAAGAATTTACCTACCAGAACAGAAAGTACAGGTCATTCGTCATCTGGTACAATTAGTGCTCAAGCCACGCACAGTCTCGGTACATTTGTGCATTCGCCTCTTAGGCACAATGGTGGCGGCTTTCGAAGCGCTTCAGTTCGGGAGATTTCACTCACGTCCTTTTCAACTGGATGTGCTCGCACAGTGGTCGGGCTCGCATCTGCAGATTCACCACAGGGTGAGATTGTCGCCACGGGCCAGAGTGTCTCTACTCTGGTGGCTCAAAGTACACAATCTAACCGCAGGGAAACGGTTCGGCGCCTGGAATTGGATAATTCTAACGATGGATGAGAGTCTCAGAGGTTGGGGAGCTGTAGTTCAAAATTGTCAGCTCCAGGGTCTCTGGGCGGATCACGAAAGATTGCGGTCTATAAATGTCCTGGAATTCCGGGCAATTTACAATGCGCTACGACAAGCAGTGCACATGCTCAAATAAAATGGTCAACAGTGTGTATATTAAGCCCATCACCCATTATGGCCATGCACAGCGTGAGTTATAATCTTATACCGCTGTGACCACTATGCGGGGAGAGCCGTGATTGGCGGCTTCTCAGATAAAGCAGAGACCTGGGCGCCTACTGTTCACGCTACCCATGAACAAGCATCTGTGAAACGTACATTGGGTGAACGTGGACACGGTCACGGAGAGCGCACTCACGTGACTGGCAGGAGACCAGCAGGATGGACCAGGCAAGCCACTTAGACCACGTGCATGACAGCGGTCAGCGGTATACAGCAAATGGGGACAGGAAGGATACCAAGCAACTTATCTTTTTAATTGTATGGTAGCTGTCATATTTTGACACCCTTCCTCGCCACGCTAACTGGGTGTTTTCAGACACACTGTTCTATTAGTGAGTACATAGTAATTACCTACCCTTGTCAGCCATTACATTTGTGGATTTTTGTGGTTGGTTTATGTTCTAATAGCACGGATCAGTGCCGACGCATAGCAAAGTTCTGGTACACTGAATTACATGTGTTCATTTAGAGTACTAACATATTTTGCAACAATTTTGTTACATATACCTCTTTGCAACTTTTAGGAAATACAGTGTATCCTTTCTTACAGCTTTATATTAGCTCATACAGGAAACATAATGTCAGAATTAGGACACATTTACATATTATGACTTGAGTGTTGTATTATATATAAACGCGTGCACGTATAATCTAGTCTGTATATGTACTTGTCTAATTTATTTTCCTGTCCTTTATATATGACAAAATCGCATTTTGGGAATAGGATTGAGACGGACTACTTGCGCTGTGATGTTACTCATATCAAGGGTGTCTCCCTGCTCCCATAGTGCTGATACGTCTGCCTCCCTTTCATCAAGCTGCATAACTGTACTCTGCCCTCTCTCATTCCCCGTCCCATGCCAACTATTTAGGCATGATGGGAGAACAGCAGAAGGGTTAATTTGTTCCAGTTCCAGCTTCTTCTCTTTTTTTAAGCTGCATGGTTACACTTCTATTAAGGAGAGTGGATTAGCAACAGTTATGGTGCCCATACACTTATGAGATAATCGGTGCTATCCTTCGATTTCGACCACATCTGTGAGAGAAGTCGAAGGATTGTATGCACATTTTAGGTACCTTGAGACGCGATGCGCGGGCATGCTGGCCGAATATCGTGTCTCAAGATATTATGTGCTGCACATAATATTTCTCGCATTGCAGTGCGATCACATGTGATTTTAAGCCCACATGAGATATATCGCATTGCGATGGGCACACGCCGGGAGCGGCCAGAGGGACCCCCCACTCGGCGGTGACGTGCCCATCACGTGATTACCATGTGATTGATCGCATGGTAACCACTTTGGCAGTTCAGGTGCGATTTGATCGCACCTGAACTGCCGGTGCGATGCCCCACGATGTAGCACAGGTAGCGACCCACTCCTCCACCCCAGGATGGTTATTTGCATTCCATAATGTGTGTTCAGTTCCACCTCGCAATTATGCTGCTGTCTCCCCGCGGGATGGATCAGTCCAGTAGTTTACGCACTCCAGCTAGCAGGTCCTTCCAGGAGGCAGTAGCCGGGAGCAGCGCACACCTGCTAGAATGCTGCAGACTGGCCTTTCAGGCTGCAATGTGATGAGTAGCTGAGTGGCCAGCATTACTGCTGCTGGGCGCGGCTGTCCGTGTGTCCAGAGGTCCTGGCCACCAGTCTCTCCCTCGACGCCGGAGCCGCACAATGCACAGTGGTGAGTACTGTGGTGTGATGTTGCTGTACATTACTGGGGATCAGGGTGTATCCCCTCATCCTGGGGGGTCCCAGTATTGTCTCCAGCTATGAACATTAACCCCCAGGGTCACCTGACAGATAGACATAACCCTGCCTGTGACACTCCTCACCCCTTCCTTGTACCTCCCACTCCTCCCTTCCTGTGCCCAGTCCACCTCACCCCTCCCCATGTCCCCTTTAACTCACCATTCCCTGTGTCTCGGCTGTCGGGATCCCGACGGTCAGGATACCGACACTGGAATCCCGACAGCCAAGGCAAACTCGGCAGTCGAAATCCCCACTCAGTGGGTGGTCCATGCCAACCCCCGAGGGAGAATAAATAAGTGTGGTGAACACAGCTCGCTGCTCACCACCAGGCCCAATGCGTGGCGAGCACAGTGAGCCCGTGAGGGGACACACTGCGCACATCGTCGAGATACTGCTTGTCGGGATTATGGCATCGGTTTTATGACTGCCAGGATCTCGACCGTCGGGATCCCATACTGAATACGGGTGATGTTAGGGTTGTCAGATAATAATAATATAATAAGGGTCATATGAATTACATGGGTTCTATGGGCCCAGTCAGGCAGAGGATGTAATTCATGATCATCTTAGTAAAGGGTAAATCCGGCATGTGCTGGTTACTGTCTACAGGCTAATCTAGCTAAAATGATTGTAGCTCACGACTGGACTTCTCAAATGTTGAAGAAAATTGGATGTAATCGCTACTAATTAGAATAATGGCACTCTGTAGTGACAGGTCTCACCCATATAACTCCTTATTACCTGTGTTATCAGTGGTAATGTGAGGAGGACACATTCACATGGCAATAGGTTCTTCACCCCAAGTGACTATTCAACAGACCAGGGAGCATGGAGCAGAGGAGTAGCTTCTAGAAAGCAAGTAATCCTATCAGCTCCCCCTGCTGGAACCTGGAGGCAAATGCTTGTTAGTGAGAAGTGAGGAAGACACGGCCTTCCTCCGTATAGGCCCATACACACTAGAAGACTTGAAACATGTGAAAGATGAGCAATTTGGAAGATAAGTAATTTCCCTTGAATTCCCTGACAAATGATAGGGTGTACACACTGAGTGATTTTCCCAACTATCTGAACGACGAACGATCTGCTCTGCTGGGATTGAGGTGATTGAGCTGCATGCATGGACGACTGATGACCCACTTCAAACAAGCATGGGTGTGTGCATCATTCATCGTTCGCTGTGTACACACTAGATGATTTGAATGATAGATCGTTCAAAACTATCATTATCGCTCAAATCGCTGGAAAAATCTACTAGCTGTGTATGGCATACATGCCGACATCCTGGCTGCTCTCTCCGGGAGAGAGCAGCCAGGTCAGCTCAGCAGGGGAGCAGGGCAGGTCTATGATGTCCATAGGGGGCGGGGCGGGGTTATCGCGGTACATCATTTAAGCCACGACCCCTGCTCTGTAATGCCGCGATTACCGGCATTACAAAGCAGGGGGTGTGGCTATGATAATTGAATCTTGCTGAATCGCATCATCGACTGCCCGGACCGCCCACTTTACTCACTAAGTGGGCGGACGGGCAGGGGGGGACTTGAAAAATTGGGAGACTTGCCTGCTCTTCCGGCAGGCCGGGAGGGTCACCTGATGTTCGGGAGAGTAGGCAAGTATGGTGTATGGGCCTTATCCAAAACTAGGCTAGATGTCAGGAACAGATTTCACGGGGCCCAGCTACAGGCCCCATGGGACCCGCTAGGACTTAAGCAGACGCCAAAGTTGCCTATTGGTATATCCGGCTCTGCAATACACTGCCCTCAAACCAGTGAGATTGATCAAATCTGACATTTAAATCCTATTACTACACATAAAGGTGCCCATACACTAGTGCGATTTCGGCCCTTTTCATCCGATTCAGATGCATCGGGCTGAAAAAAATCGGATGAAAAGTGGCAAATCGCATGTGAATCTGATCCGATGTGCGGTCCCGCGCTCATCGGATCGGAGCCTGTAGATCGCAGGGGCTGCACTATAAATTTCTTGGATCTAGTAGCCTTGGCTGTAGGGGAGCCAATCCCGGGCCATTTTTTCAATCCCGGGTATCGGGATTGAAAAATGACCAATCCCGGGATACCCGGCAATGGCTTTTACCTAGGTGGCCGCCCCCTCGCCCCACCCCGCTCCGCCCGTCCCGCACATGTAACTCACCATATACCGGGGGCAGGCGGGAGGGGAACATCCTGTGAACGCTGCTGGCGGCTCCCAGCAGCAGCTAACAGCACAGCGTGACCTCTCACGCTGCGCTGGGGACCCGGAAGTACTGCACACGATGTATCATATATGCGATCTTGCCGCTCGGGAAGCTGCCGGGCAGTTCAAGGGAGACATATGCGACTTTTCCCCTCGGAGAAGTCGCAGCAGTGTATGGAAACCTTTAGTGTCCTATGTAAACAGATTCAAAGGCTAAAGAAACCAACCCACAAGCCATTACACTACAAAAAAAAAAAAAAAAAAAAAAAAAAAGTATGTTTTTAACCTTTGTGACCCATTGCATGTTTCCAATGTATCCCAGTAAGGATGCTAGTAAAATAGACAAATGAGACCCTAAGTAACCTCAAAATAAATAGGTTTTGGTCATTTAGGTTTTTAGTACATAAAGCATTGTTAGCTCATACATCAAAACATTGCAATTCATTATATTCAATATTTTGATACCCTAGCATCTGACAAAAAATGTTCACAGTATTTTTGGACTTTTAAATGGACATTACGATTTGAATGGCAACCATCATCACAATACAGTCTACGCAATAAATAAACTTAATAATGTCCAATAAATGGTCATAAAGGGTTAATGTTAATACTTTTTAATTTAAATACATTTCCAGATATAGTTGTACGACCATTCTTCATGTAAAGTGCTGTCCTTAATCATTATCAAACTTGTCTTTTAAGAAATGTTGGGGGAAAAAGTTTGATGGGTTAATTTTTCTCTTAAGTAATTTGGCAGATGTAGTGTAATGCATGTTATATAGCAGTTACATTTCATAGTCAACACAAATCTTCATAAACTTTCCTATCCAATTACATTCTCACTGTACAGTCCACACATATTTTCTCTTTCTCCACCTTCCCATACTCCTGACCCCAGGCCAACATTGCTGTGTTACAATATCATACCAGCCCACCAATGGCTGTCCATATGGCAGCGGGACTATTAGGCAATAGATGACAACGTTTATGGTAGATGGAATGTCCTTAAAAATTATTATAGAGACCTAAGTCGCAAACTTAAAGCAAGGTCATCTAAGTTAATTTTCTCCAAACTATTGCCTGTGCCAAGCGCTTGCCCAGGGAGACAGAGGGAGATTAGGGAGGTAAATGTGTGGCTAAGAGATTGGTGTAGGAAGGAGGGATTTGTTTTCCTGGAGCATTAGGCAGACTTCTCAGTTAGGTGCCATCTTTTTTGTCATGATGGATTGCACCTGAATGAGATGAATAGCAGCAGTGCTCGGGGGAAGGATGGGTAGAAGGTTGGAGGAGATTTTAAACTCTGTGTCTGGGGGGAGGGATTGGAAAGACTTACTGGGACCACTAGAGATCACAAAAAGGAGGGATCTTTAAAGTATATTGGTGGTGGAGAGGGAAGGGAGAAATCAGTCAAAGGAAAATTATGAAAACACATCTGACTAATGAAACGATATCAACATTAAAACATACAGACAAGGGAACTTCCATCTAAAGTGTATGCTTGCACACTATGAACAATATGACGTAATAGGCATTATGGAGACGTAGTGGAATGATTATCACGACTGGGCAGTAAACTTGGAGGGTTATACTATCTTCAGGAGAGACAGGGCTATTAAAAGGGAGGAGGTATATGTCTTTATGTTAAACCATTTTTAAAACCATATTTAAATGAGGTTATATATGAGTGGATTGGTGATAATGTGGAGTCACTATGGGTTGAGATTTCTAGTGGGGGGGAAAGATACAAAAAAGTTACTAATAGGGACATTCTACAAACCACCGGATATTAATGTGAATAAGGAATTATAACTCTTGCAGCAAATCGAAAAAGCTGCAGGACTGGGGGAGGTCCTAATCACTGGGGATTTTAACTATCCGGATATAAATTGGAACACCGAATCAGGTGATACAGCTAGGGGAAACAGGTTCTTAAGTATGCTAAAAGATCATTATTTGTCTCAAGTAATCGAGGAGCCAACTAGACTAAGGAATATACTGGATCTAGTGCTAACTAAAGGCCCGTACACACTGGCCAATACATCGGACGTTCTCTTGAATGGCCGATATATCGCGGGTCTGTCGGCCAATGTGTACGGGCGATATGTCTGTAAACTCCATCGTTCACAGACATATTGGCGCATCGCTGTGTGTGTTTGGGCGACCAGCCGACCGCCCGTACACATGCTGCGGCAGCCAGCGATGATTGAAAGCTGAACTGGGCGGGTGTGTGTACACGCCCACCCAGTTCATAACGTCAGTCCCCGACAGCACACTGCCCGATCCGTCCATAGATATATCTGCAGATCAATTGATCTGCAGATATATCTATCACTGTGTACCCACCATAATAATGTGGAGATTATATAAAATACTAAAGTAGGGGAGACCTTGGGAAAAAGCGATCATAATATGGTCACATTCGATATTAGTTTTAAAAAACAAGACTATAAGGGTCCAACTAAGATCTTAAACTTTAGAAAAGCAAATTTCAACATGTTGAAACAAGCACTATAGGACATTGATTGGGAAATTTTGTTTCATGGTAAGGATACGGCTGAAATGTGGGAGGCTTTAAAAACTTTGCTCAAAAAGCAAATTCATAGGTTCATTCCCATGTGCAGCAAATGTAGGCATATTAAATTCAAACCGATGTGGCTTAATAAGAAGGTTAAGGAACAAATGGATAAAAAGAGGCGTGCTTTTAAAGCATTTAAATCCGACAGGAAGGCAGAATCATTCCAATACTACAAGGAATGTAACAAAAAATGCAAAAAAGAAATCAGAGCAGTTAAAATTGAAAATGAAAAGCAAATCGCGAAGGAGTGTAAAACAAACCCTACAAAGTATATAAATGGTAAAAGGTTAAAAAAGATGAACATAGGACCATTAAAGGGCGAGTTGGGTGTCTTGATTAACGAGGACAAAAATAAAGCTGAATTATTGAACAATTTTTTCTCATCAGTGTTTACTAGAGAGGACCAGTTTGTGGGAGTAGTGCACAACAATAGCCATGATAACGTACGGTTGCTAAGTACTTGGTTATATGACGAAGTAGTCCGGGAGAGACTAAGTAAAATTAAGATAAATAAATCTCCTGCTCCAGATGGTCTTCACCCAAGGATTCTTATGGAACTTCACTCGGAATTAGCAAAGCCTTTATATTTGATTTTCTATGACTCAATTACATCAGGCTGGGAGTGTAGTGGGTGTGTCGCTGAAGTTGTTATGAAATCAGATGCTCAGTTGCTCACACTGGAGGACATTCTCTGATGGAGAATACACCTAACATGGGGCTGGTGCAAGTTTAGATGGTGTAATTTATGGTTGGATCTAAAGATGCACCAAGCGGTGTTGTAGCATGTAAAGATACACAAAGTGGTATTGTAGTATGTAAGGTTACACAAAGTGGGTTTCCCAATCCTTGCACATTCTTACGCAAGGATAAACACTAGGGAAGGGCATCCAGGTGCATTTAGCATAAAGTCATAGATGTAACACACTGGCGTCGCTGCGTCTGATTTAGAATCCGCTCCTTAGCCAGAACCAGCGCGATGTGTGCTGAGTGGGGGTGGGGGGCCAGGGGCTGCTCATTTCACCCAGCGGTGAAATGAGCGACCTGCATCGCTATCGCTGTGGGGGTACACACGGAGAGATCCGTGCTTAACTTCTAAGCAATCTAGTCAGATTGCTTAGAATTTAAGCATGGATCTCTCCATGTGTATCCCCCTTAAGCCAGTCCAGTTTTATTTTGTGATGTTGTTTTCTTTGTTACAATGCTGAGATTTTTTTTAAACATATGTATCCACCTCCACAAAAATATGTCCATGTTTACTTTCACATAATTAATGCACAGACATTTACACCAAACAATGGGCCTTATTCAGGTTTGTTAGCAAACCAAGAAAGTACTAAAATCTAAATCTCTCTGCACGTTACATCTGCCCCACCTGCAGTACAACATGGTTTTGCGCAATTGCTTACTTTTTTGGTTAGCTAACAAACTTGAATAACCCCCAATGTATGAATCAAAATATATGATTTATAGAATTATCAGCAATGTGGAGTCATGATGTGCGGCTGAACACTGATAATTTGATAACTATGGCAGAGTAACATCGCAGCCTCTATGGGGTACATGGAAAAATGTGCTATAGTATGTTGGTGGTTACAGGGTGCCTGAGAATTGGTCAGCACATCAGCACCAGACAGGCGGTCATCGCCACTAAGTAATATGTCATTTTAGAATTAGTCTAATTGTATACTAAATTAGTGGAGTGATTAAGAATGTCAGATTTGTTTGTACATTTAGTCTAGTTAAATCCAAATCTTGAGCTGACTGCTATTGCGGCAAGTTTGCAGATTCAGGGGCATAAGCATCAATGCTTGTAGAGAGATGAAGTACCAACCAATCAGATCCTGTCAATTTATAAACAACATGTAACATGGTAGTTAGGAACCGATTGGTTTGTACTTTATCTCTCTCCTAGTGTTGATGCATATGTCCCTTAGCCTTTGCATATACAGGTTGAGTATCCCTTATCCAAAATGCTTGGGACCAGGGGTATTTTGGATATGGGATTTTTCCGTATTTTGGAATAATTGCATACCATAATGAGATGTCATGGTGATGGGACCTAAATCTAAGCACAGAATGCATTTAGGTTTCATATACACCTTAAACACACAGCCTGAAGGTCACTGTAGCCAATATTTTTTGTAACTTTGTGCATTAAACAAAGTGTGTGTACATTCACACAATTCATGTATGTTTCAAATACACCTTGTACACACAGCCTGAAGGTCATTTAATACAATATTTTTAATAACTTTGTGTATTAAACAAAGTTTGTATACATTGAGCCATCAAAAAACAAAAGGTTTCACTGTCTCACTCTCACTGAAAAAAAAAGTCAGTATTTCGGAATATTCCGTATTTCTGAATATTTGGATATGGGATACTCAACCTGTATAATATATATATATATATATATATATATATATATATATATATATATATATATATACACATACACACACACACATACATATACATATACATATATATATATATATATAGCGCCATGCGTTCCACCGCGGCACACATGGTGGAACGCATGACAACTTCCGGTAGTGACTTCCGGAAGTTGACCGGCGGTGTCTTCCGCTAAAGGCCTTCCACGGACAGTTGTCCGCAGCCCTAGCCGCAATTAATGTCAAGTAAAACACATACCTTCAGTCTGATTTTGCCTGGCCCTATCTTGCACTTTCGATTGAAAATACGGGCCTAATAAATGTGTTCCATAATGTAATACTTCCGCTCCCAGGCCTCCGGGACGTCACTTCCGGTCAACCAGGTTGCGAACTATATATGTCATAAGTGCCTGGATTTTAGGAATTTTTTTATTAGTTTTATGAATTTATTGGTCCATTGTGGATGTATAGGTAATTTAGATAATATATGTGATTTTAAGTAAAGATGATGTAATCACTTTTGGCTGGAAGATACCACAGGAAGTAATTTGCATAACTGATCACCTCCCATAACGCTGGAGAGTATAAGAAGGAAGCCAGTTTTAATCCCTATAGACACTCCTGAGGAAGCCTTTTTAAGGTGAAACACGTTGAGGACTTTCCTGATTACCTCCAGATCAAGGTACTCACTGTGGACAGACTCCTGGACTGCCGTTCAAAAAAACTCCCCCCTCCCTCTTTTTGTTCAGATAAGCCATTTTTATTTTTTATTTGTATCTTTATTAATGTTCTTCTTTTATATATCTCTGATACGAGAATTAAAATCGTTATTTATACTACTACTGGTTTGGACCACGGAATGAGAGTGCTGACTAACGGTGACGTGTAACACCTGTTCCGAAAAGGATCTTGTATTATGCCTGAATATTCTTTTGATGTGGTACGCGTATTATCAATTGATTTATACTAAAAACAGCAATACATTAGGTCATACTGCACTATGAGGAGTGTATTCTGTATTTTCAAACTATAGATCCAATCGCATGTTGAGTATTGGAGGATAAAGACCCCCCCGTGACGTGCTGTTATAACTCTACCTTCTGAACCCTTTTGCTGTGAGCTGATTCTATCGTACTTGGAGCTGTGGAGGATTAATGACTCCCCGTTATGTGTCGTCATCTTTTAAGTTTTCCGACCCCCCCCAGACTGTGAGCAACAGATGGATGTCAACAGCTTTTGATGTGCATGCTAAAATTTCCTCATCTGGTACGCTTAATACCTATATGAGTGTTGTCGTGACAGAAATCAAAGTCCAAAATTACTGCACCATTAGGCGCTTGTTCTTCATTTCCTTTTTCTAGATTTCTTCCACTATTACCTAGTGGCCTTTCGAAGGACGGAGCTGCCATCCATAGGTTCTCCTGTGGAATCCGGGTGCTAAAACAGACAGACTACAGGAAAGACTTATTCAATATATACTTGATTGTGGATAAAGGGGAAGTAGCGCAGACCATTTTTTGAGATATTATATATATATATATATATATATATATATATATATAAAATACACACTGAAAATTAATAGTGTAACAGCTGCTTCAACTTTTGAATTACACAGGTAAAGGTGTAACATCTGTTGTCTTTGTATTTACAGTCACTGCATTTCTTCCCGGAGTTTACTCCAGATTTCATGGAGCTGATGTGAGTGTTATTTTGCTTATTCACATTTAATAATATTGAAAGTTTTTGTGTTGGTCAAAATGTCATTGAGTTTTGAAATAAATTGCATAGATTGATTTTAATCATTATACTTTAGCTCACATGCTCTGAGTACATTTACTATTACTGTGTAATGCATTAGAGTACTTAATACATTTTTATACAATTGTATTTACCATTTTAGTGCAGTGGGAAAGCACTATTAGATCTAGGCTATAGCTGCACCACTGATTGTTATTGCGCACAGTATCTCTGAATACCTATTCTTGCACTTAGTACTTAGGGGGTCATTCCGAGTTAATCGCTAGCTGAAAATGTTCGCTGCGCAGCGATGAAGCAAAAAAAAATGGCACTTCTGCGCATGCGGCGCAACGTACTTTCACAACGGCTGATGTAATTTTACACAAAGTCTAGCGAAGCTTTTCAGTTGCACTGCTGGCCGCAGAGTGATTGACAGGAAGTGGGCATTTCTGGGTGTCAACTGACCGTTTTCAGTGAGTGTTTGGAAAAACGCAGGCATGCCAGGAAAAACTCAGGCGTGGCTGGGTGAACGCAGGGCGTGTTTGTGACGTCAAATCTGGAACTGACCAGTCTGAAGTGATCGCAAGAGCTGAGTAGGTCTGGAGCTACTCTGAAACTGCACTATTTTTTTTTCGGACTTGCTTTGCGTTCCTTTCGTTCGCACTTCTGCTAAGCTAAAATACACTCCCAGTGGGAGGCGGCATAGCGTTTGCACGACTGCTAAAAACAGTTAGCGAGCGAACAACTCGGAATGACCCTCTTAATACATAAAACATACATGGTAGACAAAATAAATGAAGACATGGATAAAGAGGGTAGGGTGTGAGCTGCTTATGGGAGAGTTTATTATCTAATAGTGATGAGCGGGTTCGGTTTCCGAGAAACCGAACCCACCCGAGCTTTACCTTTTTTTACACGGGTCCGAGCAGCCTCGGATCCTCCCGCCTTGCTCGGCTAACCCGAGCGCGCCCGAACGTCATCATCCCGCTGTCGGATTCTCGAGAGATTCGGATTCTATATAAGCAGCCGCGCGTCGCCGCCATTTTCACACGTGCATTGAGATTGATAGGGAGAGGACGTGGCTGGCGTCCTCTCCGTTTATATACGAGACAGTTGATCTGATTGCTTTGCTTGTTTATTTTACTATTGTGGGGAGGATTGGGGAGCAGCTGTTAGGAGGAGTACAGTGCAGAGTTTTGCTGATAGTGACCACCAGTTTTTTATCCGTTCTCTTCTCTGCCTGAAAAAAACGCTCCATACCATATCTGTGCTCAGTGTGCTGCATGATATATCTGTGCTGGGTGCTCACACTGCTTAATTGTGGGGACTGGGGAGCAGCTATAGCAGGAGTACAGTGCAGAGTTTTGCTGACAGTGACCACCAGTATACGTTTGTCTGCCTGAAAAACACTGCTGTGGCTTTTTTTCTTATACTAGAAGTTTAGCAGTTTGCTGACAGTGTCCACCAGGTCCATTATACTGTATATAGCAGTACGGTAGGCCACTGCTGTACCTACCTCTGTGTCGTCACTCGTCATCCATAAAGTATACTATCCATCCATCTACATTGTATACCTGTGGTGCCTTTTAGTTGTGCGCATTAAAATATGGAGAACAAAAATGTGGAGGTTAAAAATATAGGGAAAGATCAAGATCCACTTCCACCTCGTGCTGAAGCTGCTGCCACTAGTCATGGCCGAGACGATGAAATGCCATCAACGTCGTCTGCCAAGGCCGATGCCCAATGTCATAGTACAGAGCATGTAAAATCCAAAACACAAAAGATCAGTAAAATGCCTCAAAAATCAAAATTAAAAGCGTCTGAGGAGAAGCGTAAACTTGCCAATATGCCATTTACGACATGGAGTGGCAAGGAACGGCTGAGGCCCTGGCCTATGTTCATGGCTAGTGGTTCAGCTTCACATGAGGATGGAAGCACTCATCCTCTCGCTAGAAAAAAGAAAAGACTTAAGCTGGCAAAAGCACAGCAAAGAACTGTGCGTTCTTCGAAATCACAAATCCCCAAGGAGAGTCCAATTGTGTCGGTTGCGATGCCTGACCTTCCCAACACTGGACGGGAAGAGCTTGCGCCTTCCACCATTTGCACGCCCCCTGCAAGTGCTGGAAGGAGCACCCGCAGTCCAGTTCCTGATAGTCAAATTGAAGATGTCACTGTTGAAGTACACCAGGATGAGGATATGGGTGTTGCTGGCGCTGGGGAGGAAATTGACAAGGAGGATACTGATGGTGAGGTGGTTTGTTTAAGTCAGGCACCCGGGGAGACACCTGTTGTCCGTGGGAGGAATATGGCCCTTGACATGCCTGGTCAAAATACAAGAAAAATCAGCTCTTCGATGTGGAATTATTTCAACACAAATGCGGACAACAGGTGTCAAGCCGTGTGTTGCCTTTGTCAAGCTGTAATAAGTAGGGGTAAGGACGTTAACCACCTCGGAACATCCTCCCTTATACGTCACCTGCAGCGCATTCATCATAAGTCAGTGACAAGTTCAAAAACTTCGGGTGACAGCGGAAGCAGTCCACTGACCACTAAATCCCTTCCTCTTGTAACCAAGCTCCTGCAAACCACACCACCAACTCCCTCAGTGTCAATTTCCTCCTTTCCCAGGAAAGCCAATAGTCCTGCAGGCCATGTCACTGGCAAGTCTGACGAGTCCTCTCCTGCCTGGGATTCCTCCGATGCATCCTTGAGTGTAACGCCTACTGCTGCTGGCGCTGCTGTTGTTGCTGCTGGGAGTCGATCGTCATCCCAGAGGGGAAGTCGGAAGACCACTTGTACTACTTCCAGTAAGCAATTGACTGTCCAACAGTCCTTTGCGAGGAAGATGAAATATCACAGCAGTCATCCTGCTGCAAAGCGGATAACTGAGGCCTTGGCAGCCTGGGCGGTGAGAAACGTGGTTCCGGTATCCATCGTTAATTCAGAGCCAACTAGAGACTTGATCGAGGTACTGTGTCCCCGGTACCAAATACCATCTAGGTTCCATTTCTCTAGGCAGGCGATACCGAAAATGTACACAGACCTCAGAAAAAGACTCACCAGTGTCCTAAAAAATGCAGTTGTACCCAATATCCACTTAACTACGGACATGTGGACAAGTGGAGCAGGGCAGACTCAGGACTATATGACTGTGACAGCCCACTGGGTAGATGTATTGCCTCCCGCAGCAAGAACAGCAGCGGCGGCACCAGTAGCAGCATCTCGCAAACACCAACTCGTTCCTAGGCAGGCTACGCTTTGTATCACTGCTTTCCAGAATACGCACACAGCTGAAAACCTCTTACGGCAACTGAGGAAGATCATCGCAGAATGGCTTACCCCAATTGGACTTTCCTGTGGATTTGTGACTAGAGATGAGCGCCGGAAATTTTTCGGGTTTTGTGTTTTGGTTTTGGGTTCGGTTCCGCGGCCGTGTTTTGGGTTCGACCGCGTTTTGGCAAAACCTAACCGAATTTTTTTTGTCGGATTCGGGTGTGTTTTGGATTCGGGTGTTTTTTTCCAAAAAACCTAAAAAAACAGCTTAAATCATAGAATTTGGGGGTCATTTTGATCCCAAAGTATTATTAACCTCAAAAACCATCATTTCCACTCATTTTCAGTCTATTCTGAATACCTCACAATATTATTTTTAGTCCTAAAATTTGCACCGAGGTCGCTGGATGACGAAGCTAAGCGACCCTAGTGGCCAACACAAACACCTGGCCCATCTAGGAGTGGCACTGCAGTGTCACGCAGGATGTCCCTTCCAAAAAACCCTCCCCAAACAGCACATGACGCAAAGAAAAAAAGAGGCGCAATGAGGTAGCTGTGTGAGTAAGATAAGCGACCCTAGTGGCCGACACAAACACCGGGCCCATCTAGGAGTGGCACTGCAGTGTCACGCAGGATGGCCCTTCCAAAAAACACTCCCCAAACAGCACATGACGCAAAGAAAAATTAAAGAAAAAAAGAGGTGCAAGATGGAATTGTCCTTGGGCCCTCCCACCCTTATGTTGTATAAACAGGACATGCACACTTTAACCAACCCATCATTTCAGTGACAGGGTCTGCCACACGACTGACTGATATGACGGGTTGGTTTGGACCCCCACCAAAAAAGAAGCAATTAATCTCTCCTTGCACAAACTGGCTCTACAGAGGCAAGATGTCCACCTCATCATCATCCTCCGATATATCACCGTGTACATCCCCCTCCTCACAGATCATCAATTCGTCCCCACTGGAATCCACCATCTCAGCTCCCTGTGTACTTTGTGGAGGCAATTGCTGCTGGTCAATGTCTCCGCGGAGGAATTGATTATAATTCATTTTAATGAACATCATCTTCTCCACATTTTCTGGATGTAACCTCGTATGCCGATTGCTGACAAGGTGAGCGGCGGCACTAAACACTCTTTCGGAGTACACACTTGTGGGAGGGCAACTTAGGTAGAATAAAGCCAGTTTGTGCAAGGGCCTCCAAATTGCCTCTTTTTCCTGCCAGTATAAGTACGGACTGTGTGACGTGCCTACTTGGATGCGGTCACTCATATAATCCTCCACCATTCTTTCAATGTTGAGAGAATCATATGCAGTGACAGTAGACGACATGTCCGTAATCGTTGTCAGGTCCTTCAGTCCGGACCAGATGTCAGCATCAGCAGTCGCTCCAGACTGCCCTGCATCACCGCCAGCGGGTGGACTCGGAATTCTGAGCCTTTTCCTCGCAGCCCCAGTTGCGGGAGAATGTGAAGGAGGAGATGTTGACAGGTCGCGTTCCGCTTGACTTGACAATTTTCTCACCAGCAGGTCTTTCAACCCCAGCAGACTTGTGTCTGCCGGAAAGAGAGATCCAAGGTAGGCTTTAAATCTAGGATCGAGCACGGTGGCCAAAATGTAGTGCTCTGATTTCAACAGATTGACCACCCGTGAATCCTTGTTAAGCGAATTAAGGGCTCCATCCACAAGTCCCACATGCCTAGCGGAATCGCTCAGTGTTAGCTCCTCCTTCAATGTCTCCAGCTTCTTCTGCAAAAGCCTGATGAGGGGAATGACCTGACTCAGGCTGGCAGTGTCTGAACTGACTTCACGTGTGGCAAGTTCAAAGGGCATCAGAACCTTGCACAACGTTGAAATCATTCTTCACTGCGCTTGAGACAGGTGCATTCCACCTCCTATATCGTGCTCAATTGTATAGGCTTGAATGGCCTTTTGCTGCTCCTCCAACCTCTGAAGCATATAGAGGGTTGAATTCCACCTCGTTACCACTTCTTGCTTCAGATGATGGCAGGGCAGGTTCAGTAGTTTTTGGTGGTGCTCCAGTCTTCTGTACGTGGTGCCTGTACGCCGAAAGTGTCCTGCAATTCTTCTGGCCACCGACAGCATCTCTTGCACGCCCCTGTCGTTTTTTAAAAAATTCTGCACCACCAAATTCAAGGTATGTGCAAAACATGGGACG
The DNA here is from genome assembly GCF_028390025.1 of Pseudophryne corroboree. Taxonomy (NCBI): domain Eukaryota; kingdom Metazoa; phylum Chordata; class Amphibia; order Anura; family Myobatrachidae; genus Pseudophryne; species Pseudophryne corroboree. The sequence goes on along the minus strand of NC_086452.1, from coordinate 156,923,054 downwards.
TGCTGGAATTTGCCCATATTTAATGCACACACAATATTGCTGGCGTTGTCCGATGCCACAAATCCACAGGAGAGTCCAATTGGGGTAAGCCATTCCGCGATGATCTTCCTCAGTTGCCGTAAGAGGTTTTCAGCTGTGTGCGTATTCTGGAAACCGGTGATACAAAGCGTAGCCTGCCTAGGAAAGAGTTGGCGTTTGCGAGATGCTGCTACTGGTGCCGCCGCTGCTGTTCTTGCGGCGGGAGTCCATACATCTACCCAGTGGGCTGTCACAGTCATATAGTCCTGACCCTGCCCTGCTCCACATGTCCGTGGTTAAGTGGACATTGGGTACAACTGCATTTTTTAGGACACTGGTGAGTCTTTTTCTGACGTCCGTGTACATTCTCGGTATCGCCTGCCTAGAGAAGTGGAACCTAGATGGTATTTGGTAACGGGGGCACACTGCCTCAATAAATTGTCTAGTTCCCTGTGAACTAACGGCGGATACCGGACGCACGTCTAACACCAACATAGTTGTCAAGGCCTCAGTTATCCGCTTTGCAGCAGACTGACTGCTGTGATATTTCATCTTCCTCGCAAAGGACTGTTGGACAGTCAATTGCTTACTGGAAGTAGTACAAGTGGGCTTACGACTTCCCCTCTGGGATGACCATCGACTCCCAGCAGCAACAACAGCAGCAGTAGGCGTTACACGCAAGGGTGCATCGGAGGAATCCCAGGCAGGAGAGGAATCATCAGAATTGCCAGTGACATGGCCTGCAGGACTATTGGCATTCCTGGGGAAGGAGGAAATTGACACTGAGGGAGTTGGTGGGGTGGTTTGCGTGAGCTTGGTTACAAGAGGAAGGGATTTACTGGTCAGTGGACTGCTTCCCCTGTCGCCCAAAGTTTTTGAACTTGTCACTGACTTATTATGAATGCGCTGCAGGTGACGTATAAGGGAGGATGTTCCGAGGTGGTTAACGTCCTTACCCCTACTTATTACAGCTTGACAAAGGCAACACACGGCTTGACAAATGTTGTCCGCATTTCTGTTGAAATACTTCCACACCGAAGAGCTGATTTTTTTGGTATTTTCACCAGGCATGTCAGTGGCCATATTCCTCCCACGGACAACAGGTGTCTCCCCGGGTGCCTGACTTAAACAAACCACCTCACCATCAGAATCCTCCTGGTCAATTTCCTCCCCAGCGCCAGCAACACCCATATCCTCCTCATCCTGGTGTACTTCAACACTGACATCTTCAATCTGACTATCAGGAACTGGACTGCGGGTGCTCCTTCCAGCACTTGCAGGGGGCGTGCAAATGGTGGAAGGCGCATGCTCTTCACGTCCAGTGTTGGGAAGGTCAGGCATCGCAACCGACACAATTGGACTCTCCTTGTGGATTTGGGATTTCGAAGAACGCACAGTTCTTTGCGGTGCTACTGCTTTTGCCAGCTTGAGTCTTTTCATTTTTCTAGCGAGAGGCTGAGTGCTTCCATCCTCATGTGAAGCTGAACCACTAGCCATGAACATAGGCCAGGGCCTCAGCCGTTCCTTGCCACTCCGTGTGGTAAATGGCATATTGGCAAGTTTACGCTTCTCCTCCGACAATTTTCTTTTAGGTTTTGGAGTCCTTTTTTTACTGATATTTGGTGTTTTGGATTTGACTTGCTCTGTACTATGACATTGGGCATCGGCCTTGGCAGACGACGTTGCTGGCATTTCATCGTCTCGGCCATGACTAGTGGCAGCAGCTTCAGCACAAGGTGGAAGTGGATCTTGATCTTTCCCTAATTTTGGAACCTCAACATTTTTGTTCTCCATATTTTAATAGGCACAACTAAAAGGCACCTCAGGTAAACAATGGAGATGGATGGATACTAGTATACAATTATGGATGGACTGCCGAGTGCCGACACAGAGGTAGCTACAGCCGTGGACTACCGTACTGTGTCTGCTGCTAATATACACTGGTTGATAATGAGATGTAGTATGTATAAAGAAGAAAGAAAAAAAAACCACGGGTAGGTGGTATACAATTATGGATGGACTGCCGAGTGCCGACACAGAGGTAGCTACAGCCGTGGACTACCGTACTGTGTCTGCTGCTAGTATAGACTGGATGATAAATAATGATATAAAAAATATATATATATCACTACTGCAGCCGGACAGGTATATATTATATAATGACGGACCTGCTGGACACTGTCTGTCAGCAGAATGAGTTTTTTATAGAATAAAAAAACACCACACAAGTCACACGACGAGTGTTTAACTTTTTCAGGCAGACAATCACAATATACTGGTGGTCAGTGTGGTCAGGTCACTGGTCAGTCACACTGGCAGTGGCACTCTGGCAGCAAAAGTGTGCACTGTTTAATATGTACTCCTGGCTCCTGCTATAACCTATAACTGCTCCCCAGTCTCCCCCACAATTAAGCTGTGTGAGCACAGTCAGATATTATACATAGATGATGCAGCACACTGGGCTGAGCACAGATATGGTATGTGACTGAGTCACTGTGTATCGTTTTTTTCAGGCAGAGAATGGATTATATTAAATAATAATAAAACTGCACTGGTGGTCTCACTGGTCAGTCACTAGTATAACTAACTAACTACTATCAGCAAAATTCTGCACTCTCTGAGTACTCCTCCTAAGCTCCAGTAAATGAAGTGTCTCACTCTCACATCTATTTCTAAACGGAGAGGACGCCAGCCACGTCCTCTCCCTATCAATCTCAATGCACGTGTGAAAATGGCGGCGACGCGCGGCTCCTTATATAGAATCCGAGTCTCGCGAGAATCCGACAGCATGATGACGTTCGGGCGCGCTCGGGTTAACCGAGCAAGGCGGGAAGATCCGAGTCGCTCGGACCCGTGTAAAAAAAACATGAAGTTCGGGCGGGTTCGGATTCAGAGGAACCGAACCCGCTCATCTCTATTTGTGACATCGGACAACGCCAGCAATATTGTGCGTGCATTACATCTGGGCAAATTCCAGCACGTCCCATGTTTTGCACATACATTGAATTTGGTGGTGCAGAATTATTTAAAAAACGACAGGGGCGTGCAAGAGATGCTGTCGGTGGCCTGAAGAATTGCGGGCCACTTTCGGCGTTCAGGCACCGCGTACAGAAGACTGGAGCACCACCAAAAATACCTGAACCTGCCCTGCCATCATCTGAAGCAAGAGGTGGTAACGAGGTGGAATTCAACCCTCTATATGCTTCAGAGGATGGAGGAGCAGCAAAAGGCCATTCAAGCCTATACATCTGGCCACGATATAGGCAAAGGAGGTGGAATGCACCTGTCTCAAGCACAGTGGAGAATGATTTCAACGTTGTGCAAGGTTCTGCAACCCTTTGAACTTGCCACATGTGAAGTCAGTTCAGACACTGCCAGCCTGAGTCAGGTCATTCCCCTCATCAGGCTTTTGCAGAAGAAGCTGGAGACATTGAAGGAGGAGCTAAAACAGAGCGATTCCGCTAGGCATGTGGGACTTGTGGATGGAGCCCTTCATTCGCTTAACCAGGATTCACGGGTGGTCAATCTGTTGAAATCAGAGCACTACATTTTGGCCACCGTGCTCGATCCTAGATTTAAAACCTACGTTGTATCTCTCTTTCCGGCAGACACAAGTCTGCAGGGGTTCAAAGACCTGCTGGTGAGAAAATTGTCAAGTCAAGCGGAACGTGACCCGTCAACAGCTCCTCCTTCACATTCTCCCGCAACTGGGGGTGCGAGGAAAAGGCTAAGAATTCCGAGCCCACCCGCTGGCGGAGATGCAGGGCAGTCTGGAGCGAGTGCTGACATCTGGTCCGGACTGAAGGACCTGCCAACGATTACTGACATGTCGTCTACTGTCACTGCATATGATTCTCTCACCATTGAAAGAATGGTGGAGGATTATATGAGTGACCGCATCCAAGTAGGCACGTCAGACAGTCCGTACGTATACTGGCAGGAAAAAGAGGCAATTTGGAGGCCCTTGCAGAAACTGGCTTTATTCTACCTAAGTTGCCCTCCCTCCAGTGTGTACTCCGAAAGAGTGTTTAGTGCAGCCGCTCACCTTGTCAGCAATCGGCGTACGAGGTTACTTCCAGAAAATGTGGAGAAGATGATGTTCATTAAAATGAATTATAATCAATTCCTCCGTGGAGACATTCACCAGCAGCAATTGCCTCCAGAAAGTACACGGGGACCTGAGATGGTGGATTTCAGTGGGGACGAATTAATAATCTGTGAGGAGGGGGATGTACACAGTGAAAGGGGTGATTAATCGGACGATGATGATGAGGTGGACATCTTGCCTCTGTAGAGCCAGTTTGTGCAAGGAGAGACTGATGGCTTCTTTTTTGGTGGGGGCCCAAACCAACCAGTCATTTCAGTCACAGTCGTGTGGCAGACCCTGTTGCTGAAATGATGGGTTTGTTAAAGTGTGCATGTCCTGTTTATACAACATAAGGGTGGGTGGGAGGGCCCAAGGACAATTCCATCTTGCACCTCTTTTTTCTTTCATTTTTCTTTGCATCATGTGCTGTTTGGGGAGTATTTTTTTGAAGGGCCATCCTGCCTGACACTGCAGTGTCACTCCTAGATGGGCCAGGTGTTTGTGTCGGCCACTTGGGTCGCTGAGCTTAGTCACACAGCTACCTCATTGCGCCTCTTTTTTTCTTTGCATCATGTGCTGTTTGGGGACTATTTTTTTCAAGTGCCATCCTGTCTGACACTGCAGTGCCACTCCTAGATGGGCCAGGTGTTTGTGTCGGCCACTAGGGTCGCTTAGCTTAGCCATCCAGCGACCTCGGTGCAAATTTTAGGACTAAAAATAATATTGCGAGGTGTGAGGTGTTCAGAATAGACTGAAAATGAGTGGAAATTATGGTTATTGAGGTTAATAATACTATGGGATCAAAATGACCCCCAAATTCTATGATTTTTTTGAAAAAAACACCGAATCCAAAACACACCCGAATCCGACAAAAAATTTCCGGTGAGGTTTTGCCAAAACGCGTCCGAACCCAAAACACGCCGCGGAACTGAACCCAAAACCCGAAAAATTTCCGGTGCACATCACTATTATCTAATAGGTAATATGTCACATCTGAGTATAGAAGAGTAGACTGACTCCGGAAGGGAATTGGGACGTTCTGATAATATACTGTGGGGCTGTTATAGGTGGGAGCAAGGTACAGTAGCTGTGAGGTTGTACCAGTAATAATAACAGTATAGTAGTGAGTTGGGTAGATGTGAGTGTATATGTGCAGTATGTACAGTTAGGGCCATGTATATTTGGACACTGACAGAATTTTATTTATTTTAGGGGTTTACCAAAACATATTCAACTTAGTCTGTACTTTAAAACCATGGGCCTAATTCAGACCTGGTCGCACGCAGGCTATTTTTAGCAGTGCAGCGACCAGGTAATCGCCGCCTACAGGGGAAGTGGTAAGTGCTTTGCAGGGGTGCGATTGGCTGTGTAGTGAGCTGCACAAACCAGTACTTACTCAGCCTCTGCGACGATCCGGACAGGTGGTGACATCAGGAATCCTCCTCTGGAACAGCTGGGCATGCCTGTGTTTTTCCAGACACTCCCAGAAACCGGTGAGTTGCCGCCCATGAACCCCTTCTGTGTGTCAATCTTCTTGCGATCGCCGGTGCAATCACTTTCTTCGTTAGATTCGTCGCTGCCTGGCGACTGCAGCCAACGTACCTGCGCATTGTGGATCACACGTATGCGCAGTTCAGACCCGATCACACGGCTGCGAAAAAATGCAGCATGCAATCGGGTCTGAATGACCCCCCATATTCATTATATAACTATCTGCTTTAATTAGAGAGAATTCACATCCAAATTGGAGGAAGGGTTTAGGAATAACGACTGTTTAATATGTATATTATACTTAATTAAAATACAATTTCTTCTTCGGGTTCCATAGAGCTCCACAGGGTAAGTGGTTGGAGAGGACTGGCCACCAAACAGTTAAGCTTTCAGCATCCCAAGGTCCACTGGTCCTCCTCCCCTATACCCCGTTTCATCGTTCAGGCAGCTCAGTTTTGTTTTGGTGCCGGCAGAAGCCGCACCTTTTAAACATTGAAGGCTGCTTTAAGCAGCAACAAATTTACAGATTAATACCCCTTTCACACCGCACAAATAACCTGGTATCGACCCGGCATATTGCCGGGTCAGCGAGCGGTGTGAAAGCGCCATAGCTGAAATCCCTGGTCGCCTGAGCCCGCAATTCAACCCGGGAATAAAGTAGTGTTATTCCCAGGTTGAATATCGGGTCAATGGCAGCGTAAATGGGCTCCCGGGTCGATGCAACCCGGGACCCATTCACTACACCCGGGAGAGTCGCGTGGAGAAGAGCTCATCTCCCAGTGCCACCTCTGCCCCTGCTGCCGGCCCCGCCCCCTGCTGCTATGGCAACCCGCCATATTGCCGGGTCAGGGAAGCCAGCGGCAGCGTCCAATGCCGGATCCCACCCAGGAAGGTCCTGTTTCCAATTCTCGGGTGGGATCCAGCATTGGCGGTGTGAAAGGTGTACAAGTTATCTTTATTTTAACTGCTGAAGAACATTTAAGCAGCAGCACCATGAAGTACAAAGGGAGTCCAGCACTGCTACTCCATCCCTCCCCCCCCCTCCCGCTATCGGTAGCTAAAACTCCAGCTTGACAGGCACTGCCGGCATGGCAAGAGAGTGCAGTTAGCACTGCTGTCCCTTATGGAACCCAGGGCAGCACGCTGGCATCAGGGGGCAGGTGAGGCAGGTACCCGCTTGCAAGTCTTTATCGCAGTCCACCTCCAGTCCCGGGAGACAGACCGGAGACTCCAGTGTAGACCCCTGTTCATCTGCCAGACTCCACTAGACCACCAGGGCATAAATTGTACTGGCGCAGGCTAAAAAAAGTCAGGGTACCTGGTGGATAGCTCTGGCATAGGGAAGGAAAGGCCTTGGCCTGCGGGCCCTCCCCCAGCTCAGGGCACCAGTCCACCACGGTCTTTCCCACTGCTGTGCTGCTCTCACCATCCTAACCATCAGGAGCCAGAGGCAGCCATTATCAATGCATCAAGCAGGTCTCCGGGAACGCTGGGTCCAGTCTCCCTGTATACCTCTCTAAGGAACCAGGTTATACAGCACTTATATCCTACCTACCTCTGCTGGTGAGTAGTTGATTAGTGCCCTTTGCAGTGTACTTAAATGATATTTATACTGCATTCTGCGTGGTATGTGACTTGTGCTAGCTCTGCTGTCTGCCTTATTCTTTTTTCTTAGCTATCAGACCAGGGGCGTTAGAACATTTTTAGGTTGGGGGGCAAGATATAATTTCTGTTTGGCACCCCTAAAACGCTAAATGTTGTCTCCTCTGTGTTATACCTCATAACAAAAATGGAGAGAGATGTATACCATCAGCAGAATTTGAGGTGCCCAGGAGAGCAGTTACCTGGAGGTCTCTGGGAGGAGGCTGCATTGTCTCTCAGGCCAGGCAGTGGTTCTGCAGGAGCTATGGCGGGCTCCCAGGCCATAGGCAGTTGTCCGGCAAAATTGTGGTGGTCGTGGGAGGGAGGTAGGCGTGAGGAGGAGAGGATAGGCTGATGCAGGATGGTGTGAGGCAGGGGCGTAACTGGAACTTTGTGGTTCCCACAGAAAGTGTTTGAAAGAGCGCCCCCCCCCCCCCCGTCACTATAATGCCACTTAGGGGTAGCAGGAGAGAGTGAAACAGACAAAGTGGGTATCAGGGGGGGAGAGAGAGGAGCGAGAAAGAGAGAGAGTTTCATGGAAAAAGAGGAAATGAGCAAAAGAGAGGAGCGAGAGAGAGAAGGTGTCAGGGAGAAAGAGAAAGATGAGAGTGTGTCAAGGAAAGAGACAGTGTCACGGAGAGAAAGAAAGGGAAAAAGAGAAAGAGAGGGAGAGAGTGTCACGGAGAGAAAGAAAGGGAAAAAGAGAAAGAGGGAGAGACAGTGTCAGAGAGAAAGAAAGGGAAAGAGAGAAAGAGGGAGAGACAGTGTCACGGAGAGAAAGAAAGGGAAAAAGAGAAAGAGGGAGAGACAGTGTCACGGAGAGAAAGAAAGGGAAAAAGAGAAAGAGGGAGAGACAGTGTCACGGAGAGAAAGAAAGGGAAAAAGAGAAAGAGAGGGAGAGACAGTGTCACGGAGAGAGAGAAAGGGAAAAAGAGAAAGAGAGGGAGAGACAGTGTCACGGAGAGAGAGAAAGGGAAAAAGAGAAAGAGAGGGAGAGACAGTGTCACGGAGAGAGAGAAAGGGAAAAAGAGAAAGAGAGGGAGAGACAGTGTCACGGAGAGAGAGAGAGAGAGAGAGAGGGATAGACAGTGTCACGGAGAGAGAGAGAGAGAGAGAGAGAGAAAAAGAGAAAAAGAGAGAGAGAGGGATAGACAGTGTCACGGAGAGAGAGAGAGAGAGAGAGAGAGAGAGAGAGAGAGAGAGAGAGAGAGAGAGAGAGAGAGAGAGAGAGAGAGAGAGAGAGAGAGAGAGAGAGAGAAAAAGAGAAAGAGAGGGAGAGACAGTCACGGAGAGAAAGAAAGGGAAAAAGAGAAAGAGAGGGAGAGAGTGTCACGGAGAGAAAGAAAGGGAAAAAGAGAAAGAGAGGGAGAGACAGTGTCACGGAGAGAGAGAGAGAGAGAGAGAGAAAAAGAAAGAGAGGGAGAGTGTCACGGAGAGAGAGAAAAAGAGAAAGAGAGGGAGAGGGAGAGAGAGTGTGGGGAAAGGACAGAGAGTGTCAGGGAGAGGGAGAGGGAGAGAGAGTGTGGGGAAAGGACAGAGAGACAGTGTCAGGGAGAGGGAGAGAGAGTGTGGGGAAAGGACAGAGAGACAGTGTCAGGGAGAGAGAGAGAGAGAGAGAGAGGGAAAGGACAGAGACAGTGTCAGGGAGAGAGAGAGAGAGAGAGAGACAGTGTGGGGAAAGGACAGAGAGACAGTGTCAGGGAGAGGGAGAGAGAGTGTGGGGAAAGGACAGAGAGACAGTGTCAGGGAGAGAGAGAGAGAGAGAGAGAGAGAGAGAGAGAGAGAGAGAGAGAAAGGACAGAGACAGTGTCAGGGAGAGAGAGAGAGAGAGAGACAGTGTGGGGAAAGGACAGAGAGACAGTGTCAGGGAGAGAGACAGTGTCAGGGAGAGAGAGACAGTGTGGGGAAAGGACAGAGAGACAGTGTCAGGGAGAGAGAGACAGTGTGGGGAAAGGACAGAGAGACAGTGTCAGGGAGAGAGAGACAGTGTCAGGGAGAGAGAGAGTGTGGGGAAAGGACAGAGAGACAGTGTCAGGGAGAGAGAGAGTGTGGGGAAAGGACAGAGAGACAGTGTCAGGGAGAGAGAGACAGTGTCAGGGAGAGAGAGACAGTGTGGGGAAAGGACAGAGAGAGTGTCAGGGAGAGAGAGACAGTGTGGGGAAAGGACAGAGAGACAGTGTCAGGGAGAGAGAGACAGTGTCAGGGAGAGAGAGAGTGTGGGGAAAGGACAGAGAGACAGTGTCAGGGAGAGAGAGAGTGTGGGGAAAGGACAGAGAGACAGTGTCAGGGAGAGAGAGACAGTGTGGGGAAAGGACAGAGAGACAGTGTCAGGGAGAGAGAGACAGTGTGGGGAAAGGACAGAGAGACAGTGTCAGGGAGAGAGAGACAGTGTGAGGAAAGGACAGAGAGACAGTGTGGGGAAAGGACAGAGAGACAGTGTGGGGAAAGGACAGAGAGACAGTGTCAGGGAGAGAGAGACAGTGTGGGGAAAGGACAGAGAGACAGTGTCAGGGAGAGAGAGACAGTGTGGGGAAAGGACAGAGAGACAGTGTCAGGGAGAGAGAGACAGTGTGGGGAAAGGACAGAGAGACAGTGTCAGGAAGAGAGACAGTGTGGGGAAAGGACAGAGAGACAGTGTCAGGAAGAGAGAGACAGTGTGAGGAAAGGACAGAGAGACAGTGTCAGGGAGAGAGAGAGACAGTGTGGGGAAAGGACAGAGAGACAGTGTCAGGGAGAGAGAGAGACAGTGTGGGGAAAGGACAGAGAGACAGTGTCAGGGAGAGGGAAAGAGATGGGTGCCGTCCACCTAGGAAAGAGATAGATAGATAGATAGATAGATAGAACCACAAAGTGGAACAGATAGCACTCACCAGATTTCAAATAAAAAATTCAGCAAAAAGAATATTTAATGTAAATGGTAATCTCACAGTTCAAAGGTAATGTCCATATGGATGGATATGGACATTACCTTTGAACTGAGATTACCATTTACATTAAATATTCTTTTTGCTGAATTTTTGATTTGAAATCTGGTGAGTGTTATCTGTTCCACTTTGTGGTTCATCCTGTATTGTACTATTGGTCCCACCTCTGTGTGGGTCGGACTCTGATTGGCACCCCAGTAGTTGGCTGAGCTGTGTGAGAGTGCAGGGATCTTTGGTTTTATATTATATTATATATAGTGGAAGACAAAACAAGCGGCACTCTAAGTCTGTCTGAAAATCAAGTGTATTTCACTCAAGTAGTGATCCGACGTTTTCAGGGTCCAAGCGCCCCTTTGTCAAGGTGAACAACCTACACACACTACTGAGCCTCATTTTGACTTGTTTTAAGGACATTACATAAAAGTTGGATCAGCCTGTAGTGTGTTTTTCCACTTTAATTTTGAGGGCGACTCCAAATCCAGACCTCCATGGGTTAATAAATTTGATTTCCATTGATAATTTTTGTGTGATTTTGTTGTCAGCACATTCAACTATGTAGAGAACAAAGTATTTAATAAGAATATTTCATTCAGATCTAGGATGTGTTATTTTGGTGTTCCCTTTATTTTTTTGAGGTGTGTGTGTGTGTGTATATATATATTTTTTTTGTTTTTTTTGTTTTATACACACATATACATACATACAATACATCTGTACATATGTATAGACATACACATACAACCATCTTGCTTACAAACATACGCACAGCATACACAACATACTGTAAATACACACAGAGGGGGTCATTCCGAGTTGATCGTAGCTGTGCTAAATTTAGCACAGCTACGATCATTCACACTGACATACAGGGGGACGCCCTGCACAGGGCTAGCCCGCCCCGCATGTCAGGCCGGCTCCCCCTCGCAGAAGTTCAAACGCATCGCACAGCGGTGATACCTTTGCACTTCAAGAGTAGCTCCCGACCAGCGCAGCTTTAGCGTGCTGGCCGGGAGCTACTCATCATTTCCCGGCCCACAGCGGCTGCATGTGACGTCTCGCAGCCACTGAGGCCCACCCCCCGTTTGGTTCGGCCACACCTGCGTTGGCCAGACCAAACCCGCCCAACGATCCCCTCTGCCTGTCAATCAGGCAGAGGCGATCGTATCCCTGCTACGGCCGTCTGGCGTTGGCCGGCGCATGTGCAGTAGGGACCCGTTTGCTCTGCTGCATTAAAACGCAGCGAGCGGGTCACAATGACCCCCAGAGTACGTACATACACTCACAATAACAGAAAGCAAAACTCCTGCACCCATCCACATGCTGCTGTGGTAATCGGGACAGTGTGCCTCACCCAGATACATACATACATACATACATACATACATAACATAACATACCATACGTAGGAGAGCCGCACTCACAAGTAGTTAATAATCACAGTTGCTGGGGTGCAAAATCCAGGAACAGGTCCTATCAACAAAGTTCCACGATACATGTGCACAAATAAGGATGCACTCACCAGACTTCTCCAGGGTGAAATTGATAGATTTTAATCCAGACAGCACATACTCACAAACAGAAGGTCAATGTTTCGGCTCACAGCAGAGCCTTTGTCAAGACCAGATTACCAGGTTGCCATCTCCCTAGCACTGCTCTGAATAGTGAAACCATATATACCCTTGGTGCAGCCACACACCCCAATCATCCAATTAGCAGCATGAACAAACAGGCCATCATTAAGCAAATATCAGCCAGCTGTCACAGGATAAGGCCAAATACATATACACAGCACAAACCAGACACACACATAAATTGATTTTAAAACAACTCATTGTGGCCACACAAGGAGTCTAACATCGTGTGTGGAACGCACGCCAGTACAGTGACACGCACGGCACTTCCTGTGAGCCGCGCATCACTTCCCGTCCGGCGTTGCCAAGTAACGGCGCCGTGAGTAAAGCAGACCACATTAGCTTATGTAAACCACATCGGAGTGAACAACCAAAGTATCCACTACAGATCCTCATATAGGCCATATGCATAATCAGGATAAATCAATCGATTACCTAGCAACCTGTGGTATTTGAGCTGCCACAGGGATTTCTATACCGCATCACTTCCGGTCGCTTGTAGCCAGGCAACAAATACCCAGTTGCTAACACAAATTACGTTAACCTCAGATTGAAAAAACATTGTGCATAAATGTACACGGCTGTTGAACTCCCCCAATATATAGCAAACATACGTAAGGGTCAGCAAGAACCAACCCTATCCTCTTACTACCAAAGTAAACAAGGAATGTCACAATCAGGGCATTGCAAGTATATACATTTAAAAATGACTAAACATAGTGCTAAACATAGATCCCCAAAACCTATAAAAAACCACAAGGAAAAATCGCATCACGAGATGCACATAAACCTAGTGGAGTACATATAAACTCAATCAAAAAAAACAAAAAACACAAAAGGATCAGAGGACATGACTGATAGATCACTCAAAGAGCTGAACACCCCTGCACTGTCACAATAAATAATGAAACATAAAAATATCATGAAAAATTAGCAAAAATCAGACTGGCATCAGCCTCAGACTATGCCAAATCACAATATACTTGCAATGCCCTGATGACTATTCTGATGGGTGCCTGTGTGCTATTGGTGCAGCCCGCCTGTTAATCATACTATCGATTGTGACATTCCTGTTTACTTTGGTAGTAAGGGGATAGGGTTGGTTCTTGCTGACCCTTACGTATGTTTGCTATGTACATTTATGCACAATGTTTTTTCAATCTGAGGTTAACGTAATTTGTGTTAGCAACTGGGTATTTGTTGCCTGGCTACAAGCGACCGGAAGTGATGCGCGTATGGCCACTTTGATTGGGGGTGGAGTCACTGCGGGGGAAGTGGTGGCACCATGGAGGAGCAGTTCGGGACCACCTGACCTAGGACAGACGAGGAAGCAGGAGGAGCTGCTTCTGCTGCACATTAGCTGTACAGTGCGGCAGCCAGCAGCGGTTAAGTGCCTGACCGTCTTCCGCTCCCCTGCTAAAGTAGACAGGCGCCTCTCTCATCTTTGCGGGGGGCAAGCTGCCCCCTTGACCCCCCCATTCCAACGCCCCTGTATCAGACATATATCTATCCCTTTTCCTCAACCCGGTATTCTAAGTTAGGTGTTAAAGGGTTTACTAATATTCACAGCTTGTGCAGCTGATAAATATATCCCCTTACAGCAGCGCTGCTCGCGGCACATTGCCATATTGTGTGCAATAATTTCATAGCAGCCATGTCTGGCAATGGCAAGGATCGCTAGGAAACTGAAGCACCCTTATTAACCTCAGGTAAGTCCTGTTCTGCAGGTTTATCGCCTCAGGAAAATATACAGGATGGGTTATGTGCAGCTTGTTATATTCCACCTAATCAGCCAGCACCCTCAATCTCGGGACAAGCACCACCATGGGCTTCTTTATCTCTGTCACTAGGTTAGTAGACTGCCCAGCAATCTCTGCTGTGGTTTCCCCTGTAGAAATACCTTAGCTGCCGCTGTTATATCAGTCCCAGCCATGCCTCCGGCTATGCTTGTAGCCATGAGTGGACACACTTTCTGCTTTAGTACAAAATCTGATGCAGGCATCTGGCTTTCCAGCAGATGTTACTAAAGGCCTTTTCCCTCTAGGGCTAATAGGCATACTGTCCAATCCTCCTAATCTACACCGATTAGACTCAGAGGATTTCTCTGCTGAGGAACAGGACACTAATAATTCTCTCAATTAATTTTCCCCAGAGGGGGGATGTACTGGATGTGTCGGCACTTGTAGTAGTGGTCAAATCTATCCTGAAAGTTGAGGAACTTGTTCCTGCTCCTGAACCAAAGAAAAAAAAACCTAAATTATAGCTATTTAAAATAAATGTCGAAAGGTGATTAAGGTGAGTTTCCTCGTCTGAGCAGTCCATGGGTTTAAGACGTGAAGTTTGGAACGCCCCAGGTAAAAAGTGTCCACTACCTAAGCGTTCAGTAGCGGATCTTGCCACGGGCAAGCAGGACTTTTGCCCGGGTCGCCGCCTTCCGGAGGGCGCCGGCGCCATCCGGTGGGCGCCGCACCATGGCAAGATCCGCTGCTGCTGTGGTGCCCCCCGCTGCCGCGGCCCGCTGTCCGTTGTGAAGGGAAACTAGACGCTACGCGTCTAATTTCCCTTCCTGAAGAGGACCTTCACTGTAATGATGTGCGGTGCGCGTTGACGTCATCGCGCACCGCACAGCAAAGGTCCTCTCCACGAAGGGAACTAGACGCGCACCGCACATCCTACAACAGTACAGGGGGCGTAGCTGACCACGCCCCCTGTATGAAGCCACGCCCCCTAATGCCGCCCGGGCCGCCAGAAGCCCCGGAACCGGCCCTGTAAGCGTTTAACGTCTTTCTACCCTAATTCAGATGCTGATAGCTCTATGTTGCACATTTAGTAATATCATCCACCTTGCCCAGTCCTTCTATATATATTTTAAAGGAGACTACAGATAGGAGGATGGAAACCTGCCTCAAATCTAGCTACACCCTTACAGGGGTATTACCAGACATACGGTGGCAGTTTCCTTGGTGTCTATACCAACTGAACACTAGGTTAATGCTTTAGTAGAGGGACTTCCCTCCAACATTTCACATGAAAGTTTCACACACATCTCAAAAATCAGAAACGCTGCCTATTATTTAGAGGAGGCAGTTTTGGTCTCGAAGGCTTCTGTTACCTGAGTGCTTGCTAGATGCATTCTCCGGCTATGCTCGTGGAAAGTAGAGATGTGCACTTGAAATTTTTCGGGTTTTGTGTTTTGGTTTTGGGTTCGGTTCCGCGGCATTGTTTTGGGTTCGACCGCGTTTTGGCAAAACCTCACCGAATTTTTTTGGTCGGATTCGGGTGTGTTTTGGATTCGGGTGGCCCTTCCAAAAAACACTCCCCAAACATCACATGACGCAAAGAAAAAAAGAGGCGCAATGAGGTAGCTGTGTGAGTAAGATAAGCGACCCTAGTGGCCGACACAAACACCTGGCCCATCTAGGAGTGGCACTGCAGTGTCACGCAGGATGGCCCTTCCAAAAAACACTCCCCAAACAGCACATGACGCAAAGAAAAAAAGAGGCGCAATGAGGTAGCTGTGTGAGTAAGATAAGCGACCCTAGTGGCCGACACAAACACCTGGCCCATCTAGGAGTGGCACTGCAGTGTCACGCAGGATGGCCCTTCCAAAAAACACTCCCCAAACAGCACATGACGCAAAGAAAAATTAAAGAAAAAAGAGGTGCAAGATGGAATTGTCCTTGGGCCCTCCCACCCACCCTTATGTTGTATAAACAGGACATGCACACTTTAACCAACCCATCATTTCAGTGACAGGGTCTGCCACACGACTGTGACTGAAATGACGGGTTGGTTTGGACCCCCACCAAAAAAGAAGCAATTAATCTCTCCTTGCACAAACTGGCTCTACAGAGGCAAGATGTCCACCTCATCATCATCCTCCGATATATCACCGTGTACATCCCCCTCCTCACAGATTATCAATTCGTCCCCACTGGAATCCACCATCTCAGCTCCCTGTGTACTTTGTGGAGGCAATTGCTGCTGGTCAATGTCTCCACAGAGGAATTGATTATAATTAATTTTAATGAACATCATCTTCTCCACATTTTCTGGAAGTAACCTCGTACGCCGATTGCTGACAAGGTGAGCGGCGGCACTAAACACTCTTTCGGAGTACACACTTGTGGGAGGGCAACTTAGGTAGAATAAAGCCAGTTTGTGCAAGGGCCTCCAAATTGCCTCTTTTTCCTGCCAGTATAAGTACGGACTGTGTGACGTGCCTACTTGGATGCGGTCACTCATATAATCCTCCACCATTCTTTCAATGGGGAGAGAATCATATGCATTGACAGTAGACGACATGTCCGTAATCGTTGTCAGGTCCTTCAGTCCGGACCAGATGTCAGCATCAGCAGTCGCTCCAGACTGCCCTGCATCACCGCCAGCGGGTGGGCTCGGAATTCTGAGCCTTTTCCTCGCACCCCCAGTTGCGGGAGAATGTGAAGGAGGAGATGTTGACAGGTCGCGTTCCGCTTGACTTGACAATTTTCTCACCAGCAGGTCTTTGAACCCCAGCTGACTTGTGTCTGCCGGAAAGAGAGATCCAAGGTAGGTTTTAAATCTAGGATCGAGCACGGTGGCCAAAATGTAGTGCTCTGATTTCAACAGATTGACCACCCGTGAATCCTTGTTAAGCGAATTAAGGGCTCCGGCAAATACAGAAAAAACAAGGACCTGTGGCGCTACTTGATAATGAGGAAGGCACTAATGTATAGAGTATTTGTAATATGTTTAATATGAAAAAGGTAATTCAGACAAACAATAAACAGTGATAAAAACGGAAGAACAGCAATATTTCTGTATCAGGTTTAGGATTGGATAAATATCCCAAGAGCCAAGGTCTATGATTGACTAATCACACATTATGTTACTCAGCGCTTAAATTAAAAACTGAATCTTAGTGGTAATGTTAGTAAAACAGAGGGGTGGTGATTTCTATGATTGCTGTCTCAAGTACATAAATGCATAAATTATTGCAAAAAATAAACGTAATCCTATTTTCTTAAACCGGATAAATAAATAAACAAATAGATTGATGGTACATGTGTAATAGATGAAAATGCAATAAAATGGAAATAAAAAACTTAGTGTGATGGATGCACACTGTTCTGATCCTTAGTGACTATAGTCTCTAGGCGGTGTGTCAGTTTTCTCCCCGCGGTCGCAATGTTTTGCTGCAGGCGCCTGCAGTGCTTCTTCCCCGGTCCTCTTCGTGCTTGCGGCCAGCGCTTGCCAGGGGATCGGGAACTCCGGGTTGGGGGTAGACGTGAGGGGGTGTGTCATCAGGAGTCCCGAGCGGGACGAAGATATGTAAGTGAGAACTTTTATGATTTGGACATAAAGGAACCCTTTTTTTCTCTTGCTAACACCCGGATCCACAGAAAGAGAACCATCCCCTCCCCCAACCCTTTTTTTCTTTACCGGAGAAAGGAGAGGGAGCGCGCTCTCTCATTTGCATTCATTACACAGGCTTTTTTCCTAATTGACAAAGTCACTAAGGATCAGAACAGTGTGCATCCATCACACTAAGTTTTTTATTTCCATTTTATTGCATTTTCATCTATTACACATGTACCATCAATCTATTTGTTTATTTATTTATCCGGTTTAAGAAAATAGGATTACGTTTATTTTTTGCAATAATTTATGCATTTTTGTACTTGAGACAGCAATCATAGAAATCACCACCCCTCTGTTTTACTAACATTACCACTAAGATTCAGTTTTTAATTTAAGCGCTGAGTAACATAATGTGTGATTAGTCAATCATAGACCTTGGCTCTTGGGATATTTATCCAATCCTAAACCTGATACAGAAATATTGCTGTTCTCCCGTTTTTATCACTGTTTATTGTTTGTCTGAATTACCTTTTTCATATTAAACATATTACAAATACTCTATACATTAGTGCCTTCCTCATTATCAAGTAGCGCCACAGGTCCTTGTTTTTTCTGTATTTGCCATTGCCATAACGAGGAAAACTTGAAAGGAATTCCTCTTAGGCACCTGGGCTGCACTGATACGACTCATCTTACATTGACAACCCCAAATTAGAGGGAGCGCAGACCACACCACCCCCCTAAAAAACCTTGCGAATTAAGGGCTCCATCCACAAGTCCCACATGCCTAGCGGAATCGCTCCGTGTTAGCTCCTCCTTCAATGTCTCCAGCTTCTTCTGCAAAAGCCTGATGAGGGGAATGACCTGACTCAGGCTGGCAGTGTCTGAACTGACTTCACGTGTGGCAAGTTCAAAGGGCAGCAGAACCTTGCACAACGTTGAAATCATTCTCCACTGCGCTTGAGACAGGTGCATTCCACCTCCTATATCGTGCTGAATTGTATAGGCTTGAATGGCCTTTTGCTGCTCCTCCAACCTCTGAAGCATATATAGGGTTGAATTCCACCTCGTTACCACTTCTTGCTTCAGATGATGGCAGGGCAGGTTCAGGCATTTTTGGTGTTGCTCCAGTCTTCTGTACGTGGTGCCTGTACGCCGAAAGTGTCCTGCAATTCTTCTGGCCACCGACAGCATCTCTTGCACGCCCCTGTCGTTTTTTAAAAAATTCTGCACCACCAAATTCAAGGTATGTGCAAAACATGGGACGTGCTGGAATTTGCCCATATTTAATGCACACACAATATTGCTGGCGTTGTCCGATGCCACAAATCCACAGGAGAGTCCAATTGGGGTAAGCCATTCCGCGATGATCTTCCTCAGTTGCCGTAAGAGGTTTTCAGCTGTGTGCGTATTCTGGAAACCGGTGATACAAAGCGTAGCCTGCCTAGGAAAGAGTTGGCGTTTGCGAGATGCTGCTACTGGTGCCGCCGCTGCTGTTCTTGCGGCGGGAGTCCATACATCTACCCAGTGGGCTGTCACAGTCATATAGTCCTGACCCTGCCCTGCTCCACTTGTCCACATGTCCGTGGTTAAGTGGACATTGGGTACAACTGCATTTTTTAGGACACTGGTGAGTCTTTTTCTGACGTCCGTGTACATTCTCGGTATCGCCTGCCTAGAGAAGTGGAACCTAGATGGTATTTGGTAACGGGGGCACACTAACTCAAGAAATTGTCTAGTTCCCTGTGAACTAACGGCGGATACCGGACGCACGTCTAACACCAACATAGTTGTCAAGGCCTCAGTTATCCGCTTTGCAGCAGGATGACTGCTGTGATATTTCATCTTCCTCGCAAAGGACTGTTGGACAGTCAATTGCTTGGTGGAAGTAGTAAAAGTGGTCTTACGATTTCCCCTCTGGGATGACCATCGACTCCCAGCAGCAACAACAGCAGCGCCAGCAGCAGTAGGCGTTACACGCAAGGATGCATCGGAGGAATCCCAGGCAGGAGAGGAATCGTCAGAATTGCCAGTGACATGGCCTGCAGGACTATTGGCATTCCTGGGGAAGGAGGAAATTGACACTGAGGGAGTTGGTGGGGTGGTTTGCGTGAGCTTGGTTACAAGAGGAAGGGATTTACTGGTCAGTGGACTGCTTCCGCTGTCGCCCAAAGTTTTTGAACTTGTCACTGACTTATTATGAATGCGCTGCAGGTGACGTATAAGGGAGGATGTTCCGAGGTGGTTAACGTCCTTACCCCTACTTATTACAGCTTGACAAAGGCAACACACGGCTTGACAAATGTTGTCCGCATTTCTGTTGAAATACTTCCACACCGAAGAGCTGATTTTTTTGGTATTTTCACCAGGCATGTCAACGGCCATATTCCTCCCACAGACAACAGGTGTCTCCCCGGGTGCCTGACTTAAACAAACCACATCACCATCAGAATCCTCCTTGTCAATTTCCTCCCCAGCGCCAGCAACACCCATATCCTCCTCATCCTGGTGTACTTCAACACTGACATCTTCAATCTGACTATCAGGAACTGGACTGCGGGTGCTCCTTCCAGCACTTGCAGGGGGCGTGCAAATGGTGGAAGGCGCATGCTCTTCACGTCCAGTGTTGGGAAGGTCAGGCATCGCAACCGACACAATTGGACTCTCCTTGTGGATTTGGGATTTAGAAGAACGCACAGTTCTTTGCGGTGCTTTTGCCAGCTTGAGTCTTTTCATTTTTCTAGCGAGAGGCTGAGTGCTTCCATCCTCATGTGAAGCTGAACCACTAGCCATGAACATAGGCCAGGGCCTCAGCCGTTCCTTGCCACTCCGTGTGGTAAATGGCATATTGGCAAGTTTACGCTTCTCCTCCGACAATTTTATTTTAGATTTTGGAGTCCTTTTTTTACTGATATTTGGTGTTTTGGATTTTACATGCTCTGTACTATGACATTGGGCATCGGCCTTGGCAGACGACGTTGCTGGCATTTCATCGTCTCGGCCATGACTAGTGGCAGCAGCTTCAGCACGAGGTGGAAGTGGATCTTGATCTTTCCCTAATTTTGGAACCTCAACATTTTTGTTCTCCATATTTTAATAGGCACAACTAAAAGGCACCTCAGGTAAACAATGGAGATGGATGGATACTAGTATACTTATGGATGGACGAGCGACTGCCGACACAGAGGTAGCTACAGCCGTGGACTACCGTACTGTTTCTGCTGCTAATATAGACTGGATGATAATGAGATGAAATTAATATATATATATATAATATCACTAGTACTGCAGCCGGACAGGTATATATATTTATTATGTAATGACTGATGACGGACCTGCTGGACACTGTCAGCTCAGCAGCACCGCAGACTGCTACAGTAAGCTACTATAGTAGTATGTATCAAGAAGAAGAAAAGAAAAAAAACCACGGGTAGGTGGTATACAATTATGGATGGACGAGCGACTGCCGACACAGAGGTAGCTACAGCCGTGGACTACCGTACTGTGTCTGCTGCTAATATAGACTGGATGATAATGAGATGAAATTAATATATATATATATATATATATAATATCACTAGTACTGCAGCCGGACAGGTATATATATTTATTATGTAATGACTGATGACGGACCTGCTGGACACTGTCAGCTCAGCAGCACCGCAGACTGCTACAGTGAGCTACTATAGTAGTATGTATCAAGAAGAAAGAAAAAGAAAAAAAACCACGGGTAGGTGGTATACAATTATGGATGGACGAGCGACTGCCGACACAGAGGTAGCTACAGCCGTGGACTACCGTACTGTGTCTGCTGCTAATATAGACTGGATGATAATGAGATGAAATTAATATATATATATATAATATCACTAGTACTGCAGCCGAACAGGTATATATATTTATTATGTAATGACTGATGACGGACCTGCTGGACACTGTCAGCTCAGCAGCACCGCAGACTGCTACAGTAAGCTACTATAGTAGTATGTATCAAGAAGAAAGAAAAAAAAAAAACCACGGGTAGGTGGTATACAATTATGGATGGACGAGCGACTGCCGACACAGAGGTAGCTACAGCCGTGGACTACCGTACTGTGTCTGCTGCTAATATAGACTGGATGATAATGAGATGAAATTAATATATATATAATATCACTAGTACTGCAGCCGGACAGGTATATATATTTATTATGTAATGACTGATGACGGACCTGCTGGACACTGTCAGCTCAGCAGCACCGCAGACTGCTACAGTAAGCTACTATAGTAGTATGTATCAAGAAGAAAGAAAAAAAAAAACCACGGGTAGGTGGTATACAATTATGGATGGACGAGCGACTGCCGACACAGAGGTAGCTACAGCCGTGGACTACCGTACTGTGTCTGCTGCTAATATAGACTGGATGATAATGAGATGAAATTAATATATATATATATATATATATATGAATGTATACATCCGGCACTCAATGTAAAACAGGGATATGCCTGGGTGCCATCCTTAAATTAGTACAGATAGCATGCCTTTCCCACCTGTGGCTCAGGTATATCTGGAAGGGACAGAGGCGGCACTCCAAGGACTTAGAAAATACTTTATGTGCAAAGCATGGCAATTCCAAACAACTGTGCAAACAATCAAAGCATGGAGGTCTTACGACGTTTCAAGGCAAAGCAGAAGAAACTCACAACGGTCCAAGCTGATTATGAAGACCAAAGGGTTTACCGATGGTTGAACGGTACAGATCCACCACCCCGCTCTAGATCTCGGATCTCTTGGAAAGATAGAAATCCACCTCACAGGAGAAATAGGTCACAATCCAATAGTGACAGTGATTTTCTAGTCACCGACTCGGAAGACCCCCAGACAACACGGACGGTCCCTTTAGTAAGGGCCACACGTTCAAAAGTCGACATGCGCGACCAGGAAGAACGCGACGTGGGGGCCAAAACCAAAGGATCTTCCAAGCCTCCCATCAACAGAGGGAGGAAGTAACCTTCAATTTATCTTCCCGTACCTTTTCATCCATTGAATTAGATGTGTTAAACAAAGGTTTATCCTTTGTCCCTACCCACCCCCACCGGGATTTAGACTGGAAGATTGATTTATACGGCCTTCACTGGTCTTTAAAAACCAAAGAATTTTTCCAACACCAAGGGGACCAAGTGCCCCTTTATCAAACTCCGGCAGTGTATAAAAAAACCAAGTTTGATCCTGTCTCGACAAATGCTTCCCTGAAGACATTCAATCGCCTATTAGACACAGCAGTCACCAAATTCCACGCAGCTCAACCAATTGTCCATACTAATTTGTCTCGAGCTGAGCAGAAAGCGCTCCAGGACCTGTCGAAGTACCGGGATGTCATCTTCCGCCCCGCCGATAAGGGGGGCGGCATTGTCATACAGGATTCTGAAACATACATTTCCAACATTGATCTCTTATTACAAGATGCTTCCACGTACCACAGGCTCCCCCAGAATCCCACGGAAGGGTTCAAACGAGACCTGGACTTTGTCCTGTTGGAAGCTCACCAAGCTGGACATCTTGATAAGAAAACATATAATTCACTACTCACTCCTTTCCCTATCACTCCGGTGTTATACACTATCCCTAAACTTCACAAAAATCCAGTGGATCCACCCCCCAGACCAATAATCTCAGCACGGGGGTCACTTCTTCAGCCTGTTTCACAGTTTCTGGATCACCTTATCCAACCATACATCATGGATCAACCGACTTTCCTCAAGGACACTACACAACTTCTCACCAAACTTCACCATTTCACAACCATCCCTAACAACTTGTTGCTATGTACCCTAGATGTCAAGAATCTCTATATTGTAATTCCACATGACAGCGGCCTTGCCGCCATGGAACTGTTCTTGTTCAGACATCATTTCGATGCCATCCCCATCCCACTGTTCTTGTCATTATTGTCGAAAACTTTAAAACAAAATTACTTTTTACACAATGGACAGTACTTCATCCAAACAACTGGATGTGCGATGGGGTCCTCAGTGGCCCCATCGTTCGCTAATGTATTCATGTTTCTACAAGAGGAGGAATTCTTCTTCTCAACACGAGAGATAACCAATAAAATAGCACTTTACCTACGATACATTGATGATCTACTGATCCTCTGGACGGGAACTGAACATGAACTCACTACTCTCATCGAGCACATCAACTCACGTAATTCACCCATTAAATTCACATACCAGACCAGTTACACAAGCATTAACTACTTGGACGTCACCATTGAAATCAAGAATAATGCCATCCATACCCAAGTATTTTCCAAACCCACGGACCGTAACACGCTTTTACATCACAGTAGCTATCATCCCCCAGCACTGAAACGTGGACTACCTAGATCACAAATGCTCCGTGCAGCCAGAATTTCCAGTGACCGTAGTACCCTGGTTACCACTCTGGACAAGATGATCCTAAAATTTGCCCATAGAGGATACAAATTAAGGGAGCTACAACAGGCCAAGAACGAAGTGCTTCAAATCCCTAGAGAACATTTGCTTTACAAAGTTCCCCAAAAGCCAGCACAATCCCGAATTCCTTTTGTCACCAAGTTCTCCACAGCCAGCATAGTTCTTCCACGTGCCACCAAGGGCCTATGGCCCATTGTGTCTGGAGATAAGGATCTACCCTGTTTCAGAAACACCTCTCTGATGCCTAGCTATAAGAGAGGCCCCAACCTCAGGGACTTATTAGTAAAAACTAACATCATCTCAATCCCCAAGGCTTCAACGCAAGTTAAAAGACCAGGATGTTACCAGTGTGCAACTTGCACAACGTGCAAATATCTTGAAACAGGCCATACCTTTAACAATCCACACACAGGTAAACAATTTAAAATCAGACATGTGGTTACCTGTACGACACCGTTTATCGTATATATTATTATCTGCCCATGCGGCTTACTATACGTTGGACAGACAATTCGGAACCTCAGGGATAGGATGGCATTGCATAGATCGGCCATTAAGGCATCTCTGACGGGCAAATCCGTGGATCAACCGGTTGCACGTCATTTCAAGTCCCAAGGCCATTCACTCGCCAGCTTGCGATACAAGATTATCGACCACATCCCTAACCCTGTGAGAGGGGGTGACCGCCACACAGCACTATCCAGATGCGAGTCGAAATGGATTTTTTTGTTGGACACTCTGTCACCTAAAGGACTTAATGAAAAGTTCACATGGAATGTATTCTTGTAAACAACTTACTCGTTAACCCACATTGATCTTCAACCTTATCCCTCCCCCCTTCCCCCCCCTCCCCCCTCCTTCCCCTTTCCTCCCCTCCCCCTCCCTTTGTCCTTCCTTTCCCTCCTTCTTCCCCCCTTCCCTTCGTTATCCACATCCTCCCCTCCCTCCCTTCTGTTCCCCCTGACATTCTCACCCATTCCTTACATCCTTACCCCACTTTGGGTGTCGTAACCTTGTGGGGACCCATCCTGATTGCACCATAGCCTGCTAGCCCCTGTTGGGCTAATTGTATCATTATTCTGCATATACCTATATCGTCTAACCACATGATCATGTTCTTAAATTTTCTGTTTATGCTCTATCTTTCTAATGTACCTGCAGCGGACCTTCCGGTTTTTAACCCCTTAATTGATTTTAATTGCTTATGCACACTTCACTAGCAATATTCACCCTGTCTGGGTGTCGTATATTTCCATCTAACATTACGTTCATTCACACTTTGTTTAGATCTGACGGGTCTCCCCGGCTGCCGTGTGTATCCCAGTTGCTTAGCAACGATGACGGGTCTCTTCGGCGGCTGTGCGCATCCACGTTGCGTAGCAACGATGACGTCAACTATGCGACACCCGGGCGCCGCACCTGGAAGCGCCGAACACGGACGCCGGGAACACCTGTCTCTGCACGGCTTTAAAAGGTGAGTCTTTCTCTTGGTATGTTTTGGTTCTTGCTGCTCCTTCCTCACTACACGCTCCACATGGGTCAACTTACCTGAAGAAAAGGCTTTGCCTTGAAACGTCGTAAGACCTCCATGCTTTGATTGTTTGCACAGTTGTTTGGAATTGCCATGCTTTGCACATAAAGTATTTTCTAAGTCCTTGGAGTGCCGCCTCTGTCCCTTCCAGATATACCTGAGCCACAGGTGGGAAAGGCATGCTATCTATATATATATATATATATATATAATATCACTAGTACTGCAGCCGGACAGGTATATATATTTATTATGTAATGACTGATGACGGACCTGCTGGACACTGTCAGCTCAGCAGCACCGCAGACTGCTACAGTAAGCTACTATAGTAGTATGTATCAAGAAGAAAGAAAAAAAAAACACGGGTAGGTGGTATACAATTATATATATATTATATACAATTATATATATATATATATATTAAACTGGTGGTGATTAATTAAACTGGTGGTCAGGTCACTGGTCACACTATCAGCAACTTGCAAGTAGTACTCCTAAGCAGACAATCACAATATATACTGGTGGTCAGTGTGGTCACAATGGCAGTGTGGCACTCTGGCAGCAAAAGTGTGCACTGTACGTTAAAATATGTACTCCTGCTCTCAGACTCTAACTGCTCCCCACTGTCTCCCCCACAAGTCAGATATACAGTCACACTATCACTTCAGCAAGTAGTAGTACTCCTCCTAATGCTCCCCAAATTTACTAAAGTAAATACTGTGTCTCTCTCTACTCTAGTCTCACTCTCTTCTCTATAAACGGAGAGGACGCCAGCCACGTCCTCTCCCTATCAATCTCAATGCACGTGTGAAAATGGCGGCGACGCGCGGCTCCTTATATAGAATCCGAGTCTCGCGATAGAATCCGAGCCTCGCGAGAATCCGACAGCGGGATGATGACGTTCGGGCGCGCTCGGGTTAACCGAGCAAGGCGGGAAGATCCGAGTCGCTCGGCCCCGTGTAAAAAAACCTGAAGTTCGGGCGGGTTCGGATTCCGAGGAACCGAACCCGCTCATCTCTAGTGGAAAGCGGATATGGATTCTATAAAGGCCTTAGAATTTTTACCCTGTTCGGAGCAGAATTGGTCATTCGCTAGACAAACAACGTCTACTAACACTACAAAAGCCATGTCCATGCAGGCATGAGCTGCAAGACTGCCTTCTGCCAAACGTGAAGACAAGCCCACATTCTGATGGGGCAGGCTTCCTCCTGAGAGAACCCAGGGTGGGAGGCCAACTTCTCCAGTTTGTACACGCCTGGCGCCAAACTACAAAAGACGCCTGGGTGCAAGAGGTGGTCTCTCACCAGTATGATGTCTCTTTCAAGAGACTGCCCCCTCAACAATTATTTTGCACAGGCTCCCTTTCAGACTCCAGCAAGGCTGCAGCTCTACAAAAGGTTATTCAATCCAGAATGATGGTACCAGTCCCGAGCTCACACTGAGCAGCCGGTCTCTATTCAACACTATTCCTAGTACAAAACCCCAATGGGTCTCATTGACCTATTCGAGATCTCAAATCTCTCAACACGTTTGTTAGAGTACCCAAGTTCTGTATGACAACTTTACTTTCTATTGCTCTAACACAGGAATCGGGGAACTTCATGCCATGTCACTAGATATCCAGGGTGCATACCTGCATATCCCTATAGCACCTTCTCACCAACGTTTTTTACGGTTTGCTATTTTAAACAACATTTCCAATTTCGGGCATTGCCGTTCTGACTTTCTCCTAGAAAATCGAGGCTCTTTCTTATCCCAGACAAAAGAGTGACACTACAGCAACAGAGACATCACTTACTCAACAGCCACCATGTATCCATACATTCGGCCATGCAGGTGCTGGGGTCCATGGTCTTCACCTCCAACATGGTGGAATAGGCTCAGTTCCACTCCAGACCACTACAACATCTAATCATCTAATTCTGTCCTGGTGGAATGAACAACCACATCAGGTCCCAAATGATGATCTTTCCTCCGGAAGTTCGACTGTCACTAACCTGGTGGCTTCAGACTGGTCACATGAACAATGGACGGCCCTTCTGGATTCCGGATTGGGTACTGCTGACCACGGATGTTAGTCTCCATGGATGGGGAGCAGTAACCGGATAATTCTCCACTCAGAAATGTTGAACACTGGCAGAAGCGAGCTGGAGTTACTAGCTGTCCGTAGAGCACTAATTCTGGTACAGGAAGTCCTTTGGGGTAACCCTGTACAGATCTAGTCCAACACCACTACCTAAATCATCAGGAGGCACTCAAAGTCAATTGGCATTGAAGGAAGTGGCTCACATTCTTTGGTGAGCCGGACGCCATCTCCCAGCCTACTTCGCAATCTTCATCCTAGGAGTACTAAACTGGTAAGCAAACTTCCTCAGCCGTCACGATCTGCACATCCGGATAGTGGTCGCTACACCTGGAGTTCTTCCAGCTCCTAGTACACGAGTTGGGCCATCCGGATGTGGACCTCATGGCCTCCGGATACAATCACAAGGTTCCAGTATACGGGTCATGGGCAAGAGATCCCTACTCTGCCTTCATGGATGCCCTGGCAATACAATGGAACTTCAGTTTGCCATATGTTTTTCCTCCGGTGTCTCTTCAGTGGGTTCTACTGAAGTTCAAACAAGTGGGAGGAATTATCATATTGATATCCCTGAATTGGTCCAGATGTCACAGGTTCTCCAACCTTCAGAGCCTATCCATAGAGGCTCCGTTTCTTTTTCTCCAGCGACCATATTTGCTGTCTCAAAGTCACTGTCTACATCCGGACCTAGGTCGTCTGTCCTTGATTGCGTGACTCTTGAGTCATCCGCCCTAAGAATGAATGGATTCTCCCAGGTGGTTATTCAGACCATGCTTAGAGCAAGGAAGCCGGTCTCTGCCCATATTTATTACAGGGTATGGCATATATACAGTGGTGCACGAAGAAACACATATAACCCTCAGGCTTTTTGAGTATCCAGAGTTCTCACTTTTCTACAAGATAGATTGACTTTAGGACTCCACCTTGCAACTCTGAAAGTGCATATCTCAGCACTGTCTCTTTGGTTCCAGCAAAAAATTGCTCCTTTACCAGACGGTCGTACCTTTCTTCAAGGGGCACTCCGAGTTCAACCTCCATACGTATCTCCAATAGCTCCATGGTATTTCTCTGTGGTTCTCAGAGCTCTTCAGAAGCCTCTGTTTGAGCCTTTGGAATCAGTGGATCTAAAGTGGCTAACGGCAAAAAACGTATTCTAACTAGCTATTGCATTAATTCATAAGGTATCAGATTTGGGAGCGCTTTCCTGACGCTCTCCCTTCCTTATTTTCCATGGGGACAGGGCTGATTTTTGAACTAAGCCCAGTTTCCTTCCCCGGTTCCATCTTATTAAGAAAATTATGAACCGGGCTTTACATCTCCAAACCTTTCTACTGGAGAGGCCCTTGAGGACCCCAGGTTCATATGTGTCTTATTTTCGCATCACGCTCCTCTCTGCCTTCAGAAAGGCAGCGTTCAGAACTCGGCACATGCCCCGGGGTAGCTATGGGTTCTGGGATCACAGCAGTCAGCACGCAATAGCAGGGTACAAGAGCACCTTTATTTATACACACTAAATATACAATATGAAACCGTAACCATAATATGTACATTATATACAGGTATATAATAACATAAGAGAAAAACAACACAAAGGGGCCTTCCACCCACCTAAGTAGTCAGTAGTCACATCTCAGGGCACGTGAGCACGATCCTTTGCATGTCTATTAGGCTCCGCTGGGCGATCTTCTGCAAGACTTGCTCATCCCGGCCACTTCTGGCCTGATGGTCCTCTACCCGCCAAACATAGGGCGTGCTCACCCAGCTTTAGCTGGCACACCAGCCACACGCCTGGGACAGCTACCGATGGAGCAAACACTTAGCTGCGTATACTGGACCCTCTCCGCAGAACCAGGTCTCCAGATAAACAGGCTGACAGGATCTCCCGACTCCTGGTAACAGCCTTGTTCAAAACCACCTCACAAGGCAGGAGCTTCACCCAAATAATTCCAAAAGCCCTTCTGCGTGACCTATTAAAACCTCTGATGCTTGTGGAGTTAGGAGACAACTCTGCTTCTGGGATTGGTTGGATTTTCACTCCTAATATTTAAACGTGTCCAGGGATACCATTGCTCCCCCCGCCTCACAACCCCCCCCCCCCTTCCTCCGTGGGGATAGCGCCAGGTTGTCTGCTGAAAGGCCATCCAGAACAAGAGA
This sequence comes from Pseudophryne corroboree, assembly GCF_028390025.1. NCBI lineage: Eukaryota > Metazoa > Chordata > Amphibia > Anura > Myobatrachidae > Pseudophryne > Pseudophryne corroboree. The sequence goes on along the minus strand of NC_086452.1, from coordinate 156,893,710 downwards.
CACATAAGTAGGGTGACAAGAAGGTTGGCCGCCCTGGGGACATAACCTGAGTAATTTTGAACCCATTGTAGTCATTTGTGATGTCAGAGGCCATTCACCTGATAGGGGGTTCCTGTGAGGGAGTAGAGAGAGAAGGGCTGCATGGGGTGTCAACTTGGACCTCCTGTACATCACATGTATACATGTCATAGGCATTTTGTAGGAAGCATATCAGGGAAAGAAATATATTCCCTGACAGACAGAAACACTTATATAGCATGAGGAAGACACCAGGCTATACTGTACATACAATATACTGTCCTGTTAATGTCCACAATAGTATGGGATACACAACTCCACTGAGCATGCAGACAGTGGGCGGTAGAGGGTAACACTCAGTTATAACCTGCATCCTGGACTTGCATACTGAATGCAGGAACAGGCTGTCAAAAAGTACACCTGGGAATGGAGTTGAGTCATGACAATGCCTCCCTGGATGTGGTATGGGCTCTCCGGATCTATGTGGATCGTACCATTTCCTTTTCGGAAGTCAGATTCCCTCTTTCTCCTCTATAGTTTTCACAAGAGAGATTGGCCAGCTGACCGACACTGGCCAAATGGATTCGTATGACCATATCACAAGCGTACACTCAGGCTGACCTTCCTGTACCGGCTACTGTCTCAGCTCATTCTACTTGATCTGTGTGTACTTTGGGGGCAGCGCGCCGTGGAGCATCTGCAGAACAATTCTGCAAGGTGGATACATGGTCTTCTGTCCACCCCTTCTCTTAGAATCTATGCCTTTGATACTTTTGCTTCCCAGGATACTTCGTTTGGATTCCAGATTCATTTATCTGCTCAGAGGCATCCCCACCCTTAAATAACTACTTTGGGACATCCTCATGGTATCCCTTTGGAGTCCTATGGAATCCGAAGAAGAAAACAAGAGTTATGGTTAAACTTACCTTTGTTAACACTTTCTTCGAGGTCCGTAGGGTCCACATGGTGTCCACCCTGACGCACGTGGCTTCTATGGGCTACTTTCGTGGTCACTGGTTCCCTACTCCTGTTAGAGAATATGTGTCCTTGTGTGTGCTGCATCTTTGAGCTGTCCAAGCATGGAGGTGGGGTACAGGGGAGGAGCACCAGTGCATCTTGGGATGCTGAAAGCTTAACTTTTGTGTCCGATCCTGTCCAACCACCTACACCCCATGGTATCCCTGTGGACTCTATGTACCTCGAAGAAAGAGAGTTATCAAAGGTAAGTTTTACCATAACTCTCATTTTTTATATGAATTGGGTATAAAGGTAGTATTTGCTTCTACCAGTGTCACCCAAATCTCACACATGACTCAGGATACTGCTGGTTTCTCTTGGTGTAAACCTGGCACATACTGTATACTAACAATTGGTTTCTATAGGAAACACTGGTCAACTTTCATACATGTTCCCAGCAGGAAACAATTGTGCAGCCTATCCCACAGGTATCTATGTAGCACATGTGTTTTTTTGGCCACTACAATCGGACATTTGTATTTTGTATTTAAACTCTTCTAGAATATTGACAGTCTGGTTTCTGATTATAATGGCACAGATACTAATTAGTTATCTTTGGAACAACTTTTGAAAATGTCCAATTATATTTAAGATATTCTGCAGCATTTTTCCTCTTCACACAACATTTATCTTTATAGTAGTCACGTATACAAATTGTTTTTATTTGTATAGGCTCCAGTCCCAGCTGTAAAGGCTGCCCATGCCAAAGCGGTCGAGGCCGGCTCTCCCGCCCCAGCGGTCGAGGCAGGCTCTCCCGCCCCAGCGGTCGAGGCAGGCTCTCCCGCCCCAGCGGTCGAGGCAGGCTCTCCCGTTCCAGCGGTCGAGGCAGGCTCTCCCGCCCCAGCGGTCGAGGCAGGCTCTCCCGCCCCAGCGGTCGAGGCAGGCTCTCCCGCCCCCGCGGTCGAGGCAGGCTCTCCTGCGCCAGCGGTTGAGGCTAGCGCTCCCGCCCCAATGAATGATGAAGCTCCAGCTAATTATGCCTCGGATGAGGCTGACGATGCAGCCCCGGCTGTTTATGCCGCAGATGAGGCCAACGATGCCGCCCCAGCCGAATGTGCCAAGGACGATGCCTACGATGTTGCCCCAGCTGATTATGCCTCCCCGGTGGATGAGGCTGATAAGGATGCACCAGCGGATGCGGCCAATAATGCCGCACTAGCGGATGTGGACGATTATGCTGCCTTAGCAGACAAGACCAATGGTGCCGAAAAGGTCAGTCCTAATGGAAGGGCCAAGGCCTTTATGAACTTTGAAGAGCCCAGCATCCCAATCCCGCTGCTTATTTGCATATTTGTCTTCTGTGTGATTTTGCTATCAGAGGTCACTTTTCTTTGTGTTTGGATGGTATGCCATCATTACAGAAAAAACCACCACAAGCGAGATCTCAGCCCTGACATCCAGGAGCCATAAAGAACAGCACATGTGCCCCCCACTACCACCGGAGAGAGGCATGCACCCCCCACTTCCACCGAAGAGAAGCATGCACCCCCCACTACCACCGGAGAGAGGCATGCACCCCCCACTACCACCAGGGAGAGGTATGCACCCCCCACTACCACCAGGGAGAGGTATGCACCCCCCACTACCACCAGGGAGAGGTATGCACCCCCCACTACCACCAGGGAGAGGTATGTGCCCCCCATTACCACCGGAGAAAGGCATGCCTCCCCCCACTACCACCAGACAGAGGCATGCGCCCCCCACTATCAACAGAGAGAGAGGCATGTGCCCCCCACTACCACCGGAGAGAGGCATGCGCCCCCCACTACCACCGGAGAGAGGCATGTGCATCACCCAATTACACACTATTATGCTTAAATAAACATTTTTCTGTGCAATGCTTTGAAAGATTTTTCATGAACAATTTACCTCTGGCACCTAACATATATTGGGAGTTATTCAGAGTTGTTAGTGAACCCAAAAAGTTAGCAATTGGGCAAAACCGTGTTGCACTACAGGTGGGGCAGATGTAACGTGCTGAGAGAGTTAGATTTGGTGAGTTATATTGTGTCTGTGCAGGGTAAATACTGGCTGCTTTAGTTTTACACTGCAATTTAAATTTCAGTTTGAACACACCCCACCCAAATCTAATGCTCTCTGCACGTTACATCTGCCCCACCTGCAGTGGTTTTGCCCATTAGTGTGCTTTTTTTGTTTGCTTACAATTCTGACTAATCCCCATGATTTCTATCTTTGGAGTGCCCAATACTAAAAATCTCTACTCCCCAAATTGTGATTTCTTGACAAGATAGTGATCATACAAACTTTTGCAGAGTAATGGTGGGTACACACTAGGCAATATGCTCCATGAGTTTTCCCTACCCTCTCAGGCCACTGATATCGTGCGTACGCTAATAATATCGTCCAGTGAAGTGACGCCGACGCCAGATGGTAGGTGCAGTTTTGTACGAAAAGTCCAAATTGAGCTGCATGTACAGGCAACAGAAGGGGTCAATAATGACCTGCAGGAGTGCGCATTGTTCATCATTTGCAGTGTACACACTGGGCGATATAACAAATGATAACGCTCAGAAGGGTGAAAATGAGCGATATCATTTATCACCCAGTGTGTGCGCCTTAACATAAATCCTTGACAGACTCTTCCAAAATGTTTTTTTTTCTTGATACAGTATCCAAGAACTTGCAATAACGGGGCAAAGCCCTCACATTCCTGACGTGAGCGCTGAGCCCTCTCTATCTGTAGGGTTCCCAAGCCAGCATGAAGGTTCCGGTCGGAGATTAAAGTGGAATCAAAATACTCAAAAAGAGCCTGCCCTTTTACATGTACCCCAATAAAAGATAGAGGGTCCCTGTTTGTCTGGGGTTTGCTTGTGTTTAATCATGGTATGACTATGTGGTGAACTTGTCCATACACTGCCACAAAACAAAAACAAGAATTAAGCTGCTAATAGGGGTCACCAGAAATAACATGTAATAAGATCAAAACATGAAACTCCTGAGACGTGTACCCCTCCCTAAGGGCCAGATGTAACTAAGCCTTGAAAAGTGTTACATTTCATGGTGATAAGTGCCAGCCAACCAGCTCCTAACTGTCATTTTTCAAACCCAGCCTGTAACATCGTAGTTAGAAGCTCATTGGCTGGTACTTTATCACCATGAAATTTGTCACTTTTCAAGGCTTAGTACATTTCCCCTAAGGGAGAGCAGAATTATATGATACACTTCTGTGCAGTGCCTGATTAAGGGCTCTATTTACTAAACCTTGTAGAGAGATAAAGGGGGTAATTCCAAGTTGATCGCAGCAGGAAATTTTTTAGCAGTTGGGCAAAACCATGGCCCTCATTCCGAGTTGTTCGCTCGCAAGGCGAATGTAGCAGAGTTACACACGCTAAGCCGCCGCCTACTGGGAGTGAATCTTAGCTTCTTAAAATTGCGACCGACGTACGCGCAATATTGCGATTACAAACGAGTTAGCAGTTTCAGAGTAGCTTCAGACTTACTCTGCCTGTGCGATCAGTTCAGTGCTTTTCGTTCCTGGTTGACGTCACAAACACACCCAGCGTTCGCCCAGGCACTCCCACCGTTTCTCCGGCCACTCCTGCGTTTTTTCCGGAAACGGTAGCGTTTTCAGCCACACGCCCCTGAAACGCCGTGTTTCCGCCCAGTAACACCCATTTCCTGTCAATCACATTACGTTCGCCGGAGCGAAGAAAAAGCCGTGAGTAAAAATACTTTCTTCATAGTAAAGTTACTTGGCGCAGTCGCAGTGCGAACATTGCGCATGCGTACTAAGCGGATTTTCACTGCGATGCGATGAAAAATACCGAGCGAACAACTCGGAATGAGGGCCCATGTGCACTGCAGGGGAGGCAGATATAACATGTGCAGAAAGAGTTAGATTTGGGTGGGTTATTTTATTTCTGTGCAGGGTAAATACTGGCTGCTTTATTTTTACACTGCAAATTAGATTGCATATTGAACACACCACACCCAAATCTAACTCTCTCTGCACATGTTATATCTGCCTCCCCTGCAGTGCACATGGTTTTGCCCAATTGCTAACAGAATTCCTGCTGCGATCAACTTGGAATTACCCCCAAAGTGGACGGAGTTCAAGTACCAACCAACCATCTCCTAACTCTTTTTTTCAAACACAGCCTGTAAGATGGCAGTTAGGAGCTGATTGGTTGGTACTTTGGGCCTAATTCAGATCTGATCGCTGGGCTGCGTTTTTTGCTGCCCTGCGATCATATAGTCGTCGCCTACAGGGGGAGGGTTAAATCGCTGTGCAAGTGTGCATTCGCTTCTGTTGCAGAGCTGCACAAAAATCAGTTTGTGCAGTCTCTTCGCAGCCCAGGACTTCCAGTGCGATGAGAGCAGGCTGATAGGGGCCGGAGCTGACATCAGACACCCTCCCTGAAAACGCTTGAGCCTGTATGCGTTTTTCCAGACACTCCCTGAAAACGGTCAGTTGGCACCCACAAAAACTACCCCTTCCTGTCAATCTCCTTACGATCGCCCGTGCGAATAGATCCTTTGCACCATCCCATTGCAGGGCGCCGATGCCCATTCCAGCCATGCAATGCACCAGCACAGTGCGGTACATGTGCAGTTCAGATCTGATCATCCACTGTGTGAAAACGCACAGCAGTGATCAGATCTGAATTACCCGTTACAGTACGTACTGTACATTCGTCACTGACCATTTGCAAGAGCTTGTAGAATAATCCGCCGCTATTCGCTCTAAAGTACTGGATTAGTGGGGCATTAGCCAACCAGTGGTGGAGATGTGTATTGCATGCTGAGTATGTAGTCATGCCTCAACGCACCTGTCCGTGATTAAACTCAGCAACCTAAACTATCGCCTAGGTGCGACTAAACCTCCGTTTAGGAGGTGAAACAGGCAAGATAACTGAGGCTCCATCTGTATCTTCATTCTCTTTATCTCTGTCCAAGTCTTAGTAAACAGAACCCTAAGGTCCACCTGGGCCTGGAGCTGAAATGTATGAAGGACCTATTGCGTGCTTCAGCAGGAGGTGTGACTAGTAATGTGGAGGTGTGCCTGGAGTGGGTGTGGTCTACATAGGAGGTGTGGTGTGTGCCATTGATGTGGCTATTTCCATAGCTCGCGCATTCCTCCCAACTTTCAGGAGGAATAAAGCAGGACTACTGCACTGCGGAGCCACAGCTGCCTGGATAAATGGGGATGTCATCAGTAAAGGGGCATGGCTTCGTCATATTGCCATGACCCCGAGTCACACCCCCTTTTTCCATCACTGTGGGGGCATAGCCAGCGCTATGTGTGTGCACAGCATCTATTTACTGCTGCTCTACAGCAGAGCAGTGAGTGACAGGCGGCCTCCTAACAGTTGTCCCCCCCCCCCTTCCCCTTATGCGGGACACTTCACAGGTGGGGCAGTCCCAAAAAAACAGGACTTTCCATCAAAAAACGGGACAGTTGGGAGGTATGGCTAGTGCATACCTTCAACCACTTAATAGTGGAGCTACAGATGTGTCCTAATAATACAGTACATGTAGCCTCAATACGCCATACACCATGAGATGCCTGGTGTGTGTGAGTCGGCAGTTCCCGTGCAGCTCTGCTAGCATCAGGAGTCTTTTTTTACTAAATGTGTCTTATTCTCATCGCTATGTGAATGGGATGCACGAGCATGCTTCCAGAATAAAATGATATGCGACATGCCTATATTCTGTGTGTGACTTCGGCTGTTACTGCATACGAAATGCTACGTTACCGTGCTTTTCTGGAAAACACTATAATGAATCATTTCATAAGCTGCAGGACTTCTGCCGGCCAGTTCGGGGTGGGGGTGAGTGAGCTGCATGAGCTGTTGGTGGTTGACAAGAATTTTTTAATTTTTCCTGTCAGCAGTGCAGCACTGCATCTGTGAAATTACTAAACTAATACAGTTAAACACAAGCAAGCAGTAAAATGAGAGATCACTGGGTGGCAGTGTAACCATAAACAAGGCAGTAGTGGAGTAAGCAAGGGAATAAGAAGATTACGAAGTTACGGAACACATAGGCAAATGCTGAAATAATAAAGGCAATGTGCCAAGGATAGTGCAGTAATATAATATGATAACAGATAGACAAGGTATTTGTGAAGGACAGATCATGTCACACCAACTTATTTGACTTTTATGAAACAGTAAGTGCGAACCTTGATCAGGGTAAGGAGGAGGATGTAATCTTTTTAGACTTTGTCAAAGCTTCCAACACAGTACCACACATGTGACTTATCTATAAGCTACAAGAATCAGGGCTAGGGAGCACAATATGCACTTGGGTCAGAAATTGGTTCATAATAGGGAGCAGCGTGTTGTGGTTAATGGATCATTTTCAAATTGGACTAAAGTGCTAAATGGTGTGCCACAAGGGTCTGTATTTGGACCACTATTGTTCAACATTTCCATTAACGACCTAACAGAAGGTCTAGAGAGCATGGTGTCAATTTTTGCAGACGATACCAAATTGTGTTTGGTTATAAATGCGGATGAGGATGCCGAGTCTTTTCAGAATGACTTAGTTAAACTAGAAGCATGGGCAGCGAAATGAAGAATGAGCTTCAATACAGACAAATGTAAGGTAATGCACTGTGGTAGCAAGAACAAAAATAACACCTACATACTGAATGGGGTAATATTAGGGGATACTGTACTGGAAGAAGACTTAGGTGTTCACATAGATAGCAAATTAAGCAGCAGTACCCAAAGTAGGATTGCAGCAAAGAAGGCTAATAAGAAATTAGCATGCATAAAAAGGGGAATTGATGCAAGGGACGAGAGTGTTATACTCCCCTTATATAAATCACTAGTGAGGCCACATCTTGAATACTGTGTATAATTTTGGGCATCATACTACAAAAAGGATATCCTGGAGCTAGAAAAGGTTCAGAGGTGGGCGACAAAACTAATTAAGGGCGTGGAGATGCTGGAATACGAGGAAAGGCTTGCAAGGATAGGCATGTTTACACTAGAAAAGAGGAGACTAAGAGGGGACATGATCAACATCTACAAATATATAAGGGGACAATACACAGAGCTTGCGTGGGACCTGTTGGTAAGATCAGCACAGAGGATACGTTTAGCAACCTGGCTGCACTATTATGCAGTAGGTAGCACCTACCCTTCTGTAAGGTTGGGTACGGGAGACTGGCGCTTAGAATGCCGGCAGTCACATGACCGACAGTGGCATCCTGACACCTGGTATCCAGACATCTGGTAGGTAAGTATAGTAATCCTCACCCCTCCCCCCTTCACCGAAGTCTTACTCTCATTGGCATACTCAAATTCAGGATGTTGGCTGTTGGGATTCTGCAACGGAATATGCTGCTCAATATGGGATGCAGTCTGTTTACCTCCAATCAAAATCCCGACGTTCAAAATCCCGACACCAATTGACCGATGGTCAAAATCCCGACAAGGTCAAAATCCCGACATGGACAAAATACCAACATTTAAAATACCGACAAGGTCAAAATACCGACATGTAAAATGCCGACAGGTCAAAATACCGACATGAGTTTTTCATGATTTTTTTCATTGAAACCGACTTGTTCATACTTTACCATCCCAGTGGACCTGGAGGGGGAATATAATAGTGTGCCGTGCGTAGCGAGGCACCGTGCCAGAAGCATGGCGAGCGCAGCGAGCCATGCGAGGGGACGCGGTACACTTTATATGGTGTCCACGTTGACTTATGTCGACATACACACAAAAAACAACAAGAAAACATGTGTCGGTATTTTGACCTGTCGCCATTTTACATGTCGGTATTTTGACCTTGTCGGTATTTTAAATGTCGGTATTTTGACCATGTCGGTATTTTGACCTTGTCGGGATTTTGACCATCGGTCAATTGGTCTCGGGATTTTGAACGTCGAGATTTTGATTGGAGGTATTTCATACCGATCCCCTCTATATAAGGAACTGTTACTAATTTAAAAAATACACAATAACATATATATTATAGAATAGTAGGCAAATGAGGGGGTTTAGGAACAAATACAACAAAAGTTAACTCAATATGCAGACGATAATACAATAATGCAATATGAGAGCAGGCAGATGAGGTACAAAATGCACAAGAATATGCACACTATAATCACCATTGGGGCATTAGAGTACGTCACTTTCACCAGCCAAGGGAACAATATGTTGGGTGCTGTAGAGGGGAAAAAGGATGACCTTAAGTCTCAACCAAGACACCATACTTCTCTAGACAAGTGCAGAGTTTACTAGTCTAAAGGAGTTCACTCTAAGCACAGGCAGAGTAGAAAAGTAGAAGATTTAAGGAGGGAGGTGGGACAACACCAGTAGGGTTACACAGGTGTTCAGCTCATTCATACACTTTTATATCCAGAACACATGGGGTGAAATGCACAAGATCCCCCACAATCAACAACATACTCAAAATAATCCTCTTTCGGAGACACTGGAGTCTGTAGATGTTAAAGTAGACCAATAGGTGTGAAAATACAGGTTTCTAGCAGGAGAAACATAGCAGGGAGAGTGTAGGTATAAAACCGCACAGTCTGGACCTGTCGTCATCCGATAATCCAGCATTTATGGGCTCCAGGGAATCCAAAACGGATGGGTAGTCCATGTTGCTCAGTGTGTGTAGTGGGGCGAAGAGCTAGTCAGGACTTCCTGGAGCTTATGTGGTACCATGGTTGTTTGTGTGGGCACTGATATGTTAGGTGTAGATGGTTCTGCAGGTCAATGTTATGGTACTTCAGCGCTATTTGTGTGAGACCCCTAGAGCCGGTGAGAGGGTCTTCTGCCAATAACAGCCCCCCACTTTTTCCTTAGCACACAACACCCACACCGGTTCCTTAGGTGGCCACCTGGACTTATACCTCTAGCAGTAGGGGCTCACGGTAGGCTGAAGACCGTAGGTAAACAAAATTGAGTGTACAGGAAAACAAGAGCACAAAGGAATGAGGGTCAGGAATCTCAGCGTTGGTGGAAGAAGTGCAGTGGGATGTAAAGCAGGCACTGTGGGGTGGATGGTATACACCAGGGATGGGGAACCTTTGGCCCTCCAGCTGTTGTTGAACTACACATACCAGCATGCCTTGCTACAGTTTTGCTATTTGGCCATGCTAAAACTGTTGCAGAGCATGCTGGGATGTGTAGTTCAACAACAGCTGGAGGGCCGAAGGTTCCCCATCCCTGGTATACACAGTGCAGATGGTATGCAGGCACAGCACAGTTGGAACATTCAACAGGCTGAGTATGGGAACCCCGGTGGAGGGTTTACACACTGGGATGGAACGTAGGTGCAGGCAGGACAAGGATCAAACAGGCAGATAAACGGATAGAGTATCCACAGGAACTGGGGGAAGGAAGGAAGGAAGGAAGGAAGGAAGGAAGGAAGGAAGGAAGGAAGGAAGGAAGGAAGGAAGGAAGGAAGGAAGGAAGGAAGGAAGGAAGGAAGGAAGGAAGGAAGGAAGGAAGGAAGGAAATACACACAGTAAAATGACATAATGTGACATCCTTGATAGAGTAATCAAGTAGATTCATTAAAGGGGGGGAGGGGGCGGGGGTAATTGTACATGAGACCAGGGCAGGTCATTGCATGATGAAAATAATGATCACCAAACAAACAGTAAGTAACTTTGTGTGTGAAGCTATCTATTTTGTCATGCAAGGGGAGCAAATACAATTAAACTTTTTCTGTGCAAGGTAAGTACTGGTTGCTTTTGCATGTAGCCCTCAAATACTGGCTGCTTTATTTTTATACTGAAATTTAGATTTCAGTTTGAACACACCCCACCCAAAGCTAAATCTCTCTGCCCACGTTACATCTTCCCCACATGCAATGCTACATGGTTTTGCCCAGTTGCTGGAGCCCAGGGTGGGTGGGTCTGGTTGTCTCTAACAAAAAAAATCTTACATCAGATTTGTTTTATGTGTAACTTTTTGTCTTTTGAATCAGCCTCCTGTAAGGTTGCAATAAAGAGCGCTAAGCCTATTTGTTTCTTTTCCTTAGTATCAGGTGATTGGTGACACCGCCTAGGCTATAGCCGCTCATGTTTGTTGCTCATTTTTTCTTTTTATGCGGCCATAATGCTTTAACACTTTTTGTATTTGAGTTATTTGTGTAGTGCCATGCTTTCAAGGAATTGTAAGAAGATTTACCCTTGGCACCTAACTTATATGATCTGGATATATTGGGTGTCCAGCCGTCGATAACTATATGCAGTATATAGCAATTAGTGCACGTGGCACTCTGATTAAATGGAAGATAATAAACTGTACACTAAGATCCATGAAAAAATGTAAAGGTTTCAACTGTATCAATATAAATATATAATAGGAAATAATTATCATAAAAAGGCCCACACTATTTCAATATACAATTAATAATACAAATACTGTAGTTACAATATAACAAACAAGATTAATTCAGACAAATTAACTCTATATAGTATATACACTCATGAAAGTTCACAAAAGATGTAATAAATTTAGGTTTATATGTCAGAGACCAGCAAATGTTCTCGTGATGAATATAACTTTGCTGTAGGAAAGAAATCAAATACATGGTCTGATTGTTCCTACTGTGAATGAAATGAGACGGTCACAGGCGCGTGAAAAACACTTCCGGACTTACCTTGCAAGAGCTTTTTGTGAACTACACCTGACGACACTCTTCTGATTGGGGAGACTGTCTCCACTCAGATCTTACACACAGTACAAGGCCAAGCCGTCTTCACCCGCTGCTGTGATTCATGTTCATTCAGGTGGCTGGCCGGCCCACAGGTGATTGATATTGCTGACTCTGCTATAGATGACAAGCGGCTGTGCACACTCCAGTTGATTTTGTCCAGGAGACTATGGGCCTAATTCAAGGTTGATTGCAAAACAAAATTTTCCTCTAATGGGCAAAACCATGTGCACTTCAGGTGGTGCAGATGTAACATGTGCAGAGAGAGTTAGATTTGGGTGGGGTATGTTCAAACTGAAATCTAAATTGCAGTGTATAACTAAAGCAGCCATTAACACACCCAAATCTAAAGGGGGGTACACACGGAGAGATCCGTGTTTAAAATCTAAGCACTTAGATTTTAAGCACGGATCTGCCGTGTGTATGCCGCCCAGTGATAGCGATGTGCTGCCCCGCGCATAGCTATCGCCGGTGCTAGATTGAGCCTGCATGGGTCGCTCACTTCAGCGCTGTGGGAAGTGAGCAGCCCCCCGTCGTTGCCCCCCCTTGCTGAGCACATTGCGCTGTGCTGAGCTGGCGGAGAGATCGCTCAGCACACATCTTTCCCGTCTGTACATATTCTGTACATGTTCTGTACATAGTCTGTTCTCGGAAGACAGCCTATAGTGAAGCAGAGGGCCAGCAGCAGCGCCTCAACCAGTAGTACAGCGCTGCTGCGGCTCCCTCCTCCACCTCCCTCTTCCCCCGTTACCGTTCCGCTGCGATCCTCTCTGTCCGGGCGGCTGTGTGCTGCGGGCAGCGGTTGCCCGCAGCACACAGCGGCATGTAATGAGTCAGTTTGACTCATTACATACTTTGGGCCCCTGGACAGTGGCGGGCCCTAGTGCAACGCCCTGGTTGCACTGGCGGTAGTTCCACCTCTGCCCCACCTGCAGTGCACATGGTTTTGCCAATTAGAGAAAAATTGGTTTTGCAACCAACCTTGAGTCAGGCCCTATGGGTTGTATCCAGATAGTTGTGGTAATTTACTGCAGGAAATTGACTTGCAAGGGGCAAGTATACATAATTTCTACGATCACTGCCATGAAAACGCCTAGATCCGTGGCTTTTTGTGAATCCTATGTGTTTTAGTACGAAAACAGGTAATTTTTCTCAGGAAATAAGGGCCCTAATTAAGTGTGTTCTATATGGTTTCTTAGCAAATAAAAGAATGAAATAGTTGTATATATGTGTGTAATATATATATATATATATATATATATGTCTAAAGAAGATAGAATAATGGGGGGCGGCAATAGTGCATTAAAAGATGACAATTTATTGCCACATCATGAAACACAGGTCTAAAAATGTAAGCGTACCAAAGGTGGCGGTATAATCACCGCTGATACATTCGTTTTAAAATCAAAGATACAAGATGGATTCGCCACTGCATGTTGCCTTGTTCGGCGTCCATCCATAAGCCAAGGCAACATGCAGTGGTGAATCCATCTTGTATCTTTGATTTTAAAACGAATGTATCAGCGGTGATTATACGGCCACCTTTGGTACGCTTACATTTTTAGGCCTGTGTTTCATGATGTGGCAATAAATTGTCATCTTTTAATGCACTATTGGCGCCCCCCATTATTCTATCTTCTTTAGATATATATATATATATATATATATACACACATATATACAACTATTTCATTCTTTTATTTGCTAAGAAACCATGTGTAAAAAGGGGGACTCTCTGCCGTAATGTGTAAAAAGGGGGACTCTCTGCCGTAATGTGTAGAAAGGGGACGCTGTCTGCCGTAATGTGTAAAAAGGGAATGCTGTCTGCCGTAATGTGTAAAAGAGACTCTGCCTGGTGCAGTGGCGCTACTGTGCGGTGTCATTTGAATAATGGAGACTACTGTGCACTGAAATATGAATTGGTATTTTGTGACCACGCCCCTATATTTTTGACGCGCACCTACATAGGGGGGGCGCCGATGCCGTTTCTTGCACACATCGCTAAAATGTCTAGTTACGGCACTGATCCAAGGCATTTATAATTGCCTGGTTTCCTGGTCATAAAGTGCTCAGTGCCACCCCTTGATGCTTCAGAGATATCTGCATGGACAACATAGTCCCTGATATTTTTGCCCCTAGTGTAACAAGGAAGTAGTCTGCGATTGGATAAATCAGGTAAATCAGGGTCAGACTGAATTATTGGCCAGATGTCCTTGGCAGTAGAGGTTAATTTCTTTGTTGCAACCGTGTAATTGTTCACCCAAATGACAGAAGTATCAGTTTTATTCACAACAGCATGTGTATCTGTTGTGACTTTGGGGGCAGCTAACGCCTTGGATCTAGCTGTCTGCAGATCTTTATTATGATAAACCCTCTCTAAGAATTTTTTTGTCATAGCATCCATCTTCACAGCTTCATCAGCAGTGTCACTGCAAATGCGGTGCACCCGAAGGAACTGGGAGTATGGAAGCTCCCTCTTTAGGGAATCAGGGTGATGACTGGCCGCCTGCAATAGGTTGTTGCAGTCAGTCGGTTTCTGATAAATGGATGTAACAAATCTAGAATCTCTAATCTCCACCTCTACTTCTAGGAAATGGATCCATTCTTTCTGAGTGCCGTATGTGAATTTAATGTTCTGATCAGAGGAATTTATATCCTTCATCATATTATGAAGCGTATCCTGAGTCCCTAACCACAGAAAGAAGACATCATCAATGAATCTAGTATAGAGGGGAATAAATTCAGCATAATCTTTACCAAAGAACAGCCTTTCCTCTACAAGAAACATGAAAGCATTAGCATAGGTTGGTGCGACACACGCACCCATCGCACAACCTTGCTTCTGTAAAAATAATTCATTATTAAAAATAAAGTAATTCCTTTCAAGTACCAAACTGAGCAATTTTAAGAAAAATTCAATATCAGGACCCTTATACAGTGGATTGCTGGTTATGAGCTGCCGCACTGCTTCTATACCCCTGTTATGGGGGATGTTGGTGTAAAGACTAACCACGTCGGCTGTGCATAACCAGCAATTACCAGGGACTGTGCCAAAGTCCCTTAGTTTCTGCAGAAATATCGTAGTGTCTTTAAGATAAGTCGGTCTATTTTGCACCACAGGTTGTAAGTAGTAGTCCAAAAATTTAGAAACCTGAAAATAAAGGGAATCTCTGGCAGAAACAATCGGTCTGCCGGGTGAATTACATGCATCTTGTTATGAACCACAGGCAGTGGTTCATTCCTATTTTATGTTTATAAGTAGTCTTGCAGGGCAGGATTTCCCGTTGCTCTGGTTTAAGAAGATTCTTGTTTGCTGCCAGTGGTGAGTCTGTGTGATTGCAGCTTGTTCCCATGTGTTCAGCCTCACCTGTCTGTTGATTGCACCTCTTAGTTGTGCAGCAGGGCAGCTGCACGACAGTGTCTGTCTAGCTGCTTTGAGTGTCGGTTCCTGTGTCGATTCCAGTGTCGATTCCAGTGTCTGATCCTGTGTCCTGCCGTGAAGCGTTCCTGTCCAGGGGTCCTGTGGCTTTGTCTGTGCCTGGTCGAATATCTGGCTTCTTGGTGTCCACTGGTCTGTCGTTTGGGATTCTGCCTGTCCTCCAGTTCTGAGAGTCTGTGTCGGCTACATTGGGGGTTCCTGTCCGTTTGCCAGTATTTGTACCGGTTCCGTGAGTAGCGGCTTTGCCGCGTCCGTCGGCTCAGGCCGCAGTATTCTTTGGTTATAATTTGTTTCTGGTGTTTTGCAGAGGGTTCTGCTTGTGCTGTCACCGCCGGTACACAACGGTATTGTGTCGGCGAGTGGACAGCATTTCCTTAGTTGTTCTTTTCCTTTGGCGGCGTGCCGCACATATATTTAGGTTTAGGGTTGTTAGTAGCCCCTAGCCTTCTGTTTGTTTTAGCTAGAGGTCCCCTTGTTATTATTCTGTCTCGGTTCACGCCTTGTCTCAATCTAAGACCTGGGGGCATCGGAGTTGGGCAGACCTAATCCGCCCTTCAAACACGGCTGCCGTGGGCCCAAGAAACCATAGTCACTCAGGCGTGAACGGACCACACGGGTGAAACAACGGAGGTAGGGTGCTAGGGGCTATTTCCACACCACACCTTATTTCAGCGTCACGTTCTGGTGCTCAGGACTCACTACGCAACATCTCCCTTGTTCTGAGCACCAGGAACCTAACATTGTCACCAGCCATACAACAAAAAAGAAATAAAGCTTTTTCTTTTTTGGCCCAGTCCAGTGTCTTGTCTAGAATCCAGTCCTGTCTAGAATTCAGTGTGCAGAATCCAGTTCTGTCAAGAATCCAGTCCTGTCTAGAACTCAGTGTGCAGAATCCAGTCCGGTGTTTAGAATCCAGTCCTGTCTAGAATTCAGTGTGCAGAATCCAGTCCGTTGTTTAGAATCCAGTCCTGTCTAGAATTCAGTGTGCAGAATCCAGTCCGGTGTTTAGAATCCAGTCCTGTCTAGAATTCAGTGTGCAGAATCCAGTCCGGTGTTTAAAAATCCAGTCCAGTCTTGTCTTGTCTAGAATCTTGTCTAAGAATCTTGTCTAAAATCTTGTCTTAGAATCGTGTCTAGAATCGTGTCTAGAATCGTGTCTAGAATCTTGTCTAAGAATCTTGTCTAGAATCTTGTCTTAGAATCGTGTCTAGTCTTGTCTTGTCTAGTTTGAAATCCTCCTATGCCTACTATGCAAGCCCTGCAAGCATCTCTCTCAGCCCTGAACTCTGCTTTCAGTGCTTTGAAACCTGAGCGGCTGGAAGTTTTGCAGCAATCCTTAAAGCAACTGCAAAACCTTCTGACCAAAATTTTGCTTATTTTGCCAGAAGTTGTTGAGAGTTCATTCTCTAAAGAGACTCTTGTTCACAGTATGGTGACAAGTGAATCCTCAGGTTTAATTAGAGAGAAAAAGTTTGAAAGTTTTCTGCGGCCCAGGCTCTCAGAAGAGGAGCGTCTGCGTCACAGAAACTTAGATTTATGCCTATATTGTGGGGGTTTAGGCCACTATCTGCAGACCTGTGAGTTGCGCAAGCCAAAGTGTGGTGACAAGTCCTGCCCTCTGGCCAAGTTGAGTCAGGATACAAGACCTACTCCTGTCTCTACTGTGGCAGAGGTACTTGCCACACAATCCACACTAAAAAGCACTCTGTCCTATAATTGGGGTCCTTGGGCTAGGGAGCCCCATTATAGATTCAGGAACCAAAGGAGAATGTTTCTCTCCTCTCTTGATTTTCCTGTTGAAGCAGAGTTGCAGACCCCTGGAGCGGTGCCCGATGCCCGGGGTCCTGGAGCGGTGCCCGATGCCCGGGGTCCTGGAGCGGTGCCTGGGGTTCTGGAGCGGTACCCGATGCCCGGTGTTCTGGAGCGGTACCCGATGCCCGGTGTTCTGGAGCGGTACCCGATGCCCAGGGTTCTGGAGCGGTACCCGATGCCCAGAGTCCTGGAGCGGTACCCGATGCCCAGAGTCCTGGAGCGGTACCTGATGCCCAGAGTCGTGGAGCGGTACCCGATGCCCAGAGTCGTGGAGCGGTACCCGATGCCCAGAGTCCTGGAGCGGTACCCGATGCCCAGAGTCCTGGAGCGGTATCCGATGCCCAAGGTTATAGAGGGACATCGAATATTATAGCTCAGGTGTCAATACCAGAAGGGGTCTCAGAAGCTGTTACCCCAGGTAGAGACTTGAAAAGCGCAACTCCAGAGAAGGTGTCTAAAACCATAGTTCTAGAAGGGAACTCGAGAAGCAAAACCCCAGAAGGGATCTTTGAAGTAATATCCCCAAGTGGGGTCTCGAGAGACGCAGCCCCAAAGAAGGGTCTAGAAGTCGCTTCCCCAGGAAAGGACTCAAGAGGCATAGCGTTAGTGGAGGTTCTGAAGGTTATAGCTTCAGCAAAAGTCCCGGAAGTCATTGTCCCGGGAGAAGTTTTGATAATTATCGACTCGGAAAGGGAGGCTGACGGCCCGGTCCCAGAGAGGGAGGCTGACGGCCCGGTCCCAGTAAAAGAATCCGAGGTGCTGACCCCAGCGGGGTTCCCGAAGGCCACTGCCCCATCGGGGTTCCCGAAGGCCACTGCCCCAGCGGGGTTCCCAAAGGCCACTGCCCCAGCGGGGTTCCCAAAGGCCACTGCCCCAGCGGGGTTCCCAAAGGCCACTGCCCCTGGTGGGGTTCAGAAAGTCACTGCCCCGGGTGGGGTTCAGAAAGTTACTACCCCGAGTGGGGTTCCGAGGGCCACTGCCCCAGGTGGGGTTCCGAGGGCCACTGCCCCAGGTGGGGTTCAGAAAGTCACTGCCCCAGGTGGGGTTCAGAAAGTCTCAGCCTCGAGTAAGGTCTATAGTGACCAGGTCCTAGCAAAGCACTCTAGTCAGTCAGATGGGAAGGAAGCAGATCCTGACTCTGTTGATATCTCAACATCTATAATCTTTGATTGGGACTTAGTCCAATTTCTGGCGCTTTACAAACACTATAACACCATTTTGTTGTTTAGACCATTTCTGGGCATCACTTCAGAGAACCTTGTGCTCTATCTGATATATTCCTTTAGAGGAGAGCCTTTTGAGTGGGCAACCAGCCTAATGAAAGCTGAAGATCCCATTCTTCAGGATCCCCCGACATTCAGTGATGCAGTTATTAAGAGATATGGTTCCAAAGAAATTGGTTCAGGTACCTCTAGGTCACCCGTCTTATCTGCTGAGAGTTCACCGTATTCTGGAAATTTGGCACAAGAGTCTTAGCCCGTTGTTTTGACTGCAGGATGTGCTTTTCTCTCTTCTTCTAATAGTAGTACTTTGCCTGAAAGTTCAGCTCCCAAGGTTAAGAAACCAATCTCTGATTTGAACCCAGCCTTGCTGGGAGATACCATCAGTTCAGACAATGTTTGGGGAATTACCTTGGTCAGACCTCAAGAACTTTGTAAAAATTAGAAGAAGAAGAAAAAGAAATGATTATTGACTCTTGCCTTGTAAAAAAAAATAAAGATTTTTTTTTCTTTCCTTGTCTTGTGTCCAGTGGCCACCGTCAAGGGGGGGGGGGCACCATTACAAGCTGTTGTCACAGCTTGTTTCTGTTAGACCAGTGTGTCAGGTTTTTTTTTTTATCCCTTGTTTTGGAAAGTCTGAATTTTGGGGTCCTTAGACCCCTCCTCAAGGGGGGGGTAATGTTATGAGCCACGGCTGTGGCTCATTCCTGTTTTGCATTTTTGGTTATGTATTTTATGTTATACTTCTGTTTCTGTTCCCCGTGGGTGTCGTGGGGTGTTCGGAGCCCACCTTTAAAGAGAGGGTACTGTTATGAACCACAGGTAGTGGTTCATTCCTATTTTATGTTTATAAGTAGTCTTGCAGGCCAGGATTTCCCGTTGCTCTGGTTTAAGAAGATTCTTGTTTGCTGCCAGTGGTGAGTCTGTGTGATTGCAGCTTGTTCCCATGTGTTCAGCCTCACCTGTCTGTTGATTGCACCTCTCAGTTGTGCAGCAGGGCAGCTGCACGACATAATTAATTAAGACTCTCTGTTATATGCTGGCTCAGTGCAATTCACGGACGCTGGTGATATTTCCAGGTTTCCTGGGTTCCAGAGTTCTTGAGTTCTGAGCTAGTCCCTGCCAGTTCCTGAGCTCCTGTCTAGCAGTGTCTGTCTAGCTGCTTTGAGTGTCGGTTCCTGTGTCGATTCCAGTGTCGATTCCAGTGTCTGATCCTGTGTCCTGCCGTGAAGCGTTCCTGTCCAGGAGTCCTGTGGCTTTGTCTGTGCCTGGTCGAATATCTGGCTTCTTGGTGTCCACCGGTCTGTCGTTTGGGATTCTGCCTGTCCTCCAGTTCTGAGAGTCTGTGTCGGCTACATTGGGGGTTCCTGTCCGTTTGCCAGTATTTGTACCGGTTCCGTGAGTAGCGGCTTTGCCGCGTCCGTCGGCTCAGGCTGCAGTATTCTTTGGTTATAATTTGTTTCTGGTGTTTTGCAGAGGGTTCTGCTTGTGCTGTCACCGCCGGTACACAACGGTATTGTGTCGGCGAGTGGACAGCATTTCCTTTGTTGTTCTTTTCCTCTGGCGGCGTGCCGCACATATATTTAGGTTTAGGGTTGTTAGTAGCCCCTAGCCTTCTGTTTGTTTTAGCTAGAGGTCCCCTTGTTATTATCCTGTCTCGGTTCACACCTTGTCTCAATCTAAGACCTGGGGGCATCGGAGTTGGGCAGACTTAATCCGCCCTTCAAACGCGGCTGCCGTGGGCCTAAGAAACCATAGTCACTCAGGCGTGAACGGACCACACGGGTGAAACAACGGAGGTAGGGTGCTAGGGGCTATTTCCACACCACACCTTATTTTAGCGTCACGTTCTGGTGCTCAGGATTCACTACGCAACATCTCCCTTGTTCTGAGCACCAGGAACCTAACACATCTTTATGAATTTTGGGTAACAAATTGAAAACAGGGACCCATGGAAAGTCCTTGAGGAGGGCATTCATCACAGATTTCGTGATGACTGCTTCATCTGACGCCAATTGTAAAGTGTCCTTAAGTTCCTTGTGAAATTCTTCAGTCGGATCCTTCTGCAAAGGAGTGTAGACAGACATCTCTCTTAATTGCCGGTATGCCTCGATCTTATAAGCCTCCAGGTCCTGCACCACAATGCCCCCACCTCTGTTGGCAGGATGTATCGTGATGTCATTATAGCTAGATAAATCACACAATGCTCTCCATTCATTAGTGGATAAGTTCTTAGTGACAAGTTTGTTTTCTTTGTCACAATTCTCAATACAGTTGGATAGGGTCCTGGTAAAGGCCTTGATGGCAACATTGTTGGAGAGGGGTTCAAAATTGGATTTTGCCTTGATTGGGCATGCAATGCCTGTTGTCTGTTCAACCGTGGCTTCCACTCGGTTCTTCCCAAAGAATTCATTCAAACGTAGTTGTCTGTTCAGCCAATGTAGGTCAACTTTACTGTTAAGACAGTTGTGAGGATTTGTAGGAACAAAACCTAGGCCCCTTTTCAACACTGAGATTTCATTCTCATTCAGGGTCCGGGAGGACAGGTTGAAAATAATTTCTTTGGTTTTACAGCTTGCCTCCTCTTGCCTTTCGCATTGTCTGCCTCTGCGGGTTCTCGGTCTCCTGAGCTCTCTATGCGTGCTCTCGTCCTTACCCCTAAAGGGGATTGACCCCTGGATTTGGGGTGTTTGGAGCTTGACGACTCAGTTTCACTACAGGACGCCCCGCTAGAGGTCTCGGTGTCCAGGGCAGAGCGGTTCCCTCTTGTATTGACCCTATTGAGTAATTTTTTTATAAGGTCTCCGTCCTCCAGTTTGTTGGTTGACCCAGAAATGGACCCCATTCTCAGCGTAATCTTTAGTAACTGTTGCTAGCTTCTTAGTTTTAAATCTGATGAGTTCAGCTTTATACTTTTCAACTTCAAGTTTCAATTTGGGTATCCAGTCAGTGGTCGCGTCGGTGGACAGACTCTCAATGCATGCTTGCTCCAGCACTCTAATTTTCTCTCTTGTTACCTGGAGCTCACGAGTGGCCTCCTCAATGACCAAGAGAATTAGGTCAAACGAAGCTTTATTGAGAACCGCCACCCATTTCCGGCAAAAATCAGAATTATGCCGCCCAATAGTTGGTAGATTCTTGATACGAAATCCCAGAGGGATTTTTTTCTCCCTATAGTAATCAGACAGGCATACGCCATGCAAGTAAAAGTCAGTCTCCCTATTTTTCAGCCTTAGTAGGTCAGTGTAGTATTGTTCATTTGTATCCTGTCCTGCAGCAACAGACAGTCTGTCAGTGATTAAGATGCGTTTAGCATCAGCATCTGAGAATGATAGTATTTCTCCCTCTGGTAGTGTAGTTACTCTGTAACCAGTGTTGTCCTCGCTGATAGAGTCCACAGGGAGAAAAAAAAATCCCTCTGGGATTTCATATCAAGAATCTACCAACTATTGTGCGGCATAATTCTGATTTTTGCCGTAAAAGGGTGGCGGTCCTCAATAAGGCTCCATTTGACCTAATTCTCTTGGTCATTGAGGAGGCCACTCGTGAGCTCCAGGTAACAAGAGAGAAAATTAGAGTGCTGGAGCAAACATGCATTGAGAGTCTGTCCACCGACGCGACCACTGACTGGATACCCAAATTGAAACTTGAAGTTGAAAAGTATAAAGCTGAACTCATCAGATTTAAAACTAAGAAACTAGTGACAGTTACTAAAGATTACGCTGAGAATAGGGTCTATTTCTGGGTCAACCAACAAACTGGAGGACGGAGACCTTATAAAAAAATAACTCAATAGGGTCAATACAAGAGGGAACCGCTCTGCCCTGGACACCGAGACCTCTAGCGGGGCATCCTGTAGTGAAACTGAACCTTCAAGCTCCAAACACCCCAAATCCAGGGGTCAATACCCTTTAGGGGTAAGGACGAGAGCACGCATAGAGAGCTCAGGAGACCGAGAACCCGCAGAGGCAGACAATGCGAAAGGCAAGGGAAAGCGAGCGGTAAAACCAAAGAAATGATTTTCAACCTATCCTCCCGGACCCTGAATGAGAATGAAATCTCAGTGTTGAAAAGGGGCCTAAGTTTTGTTCCTACAAATCCTCACAACTGTCTTAACAGTTAAGTTGACCTTTATCAGCTGAACAGACAACTACTTTTGAATGAATTCTTTGGGAAGAACCGAGTGGAAGCCGCGGATGAACAGACAACAGGCATTGCATGCTCAATCATGGCAAAATCCAATTTTGAACCCCTCTCCAACAATGTTGCCATCAAGCCCTTTACCAGGACCCTATCCTACTGTATTGAGAATTGTGACAAAGAAAACAAACTTGTCACTAAGAACTTATCCACTAATGAATGGAGAGCATTGCGTGATTTATCTAGCTATAATGACATCACGATACGCCCTACCAACAGAGGTGGGGGCATTGTGGTGCAGGACCTGGAGGCTTATAAGATCGAGGCATACCGACAATTAAGAGAGATGTCTGTCTACACTCCTTTGCAGAAGGATCCGACTGAAGAATTTCACAAGGAACTGAAGGACACTTTACAATTGGCGTCAGATGAAGGAGTCATCACGAAATCTGTGATGAATGCCCTCCTCAAGGACTTTCCACGGGTCCCTGTTTTCAATTTGTTACCCAAAATTCATAAAGATGCACGTAATTCACCCGGCAGACCGATTGTTTCTGCCAAAGATTCCCTTTATTTTCAGGTTTCTAAATTTTTGGACTACTACTTACAACCTGTGGTGCAAAATAGACCGACTTATCTTAAAGACAATACGATGTTTCTGCAGAAACTAAGGGACTTTGGCACAGTCCCTGGTAATTGCTGGTTATGCACAGCCGACGTGGTTAGTCTTTACACCAACATCCCCCATAACAGGGGTATAGAGGCAGTGCGGCAGCTCATAACCAGCAATCCCCTGTATAAGGGTCCTGATATTGAATTTTTCTTAAAATTGCTCAGTTTGGTACTTGAAAGGAATTACTTTATTTTTAATAATTAATTCTTTTTACAGAAGCAAGGTTGTGCGATGGGTGCGTGTATCGCACCAACCTATGCTAATGCTTTCATGTTTCTTGTAGAGGAAAGGCTGTTCTTTGGTAAAGATTACGCTGAATTTATTCCCCTCTATACTAGATTCATTGATGATGTCTTCTTTCTGTGGTTAGGGACTCAGGATACGCTTCATAATATGATGAAGGATATAAATTCCTCTGATCAGAACATTAAATTCACATACGGCACTCAGAAAGAATGGATCCATTTCCTAGAAGTAGAGGTAGAGATTAGAGATTCTAGATTTGTTACATCCATTTATCAGAAACCGACTGACTGCAACAACCTATTGCAGGCGGCCAGTCATCACCCTGATTCCCTAAAGAGGGAGCTTCCATACTCCCAGTTCCTTCGGGTGCACCGCATTTGCAGTGACACTGCTGATGAAGCTGTGAAGATGGATGCTATGACAAAAAAATTCTTAGAGAGGGTTTATCATAATAAAGATCTGCAGACAGCTAGATCCAAGGCGTTAGCTGCCCCCAAAGTCACAACAGATACACATGCTGTTGTGAATAAAACTGATACTTCTGTCATTTGGGTGAACAATTACACGGTTGCAACAAAGAAATTAACCTCTACTGCCAAGGACATCTGGCCAATAATTCAGTCTGACCCTGATTTACCTGATTTATCCAATCGCAGACTACTTCCTTGTTACACTAGGGGCAAAAATATCAGGGACTATGTTGTCCATGCAGATATCTCTGAAGCATCAAGGGGTGGCACTGAGTACTTTATGACCAGGAAACCAGGCAATTATAAATGCCTTGGATGTACAACCTGCTCTTATTTGGAAACTGATGACTACATTGTTCATCCTCATACGGGCAGGAAGATCAAATTGAGACATGCACTCACCTGTTCCAGCAGATATGTTGTCTATTGCATTAAATGTCCCTGCAGTTTGTATTATATAGGGAAGACAGTATGCCAGTTTAAGGAACGGATGGCGCAGCATCGCAGTGCCATCAAACAATCTCTGGAGGGTAAGAGTGTTGACCAGCCGGTCGCCAAACACTTTAAGGAAAGAGGACACACACTTTCATCCCTGCGCTATAAAATACTTGACCATGTTAGGGAGGATAGGAGGGGTGGTGACAGAGCCAGAGCGCTCTTGCAATGTGAGGCCAAATAGATCAACCTCTTAAACACAATTACCCCACATGGTTTGAATGAAATGCTCTCCTTGAATTGTTTTTTGTAATCACTGATGACATTTGATCATGTATATTATGCCTCTTTACTCCTGGTACTATGTGTCTGTAACCGCTATGATGTGCTTTGTGTTTACTTTCCATGGTGACGGACTTCACGTAGTTTATTATCCCTGCTTCCGCCCGGCGCTGTATGATTGTGATGACGTCAGCAGAAACACAGGGGGAGCCGCGCACCGAACACACTCTCACATGTTTTGCACTATGGTATAAAGGGAAGCTTTTATGACTTGTACAGATTGTTACCTGGCGAAGGATAATAAATCCGAAACGTTGTAGCAGACTTGGGGGTCCCCGGTCTTTTGTGAATGAGTCCGTGAGTGCCGCCTGTATTTCTCTTTGATTATATATATATATATATATATATATATAAAATCAATCACACAGCAGACTTAATTCTTATTTTTTTAATGTTTCTCGTTAATTTCTACCCTCTGCACAAATAACCTGATGTCGACCTGGTATTTTGCTGGGTTGACACTGGTCGCTGTGCGGTGCGACCCGGGAATTGCAATCTGAATGGGGTATTAGCCTCTTCACATTCCTCTCCTCTGTGCTTCTAAAGCTTTCTCCTTCCCAAAGTTAAATATGCACAAACAAGGCTTATAAATGGTTACAGAGGTCAAACTTATGCAGCTCCCAATGCATACAATGGTTTGAGACAGAAAAAGTCCCTGTGTTTAGTGTCTGCACACACGCTGGAAAGTACTGGAAATTAAAACTGGTAGTTTCGCTTGCACAAAAACGCGCACATTATTACATTTTGCCATATGCCCCTTATATAATAGACTGAGAGATGGGGAATCTGGAGAAATAAAACATTTAGGAGTAGATTTCCTTACCAGTGGTTTACCAAAAGCCACCAATAATCAGTGACTTTGAACTAGAGATTTAAAATGGCAATAGGAATACATGCTAATTGTCATTAACATCAGCCGCTGCTCTCCACTGGAATGTACAGCTCATACTTGCCTACCTGACCCTCTCCATGAGGGAGAAAATGCTCTGTTCCTGGACTTTCCTGGTAATGTATGATTTCCATCACCTGTGGTGAGCTAGTAAATTGATAAGACAGGTGTTTCACCACAGGTGATGGCAATCATACATTACCAGGAAAGTCCAGGAACAGAGCATTTTCTCCCTCATGGAGAGGGTCAGGTAGGCAAGTATGGTACAGTCTAATACCAGCACAAACTAACACTAGGGTAACACAGCAACACTTGAAACACTGATTGAGGAACCACTCAACTAACCTTCAGCTGTTGGTGGCCCTGTGCTCAGAAACACATAATTTCCTGTATAAAAGGGGCTAACTTTAAATTGTGCACAATAGCAGGTGGAATACACAGAGGCGTAACTAGGGGGGTGCAAGTAGGGCTCGTGCCTTGGGCGCCATGGCAGACCAGGAAGAGGGGGGAACCACCAGTGCGGTGTATCCAAAGTGGTTTTCATCATGTCCGCAGTTGCTGGAGTTCTTGCTGCGGACCTCCTGAGTCCCGACTGAACCGCAGTGTGCGGTGCTGGATGGGCAGGAGGCGCTCTCCCTCCAAGTATCCTCTAGCTGCAAATCTGTAGCCACCCAGACATACTGGCTGCTGTCAGTGTGGAGCTCCCGGGCTGCAGCGTCGATCTCCCCTGCTGGCCTCTGCCCCGAGGACCATATTTGCTGCGGGAGTATTTATTACTGTATGTCCATATCCGTTGGGTAGCATCTAGTTTACCTTCGTGGAGAGGACCTTTCCCATAACCCCCTGGGTCCATGTCACAATCTATTTGGAATAGTAAAGTGTGGCGAGGCAAGCGGGTCCAATGCTGCATATAAAAAAAAATTACCCCAAATGAACGGAAAACGAAGAAAACATTTAGGTGCTGTAAGGGCAGAAGTTCTCTCCTGCCCTCTTGTTTTGTCACTTCCAGGTCCTGAGCATGAAGGTAACATAGACTCAACCATACCCGTTGCGGTTCACGGTGTTCGTGCCAGGATCCCTGGGTCATAAATCTTGTTTACTAGGGCTACAGACTGGACTTCCAAGAGCGCCCACCTCACAGATTCTTCAAATCAGGCTTGACCGTTTCACAAGAGGCAAGTATAACTTTCCAATATGCCATCCAAAAGCTGGTACAGACTCACGTCATTGTTCCAGTTCCACCTCATCAGCTAAACAAGGGGTACTATTCCAACTTGTTTGTAGTACCGAAACCAGACGGTTCGGTAAGACCATTTTTGAACTTCAAGTCGTTGAACCCGTACTTACGAGTGTTCAAATTCAAGATGGAGTCTCTGAGAGCGGTAATCTCAGGTCTGGAGGAGGAGGAATTCCTAGTGTCTCTGGATATCAAGGATGCATACCTTCATATTCTGATCTGGCCGCCTCATCTGGCTTATCTACAGTTTGCACTGCAGTACTGTCACTACCAGTTCCAGGCCCTGCCATTTGGTCTCTCCACGGCACGAGGGTGTTCACCAAGGTGATGGCAGAGATGATGTTTCTACTCCGCAAACAGGGAGTGAACATAATTCAGTACCTGGACGATCTCCTGATAAAAGCCGTCCAGGGGAAGGTTGCAGGACAGCATTGGTCTCTCAACCACACTTCTCCAGGATCACGGGTGGATTCTGAGCCTTCCGAAATCTCACCTAGAGCCATCACGGAGGCTCCCATTCCTGGGAATGATATTGGACACGGAGTCGCAGAAGGTTTTCCTTCTGTTGGAAAAGGCATTAGTAATCCAGTCGATGGTTCGGGATGTCCTGAAGCCATCCCGGATGTCGGTGCATCTGTGCATTTGCCTTCTGGGAAAAATGGTGGCCTCTTACGTGGCACTTCAATACGGAAGGTTTCACGCAAGACCTTTCCAGCTGGATCTGTTGGAAAAATGGTCCGGATCGCATCTTCATATGCACCAGAGGATCCATCTGTCGCCAAAAGCCAGGATCTCCCTTCTGTGGTGGCTACAGACTTCTCACCTCGTTGAGGGTCGGATGTTCGGAATTCAGAACTGGATTCTGCTAACCACAGACGCAAGCCTCAGAGGTTGGGGAGCAGTCACTCAGGGGGTGCAGTTTCAAGGAAGATGGTCAAGTCAGGGAGTAATCCTTCCAATCAACATTCTGGAACTCAGGGCCATTTACAACGCTCTTCTGCAGGCCTCACATCTTCTTCAAGATCAGGCAAATTCAGGTCCAGTCGGACGATGTGACAGCAGTAATGTACATAAACCGACGGGGCGGAACGAAAAGCAGAGCAGCTATGTCAGAGGCGTCAAGAATTCTCCTCTTGGCAGAAAGGAACACTGTGGCGTTGTCAGCAGTCTTCATTCCGGGAGTGGAAAGGACCTGGTACACGGGCATTCTGGAGATGCTCCTCGAAGATCCATAGCCTCTACCTCTTT
The DNA here is from genome assembly GCF_028390025.1 of Pseudophryne corroboree. Classification (NCBI taxonomy): domain Eukaryota; kingdom Metazoa; phylum Chordata; class Amphibia; order Anura; family Myobatrachidae; genus Pseudophryne; species Pseudophryne corroboree. The sequence goes on along the minus strand of NC_086452.1, from coordinate 156,865,868 downwards.
GCGAGGATCTTCTGCAACAGGGTCCATTCCTCTTTCAAGACTTACCGTGGCTACGTTTGATGGCATGAAAGTTGAACGGTTGATTTTAGCCAGGAGAGGGATCCCTAAAAAGGTTATCCCAACTATGATCCAAACTAGGAAGGGGGTAACGTCTATGCATTACCATCGTATTTGGAAGAAATACGTCTCTTGGTGTGAGGGCAGAGATTATTCTGCGGTGGATTTCCATCTGGGTTGTTTCCTGCCTTTTCTGCAGGCTGGTGTGAATGTAGGCCTACGTCTGGGCTCCATAAAGGTCCAGATTTCAGCCTTGTCCATTCTCTTACAGAAACAATTGGCTTCAAAGTGGTGTCTGCGTTTCACATCAACCAGCCTATTTTGGTCCCGGTTGTCACCGACACCTCTGCTACTTCAAAGTCTCTCATGTTGTGAGGGTTTTAAAGGTGTGTGTAAAACGAACAGCTCGTCACAGAAAATAGGACTCGCTGTTTGTTCTTTATGATCCCAATAAAATTGGGTGTCCTGCTTCAAAGCAGTCTATGACACGCTGGATCAAACTTACTATCCAACATGCTTATTCCACGGCAAGTTTGCCATGTCCAAAATCTGTACAGGCCCTCTCTACTAGGTTGTGGGTTCTTCCTGGGTGGCTGCCCGGGGTGTCTCGGCTTTACAGCTCTGCCGAGCAGTTACTTAGTCAGGTTCGAACACGTTTGCAGAGTTCTACAAGTTCAATACTTTGGCTTCTGAGGACCTACAGTTTGGTCAATCAGTTCTGCAGGAACCTCAGCACTCTCCCACCCAGTTTGGGAGCTTTGGTACATCCCCATGGTACTAAATGGACCCCAGTATCCTCTAGGACGTAAGAGAAAATAGGATTTTAATTACCTACCGGTAAATCCTTTTCTCGTAGTCCGTAGAGGATATTGGGCACCCACCGAGTGCTCCGTTCTTCCTGCACTTTTACTTGGTTAAGTAATGTTGGTTCAGAAGTTGCTGTTCCCGTTTCAAGTTTGGTTAGCTTGGCTTTCCTCTTGTTGTGTGTGCTGGTTCGGAATCTCACCACTATCATTATCTATCCTTCTCTCAAAGTATGTCTGTCTCCTCAGGCACAGTTTCCTAGACTGAGTCTGGTAGGAGGGGCATAGAGGGAGGAGCCAGCCCACACTATCAAATTCTTAAAGTGCCAATGGCTCCTAGCGGACCCGTCTATACCCCATGGTACTAAATGGACCCCAGTATCCTCTACGGACTACGAGAAAAGGATTTACCGGTAGGTAATTAAAATCCTATTTTCATCATCATGTATGTATCATGTACTGTGATGTATGTATCATGTATGTGTGTGTCATGTATGTATCATATGCTGTGTCATGTATGTATCGTGCATGTTTATGTAATGAATGTATCATGTACTGTGTGTGTCATCTATGTATCATGTACTGTGTGATGTATCATGTATGTGTGTGTGTGTGTGTGTGTGTGTGTGTGTGCATCATGTATGTATCACTTATAGCAGTGATGGCTAACCTTGACACTCCAGATGCAGTTGTCCATACTGTGCACTTTAGGGATCTCTGAGGCTCCCTTTGAGGGGGCTTCTAATGTCTGTAACAATATCATGTGGGGGCTGCTATTGTGTATAACACAACTGTATTAAACCCCTTTCACATCTCCAATGCCGCATCTCACCCTGGAATTGGAAATGGGTCCTTACTGGGTGGGATCTGGCATTGGACCCTAATAGCAGGCTTCCCGACCCGGGTTGCCATAGTGGCAGGGGGGGTGGGGGGTGGAGCCGGCGCTGGGAGATGAGCTCATCTCCATGCCACCTCTCCCTATGTAGTGAACGGGTCCCGGGTCGCATCGACCCGGGAACCCATTCACGCTGCCACTGACCCGGTATTCAACCTGGGAATAACCCTTCTTATATGTATGCATACTGACACCTATACATGCACACCAACATAAACACACTGACATCTATACATGCACCGACATACACACGTTGACACCTATACATACACCGACATACACACACTGACACCTATACTTACACACTGACATATATACGCTGACACCTGTATATACACACTGACACCTATACATACACTGACATACACACGCTGACACCTATACATATACCAACATCCACACACTGACACCTATACATACACACTGACATACACTCGCTGTCACCTATACACACACACTGACAAACCGACATACACCCGCTGACACTGATATATACACACCGACATACACATGCTGACATCTATGCATACACACGCTGACACCTATACATACACTGACATACACATGCTGACACCTATACATACACACCTACATACACCGACATACACATGCTTACACCGATATATGCACACCGACATACACCTGCTGACACACCAACATACACACGCTGACACCTATACATACGCCGACACCAATATGTACACACCGACATACAGATGATGGTGTGCTGAGAGGCAGAGCAAGGGAGAGATGATGGTGTGCTGAGAGACTATGCAGGGGGGAGATGATAGTGTGCCGAGAGACAATGCAGGGGGGAAATGATGGTGTGCTGAGAGACAATGCAGGGGGGAAATGATGGTGTGCTGAGATATGGTGGTGGGGTAAGGGCATGGTGTGCTGAATGATTATTTCCACCAGCCAATAGCAGTTACCAACCTGATATTTCTATCGCTGTTGAGAACTCTACAATCAACCCTACAATACAAGCTCACTGCCTAGGTTTCATACTTGACTCAGAACTGTCCTTTGCTCCCCACATTCAATCTGTCTCTAAATCATGTTACATGCATCCAAGAAACATATCCAAAATACGATCATACCTTATACAAGACACTGCTAAAACTCAAATCCATGCTCTCATTATTTCCCGCATTGATTATTGCAATAGTCTTCTTACTGGTCTTGCTAAGAAGAGACTCTCACCATTACAATCCATTCTAAATGCAGCTGCAAGGCTAATATTCCTCGCTAGACATTCATCATCTGCAGACTCACTATGTCAGTCCCTCTATTGGCTACCTGTATTCTACAGTATTCGATATAAAATACTGTTACTTACACACAAGGCTATTAACCATACTACATCAACATACATCTCTTTGCTTATCTCCAAATATCTCCCAACCTGGCCCCTTCGCTCTTCACAAGATCTACGTCTCTCATCCACACTCATTACTTGCTCACCTTCACGATTAAAGGACTTTCTTTGGGCTGCACCCACACTGTGGAATGCCCTACCACATACAATAAGACGCTCCTCTAGTCTTCAAACCTTTAAGAGTTCCCTGAAAACGCACCTATTTAGACAAGCTTATCAAATTTTAAAACCGCTCACATTACCTTCATGGATTTCCTATCCAATTATATCCCCACATTACAGTCCACACATATCCCCCACATATTTTCTTTCTTCACTCTCCCTTTCTCCTGACCCTGGTTCATCACTGCTGTGATGTGATATCATGCAGCCCACCAAGAACCTTTGCAATCTGGTGGACAACTATGCAACAGATAGCGCCACACAGTTAGGGCCATGATGGGAATCAAACCCATGACTTCAGTACTGTGAGGCAGTAATGCTAACCATTACACCATCCGTACTGCCCCCCATAATTTACAGTCTAGTCCAGAGGTTCCCAAACTTTTTTTGAATCATTCAGTGACCCGGCCCAATACAGATAGAGATAAATCAGGGGAGGATAAGTAGATTTGAGTATCATCTGAGTACAGATGATACTGAAATCCAAAAAAGCTGATTAGTTTCCCAAGAGGTGAGGTATAGATTGAGAAAAGCAGAGGACCTAAGACTGGGCCCTGCGGTACTCGAACTGAAAGAGGTAGTGAAGAGGAGGTGGATTCAGAGAAACGGACACTGAAAGAGTGATTAGATAGGTAGGATAGGAACCAAGAGAGGACTGTGTTCTGAAGACCTAGAGATTGCAGTGTTGACTAGTAGCCTTTAGACTTCGCAGTGACCAGATCATTCACTACTTTAGTCAGTGCTGTCTCTATGGAGTGTTGGGAGCGAAAGCTTGATTGATGTGGGTCCAATAAGTTGTATGAGTTAAGAAAGTGTGAGGCGAGTGTAGGCAAGTTTCTCAAGTAGCTTGGAGAGACATGGGAGCTGAGAGATGTGATGGTAGTTTGAGAGAGTGTTGGGGTCAGATTTTTTTTTTTCAGAATGGGAGAAATCACTGCATGCTTGAATAGTGAAGGAAAGATACCAGTAGAGAGAGAGATTACAGATGTTAGTTAAGGTTGGCATGAGCACAGGAGATAGAGCTTTACTTAATTGTGAGGGTATAGGATCAAGAGGAGAGGTAGTAGAGTAGCAGGATGAGAAGAATGTTGATACTTCATCTTCATTTGTGGGATCAGGTAGGGAATTGAGTAGGTCACTGGTTGAGGAAGAGCATACCATTTCATCTTGGATCTTATCAATCTTGTCCTTTAAGTAGGAGGCAAGATCTTGTACCTTGATAGTGGCTGACGGGTTTGGTGAAGGAGGGTTGAGAAGTGATTTAAATGTATTAAAAAGTCATTTGTTGTTAGAGGCTTGAGCAGAGATGACAGTTTGGAAATATGTTTGTTTGGCAGTGTCCAAGGCATTACGATAAGAGTGGTAAACAGTCTTATATGTGAGGAAGTCACTTGGAATATGAGATTTACGGCACTGGCGTTCAACTTTACGTGACAATTTTTGTAGGTGTATTGTTACTTTAGAGTGCCACGGTTGACATCTAGGCCTACGTAGAGTGCGATGGGTAGCTGGTGCCACATCGTCAAGGACTATCTCTAGAGTCTGGTTCAGGTGTGATACAACCATCTCAGGAGAAGTGAATGTAGAAATAGGTGAAAGCAGTTGTTGCAGTGAGGTGGAATTATTCCTGCTACTGCATGTTCGCTTAATTAGCAATTACTTCTATAATGTGAACTCAATTATATGTGATGACTTCAGAACCAGTACATATATTATTTACGGTGGATTAATTTTCAATGCAAGCGATGTTGATTTATGTATAATGTTCAGCACTCACAACTCAAAGGCAAAGGGCATTAGGCAGATGTGATTCTTTGCTCAATTGAGATGAACAATCACAGGATGGTGAAGCAGCTTAACCACGTGTCAATAAGTGATCAATAGAAGTCTAAGAAAAACAACTGTTACCATATTCACAGCAGCTTTTCCAAATGCAAAGCGGACCATGGAACCAGATTCCCAGGTGCTGCTGCTTACCCATCTTCCGCTCCTGCTGTACAGCATCTGCTTAGCCCTCTGCAATCTGCTTCAATGGCTCCCAAACCCTCTCAGAATCCAGCCCAAACTCCTCACCTTCTCCTACAAAGCCTAAAAGCACTCCTCCCCCAACACCTCTCACCTCATCTCTGTCCATACTTCATTCTGAACTTTCCACCTCACCTCTACCCTGATCACTTCCTCTCACTCCTTATACTGATATACTGTATTATAGAGACATTCTTCATGTGGTTGACATGAAACATATCAACACAGCTGTAATGTTGACAAGGTTTTATTAGTTAATTCTATCCCTATCCCTAAGGAAAATGCTGACATTTTCTATGGTGACATTCTGTCAAGGTAGATATTTTAACCATTTCAATATAAACATTGTTGATCTTCTGGTGTTGACATTCTGACTGGTGACATCGTCATTGCATACTGTCAGTGCCGTAACTAGACTTTTTGGTGCCCTGTGCCAGAGAATGAATTCTTTTTTTTTTTAAATCATGTAAGTTTTTATTGAAATTTTACATATAGTTACATAAGTGAAACAAGAAAGAGAAGATAGAGAGAAGCAGAAAGGAAAACAAAACAAAAAAACAAAAAAAAGAGAAGGCAATTCAAAACATGCAACGTACAGTACAGTGCATCATATTGGTCAGTAAGTATTACAATGATTTACAGTATAAAACATAGAGTCAGTGATACTTGAAAGAGGGGGAGAGCGCTCAGAACACTAGGTCTGGTCCCTACAACACTATCGTCATTGATTTTTAACATGCATAGGTAGGAGGGAGGTCACCTATACGAATATAGGGTTATGTGTATGGGAAGCATGATAACATCATCAAAATAAAGAATAAACTGGGCGGTGTCAGAGAGCGTCGGCCTCGGCCAAAAAGGTTAAAAGAAAAAAGAGAAAGAGGTCTACAATCTCTGCCTATCAACGTGCCCTGTCAGCTCCGCACCCGGATGCACCAGAGTCCACTTATCCCACTTACGGTGAAACTTGGACACAGAGTTGCGGGATAAGTACATTAGTTTTTCATGCCTTATGACCAAGGTCACCAGAGCACTCCATTCCTGTAACCCGGGAGGGGTCTCTGCAAACCAGGAGCGTGCAATAACAACCTTGGCAAGCGTGATCAGACACAGGACATACTGATATGTGAGCAATGAGTGAGTTTCTTCCAGGTCCACCCCGAAGAGACAGGCCCTGGGGTTTAGTTGAGGAAGAGATGGGTCAGTAGCTAATATGTCAGACCAAACCCGAGTCCAAAATTCGGAGCCTTTCGGACAGTCCCATAACAGATGCCAGAAGCCAGCATCTGCCATCCGGCATTTGGGGCACAGAGCGTCAGGCCTTAAACCCGCTCGCTGGAGAAGTAGAGGGGTACGGTAAACCCTGTGCAGGATAAAGAGGTGCACCTGTTGATATCTGATGCAAGGAGTGGTAGACCTGGCGGAGCCCAGTATTTGTAACCATTGCTCGTCTAACAAGGGGCCTATATCACCCTCCCAGCTCAGCCTAAGCGAATCTAAAGAGGCAGGTAGGACTCTATTGTTTAGTGAGGCATATATCGTTGAAATTTTCCCCGTGGAGGGCAAGCGTTGTAGCATAAGTTTAACTGGAGAGGGGGATATGGTGGGGGCCGTTCTGAACTGGGTTTGTATTGCATGTCTTAATTGGAAGTATCTAAATAGGGCTGTGTTTGGGAGCTCGAACTCAGCCTGTAGCTGCGCGAATGATTTAAGATAACCATCCACATACAGTTGTCCCAGGGAAATCACCCCACTTTTTACCCAAATGTTGTCTATAGACAGCTTCTGAAGTTCCACATAGGAGCCGTTGAACCATAAGGGTGAGTCTGCTTCTAAGTCGGACCAATCATGAAGGCTGTGCACTTGCTTCCAGACCAGAAGGGCCTGTCGTAGGATAGGAGGAAGACCCGACACAGACATTCCCGAAAGCAAGAAAAGGAGGGGAGTGAAGAAGGGTCCCACCCAGTCTGTCAAGTATCCCTGTAAGGTCGGGCCACCCACTCCCGTGACCCAGTCAGAAAGGTGCACCAACTGTGCCGCCAGATAATACAATCTAAGGTTAGGCAGGCCCGCCCCTCCAGTGAGTTTGGTCCTACAAAGTTTTTTAATAGCTATCCTCGCCGGTTTATGACCCCAGATAAAGGAAGATATAAGACTGTCAATGCTAGCAAATACTTTTTTGGGCAAGTAAATGGGGGAGTGTTGCAGGACATATAGGTACTTAGGCTGGATAGACATCTTAAAGAGATTGATGCGTCCCAAAACAGTCAGCGGCAGTGCCTTCCATGTGTGGATTTTACGTTTAAAAAAGGCTGTGATAGGGTCAATGTTCCATCTAGCGTATTCTGATGCTGGCCCTGTAACCCAAACACCCAGGTATTTAAATTTCAGAGTCCATTGCAGTGAGTGTGACGTACATGCACTCTCCGGGATATGTCCTGAAATGGGAAAAATAAAGGATTTGTCCCAATTTATACATAAGCCAGAATATTCCCCAAATTCATTAATTGTGTGGAGCATAGACCGGAGAGAGATATCTGAGTCCCCCAGGAACAGTAACATATCGTCGGCATACAGAGAGACCTTATCCACTGTGGAGCCTGCCGCCAGTCCCTGAATATCCGGGTTGTCCCGTATCATACAAGCCAGCGGCTCTATAGCCAGTGCAAACAGGGCTGGGGACAGTGGGCAACCCTGACGCGTGCCCCTGGCTAGAGAGAAGGAGGACGAGGTATACCCATTAACAGAGACACGGGCCACTGGAGAGGAATATAGCAACCGAACCCACCCGATGAATATGGGGCCAAAGCCAAACCCGTGCAACACCCGCCACAGGTAGGACCACTCAACCGAGTCGAAGGCCTTGGCGGCGTCGAGAGACACCACCACTGCCCCCGAACCCAGCAAGCCATCCCCCTGCAAGTGATAGAACAATTTTCGCAGGTTTTGCATAGTGGACCTCCCCGGCATGAAGCCCGTCTGGTCCTGATGTACAATAGAACCGATGACCGTGTTCAGACGAATGGCAAGCATCTTTGCAAGGATTTTAACATCAGTAGAAAGCAGTGAAATAGGGCGGTAGGATTCGGGAGCCTTGGGATCCTTCCCCGGTTTGGGCAATACTATAATAGTGGCTTCAGACATGGACGGGGGGAGTCCACCAGCTTCAAACAGGGTATTGAATAATTCTAATAAATAGGGACTGAAATAAGAGTTAAATTTTTTATAAATCTCCACTGGGAGACCATCCCCACCAGGTGCCTTGGACGAGGGGAGCGACGACACAGCGCGCTCCACTTCCTCCAGGGTGAAAGGAGCCTCAAGTACCTCAAGCGCCTCCTGCGACAATCTGGGTAAATTCACCCGCGAGAGGTAGGAGCGCAGCTGCTCGTCGGAGTGGGAAACTCCTGACGAGTACAGTTTGGAATAAAAAATTTTAAATACCCCAGCTATATCTTTTCCCGAGTAACAGAGACTGCCATTCCCATCGGCAATACACTGAAAAGTGCGGGAGTGGGATTCATCCCTGGCCAGAAAAGCCAGGCAACTGCCCCCCAACTCCGCCTGAAAATACTGCCTGTGACTGGAAAACAACAGTCTGCGTTTGGATTTATCAAAGAGGTAATCGGCCCACTCTCTCTGTGCGTTTAGCCACGGCCCCCGATCCGACTGAGAATGTGATTCTATATATACAGATTCCAAATCACGGCAAGCCTGTTCAAGTCTCGCTTCCTCCCTCCTGTTAAACGACTTGACGCCAGCTATTCTCTTAATAAAAGTGCCTCTAATATATGCTTTATATGCGTCATGTCGGACAGTGGGGGAGGAGTCTGGGGGGTTGTAATCAAGGAAGTCTTTCCAGTCCGAAATAAGGTCGGAGCCCTCTCCCATTAAATTCAACCAGAATGGGTGCAATTTCCACTGACTGTTGCCCCTATCGTGCGTCATAGACAGCTCTAGTAAAACTGGAGAGTGGTCCGATATACCCCTAGACAAATATGTTAGTTCAAAAATTCTAGGCGATAATGTCGGGGAAATAAGGCACAAGTCTATCCGTGACAGTGTGTTGTGGGTAGTGGAATGACAGGAATAATGCGCCATAGTAGGATTTCGCATTCTCCAGACATCTATCCAGCCAAGTTCAGCGACAAGTCTTGCAAAAGGGTTCGGGGCAGGGGGGAGAGAGGTGGAGTCGCGATACTCCCGCCAGCGATCAATAGACAGGTCCATGACGTTGTTGAAATCACCCACACTAATAACCGGTGTGTCAGGGGACTGAGCTATAAAGTCAGTTGCTTTGCGCAAAACTTCACTGTTATAGGGAGGGGGGATATATATAGCCATGATATGGTACAGTGCGTGATGTATAACGGCTCGTAAAAAAACATAACGACCCTGAGGGTCCACACTACTATGTTCCAAATGAAAGTGTACCGACTTCTTAACCAATATCGACACCCCTCTGGCGCCGGAGGAAAACGTGGAGTGGTAAGCCCATCCAACCCATGGCCTCTTAATGGCCATGACCTTACTACCATACAGATGAGTCTCAGAAAGGCATGCTATGTCAACTCTATACTTTTGAAGTTGTTTCAGGACAAGTGAGCGTTTAATTTTGTCATTTAAGCCACGGACATTCCATCCCATCAGTCTAATCGTGTCCCTCCCCGTGGAGTCAGTGTTAGAACCCATACCGTTGATCGCATTGCATGGGCACAGGGAGAAAAGTCATGGGAGACAGAAAAGGTATAGTATGGGAGATTGGATTCATAGTAAATCGTATTGTAATAAAGCTATACTCTTTAGCATAGAAAACCCGTTCAGCACCAGAAGGTCGAGGCCGAGCACTCTCCAATGTGACACCTGAAAAACCATGCACTTCCATAGCGTTTGAGCACAATAATAAGTTGCAGAGAGAAGAAAAAAAAAGAAAAAAAGGGAAAGTAACAACAACAATTAAACATCCCATCCCGTACCCACCCTGTATGACCAGCAAGCAACCTAGTGTCATACCTATACCCTAACAAAACTAAATTAAACTAGCTGGATTCAGAACAAACCAGCTGGGAAAAAACAGAACTGTGGGACTAAACCCCTAAGCTATCTACAGCAGGGAACTCCCGCACATAGAGCTTAGCCAGTGTAGCTACCCGATGCTATGTAAGAAAAACAAACAGAAAAAAAAAAAAAAATAAGCGATACATATCAGCCCATAAGTGTGAAGACAATAGGAACCGTACGGTTTACGCTATAATAGTTACCACACGCCAACAACATATGACCAATATGAGTTCATTCAGGAGCTGGAGGTCTGCGTTCCAGCCAGGATTCCACATCTTTCGGGTTTGAGAAAAAGTGCGTGGTGTCGTTGAATATAACCCTCAGACGAGCCGGAAACAACATTGAGTATTGAATATTCCGGTCCCGGAGTTTGCGTTTGACAAGAGAGAATTGGGCACGGGATTTCTGAACTTCAATGGCAAAGTCCGGGAAGATTGAGATCGTGTGATTATCAAACATCAACGGGCCCTGGAGCCGAGCCAGACGAAGTATAGTGTCTCTATCCTTAAAATGAAGAAGACGAGCTATAAATGTTCGAGCAGGAGCGCCAGGTGGAGGAGGGCGAGATGGAAGACGATGCGCTCGTTCTACCGCGAATTGCGGGCTAAAGGCTTCACGTGTAAACATCTTAATCAGCCAGTCTTCAAAGAATTTCTCCGGTGCCGTTCCTTCCGCCCTCTCAGGCAGTCCGACCAGGCGGACATTGTTCCGGCGAAGCCTGCCTTCTATGTCGGATAATTTAGCATGTGCCGATGATAATTGTGTGGAGAGGTCGTCCACCCTAGTTTTGAGTGGAGAGGTGGTGTCCTCCAGGTCTGATATGCGGTGCTCAGTCTCACTCACTCTTTCACGAATCTTTTGAAGATCCTGACGAAGGAGAGAAACATCTATCTGCACACGTTCAATTTTATCAGAGACACGTTGCTCAGAGGCAGCAATAGCCTGTATTATTTTCTGCGTGGAATGCGTCGAGTCATTCAAGGCCGGGTCCTCGCCCTCAGAGCGCGGAGAAGGAGAGTTGTGAGCCGCATTGGAAGTGGATTGGGAGGAGGAGGATTCCCTCGCATATTTCTGTAGTTTCGCGGCCGCACCTGTTTTCCCCATTGTAGTATCCAATATATTGCACAGGGCTAGTGCAGGAAGCGTGTAGAGTAGGATTACAAGTGTGGAGGAGTATGGAGGGAAAGCAGCAGCAACACACCCCTAAAGAAGCACAATCACTTCGGTGTGCAGGGCCGGCGCCACCATTAGGCAGCTTTAGGCAGCTGCCTATGGGCGGCGGCCACTGGAGGGCGGCACTAAACACTTGGCTCAGTCAGCCAAGCTCCACCTTTTTTTTTTTTTGAAAGACGAGGAGCAGTCAGGGATGTCGTCGCCGCCAATGTGAAGTCAGGTGAATGTATTGTAATGATTGGGCTCCCGCACGCTGCATTATTATCTCAGCCCGCCGCTGCCCCCCCCCCCCCCCCCCCCGCGCGAGCGATTGAGGTCCCGGACTCCCGTATGTCACCCCCCCCCCTCCCTCCGTAATTGGGCTCCCGGAGTCACGCATGCCACTTCTTGTCACACGCCGCCGCCGCCGCTTCCCCCGGGTCTGCATCTTGTAACCCGCTCTCCTCTCATCTCTTCTTCCCCCGCGACTCTGCCTGTTAACGCTGCAGTAAGTTTAGCAGCCTGCAGCTCCGTGACTTCAGGGAAGACAGGGGCGGGAATCGGGATCCCTGTCTTGATGATGAGTTGGGAGGACAGAGGAAAATGAGCATTCTCTCTGTCCTGTGCATGGGTCATCACAGCCTGTCTTTCCCATCAACAAAGCAAAAGACAGGCTGTATTATTTATTTGTACTTCTTCTGTTACCAATTCAATGTATGTGAATATTAGGCTTTGGGTATATATATATATATATATATATTTACATACATACACACACACACACTGCTCAAAGTGGAACGGTATTGCATACCGCCACTTCTTCGAGCACTGAGGGCGGGATGTACTAAGTGACGCTACTATTACAAATCTTCCACAGAGCGGCCGCACTGGGAGTTCAGGGCTGTGTTTCCCCACTGATTGTCTGATTCAGCCCTGGTAAGGGCGGCGCTGCGGGGTCCAGTAACCTCAATATTATTCTGTTACTGCTGCTGCTAAGGGCTGTATCTGGCAGTAACTCTCCAGGCCATGCCCAGGACGTGGGGAACGATCCAATTAACCAGCTGCAGCACAATGTATGTCCCGTGTACTCGGGGTGGCGGGGGTGATCTGACCGTGCCGGAGCTGGGCGCCTTTAGCTGGATGCACGGTGAAGCTGTGCCTGTAATACGCCGGACGCTGCCCAGCTACCTCTGCCCTGCTGCCCCTGCCTGGGTGAGAGTAGTATGAGGGCTCCTGGCGGAGTGCTGCTGATTTTATGTAGTGTGGGTCATTTACTGTGCATCTTACTGTGTCATATTTTATATTTGTGTGTGTCACTGCATAGGTTACTGTGTGTGTGTGTGTGTGTGTGTGTCACTGTATAGGCTACTGTGTCGGTTACTGTGTGTCACTGTATAGGTTAGTGTGTGTGTGTGTGTGTGTGTGTGTGTGTGTGTGTGTGTGTGTGTGTGTGTGTGTGTGTGTGTGTGTTACTGTATAGGTTACTGTGTGCTATTATGTGATTTTCGGCTCATACCGTATGGTATAATGTGAATTTTGGCTCATTCTGTGTGCTATAATGTGAATTTTGGCTCATACCGTGTGCTATATAATGTGAATTTTGGCTCATTCTGTCTCCTATAATGTGAATTTCAGCTCATATCGTGTGCTATAATGTGAATTTTGGCTCGTACCGTGTGCTATAATGTGAATTTTCGGCTCATACCGTGTGCTATAATGTGAATTTGGCTCATACCGTGTGCTATAATGTGAATTTTGGCTCAATCTGTGTGGTGTAATGTGAAAGGGTCACCAGTACTAGATAGTATAAGGGGTCCTTTTGTGATGCATAATGTGTACAAGGGGTATATGGTGTGGTAAACTATACTGAAGGACACGTTCCCTGTTGAGTGGCCACGTCCCCTTTCCGGAGCGCACGCATGCTAAATTACAACCTTCACTTTTCCAAACCCAACTTCAAAATTTCCACTTCGACCACTGTGTGTGTGTGTGTGTGTGTGTGTGTGTGTGTGTGTGTGTGTGTGTGTGTATATGTGTGTATGTATATGTATATATATATATATATATTTTTTTTTTTATATACACACACAGTCACAGTATATATAGCTGGGAGCAGGGCCCGATTATAAGAAGGGTGATAGGGGTGGTTGCGGTGTGGGGGGTAGGGGGGGTTATGGCTGAAGTTTTGCCTAGGGTGCCAAAAAACCTTGCACCGGCCCTGTCGGTGTGATAAGCACAGCTTCCACGTGCAGTAAGTAGGGGAGCCAAGGAAGTCAGTATAGTATATATAGATGCCAGCACGTTGTATTAAGGCAGAGATATATTTTCGTAAGCGTGTGCAAAACCGGGGTAGTGTGCCCTGTACAGTTCCCAGAAGGGTGCACTATCCAAGCAAGGGTTTAATGCAGGGGGCACTGCAGGAGAGGGTATGCAGATATATGCATATACATGTGCAACCGGGGTGGTGTGTCCTGTCCAGCTCCCAGAAGGGTGCACTATCCAAGGAGGAGATTAATGCAGGGAGCACTGCGGGGAAGATGCGGTGTAATTACCGTGAGATGCAGGAGCTGATGGTGTGCCGATTAGCCTGTATGACTCGGTGTTGTTCTCCTGCGGTGGCATGCGTCGGAGAGGGATCAGGCTGAGTAGTGCAGGCCGCGCAATATCTCTCTGCGGCGGTGAAGAAGATTTCCCTCCTAGGATGCAGCACGTGGGACGCTGCCCGGAGTCAGCGCCGGCCCCGGTGAGCGCCGACCCGGAAGCGCCGCGGAGCCCCAGTGACAGAAGGGTGAGAAGCGGAGGGGCACCCGGAGGGCGTCCAGGCACCGTGGCGGTAAGCTGGAGGTGTGCGGCTAGGGAGCGGAGGGCAGAGTGTGAGGCAGGCGTCCCGTCCCACGATGGCAAGATGGCCGCCGTGAGCAGCTCCGAGACACCACCCGCAGCACTCTCCGTCTTTTGGACGCTATACGGATCCGATGGGACCGGCAGATAGATCCAGGGAGGCACCAGCCGTTGGGGCTGAAGTAGGTTCACTTTTTAAATAGGTAGCATCGGGCTGAAACGGATAAGTGTAGGATTTTGTGCGGGAGCTTAAAAGCTATGCTCCTACTCCATGCTATGCCAAGCCACGCCCCCCCCAGAGAATGAATTCTCCCCCCCCCCCCCCCCCCCCATTTTTCCAATTGGGACATAAGGTGCATGCCTCGCGGAGAAGGGGCATGACAAGATTGATACCAGAGAAAGCCCATGCTATAATGCCCCTTCCCAGATTTAATATACAGTATACACAAATCCTGTTTATACCGCATTCATGCACTTAACTTGAGAGCTCATTGTTATTCACTTACAATACCCTTTAATAAATAACACATTTCAATATACCGCCATACCCAGGATTCAAGCCTATAATCTGTTGAATTCTAATCATTGAGCTATTTGATCCTGCATAAAAACTATGAACATTATATGAAGATACTGGTACTTTGCAAAAAAAAAACAGGATTTTGATACCTACCAGTAAATCCTTTTCTCCTAGTCCGTAGAGGATGCTGGGGTCCACTTCATGACCATGGGGTATAGACGGTTCCGCAGGAGCCATGGGCACTCTTAAGACTTTTCAATGGGTGTGAACTGGCTCCTCCCTCTATGCCCCTCCTCCAGACCTCAGTTATAGGAACTGTGCCCAGGGAGACGGACATTTAGAGGAAAGGATTTACTTTAATACTAATGGTGAGATACATACCAGCTCACACCTCAACCATGCCGCACAACATGGCATTCAACATAACACACGCCAACAGGCATGAACCAATTACAGCAAACATGCTGAAACTAATAAAACACAACATGTGTAACTCTAATAAACAAAACTGCAGGTAAAGTACGCACTGGGACGGGCGCCCAGCATCCTCTACGGACTAGGAGAACAGGATTTACCAGTAGGTATCAAAATCCTGTTTTCTCATACGTCCTAGAGGATGCTGGGGTCCACTTCATAACCATGGGGTTTATACCAAAGCTTCAGTACGGGCGGGAGAGTGCGGATGACCCTGCAGCACCGATTGACGGAACTTGAGGTCTTCATCGGCCAAGGTGTCAAACTTGTAGAATTTTGCAATTGTGTTTGACCCCAACCAAGTAGCTGCTCGGCAAAGTTGCAATGCCGAGACCCCCCGGGCAGCCGCCCAGGATGAGCCCACCTTCCTAGTGGAATGGGCCTTCACCGACGTCGGTAACGGCAATCCAGCCATAGTATGAGCGTGCTGAATCATACTTCTGATCCAACGCGCAATAGTCTGCTTGGAAGCAGAACACCCAATCTTGTTGGGAGCATACAGGACAAACAAAAGACTCTGTTTTCCGTATTCAAGCTGTTCTAGCGACATAAATCTTCAAAGCTCTAAGCACATCTAGAGAATTTGACTCAGTGAACGTGTCAGTAACTACTGGCACCACAATAGGTTGGTTTATGTGGAAAGATGAAACCACATTTGGAAGAAAATGTTGACGAGTTCTCAACTCTGACATATCTTCATGGAAGATCAGGTAAGGGCTCTTGTGAGACAAGGCCCCCAACTCAGACACCCGCCGTGCGGATGCCAATGCCAAAAGCATCACCACTTTCCAAGTGAGAAACTTCCACTCTATCTCTTGTAGAGGCTCAAACCAATCCGATTGAAGAAACTGCAACACCACATTAAGGTCCCATGGTGCCACTGGAGGCACAAATAGAGGCTGGATGTGCAGAACCCCTTTCACGAAGGTCTGAACCTCTGGAAGAGAGGCCAATTGTTTTTGGAAGAACACTGACAAGGCCGAAATCTGGACCTTGATTGACCCCAATCGGAGGCCCGCCTCCACACCAGCCTGCAGAAAATGGAGAAAACGTCCCAACTGAAACTCTTCCGTAGGAGCCTTCTTGGATTCACACCAAGACACATATTTTCTCCAAATACGGTGCTAATGTTTCGACGATACTCCTTTCCTGGCCTGAATAAGGGTGGGGATGACTTCCTTGGGAATACCCTTACAGGCTAGGATCCGGCGCTCAACAGCCATGCCGTCAAACGTAGCCACGGTAAGTCTTGATACACGCATGGCCCCTGCTGCAGCAGGTCCTCGCGAAGAGGAAGAGGCCGAGGATCTTCTATGAGCAACTCCTGAAGATCTGGGTACCAAGCCCTCCTTAGCCAGTCTGTGGCAATGCAGATTGTTCGAACTCTTGTTCTCCTTATGATCCTGAGCACCTTTGGGATCAGTGGAGGGAAGACATACACCGACCGGAATACCCCCTGGGCCACTAGCGCATCCACTGCCTTTGCTTAAGGGTCTCTCGACCTGGAACAATATTTCTGAAGCGTCTTTTTGAGACGAGATGCCATCATGTCTACTTGAGGAACTCCCAAAAGACTTCTCACCTCTGCGAAGACTTCTTGGTGGAGGCCGCACTCTCCTGGATGGAGATCGTGTCTGCTGAGGAAGTCTGCTTCCCAGTTGTCTACTCCCAGAATGAAAATTGCAGACAGAGCCTTTACATGTCTTTCTGCCCAGAGGAGGATCTTCGTCACCTCTGCCATTGCCGCTCTGCTTTTCGTTCCGCCCTGCCTGTTTATGTACGCGACTGCTGTTACATTGTCCGACTGGATCTGCACGGAATGATCTTGAAGAAGATGTACCGCTTGTTGAAGGCCGTTGTAAATGGCTCTCAATTCCAGCACGTTTATGTGAAGGCAGGCTTCCTGACTTGACCATTTTCCTTGGAAGCTTTCCCCCTGAGTGACAGCTCCCCAGCCTCGGAGACTTGCATCCGTGATTACCAGGACCCAGTCCTGAATCCCGAACCTGCGTCCCTCTAGTAGGTGAGAACTATGTAGCCACCACAGGAGCGAAATCCTGGCTTTTGACGAAAGGATTATCTTCTGGTGCATGTGTAGGTAGGGTCCCGACCACTTGTCCAACAGGTCCCACTGGAATACCCTGGCATGGAACCTGCCAAACTGTATGGCCTCGTAGGCCGCCACCATCTTCCCCAACAACCGAATGCACTGATGGATCGACACACTGGATAGTTTCAGTATCTGTTTTACCATTTTCTTGATTTCTAGAGTCTTTTCCACCGGAAGAAATACTCTCTGAACTTGTGTGTCCAGAATCATCCCGAGAAAAGACAATCTTGTCGACGGTTCCAACTCTGACTTTGGATAATTTATGATCCAACCGTGTTGTTGGAGTATTGGCAGGGAGAGTGTGATGTTTTGTAACAACTGCTCCCTGGATCTCGCCTTTATCAGGAGATCGTCCAGATAAGGAATTATATTGACTCCTTTTTGATGCAGGAGAACCATCATCTCCGCCATCACCTTGGTGAATACCCTCGGCGCCGTGGAGAGACCGAAAGGTAACGTCTGGAATTGGTAATGGCAATCCTGAACCGCGAATCTCAGATAAGCCTGGTGAGGAGGATATATGGGAACATGCAGGTAAGCATCTTTTATGTGTACAGACACCATGTAGTCCCCCTCCTCCAGACTGGAAATCACTGCCCTCAGTGATTCCATTTTAAACTTGAATCGTTTCAAGTAGAGATTCAGATTTTGCAGGTTTAGGATCGATCTGACCGAGCCGTCCAGCTTCGGAACTACAAAAAGGCTTGAATAAAACCCCTCCCCTTGTTGTGACAAAGGCACCAGGACTATGACCTGATCCTGACATAATTTTTGGATTGCCGCTGTTACTGCTTCCCTTTCTGGAAGAGAAGCTGGCAAGGTTGATTTGAAAAATCGTCATGGGGGAACGTCTTGAACAACAGCTTGTATCCCTGGGACACTATTTTCAACACCCAGGGATCCAGGCCAGACAGAATCCAACCTTGGCTGAACAGTTTGAGACGTATCCCCACCCGAGCGGCCTCCCGCAAAGGAGCCCCAGTGTCATGCTGAAGATTTGGCAGAAGTAGGGGTAGACTTCTGCTCCTGGGAACCTGAAGCTGCTGTGGACATCTTTCCATTTCCCCTTCCCCTACCCACAAAGAAGGGGGAACCTCTCGCTTTTTGTATTTATTGGGCCGAAAGGACTGCATATGCGGGTGATATGTCTTTTTTGCCGGTGCAGGCGCAGAGGGCAAAAATGTCGACTTACCTGCGGTAGCCGCCGAGACCAACGTATCCAGTCCATCGCCAAATAAGGCCTCACCTTTATATGGGAGAGCCTCCATATTTCTTTTGGAATCTGCATCCGCGTTCCACTGGCGAATCCACAACACCCGCCGAGCCGACGATACTGCCATGGCTTGTGAACTCAAGAGTCCGATATCTTTCATCGCTTCTAGCATGTATGCGGCAGCGTCTTTCATATTCCCTAACTTAAGGAGTATATCATCTTTATCAATCGTGTCAATTTCTGATGACACGCTTTCTGACCATTTTTCAATAGCGCGACTCACCCACGCGCAAGCAATTGTGGGCCTGAGCAGCATACCATTGGCAACATAAATGGATTTCAATGTAGTTTCCATCTTTCGGTCTGCCGGCTCTTTTAGTGAATCCGTGCCAGGTGCAGGGAGAATTACCTTCTTTGTCAACCTGGACAGTACACTGTCTAACACAGGGGGTGACTCCCATTTTTCCTGTCCTCCACCGGGAAAGGATAAGCTATCTGAATTCTCTTGGGAATATGAAATTTCTTTTTGGGATTCACCCACATCCCTTCAAAGAGTGTATTAAGCTCGTGGGAAGGAGGGAAAGTGACCTTAGATTTCTTTTCTTTATAGAAATAAGCCTTCTCCTGAGGTACAGGAGTGGCTTCCGTGACTTCCAGAACTTCCCTTATAGCCACAATCATATATTGTATATTTTTTTCAAATTTATGATCTATTTCTCTGGAGTCACTATCGTCGACACAAGAATCAGTGTCCGTGTCGGTATCAGTATTCACAATATTCGCAAATGGTCTCTTATGTGACCCAGAGGGGTCGCCTGCGGATGGAAGAACAGAGCCCTGAAAAATCACATCCTCCACAGATTTTCTCCAGCACTCAGCATGAGATTCAGACTTATCTAATCTCCTATTGATATGATGCATACTATCACGTATTTCTTTCACCCATGCAGGCTCTTGGTGTGCCGGCAGCGCCACCACATTACACTTGTGTCCATAAAATGGTTTCCTCCGGGGAGGAACTCCCTGCCTCTGATATGTCTTACACACGTGTACAACACACACATAGACACACTGGGACTTATAGGGGACAGACCCACAGTAAAATCTGTCAGAGGGACACAGTTTAGGATCAGCCAGTTCACAACCCCAGCGCCAGTATCTAATGCCTATGAACACAGAATGCCCACTGACATGCAGCGCTTTTTACACACTAAAACAAACTTGTAAAGCACCAAATTCGCTTGTGCCCCCCCCCCCCCTGTTTTGCACCCTGACACTTGTAGTCAGAAGTTAAGGAGGACCAGCGATGTCTCTGCAGCTTGAGAGAGAAAATGGCACTGAGCAGTGTGCTGGCTGCCTGAGGAAGAAGCCCGCCCTTTTTACCTCAGAAACTTTTCATAATATTTATACTGGCGGGGTAAGGCTGTGCCTGGGCATCTTATGCCCCCTTTTTGCCAGTTTATAGAGGTGTTTTTGCTGCCCAGGGCGCCCCCCCCCCCGCGCCCTGCACCGCCTGTGTGTGTGGGCAGCAATGGCGCGCTGCGCTCCCAACAGCCGCGCTGTACCTCAGCCATCACTTTTCTTGATAGAAGATCTGTCTTCTTTTACTCATCTGTCTTCTGACTTCTGGCTCTGTGAGGGGGGTGACGGCGTGCTGTGGGAGTGAGCATCTAGACACGGCTAGCGTTCAGTACCCTTCAGGAGCTAATGGTGTCCTGTCAGCAAGAAGCAGAGCCATGAAACTCTTCAGGAAGTTGATTCCTACTTCTGCACCCTCAGTCCCACGAAGCAGGGAGACTGTTGCCAGCAGTTCTCCCTGAAAACAAAAAACCTAACATAAGTCTTTTCAGAGAAGCTCAGTAGAGCTCCCGTAGAGTGCATCCAGTCTGCCTGGGCACATTTCTAAAATGGAGGTCTGGAGGAGGGGCATAGAGGGAGGAGCCAGTTCACACCCATTGAAGTCTTAAGAGTGGCCATGGCTCTTGCGGAACCGTCTATACCCCATGGTCATGTAGTGGACCCCAGCATCCTTTAGGATGTATGAGAAATAATCGGCATTGCAATTGAGCAGATCTATGTAGTGCGCAGCCACCCATCCAATCTCTTGCAGCCACACACTACATAGATCTGCTCAGCCGCAATGATGATAATTTTTTCACAAAGTACAAGGTAAGCTTCAAATAGTTAGAATTTTTTAGCTTAGAATTATCTACCTTTCTATGCAAGGGCAGATACTGTAGCTCAGGGGTGGGGAACCTTTTTATCCATTTGGATATTTATAAAATCCTTCGAGGGCCATACAAGTCTGCCCCCGCGCGCCAAAAAAATGGGTGTGGCCAGTTAAAATGGGACGTGATACACATATGCCCCCAATAGTGCAGTGCCAGATCCACAATTGCCCCCAGTGCCAGGTATACAAATGCCCCTCACAGTGCCAGGTATACAGATGCCCCCACAGTGCCAGGCATACAAATGCCCCTCACAGTGCCAGGCATACAGATGTCCCCACAGTGCCCGGTATACAGATGCCCCCACAGTGCCAGGTATACAGATGACCCCCACAGTGCCAGGTATACAGATCCCCCCCCCTCCTTTCGGCGGGTACACGGAGGAGAGCGCGGCTATGTTGGGCGGCGGCGTGTAAGACTTGAAACCAGCCGCCGCTTCGAGAGACAATCAGAGCTCGCGGACCGGCAGCCGCGGCTCCTGACTGGCTGCCGATCCACGAGCTCTGATTGGCTCACGTACCGGCGGCTGGTTTCAAGTCCTACACGCCGCCGCCGCCCGACAATAGCTGCACTCTCCTCCGTGTGGTGACAGCTGAGACACGCTGCCGCCGGACTGTGCGGCGGCGTGTCTCACTGAGAGGAGCGGGTGGGCCGGACCATACGGCTTCGCGGGCCTTATATGGCCCGCGGGCCGGAGGTTCCCCACCCCTGCTGTAGCTCAACGAATAGATGATCCGACAGCAATGCCACAGGTAATGGGTTTGAATCCTGAGTATGTCAGCATCTTGAAATGTAATAAAGGACAGTGTGACTGAATAACAAAGAAATCTCAAGTTGTGTTCATGAATGTTATATAGGTATTAGTGACAGAAGGGGTGGTTGTAGGAGAAAGGCGCAATCAGGAGATACTGGGCTTCAAAAAGGGGGGGAGGTGAAAGTAATGAAAACAGATAATTGACAAGTGCCGCCAACAGCGCCCTCTATCCAGCAGCGCTATGTGCAGTGTCCCCTCCGCACACACTTAGTTACGGCCCTGCATACTGTATAGACGCCCACCTGTGACTCAGTTTCATCGAGTTGCCCTACACTTGCCCATTACCTGTTCTTCCCAGTCTGCAAAGTTGTAGTAGTATTTAGTATGTACTTATGCTTCTGTCAGCCGTGTAGTGAGTATTGTATTTATGCTCTGTGACGGTTATTGTTATATGTGTTTTAGATTACCCTGTACAGCACTTAATACATTTTGTTGCACCTTATAAATAAAAGTTGATAATAAATTCATCTTACATATGTGACTGGATAGGGGGCTAGCATTCGCCATGTACAGTGTGTATTGTGAAAGTGCAAGGATATACAGTATAAGTCCAACAATTAACAGCATTATATATATTCTCTATTGTATATAACACTTCATTACATTATTATATTGTGTACAACTACGGTAACACAACTTTAGCATTTACAACAAGCACTTTCCAGTCGCATAACTACACTTTCTCTGCGCAATTGTAAAAGTAAGTATCGTTTATAATGCAAATGCTAGTGATGTAGATCTGGTATTTAGTATAAATTATAATTGTTAAATTTGCAAGAGGGCATGTTCAAACCAATATAAATATAATCTGATCTGAAGGTGAAAACCCTTTGTCAATATTGATTTATTCATGCATAATTAATCTGGTTTACGTATGTCTGTAACTATCCCAATTTGCTGCACAGTCTTACAGTAGGTACATGAGGGCTGGAGTTGAGAAAAGCAGACCTTAATGTTTATTTTGTAGACTGTAAGCTTGCGAGCAGGGCCTTCCTACCTCTATGGGCGGAATTCAATTGTTTTCCCACCCGCCGGCAGCTACTCAATTGTTTCTGCCGATGGGCACGATATTATAATTTCAGCTCGCTACCCCCATGGGTGGCAAGCTGAAATACTCGAAAAGTGACCAGTTTGGGGGCCCAAACGGGACTTCTGGCGATCACGCGATAAGGGGGAACAATTGAATGACGCCCCACAATCTCCTGTCACTTTAGACGGGAGATTGGGCGCGAGTAAACAATTGCATTCCGCAATATGACTGTTATTACCCAGTTTTGTTTTATCACTGTTTCCATTTGTAAAGGGCAACATAATTTGCTGCGATATATAAGTAACTGTTAATAACTAAAAGTCATGCTGCCATTTCATAATGTGACCATTGGGGGCACTGTTGATCAAAAATATGTGTCCGATATTTAATTTCATATACAATATAACAGATTCCCCATCCATAAATACACGACAATAAGCACCTAGGGAGACGATGAAGGCCAACGTACAGTATACATACAAAATATTTCACACATAGGTTTTTGTTCTTTTTTCAGGTTTGGAAGTGTTTATATGTACTACATATAGTAAATATTAATATACTGTAGTTATATAAATTAAAAAAACTACACAAAAAGGAACACTTTAAATATATGAAAAAAATTATATTTTATATATTAAACATACATACAGATTAAATCATGAGAATAATTTAGTCTTGAGTGGTAATATACAAATCCCAGTGGAAGATGCCAATCTTACAATAAGTATTTTACGATTGAGTAGGTGAATAATACAGTAAGATAACGCTCTCCGGGACTCTTCTATGCTTTAGGAACTGACAATAATCATTTCTCTCATTCACCCTGAAAAAAAAAGAGCGAAAAAAAAAAAGTGTATTTGAAACTACTACAACATCCATCAGAGGCCGGACAGTTACCAGTACCTGGGAGGACTGACTTACAGTATGACAACATTATGCATGAAGAGACAGGACACTTAACTGCTAGCGAATGTACAAGGTTTACAGCTAATCCCTGTTTTATTCCATCCAGACATTGGTTTCCTAAGTCTTGTGTAGGCAAATAACATCCCAGCAATGTATGCTTCATGTTGGGTCTACTCTACTCTACAATTTTAACTTACTAGGCAACCAAGGCCTGCGTCCAATTATTCCTCAGAGTTTTTTTTTCCCTCAGACAAATGCCTTACTTGTGCCACAGCATTCACAGGTGTATACCACAGTAATTAGGGCTAAAGTGTGCCCACCACCTACAAACAATAAGACAACCATTTTGTAAGCTGAATATATTAAACAGTGCAGCTTAGTAATTCAGTACAAACTACTGATATCACTAAGGGCTTCATTTAATGTTAGTGATATTATTTTACAATTTAAATTGATAAACTTGAACTGCCAGTATGTACCTTCAGTAACCTGACCAGCAAGCTCCAGTGTTGTCTTCCTCCTCTACGGCATCCTCTGTTGTGTTGCTAGCAGTCTAACCCTGCCGGCGACGAGTTACTGTCAAATGCACATGCGCAGTGGTCATCCACAACTACACATAGCACTTCTTTGACCCGGCAGGGGTCCAGCAAAGGCCAGAAACGGTTTCCTCGGTCCCTATTACCAGCACTGGGGCCTATACCACTAACACCATCTACAGATAGTATAATGTTTTCTACTTAAACAGTGGTAAATCAAGTGTCTGAAACTAGTCCTTGAGGGATTGTGGCTTATTGGTAAATGGACCCCCAAATGTCTCAGTGGTAGGGCCGGTGCAAAGATTCCCTGCACCCTAGGCAAATCTTCACCCTAGTGCCCCCTAACCTGCAAAACCCCCTCCCCCCCACCACCTCCCAGAGGGGCGATGCAGGTGGCCACTAGGTGGGCTGGGGCGAGTTGCATCATTATACATATTATACATATACAGAGAAAAGGGACAACACTCAAGGACTTTTTAAGTGATAAAATATATTGTAAACAAGTCACAAAATTTAGCGACTTTGTTCACAATATACTTTCCCTTAAGTGCCGTCCATTCTTTATATGCAATATAATACTGTATATGGGGTCTGGTGTGGGTATTTAATTAGGGCTGGGTACAGAATACCGACAGCAGCCTCCTGACAACCATAATACTGACATTTTGAATGAAATTAATTAACCTTACCCTAGCCCTACCTCCCCGCAGCCTAACCCAAAGCTTCCCCGACACACTAATATTTGGGACGCCGGCTGTCCCTTTAATTGTAGGTGCGTATACATAAATAAATACGCACATACATATATTTGTAGGCTCCTTATTGTGTTCCAACCCCACATCTGTAAGTTAATTACTAACCCGCATACAGACACATCCTTCAGTTTTTTTGGTAGATAAATTCAGTGGCGCCCTCCAGTTCCTGGTGCCCCTAGGCAGCCGCCTAAAGCTGCCTAATGGTAGAGCCGGCCCTGCTCAGTGGTGTCATTAATTCCTAGTGAGGTGATAGGCTGCACTCCTATACTTGTTGGTTCAGCCCACAAATTGTCTTCCTCCACAATGCGATCATTGTATACTAGCAAACTGTGGTTCTTACCAAGTAATAATATATAAATCATTATGATCTTCAAGGTCAGGAACTTTTGAACTTGATCATTCAGCGTCATTACATAAAAGTCACAATTCATAGCTTGATACAATTTGTTTAAAAAATTATTGTTTTGTTATTTTCCATACATATTGAAAAAATATTCATATCTATTTTACATAATTATCTGTTTAAATAAAAAAAGTGCACAAACCCACACAAAAAATAAACTACAGTATGTACAGCAGGGACTATAGAACTTATACTGGATCATTTAGAAATTAAGTAACAAGCCTTCGCTAAGAGGGCTTTAAGTAAGGCGACCCTGTAATAAGGCATTACCAATACCTCTTTTTTTCAGACCCTTTTTTCTTGTGAACGAGTAACTATAACTTCATTGGATGTTACTGTCCAAAGGCAAATCTATAGTTTGTTAGGCATTGAGAAAAAGGTTAGGCATTCCGCAGCTCCCTATGCTGTCTGGCAAAGCATGCTGGAACCTGTAGTTTCACAGCTGGAGTATGTGTTACAGTTTTGTAAGCATGGTGTACACCAATACAATTATATACAAAAGATAATTAGCATGGTTACATATATACAACTGTTTTACAGCTTTGTTTTTCCAAAGAAATCCCTTCATAATATGCAACAGTATCAACTGATGATTCAACATTATCATGTGTGCAACCAATGATCTCAAAGGAAATGGATGAAATTGATAAAGTTAACTTGATATTTTCGAGTCTACTGAACAGATAATGAAATCTCTGATTATGTAACGCCTTGCAACAGCTAATGGGTGTATTTAAAAGATAAAAATGGCTTCATTATAGAAAATAAATTTTTCTGCTACGGGGTACACTGGGCCCCACAAGGATTAACATTGGGGTGTAGAGTAGGATCTTGACCCGAGGCACCAACAGGCTCAAAGCTTTGACCTTCTTCCCAAGATGCATAGCGCTGCCTCCTATATCACCCCGCCTCCGTGCACAGGAGCTCAGTTTTGTAGTTGGTGCCAAGCAGTAAGCAGGCACATAACAGGGGTGCTGCTCCAGCAGCCCTGAGAGAAGCTTTTAAAGAATATTGAAGAGTTCAAGGGCTGCAGCAGAGACACTGACTGTGTTAGATGTCAGTCAGACATCTCCTGCTGCAGCTCCATCACCTCCCCCAACGGCGCTGTACACTCCTGCACCCTGGTTGCCGGGTACCTACAGCGGAGGCTCCGGTTTTCTTCCAAGTTAGTCACACACACGACCGCTACTCTCCTGGATCGCGTGGCCACACTCAGGGAGGAGATAAGGTGTCCCCTCGATGGAACCCACTGTAAATCGCGATCCCGCGCGGCCGGTGGGAGGTGGGGCACGTGCACTGGCGTGGACACTGTGGTAGTACAGGGACCCCACTAGACCACCAGGGCATGGGCACAGGCCGGTTTTCTCTCATAAAACCGTTTTATTAAGCCCCCAGTACCCAGTGGTGAAGTCCATCAGGGGGATAAGGCTTTGACCTGTAGCCCCTCCCCCAGCCCCAGGGCACCATTTAGAATAAATGTTCCCGTCCTGGAGCTGCATATCTCTCTCTCACTCACTCACTCACTCTGTCAGCGTTTGGGCGCCATTATAGCAAGCAGAGCTGATCCTGGGACTGTTTGGGCAAATCCTCCTCTGTAAAGCCGCCTGCATGTAAGCGCTGTGCATTTTACAGGACACTTAACTAACACTGTCAGCAGACATGTAGAATACTTAAGAAAAAGTGCATTTAGTCAGGGTTAGTACAAATACCCTGTGATATACATCCAGTCTTTACTGTGCATTGTAATATCTATTGAGTGTATAGCTATACATAGTACTACTCTGTATTGCTAGTCCGGTGCAATTTTATTGCATGTCATAATTTGTGCATTGTACAAACTGTGACTCTGTGTGTGTGCATATACCTGCTGTGTAACCTCCATTTCGTGTATTTCACTCAGATTGCTATCCCTATATTCTATAACCTGAGGGGGCTAAGTGTGTCAGGTTTATCATAATATAGGCAGTTCAAAGGATATACTCAGTGTGTATTTTTCTCTGAGATTTTTAGTCACCATATACCTCTTGAATTCCCGGTTTGTGCTGATACACTGCACAAGGGGTTCTTGTCAGGTATTGTGCTGCTGATATTGTACTGGGTTGCCCTTCATTGAGCTTTGGAATATGTCAGCTACAAAGGGCTATGGCGCTGGGGCTGATCCCACATTCTGTGGTGGTGACGCTGCAGACACATTTGAAGATAACATAGCAGCTGAGGGTTCAGGTTCTGGGGGTTCCTTGCCCCCCCAGTGGGACTGTAGCAACGGGGGTGCAAAATAACCCACCTTGGGCTACCTTCTCCACGCTATTGAATACGCTGGTAACTAGACTAACGCCCCCTATGGGACCTCCTGTGTCGGTACAACCGCCTATGGTCCCCGTGGTTAACCCGCCATGGGCAGATCAACTGTCCAAGCAGATACAGCAATTGAACCAATCACTGACAGCTCAAAAGTCTAACCCTCGCCCGCCTAAGACCAAGGGGTCCTCTGAGCAGGCAATTACTTCTGCACAATCCACCAACGTCCCAGACACCTTGTCTGATGAGGATGACGTTTATACGGACCCCACTGATTCTGATGCTTCTGATGGGGAAGTTGTTTCGCAGGTGGAAGTTCCTGACTTGTTAGAGGCTATCAGGCTCATTCTTCAGGTTGATGATGAACCGGAGCCTGACATTGCTCCTAAGAAACCGGACAGGTTTAAACGTCAGAAGGTGGTTAAACAAGTTTTACCTCACTCTGAACATTTAGCTGACATACGTCAGGAGTCCTGGGAAAATCCAGGAAAGAAGTTCATGCCTCACAAGAAAATGCTGGCTACCCCCTCAGCTCTGCCTGTAACTACCATCACATCCTTGAGAGAGCCGACAGACAAGCGTGTGGAGGGTTGTTTGAAGGCAATCTACACCCTAAATGGTGTAGGTGCATAGGCCCACTATTGCAACGACATGGGCTGCAGAAGCTGTGGAAGCGTGGGCTCAGGAGCTGGAGGCGGAGTTGCCTTCCAATGCTTCTGATCATGCTAGACAATGCCTGTCATATATTGTTACAGCGTCCTATTACATTATAGAGGCGGCTTCTGATGCCGGTATTCTGGCGGCCAAGGCTTCTACTACGTTCATTTTGGCTCGCCGAATTCTCTGGTTTCAGTCCTGGTCTGTGGATATGGACTCTAAGAAAACCCTGGAGGTACTCCCCTTCAAGGGAGACATTCTTTTCGGAGAAGACCTTAACAAGAAAGTGGCTGACTTAGCGTCTGCTAAAACAGCATGTCTTCCTAGTACTGCTCCTTCGGTGCCGAAGACTAAGAGTACTTCCTCTCGCTCCTTTCGTCCTTCAGGGAAAGCAAAAGGTCAGGCGTTCCCAAAACAGGTTCACACTTCCAAACCCAAACGGGCCTTGGCTGCTCGTCAGCCTGCTTTCAAAACTGACAAGGCTGCTGCATGATGGGGCGGGCCTCCCCCTGGGGGATCCCAGAGTGGGGGGCCGACTTCTAGGGTATACCCAGGAATGGTTGAAGACCACTTCCGATGCCTGGGTACGGGAAGTCGTCACTTGAGGTTACGCCGTATCCTTCAATAATCGTTCCCCTTATCGATTTTGCGTCCCTTCGGATCAGGTGAAGGCAAATACTCTTCATTCGGTGGTACAGTCCCTCCTGGACACAGGAGTGGTAGTACAAGTGCCTCTGGCTCTGTTCCTAATCCCGAAACCCAATGGGTCTTCCCGGCCCATTCTCAACCTCAAGTCCTTGAACAAATTTGTGAAGGTCTCCAAGTTTCGTATGGAAACTCTTCACTCTATTGTTCTGGCCTTGGAGCCTGGGGACTATATGGACATACAGGATGCTTACCTGCATATTCCCACTGCAGTGTCGCATCAGCAGTACCTGAGGTTTGCGGTTGGCAACCTCCATTACCAATTTCGGGCGTTACCTTTTGGTTTGACCACGGCTCTGCGAGTCTTCACCAAGGTCATGGCGGTAATGATGGCTGTACTCCGCCGTCAAGGGGTCTGAATCCTACCGTACTTAGACGACTTGTTGATCCTGGCAAATTCCCCAGAGATTCTCCTACGCCATCTGGATCTGACTATCCAGTTTCTGCAAGCCCACAGGTGGCTCATCAACTGGAAGAAATCCTCCCTGGTCCCTGCTGAGAGCATGGTGCACCTGGGGGCGTTGTTGGACACTCACAACTAGCAGTTGTTCTTGTCTCATGAGAAAGTCCTGAAGCTTCAGGACAGGATTCAATGCTTCCTATTTCGTCAACAAGTGTCGATACATTTGGCAATGTAAGTGCTAGGTCTCATGGTGTCGGCTTTCAACATGGTGGAGTACGCTCAATTCCAATCCCGCCCTCTCCAGAGGCTAATTCTTGCCAAGTGGGACAGCCTGCCTCACCGGATCAGGTCTCAAATGATCTCCTTGTCTCTGGCGGTCCGTCTGTCACTGAGCTGGTGGCTTCAGGACCAACGATTGAGCAAAGGTCGTCCCTTCTGGATCTCCAACTGGGTCTTTCTGACGACGGACGCCAGTCTGAGGGGTTGGGGTGCGGTGTTGGAGCAACACTCCCTTCAGGGTCGGTGGACCAAGGAGGAGTCTCTCCTCCCGATAAACATTCAGGAATTGCGGGCGGTGTTCAATGCTCTGAACTTGGCCCAGCATTTAATACAGGACAGACCTGTTCAAGTACAGTCGGACAACGCCACCACAGTGGTGTACATCAATCATCAAGGCGGCACTCGAAGCCGCATGGCAGTGAGAGAAGTATCACAGATTCTTCAGTGGGCGGAACAACCATCTGCCAGCCATATCAGCAGTGTTTATTCCGGGGGTCCTAAACTGGGAAGCGGACTTTCTCAGTCGTCAGGACGTACACGCCGGAGAGTGGAGCCTTCATCCAGAAGTATTTCAACTCCTCGTGGACAAGTGGGGCCTTCCAGATGTGGACCTGATGGCATCTCGACACAATCACAAGGTTCCGGTCTTCGGAGCAAGGACAAGGGATCCTCAAGCAGCGTTCGTGTACGCACTGGCAATTCCATGGAACTTTTGGCTGCCATACGTGTTCACTCCTGTGTCACTCCTGCCCAGAGTAATAAGGAAGTTCAAGCAAGAAGGAGGTATCCTACTTCTGATCGCTCCAGTGTGGCCCAGACGGCATTGGTTCTCAGACCTGCAGGGTCTCTTGATAGATCATCCCCTTCTACTTCCGCAGCGCCCAGATCTCCTCGTTCAGGGCACCTGTGTATATCAGGATTTAGCCCGATTGGCTCTGACGGCGTGACTCTTGAAGCTTCCGTCTTAAAGGCCAAGGGATTTTCTGAGGCGGTCATTCAAACCATGTTGAAGGCCCGGAAACCGGCTTCTGCTCAGATTTATCATAGGGTCTGGAATTCTTACTTTGCTTGGTGCGCATCTAACAATCATGACGCTTACAAGTTTAGTATGGCCAAACTTTTGGCCTTTCTACAACAAGGCCTGGACTTGGGCCTTTGACTGGCCTCCCTCAAGGTTCATATTTCTGCTTTGTCGGTTTGGTTTCAGCGAAAAATTGCGACCTTACCTGATGTGCATACGTTCACTCAGGGTGTGTTGTGGATTCAACCTCTTTAAGTCCCGCCGGTGGCTCCTTGGGACTTGTTGGTGGTTCTGGAGGCATTGCAAGGGTCTCCGTTTGAGCCTCTTGAATCTGCAGACCTTAAGTGGCTTTCTCTTACGGTATTGTTTCTGCTGGCTATTGCCTCTGCTAGACTAGTGTCGGATTTGGGTGCCTGTCTTGTAGGTCACCATATCTGATTTTTCACCGTGATCAGGCAGTTCTTAGAACACATCCCAGGTATTTACCTAAGGTGGTGTCTTCTTTCCACCTTAATCAGGAGATTGTGGTTCCGGCCTTTGCCTCTCCTGATTTGTCTTCCAAAGAGCGGTCTTTGGATGTGGTATGGGCTCTCCGTATCTACGTGAAGAGAACTGCCTCCATCAGGAAGTCGGATTCTCTCTTTGTACTGTTTGGTTTTCACAAAAGTGGCTGGCCTGCTCACAAGCAGACCTTGGCCAGATGGATTAGAATGGTGATTGCACATGCTTATGTACAGGCTGGTCGTCCAGCTCCTGTTACTATAAAGGCCCATTCTACTCGGTCTGTTGGACCTTCTTGGGCGGCCCGCCGTGGTGCGACCCTTGAACAATTGTGCAAGGTGGCTACGTGATCCTCCGTGAACACGTTCATGAAGTTCTATGCCTTCAATACTTCCGCCTCCCGGGATGCTTCCTTTGGACGCCGGATTCTTGTGCCCGCTACAGTGCGTCCCCTCCCATAAGGAACTGCTTTAGGACATCCCAGATGTTAATCCTTGTGGAGCCCAGTGTACCCCGCAGCAGAAAACGAGATTTATGGTAAGAAGTTACCGTTGTTAAATCTCTTTATGCGAGGTACACTGGGCTCCACAAGGCGCCCACCCTGACGCACTTGGCTTCTTTGGGTTGGTATGGCATTAGCCGCTGACACCCTCTCCTGTGGGAAGTGTGTGGTGTATGTGGCTACTAACGATTGTCATCTCTTTTACCTGCTACTGCATTGGGCTGGTTAACAAAACTGAGCTCCTGTGCCCGGAGGCGGGGTGATATAGGAGGCGGCGCTATGCATCTAGGGAAGAAGGTCAAAGCTTTGAGCCTGTTGGTGCCTCGGATCAAGATCCTACTCTACACCCTGATGTTAATCCTTGTGGAGCCCAGTGTACCTCGCAGAAAGAGATTTAAAAACGGTAAATTCTTACAATAAATCTCGTTATTGCCTTTAACTGTAAACGAGACTTGTAGTCTGTTGTGAAAAGACAGAAGCATAGGGGACATACAGCATTATATGACTGACACAGAAAGAAAGTATCAATATGGATACTGCACACATTACAAGAATCTCATATTTAGCACAATGGGAAATCATAATAAATTGTCAACTTACCAACACCCTTTCATAATTATTTCAAAAAGTGTAATGTATATATTCTGATTAAAATACCCCATGGACCAATGAGAATACACTCTTTGATGCATTCATAATGTCATCTTGGTTCAAGTTCCACCAAGTCTGTGTGTGGAGTTTGTATATGCTCCCTATACTGGCATGGGTTTCCTCTGGGTACTCCGGTTTCCTCCCACATTCCACAAATATACTGGTAGATTAACTGGCTCCCACACACACACACAAAAAAAAAAAAGCCCTAATGTGTAAGTGTGTGCGTGTACATGGGAAGACTAGATGGGCCAAATTCTATGTTTCTATAATATTTCAACCAAAGCACTGAACCTCTGTTAGATGCGCCCAGCTCCATTTTGTTATTGATATTGCCAAGGGGGATATTCATCAAAGCTTGGAGAATTATAAAGTGGAGAGATAAAGTACCACTACCAACCAATCAGCTCCTAACTATAATCTCTCGAACACAGCCTGTAACATCACAAACTTGTATACTGTCATACAGATCTTCTGCTGGAAAGGACGTCACTGGAGAATATAAAGTTATTTTTTATCAAAATCTATGGCCATGGCCGGACTGGCCATCTTGCACATACCAGAAGAACTGATGGGCAGGTGGGCCGAACCGGTCATTCAGAGAGCCGGGAATGCCACGCGCAGCGCAGCCTCCGGCTTTCTGGTTCCATGGAAATGAGGGCGTGCCACGAGTCCACGCCCCCGGACTCACGGCGCGCCCCTGCCCCCCAGCAACCATCGCCATGGTAATGGGGGCGTGCCACTTGTCCACGCCCCCATGACTCGTGGCACACCCCCTTACGTTGTGCGGCGCGCGCCTTCACGAATGCCGAATTAAGGCCCCAATCCGTGGCTGTCTATGGCTATAATGTACCCTATATGAAATTATGTTTTTGCCCCAAATTGTACAAGTGTACACTGTTTTGAGCGGTCAGCTGTGTAAAGGGGGAAATTTATCAAAGCGTGGACAGAGATAAAGTACCAACCAATCAGCTCTTGTCATTTTTCAAACACAGCTTGTAATAGGTCAGGTAGATGCTGAATGGGTAGTACTTTATCTCTCTCCAAGATTTGATAAATCTCTCTAATAGTCCTCTAAGGGAAAATGCAATAGTTGGCTTTGAAGTGTCTAATACATTAATTGATCAAAAAAATAATCTTTGCGTATTAAGGGGGACATTTACTAAGCAGTGATAAGAGCGGAGAAGTGAGCCAGTGGAGAAGTTGCCCCATCAACCAATCAGCAGCTCTGTATAATTTTACAGTATGCAAATTATAGCTGTTACTTCAGTTCTGATTGGTTGCCATGGGCAACTTCTCCACTGGCTCACACTTCTCCGCTCTTATCACTGCTTAGTAAATGTCCCCCTTAGTGGTTGTTTTTTTTCTAATGGCGGTATTTGCACTTAGTGATTAGATGTGCTATAGACTTTGGTTCATGTAAAAAAGACCCACTAATGGAAGTTTTGGCGCAATAAAATGATCTCTCTCTTTGGCGTTTACTCCTGGCGCCTATACCTCCATTTCCAAACTACAACAAAATCAACTGTTTGGTGTTGATTGCAGTTTCTGTTTAGGGCTGAGCATATATTACATTACCACTTCATATTGGGGAGAGGCAGGCTTCAGCGTCCTTCAGTTGGAATACTAGACAGGAAGTCAGCTACAAAGATGCTGCTCATACGAGATTCGACGCACTACACACAACTCCTAACTTTATTTAGAGGGGTTTTTAACACTTGTGTTCACTTGCACAACTAGATCTGGACCAATGGCCACCACACCTAAGTAGGGGGAGATGCAAGTCAACCTTGTTCCTTAGAGATGCATCGGAGTATGAATTTTATGTATCTTCAAGACATGCCTTACCGGAAGCATATTTTTGTGGGTTCCATAAGCTTAGAGCAAGTTTAGAAATCGATGATGGCGGCTCTTCTGCACTATAGGCTAGATTTAAATGTGTGAAACCTAGAATATCAAAATGTAATGGCATGGACGCATTTCTGCATGTACGCAGAAACGTCTCATGGCACACGCTGACAGGACTGTTGCCTGCAGTAACATAGCCTGGAAGGATGCAGCCCTGCAGCACCAGCTGAACTTCTCGTTCGGGCCACGCTGGGCTCAGCTTCTGGCTCAGAAACATGCCTGGATTCCCCTAGACAGTCAAGAAAAAAAAAATCAGCATTGTCCGGAGCCTGATAGAATCTAAAGGCGCTTAAGCTTCCTCTCTACCACTCACAGCCCACCCTGCAGCCTGCCTCCTACTTCATCTACTTTGCATTGCGCGTATTGGGTCAGAGCTCCCGGCTCACTACACAGGACAGCGAGAGGACTTCGAAGGCCGGAGCATCTGCAGGAGGAGGTACCCGAGTGTTGGGCGGTGATATGGGGCAGTGTGTGAGATGCTAATAGCTATTGGAACATTGTGTGTGTGAGGTTATGGGGGCAGTGTGTGTGTGTGTGTGTGTGTGTGTGTGTGTATGTGTGTGTGTGTGTGTGTGTGTGTGTGTGTGTGTGAGGCTATGGGAGCAGTGAGTGTGTGAGGCTATGGGAGTAGAGTGTGCAGCTATGGGGGTACGGAGTGTGAGAAACTATTGGGACAGTGAGTGTGCGTGTGTGAGGCTACGGGGGCAGTGTACATGTGAGACGATGGGAGCAGTGAAGGTGTGAGGCTATGGGATCAGTGTGTGTGTGTGAGGCTATGGGGGCAGTGTATGTGTGAGGCGAATGCACCATGGCGCATGCATCCCACGGCATTAGCTTTCACAGAGCAAGCATCCCAAAGAGTTAGCTTACACAAAACATGCGTCCCACGGCATTAGCTTACACAGCGCATGCTTCCTACAGCAGAGCTTACACAACACATGTGACACAATGTGTTAGCTTACACAGCGCATGGTGCCGCGGCATTATCTTACACAGCGCATGCATCCCACGGTGTTAGCTTACACAGCGCATGCATCCCACGGTGTTAGCGTACACAGCGCATGCATCCCACGGTGTTAGCTTACACGGCGCATGCATCCCACGGTGTTAGCTTACACGGCGCATGCATCCCACGGTGTTAGCTTACACAGCGCATGCATCCCACGGTGTTAGCTTACACAGCGCATGCATTCCACGGTGTTAGCTTACACAGCGCATGCATCCCACGGTGTTAGCTTACACAGCGCATGCATCCCACGGTGTTAGCTTACACGGCGCATGCATCCCACAGTGTTAGCTTACACGGCACATGTTTCCTACAGCAGAGCTTACACAACACATGTGATACAATGTGTTAGCTTACACAGCGCATGCATCCCACGGTGTTAGCTTACACGGCGCATGCATCCCACGGTGTTAGCTTACACGGCGCATGCATCCCACGGTGTTAGCTTACACAGCGCATGCATCCCACGGTGTTAGCTTACACAGCGCATGCATCCCACGGTGTTAGCTTACACGGCGCATGCATCCCACAGTGTTAGCTTACACGGCACATGTTTCCTACAGCAGAGCTTACACAACACATGTGATACAATGTGTTAGCTTACACAGCGCATGCATCCCACGGTGTTAGCTTACACGGCGCATGCATCCCACGGTGTTAGCTTACACGGCGCATGCATCCCACGGTGTTAGCTTACACAGCGCATGCATCCCACGGTGTTAGCTTACACAGCGCATGCATCCCACGGTGTTAGCTTACACAGCGCATGCATCCCACGGTGTTAGCTTACACGGCGCATGCATCCCACAGTGTTAGCTTACACGGCACATGTTTCCTACAGCAGAGCTTACACAACACATGTGACACAATGTGTTAGCTTACACAGCGCATGCATCCCACGGTGTTAGCTTACACGGCGCATGCATCCCACGGTGTTACCTTACACGGCGCATGCATCCCACGGTGTTAGCTTACACGGCGCATGCATCCCACGGTGTTAGCTTACACGGCGCATGCATCCCACGGTGTTAGCTTACACGGCGCATGCATCCCACGGTGTTAGCTTACACGGCGCATGCATCCCACGGTGTTAGCTTACACAGCGCATGCATCCCACGGTGTTAGCTTACACGGCGCATGCATCCCACGGTGTTAGCTTACACGGCACATGTTTCCTACAGCAGAGCTTACACAACACATGTGACACAATGTGTTAGCTTACACAGCGCATGCATCCCACGGTGTTCGCTTACAAAGTGGCAGGACCAATTGAGGTGCACGGTATCAGAAACGTATTCAGGAGTGGAGACTGGAGGTGGTTATTCAGATGCATGTATCTTATGGGAGTGTAGTGGGTGTGTCGCTGAAGTGGTTTACGAAATCAGATGCTCAATTGCTCACACTGGAGGACATTCTCTGGTGTAAAATACACCTAGCATGGGACAAGCTTAGATGGTGTGATCTAAAGATGCACCAAGTGGTGTTGTAGTGTGTAAGGTTACACAAAGTGGGTGTCCCAATCCTTGCACATTCTTACGCAAGGATAAACACTAGGGAAGGGCATCTAGGTGCATTTAGCATAAAGTCATAGATGTAAAACATGGGCGCCGCTGCATCTGATTCAGAATCCGCTCCTTAGCCAGAACCAGCCAATTGCAGTCATGTCTTTCTGTTTCACAACAAATGTTAATATGGAAAATATCAATGTTGTGTCAATTTTGCATATAGGTATTTTCAAATGTTATTGGTAGACCTTTTAAGATAAGCAACTTAAGGATTTATGGGGGTAATTCTGAGTTGATCGCAGCTTCAAGTTTGTTAGCAATTGGGCAAAACCATGTGCACTGCAGGGGAGGCAGATATAACATGTGCAGAGAGAGATAGATTTGGGTGTGGTGTGTTCAATCTGCAATCTAAATTGCAGTGTAAAAATAAAGCAGACAGTATTTACCCTGCATAGAAACAAAATAACCCACCCAAATCTAACTCTCTCTGCACATGTTATATCTGCCCCCCCTGCAGTGCACATGGTTTTGGCCAACTGCTAAAAAATTTCCTGCTGCGATCAACTTGGAATTACCCCCAATGTTCTGTAAATGAGCAGCCCATGACAATTTTACTTGTATGCTAGATGCATCATCTACATGAATATCCTTGGAATTCCTTAGCCTGTCCAGTTTTATTTCATGTTGTTTTCTTTGTGACAATGCTGAAATTTTTTTTAAACATATGTATCCACCCCTACAAAAATATGTCCATGTTTACTTTCACATAATTAACGCAGACATTTACACCTAACAATGTACGATTCAAAATATATTATATATAGGATTATCAGCAATGTGGAGTCATGATGTGCGGCTGAACACACCATTGATAATTATGGCAGAGTAACATTGCAGCCTCTATGGGGTACATGGAAAAATGTGCTACAGTATGTTGGTGGTCACTAACATATAATCTCAATAATGAGAATATCCCACTGATAGGTACTTATTTAAGCGAGGAAGTAGTCTGTGACCGATTAAAACATTTAAAGATTAATAAGTCACCAGGTCCCGATGGTATTCACCCAAGGGTTCTAATGGAGCTTCATTCTGAACTTGCAAAACCACTATTTTTGATCTTTAAGGATTCAGTAATATCAGGTATGGTTCCCAAAGACTGGCGTATAGCGGAAGTAGTGCCTATATTCAAAAAGGGAAGTAAAGCTGAACCAGGTAATTATAGACCAGTTAGTCTTACATCTATAGTGGGGAAAGTATTGGAAGGTATTCTAATAGATGGTATTCAGAAGTTCCTTGAAGTCAATAAGGTCATTAAAAGGAATCAACATGGGTTTATGAAGGACAGATCCTGTCAAACCAACTTACTTGGCTTTTATGAAACAGTAAGCGCAAACCTAGATCAGGGTAAAGAGGTGGATGTAATCTTTTTAGATTTTGCCAAAGCGTTCGATACTGTACCACACATGAGACTTATCTACAAGCTACAAGAATCAGGGCTAGGAAGCACAATATGCACTTGGGTCAAAAACTGGTTAGATAATAGGGAGCAGCGCGTTGTGGTTAATGGATCTTTTTCAACTTGGACTGAAGTGCTAAGTGGTGTGCCGCAAGGCTCAGTATTAGGACCGCTATTGTTCAATATTTTCATTAACGACCTAACAGAAGGTCTAGAGAGCATGGTGTCAATTTTTGCAGATGATACCAAATTGTGTAAAGTTATAAATGCGGAGGGGGATGCTGAGTCGCTTCAGAATGACCTCGTTAAATTAGAAGCTTGGGCAGCGAAATGGAGAATGCGCTTCAATACAGACAAGTGTAAGGTAATACACTGTGGTAACAAGAACAATAATAACACCTACCTACTAAATGGGGGAAAATTAGGGGATTCTGTACTGGAAAAGGACTTAGGTGTCCTCATAGATAGCAAACTAAGCAGTAGTACCCAAAGTAGGACTGCAGCAAAGAAGGCTAATAAGATATTAGCATGCATAAAACGGGGAATTGATGCTAGGGACGAGAGTATTATACTCCCGTTATATAAATCACTTGTGAGGCCACACCTTGAATACTGTGTACAATTCTGGGCACCTTACTACAAAAAGGATATCCTGGAGCTAGAAAAGGTTCAAAGGCGGGCGACCAAACTAATTAAGGGTATGGAGACGCTAGAATACGAGGAAAGGCTTGCAAGACTAGGCATGTTTACACTGGAAAAGAGGAGATTAAGAGGGGACATGATCAACATTTACAAATATATAAGGGGACAATATACAGATCTTGCGCAGGACCTGTTTTTGTTTAGATCAACACAGAGAACTCGTGGACACTCGCTCAGGTTAGAGGAGAGGAGATTCCACACAATACGGCGTAAAGGCTTTTTTACGGTAAGGACGATACGTGTTTGGAATTCCCTGCCTGAGGGAGTTGTAATGGCCAACTCAGTCAACACCTTTAAGAATGGGTTAGATAAATTCCTAATGGATAAGGATATCCAGGGTTACGGGGCATAGTCACGCACTATGGTTATTATAAAAAAGAGGGGTTAATTGGAACGGCAGTAAGCAACTTCAGTCAAAATTTTATACAAAATAATCGTGCATAGGAGACCACAAATAGGTTGAACCCGATGGACAATTGTCTTTTTTCAACCTTAGATACTATGTTACTATGTTACAGGGTGCCTGGGAATAGGCGGTCATCACAACTAATTAATTTGCCACTTTAGAATTATTCTCATCACATACGGATTAAGAATGTCAGAATTTTTTTTGGCAGATTTGTTTGTACATTTAGTCCAATTGAATCAAAATGTTGAGCTAACTGCTATTGCGGCAGATTTGCAGATTTAGGAGCATAAGCATCAACTCTCAGAGAGAGATAAAATGGAGAACGATATAGTACTGACCAGATCCTGTCACTTTTCAAACACAGCCTGTAACATGGCAGTTAGGAGCTGATTGGTCTGTACTTTATCTCGCTCCGCTTTATCTCTCTCCTAGTGTTGATGCATATGTCCATGGCATTAGCCTCTGCATATACCACTTTATGGCTGCGAGAAGACACAGGACACCATTAAAACTGCTTATTTATACTTATTTTGTTGTGATAACATTTTAACAACGCACACACTGGTGTTGCACTTTACATCCCTCTTTCTCTAATTAAAAGCATCACAACTGTGTCGTGGGCTTTCAGAATCTTGTCAGATTGGGCCGGCATGTCAGTTAGATTACATGGTCACCAGCTGATGTAATATTACTTGTACATGAAGTTAGTGTATATGTTACATACATGTAAAATGAACCATAGTGCAAAAACATGTAAGCATAATCTAAAAACATCTAAACCATGTAGACAATTTCACATTTTAATGACATGTTAGCGTTTACTTATGTTCTGAACAATAGTGTGCAAATTCTTCCATGCTAACGTATCAGTAAACTTCATTTTAAATGGGTTTTTAAAATTCCATATATTAAAACAGCAGCTTTTATTCAACCACATTACAGCAGGAGTGG
Organism: Pseudophryne corroboree; assembly: GCF_028390025.1. Classification (NCBI taxonomy): domain Eukaryota; kingdom Metazoa; phylum Chordata; class Amphibia; order Anura; family Myobatrachidae; genus Pseudophryne; species Pseudophryne corroboree. The sequence goes on along the minus strand of NC_086452.1, from coordinate 156,825,545 downwards.
TCTTTTGGCTGGCGTTCTTAAAAAAGTTAATCTTCTATAAAAACGCCTATAGTTACACCATGAGAAGAAATTTAGGAGGCAAATTTCACAGCATTGTAACATCCTGAAAGTAGCGAATATGACGTAACCAGAAGAGCGATTGTTTAAGTCCCAACAATTCTGGCCTCTTAAGTGCTTCCAGTCACTGTGGAGCAACTAGATTCAATGAGTCCATACGAGATGTCAGTGACACATTGACCACATGAACTCTAACATCAGTTTGGTTTTTAAATTGACACATGAATGGCCGTATGATAAAATACTGTTTTTGATTTTTCATTTCACACTGACTGATAAGACGATACAGAAAAAAAAGTAAAAAAAAAAGTGTTTTGTAAATGAAAAAAATAATTTTTTAGACTCCACAGCACATAATGCAGATGTTTTTGACTGAACGTAGAAACTGAAATAAACACATGGGCATTAGGAGTCATTAGTATGAGATATCTTCTTCCATAAAAGGGCTTTTAGGTTGTTTAATATTAAGGAATGCTGCATCTCCATGTTCTTGGTAACGGCTTTCAGGGCAATGCAGGAGTAGATCTGTTTCTCCAGCTCCTCTCGAATTTCGGAAGGGCTGCCCCGGAGCAGGTAGTCCTTTACCAACAGGCATATTTTGGCTAGATTTGGATGGGTTATATCTGCTGTGCATTTCTTTTTCCTTTGGTCGCACAAAGTGCTGCAGTCAGTACCATAAACACAGTCCGAGTCAGCCTCACAAGGTCGGTCTTTAATCAATTCCTTCAAGTTCATCTCCGGGACAATGTTCCTCATGTCCACCACTTTCAAGTCATATTTGTCGTTATAACCAAAGTGTTTGGCACTTATATCACACATAAGAAAATTCCCATAAGGTCCATGAAAAATGTCTTCTACAAATTCTAGAAGACCAATAACTATCTTAGCCTTCCGAGGCCAAGATGGGGTAAACCACTGGTCCATGCGTTTTCGCAATCCTTGTGGAACAAATATTTCAAAGATCCATGGTAGGCTTATTCCATAAAGTGAGGTGTAAGGTACGGGCTCAGTGATATATAGATCGCCACAGAACCCCAGCAGTTTCGGAGTGTGCTCCTTGTCTTGCAAGATGACCATCAGCAAAAACTCATTAAGCTGTAGAAGTGCCCAGGCAGACTTCGCCTCGGGAAGGGACACGTGACCATCCTTATTGCCATCTGCAGCTGCCAATATAAGGTTCACTAGGTCTCGAAGATTACCTTGGTCCCCCAATTTAGTCTAAAACAGATTAAAAAAAAGTTTTTTCATTGATATAATACAAGTCTTAAAACAAAAACAACAATAACAAATGTATCAATATCTAATGCCGGGTACACACTGGAGCGATATTGGGCCAATATGTAGTTTCTGGACAAATCGGATCATCATATCGGGCATATCATTCAGTGTGTATATGTGTGTTCCTGCGGCCGCTTCCGATGTTGCCCGGTCGGTTCTCCTGTACGCCCATCCAGGCGATAAACACTTGCAACCTAGTTTTATGTAAATGAAGAAAGAATGACATGTTTGTCCATCCTTCATACATCGTTCTAATGTGTACCCAGGATCCGATATGTCCAACACATCGGCTGGGGACACATCGCTCAGTGTGTACCCGCATTACATCACTATAAATTGCACATAAGATTTACAACTCAATTTTTTTTACCTTAATTAGCACAGAAACATGAAGGGCAGAGAGAAGGTTGCTGAACAGAATTCACAAATATGTAATTTTTATGCAGATAATGCAGTAAATTCACACACAAAAAAAAAATCAGGTTTTTAAAGGATGATGACTAACAATTTATCTTGTTATTGTATCAGTTAAGTGCACTATAACTTTCAGCATAATTTCAAAATGAAAAAGCCTTAATAGGACAATGAGTAAAATAAGGGTGTCTTTCAGGCAATGCTTCCTGGGAACATTATCTCCAAAAGTAGAAGCCAGTCTAAAAACCTAGCAGATGTCGTATTGACTGATGACTTTACCACAATGTCCTACTGTAGGTATATAAGCGAAAGGAGAAAAAAAAAAAAGGCGGAATAATAAAACTAAAGATAGAGACTGGAAAGTCTTGTTGAGGGAGACAATGTAATAGCAGATCATCTGAATAATTATTTTTGCTCAGTATTTACTACTGAAAGAGAGGGGAAGGGGCCACAGTTAAGTTGCAGGGAAATTCAGGAAAATGAAACAAGTACATATACAGAGGAGAAGGTCCTAACAGAACTCTCAAAGCTGAAAGTGGACAAATCTATGGGGCCAGATGGGATACATCTAAGGATACTAAAAGAACTTAAAGAGGTGCTAGTAGCACCACTGACAGAATTATTCAACCAGTCATTAGCTACAGGAGTAATTCCAGAGGACTGGAAAAGAGCAAACGTAGTCCTACTGCACAAAAGTGGAAGCAAGGAAGAGGCAAACACCTACAGACCAGTGAGCCTTACATCAGTAGTAGGAAAATTGATGGAAACACTCTTAAAAGAAAGGGTTGTAGATTATCTCAAATCCAGCAATTTACAGGATCCCAAACAGCATAGATTCACTGGGGGGAAATCATGTCAAACAAATCTTTTTGACTTTTTTGACTGTGTGACTAAAGTGATGGATAAAGGTGGAGCCATGGATATAGCTTATCTAGACTTTAGTAATGCTTTTGACACTGTTCCACATCGCAGACTGCTAAATAAACTTGAAAGTTTGGGATTGGATATTAGTATTATTGAATGGATACGCTCTTGGTTGAAGGATAGAAAACAGTGAGTTGTGGTAAATGGAGTGCCTTAACAGGATATATAATATTACCAGTGGAGTACCCCAGGGATCTGTACTTGGACCAGTGCTGGTGACATTGCAAATGGCATTAAAGGGAAAGTATGCCTTTTTGCAGATGACACAAAGGTATGCAACAGGGTAGACACACCAGGTGGGGTAAAACAAATAATTGAGGATCTAGGTAGACTAGAGGAATGGTCAAGAGTGTGGCAATTACAGTTTAATGCCAAAAATTGAAAAATCATGCACTTGGGTTTCAAAAATCCAAAGGCCAAATATAGTATTAATGGCACTATACTGGAAACTACTGAGGAGGAAAGGGATCTAGGAGTCACTATTTCAGGTGACTTAAAGGTAGGTAAGCAATGTAACAAAGCAATGAGGAAGGCTAGTCAGATGCTTGGCTGAATCGGGAGAGGAATCAGCAGCAGAAAGAAAGAAGGAAGTAATAATGCCACTGTATAGGTCATTGGTACGGCCTAATCTTGAATACTGTGTTCAATTCTGGAGGCCATATCTTCAAAAGGATATTAATAGATTAGAAACTGTACAAAGAAGGGCAACTAAAATGGTGTATAGCCTACATTACAAAACATACCCAGAAAGACTAAGAAATCTCAATATGTATAGTTTGGAGCAGAGAAGGGAAAGGGGGGACATGATAGAAACTTTCAAATATATTAAGGGTTTTAACAAAGTCCAGGAGGCAAACATTCTCCAAATGAAGAGAAACAATAGGACACGAGGACATGCACTGAGACTGGAGGATGGGAGGTTCAGGGGAAATTTGAGTGCTCCGGGCAGAGAGGAGGGGGCCCGAACGGAGGAGGCTGAACACGGGCCTCCTCCTCTCTTAAAACGCCCCTGATTGTGTGAGTGCTTTTATTTGTATATAAGGGGGGTGGGGCGCCGTGATGTGAGCTTGCTCTGGGAGCCATGGCTCCACGCTACACCACTGGGCACAAGTTATCGTTCCCAATCATAGTCTACGTGGATCATAAAGTATGAAAAAGTCCCCCCCAAAATTTTTTTTATATGTGAGACGCATGTCGACTTTTTTCATGTCGACCTATTTCCAGTGTTGACTTATCCACTGTCGACCAATGGGTGTTGACCTAATTGGTGTCGACCTACAGTCCGGATAAACTATAAACACAGCTGCGTCAGCAGACGACACTGAAATAAGTATCAGGGTGGCAGAACACTGAGGGATTTGGTGCCGTCGATTGGAGTATTGAAAGGAAGATAGGTTAAGTCAGAGATGGAAAAGCACACGAGGGTAGAGGGCCTTGCTTGTGAAAGGTTAAATTCTAAAAGGGAGGATGTGAGGTATGGCCATCAAAGGGTTCACCATCGAAGGGTATACCTACCATAGCACATGAAAGGCGGCGTAGGATGAGTTGCACCATTGGGAGTCGGAACTAAGTTGCTGCCACCTCAGGCAAAGGGGTGGGTTTAAGTGTTGTGCTCCCTGAGCTGGAAAAGAAAGCTATTGCTGCGTTTTTGCCATCGATGGCAGAGAACCATCGGACAACAAATCATCACTGGCAAAACCCTCGACCATTGGATGCAAACTATCAATGCAAACTTATTTATGAAAAGTACTAAAGGTAATTTTTTAAATTTCTTTACAAAAGCCTAAAAAGTTGGCATGAACAACGCATACATAAAGAATATAAGGGACAGAGTAACAGTACAATAGTCCTAAAACACAAATAGTTGCAAAATGCAAACACAATTACTGATAATTTTTTAATAGTACTTTTGATTTATAATCAGACATATATCTGCAACCATTTGTGTTCTGCACGCCTTGAAGTGCGTAGTTTTGCTTTTCACATTAGTATTCTCCTTTATTTATATGGCACCACAAGGGTCCCACAGCCCCTAACAAAGTACAGGGTCGAGTCACATTATTATGACCACCAGCTAATAGCCAGAGCAACCGCCATGTGCGGCATGGACAACAGCTAGATGGGCTGAACTGTCGTTTTAGACACACGTCGGTAGCCCCCAGGTTCATTTTGACTTGTCAGCTGCTCCACTGTAGCGTGTCAGTCGGCCCTCATGCACCGTCGTAGCTGACGTTCACCTCTCCCATCAATGGCACATGCACGGTTATTCGTAATAGTGCCATTTGTCCAGTCACGATACACCTTCACCACAGCAGCACGCAAACAGTTCACAAACTGCGCTATTTCAGAAATGCTGCCACCCTTGGCCCGAAAGTCAATAATCATCCCTTTTTGCAACTCGCATAAATCACCTCTTTTACCCATGACAGCAACGAGTGATATGTGTGCAGGCAGCCTATCGCACACATTATATATCCCCCAAGTCAACACAAGGCACGTGCCGTACTTCACGGGCTACCCTCTGCTGATGTCAAATGTTGTAGGCGGTCATAATAATGTGACTCGACCATATACATAAGACATGAGCACATCAGAGAACAGTGGCCTCTCCTTCTCCCTCTTATATGGGTCAGTTACCTCTCCTTTTCCCCTTTATTTGTGACACTGTCTCAATAAAGCTTTGGGCCTGTGATGTTCCCTTAACCACTTCCCATCCTCAGCTCGATCTGTAAGGAAAATGCTGCCTTCTTTAGGACAAGTAATGCACTACATGGGGGTCGACTCAATTCACTGACAGTTGAATAGCGGCGGGAGTTAGCTCCCGTCGCTATTCAATTAAGCTCAAGTTAAGTCGGCGAAGGCCAGTTCTCCCGGACTTAACAGGTTGAATTGTCGGGAGAACGGGCATTCTCCGACTTAACTCCCCGCCGCAATGCTGATTCCCGACAGAATCAGCCTCGAGCCGGCCACGCGGCAGCACTTTTGTCGGATTTCTTCTCTCATCCCCTGGGGGTGAGAGAAGAATTCACGACAATTGAGGGTCACTTGTCGCTGTATTGAATAGCGCCGGGAGCTAATTCCCGGCGCTATTCAACTGTCAGTGAATTGAATCGACCCCATGGTGTATTGTAAGATGTCACTTTGCATGCTGTATACCCTGTTTTATACTGTAACATATGAATATACTGTATGACTGATTTATGTTCCATGGTGTATTGCACTGAGACACAGTAAACTTGAATGTTGTTTTTTACAAGTAAAACCAAAAACATATGAACTGCATCAGCTCGTGTAAAACATAAAATAAGAAAGTCCAGATCAGACCACAAAATACTTGGCTCTACTGTTAATTGCTTTAAAATACAATATACAAGTTGTCTTTTCCCAGTATATCTGTACATTGCTTTCTAACGTATTTGTCCACAAAAGTACATGTAGTAATATTAAAAAAAAATAACAAATCATAGATGGTATTCTTAATAACCCTAATCTTTGTTTTATTACGATCACATTGTTCAAAATTAAACACTTAGGGGCAGGGGCGGATTGGGAACAAAAAGCGGCCCTGGAAAAATTTGTACTAGTGGCCCCACATGGGCAGCACCAGAGGTGTAAGGTCTAGCCATGGGCCATGGCAGCAGCACCCTCCCCCCAAGACTTTCCAGATAGTGGGCATGTCCAGCATCAAGGGGGAAGTTAAAAATAAATAAAAATAAGAATTTACTTACCGATAATTCTATTTCTCGGAGTCCGTAGTGGATGCTGGGGTTCCTGAAAGGACCATGGGGAATAGCGGCTCCGCAGGAGACAGGGCACAAAAAGTAAAGCTTTAGGATCAGGTGGTGTGCACTGGCTCCTCCCCCTATGACCCTCCTCCAAGCCTCAGTTAGGTACTGTGCCCGGACGAGCGTACACAATAAGGAAGGATTTATGAATCCCGGGTAAGACTCATACCAGCCACACCAATCACACTGTACAACCTGTGATCTGAACCCAGTTAACAGTATGATAACAGCGGAGCCTCTGAAAAGATGGCTCACAACAATAATAACCCGATTTTTGTAACTATGTACAAGTAATGCAGATAATCCGCACTTGGGATGGGCGCCCAGCATCCACTACGGACTCCGAGAAATAGAATTATCGGTAAGTAAATTCTTATTTTCTCTATCGTCCTAGTGGATGCTGGGGTTCCTGAAAGGACCATGGGGATTATACCAAAGCTCCCAAACGGGCGGGAGAGTGCGGATGACTCTGCAGCACCGAATGAGAGAACTCCAGGTCCTCCTTAGCCAGGGTATCAAATTTGTAGGATTTTACAAACGTGTTTGCCCCTGACTAAATAGCCGCTCGGCAAAGTTGTAAAGCCGAGACCCCTCGGGCAGCCGCCCAAGATGAGCCCACCTTCCTTGTGGAATGGGCATTTACATATTTTGGCTGTGGCAGGCCTGCCATAGAATGTGCAAGCTGAATTGTATTACACATCCAACTAGCAAAAGTCTGCTTAAAAGCAAGAGCACCCAGTTTGTTGGGTGCATACAGGATAACAGCAAGTCAGTTTTCCTGACTCCAGCCGTCCTGGAACCTATATTTTCAGGGCCCTGACCTCATCTAGCAACTTGGAGTCCTCCAAGTCCCTAGTAGGCGCAAGACACCACAATAAGCTGGTTCAGGTGAAACACTGACACCACCTTAGGGAGAGAACTGGGGACGAGTCCGCAGCTCTGCCCTGTCCGAATGGACAAACAGATATGGGCCTTTTTGAGAAAAAAACCACCAATTTGACACTCGCCTGGTCCAGGCCAGGTCCAAGAGCATGTTCACTTTTCATGTGAGATGCTTCAAATCCACAGATTTGACTGGTTTTAAACCAATGTGTTTTGAGGAATCCCAGAACTACGTTGAGATCCCACAGTGCCACTGGAGGCACAAAAGGGGGTTGTATATGCAATACTCCCTTGACAAACTTCTGGACTTCAGGAACTGAAGCCAATTCTTTCTGGAAGAAAAATCGACAGGGCCGAAATTTGAACCTTAATGGACCCCAATTTGAGGCCCATAGACACTCCTGTTTGCAAGAAATGCAGGAATCGACCGAGTTGAAATTTCTTCGTGGGGCCTTCCTGGCCTCACACCACGCAACATATTTTCGCCACATGTGGTGATAATGTTGTGCGGTCACCTCCTTTCTGGCTTTGACCAGGGTTGGAATGACCTCTTCCTGAATGCCTTTTCCCTTAGGATCCGGCGTTCCACCGCCATGCCGTCAAACGCAGCTGCGGTAAGTCTTGGAACAGACATGGTACTTGCTGAAACAAGTCCCTTCTTAGCGGCAGAGGCCATAAGTCCTCTGTGAGCATCTCTTGAAGTTCCGGGTACCAAGTCCTTCTTGGCCAATCCGGAGCCATGAGTATAGTTCTTACTCCTCTACGTCTTATAATTCTCAGTACCGTAGGTATGAAAAGCAGAGGATGGAACACATACACCGACTGGTACACCCACGGTGTTACCAGAACGTCCACAGCTATTGCCTGAGGGTCTCTTAACCTGGCGCAATACCTGTCCCGTTTTTTGTTCAGACGGGACGCCATCATGTCCACCTTTGGTAATTCCCAACGGTTTACAATCATGTGGAAAACTTCCCCATGAAGTTCCCACTCTGCCGGGTGGAGGTCGTGCCTACTGAGGAAGTCTGCTTCCCAGTTTCCATTCCCGGAATGAAACACTGCTGACAGTGTTATCACATGATTTTCCGCCCAGCGAAAAGTCCTTGCAGTTTTTGCCACTGCCCTCCTGCTTCTTGTGCCGCCCTGTCTATTTACGTGGGCGACTGCCGTGATGTTTTATCCCACTGGATCAATACCGGCTGACCTTGAAGCAGAGGTCTTGCTAAGCTTAGAGCATTATAAATTTACCCTTAGCTATATTTATGTGGAGAAAAATCTCCAGACTTGATCACACTCCCTGGAAATTTTTTCCTTGTGTGACTGCTCCCCAGCCTCTCGGGCTGGCCTCCGTGATCACCAACATCCAAAACTGAATGCCGAATCTGCGGCCCTCTAGAAGATGAGCACTCTGTAACCACCACAGGAGAGACACCCTTGTCCTTGGATATAGGGTTATCCGCTGATGCATCTGAAGATGCGATCCGGACCATTTGTCCAGCAGATCCCACTGAAAAGTTCTTGCATGAAATCTGCCGACTGGAATTGCTTCGAAGGAAGTCACCATTTTTATTTACCATGGCCCTTGTGCAATGATGCACTGATTTTAGGAGGTTCCTGACTAGCTCGGATAACTCCCTGGCTTTCTCTTCCGGGAGAAACACCTTTTTCTGGACTGTGTCCAGAATCATCCCTAAGCACAGGAGACTTGTTGTCGGGATCAGCTGCGATTTTGGAATATTTAGAATCCACTCCTGCTGTTGTAACAGTATCCGAGATAGTGCTACTCCGACCTCCAACTGTTCCCTGGACTTTGCCCTTATCAGGAGATCGTCCAAGTAAGGGATAATTAAGACGCCTTTTCTTCGAAGAAGAACCATCATTTCGGCCATTACCTTGGTAAAGACCCGGGGTGCCGTAGACAATCCAAACGGCAGCGTCTGAAACTGATAGTGACAGTTCTGTACCACGAACCTGAGGTACCCTTAGTGATAAGGGCAAATTTTGGACATGGAGGTAAGCATCCCTGATGTCTCGGGACACCAGATAGTCCCCTTCTTCCCGGTTCGTTATCACTGCTCTGAGTGACTCCATCTTGATTTGAACCTTTGTAAGTGTTCAAATTTTTTTAGATTTAGAATAGGTCTCACCTAGCCTTCTGGCTTCAGTACCACAATATAGTGTGGAATAATACCCCCTTTTCTTGTTGTAGGAGGGGTAATTTAATTATCACCTGCTGGGAATACAGCTCGTGAATTTTTTCCCATACTGCCTCCTTGTCGGAGGGAGACCTTGGTAAAGCAGACTTCAGGAGCCTGCGCAGGGGAAACGTCTCGACATTCCAAACTGTACCCCTGGGATACTACTTGTAGGATCCAGGGGACCTGTACGGTCTCAGCGTCATGCTGAGAGCTTGTCAGAAGCGGTGGAACGCTTCTGTTCCTGGGAATGGGCTGCCTGCTGCAGTCTTCTTCCCTTTCCTCTATCCCTGGGCAGATATGACTCTTATAGGGACGAAAGGACTGAAGCTGAAAAGACGGTGTCTTTTTCTGCAGAGATGCGACTTAGGGTAAAAACGGTGGATTTTCCAGCAGTTGCCGTGGCCACCAGGTCCGATGGACCGACCCCAAATAACTCCTCTTCCTTTATACGGCAATACACCTTTGTGCCGTTTGGAATCTGCATCACCTGACCACTGTCGTGTCCATAAACATCTTCTGGCAGATATGGACATCGCACTTACTCTTGATGCCAGAGTGCAAATATCCCTCTGTGCATCTCGCATATATAGAAATACATCCTTTAAATGCTCTATAGTCAATAAAATACTGTCCCTGTCAAGGGTATCAATATTTTTAGTCAGGGAATCCGACCAAGCCACCCCAGCTCTGCACATCCAGGCTGAGGCGATCGCTGGTCGCAGTTTAACACCAGTATGTGTGTATATACTTTTTATGATATTTTTCCAGCCTCCTGTCAGCTGGCTCCTTGAGGACGGCCCTATCTATAGACGGTACCGCCACTTGTTCTGATAAGCGTGTGAGCACCTTATCCACCCTAAGGGGTGTTTCCCAACGCGCCCTAACTTCTGGCGGGAAAGGGTATACCGCCCATATTTTCTATCGGGGGGAACCCACGCATCATCACACACTTCATTTAATTTATCTGATTCAGGAAAAACTACGGTAGTTTTTTCACATCCCACATAATACCCTCTTTTGTGGTACTTGTAGTATCAGAAATATGTAACACCTCCTTCATTGCCCTTAACGTGTGGCCCTAATAAGGAATACGTTTGTTTATTCACCGTCGACACTGGATTCAGTGTCCCTGTCTGTGTCTGTGTCGACCGACTAAAGTAAACGGGCGTTTTAAAAACCCCTGACGGTGTTTTTGAGACGTCTGGACCGGTACTAATTGTTTGTCGGCCGTCTCATGTCGTCAACCGACCTTGGCGCGTGTTGACATTATCACGTAATTCCCTAAATAAGCCATCCATTCCGGTGTCGACTCCCTAGAGAGTGACATCACCATTACAGGCAATTGCTCCGCCTCCTCACCAACATCGTCCTCATACATGTCGACACACACGTACCGACACACAGCACACACACAGGGAATGCTCTGATAGAGGACAGGACCTACTAGCCCTTTGGAGAGACAGAGGGAGAGTTTGCCAGCACACACCAAAAACGCTATAATTATATAGGGACAACCTTATATAAGTGTTTTCCCTTATAGCATCTTTTTTATATATTTCTAACGCCAAATTAGTGCCCCCCCTCTCTGTTTTAACCCTGTTTCTGTAGTGCAGTGCAGGGGAGAGCCTGGGAGCCTTCCCTCCAGCCTTTCTGTGAGGGAAAATGGCGCTGTGTGCTGAGGAGATAGGCCCCGCCCCTTTTTCGGCGGCCTCGTCTCCCGCTCTTAACGGATTCTGGCAGGGGTTAAATATCTCCATATAGCCCCCGGAGGCTATATGTGAGGTATTTTTAGCCAAAAAAGGTTTTCATTTGCCTCCCAGGGCGCCCCCCTCCCAGCGCCCTGCACCCTCAGTGACTGCCGTGTGAAGTGTGCTGAGAGGAAAATGGCGCACAGCTGCAGTGCTGTGCGCTACCTTAAGAAGACTGAGGAGTCTTCTGCCGCCGATTCTGGACCTCTTCTCGTTTCAGCATCTGCAAGGGGGCCGGCGGCGAGGCTCCGGTGACCATCCAGGCTGTACCTGTGATCGTCCCTCTGGAGCTAATGTCCAGTAGCCAAGAAGCCAATCCATCCTGCACGCAGGTGAGTTCACTTCTTCTCCCCTAAGTCCCTCGTTGCAGTGATCCTGTTGCCAGCAGGACTCACTGTAAAATAAAAAACCTAAGCTAAACTTTTCTAAGCAGCTCTTTAGGAGAGCCACCTAGATTGCACCCTTCTCGGCCGGGCACAAAAATCTAACTGAGGCTTGGAGGAGGGTCATAGGGGGAGGAGCCAGTGCACACCACCTGATCCTAAAGCTTTACTTTTTGTGCCCTGTCTCCTGCGGAGCCGCTATTCCCCATGGTCCTTTCAGGAACCCCAGCATCCACTAGGACGATAGAGAAATTAAATATTATGAGCATATTATATGATACACCTTCAGAATTTAGGAAACTATATCATTCTTTAGAAAGATATATTTTCTTGCTTATTACACCAACCGTATCCCAATCACTATTCACTCAATCTTATATGTCAGCCAAGCAGGCAGACAGAGCATACACTAGATCATCTGCAATCACAGGCTAAGTGGCAAAGTAAATTTTCATATATGCAAATTATTTTGCATCTTATTCATTATGTTTATAAAAAGGACCACATGTCCTCAAACAAAACAGGCCCCACAGGTGCGTCGGCCCACCGGGAATCTTCCCTGTAAACTCTATGGCCAATCCGCCTCTGCTTAGGGGGATATTAAATTGTCCCCGAAAATGTTTCGACCACCAAAAACGGGTTTTCACATATATATTTTTTAACTTTATCGCCATTTTCTTCCTCCCTATCCAATTATACCGACACCTGCCGACATCAGGTACAACTGAATATCTCCGGGGGAGTGGGGGGGGGGGGTGAATTAGCCGTGGAAAATTACAGTGGCTAACTGAAAATCTCCCTTAGAAGAAGAGCCATTCCAGGACGGACCACAATGCAGCATTTGTGCGTGTCAGTGTGTGTGGAGTGTTTGCTATTTTAAATACGGTTATGTAATGTGGCGTTTGATAAAGTGGAACTCCATGCATCACATAATTAGTCATCAGACCTCCCACTTAGATCATGGTCTCTGAATCATGGCTGCAGTCTGTAAATAAATCTCTATACATCAGACTCAGTATAGAGGAGAACACAGCTAAATGCCAGAAGCTCAGCTCTGCTGAAAATCACATTATTGATGACATTGATTTCCGTCAGCCTGATTACTAAACAGTTCTAAAGACAGAACTCATCAATAATCATTCTGCAGTGCCAGCGGCTTACGCTGCAGAAAATGGCTTCTACAGTATGCTTTACAAAATAGCTTTATGGCCTTCAAAAGAAATGGTTTTGGTTAATGTGGCAGGAGTGCTTTAAAGAGCCATTACCAAGAAAAAAATTCTAGCTTTGCAATAAATAAATAAATGAAGCCAGTCTATTAATCACTATTGAAAGTCACAACCTCCGCCTGTCCTCAAGTTAACTCAGCTGTTGTTGTATCTAAAGGACAACACTAGTCATCATGTCAGTCTTAATATTGAACTTCCTTCCCTTGAAATAGTGAGAGTCTGCAAGGGATGATTCGGAAAGGCATGGCAGCCTGGAGAACGCGACAGGACATGCCGTGACTCTGCGCTCTGTACTTATATATAGACTAGTAAATAAATGGACCCGGCATCTGACAGGTCACCTCAGGCACCTGCCTCTTCATCTGATCCCATTGTTCTTGCCCCCTCTCTTCCTCTCTCCTTCCCGTCCCGTTATACTTAGGCCCCTTATCACATTCCTCGTCCTCTTCTCTCCCACCGCTGTGGCTCATGTTAAATTTGAGAAACATGGGCCACAGCTGCAATTAGGTCAACACACAACATAATCATTACCATTTGGGAAGAATAAACAAACACTGGTTTATATACTGTGTAGATATAAAGCAATAAAATTGCAGAGTTTTGTGATGTACACTTTAAAATCAAGATAAATCATGCCAGACCTTTTTCCACATTTACTACCACCTTGCAACCAAATCAATAAAAGCGAGAAACAAAGAGGCCATTTTTAGAAGAAGGAAAATAAAACACAAATATCAGCAAGGGTGTATGTAAATAAAGGATACAATACAAGAGAAAATTTAAAAAGAAGAAAAACCGCGATGTTGCCGGGATTTTTGTGTTTAAGCTGCCCTGAGCAAAAAAAATAATTAAATAAATGCTAACAATGTGTTAAGAACAAGGCGCTTGTGAAAATGTATGATGTGTTTTGCAACATATAAATGTTGCAATACTGCAGTGCAATACCTGTAATTTATTACAGGTATTGCACTGCAGTATTGCAACATTTATATGTTGCAAAACACATCATACATTTTCACAAGCGCCTTGTTCTTAACACATTGTTAGCATTTATTTAATACAAGAGAAAAGACACTTACTTTAAAAAGACTGTGCACCATTTCTTTGAACTTTTGGACAGTGGTACCCCTTGTTGGCTTGTCAAACAGTACAATCTCTTTCCTTGGCTCCAGTTCAGCTCCAAAATCAAGACGTAGAGTATCCTCCATTTGACACTTTATCACACCTTCCAGGTTTCCCCAGATCCCCAGGTACAGCTATAGAAAAATACAGTATCCATGATGCATTCATTTCTTGTGTATCAACTAACACTTCTAGGTTGCATGACTGGGTCAGATTTACAGTGCTGCATAACAGATATAGGGGTCTATTTACTAAGCTTTGGATAGGAGCAGTATGATTTACCGGAGCATGGGATCCCGGCGCTTGAAATACAGACGACGGTATTCCGATATGTACGAAGCCGACAGGGGTGAGTAAGGGGTGTTCTCCCCTTTTCCCAAACCCCCTACCCCTAACACTTCCACTCTGCAGCCTAACCCTAACCTCCCTCGTAGGTGCCTAAACCTAACCCCCTGTCCCTGCTGCCTAACCCTAACCCCCCCTCCCCGAAGCCTAACCCAAGCACTCTGAGGGGGGTGCCTAACCCTAACTCCCCCCTACCGCAGTCTAACACTAACCCCCCTGGGATGCTGTCTAACCCATCACTCCCCCCCCCCCCCCCCCCGCAGTCTGTAATTCCACACACCCCCCCCACCTGCGGTTTACCTGCCTTGCGGAGTGGTCTCTCCTTGTTTTTCCGTCTGTCAGTATTCTGGCGCTGGGATGGTATACCCATTCTGCATGCCGGTGTTGGCATTTAGAACATTGTCGGTATTCCGGCGTCTGTATTCTGACTGCCTGTATACCGACAGCCGGTATCCTGACTGCTTTCCCATTGGATGGAGATAGAGTGGACGGAGATAAAGTACCAGCCAACCAGCTCCTAAATACCATTTTTCAAACACAGCCTGTGACATGGCAGTTAGGAGCTGATTGGCTGGTACTTTATCTCCATCCAAGGTTTAGTAAATAGACCCCATAGTGCACAACTGAACGATAATGACAAATGACACTGTTTCCATGTTCAATGAAGAAAGACTGATTGCCTACAAAAATCACGGGTTGTCTGATGACCACACCTGCAGCGATAGACAAATTGGCCGATTATCCCTTTTGGCCCTAAAATCAGCCTGGGAATAATCCAATCTAAATGTGTAGTTTCAGCAACTTCTTTTCACTTTTCCTTTTCTATTTAATAAGAAATGAGCAATAACAATTCTGTTTCAAACTTATGGGCCCTACAGACTCGGCGACCCGCCGCCGAGCTGCCCGACGACCGATGCGGAAGAAGTTTCTTCACTCCCCCCGTCACCCGGCTCCATAGTAGTGCATGCTAATATGGACGAGATTGTCCATATTGGCCTGCATGCATAAGCGACCCGGCACCAACGATGAACGAGCGCGGGGCCGCACATCGTTCATCGCTGGTGCCTACACACTGAACGATATGAACGAGTTCTCGTTCACTAATGAACGAGAACGTTCATATCGTCCACTGAAATCTTTCAGTGTGTAGGGCTCATTACAGTTGTATATTTACAATAACCAGGAATATTATAGTTCCCTTCATTAGATTATGTTGTAATGGTTGTAAAAAGGAACAATCAACGCACAGCAACCAGTAAAAACTAGCCTATAAAACTGCCGCCTTCCATTTCTAAAAATAATCAGGCCGTGCGTAATTCCCAAGAGGTCATGTGATAATCAGAACGCTAAGTGATCCACCTATAAGTGAGCTCTCCAAGTAGTGAGTAACTCTCTGCTGAGTACATTTCAGGGATGGGCACACCAGATGCTGCTGAACGACAGTCCGCTGATCATTAAGGGAGATCGTTGAGCAGCAGATGGAGGGCAAAACACAGCCCTTCCCTGTTATGCACCATTTGCATACATTCTCCTATTAACACACAGGAAATTAAAAAGATACCTGACTGTTTGGTTTCGTTGACAAACATTTTCCAAAATACAGGGTTTCCTTAGAGCACAGGCCGTCACAGGCTGATCCGTCAATAATCCCCTTCCGATATTTGTCACACTGGAATGAAAAGCCAGAATTAGGCATTGTACTGTAAAATCCATCACACACCATTTCCAGCACCAAATCAAGAGAGTCACAAATTAAGTAGATTCTCCTATGACTGTTCAGTACATTCAGGAATGGAGGGAATACTGGGGAAACGTACTTCTTTTGCAAATGCTATAAACGTACACGTATTCTTGGCTTGTAGAGTACTTCTCTTTGGTAACCATAGGCAAAATATTTTACATTGAAATTACTTAGTTGCCGCTATAATATACACTCTTGGATGATGATAATAATAATACTACTAATATTAAAATAAAAATAATATTTATATAGCACTTTTCTCACAATAGGATTCAAAGTGCTTTACATTTGCATTTACGGTACAAAATAACCTTAAAAGGAAATATAATGAAGCATTTGATCTTGAGTTTTTTTTAGGAACCAAAAGGACATTAGTGAAATTCTTGAGAAAACAGGTAAGTCTTGTGTCTTATTTTGATGGACTGTAGAGTAGAGACCTCTAGAACCATGCGAGGCAGTGAGTTCAGTAGGGATCCACTTATATAAAACAACAGTCTTAAATTTGTGTGTTTACAATAGTATAAAATGCATACCACTGAATGGGAGTGGTATATCTTGTAGACATTCGTAATTGACCACATCGACATTGATCATGTGGATACTGATGAAATGTCGACATAATGTCCCTGGTGGTCTGGCAGTGACTTACCTTGCACGGCTGGACCAGCAATGTCTTCTGGGTCAGGTGGTCAGTTGATGAGGACTTGATCAGTTCCCCAACTCTCCCACAGCCTAACCCACGCCTGCTGCAGTGTAACCCTAACCCACCCCTGCTGCAGCCTAACCCTCCCCTCCCCTCCTGCAGCCTAAACTTATTGAGGCTGGCTAAATAAGGACACCTCTGTACACTGATAGGTTACTGCCATTTTATTCCAGTCAGAGCAGAGAATCACTTTATGGGACATAGATGAATGCAGGTGTGTGGATTAAAAGATTGACAGTACATATTAAACAGGGTGATAAGGTCAACAGTTGAATAGTCCATACATGTTTTTTTGTTATTTTAACCCTAATCCTAACCTCCCCCTGGTGTTTAACCCTAGCCACCTCCTTCCGTAGCCTAACCCTCCTCCAAGTGCCTAACCCTTACCATCCGCAAAGTGCCTAACCTTAACCCTTCCCCAAGTGCCTAACCATCCTCTCTGGCAGCCTAACCCTCCCCCAAGTGCCTAAACCTAACACTGCCCTAAGTGCCTAACTCTTACCATTCGCAAAGTGCCTAACCCCAACCCTAACCCTCCCCCAAGTGCCTAACCCTAACCCTCCCCCAAGCGCCTAACCCTTACCATCCGCAAAGTGCCTAACCCCAACCCTAACCCTCCCCCAAGTGCCTAACCCTAGCCCTCCCCCAAATGCCTAACCTTAACCCTCCCCCAAGTGCCTAACCCTCTCCCAGGTGCATTACCCTTACCATATGCCAAGTACCTAACCCTAGCGGTCCTCTCTAGCAGCCTAACTCTCCCCGAAGTGCCTAAGCCTAACCGTCCTCTCTGGCAGCTTACCCTCCCCCAAAGTGCCTAACCCTAACTGTCCTCTCTAGCAGCCTAACCCTCCTCCAAGTGCCTAACCATCCTCTCTGGCAGCCTAACCCTCCTCCAAGTGCCTAACCCTACCCATGTACTTAACCTTTAACATCCTGCCAAATGCCTAACCCTAACCATCTGCCAAGTGCACAACCCTAACCCTCCCTTCTGGCAGCCTAAACCTCGCCCAAGTGCCTAACCTTAACCCTACAAATCATGAAAAATCATGAAAAACCATGGGGTTTATTTACTAATATTCGTGTTTTTTCCGTTTTGAAGGGTGTTTGATCTCGAATGTTATCGGGTGCATTTTACTACAACTTTTTGAATCCTGATACGGTCATTCACTAAGCTGCCGAGTTTTGCACATTCGTTTTTTCCGATGTCGATGTGATTCGTAATATCAAGCAGTGTTTTACGGGAGTGATGAGTAAAACTCTGCCTGACAAAACACAAGGAATCCCGGTCGGATCTGTGAGATCCGTGCAGGGCTTCATTGTGTACCTTAAAAAGTTAATTAAAGTCTTAAAAAAAGTTAGAAAAAATTGCGTGGGGTCCCCCCTCCTAAGCATAACCAGCCCGGGCTCTTTGAGCCGGTCCTGGTTGTCAAAATATGGGGGGGAAATGACAGGGGTTTAATCAACCAGCATCGGGCTCTGCGCCTATGCGCTCCATTGTAGCCAATGGTGGGAACTTTGCGGTCAGCGGTGAGGTTACTTTCGGTCAACCGCTGACCGCAAAGTTCCCACCATTGGCTACAATGGAGCGCATAGGCGCTACATGGTATCTGTGCCGTGTGCTGCCGGACAGACACTACAGGAGCACACAGCCAATCAGGAGAGTGCCACAACGTGGCGCTCCCTGATTGGCTGAAGGGACCCTCTTTGACAGGAGTCAGGGGTGGTCCTGGCAGTCGGGGAAAGGGGTCCCATGTGTAAACATGGGGCGCCTTTCAGTGCGTGGTCGGGTTTCCGTTTTATTACTTTGCAAAGTACGTGGATTATACAAAGAACAGAAGGTACACTGGATTATGTGAGTATAATTTTTTTCACAGGTACCCCTAGGATTCAACATGGAGAAGAGGACCGAGCCTCGTGGGAACATAGGTAAGTATGTGTGTATGTTGGTGTGCATGTATGTAATAAAGTTGTACTGTCACGGTGTGTGTCCTGTTTTTATTGGGGTATTTTTTTAGTAGTAGTACTACAGGTACCAGCGGGCCCGGTTTTCCACTGCATGCTGGTACTTGTGGTTCTCCAAGTACCAACTTGCGGGGGAGGCTTGCTGGGACTTGTAGTACTGCTACTAAAAACAATATTCACATTTTGTAAACAAGGCTATCAGCCCCCCATCCGCCGCCCTTGGATGGGGGGACAGCCTCGGGCTTCACCCCTGGCCCTTGGGTGGCTGGAGGGGGTGGACCCCTTGATTGAAGGGGTCCCCACTCCTCCAGGGTACCCCGGCCAGGGGTGACTAGTTGGGGTTTTAATGGCACGGCCGCAGGGACCGATATCAAAGTGTCCCCCGGCTGTGGCATTATCTCCCCAGCTAGTGGAGCCCGGTGCTGGTTTCAAAAATACGGGGGACCCCTACGCTTTTTGTCCCCCGTATTTTTGGAACCAGGACCAGGCGCAGAGCATGGTGCTGGTTGATTAAATATGGGGGAACCCCTGTCATTTTTTTCCCCATATTTTTTCAACCAGGACCGGCTCAAAGAGCCCGAGGCTGGTTATGCTTAGGAGGGGGGACCCCACGCAATTTTTTTTTCAGATTTTACACTAAACAAACCCTTTCCCATAGATAACCATGCACAGATCTCACTGATCCGTGCATGGTTATCCAAACTCGACTGGAAAAAGCAGGTCTATTTTATTGCTGCTTTTTTTAACGAATCGAAAAAAAACAGACCCGCACTTGAGCACTCAGAAACTAACACCCAAATACGAATGAATAGTGAATGCCCGTATTCTATGAAATAACAGCCTTGTTTGACCGATGGTCTATTCATTCGTATTTCTGAACGTTGTCATTCAAACCATTACGAATAGTCCAAACACTGCAGAGATTGGTGCTTAGTGAATTCCCGGATTGGGACTTAGAAAAAAAAACACAAATCGGCCAAACTCGGATTTTTTGTAAATACTGGCCCATGTGTCAACACACTTTTATGTGTCAACAATTTGCATGGTGACCTTTGAACTGGTCAACCTCTGGACCATGTTGACCTATTGCCTGCCGAATATCTAGTGTCACCCTATTGGCTGTATCTATTTACTGTCTATCTACCATCCAAATACCAAATGCAGGGCGTTTGGCAACTGGATATGAAAAGTAATTTTTTCCCCCTGCGCTACAGAGTTTTGAGTTCCCGCTCTACGATGGAAGCACAATGGATGGGACAAGGACAATTAATGTGGTCCATACCAGAGACAGGACTAACGGCATATGCCACCATGTCAAGCAAACGTTATTATTAAGCAGGAAACACAAACACTAGATGAATCACACTATTGTGACAAATTGGGATGCAAATAATAATGATAATAATAATAATAATAATAATAATAATAATAATGATAATAATAATAATGATCATAATGATAATAATAATAATTAGTGAAATATGCATAAAATCCATCCCATTACAAATGACATTATTTCTTTAACCAGTGACTTCTGTGTTAAACAGGGGAATTATATATCTGTACTAGGGTTGTACTGACTTGATTACAACACGTGAGGTTCTGTTATAATCTTACTAGCTGAATACCCGTGCTTCGCTACGAGATGAGGATGGTAAATTAGAATTATAGTTTTTCGTTAATTGACGTTGTTGGAGATGTAGTATAGAGGAATATCTTGCTTCCCTTTCCCACTTTGTGTAGTGGCCGCACCCCTTGTTGGTCCCCCCCTGCTCTACCCACTATACAACTCTCAGTCTGTGGCTTCTTGCTGCCTCCATTCCCCTCTTCACATCATGTCAGCGCCCCTGTGAAATGATCGATTTATTTACAGTTTCTTATATAGTGCAGCACATTATGCCTCTCCTGATATACTCTGTGCTGCTGTGGGGCCCTGCTACTTTCACTATATAACAATCAGAGTGTGGGTTCGTACTACCTCCATTCCCCTCCTCACATCACGTCACGGCATCTGTCACATACAGCCCTGTCCTGCCTGACATATAATGCATCTCCTAATATACTCTGTGCTGCTGGGGACACTGCTCCTCCCACTATATAACTCTCAGCGTGTGGCTTCCTGCTACCTCCATTCCCCTCCTCACATCATGTCACTGCCCCTGTCACATGCAGCCCAGTCCTGCCTGACATATAATGCATCTCCTAATATACTCTGTGCTGCTGGGGACACTGCTCCTCCCACTATATAACTCTCAGCGTGTGGCTTCCTGCTACCTCCATTCCCCTCCTCACATCATGTCACTGCCACTGTCACATGAAGCCCTGTCATCACTGACATATCATGCATGTCCTAATATAGTCTGTGCTGCTGGCCCACCCCTAGGGGTGCTAGGGGTGTGTTACCCCCACAGTGTTTGTTCCCAGCTTGTAAGTCATATGTGTACCAAGTTTGGTGTAAATTGGTCCAGGCATTCCAGAGTTATGCTGCCTGCTGACATACTCTGTGCTGCTGTCCCACCCCTAGGGGTGTCTTACCCCACAGTGTTTGTTCCCATAGTGTAAGCCATATGTGTACCAAGTTTGGTGTGAAATGCTGCAGGCATTCCGGAGTTATGCTGGAACATACATATACACATACATACATACATACATACATACACACATACATACATACATACATACATACATACATTTTTGTCGATTTCCGTGGATGGACAGTGACATTTGTAAAACCGGTTCTTAGAAAGCACCTGGGACCTAAGGAGAAACTACCTAACAAGTTTCAAGATTGTAGGCCTTGTGGTTTAAGAGATTTTGTGATGAGTCAATCTCCTTTTTTGCCTTTTATATATATAGATAATAATATCAAGTTTGGCCACAAGATGCACTCACATTAGGGATAGAAAATGTTTGATAGACATAAAAGCATAATGCATGCAACAGATTATTCTGCAATCCAGAATAGGTAACAAAACAATTAGGATCGCTAAACCCACTGAATAAAATGTTAAACCCTATTTAATGACAGTACACATAATACATTACATTAGGTTAACTTTAAAAATTGTGGGCTGAACGGAGGCTGTTCTCAACCTACAGACCAAACTAGGAGATCGGCCAAGGTGCACAACTGCTCAATGGGAGAAGGGATAGACCGTATGTATCCTGTAGTGTCAAGTGCTTATCATGTCATACTAGGTTTCCTGCTCTCCTAGACAAAGGAATTATCCTACTCAAGCTACGTTCTAGGTGGTGAAAGGCGCTCCATCCATACTAGTCCTAGAGGGATTCCCCTGCTAAAAGCAGAGACACTTAGCACTGCAGGAAAAATCTTTGTTCTTTTCTTAAGGCCCACGCACACTGGACGATTTTGAATGGTTGCGCTGTAGTTTTGTCAGTAGAGCTTGAGGGATGACTGTGAATCTCTTTTTGAGAACTGTAGGCATTGCAACTTGATCCTAGTCATTGCTGAAGTTTTCCTGTACCATGTGGAAATACCTCTCACCTTAACTTCCCATGCCTGTCTGTTCCAATGAAGCAGTGCTAAACTGTTCTCATAAACTGAACTTCACTAGAGTTACCAAATAAACTCACTAGTGCTTCAGAGTTACACATGTATATGGGCATGCGCAGAGTGAAGCAGAGGGTGGTGACCTTTCCTGTTATCCTATTGGGGTATTAGCGTAGACTATTAGCTCATTGATCAGAGGGATCCAGGTGACCCTGGGTTCCCAGTCCAGCGCATGGTACTGTTACAATTACAAACTACATAATGTACCTTAATAAACTTTAAAAAAAATGAAAAGGTGGGTGAAAATCGAGACAAAAAGTGCAAAGTGCAAACAAATTTCTTATTTTACATATAATGGAGACAGGTTTCTATGAAGGCATTTATACAATCTGACGGTGACTGTAGCAAAGGTGGTCCCACACATGATCTAATGGGGCACATACATCAGGCAGCTACATTCCCTGATCTGCGGGATCAGGAAAATCCAACATGTTGAAAATCCTTGATTTGCCGATTCCGACCAAAAAAATGATCGGGATGGGTGAGTCGGGGATTTTTAACAAGCGTATGGTACTGATTCCCCTGACAGATCTCACACTCATATGAGAGGAGAGACAGTGAGTGAGAAGAAAGGAGCAGTTGATTAGGATGAGAGCTGGAAGGCTTTGAAAAAGAAGTAGGTCTTTTTGTTGCAACAGAGTTGGTACGAAGTCATACATTGAGTACAATGCTGCAAAGTGGAAAGCATGGCGTGGCTTACTCATATCGCCCCCTGGTCTTTTGTCTTTTTCATAGATTAGCATCCATATTGCACACCTGTGCTGCAAGCCTATGCCAGTGTTCAGGGTACATTGAAGGATTGTCACAATCGTAGTGTGAATAAGATGCACAATCAGTACAAAATTGTGTGGATGGCTCAGCTTAGTCACAATTTCTGTGGCACCCCGAATAGGTCAATTTGAGGCAATCTGAAACTAGCAGGTATAGCAGAACACATCTGTACACGATAGATAGAGATATATATATATATATATATATATATATATATTTATTTGTGCTATCAGCATTAGGCTGTGCTTATGGTTAGGGTAGAATAGTACTACTGACATGCATGATGTCAACATTCTGAATATCAAACTCACATAGCAATCCACACGTTACGTCTCTTCGACAGAAATTCAGGAGTCTGCCACATGCAGCAAATTGTTAACATGCTTTATAGTGTACTAAGTCTATGTATTGCCACTCATCACAATGACTCTTCTAAACATGTTCCTAATTATATGCCTTGAGAATAATTTAGGCTAATTAAAGGCTGTCAGAAGTGAACACCAAGCTGGTATTAAAGCCTTAGGCACAGATGCAGACACTAAATTGTCACAGATTACAACATCCTTTTTTTTCTTCTCTAGCATCCATATAGCAAAGGTTTAGAAACGATCAGAAAAGCTAAAATATAAGCACAGATCAGATAAAGCATGTAGGGCCGTCACTCTAATAAACAAGACAGCAATGCATAACCCAGCGTTGTAGGCAGCTGAATATAGAAAATACTGATGCTGTATGTTTTTGTTCTACCGTCTGATTTGTCATCCGCACCTCTTTTAAATGCAGTTTAATAGATTTCGGTTCTTGTTTTACTATTACGCTGACACTTTGTGATGGTTCCCTTTAGGTTATAAACTCTTATCAGCTGGTCACGTTTCCAGTTAAAGATTCCGTACTGTCTGTGTTGCGCAGATTTAAGGTAACGAGCTTTGTTGCTTTGTATTTCTCGTCCTTCCACAAAATGTTTTTTTTTTTTTAACCAGAGCGTATTGCTCTTATTTGACCATAACTTAAGTCCTGCTTTTGGCACTTTGGAGGTTTCCCCGTCTTCTAATCAGCCCATTGTGTGATTCACTTAGAATTAGTTTTCTTCTCTTACATCATAGGCATCGCCAGTGGCCTTTATGTTCATTATAAAGCACACAAGGGACAGAAATTCTCACATAATCCTGGAGTTCCGAGAACACAATGACCCAAGTCACACTACGCACAAAACTGATAGGGAGGCGCACAGAGCAAAAAATTCCTCTTTAAAAGTTCCAATTTTGAGGAGACGAAAAGGCATCAGCAAGATTTTTGAATCCCGTATCGCTGAACTGACAACAAATTTTCAGTGATTCCTAAGAGTAAAAATCTTTGCTGGCTTCAGGTCCTTAGAGGTCAGCTTCACTAAATTCTCTACTCTAAGGCTACAGTGACCCTAAACAATCTTATTTACAGAGCGAGCAGGATGGCCCCCAATGCTGTGGACTTTGCCTTAGATCCAGAGAAGACTTTTGATAGGGCTGGCTGGTCTTTTTACACTCTTCAAGCCTTTGGATTATATGGAAACGTTCTATGTACACCTGCCTTTACATTACCCTCTCTCCTTCGCTCTTAGGCAGTGGTTTCGCACCCACTTCATTCAACAATAAAATAGGTATGAGACAGGAGTGTCCATTGTCACCTTTATCATTTTCCTTAGTCATGGAAACTTTTGCAAATAACCTGCATAAGAACACAGGGCCTAATTCAGACCAGATCGCTAGGGTGCGTTTCTTGCAACCTGCAATCAGGTAGTCACCGCCTACAGGGGGAGGGGGAAATCGCTGTACAGGGGTGCGACCGCATGTACAGGAGAGCTGCACTAACAGAAGTTTGTGCAGTCTCTGCACAGACCAGGACTTACTCTTCCAGTGCGATGATCGGGGGCCGGAGCGGATGTCAGAAACCCTCCCTTCAAACGCTTGGTCCTCTAAAACGGACAGTTGCCACCCACAAACGGCCTCTTCCTGTAAGTCACCATGCGATCGCCCATGTGATCACTTTTCTCGCACCATCCCGTCGCTGCGAACCGACGCGCCGGCGCATTGCAGTGCATACGCATACGCAGTTTAGACCTGATCGCAGGCTGTACAAAAACACAGCCTAGCGATCAGGTCTGAATTAGGCCCTCAGTTATTTCTGGGATTTGGACTAGCCCCATGGACCATAAGCTTGTTATTTATCATTGCTCTTCACTGTTACCAAGCCTCGTCTCTCTTCTCTAATTAATTTAATAGCTTTATCTAACATTGACCTCAAGATGGAAGCTGTCCCTTTATTCAGAAGTAACTACAATATCTATTGGCAAACCAGAAACTAAAAACAGATAGGTGTATACCTCATTATATCCTATGACCAACTATTTGCTGCATATTTCGCTTCACTAACCGAGACTGTTAGGAGGAAATAGACAAACTTGCAGGGGTGCCTTGGATTGGTGGTCCAGGACCAATTCAAATTATTTATGGTCAATATTAGGGAGGCCAATCCCGGGATCAGGATCGGCGGGATCCCGGGATTTGGGCCAAAAAACGGCCGGAATTCAATCCCGGGATTGGAAGCTCCAATCCCGGGGATTGAGGGATCAGCGTTGAGCGTCCTCAGGACGCTCAGAAGCTGCCCGGCTCCCTCCTCCCGTCTCCCCTTGCGCAGCGTGACCTGTGCCTGTGAGGTCACGCTGCGCTGTCAGCAGCCGCAGAGCCGGAAAGTACGACGGACTTCACCCGCCACCTCATCCAGGCTCCCCCTGCCCTCACCCGCTGCCTCCTCCCGGCTCCCCTGTACTCACCCGCCGGCTCCTCATCACCCGCTACCTCGCTGTACAGGTTTGTACGTTTTTTTTATGTCTGCAGGGCGGGTGGGGAGGGGCGGGGCAACAGCCGGACACAGTCTAAAGCCAATCCCGGGTATCCCGGGATTGACCATTTTTCAATCCCGATACCCGGGATTGAAAAAATGGCCCGGGATTGGCCTCCCTAGTCAATATAATAGGCAAAACCAGTTCTGATGGCTGTCATAAAATATGTGGACAAACAGAAGCAAATCTTGCCAGTCGCCACACAATTGAACCTAAGGATGACATATAAACACAATTTGCTTAATTTTGCATTTTTACATTTCTGAATAAGAAACTTTTGGCCTAGGGGTGCCATGAAAGAAATTCTGATACTCTAGGGCGCCGTGATTCAAAATAGTTTAGGAACCGCTATGCTTGAGCATTAAACAAAAAACACATGACCCTACTGGAGCCTTCCTCTAAGGTACTGTATGAATTAAGTTTCTACAAAACCTTATTCCAGTTGCTATATTTCCTGTATGAATACTTCGTCGCCCAAGAGATAGTTTCAGTAGCTCTAAGACATCTGCTTTATTCTGTTCTGGTTACTTGTCATAGAGCTCGACATGCCCCCTCAGAGTTCTATAAGCCCCTCTGGAAACCCTCAGCCTACTGAGATTAAACTCGAGAGGTCTTAACTTACTGCTCTATAGCCATCTAAACTCTCATAACCAACCTCTGATAGATCCAAATATAGAGAAAAATATCCTGTGCCAATTTTCAATAATTCTGCCTGCCTGCAGTTTCAGAAAGAGAGATTACTCAACCCTCTTGTAAATGAAAATAGCAAATATATAGAAAGAAGCACTGGTTGGCAGATTTAAAAAAATGTAATACGGTATTATAAAATTACATATATAACAACATACGGCCGGTGTAACATAAACACTACATTTTAAAAAGGTACACACATTAACAATTGTGGTTATTCCTCTAATCAGAGCCAGTTGTTAATGAACAGGATTATTAGAATGTTAGAAAGAACTTGGGTGCGGTGGCAGGAGGCGGGTGCTACAGTGTGATATTCTCCTGCAGAACTTGGCTCCTGTCACAGACGAGGAGCCGACTGTGCAGCCACTAGACTCCAGGGGCAGCCCATCATCTCCCAGAGTGAGGTCACCAGTATTTCCAATGAGGGCCCCACCATATGAGGTCACATCCACTTTTTGGGCAGGTGGGGGAATGTATAGTGCTCATCGGGTGTCACCAGACTAGGTGACACCTCTGCTTGGGTGCAACCTTGTTAATGGGTATTTAGAACAGCATGCTGTTAGTTCATAAATGCTCCAATTGGTAACTCAGGGCCAAATGTATCAAGTAGTGAAAAGACTGGAGAAGTGTACCAGTGGAGAAGTTGCCTATACCAACCAATTAGCATTAGTACATTCTATAAAATGATAGGTAGAAATTGATTGGTTGCCATGGGCAACTTCTTCACTGGTCCACTTCTCCACTCTTCACCGCTTGATGCATCTGCCCTACAGTTACTTACACCCATTCTCAATAGCCCTCTGTCCTGGTCCTATAGACTCTTGCAGGATATTGTGAGGATAAAATCCCCCTGTGTACTTAGGCAGTAGTTGGCTCTGGGTACCCCAGTCTCCTCCCACAATCCAAAAATATACTGGCAGGTAAATTGGCTCCCAACATAATTATCCCTAGCGTGAATGTGTGTGTGTGTACACATGTGGTAGGGAATATAGATTGTAAGCGCCACTGGGGCAGGGACTGATGTGAATGGCCAAGGTGTTAGATACTGTAGTTGTTACATATGTAATTTTATAATACCATAGCAAATTATTTTTGAGTTTCATTCTATACATTTGCTATCTCTAATAGAGCCACCTAAGTAGGCTCAGTAAAGGGACACTATGGAGCTGAAAAAGTGGGCCCAAGTCAGAGAAACGCTTAGTCACATGGGCTGGATGAATCAGGGAAGACAGCTATAAATGGTTCTGCAGGTGGTACATCATACCCACCCGTCGACTCTTCTCGCTATCTTTCTTTGATATCAGATCACTGCTGGTGGGATTGTGGGGGCCTTTGCCAACATAAAAAGAACCCTAATCAACAACTGCTTTGAATAACTGTTTATAGTAAATGCATCCCTTACAATATATTACAAGTATGCTTCATAAAAGTCCACTCATATTTACTAGCACATAGGTCTCCTTGGCTCTCGTACAACAAGGCCATATACTGTATTAAGCGTACATGAAAAAACAATTGGTTTTACATGATTGCTTGCCTCTTTCTTTAACCTTCCAGCAAGTTTCCCTCCTCCATGCTTTTGGATCCCCATTTTTTTTTAATCTCCTCTCCCACTTTCTCTTTCTCACTGCAAGTGCACTTCATAATATCCTTCTGTTGCATTGGTATCCAATGAGGTACAATTGTTAGACTTCTACTGAAGTATGTAACAAATTATTTTAGCTGGGAACACTGCCGGAAATCGTGGGTGAAAAGCCATCTATTCCTGTAATACCTCCTTAAAATGATGCAATACAGTTTACAAGCTTTGGCTTGGATTTGTCAATTTCTTCTTTGGCTTTGAATTTTATACAGCTTAAATAACTGAACTAGAGACACTATGGGGTATATGCAATTGCGGTCGAATTCGCGGCAATTTTCGCCGTTTTTTAATTCGACTCAATTCGACAGGTGAATCCCGGAAGGTGGCTTCCGGAATTCACCATATTCAATGAAAAACGGATTCGCCAGAGTCGCGGGCGAAAATCGGCCGATTTGGCGGATTTTGCCGCGATTTTAAAAAACGGTAAAAAAACGTGAAAAACCCGGAAAAAAAATGGCGTGGGGTCCCCCCTCCAAAGCATAACCAGCCTCGGGCTCATCGAGCTGGTCCTGGTTCTAAAAATGCAGGGGAAAAATTGGCCAGGGATCCCCCGTATTTTTAAAACCAGCACCGGGCTCTGCGCCTGGTGCTGGTGCCAAAAATACGGGGGACAAAAAGAGTAGGGGTCCCCCGTATTTTTAACACCAGCATCGGGCTCCACTAGCTGGACAGATAATGCCACAGCCGGGGGTCACTTTTATGCCGTGCCCTGCGGCCGTGGCATTAAATATCCAACTAGTCACCCCTGGCCGGGGTACCCTGGGGGAGTGGGGACCCCTTCAATCAAGGGGTCCCCCCCCCCAGCCACCCAAGGGCCAGGGGTGAAGCCCGAGGCTGTCCCCCCCCCATCCAATGGGCTGCGGGTGGCCTTTTGTGATAATAAAAAGATATTGTTTTTTCCAGCAGTACTACAAGTCCCAGCAAGCCTCCCCCGCAAGCTGGTACTTGGAGAACCACAAGTACCAGCATGCGGGAGAAAAACGGGTCCGCTGGTACCTGTAGTACTACTGGGAAAAAAATACCCAAATAAAAACAGGACACACACACCTTGATAGTAAAACTTTATTACACACTACCGACACACACATACTTACCTATGTTGACACGCCGACTGCCACGGTCTCCGA
This sequence comes from Pseudophryne corroboree, assembly GCF_028390025.1. Lineage (NCBI taxonomy): Eukaryota > Metazoa > Chordata > Amphibia > Anura > Myobatrachidae > Pseudophryne > Pseudophryne corroboree. The sequence continues at coordinate 156,796,098 of NC_086452.1, read as the reverse complement.
CGATCCGAGGGTACCTGTGAAAAAATTATACTCACCTTCCAGCGTCCAGAGATAAATCCACGTCCAGAGAGTAAAATCCACGTACTTGTTTAAAAAAAAAAACACGCAAAAACCCGCTCCATACCGGACTAGAAAGGGGTCCAATGCTTTCACATCAGACCCCTTTCTCCCGAATGCCGGGACATCACGTGACTCCTGTCACTGACGTCCCTTCAGCCAATCAGGAAGCGCTACTTCCGTGGCGCTCACCTGATTGGCTGTGCGCTGTCTGTACTGTGACAGCACATCGCAAAGCCGCTCCATTACTTTCAATGGTGGGAACTTTGCGGGTAGCGGTGGGGTCACCCGCCGGTCAGCCGCTGACCGGCGGGTGACCTTACCGCTAGCCGCTAAGTTCCCACCATTGAAAGTAATGGAGCGGCTTTGCGATGTGCTGTCACAGTACAGACAGCGCACAGCCAATCAGGTGAGCGCAACGAAGTTGCGCTTCCTGATTGGCTTAGAGACCTTTCTGTGACAGCTGTCACTGACAGGTCTCATTCGTGGAAAGGTGTCCCATGTGTCAGCATGGGACCCCTTTCAGTCCGGCATGGAGCGGGTGTTCGGTTTGTTTTTTTGCCAAGTACGTGGATTTATCTCTGGACCATGGCTGAGGTGAGTATATTGATCTTTTCTTTTCAGGTATCCGTGGATTCTACATGGAGAAGAGGACCGATGTCGGCGTGTGAACATAGGTATGTGTGTGTCGACGTATGAAATAAAGTTTTACTGTCGACGGTGTGTGTGTCCTGTTTTTATTTGGGTATTTTTTTCCCAGTAGTACTACAGGTACCAGCGGGCCCGTTTTTCTCCCGCATGCTGGTACTTGTGGTTCTCCAAGTACCAGCTTGCGGGGGAGGCTTGCTGGGACTTGTAGTACTACTGGAAAAAACAATATCTTTTTATTATCACAAAAGGCTATCAGCCCCCCCATCCGCAGCCCATTGGATGGGGGGGGGGACAGCCTCGGGCTTCACCCCTGGCCCTTGGGTGGCTGGGGGGGGGGACCCCTTGATTGAAGGGGTCCCCACTCCCCCAGGGTACCCCGGCCAGGGGTGACTAGTTGGATATTTAATGCCACGGCCGCAGGGCACGGCATAAAAGTGACCCCCGGCTGTGGCATTATCTGTCCAGCTAGTGGAGCCCGATGCTGGTGTTAAAAATACGGGGGACCCCTACTCTTTTTGTCCCCCGTATTTTTGGCACCAGCACCAGGCGCAGAGCCCGGTGCTGGTTTTAAAAATACGGGGGATCCCCTGTCAATTTTTTCCCCGCATTTTTAGAACCAGGACCAGCTCGAAGAGCCCGAGGCTGGTTATGCTTTGGAGGGGGGACCCCACGCCATTTTTTTTTATGATTTCACCGTTCCAGCATAAAAAAAAATAAAAAATAATAATAATATTTTAAAAAATATATAAATAATATTTGTGCCTCCAAAAAAAAAAAAAAAAAGTACCTAATCCCTTCTAATATAAATAGATCTGCTATTCCCCCCAAAAAAAACACAAAAAAAAACATGTTTAAAATTTTTTTATTTGTTTTCACCCTCCAAAGTGTGGCGGATTGAAAATGACGAATTTGCTGTCTAAAAGCACTGCTGTCGAATTTCCAAACTTGAATTGAATATGCTTTGGTCGAATTGCAGCACTTGTATCATTGCAGAAAAGTCGAATTTGCAAAAAGTCGAATTTCAAAAAGTCGAATTTTGAAAGTCCGTTTTTTGGTCGGAAAGCACTGAATTGCATAGGCGATTTTTTTTTTTGGTCGAAAATGACCCGAAATTCGACAATTTCGGGAATTCGACCGCAATTGCATATACCCCTATTTCTGTGTAATATGCTCACTGTGAGATACATAAATATTTGGAGAGTATCACAAGAAACTCATATTATATTGAAGTCAATTAATACTATTTAAATCTACTAAAATAATCACTGCAATGATGGATTTGGACAATAATCCTTTTATACCATAATTTATGCACTTAATTTGAGAGCGCTTTATTATTTAGTTACATTATCCTTTAATTTAAATCACACATTTCATAGCTATCATACCCAGGACCTTCACTGACAGCCTGCTTTATTTAAAGCACACATTTCAAAATACTTTCACACCCAGGATTCGAACCCATGACCTTCCATATTGCAGTCAGACATCTTACTCATGTAGCTAAATCCTCCTGTATGAGAGTATCTTAAAATGTGTGCCATAAATAAAGAAGTGCCAGAGACTAAAGAGGTGGAAGTTGCAAGTAAGATTGTAGGTGCTGTAGAACAGCGCCCACTGCCTTGTGGGGCCCTGTGTGGTGGCACATCGCACTACCCTAGTTACCACTCTGGCGTTATTATATAATTTTCTTAAAACGATTCAATAATGTCCATACAATAGAGTCTATAGAGGTTAAGAGAAGGTTGGAGCACTGTAGCTTACTAGCACAGGAGGATATCACTTTTTAAGGACAGATGACTGTTCAAAATCTGTGCATTCACTTTCATTAGTATCCATAACTAAAAGCACCACAAGTCACAAAGAAAAGGAATTTGGTTGTGCCTCAAGTAAGGTATTGTTAACATATTGCTCCATCTGGAAAAAATTTAGTTCTTCTGGAATGCAAATGTTATACAAGGCAAGTCGAAATCGTACTTTTTGCTTCTATTTGCTTAGGTAAGAACATACTTACAATGTTAGCCTTACACTCATGTCCCCTGCAGAGCTCTGTGTACGAGTTGTACCGAACATATACAACCCAGCTGCCGATGAACACCGCCAGCCATGAGAAAAAGAGGTATTTTATCCGCATGTATGACAAACGAGCCTGTGGATACACAAAACAGTCTTGTTACAAGGTTCATACAGCCCAACCAATCTTACAATAGACAATAAAATAATTGCATGTTTCATTTGCACAGTATTTTGTATCACCTAGAAACCATTTTAAAGGTTTCTACATTTCTTCAAAATTTCCGGAGTGGATTACTTGGTAAGTACTCCTGTGAAAGGTGCACAGATAAATAACATGTCCATAAGGGACTAAAACACTTCTAGCAATTATTTCTAGGTTAGCCTGTAGAAGCGCTAATATACAACAGCATTCTGCAATGTATTCATTGTATTGCAGTTCAGTTTTCAGTTTGGGTGCTCAAGCGGGTCTCTTCATGCGCATTTCAGCTCGCTACCCCCGGGGTAACGAGCTGAAATGTTCTTGTAGTGCCCGTCCGCAGCAACAATAGGGTGAGATTCAAAGCTCTGCCCCAGCCCTCCCGCCCCCTTTTGCTCCCACCGGCAGTATTCTATTGTTGCTGCAGACTGGCACGACAAGTGCATTTCAGCTCACTTCCCCCGGGGGTAGCGAGCTGAAATGCACATAGAGAGACTCGTTTGGGCGCCCAAATGGGTCTTTTTACACTCGCACCCAGAGGCGTCAGAACGTTTTTCGGTTGGGGGGGGGGGGGGGGGGGCAGGATAAAAATCTCAGTTTGCCGCCCCTAATTACTGGACACCTTAGACGGGTCACTTGTACCTGTACGGAACTCTATGGAGCAGCTGGGAGTGAGTGGCCCCTTATATACATGTCTGGTAGAACCCCCTTACACACAATATGCCTGACAGAGCCCATTATATACATTGTAGAGCGCCTACTCCTCCTCATTCATCTCGCCTCTCCTTCTCATCCCTGTGCTCTACTTCCCTACCCCACGGTTAGTATATACACAGGGTAACAGAGGGACATACACAGGGTAACAGGGGGACATACACAGCAGTGCCGTAACTAGGCATTTTAGCGCTGTGTGCAAGAAACGGTATTGGCGCCCCCTCCCATGCAAGATAGGGGCAGTGCGCGCCGCAGGCGCGCTTAAAATATATAGGGGCGTGGCTTCATGAGGAAGGGGCGTGGTCACAAAATAATACCAATCCATACTACGGTGCACAGTAGTCTCCATTATTCAAATTACGCTGCACAGTAGCGCTACTACACCAGGTAAAGCCCCTTTTATACATTACAGCAGACAGTCCCCCTTTTTACACATTACGGCAGACAGCGTGCCCTTTTTACACATAACGGCAGACAGCGTGCCCTTTTTACACATAACGGCAGACAGCGTCCCCCTTTTACACATTACGGCAGACAGCGTCACCCTTTTTACACATTACGGCAGACAGCGTACCCCTTTTTACACATTACGACAGACAGCGTCCCCTTTTTACACATTACGGCAGGCACACTCCCCCTTTTTACACATAACGGCAGCCAGTCCCCCTTTTTACACATTGCGGCAGGCACAGTCCCCCTTTTTACAAATAACGGCAGCCAGTCCCCCTTTTTACACATTGCGGCGGGCACAGTCCCCCTTTTTACACATAGCGGCAGCCAGTCCCCCTTTTTACACATTGCGGCAGACAGCGCCCCCCTTTTTACACATAACGGCAGCCAGTCCCCCTTTTTACACATTGCGGCAGGCACAGTTCCCCCTTTCACACGTAACGGCAGCCAGTCCCCCTTTTTATACATAACGGCAGCCAGTCCCCCTTTTTACACATTGCGGCAGGCACAGTCCCCCTTTTTACACATTGCGGCAGGCACAGTCCCCCTTTTTACACATTGCGGCAGCCAGTCCCCCTTTTTACACATTGCGGCAGGCACAGTCCCCCTTTTTATACATAACTGCAGACAAGAGAGAGAGAGAGAGAGACTTACCATCTCTCCCGCTGGCAGTCAGGCTCCTCGTGCTGGCAGCTCCGGAGGCAGGGGAGAAGGAGGAGGAGGAGGGAGGGGGACTGGAGCCGCAGTAGCGCTATTTAATTGGTAGTAAGCGCCGCTGCAGCTGTCCCCTCTTCTTCCGTATTAGCTGTCCAGCGCTGCTGTGGATGCTGGGATGAAGGAACCGCATCCCAGCATCGACAGCGGCGCCGGGCAGCCTATACGGAAGGAGAGGGGACAGCTGCAGCGGCGCTTACTACCAATGAAATAGCGCTGCTTCGGCTCCAGTCCCCCTCCCTCCTCCTCCTTCTCCGTAGCCCGGCGGTGCTCTCTCCTCCACAGCGCGGTGGCGGCGCACGGCACACACAACAGAGGCGGCATGTAATGAGTCAATTTGACTCATTACATGCTGCTGGCCGTTGCGCCCTCAGGGCAACTGTGCTGTGTGCCAGGCACACCTGGCACACAGGTAGTTACGGCCCTGATACACAGGGTAACAGAGGGACATATACACAGGGTGACAGCAGCACGTATATACAGGGAGACAGAGGGACATACACAGGGGGACAGAGGGACATACACAGGGGGACAGAGGGACATAGACAGGGTGACAGTGGCACGTATTCACTGGGTGACAGAGGGACATACACATGGTGACAGAGGGGACATACACAGGGTGACAAACACAGGGTGACAGCGGCATGTATACAGAGGGATATACACGGGGACAGAAGGACATATACACAGGTTGAGAAACACAGGGTGACGGCAGCACGTATATACAGGGAGACAGAGGGACATACACGGAAACAGAGGGACATATACACAGGGTGACGGCGGCAAGCATATACAGGGAGACAGAGGGACATTCACGGGGACAGAGGGACATATACACAGGGTGACAGTGACCCCTCATACAGAAACTCCCTGCCCTCTCCTACCACAGCACATCTCACCTAGCAGAATAGATCACAGTAACACCCAACAGCACTCACCCCTCACCCGGCCAGCACACAGCACCTGTATATCCACCACAGCAGGCAGCTCAGCAAGCTTAAGTTGATTTTAAGTTTCAACAAAACATTTTTCACAAAAGTAAAGCTTACTGGCTAGCTGTGCGTCCGCTCCTCAGGCTCTGCTCCCTGTGGGGTTGGCAGGGTTAAAGCGGCTCCGTGGTTGGCAGGCTGTAGTGTAGGGACTGTTTGGTAGGAGGAGGAGTTGCTGCGGCTGGGCAAGCGCAGCAGCCCTCCTCCAGTGGCCATTTTTATTGCTGCCCGCTGCCCTCACTGCCCTGCTTCCCGCTCCAGCTGCTGCTGTATAAGCGCAACACATCCCGGTCACACAGCGGGCGCCTGCGGCCACTGCTGTGTAACATGTCCCTGACTCCCTGCTGTATGAGCTGAGCTCCGATCGCGGTGGCGATAAGCAGCAGATACAGAGGGAGGGGTGGACGTTACCTGGTGTGCACCGACCTCCTGGATGCACCGTGTGCCGCATTGTCATGCTGCGGATTCGTGGACAGTGTCACACAGCAGTGGCCGGCGCCCGCTGTGTGGTCGGAACGTGTTGTGCTTATACAGTAGCTACTGTATACAAACACGTTTAGAGTAGAAAGCAGCAGAGCCACCATTCAAGTTATGTGCCCCGGCCGCATCCCTTTGCTCAGTGGGATGCGCCGGCACTGACCGCTGCTTTCACTTTACATAGCGGGGAATGCTGCCGCTATTGGTGGCAGCTGCAGGCTCAGCGGGCAATCGCGCTCCCGGGTGGATGGCGCCTCTCTCATGTTTGGGGGGAGCGAACTGCCCCCCCCATTCCGACGCCCCTGCTCGCACCCAATACTTTAGTCGGGTTTAGGTGCTTTGGACACCTAAACCCGAGTGTAATAAGCGCGTTCAGAACGATAAGTGAAGGCATTTGAATATTGCCCCATGATCTCTTGTCACTTTAGACAGGAGATCGGTGGTATGGTAACATTTGAATCCCCCCCTAAGAATACTGCCGGCGGGCGCGATAGGGGGCGGGAGGGTGTTGTGGAGATTTGATTCTTGCCTCTAATGTAACAGTTATGTTGGAAGGGTTAGGCTGCAGGGGAGATTGAGGTAGAGTTAGGCTGCAGGGAAGATGGAGGTAGGGTTAGGCTGCAGGGGAGATGGAGGCAGGGTTAGGCTGTGGGTGGGAGGGAGTGAGGGTTAGGCTGCAGGGGAGATGGAGGCAGGGTTAGGCCATGGGTGGGAGGGAGTGAGAGTTAGGCTGCGGGTGGGAGGGAGGCAGGGTTAGGCTGCGGGTGGGAAAGAGGGAGTTATGGTCAGGCTGCGGTTGAGAGGGAGGTATGGTCAGGCTGCAGTTGGGAGGGAGGTTGGTAGGGTTAGGCTGCAGGTGGGAGGATGGTAGGGTTAGGCTGCAGGTGGGAGGGAGGTAGGGTTAGGCTGCAGGGGAGATGGAGGGAGGGTTAGGCTGCTGGGGAGATGGAGGGAGGGTTAGGCTGCTGGGGAGATGGAGGGAGGGTTACCCACTAGAGGGATAAGAGTTAGGGGAGAAATACTCACTAGATTACAGTTTAGAAACGAAAGTGACGGTCACATGACCACCGGTATCCACGAGCCGTGCTGGAGCCGCTGCAGCCAGAAGAAGGTAAGATAATGCGGGGCCCCCAGGGACCATATGTTGACATTACATCAAGATTAATGTCAACATATCATACCACACCCTATGGAGGGAAATATTGGAGGCAGGCACTTTGTAAATTTTCACTTATTACGGGAGTCCACTTCCGCACATGTCATGGGGCTCATGTTCTCTGATGTATCAAAGCTAGTGCATTATACCTAGAACAGAGCTCTACAGAGGTGATTCAATAGAACTTTACTTTCTCTCCCCCCATACACTCTACACATTGCTTCCTCCGCATCCGCCACTGCATGGTAGTATGGCCCCGCACATTACTGTTGACAATTTAATGTGGCTAATGGGTCACCATATTTTCAAACAGTCTATTAAAAACTCTACATAAGCTTGTAATGGGCCAAATGTAATTCTGCAGAAATATATCTATCTGTTGTGCCTATTTGTTTTCCCACCACAAATCTGCAGCTCACTACTGCAAATCAATGCTACCTAAAGACTAATTTCCATGTTTTAATGAAGAAGGAATTTTGGCATTAATTTCTGAAGAGGCAGGGGAGACCATGTGGTGCAGGCGGCTCAACCCTCATCCTCTGATCCAAGATGTAGGCTATGTGATGCAGAAGAGGTCATGTGATGGGGAAACTGGCAGCTCCTGGCAAATAATAAAATCAAGTCTCTGCTTTCAATAATAGTTGAAACTATGGGTTAAGCTCAGGTTATAAAGTAGAAAATTGGGCAGATAAGGCAGAAAACTGATGGTGGGCACAGGGGATATCTCGGTGGGCCACATTTTACCATGACAGTGAGGGACTTGGATGCAGCTTAGTAAATAGACCCCTTAGTGTTGAAAATGAGCAGGCCCCGCAGGACGCACTGTGACTCACTGACCTGGTGCACAGCAGCCAGTAGTAATCCTCAAGTGTCTGTCTACCCATCCAATCGCCACCTGAGACCACCCAAAGCACCAATCCAGGCAAGAGTGAGTGAGTGAGAGACAGCTCCGAACAGCAGACACCGGGCTGTGTTGAGTGATAATGGTTGCCTGCTTCCAAGTCACACAAGGTGTCGTACTGTGAGTAATGGTGTGCTCCTTAATAACTCTGGGCTTCTCCTGACAAATGCAGGTTGTATGGAATAATGAAAACAATGAGAAATAGCAGATGGGCCAGTGACCATGATGCTTGTGATTGACTGCTATCAGTCCTGGGTATCCTGTGCCCCTACCTTCCTCCTTACCCCCAGCACTGCCTGGCCCCTAACCTCATCCTTGCCCCAGCTGCTATCTACCCCTACCCCCAGCACTGTCTCCAGTATTGCCTGCTCCTAACCCCCTCCTTTCCCCCAGTACAGCCCCAGCTACTATCTACCCTTACCACTTCCCTACCCCCAGTACTGCCTGCTCCGAACCCACTCCTTGCTCCCCCGCACTGTCTGCACTTACTCCTTCCCTACCCCCAGCACTGCCTGCCCTTAGTCCCTATTACCTCGAGCTCTACCCCAAACGCTATCCCAACTGCTGCTTGCCCGTAACCTCCTCTATCCCACATGATACCTGCCTCCAACACTGCCCAAGCTGCCAACTGACCCCAGCACTATCCCCACTGCTGCCTTCCCTCACTCCCATAATATGCAAAGAGACCCAGAAACAGTGGAGTAGGACCTCCATTTTTTAATGTGAGGAGTCCCCGGGACCACCCACCATGTTTTCCCTCAGTGGGATCACTGCTCGCTCATAAAACAATCGAAGATAGCATGGCACAATAAATAAATCTAATCACTTTCTCTTTGTTTGTTACTTTGTTGCCACAATAACTGAAATGACGCCTTTGTTCCTCCACTGCATGCATGAGAATGATTTTAAATCTATATAATAGTTGGAGTCAGTCAGGGAACATATCTTTTGTCTTGTGACTCAGGTCCTGGAACGTCTCATTGGAGACTGAATTCAAGTAATCTTGGAACTGGGTATGTGCAGATAGTGGCGCGGCTTCATATGAGCCAACTGCAAGGGAGAGGTCAGTTAGGACTGAGCCAGTTTAGCTACTTGATGAAGTGAAGATGATGTAACAAGGAGGAAATTATAGACCTACAGAAAAAACACAGGTTAGAAATTAACAGGATAAGGGAAAGACTATGTTCTGATTTTAATCTAGCTGTTGCTGAACTAAAGGGGAGTACTGACGGAGCGATATTCTAAGCAATCTGACTAGATTGCTTAGAATATGAGCATGATCGCTCCGTGTGTACCCCCTACAGCGATAGCGATGTGCAGCCCCGCGCATCGCTGCTGCTAGATTGGCCTGCATGCAGGCCAATCTAGCGGGTCGCTCACTTCACCCGCTGGGTGAAGTGAGCGGCCCCCCCGTCTCCCCCCGCACGCTCAGCACAGATCGCGCTGTGCTGAGCGGCGGGAGAGATGTGTGCTGAGCGGTTCGCTCAGCACACATCTCTCCTGCATTGGCCCGTATATATGGGCCTTAAGTGTCAGATCACTGTATAAGAGACTTTAACCTTCCATTTTAATGGAATCTTTATTTCTCTGACGTCCTAGTGGATGCTGGGGACTCCGTCAGGACCACGGGGAATAGCGGCTCCGCAGGAGACAGGGCACAAAAGTAAAAGCTTTAGGATCAGGTGGTGTGCACTGGCTCCTCCCCCTATGACCCTCCTCCAAGCCTCAGTTAGATCTTTGTGCCCGGCCGAGAAGGGTGCAATCTAGGTGGCTCTCCTAAAGAGCTGCTTAGAGTAAAAGTTTTGTTAGGTTTTTTATTTTCAGTGAGTCCTGCTGGCAACAGGCTCACTGCATCGAGGGACTTAGGGGAGAGAAGTGAACTCACCTGCGTGCAGGATGGATTGGCTTCTTAGGCTACTGGACACCATTAGCTCCAGAGGGAGTCGGAACACAGGTCTCACCCTGGGGTTCGTCCCGAGCCGCGCCGCCGACCCCCTTGCAGATGCCGAAAAGTGAAGAGGTCCAGAAACCGGCGGCAGAAGACTTTTCAGTCTTCATAAGGTAGCGCACAGCACTGCAGCTGTGCGCCATTGTTGTCAGCACACTTCATAGCAGCGGTCACTGAGGGTGCAGGGCGCTGGGGGGGGCGCCCTGGGCAGCAATGATAGTACCTTATTCTGGCTAAAAATACATCACATATAGCCCCTGGGGACTATATGGATGTATTTAACCCCTGCCAGGTCTCAGAAAAACGGGAGAAGAAGCCCGCCGAAAAGGGGGCGAGGCCTATTCTCCTCAGCACACAGCGCCATTTTCCCTCACAGAAATGCTGGTGGGAAGGCTCCCAGGCTCTCCCCTGCACTGCACTACAGAAACAGGGTTAAAACAGAGAGGGGGGGCACTTATTTGGCGATATGACTATATATATTAAAATGCTATAAGGGAAAAACACTTATATAAAGGTTGTCCCTGTATAATTATAGCGTTTTTGGTGTGTGCTGGCAAACTCTCCCTCTGTCTCCCCAAAGGGCTAGTGGGGTCCTGTCCTCTATCAGAGCATTCCCTGTGTGTGTGCTGTGTGTCGGTACGTGTGTGTCGACATGTATGAGGACGATGTTGGTGAGGAGGCGGAGCAATTGCCTGTAATGGTGATGTCACTCTCTAGGGAGTCGACACCGGAATGGATGGCTTATTTAAGGAATTACGTGATAATGTCAACACGCTGCAAGGTCGGTTGACGACATGAGACGGCCGGCAAACCAATTAGTACCTGTCCAGGCGTCTCAAACACCGTCAGGGGCGTTAAAACGTCCTTTTACCTCAGTCGGTCGACACAGACACGGACACTGACTCCAGTGTCGACGGTGAAGAAACAAACGTATTTTCCTTTAGGGCCACACGTTACTTGTTAAGGGCAATGAAGGAGGTGTTACATATTTCTGATACTACAAGTACCACAAAAAAGGGTATTATGTGGAGTGTGAAAAAACTACCTGTAGTTTTTCCTGAATCGGATAAATTAAATGAAGTGTGTGATGATGCGTGGGTTTCCCCCGATAGAAAATTATTGGCGGTATACCCTTTCCCGCCAGAAGTTAGGGCGCGTTGGGAAACACCCCTTAGGGTGGATAAGGCGCTCACACGCTTATCAAAACAAGTGGCGGTACCGTCTCCAGATAGGGCCGCCCTCAAGGAGCCAGCTGATAGGAGGCTGGAAAATATCCTAAAAAGTATATACACACATACTGGTGTTATATTGCGACCAGCGATCGCCTCAGCCTGGATGTGCAGCGCTGGGGTGGCTTGGTCGGATTCCCTGACTGAAAATATTGATACCCTTGACAGGGACAGTATTTTATTGACTATAGAGCATTTAAAGGATGCATTTCTATATATGCGAGATGCACAGAGGGATATTTGCACTCTGGCATCAAGAGTAAGTGCGATGTCCATATCTGCCAGAAGTTGTTTATGGACACGACAGTGGTCAGGTGATGCAGATTCCAAACGGCACATGGAAGTATTGCCGTATAAAGGAGAAAAAGACAACGTCTTTTCAGCCTCAGTCCTTTCGTCCCCATAAGGGCAAGCGGGCAAAAGGCCAGTCATATCTGCCATGGGATAGAGGAAAGGGAAGAAGACTGCAGCAGGCAGCCCATTCCCAGAAACAGAAGCCCTCCACCGCTTCTGCCAAGTCCTCAGCATGACGCTGGGGCCGTACAAGCGGACTCAGGTGCGGTGGGGGGGGTCGTCTCAAGAGTTTCAGCACGCAGTGGGCTCACTCGCAAGTGGACCCCTGGATCCTACAAGTAGAATCCCAGGGGTACAGATTGGAAATTCGAGACGTCTCCCCCTCGCAGGTTCCTGAAGTCTGCTTTACCAACGTCTCCCTCCGACAGGGAGGCAGTAGTGGAAACAATTCACAAGCTGTATTCCCAGCAGGTGATAATCAAAGTACCCCTCCTACAACAAGGAAAGGGGTATTATTCCACACTATATTGTGGTACTGAAGCCAGACGGCTCGGTGAGACCTATTCTAAATCTGAAATAGTTGAACACTTACATACAAAGGTTCAAATCAAGATGGAGTCACTCAGAGCAGTGATAGCGAACCAGGAAGAAGGGGACTATATGGTGTCCCGGGACATCAGGGATGCTTACCTCCATGTCCCAATTTGCCCTTCTCACCAAGGGTACCTCAGGTTCGTGGTACAGAACTGTCACTATCAGTTTCAGACGCTGCCGGTTGGATTGTCCACGGCACCCCGGGTCCTTACCAAGGTAATGGCCGAAATGATGATTCTTCTTCAAAGAAAATGGACGATCTCCTGATAGGGGCAAGGTCCAGAGAACAGTTGGAGGTCGGAGTAGCACTATCTCAAGTAGTTCTACGGCAGCACGGGTGGATTCTAAATATTCAAAAACCGCAGCTGTTTCCGACGACACGTCTGCTGTTCCTAGGGATGATTCTGGACACAGTCCAGAAAAAGGTGTTTCTCCCGGAGAAGAAAGCCAGGGAGTTATCCGAGCTAGTCAGGAACCTCCTAAAACCAGGAAAAGTGTCAGTGCATCATTGCACAAGGGTCCTGGGAAAAATGGTGGCTTCTTACGAAGCGATTCCATTCGGTAGATTTCACGCAAGAACTTTTCAGTGGGATCTGCTGGAAAAATGGTCCGGATCGCATCTTCAGATGCATCAGCGGATAACCCTGTCTCCAAGGACAAGGGTGTTTCTTCTGCGGTGGCTGCAGAGTGCTCATCTACTAAAGGGCCGCAGATTCGGCATTCAGGACTGGGTCCTGGTGACCACGGATGCCAGCCTGAGAGGCTGGGGAGCAGTCACACAGGAAAAAAATTTCCAGGGAGTGTGATCAAGTCTGGAGACTTCTCTCCACATAAATATACTGGAGCTAAGGGCAATTTACAATGTTCTAAGCTTAGCAAGACCTCTGCTTCAAGGTCAGCCGGTGTTGATCCAGTGGGACAACATCACGGCAGTCGCCCACGTAAACAGACAGGGCGGCACAAGAAGCAGGAGGGCAATGGCAGAAACTGCAAGGATTCTTCGCTGGGCGACAAATCATGTGATAGCACTGTCAGCAGTGTTCATTCCGGGAGTGGACAACTGGGAAGCAGACTTCCTCAGCAGGCACGACCTCCACCCAGGAGAGTGGGGACTTCATCGGGAAGTATTCCACATGATTGTGAACCGTTGGGAAAGACCAAAGGTGGACATGATGGCGTCCCGCCTGAACAAAAAACTGGACAGGTATTGCGCCAGGTCAAGAGACCCTCAAGCAATATCTGTGGACGTTCTGGTAACACCGTGGGTGTACCAGTCGGTGTATGTGTTCCCTCCTCTGCTTCTCATAACCAAGGTACTGAGAATTATAAGACGTAGAGGAGTAAGAACTATACTCGTGGCTCCGGATTGGCCAAGAAGGACGTGGCACCCGGAACTTCAAGAAATGCTCACAGAGGACTCATGGCCTCTGCCGCTAAGAAGGGACTTGCTTCAGCAAGTACCAGGTCTGTTCCAAGACTTACCGCGGCTGCGTTTGACGGCATGGCGGTGGAACGCCAGATCCTAAGGGAAAAAGGCATTCCGGAAGAGGTCATTCCTACCCTGGTCAAAGCCAGGAAGGAGGTGACCGCAAAACATTATCACCACATGTGGCGAAAATATGTTGCGTGGTGTGAGGCCAGGAAGGCCCCACGAAGAAATTTCAACTCGGTCGATTCCTGCATTTCCTGCAAACAGGAGTGTCTATGGGCCTCAAATTGGGGTCCATTAAGGTTCAAATTTCGGCCCTGTCAATTTTCTTCCAGAAAGAATTGGCTTCAGTTCCTGAAGTCCAGAAGTTTGTCAAGGGAGTATTGCATATACAACCCCCTTTTTGTGCCTCCAGTGGCACTGTGGGATCTCAACGTAGTTCTGGGATTCCTCAAATCACATTTTAAACCGCTCAAATCTGTGGATTTGAAATATCTCACATGAAAAGTGACCATGCTGTTGGCCCTGGCCTCGGCCAGGCGAGTGTCAGAATTGGCGGCTTTGTCTCACAAAAGCCATATCTGATTGTCCATTCGGACAGGGCAGAGCTGCGGACTCGTCCCCAGTTTCTTCCTAAGGTGGTGTCAGCGTTTCACCTGAACCAGCTTATTGTGGTACCTGCGGCTACTAGGGACTTGGAGGACTCCAAGTTGCTAGATGTTGTCAGGGCCCTGAAAATATAGGTTTCCAGGACGGCTGGAGTCAGGAAAACTGACTCGCTGTTATCCTGTATGCACCCAACAAACTGGGTGCTCTTGCTTCTAAGCAGACGATTGCTCGTTGGATTTGTAGCACATTTCAACTTGCACATTCTGTGGCAGGCCTGCCACAGCCTAAATATGTCAAGGCCCATTCCACAAGGAAGGTGGGCTCATCCTGGGCGGCTGCCCGAGGGGTCTCGGCATTACAACTCTGCCGAGCAGCTACGTGGTCGGGGGAGAACACGTTTGTAAAATTCTACAAATTTGATACCCTGGCTAAAGAGGACCTGGAGTTCTCTCATTCGGTGCTGCAGAGTCATCCGCACTCTCCCGCCCGTTTGGGAGCTTTGGTATAATCCCCATGGTCCTGACGGAGTCCCCAGCATCCACTAGGACGTCAGAGAAAATAAGATTTTACTTACCGATAAATCTATTTCTCGTAGTCCGTAGTGGATGCTGGGCGCCCATCCCAAGTGCGGATTGTCTGCAATACTTGTACATAGTTATTGTTACAAAAATCGGGTTATTATTGTTGTGAGCCATCTTTTCAGAGGCTCCGCTGTTATCATGCTGTTAACTGGGTTCAGATCACAGGTTGTACAGTGTGATTGGTGTGGCTGGTATGAGTCTTACCCGGGATTCAAAATCCTTCCTTATTGTGTACGCTCGTCCGGGCACAGTATCCTAACTGAGGCTTGGAGGAGGGTCATAGGGGGAGGAGCCAGTGCACACCACCTGATCCTAAAGCTTTTACTTTTGTGCCCTGTCTCCTGCGGAGCCGCTATTCCCCATGGTCCTGACGGAGTCCCCAGCATCCACTACGGACTACGAGAAATAGATTTATCGGTAAGTAAAATCTTATTATCTTCTATACAAAATGTATAGGTCTGTTATACCCCTTTTACACCGCCAGCCTACAACAAGTGTTTTTGCACATGAATGTGCATAACCTGTGTTGCTGTTCGGTGTAAAAGGGCAGAGTTGGAATAATCCGGTCCAATGACCCAGTATTCCAACTAGGGTAATTTGCAGGGTTGAACATGTGTTCAACCTGGCAAACTGTGCAGTGTAAACGGGAGCCAAATCGCATGACCCGGCTTCCCGTTTACAGTGAATGGACAGGCGGCGCTTGGAGATCATGTCTATTATATCTGGGCACACATGTACTATCATCCCCTGTAAATGGAGAGGATTGGTTCTATGTGCCCACCACCTTCCGGGAACTGGAACGCACTGTGAGCTGTTTTACTACTGTTGCCAGGTAACCGGGCACGTAGTAAATAATATTCCCTGTGAATGGGGAAGAAACATCATGTGATTGCGGCCCATGTCCGGGTGCTGGAACGCACCCTGAGACGCAGAATTCACCTGACCGCGATCACATTAATCTGCTATTACATTCACTGGTAAGAACGGAAGCAGATGTCACATGACCGCGACCTACTTCCGGGCAATGGAACGCATCGTGGAACGCGGAAGTGCGGCTGGCCGCGACCACGATGTTTTCCAAGCCATATGAGTACAGAATATTTATGAAATTAAAAATTTAATAGTGAGGGGAGCATTAGGATGTGCTGTATTTGTTATTAATATGAAGAAAGATAAGAAAATATGTTTATTCATTTTTTACTTGAATTACCCATGATGCATTCCCACTTCCTGTTCACTGGTATAAATGTGGCTGTAAATCACTGTCTGAGCATCCACCTTGAAAAAGACTTTGTGTCGAAACGGCGTTGGTGATTTCAGACAGTGATTCTTCTTTTTTATCCTCCTAAGTTCCCACTAATCCAAGGTAATTTGTAACATCTGTGTCCGCAAGTGTAAGTCCGGAATTCACCTGCGATTGTCTTATTTCATTCTGACACACATTTGTTCTATCCTGGATTTTTTGGGAAACAAAAACTAGGAGATTTTTTATAATTGTTTTTTAAATTGTTATATGCTCCAATAAATTAATTCTTTTTGGAAGAGAAGAGTTATTCATCCTTTAAAGAAACCGCTACGTGTGGAGTATCACCTGCTGAAAACGTGAGTGTGGTACGTTTTGATTGAATAAAGCCTGCTTCATATGTTATTGTTGGAAGTAGAAAAGAAACCTTTATGCGCATGGTGATATTTAACTCTAAGTGAGTTTTGGTACGTGTACCTATGTTTGTGAAGTGGTGGTGAGGAACTGTCCTTATCTTCTATCAAGAAAATCCCACACACCCTAGGGTTCTGTTTCCATCGGAGAACTCACAGAATATTGAACTTATTATAGACATTACTACACATATGCTGTTCATTTTTTTCTTTATTGCATGTATACACCTTGTAATCATTGAATCAAGAGAGAAAGATCAACAAAGGATCAAAAAGTTTGCAAGTATATTTATATCTCTGTCATTATCTGCATAGCAGCGCCTTTTGATCTTCCTTCCACCAATTAAATTTCACTTGTCTCTCTTTGTGATCTGGATTTGGGCAGATCATAGGAAGGTAGGATTGGGCAGCTAACTCTATTTGCGCCAGAACCCACACATATTTTTTTCTTTGTGTCTTATATACCCAGAAGTGTGAGTTTAGGCTGCAAAAATGTTTAGACATTTGAAAGAAAGACAAGAAACCCTAAAAGAAGTATTTAAATTGGATTGTTGTTTAGAGAATGAAGAATTAACGGATGATGATTTAGAAACGGCAATGAGTAAATTAGAGTCCTTATTATTAAAAGAGAACTCGCTTTGGTGGGAGATAGCAACCCTCGAGAAATATCAAGCAGATGACATCATACCAAAAGGCTTAAGGATTAAAAAATCCCCTAGCTTTGGAGATTCCAGTGAACAGTTTAAAAGAGAATGGGAAAAAATTCTAGAAATCTGTTCCTTCTCTTTGATAAAATTGATAATAAAAGAAAGGAGAGATAAATTACTTGGCCTCAACGATAAAATAAAAACTTTACAAACAATGGTTCAACCGTACCAACAATTACCAGAATTTGTAATTTTAGATAAGGAAATGGAAATCAATATCAGTAAACACACAAAAGAACTAATTGAAAAGAAACAGAAGAAATTAAAAAGGGATCATAAATTTTATAGAAATGGAGGTAATGACGGTGAGAAGAACATGAAAACAAAAAATAAAAAGAATAAAAATAGAAATAAAGGGAAACATCAAGTACAATCACCGTCCATAGATAATGAAGAACGTGAAGATTGGAAAAGGAAAAAAGTCACATTCCATCAAGATGAATATCAACAAAAAGATCCATCAATCTATGAAAACTATTCAAGACAAGTAGGAGGAAGATACCCACCAAGAAATAGAGATGAAGATCGTTTCCAACAAACCAATTGGACATATCCGAGGAGATTTGCCAGAAGGGATTTCCGATATAATAGGTGGAATAATAGACCCCCACTGGATACCTACAATAGATTCGAGGCATTTGACAACTTTAGAGAGAATAGAGGGCCTTTTTTAGAACGTCGAGACAATTGGAGAAACATGAGATAGTCAAATTAAAAAGTCGGGGGAAAAGGGGTGGACAAAAAAAGAGAGGAAAAAGAAAAAAGAAAAAGAAAGATGACGTCTGTGGAACAGAAGATACAGAGAGTGCGGATGAAATTAAAATATTTAATTTAAGTTCTCATAAATTGACTGAAGAAGAGCATAGTGTTCTAAAAAAAAGGATTGAAATTTGCCCCGACCTCCAGTACTGATGCTTTTGAAGCCCATATTGATGTTCAAAAATTTTCAAGAAAACTCAGTTTAAAAAATTTTTTTGCACTCAATGCGGAGAAAAACACCCCAATGGAAAGTCAAGTAGTGGAAACCCCTTTTAAAAAAAGATCCACTTTCTGTCCATCGCATGTGAAGGGATGCATGGTAGAAAGCTTTACTAAATCAGTTGCAGAAGACTTCCAGAAAATTAAAGCGTTACGAACAAATAAATCAAAAATAAAACACAATATCACTAAAAAAGAAAGATTAGCAATAAAATCATTAAAGGATGACAAAAATATAATCATAAAACCGTGTGATAAAGGTGGGGGTATAACAGTCCAAAATAAATCGGACTATATTGAAGAAATCATGGCCCAACTTAATTCAAATGGGACATATCAAAAATTAAAAGTAGATCCAACGATGAAGATTAAAAGCAATTATTTAAAACATATTACCAAATATCTGGAAAAAGGTATTCTGACAAAAAAAGAGTTTGAATTCTTAAATGTTGAGCACCCAAAACCCCCCACCATATATACCCTACCTAAAATTCACAAGGACCCAGTGCGACCTCCGGGGCGCCCGATCATTTCTGGGGTTGGTAGTTTAACCACGAATCTTTCTGAGATGATTGATTTTTATTTACAACCACTTGTAATAAAAGGTAAATCACACCTCAAAGACACAACGGACACAATTAACAAACTGTCAAAGTTAGAGTGGCATCAAAATTCCTTTCTAGTTACAGCTGATGTCACATCATTGTATACCATAATTAATCACAGTGATGGTTTGAATGCAGTGAAATGGCACTTGGAAAGATCTGAAATGGAACAAGAAAAAATAGAATTTATTTTGGAAAGCATCCAATTTGTACTTACTAATAATTATTTCTTCTTCAATGGGGAATATTTTTTGCAGAAAGTCGGGACCGCCATGGGCACCAAGTTCGCACCGAGCTATGCGAACCTCTTCATGTCAAAATGGGAGGAAGACTCAGTATACAACAACTCGCTGGCCGGTGCGGACTTGGTGTCATGGTTTAGGTACATCGACGATATCATCTTTGTATGGAAAGGAGAACGATCCAATCTGGAAAAACTATGCTCTGACTTGAATATTAACACTATGAATATAATATTAACCTTTGATATAAGTCAGGAGAGAATTAACTTCCTAGACTTGACTATTTATATTAAGGATGACGCCATACACACGAAAGGTTATACAAAACCAACGGATTCTAATAGTCTCCTGCCTTTTTCAAGTCAACATCATCCCCAATGGATAAGAGGAATCCCAAAAGGACAATTTCTGAGGTTAAAAAGGAATTGTAGCGAACCTCAGCATTACAATGATCAGAAGAAAGAAATGAAAAACAAATTCTTGAAAAAGGGATATGATCCAAAGCTCCTTATGAAGGCAGAAGAAGAAGTAGAAAGGCTTGACAGGAAAGAAATCCTAAATAAGGAAAAGAAGACATCTATCAATAATCAAGCAGAGTGGGCCTTTATATCTGGTTTTGGGGTTAACTATAAGAAACAGGAATATATAATTCGCCAACACTGGCATCTCCTTCTAAGAGATCCGGTGTTGAAAGACATTATTCCTGCCCAACCCAGATTTATTTATAGAAGAGGAAAAAACTTAAAAAACGCATTAGTAAAAAGTGCATTACCATTCAATTCATCCAATCCCATACGCACGAAAGGCTTCCACAGGTGTGGTACATGTATAGCATGTAGAACCATATCCTCAGAAAGTTCCAAAACAACCAATTTTTCAGTCAATAATACTAACTATGAAATAAATAATTTCATTACGTGCCACACAATTAATGTCATTTATTTGATAAAATGTGATTGTGGGTTGCTGTATGTAGGTAGGACAGGGAGAGCTTTAAAAACTAGGATTGCAGAACATATACGTAATGTAAAAAGAGGACTGCAGACCCACTCCCTCTCTGATCATTTTGCTAAGAAACATAATTGTTCAACATCAAAAATATCCTCCTTTATGGGAATCCAGCAAATTAGATCAAATTGGAGGGATAGAGATTTGGAGACAAATCTTGCAAAAGCTGAGATGCAGTGGATTTTTAAATTGAACACTCTTATCCCTTGTGGCTTAAATTCAGACTTTGAGCTAAAATGGTTCATGTAACTAATTTTAGTCTTCTCCTTATCATTATCCTTTATTTTTTAAATATGGTTTTAAAGTGTTTTTATTGATATGGTTGTTGTGTGTCAAAAAAAAGAATACACTTTATTAGAATGTAAACACACTACCTAGGAGGTTCTTTTAAAAAAAATCCCTAAGTCCATCAACCAATGGGTTGTTAAAGTAAGATGGATGATATGTGCTGTAACTAATGAATATGCTTTATATCTATTATATCTGGGCACACATGTACTATCATCCCCTGTAAATGGAGAGGATTGGTTCTATGTGCCCACCACCTTCCGGGAACTGGAACGCACTGTGAGCTGTTTTACTACTGTTGCCAGGTAACCGGGCACGTAGTAAATAATATTCCCTGTGAATGGGGAAGAAACATCATGTGATTGCGGCCCATGTCCGGGTGCTGGAACGCACCCTGAGACGCAGAATTCACCTGACCGCGATCACATTAATCTGCTATTACATTCACTGGTAAGAACGGAAGCAGATGTCACATGACCGCGACCTACTTCCGGGCAATGGAACGCATCGTGGAACGCGGAAGTGCGGCTGGCCGCGACCACGATGTTTTCCAAGCCATATGAGTACAGAATATTTATGAAATTAAAAATTTAATAGTGAGGGGAGCATTAGGATGTGCTGTATTTGTTATTAATATGAAGAAAGATAAGAAAATATGTTTATTCATTTTTTACTTGAATTACCCATGATGCATTCCCACTTCCTGTTCACTGGTATAAATGTGGCTGTAAATCACTGTCTGAGCATCCACCTTGAAAAAGACTTTGTGTCGAAACGGCGTTGGTGATTTCAGACAGTGATTCTTCTTTTTTATCCTCCTAAGTTCCCACTAATCCAAGGTAATTTGTAACATCTGTGTCCGCAAGTGTAAGTCCGGAATTCACCTGCGATTGTCTTATTTCATTCTGACACACATTTGTTCTATCCTGGATTTTTTGGGAAACAAAAACTAGGAGATTTTTTATAATTGTTTTTTAAATTGTTATATGCTCCAATAAATTAATTCTTTTTGGAAGAGAAGAGTTATTCATCCTTTAAAGAAACCGCTACGTGTGGAGTATCACCTGCTGAAAACGTGAGTGTGGTACGTTTTGATTGAATAAAGCCTGCTTCATATGTTATTGTTGGAAGTAGAAAAGAAACCTTTATGCGCATGGTGATATTTAACTCTAAGTGAGTTTTGGTACGTGTACCTATGTTTGTGAAGTGGTGGTGAGGAACTGTCCTTATCTTCTATCAAGAAAATCCCACACACCCTAGGGTTCTGTTTCCATCGGAGAACTCACAGAATATTGAACTTATTATAGACATTACTACACATATGCTGTTCATTTTTTTCTTTATTGCATGTATACACCTTGTAATCATTGAATCAAGAGAGAAAGATCAACAAAGGATCAAAAAGTTTGCAAGTATATTTATATCTCTGTCATTATCTGTATAGCAGCGCCTTTTGATCTTCCTTCCACCAATTAAATTTCACATAAAAGAGGTATTAGTTTGTCTGGTTATGCATTCAGACACCCCAGCACCGACTGGTATGAAACAAATACACTTCCAGATGGATCCTGGCCAGGTTTTAGGGGGTTGGGATCCTGGTAAGACATGGCGGAATGCACCAGGCAGAACTTTGACCCGGGAAGCCTGTTCTGGGCCTTCCACTGGATGTTTCTTCACAGAGTGGAAACACTGGATCCCAGAAGACATACTAGGTTGGATCTCACAGCAAAATGCGCTAGAAAAACATTGACCCAGGGAAGTCTGTTCTGGGCTTTCCACTTGATGGATTTGGAAGAAAACTTCACAGAGTGGTAACATTGGATCCTAGTAGACATACTAGGGGTTTTGTGTTCCAGTTGGACCTCTCAATGGAGTACACTGGACAGAATTTTGACACAGGGAGCCTGTTCTGTGCCTTCCACTGGATGGATGTGGATGAAAACTTTAATGAACTGTAATAACTGACAAAAATAACCATAATTCAATGACCTGAAATAACTGACTGAAATAACCATAATCCAACAAACAAAAATAACTGTAAAAATGTAGGTTGGAAGACAAACAATACTGACTGTCGACCTATCATCCGGAAACCATTACGTATGCCATGCCACATTAGGAGGTTGCAACAAAAACACTGTGAAAACTTAGCAATGTTCTATTGTTTGGGTTAAAAATGTACTCTTGGGGATAGATTTAATATTGTGTACCAAAAAGCCTTGGAATAGCAACACTGATAACAGAAAGAAAACTGTAAACCCATTTTGCAGTGGAAAAGTGATTATAAAACTGAACAGAAAGAAAAGCTTGGGATCAGGGCTACTGGTTACACCCCAAAAACAAGAGCGACACAGGGCAGCCACCTCATAGGCGTGCCAGAAGAGCTACAAAGCTACTGTTCACAGTTACATCTAAATCATTGATAACTGGAAAATGTAAACCCAGCCAACGCACTTCAACCAGTGTCATATAGAAATATTAAATGCAAAATGTATATTGGTATTACAGTAGGACTTTATCTAGTTTGTTTGATAGTAGCAGTAAGTCTGATTACAGATCTCACAATAGAGTTGTAGTGTCCCTGACAGAAATCCAGGTGGGCAGGGCGCAGGGGAAAGAAAAGGGCACACGGCCAGATAGGAAGAGGGCATGGCCCCACTGGCGTCACAATTTGAGGGCGGGCCCCTCTATGTCACTAAGGTTGTGCTTGAGCCATATATACACACACACACACACACACACACACACACACACACACACACACACACACACACACACACACACACACACAGCTTCATGGTTGGAGGCACTAAAAGACCATAAAGACAAAGACTGCTTCTACGTTCCAGTTTTTTCAGCAGTCGTCAGAAATATGAAAGTTCTAAGTATGTAGATAGATAGATAGATAGATAGACAGACAGACAGACAGACAGACAGACAGACAGACAGACAGATAGATAGATAGATAGATAGATAGAAATCCAACTAACATGATTAGACACACTAAATGAACGCACATCTGCCGGTGGGACCGCACTCCTCAAATGCTTCCTGCCAATACAATTCACTGTTGACAGGAGGAGAAACTACAATAGGAGAGAATATCTAATATATAAAAGCTACACTGCAGACATGCAATGAAAAGAATAATGGGGGTCATTCCGAGTTGTTCGTTCGTTATATTTTTCTCGCAACGGAGCGATTAGTCACTAATGCGCATGCGCAATGTCCACATTGCGACTGCGCCAAGTAAATTTGCTATGCAGTTAGGTACTTTACTCACGGCATTACAAGGTTTTTTCTCTGACGTCCTAGTGGATGCTGGGGACTCCGAAAGGACCATGGGGAATAGCGGCTCCGCAGGAGACTGGGCACAAAAGTAAAAGCTTTAGGACTACCTGGTGTGCACTGGCTCCTCCCCCCATGACCCTCCTCCAAGCCTCAGTTAGATTTTTGTGCCCGAACGAGAAGGGTGCATACTAAGGGGCTCTCCTGAGCTGCTTAGAGTAAAAGTATAAAGTAGGTTTTTTATTTTCAGTGAGACCTGCTGGCAACAGGCTCACTGCACCGAGGGACTAAGGGGAGAAGAAGCGAACTCACCTGCGTGCAGAGTGGATTGGGCTTCTTAGGCTACTGGACATTAGCTCCAGAGGGACGATCACAGGCCCAGCCATGGATGGGTCCCAGAGCCGCGCCGCCGGCCCCCTTACAGAGCCAGAAGACTGAAGAGGTCCGGAAAATCGGCGGCAGAAGACGTCCTGTCTTCAATAAGGTAGCGCACAACACCGCAGCTGTGCGCCATTGCTCTCAGCACACTTCACACTCTGGTCACTGAGGGTGCAGGGCGCTGGGGGGGGGCGCCCTGAGACGCAATAAAAACACCTTATATGGCAAAAAATACATCACATATAGCTCCTGGGCTATATGGATGCATTTAACTCCTGCCAATTTTTCCATAAAAAAGCGGGAGAAAGGCCGCCGAGAAGGGGGCGGAGCCTATCTCCTCAGCACACTGGCGCCATTTTTTCCTCACAGCTCCGTTGGAGGAAAGCTCCCTGACTCTCCCCTGCAGTCCTGCACTACAGAAACAGGGTAAAACAAGAGAGGGGGGGCACTAATTTGGCAGATAAATATATACAGCAGCTATATCAGGGAGAAACACTTATATAAGGTTATCCCTGTATATATATAGCGCTCTGGTGTGTGCTGGCAAACTCTCCCTCTGTCTCCCCAAAGGGCTAGTGGGGTCCTGTCCTCTATCAGAGCATTCCCTGTGTGTGTGCTGTGTGTCGGTACGTTGTGTCGACATGTACGAGGAGGAAAATGGTGTGGAGGCGGAGCAATTGCCTGTATTAGTGATGTCACCCCCTAGGGAGTCGACACCTGACTGGATGGTCTTATGGAAGGAATTACGTGATAGTGTCAGCACTTTACAAAAGACTGTTGACGACATGAGACAGCCGGCAAATCAGTTAATACCTGTACAGGCGTCTCAAACACCGTCAGGACACAGACACTGACTCCAGTGTCGACGGTGAGGAAACAAACGTATTTTCCAGTAGGGCCACACGTTACATGATCACGGCAATGAAGGAGGTTTTGAACATTTCTGATACTACAAGTACCACAAAAAAGGGTATTATGTGGGGTGTGAAAAAACTACCCGTAGTTTTTCCTGAATCAGATGAATTAAATGAGGTGTGTGATGAAGCGTGGGTTTCCCCCGATAAAAAACTGCTGATTTCTAAAAAATTATTGGCATTATACCCTTTCCCGCCAGAGGTTAGGGCGCGTTGGGAAACACCCCCTAGGGTAGATAAGGCGCTCACACGCTTATCAAAACAAGTGGCGTTACCGTCTCCTGATACGGCCGCCCTCAAGGAACCAGCTGATAGGAAGCTGGAAAATATCCTAAAAAGTATATACACACATACTGGTATTATACTGCGACCAGCGATCGCCTCAGCCTGGATGTGCAGTGCTGGGGTGGCTTGGTCGGATTCCCTGACTGAAAATATTGATACCCTGGACAGGGACAATATACTATTGACTATAGAGCATTTAAAGGATGCATTTCTATATATGCGAGATGCACAGAGGGATATTTGCACTCTGGCATCAAGAGTAAGTGCGCTGTCCATTTCTGCCAGAAGAGGGTTATGGACGCGACAGTGGTCAGGTGATGCGGATTCCAAACGGCATATGGAAGTATTGCCGTATAAAGGGGAGGAGTTATTTGGGGTCGGTCTATCGGACCTGGTGGCCACGGCAACGGCTGGGAAATCCACCTTTTTACCCCAGGTCACCTCTCAGCAGAAAAAGACACCGTCTTTTCAGGCTCAGCCCTTTCGTCCCCATAAGGGCAAGCGGGCAAAAGGCCACTCATATCTGCCCCGGGGCAGAGGAAGGGGAAAAAGACTGCAGCAGACAGCCTCTTCCCACGAACAGAAGCCCTCCCCCGCTTCTGCCAAGTCCTCAGCATGACGCTGGGGCCTTACAAGCGGACTCAGGCACGGTGGGGGCCCGTCTCAAGAATTTCAGCGCGCAGTGGGCTCACTCGCAAGTGGACCCCTGGATCCTGCAGGTAGTATCTCAGGGGTACAAATTGGAATTCGAGACGTCTCCCCCTCGCCGGTTCCTGAAGTCTACTTTACCAACGTCTCCCCCCGACAGGGAGGCGGTATTGGAAGCCATTCACAAGCTGTATTCCCAGCAGGTGATAATCAAGGTACCCCTCCTACAACAGGGAAAGGGGTATTATTCCACGCTGTTTGTGGTACCGAAGCCGGACGGCTCGGTGAGACCTATTTTAAATCTGAAATCCTTGAACACTTGCATACAAAGGTTCAAATTCAAGATGGAATCACTCAGAGCAGTGATAGCGAACCTGGAAGAAGGGGACTATATGGTGTCTCTGGACATCAAGGATGCTTACCTCCATGTCCCAATTTGCCCTTCTCACCAAGGGTACCTCAGGTTTGTGGTACAGAACTGTCACTATCAGTTTCAGACGCTGCCGTTTGGATTGTCCACGGCACCCCGGGTCTTTACCAAGGTAATGGCCGAAATGATGATTCTTCTTCGAAGAAAAGGCGTCTTAATTATCCCTTACTTGGACGATCTCCTGATAAGGGCAAGGTCCAGAGAACAGTTAGAGGTCGGAGTAGCACTATCTCAAGTAGTACTACGACAGCACGGATGGATTCTAAATATTCCAAAATCGCAGCTGATTCCGACGACACGTCTGCTGTTCCTAGGGATGATTCTGGACACAGTACAGAAAAAGGTGTTTCTCCCGGAGGAGAAAGCTAGGGAGTTATCCGACCTAGTCAGGAACCTCCTAAAACCAGGCCAAGTGTCAGTGCATCAATGTACAAGGGTCCTGGGAAAAATGGTGGCTTCTTACGAAGCGATTCCATTCGGCAGATTCCACGCAAGAACTTTTCAGTGGGATCTGCTGGACAAATGGTCCGGATCGCATCTTCAAATGCATCAGCGGATAACCCTGTCTCCAAGGACAAGGGTGTCTCTCCTGTGGTGGTTACAGAGTGCTCATCTTCTAGAGGGCCGCAGATTCGGCATTCAGGACTGGGTCCTGGTGACCACGGATGCCAGCCTGAGAGGCTGGGGAGCAGTCACACAGGGAAGAAATTTCCAGGGCTTGTGGTCAAGCATGGAAACGTCACTTCACATAAATATCCTGGAACTAAGGGCCATTTACAATGCCCTAAGTCAGGCAAGGCCTCTGCTTCAGGGTCAGCCAGTGTTGATCCAGTCGGACAACATCACGGCAGTCGCCCACGTAAACAGACAGGGCGGCACAAGAAGCAGGAGGGCAATGACGGAAGTTGCAAGGATTCTTCGCTGGGCGGAAAATCATGTGATAGCACTGTCAGCAGTGTTCATTCCGGGAGTGGACAACTGGGAAGCAGACTTCCTCAGCAGACACGACCTCCACCCGGGGGAGTGGGGACTTCACCCAGAAGTCTTCCACATGATTGTGAACCGTTGGGAAAAACCAAAGGTAGACATGATGGCGTCCCGCCTCAACAAAAAACTGGACAGATATTGCGCCAGGTCAAGGGACCCTCAGGCAATAGCTGTGGATGCTCTATTAACACCGTGGGTGTACCAGTCAGTGTATGTGTTCCATCCTCTGCCTCTCATACCCAAGGTACTGAGAATCATAAGAAGGAGAGGAGTAAGGACTATACTCGTAGCTCCGGATTGGCCAAGAAGGACTTGGTACCCGGAACTTCAAGAGATGCTCACGGAAGACCCGTGGCCTCTACCTCTAAGAAAGGACCTGCTCCAGCAGGGACCATGTCTGTTCCAAGACTTACCGAGGCTGCGTTTGACGGCTTGGCGGTTGAACGCCGGATCCTGAAGGAAAAAGGCATTCCGGATGAAGTCATCCCTACCCTGATCAAAGCCAGGAAGGATGTAACTGTGCAACATTATCACCGTATTTGGCGTAAATATGTTGCGTGGTGTGAGGCCAGGAAGGCCCCTACAGAGGAATTTCAACTGGGTCGTTTCCTGCATTTCCTGCAAACAGGACTGTCTATGGGCCTAAAATTAGGGTCCATTAAGGTTCAAATTTCGGCCCTGTCAATATTCTTCCAAAAAGAACTAGCTTCAGTTCCTGAAGTTCAGACGTTTGTCAAGGGAGTACTGCATATACAGCCTCCTTTTGTGCCTCCAGTGGCACCTTGGGATCTCAATGTAGTTTTGGGGTTCCTAAAATCACATTGGTTTGAACCACTCACCACTGTGGACTTAAAATATCTCACATGGAAAGTGGTAATGCTGTTAGCCCTGGCTTCAGCCAGGCGTGTTTCAGAATTAGCGGCTTTATCCTATAAAAGCCCTTACCTAATTTTTCATACGGACAGGGCAGAATTGAGGACTCGTCCTCAATTTCTCCCTAAGGTGGTTTCAGCATTTCACTTAAACCAGCCTATTGTGGTGCCTGCGGCTACTAGGGACTTGGAGGATTCCAAGTTACTGGACGTAGTCAGGGCCCTGAAAACATATGTTTCCAGGACGGCTGGAGTCAGAAAATCTGACTCGCTGTTTATCCTGTATGCACCCAACAAGCTGGGTGCTCCTGCTTCTAAGCAGACTATTGCTCGTTGGATTTGTAGTACAATTCAGCTTGCACATTCTGTGGCAGGCCTGCCACAGCCAAAATCTGTAAAAGCCCATTCCACAAGGAAAGTGGGCTCATCTTGGGCGGCTGCCCGAGGGGTCTCGGCTTTACAACTTTGCCGAGCAGCTACTTGGTCAGGGGCAAACACGTTTGCTAAATTCTACAAATTTGATACCCTGGCTGAGGAGGACCTGGAGTTCTCTCATTCGGTGCTGCAGAGTCATCCGCACTCTCCCGCCCGTTTGGGAGCTTTGGTATAATCCCCATGGTCCTTTCGGAGTCCCCAGCATCCACTAGGACGTCAGAGAAAATAAGAATTTACTTACCGATAATTCTATTTCTCATAGTCCGTAGTGGATGCTGGGCGCCCATCCCAAGTGCGGATTGTCTGCAATACTTGTACATAATTATTGTTACAAAAATCGGGTTATTATTGTTGTGAGCCATCTTTTCAGAGGCTCCTCTGTTATCGTGCTGTTAACTGGGTTCAGATCACAAGTTGTACGGTGTGATTGGTGTGGCTGGTATGAGTCTTACCCGGGATTCAAAATCCTTCCTTATTGTGTACGCTCGTCCGGGAACAGTATCCTAACTGAGGCTTGGAGGAGGGTCATGGGGGGAGGAGCCAGTGCACACCAGGTAGTCCTAAAGCTTTTACTTTTGTGCCCAGTCTCCTGCGGAGCCGCTATTCCCCATGGTCCTTTCGGAGTCCCCAACATCCACTACGGACTATGAGAAATAGAATTATCGGTAAGTAAATTCTTATTTTCTTCGTTCTGGTGATCGTAATGTGATTGACAGGAAGTGGGTGTTTCTGGGCGGAAACTGGCCGTTTTATGGGTGTGTGCGAAAAAACGCTACCGTTTCTGGGAAAAACGCGGGAGTGGCTGGAGAAACGGAGGAGTGTCTGGGCGAACGCTGGGTGTGTTTGGGACGTCAAACCAGGAACGAAACTGACTGAACTGATCGCAGTTGCCGAGTAAGTGTGGAGCTACTCAGAAACTGCTAAGAAGTGTCTATTCGCAATTTTGCTAATCTTTCGTTCGCAATTTTGATAAGCTAAGATTCACCGCCAGTAGGCGGCGGCTTAGCGTGTGCAAAGCTGCTAAAAGCAGCTTGCGAGCGAACAACTCGGAATGAGGGCCAATGATCCAATTGTGTTACGTAAGGTTATGGTATAACAGGTCGACAGTGTCTAGGTTGACACCAAATGGACAACATGCACAAGGTTGACATGTGAAAAAGGGCGACACAATGAAAAGACTGACACGGAAATGGTCCACAAAATTTGTTCATGTGTTTTTGGTGTAAAATTTTAGCTTCCAGCTCATGGAACCCCAATAGTGTACTGCTTCACTTGCCATGCTTCGGGCAAGGTTCCTCACTCGGCACAGATTACCGGTCCAAATTGTAGTCCACATGGATGGTAAAGTATGAAAAAGTTGAAAAAAATGACGACCATATGTTGTGTTGACCATAGCTATGGCGATCATTTGACTATGTCGACCATATACACATCAACCATTTGTTGTAGACCTGTTGACTGTCAACCTATCATCCGGAAACCATTACGTAAACCATACAACATTAGGAGGTTGCAACAAAAACACTGTGAAAACTTAGCAAGGGTCTATTGTTTGGGTTAAAAATGTACTTTTGGGGATAGATTTAATATGTTGCTGTTTTTCAAAGCAGCCAATGAAAAGTGGCTTTGACCAATGTTTTACAAGGAAAAGGGGCAATAGAAATGAACGCTACATCAGTGTGGTTTAGCATTAATTACTACTACTCCTTAAAAACATCGTCAAAGCTGACAACCATTCTTTGTAGCCACAGGACTTTTCCTTTATTCCTGATTCTTTTAACTTGTTACCCCTTTTTTGGTTTTCACCCTCTTGTCTGGATTTGTCTTCAGTAATTTAAAAAAACTGATCACAACTTAGTTTGTTCTGTACACTTCTGAAGTTACTGTACCTTTTTTTTTTATTCTGCAAAATATGTTTATTATTTTTAAATTCGGATACAGAATAAACCAAATACAGTAAATCTAAATATAGAATGAAGGCCACATACAATATATGCAAATCGCAGAAATACAGTCGTGATACGACAACATAGCTAAAAAAAAAAAAAACACCCCAGTACAATATAAGCTAAGCAATGGGAACAATTGCAAATCCACAAAGCATAGGACAAAAAGGGGAGAAAAGATGG
The DNA here is from genome assembly GCF_028390025.1 of Pseudophryne corroboree. NCBI lineage: Eukaryota > Metazoa > Chordata > Amphibia > Anura > Myobatrachidae > Pseudophryne > Pseudophryne corroboree. Next base: position 156,765,243 of record NC_086452.1, on the reverse strand, counting down.
GGGTGCTGTGGGGACAGCTGTCAGGCTAACAATGCTAATAATTTTAAAGAGGAGGGTGGTCACCAGTAGTGGTAATTAAAGTAGCTCTAATGGGTGGAGATACCGGAACTCAACCAGCAATTGTAGACTACGATTCTGAGGATTTTTATTCCAACCACGGCTGGAGGAGAACTGCTGATTCCTCTAAAGTCCCATACGGAGGACCTCCATCTATATCTATATATGTAACTGGAAAATTTAAACCCGAGCAACGGTGGGTACTTCAGCTAGTATATAAAAAAAATTGTTCATTTGTATGTATGTGTGGGGTAAACTCGGCAACTACTGAACCGATTTTAATAGGGTTTTCACTGAAAATATTCCTTGCGATCCTCTTTGAACACAGGCTTTGAAAACATCACACTAACATGTTAATTGGCTAATTAGAAAACAAAATAAAAAATATACGGTGTGAGGACATCTTGTGGCCAAAAAGTAGAATGTAATTAGGCTTCAAATTAGAAACTGAGTAGTTAATCAGTCACAGAATATGTGTAATTCATGAGGGTCCCAGTGTAAAGGGATAGTAAGATAGGCTACATACATACATACACACGCCACACAAACACACATACATACAGTATATACACACCAATCCTTTCTCCTCATCAGGAAGTCATTACAGAGATAACTTATTGGGCTTCTACCAGTAGCAGCTCCTCGCGTTATCTGGGGGGCGGAGCTTGTGACTGACAGGCTCCGGAGGACCCCAGTGCGATTGAAATAGCAAGCAAAGTTTGCGGATACAATGGTACACATCGACAAAATGTTGTTCACTATCCAATCGAGTACCTCAACACACTTAACCTGTACAGATTACCATCACATGAATTTAATTTGAAAATTGCCAATCCAATTATATTGTTAAGGAATTTGAAGCCACCCCAGCTTTGCAATGGCACACGCTTGCAGATTAGGCATCTGCTACCTAATGAGGCAATTATTCTGATAGGAACTATAGCGACACCAAAAGATATCCCGCACCAGTTTTATAGGTAAGTACTCAGATGGTTTATCCTCTCTCAGAATTAAGCATTTAGTAATATAAGCTATACAATGGCTATTTATCTGCTCTGAGGTGCTAACCCACTACTCACAAGGAGAATCATTGACACAAGGGCCCTCATTCCGAGTTGTTGGCTCGCTAGCTGCTTTTAGCAGTATTGCACACGCTAAGCCACCGCCCCCTGGGAGTGTATCTTAGCTTAGCAGAATTGCAAACGAAAGATTAGCAGAATTGCGAATAGAAATTTCTTAGTTTCTGAGTAGCTCCAGACTTACTCCTAAATTGCGATCAGTTCAGTCAGTTTCGTTCCTGGTTTGACGTCACAAACACAACCAGCGTTCGCCCAGACACTCCCCCATTTCTTCAGACACGGCAGCGTTTTTCCGCACACTCCCAGAAAACGGCCAGTTTCCGCCCAGAAACACCCACTTCCTGTCAATCACACTACGATCACCAGGACGATGAAAAAGCTTTGTTATGCCGTGAGTAAAATACCTAACTTTTGTGTAAAATTACTAAGCGCATGCGCTCTGCGAACCTTGCGCATGCGCAGCAAGCGACTAATCGCAGTATAGCGAAAATCGGCAACGAGCGAACAACTCGGAATGACCCCCAAAGAAAAGAAGAGCTCAATCATGGGTGCACTGGGACAACAATAAAAAGTTCAATCTTTATTGGTATACATTAAAATTATTTGCATAATGTAAAATAAGGTAAAATTTACAAAACAAAAAGATAAAAGGTGAAATTATAATAAAAGGTATATTAAAATAGAATTAAATGGTCAAAGCTACTATAATACAATGTGGTAGAGAGAAACATTTTTAGTAATGTATACCAATAAAGATTGAACTTTTTATTGTTGTCCCAGTGCACCCACGATTGAGCTCTTCTTTTCTTTGTGTCGATAATTATTCTGACAGGGCCTGCAGCAGGTAAAATCACGTTTATCCCCAGAATCCTAATGATTCTGTCAGATTTGCAATTTGAATTGAATTGCTTACAATTTTCTGTTGGCATGACAAACACAGTGCAAGGCCAGTCCTTTAAAACCATTTAACTGATGATTTTTCCCTTCAAAACTGTTAATAATATTGTTTTTTAAAATGTACTTTATTTAATAAAGTTTAAAAAATATTTTTTTAAATATTTAAACATTACATTATGCACATCTGCAGAATGGATCTACTCATCAAAAACGGGGGGACAGGGTGGGACGGCCTAGTCGCATGAGATCTGCAATGCCAGTTAAGTGGTTTTAATGTCGTTGGTGTAGACTTGCGCAGTGAAGTCTTCTCACATGGTCAGTTATACGTGGGTCTCTCCTGTATCGGTAATGCCACCAATCAAATCATTCTCATAATTGATGACAGTAATAAGACATGTAATGCAGTTTACAACAAGGTACTTACAGACTGAAGGAACTGGTAAATAATAAGAAAATAAAAATAAATTTTTACTACAACAAAAATATTAAGACAGACGACTGAATTCAAACAATGTGAAAGAAAAAATGTGTCATTCCATAAAATGAATAATCACTCGGCATCACTGAATAACATAGTAATCACTCGGCAACGACGGGTAAGCACTGCTAGTAGACATATACAAATGTATTTCGGCAAACTATTCCTTGAGTGTGGGGGTGGGGTGGGGAGGTAGACCGACAATGAACTGGGATCACGGCCTTTACAGCACTACTGAGAAATTTTAACAAGGACTTTTTGAAGGTTGCCAGGGAGCCATGGTATTGGTTAAGAAGCTAGAAGGAGGGTTCAGAGGGAATCTCTCCGCCCACCATCGATATGGAGAGAGATATCACTTGTTCCCAGAAAGGGTGAACTAGACTGTATTTATTTATTACCAGTTATTTATATAGTGCACACATATTTCGCGGAGCTTTACAGAGAATATTTGTTCATTCACATCCGTCCCTGCCCAAGTGGAGCTTACAATCTATATTCCCTATCACATGTACACGCACACATTTCTCATACGTCCTAGAGGATGCTGGGGTCCACTTCAGTACCATGGGGTATAGACGGTTCAGCAGGAGCCATGGGCACTTTAAGACTTTTCAAGGGTGTGAACTGGCTCCTCCCTCTATGCCCCGCCTCCAGACCTCAGTTTTAGAAATGTGCCCAGGCAGACTGGATGCACTCCAGAGAAGCTCTACTGAGTTTCTCTGAAAAGACTTATGTTAGGTTTTTTTATTTTCAGGGAGAACTGCTGGCAACAGTCTCCCTGCTTCGTGGGACTGACGGGGCAGAAGTAGGAACCAACTTCCTGAAGAGTTTCATGGCTCTGCTTCTGGCTGACAGGACACCATTAGCTCCTGAAAAGAACTGAACGCTAGCCGTGCCTAGATGCTCACTCCCACAGCACGCCGTCACCCCTCTTGCAGAGCCAGAAGTCATAAGACAGGTGAGTGTAAGAAGATAGATCTTCAATCAAGAAAGTGACGGCTAAAGGTACCGCGCAGCTGGTGGGAGCGCAGCGCGCCATGTTGCCCACACCTACACAGGAACTGCAGGGCGCGGGGAAGGGGGGGGGGGGTTGGGGCACCCTGGGCAGCATGAAACCTATGGAAACTGGCATAAATAAGGGGCATAAGTTGCTGAGGCACAGTCCTACACAGTCAACCAGCACACTGCTCAGCGCCATTTTCTCTCTTCCAGACTGCAGAGAAGAACGCTGGTCCTCCTCCACTGCTGAACAAGTATCAGGGTGCAAAACAGGGGGGGGGGGGGGCACAGTGAATTTGGTGCTATATAATTGTGTGATTAACATTATAAAAGCGCTGCATGTCAGTGGGCATTTTGTGTTCACAGACATTGTGTTACTGGTGCTGGGTTGTGAACTGGCAAATCCTATCTGTGTCCCTCTGACAGATTTTACTGTGGGTCTGTCCCCTATAAGTCCCGGAGTGTCTGTGGTGTGGTTGTACACGTGTGTGACATGTCTCAGGCAGGCAGCTCTTCCTCTGTGGGAGACATGTTAGGGACACAGAGGTGTAATATGACACCAAGAGCCTGACTGGGTGAAAGGCTATATGATAGTGTGAATCATATCAGTAAGAGGTTGGACTGAATCTCATACAGAAAATGAAAATAATCTGCTGAAGATGTGATTTTTAATAGTTCTGCCTTTCATCCACGGGGACCCCTCTGGGTCACATACAAATTTGCACAAGCAGTACAAACTGATACCGACACGGACTCTGATTCCTGTGTCGACACTAGTGATTCCAGGGGAATAGGTCCTAAGTTAGCAAAAAAGCATTCTGCCAAATCTGTAGCATGACGCTGGGGCTCCCTTGCGGGAGTCCGCTCGGGTGGGAGCACGTCACGTCTGAAACTTTTCAGTTAAATCTGGATTCAATCTGGCCTGGACCCATGGGTCTTACAAATAGTGTCCCATGGGTACAAACTAGAGTTTCAAGACGTTCCCCCCCATGCTGATTTTTTAAATCGACCTTGCCAGCTTCTCTTCCAGAAAGAGAGGCAGTAACAACGGCAATTCAAAAATTATGTCAGGATCAGGTCATTGTCCTGGTACCATTGTCTCAGCAAGGAAAAGGTTTTTATTGAAGCCTCCTCGTAGTTCCGAAGCCGGACGGCTCGGTCAGACCGATTTTAAACCTGAAAAATCTGAATCTCTACCTGAAAAGGTTCAAGTTCAAGATGGAATCCCTGAGGGTAGTGATTTCCAGTCTGGAGGAGGGGGACTTCATGGTGTCAGTAGACATAAAGGATGCTTACTTGCATGTTCCCATTTATCCTCCTCACCAAGCTTATCTGAGATTCGCAGTACAGGATTGCCATTACCGACTCTCCACGGCACCGAGGGTATTCACCAAGGTGATGGCGGAGATGATAGTCCTCCTTCGTCAAAAAGGAGTCAATATAATTCCTTATCTGGACGATCTCCTGATAAAAGCGAGATCCAGCGAACAGTTGGTGCAGAACATCGTACTCTCCCTGTCAATACTCCTACAACACGGTTGGATCATGAATTTTCCAAAAGTCGCAGTTGGAACCGACGACAAGATTGTCCTTTTTAGGGATGATTCTGGACACAGAAGTACGGAGAGTATTTCTCCAAAAGGCTCTGGAAAAGGCTCTGGAAATCCAGAAAATGGTCAAACAAATATTGAAACCAACAAGCGTGTTAATCCATCAATGCATTCGGTTGTTGGGGAAAATGGTAGCGGCCTACGAGGCCATATAGTTTGGCCGATTTCATGCCAGAGTATTCCACTGGGACATGTTGGACAAGTGTTCTGGATCTCACCTACACATGCACCGGAATAATCCTGTCCCACAAAGCCAGGATTTCGCTCCTGGTTGTGACTACACAGTTCTCACCTACTAGAGGGACGCAGGTTTGGGATTCACGACTGGGTCCTAATAACCACGGATGCAAGTCTTCGAGGCTGGGGAGCTGTCACACAGGGGGAAAGCTTCCAAGGAAAATGGTCAAGTCAGGAAGCCTGCCTTCACATCAACGTTCTGGAATTGAGAGCCATTTACAACGGCCTTCTACAAGCGGTACATCTTCTTCAAGATCACCCCATGCAGATCCAGTTGGACAATGTAACAGCAGTCGCGTAAATAAACCGAACGAAAAGCAGAGCGGCAATGGCAGAGGTGACGAAGATCCTCCTCTGGGCAGAAAGACATGTAAGAGCTCTGTAAGCAATTTTCATTCCGGGAGTGGACAACTGGGAAGCAGACTTCCTCAGCAGACACGATCTCCATCCAGGAGAGTGGGACCTCCACCAAGAAGTCTTCGCAGAGGTGACAAGTCTTTGGGGAGTTCCTCAAGTAGACATGATGGCATCTCGTCTAAACAAGAAGCTTCAGAGATATTGTTCCAGGTCGAGAGACCCTCAAGAAATAGCAGTGGATGCACTGGTGAACCAGTGGGTGTTTCGGTCGGTATATGTTTTCCCTCCACTTCCACTGATTCCAAAAGTTCTCAAAATAATAAGTAGAACAAGAGTTCGAGCAATCTTCATTGCCCCAGGCTGGCCAAGGAGGGCTTGGTATCCAGATCTTCAGGAGTTGCTCATAGAAGATCCTCGGCCTCTTCCTCCTCGAGAGGACCTACTACAGCAGGGGCCATGTGTGTATCAAGACTTACCACGGCTACGTTTGACGGCATGGCTGTTGAGCGCCGGATCCTAGCCCAAAAGGGTATTCCCAAGGAAGTCATCCCCACTCTTATTCAGGCCAGGAAAGGAGTAACATCTAAACATTACCACCGTATTTGGAGAAAATATGTGTCTTGGTGTGAATCCAAGAAGGCTCCTACGGAAGAGTTGGAACGTTTTTCTCCATTTTCTGCAGGCTGGTGTGGATGCGGGCCTTAGATTGGGGTCAATCAAGGTCCAGATTTCGGCCTTATCAGTTTTCTTTCAAAAACAATTGGCCTCCTTTCCAGAAGTTCAGACGTTCGTGAAAGGGGTTCTGCACATCCAGCCTCCATTTGTGTCACCAGTGGCACCATGGGACCTTAATGTGGTATTGCAGATCCTTCAATCAGATTGGTTTGAACCTCTGCAGGAGATAGAATTTAAGTTTCTCACTTGGAAAGTGGTGATGCTTTTGGCCTTGGCATCCGCAAGGCGGGTGTCTGAGTTGGGGGGCCTTGTCTCACAAGAGCCCTTACCTGATCTTCCATGAATTAAGAACTCGTCAACAATTTCTTCCAAAGGTGGTTTCGTCCTTCCACATAAACCATTTAAAATATTAAAAAAGAGCGCTTGTATAACTAAACGCACATACCTGTAAAAAGAAATTTGATTAGTGTGATAATGTTACAGCTCTTTTTTGAAAAAGTGCAGGAGGTGAGAATTGATTGTTTTTAAAGGTTTAAATATCCATCAAATTATATGAGATAACTTTCCCTGTTTTTCCCTACCTTATATGCCGGGTTCAGAGGGTTGTATATCTGGGCAGCCTGTGCGGCTATGGTGAGCCCAATTGACAGCTTCAGCTAGCGGCTCCTGTGCTCTGACCGCTCCAGCTGATGATGAAAGCTGTACTGCCTGTACGACTGCGGGGAGCGTAATTAGCGACTGCGGCTGGCGGCTCCCGTTCTCTGGTTGTTCCGGCTTATGATGAAAGCCGTACAGTCTGTACGGCTGTGGGGAGCTCAATTAGCGGCTGCGGCTGGCGGCTCCCAGTCTCCGATCACTCCGGCTTACACTCCTCCGTGCGGCTCACGGCTTTTTGAAGTGCCAGTATTTAAGAACCTTTTTCAGAGTTCTTCCCAGTCTCCTGCTGTGTCCGTATCCCTAGGACTAGGAGAAAAGGATTTACCGGTAGGTATTAAAATCCTATTATTCACGCTAGGGTTAATTTTGTTGGGAGCCAATTAACCTACCAGTATATTTTTGGATTGAGGGAGGAAACCGGAGTTCCCAGAGGAAACATACGCAAGTACGGGGAGAATATACAAACTCCGCACAGTTAGGGCCATGGTGGGAATCGAACCCATGACCTCAGTACTGTGAGGCAGTAATGCTAACCATTACACCGTCTGTACTGTCCTCTGTATTCCCACCAAATATGTAACGGGGAGCATTCTGCCAGGGTACAACGCAGACAGCTATCTGGAACATTAGGGAACATCTAAGCGAAGGTAAGGGAACATGTGTATCAACTTGACAAAACCCTTAATTGTGTCTTGATCACAGAGTAGCTCACAGAACTGTTAAATGTAGTTTGAAAAATCATAGTCCAATCACAGTCACCCAGAACAAGATGCAAATCCCAATCTCTATCATATTTCTGATCAGAAGTTGTATCGCCTTGAGAGAAGATGCGCCGGATGCAAAGGGGCCTATTGTACAATTTTTTGTGAGTTGAAATAAACATTAGTTTATCTGTGTACTAGTTTTTAGATTTTTAGGGGGCCACTCAGCAATTATGCAGTTGTAATTTGATCTTGGAGTGGTGATAGCGCCCCAAGATCACAATGCAGGATGTGCACACAACTGGCAGATGTATGAAGTTGCACAAGCAGGGAAAGGGCAGCCCATCCCTGCACTGTGCTCGCATCAGTGCCTGGACTCCTGTGCATGAGTGGTCTGCTTCCACACATGCACTGCCGGAGAGGGTTCCGGAGGAACCCTCTACTAGTGATTTCTGCAATCTGTAGCTACAACAGGCTAATGCCATCTTCAGATGGCGTTGAATCTTCTCATTCTGGATACAGTAAATCCGGCAGCATCGGAACCCCTATAGAAAGCGATGGGGGTTGCAGATGCAGTCGTGAATGTAGGGATCATAGCAGATATCGGAGATATCTGCTGTGGTCCCTCAGTTATACATTTAGGTGATTCTAAATATTTGTGGTTACCCCCCCCCCCCAAAAAAAAAAAAGAAAAAAAAAGAAAAAAAAAAGAAATTAGCGTTTTTGGTGAATAAGCCCCAAATATTTATTGATAAATGGGCCCCTTAGGGTTTTCAATTACATTTTCCGTTAAGATGCAATGCACGTCTGTACAACTAAGGGTGTGTACACACGGTGAGATTCGGGCTATGCCCGATTCTCACTATGCGACAGGGGCCGGGTCGGCACTTAGCCAGTATCGCAAGCACATAATGAGTGTGCTTGCGATACTTGCTATGTGCGATTTTGGCTAAGTCCCGATTTTGACTATCTCTTCTATAGAGATAGCCAAAATTGACTTGCCTGCACAGCTAATTTTTTCTTTCGATGCCGACCACGCGGGACCGCGGGACTGTCACCTTGCGATCTGCATTAACTTTTCTTCCGATTCTGACTATATAGTCAGAATCGGAAGAAAAAAATCTCACCGTGTGTACACACCTTATATGTAGCAAGCGGTGATAAACCCTTTTTGTGCAGCATTTTCAACAAAAAAGGGGTTGTTATTATCAATTCTCTAAACTGATTTAAAATGTTGACCATTTTAAAATCAGAGATTTCTCCAGCTGCGCCTTCGGCTTATAGAAATAAAACTGCAAAGCATATGGGGCACTAACTAAGCGATGAAAAGTTGAGTTTTCCAAAGCTGATGGATGGTGCTATGTGTTACTTTCCAGTCCAGTCACCAGGATTTCTTGCACATACACAATTTACCCTCTTGTGGTTATAGAATATCCTGAACATATACACTGGCATAAGACAGGAGACATGTCGCAGCATATCAGCACTAGGTGCAGATGTGCTACGAGACTTGCCGAGATCACCAGAGAAGAGAGCATTCTCTCACCCACTCTGGTGGCTAACCTGTTAATACGTATTGGAGCTAATGAGTCCTGTTTTGCCTGGGTGACGGTGGAGAAGGAGCTGCGTTAATAGCACAATATGTGCAGTCATAATGCATCTTCCCCTTAAAGGGTAAAATCATAGGTGCACAACCTTTAAGATCCAAGAGCCACACTGGGAGATTGTGCTCATTGTAAGAGACTGCGAAAAAATGTTTAACTTGTTTAAACTTGTGAAATACATAGATTTACTACAGGAAAGAGAAACATATCTCCAATTATCCCATGCTTCTCAGCTTTTATAGGAGATTCCTCACTAGGATTAAAATGTGGCCTCCCATACAAGTCATGAATAAGTAGTACAGCACGCCCCCTCTCTATATCATATCTCCCAACATCTGCCTCTGTAGAAACACATGCCTTCCCTTCACCTCTACAGTAACACATTCCTCTCCCCCAACTCTGGGGTAACATACGGTATCCCCCCTTCACCTCAGTAGTAACACAATCCCACTTCATCAGGATAGCATATTCCTCCCTTTATCACCACAATGGGAACACATTCGCCCCCAAACCTCTGAAGTCACCCCACCACACACACATCTATTAAACACACTCTCTGCCCACACCTAGGTAGTATCACATTATCCCCTCACCTCTGTAATAAACAGCCCCCTTCATCCCATCTCTTTATTATATGTTATATCATAGTATCATATGCCCCACCCCTTTTCTCTTTGACAAAACATTTCCCCGCCTCCTCAGTGCTGTAATAACACATTTATCCACCTCTTATCTCTACGGTAACACAGCCATTCTCCACCTCTGAAATAAAACATCCACCTCCTCTCACCTCTAGTAATACATCCACCCACCAGTTCTGTGTAACATATGTCTACCCTCTCACCTTTGTAGTAACAGGTCTGCCACCACACCCTGTAGAAGAGCATTCCCATGCACTATACTTACCTTTCCACCAGGTAACACAGACTGTAAGACCCAGGACAACACATTACATGGGACATATATAATGCAGTTGTATTCCGTCCCCCTTCCATCTCCCTGCATGTGTTCTGGCAGGTCACAAGTGCCGGCGCGTTCTGCATCAGTTAGGGGAAAATGTTGCATTGCAGCAAAAAACAGCATCCTTGCCAATTGATACATGACCCTTTTAAATGCATCTCCCTGTTGAATAACTCTCACAAGATAGGACATTGATCAGATTTTGCATAATGTCAAACATTTGCCACTCTAGTCCTGATCGATAATTCTATACATTAGTTCCTTTAATGGTAGAATCCAGAAAATCATATAATCTGTTATTTTATTACAAAGAGTAATGCAGTTGCTGGGAGTAAAACTCCTGGTCATGATACTAAAAGGGATATTATAAGCAATGAATCTAGGTAATGCTCACAGATCTGTGATGGAGTGTCTTAATTCAGCCTGGATTTGAAGAAATGTTATGAAGTGCTTTGTGAATAAAAGATAATTCCTTGTGAGGAGGGGCACTTCATCCATTTCCCAAGATGGAATCAATCTAGAGAGAAACGGGTCAGGGCCATGGCTCATATCTGAAGTTTCCTGTATGAGACGCTAGACGTCACGTATCACTGCAATGTTGGGTAATAAGCTTCTGAGAAGCACCAGATGTACAATGCTGAGGAATGTCATTACTTCCTGTTACCAGACACTTATTCCAAATATAGGCCAAATGTCTTCCCTTACCATTAAAGAGGATGGTCTTGTGGTTACAGCTTCAGATTAGCGAGGTGGAAGCAATGGTGGTCCCACTAGCTCTGCTTGCCTGGATGCATCGGTTCTGGGGGGAAATGAAACAATATGTTACATGTATCTGCTGCATGTAATAATTTATAGGTCCAAGTTTAAAAAAAAATATGCTGTGCACAGGTAATTGCAAATGTTAATGAGGTACTGAACACTAGGTTAAAAGAAAAAAAAAAAATGCATACACAATTTTATTCTTATGCTATCTGGGGATGCCACAGTGGGTTCTCACAAAGTGGGAGAAATGTGTGGAAAGCTAAATGCACTACTACTTTTTTGGTTCTATTTAATGAGTTTACTAGTTTCAATGGTATATTTAACTACAAGGTAACTTCTTGTTAACAATAATAGGATTTTAATACCTACCGGTAAATCCTTTTCTCCTAGTCCGTAGAGGATGCTGGGGACTCCAAAAGGACCATGGGGTATAGACGGAATTCGCAGGAGACATGGGCACACTATAAGACTTTTACTGGGTGTGAACTGGCTCCTCCCTCTATGCCCCTCCCCCAGACCTCAGTTATAGGAACTGTGCCCAGGGGAGACGCACATTTCGAGGAAAAGGATTTTTGTTAAACTAAGGGTGAGATACATACCAGCTCACACCACAAACACACCGTACAACTGGATTAGCAGGAATACCAGATAACAGTATGAACGAAAAAAACAGCAACAAGCTGAACATAACCGGTACACAACCGTCGTGTAACCGAAAACAACAACCAACAATACAACTGCAAGTAACAGTACGCACTGGGATGGGCGCCCAGCATCCTCTACGGACTAGGAGAAAAGGTTTTACCGGTAGGTATTAAAATCCTATTTTCTCTTACGTCCTAGAGGATGCTGGGGACTCCAAAAGGACCATGGGGTCTATACCAAAGCTCCAGACCGGGCGGGAGAGTGCGGACGACTCTGCAGCACCGATTGAGCAAACATGAGGTCCTCATCAGCCAGGATATCAAACTTGTAGAACTTAGCAAAAGTGTTTGAACCCGACCACGTAGCTGCTCGGCACAGCTGAAGCGCCGAGACCCCTCGGGCAGCCGCCCAAGATGAGCCCACCTTCCTGGTAGAATGGGCCTTTACTGACTTCGGCAACGGCAACCCAGCCGAAGAATGAGCGTGCTGAATCGTATTACAAATCCAGCGTGCAATAGTCTGCTTGGAAGCAGGATTTCCAATCTTGTTGGAAGCATACAGGACAAACAGAGCCTCCGTTTTCCTAACAAGAGCCGTTCTGGCGGCATACATTTTTAAAGCTCTTACGACATCAAGAGATTTTGGCACTGCCACAGCATCCGTAGCCACAGGTACCACAATAGGTTGATTTATGTGAAATGAAGAAACCACCTTCGGCAGAAATTGTTGACGAGTCCTCAATTCCGCTCTATCCACATGAAAAATAAAAAATATGGGCTCTTGTGAGACAAAGCCGCCAATTCTGACACTCGCCTGGCGGACGCCAAGGCCAAAAGCATGACCACTTTCCAAGTTAGAAACTTTAACTCAACCTTTCGCAAAGGTTCAAACCAGTGAGACATAAGAAATTGTAACACCACTTCAAGATCCCACGGTGCCACGGGTGGCACAAACGGAGGATGGATATGCAGCACTCCCTTCACGAAAGTCTGAACTTCAGGAAGGGCGGACAATTCTTTTTGAAAGAAAATAGATAAAGCCGAAATCTGCACTTTGATGGAACCCAATTTCAGGCCTGCATCCACGCCTGCCTGCAAAAAATGGAGGAAACGACCCAAGTGAAACTCCACCGCAGGAGCGGTTTTGGCTTCACACCACAACACATATTTTCTCCAAATACGGTGATAATGCTTCGCCGTGACCTTTTTTCTAGCCTTAAGGAGAGTGGGGATGACTTCCTTGGGAATACCTTTACGAGCTAGGATTTGGCGTTCAACCTCCACGCCGTCAAACGCAGCTGCGCTAAGTCCGGAAATACGCATGGCCCCTGCAGTAACAGGTCCTCTCTGAGAGGAAGCGGCCAAGGATCTTCTATGAGCAATTCCTGAAGATCCGGATAACAGGCCCTCCGTGGCCAATCTGGAACAAGTATTGCCTGAACCCTTGTTCGTCTTATGATCCTCAACACTCTCGGAATGAGAGGAAGTGGAGGGAACACATACACCGACTGAAACACCCACGGAGTTACCAGGGCGTCCACTGCACTGGCTTGGGGGTCCCTTGACCTGGAACAATACCTCGGAAGCTTCTTGTTGAGGCGAGACGCCATCATGTCTATTTGAGGAATTCCCCAACGCCTTGTCACTTCTGCAAACACCTCTTGATGAAGGGCCCACTCTCCTGGATGGAGATCGTGTCTGCTGAGGAAGTCTGCTTCCCAGTTGTCCACGCCCGGAAGGAATACTGCTGACAGAGCGCTCACGTGCTGTTCCGCCCAGCGGAGAACTCTTGTGGTCTCCGCCATTGCCGCTCTGCTCTTTGTTCCGCTCTGGTGGTTTACGTACGCCACCGCTGTTATGTTGTCCGACTCTTAACTCCAGAACATTTATGTGGAGACAAGATTCCTGGCCTGACCATTTTCCCTGGAAACTTCTTCCTTGTGTGACTGCACTCCAGCCTCGGAGACTTGCATCTGTGGTCAGTAGGACCCAATCCTGGATTCCGAACCTGCGTCCCTCTAGAAGGTGAGAACTTTGCAGCCACCACAGGAGAGAAATTCTGGTCCTGGTAGATAGACTTATTAAACGGTGCATGTGCATGTGCAGGTGAGACCCGGACCATTTGTTCAGCACGTACCACTGAAACACCCGGGCATGAAACCTGCCAAACGGAATGGCTTCGTAAGCCGCAATCATCTTCCCTAGCACTCGAGTGCATTGATGAATCGACACTCTTGCTGGTTTCAAAATCACCTTGACCATGGTCTAGATTTGTCGGGATCAACTGAGACTTTGGTAAATTTAGAATCCAACCATGATGTTGCAGAACCGTCAAGGAGAGTTCCACATTTCTTAGCAACTGCTCTTTTGATCTTGCCTTTATCAGGAGATCATCCAAGTACGGGATAATTGTGACACCCTGATTGCGTAGGAGTACCATCATTTCCACCATCACTTTGGTGAAGACCCTCGGAGCCGTGGAAAGCCCAAACGTCAACGTCTGAAATTGGCAATGACAATCCTGCACCGCAAATCTCAGGAAGGCCTGATGAGGAGGATATATCGGGACGTGTAAGTAGGCATCTTTTATGTCGACTGACGCCATAAAATCCCCCCTTCTAGGCTGGAGATCACAGCTCGAAGAGATTCCATCTTGAACTTGAAAGTTTTCAAGTACGGAATGAGGGATTTTAGGTTTAGGATCGGTCTGACCAAGCCGTCCGGCTTTGGCACGACAAAGAGGCTCGAATAGAACCCTTCTCCCCGTTGGGACGGGGGAACCGGGACAATGACCCTCTGTTGACACAGCTTTTGTATCACAGCATTTACTACTTCCCTTTCTGGAATAGAAACTGGCAAGGCTGATTTGAAAAATCGGCAGGGGGGGCATCTCCTGAAACTCCAGTTTGTACCCTTGGGACACTATGTCTAAGACCCAAGGATCTAGGCCCGATTGAAACCAGACCTGACTGAAGATTCGGAGACGGGCCCCTACCGGCACGGACTCCCGTAGGGGAGCCCCAGCATCATGCGGTTGACTTGGCAGAGGCGGGGGAGGACTTTTGGTCCTGGGCGCCAGACACAGCAGGCGACCTTTTTCCCCTTCCTCTACCTTCTGAAGCGAGGAAGGACGAGCCCCTTCCTTTTTTATATTTATTAGGCCGAAAGGACTGCATCTGATAATGGGGCGCCTTTTTCTGTTGTGCGGGAATATAAGGAAGAAATGATGACTTACCCGCAGTAGCGGTAGACACCAGGTCAGCAAGGCCATCACCAAACAAGACACTACCTTTAAAAGGGAGAGCTTCCATAGCTTTCTTGGAGTCGGCATCAGCATTCCATTGATGAATCCACAGCGCCCTCCTGGCCGAGACCACCATGGCATTGGCCCTTGATCCCAAGAGGCCAATATCCCTCGCCGCATCCTTTAGGTAAGCTGCAGCGTCCCTGATATAACCAAGAGTCAAAAGAATGTTATACTTATCAAGGGTATCCATGTCAGATGCCAAATTATCAGCCCACTTAGCAATAACACAACTCACCCACGCCGACGCCACGGCAGGCCTGAGGAGTGCACCCGTAGTGACATAAATGGCCTTTAATGACGTTTCCTGCTTGCGATCCGCAGGATCCTTGAGGGCAGCCGTGTCAGGAGACGGAAGCACCACTTTTTGGACAGTCGGGACAGAGCCTTGTCCACATTGGGAGACGACTCCCATTTCTCCCCGTCGTCAGAGGGGAAAGGATATGCCATAAAAATATGTAAAACATCTTTAATAGCCACAATCATGTACTGAATACTCTACCAATTTTGGATGTAAACTGGCCTCACTAAAGTCGACACTGGAATCAGAGTCCGTGTCGGTATCCGTATCTGCCATCTGGGTAAAGGAACGTTTCTGTGACCCTGAGGGGGTCTGTACCTGAGACAAGGCGTCCTTCATGGATTTTCTCCACGTTTGTGTCTGAGAATCAGATTTATCCAGCCTCTTAGACAATAACGCCACATTTGCATTCAATGTACTCAATATATTCACCCAATCAGCAGTCGGCTGTGCTGACAGAGTCACTCCCAAATCCTTCTCTGCACCCCCAGTAACTTCCTCCGGGAAGGAGCACTCAGCCTCAGACATGTCGACACACGGTACCGACACACACACACTCACACTGGCCAAAGGGGACAGACCCACAGGGAAGCCTGTAGAGAGAACACAGAGGGAGTATGCCAGCTCACACCCCAGCGCCCATATACTACTAAAAATAATATATGATGTCTGCGCTGTTTATATATATATATATATAGCACCAATTGCTATATATAAAAACGGACCAATTGACGATAGTGTGCGTCCTGGATTCGACTTCATGGACGGCACAAAAGTGTGTAACAAAACCCTGAAAAAAATTTGCGTGGGGTCCCCCCTCCTAAGCATAACCAGCCTCGGGCTCTTTGAGCCGGTCCTGGTTGTAAAAATATGGGGGGGAAATTAACAGGGGATCCCCCGTATTTTAACAACCAGCACCGGGCTCTGCGTCTGGTCCTGGTGCCAAAAATACGGGGGACAAAAGACGTAGGGGTCCCCCGTATTTTTAACACCAGCACCGGGCTCCACTAGCTGGAGAGATAATGCCACACCCAGGGGACACTTTTATACCGGTCCCTGCGGCCGTGGCATTAAATCCCCAACTAGTCATCCCTGGCCGGGGTACCCTGGAGGAGTGGGGACCCCTTAAATCAAGGGGTCCCCCCCTCCAGCCACCCAAGGGCCAGGGGTGAAGCCCGAGGCTGTCCCCCCCATCCAAGGGCGGCGGATGGGAGGCTGATAGCCAAGTGAAAAAATAAAGAATATTGTTTTTTGTAGCAGAACTACAAGTCCCAGCAAGCCTCCCCCCGCAAGCTGGTACTTGGAGAACCACAAGTACCAGCATGCGGGGGAAACGGGCCCGCTGGTACCTGTAGTTCTACTGTAAAAAAAAACAGTACACACACCGTGAAAGTAAAACTTTATTACATAGATGCACACCGACACACACATACTTACCTATGTTGACACGAAGAGTCGGTACCCTTCTCCACGTAAAATCCACGGGTTACCTGTAAATAAAATTATACTCACAAAAATCCTGTGTACATCTGTCCTCTTCTTGTTTGTAATCCACGTACTTGGCAAAATAATAAAACACAAAACCCGATCCACACACTGAAAGGGGTCCCATGTGATGCCGGGACCCCCCGTGACTCCTGTCAAAGACAGCGGTTGAGGTTACTCGCGATCAACCGCTGACCGCAAAGTTTCCACCATTGAATATAATGGAGCGGCTATGTGCTATGCGCCGCCTGACAGCTCAGACGCGCACAGCCAATCAGGAGAGAGCCACGACGTGGCGCTCCCTGATTGGCTCAAGGGACCCTCTTTGACAGGAGTCACGGGGGGTCTCAGCAGTCGGGGAAAGGGGTCCCATGTTTACACATTTTTCAGTGCGTGGATCGGGTTTTGCGTTTCATTATTTTGCCAAGTACGTGGATTACAAACTAAGAAGAGGACCGATCTACACAGGATTTTTGTGAGTATAATTTTATTTACAGGTACACCGTGGATTCTACGTGGAGAAGGGGACCAAGCCTCGTGTCAACATAGGTAAGTATGTGTGTGTTGGTGTGCATGTGTGTAATAAAGTTGTACTTTCACGGTGTGTGTGTACTGTTTTTATTTGGGTATTTTTTTTGCAGTAGAACTACAGGTACCAGCGGGCCCGTTTCCTCCCCGCATGCTGGTACTTGTGGTTCTCCAAGTACCAGCTTGCAGGGGAGGCTTGCTGGGACTTGTAGTTCTGCTACAAAAAAACAATATTCTTTATTTTGTCACTTGGCTATCAGCCTCCCATCCGCCGCCCTTGGATGGGGGGGGACAGCCTAGGGCTTCACCCCTGGCCCTTGGGTGGCTGGAGGGGGGGACCCCTTGATTTAAGGGGTCCCCACTCCTCCAGGGTACCTTGGCCAGGGGTGACTAGTTGGGGATTTAATGCCACGGCCGCAGGGACCGGTATAAAAGTGTCCGCTGGCTGTGGCATTCTCTCTCCAGCTAGTGGAGCCCGGTGCTGGTGTGAAAAATACGGGGGACCCCTACGTCTTTTGTCCCCCGTATTTTTTGCACCAGGACCGGATGCAGAGCCCGGTGCTGGTTGTTAAAATACGGGGGATCCCCTGTTAATTTCCCCCCCGTATTTTTACAACCAGGACCGGCTCAAAGAGCCCGAGGCTGATTATGCTTAGGAGGGGGGACCCCACGCATTTATTTCAGGGTTTTTAACCCTTTCCCACCCTATCCCACTGAAAAACATGCTCTGATCTCTCCATATTATTTTAGTCAGTAAAAAAAAAAAAATATGTTCTTTTAAAAATATATAAAATAATACTTGTGGCTCCTAATAGACAAACCAAGTAGATAATCCCTTCTAATATAAATAGATATGCTATTAGCAACAAAAAAAAACACAAAAAAAACAAACAAAAAAACATGTTTTAAAAAAAATTTATTAGATCCCGCCAGCAAAATGAAGCAGACTGAAATTGACGAAATGACTGTCGAAAAGCACTGTTGTCGAATCGACATTCTTCAATTGAATATACTTTTGTCGAAAAGCCACATTTTTACCATTGCAGAAATGTCGAATTTGACAACTGTCGAATTGCAAAAGTCGAATCTGAAACTGCCGTTTTTTGTGTGGAAAGTACTGTATTGCATTGTCGAATCATTTTTTTGTGTCGAAAATGCCCCGTTTTTCGACATTTGCGGCAATTCGACCGCAATTGCATATGGCCCATAATCTCCAAGCACCTTTTACCCGGCTCTGGCTATCCTTTTAACTGGACACAGATCACCTGTTTACACTGCACCGTTAACCAGGTCCGACGCTAGTAGCTACCCAGGTCGAAATTCCTGGATCACTGGACCCGGGTTAATTTTCATAGACCCTTTTCCATTACTCTGCGACCAGAGTTAACCTTGCATAAACCTGGGTTATTGCGGCAGTGGAAAAGGAGTTAGTCATGGCACATGAACTAATCCCAGAGGGGATACGGTCAATAGGTCGACACCGCGTAGGTCGACAGTCATTCGGTCGACATGTATTAGTTCGACAGGGTCACTATGTCGACATGTACTAGGTCGACAGTTCAAAAGGCCAACATGAGTTTTTCACATTTTGTTTAAATTTTTGGACTTTTCATACTTTACGATCCACGTGGACTAGGATTGGGAACGGTATCCTGTGCCGAGCGCAGCGGTAGCAGAGCGAGGCACCTTGCCCGAAGCATGGCGAGGGGACACAGTGCACTAATTGGGGATCCCGGTTACTTTCCGAAGAGAACGACACCAAAAAAAGTAAAAAAACTCATGTCAACCTTTTGGCCTGTCGACCTTATGACCATGTCGACCTAATGCATGTCAATCAATAGTGGTCGACCTAATGACTGTCGACCTAAGTTGTGTCGACCCAACGACCCATACCCTCCCAGAGATACCGCAACTTATCTAGTCTGATGGTGCTGAGAGGTTTGTTCCCACCTTTACTCAATACTGGCTTAAGCAAGAGAAGGCACTGATTATTCTGATGTACAGTGAAGTGAGGTGTAGACAGGGCCGGATTAACAATGGGGCGGATGGAGCTGCAGCTCCGGGCCCCCCACTGGAAATAGGCCCACGGATCCCCTGCAGTTCAGATAGTGTTGACAGGAAAAAAAAACTTTTCTCCTGTCATCACCAATAGCATTCCCTTACCCGACTCCTGTCACGGAGAGCCAAGGCTCTGCCTCTCCCCTCTGAAGCTGCCAGCAGCTGTCACTGACCAATGAAGCACATACCCAGGATCGAAGTAAGCTCCTCCCCCAGATCGCGATAAGCTCCGCCTCCTGGTGCATCTACAGCTGTGCCCACAATTGCTCAAAGTTCTTCTCACTTGCCATCCCAAGCTGTGTCTCTGTGGGACCTTTATAAACTTACTCAGCCCCCTCGTTCTTCCACTGCTGAGCCCTGGCCCCTGTTGCCTGAAGCCACACCCCCGGGCCGTTCTAAGCCCCGCCCACTGGACAGTACACTGCAGTGCAGTGCTCCCCGCCTGTGTGATCTGTGAGGTGTTCTGCAGCTGCGGTTTGAGGTACAGAGGAGTATATGCTGTGTAGCCCTATGCCCAGGACTTTCTCACACTTAAAGTTATGTGTGCATGTTCTGTGACCTTAATGGCATAATGTTTTAATTTATCATGCATGATAATCAATTGAATTCCGGCCAGTGTGTATACGGACACTACCTTGCGGTGTAATGTGACTATCAGACGCTGCCATGCGGTGTAATGTGACTATCGGACACTACCTTGCGGTGTAATGTGACTATCAGACGCTGCCGCTCGGTGTAATGTGACTCTCGGACGCTGCCGTGCGGTGTAATGTAACTATCGGACGCTGCCGTGCGGTGTAATGTGACTATCGGACGCTGCCGTGCGGTGTAATGCGACTATTGTACGCTGCCGTGCGGTGTAATGTAACTATCGGACGGTGCCGTGTGGTGTAATGTGACTATCGGACGCTGCCATGCGGTGTAATGTGACTATCAGACGCTGCCGCTCGGTGTAATGTGACTCTCGGACGCTGCCGTGCGGTGTAATGTAACTATCGGACGCTGCCGTGCGGTGTAATGTGACTATCGGACGCTGCCGTGCGGTGTAATGCGACTATTGTACGCTGCCGTGCGGTGTAATGTAACTATCGGACGCTGCCGTGTGGTGTAATGTGACTATCGGACGCTGCCATGCGGTGTAATGTGACTATCGGACGCTGCCGTGTGGTGTAATGCAACTATTGTACGCTGTCGTGCGGTGTAATGTAACTATCGGACGCTGCCGTGTGGTGTAATGTGACTATCGGACGCTGCCATGCGGTGTAATGTGACTATCGGACGCTGCCGTGTGGTGTAATGTGACTATCGGACACTGCCGTGTGGTGTAATGCAACTATTGTACGCTGCCGTGCGGTGTAATGTAACTATCGGACACTGCCGTGTGGTGTAATGTGACTATCGGACGCTGCCGTGTGGTGTAATGCAACTATTGTACGCTGCCGTGCGGTGTAATGTAACTATCGGACGCTGCCGTGTGGTGTAATGTGACTATCGGACGCTGCCATGCGGTGTAATGTAACTATTGGACACTACTGTGCGGTGTAATGTGACTATCGGACACTACTGTGCGGTGTAATGTAACTATTGGACGCTGCCGTGTGGTGTAATGTGGCTATCGGACGCTGCGTGCGGTGTAATGTAACTATTGGACGCTGACTTGCGGTGTAATGTGACTCGGACACTACTGTGCAGTGTAATGTAACTATCGGATGCAGCTGTGTGGTGTAACGTAACTATCAGCGCTGCCTTGCGGTGTAATGTGACTCGGACACTAGTGTACGGTGTAATGTAAATATCGGATGCTGCCATGCGATGTAATGTGACTAGGTCACTACTGAGCAGTGTAATGTACAGTAACTGTCGAACGCTGCAGTTCGGTGTATTGTAACTATCGGACGGTGCTGTGCGGTGTATTATAACTATCGGACGGTGCTGTGCGGTGTAATGTAACTATCGGACGGTGCTGTGCGGTGTATTGTAACTCGGACACTACTATACCGTGTAATGTGATTCGGACACTACTGTGCGGTGTAATGTAACTATCGGATGCTGCCATGCGATGTAATGTGACTAGGTCACTACTGAGCAGTGTAATGTACAGTAACTGTAGGAAGCTGCAGTTCGGTGTAATGTGACTAGGACACTACTGTGCGGTGTATTGTAACTATCGGACGCTGCCGTGCGGTGTATTGTAACTATCGGACGGTGCTGTGCAGTGTATTGTAACTATCGGACGGTGCTGTGCGGTGTAATGTAACTATCGGACGGTGCTGTGCGGTGTATTGTAACTCGGACACTACTATGCCGTGTAATGTGATTCGGACACTACTGTGCGGTGTAATGTAACTATCGGACGTTGCTGTGCGGTGTAACGTGTCTCGGACACTACCGTGCGGTGTAATGTAACTAGCAGACGCTACCGTGCGGTGTAATGTAACTAGCAGACGCTACCGTGCGGTGGAATGTAACTAGCAGACACTACTGTGCGGTGTAATGTAACTATCGTACGTTGCTGTGCAGTGTAACGTGTCTCGGACACTACCGTGCGGTGGAATGTAACTAGCAGACGCTACCGTGCGGTGGAATGTAACTATCGGATGTTGCTGTGCGGTGTAACGTGTCTCGGACACTACCGTGCGGGGGAATGTAACTAGCAGACGCTACCGTGCAGCGGTACACAATAGGCCTTTCCTATATTTCAGCTCCAGGCCCAAGTGCACATTAATCTGGCACTGGGTGTAGATATACCAGAGCATTTAAAATTCTTAAATGCATCCTGTTTATCTAGAAGAATGCTAATCAATCATTCATGTACAGTACATTCATTTCAACATATATTTATGCTAGCAGGCAATTTATATATTAATCCAAGTAATCTAAAATAAACTTTCACAGAAGTATGAAAGCCAGCAATGAGTAATGTCAGAAGGATTTATTACACAAAACAATGCTGTTATTACATGCAACAGGTGGTACAACAACAAGCCTTCTCGTATTCAATTTTGTTTTCAGGTTCTGTAGTGCGTTAATATCCAGCATGCGAATCAGACAATGGAGTAAGGCGGAACAGTACATACTGTAATACACTGACTGATAACCTAATTACATAGAATCAGGAGAGAACTACTAATGCATCCTTGGAGCTCCTGATACACTAAATGAACTAACAGTACATAATAACCAGTGCTTATTAATATTATACAGTAACATACTGCATAGCAGGCTGGTGGAATCTGTAAGGAACGTAGGAGAGCACCCTGCTGATCTAAAATTGGAATAGGTTATGTGAAATATCAATACAAAAAATACTCAAGATTGGAGGCGATACGACCCTCATGATACGTTAGTTTCTGACTGTGTTGTCGCCGTGTGTTAGCTGGAAAAGCAAGGCAACACAATATTGCAGTGGGGGAGTAGAGCCAAACTTCGCAGTGCCAGCCTCTCTTTTCTGGGCCAACCCCTGCTGTACAGTATGTGAAAGTGTTCATGTGAGGATGCCAATATACTTTGCACCACATCACTTGATTTAGAATTCTATGTAGAGAACCAGTGAAATTAAAATTTGCATATTCAACTTTTAGGGCACCCGTAAGTAATGGGCGCCCGAAGGGAGCTATTCAGTTGTTTCACTTTTGGGCGTGAGTGTCACGGGTGAAAACCCATGAAAACTGCGGTTTTTGGAAGCCCACACTGCTGTTTTGGCAGCACGACCAATACTTTGCACAAAAAGTAATGGGCGCCTGCGGCACTCACAGGCGCCCATTACTTAATAATAAAACAGGTAAGAAAAGCTCTGTGACAGTTCCCTGCAGTGGTTAAAAAGCTAAATGCTACCTCCCTGATACATTACATACAACTAAAGCATCTGCTACATCTTTAGGACAGTATACTGCTAGGTCTGATATAGGTTAACATGCAAAAAAATGTAGTGATATAAGCTACTGTGACATCACTTGTCCCTGCCATGTGTATGAATCTATGATTACACAAAGCAAGTTTCTACATAGCAAGCTTGCAATGAGGCCAAATATACCCCATTCTTACCGCCGCAAGAACCCGGGACGCGGCTCGGTGTGAAAGGATCTCCGGAAAATATCCTGGGTCCAGTGACCCAGGCATCCAACCCTGGAAGCGAACAGGGTTGGACACAGGAAGGACCCATGTAATAGGGCAGTGTGAATGGCTGACCCGGGTCATCCGATCTGGGTCATGTTTACAGCATAGGGAGAGACAGATCCCCAGCACTTGGAGATGATGTCATCTCTAAGAGCTGGCAAAACAGTTAACACTGCACTCGTGTACATGGGGTCTGTCCGGGTCTTACCCAGGATTTTGATATGAAAGGGGTATCTGTTTCTGAATGCTCTGTTGGAAAAATGTACTTAATTCTAACGAGGCAAATTTGTGCAGGAGGGCATAATGGACATGGGGCATAATTCAAGGTTGATTGCAAAACATTTACTCTAATGGGCAAAACCATGTGCACTGCAGGTGGGGCAGATATAACATGTGCAGAGAGTTAGATTAGGGTTGATTATATTGTTTCTGTGCAGGGTAAATACTGGCTGCTTTATTTTTACACTGCAATTTAGAGTTCAGTTTAAACACGCCCCACCCAAATCTAATGGGCCCTACACATTGCGCGATCCACCGCCGAGCTGCCCGCCGGCCGATACGCCCGACCCGTCGGCGGGGGGGCAGTGATGGGGGGGAATGAAGTTTCTTCACTCCCGCCGTCACCCGGCTCCATAGAAGTGCAGGCTAATATGGACGAGATCGTCCATATTGGGCTGCATGCACAAGCCGCGGGGCACCAGCGATGAACGAGCGCGGGGCCGCGTATGGTTCATCGCTGGTGCCTCCTCACTGAAAGATATGAACGGTATCTCGTTCGTTAATTAATTCACTAATATTGCGCAGTGTGTAGGGCCCATAACTCTCTATGCACGTTATATCTGCCCCACCGGCACTGCACATGGTTTTGCCCATTATAGGAAAATGTTTTACAATCAACCTTGAATTAGGCCCATTGTTTGGTATAAACACTTCAGTTATATCAGATACAGTATATAATAATTACAGTAACGCAAACAGTTGTCTTACTTGCTCTTTTAAAGTGAAAAAAATCTATTTCAAAATAGATTTTTCTTTCCTTTAAAGAGAGTCAATAAAGCTTTTTATTTTGCACATATTGGCTACATTTTCTGCAAGTCAATTTATTAATGTGTGTGGGGAACACCTTATTATTACTGACACGATCATTTAAATAGCATCCATAGAGTGATCTACTTTTCTCAAGTAAAAGTAGGAATACTAGGGAAATAATCAGCAATAACAGTTGAGTAAATACAGCCTGCCGAATGACAGGAGCAGATTAAAGAGACCACACAATACAGAAAATAATAACCAGTGACCACACAGTTTCATATAGCTCAGCTCACAAAATGTCTGCTTCAAAAGTGTTTGTACTTTACAGTACTCCCTAATTCATTTGTGGCCCGTAACGAGGCTTATGTGCCCAAAATATCTACTACATTTCCGCTCAGGAAGAGAAAACCATAGCAGTCATTAAGCTCATCTGTATTGAGAAAACAATAAAAGGATCAGAAAGAAAGCAAATGTTCTATAGGACACAGGACCGGTTATAAAAATAGACTGTAAACGGAAAGGTTCTCATCACCTGAGAAACCGTTACTAGCTCATTTGCTGTAATAATAGCACGCTGGAACAGCTCAGCTGAGATGCTTTGTTAGATCACAAACTTATTCCTCCCCAGAGCATAGTGAAATAATGACGGAATACATGCTGCAGCTGCGGGGTTTACATCCAGGTAATTTACGTCTTTCTTAATTAGACACCTATAGTTAGTCCATGATTAAGTTCCAGGCCACTAATTACACTGTTAAGCAGATGACAAGGTGATATTTTTATGAGCTACCAGAGCTATACTATCATTTCACAGATGTATTACTTTTCACTTGGTTCAATTAATCTGAATGTCGTAATTGTCATGTTTTCAGAATTTACTTTCCTTAGCGAACAATTCAACACTTTCACCAATTTGCAAAATCAAGGATTATTTATTGTGCAATTGCCAACCGCGCCAGTCATCTACATGATTTTGTGGCTTTAGTTTTACTTATATAGGTTGAGTATCCCTTATCCAACATGCTTGGGACAAGGAGTATTTTGGATATCAGATTTTTGTGTATTTTGGAATAATTACCCAGAAACATAGAATTTGACGGCAGGTAAGAACCACTTGGCCCATCTAGTCTGCCCCTTTTTTTTATCCTTTAGGCAATCTCAACCCTTTTTGAACCTTAATTCTTTGTAAGGATATTCATATGCCTATCCTAAGTACGTTTAAATTGCTCTACTGCAGAGGTTCCCAAACTGTGTGCCGTTGATTCCTGGGGTGCCTCGGGACACTTGCAGGGGTGCCCTGGGTTGGTGGTCCAGGACCAATTCAAATTATTAATGGTCAATATAATAGGCAAAACCAGTGCTGGTGGCTGCCAGTCATAAAATATGTGGCCAAACAGAAGCAAATCTTGTCCCTCACCACACAACTGACCCTAAGGATGACATATAAACGCGATCTACTAAATGTAATTTTTCTTTCTAAATTTCTCAATAAGAAATTTTTGGCCAAGGTGTGCCGTGAAAAAAATTCTGATATTCTAGGGCGCCGTGATTCAAAAAAGTTTGGAAACCACTGCTCTACAGTCTTAGCCTCAACCACCTCTGATGGGAGGCTATTCCACTTATCCACTACCCTTTCTGTGAAGTAATTTTTCCTTAAATTTCCCCTGAACCTCCCCCCCTCAAGTCTCAGTGTATGTCCTCGAGTTCTAATACTTCTCTTCCTTTGAAGAATGTTTCCCTCCTGAACTTTGTTAAAACCCTTAACAAAGTTGCATACCATAATGAGATATCATGGCGATGGGACCGAAGTCTAAGCACAGAATACATTTATGTTTCATATACACCTTATACACACAGCCTGAAGGTAATTTTAGCCAATATTTTTAATAACTGCGCATTAAACAAAGTGTGTCTACATTCACACAATTCATTTATGTTTCACATACACCTTATACACACAGCCTGAAGGTCATTTAATACAATATTTTTAATAACTTTGTGTATTAAACAAAGTTTTTGTACATTGAGCCATCAGAAAACAAAGGTTTCACTATCGCAGTCTCACTCAAAAAAATTCCATATTTCGGAATAATTGTATATGGGATATTCAACCTGTAATAGCTCAATAAGAGAATCTGAACAAAACGTTACTTTTTTTTTTACTACTCTACAGAGTCCTAGCCTGGCAAGAAATATTTCTAGGGTAATAATAAATAAATGATTCGCACTGATTAATTATACGGGTGCCACATGGATGCCGCCCACCTGTCATCTGGTTGTTCTTATGGAGCATCCGTTCTTCTGCTCGCTAGACTGATGGGCAGTACTGGCCTAGCATCTTATTAATGAGCTAGATAATTTACTAGCGCCATCACATAGATAAAGTCGTACAGCAATAATATGTAATAGATGGACAGATTACCTTCTCAGGGGCCCATAGGCACAACATATATCATGGCCTATATATCTGCTTATGAGCTGACTATACACCTTTGAAATTTTACTGATGGGTCATAAACTCATAATAAAAAATATATACAGTATAGATATACGCATATCTGTTTTTTGATTTATCTCCAATATGTAATGCAACATTAGTAATGTTCAAACCAGTTCTATGCTAATTATACAATTAAAAAGTTCTATGTAATAAAGCAAACATACAGTACAGACAGGGCCGGAGCTTCCACTAGGCAGCTGCCTAGGGGCACTGGAACCTGAGGGGGCGGCCTGCTACAGTTGCCTGAAAAAGGTAGCATGGTTCTACCTTACACAGCCGCAGCAATCCCCCCCAGCACTCGTATCTTACAGTAGCCGGGACTGCCAAGCAGGCAGTAACTTTGACAGCTCCTGGAGTCCTGGCTGGGGGTGACATGCAGCGCTGCTTTTCATTCCAGGCTCTTTCACAGACTACTCATTCCAAACTCTGCATCGTAGCTTGCAGGTAAGGTGGCTGCACAGCGCACTCTCTGCATTTGATAAGGAAAGAGGGGAAAAGCAGCAGTCTGGGGATGGGTGGTGGTGATTGGGGTCGGAGATGAGCAGCAGGCATCCACGCATACTGGGGGGGACGAGCGGCAGCATGCACACAGATTGTGGGGGGGGCAGACATTTAAAAGGGGCGGGGGTTTGGTGGTAGCAGCAGGCACACACAGACTGGGGAGATGGGGAAAAGAGAGCAGCCGGGGTGGGGCGGAGCAGCAGCATGTCTTTCACCTGAAGGTTGTGTAGAGGGAAGGGGCAGTAGGCAGATATTTTGCCTAGGGTGCCGAGAAACCTTGCTCTGGCCCTGAGTACAGACCATCATTGTGCAAACTAGCCTATTGCAGTGGTTCTCAAATCCACTCTTAAATGCCCACAAGAGGCAATGCTGGATTTTACCTAGGGGCTGCAGGTAGATCCATTGTGCAAATGCTATCTGGGGGTCTCTCCTCTCTCTGTAGTGCAGTACGGGCAGTGGCAGTCCCCCTTATCAATAAAGGTAGGAGCCGCTGCTGTCAACAGGGGATGTTTTCTGGATTTCTTCCATCTAATTTGCTCTGTCAGTAATCATATTGAAATCCTGAAAACATGACCTGTTGGGGGTAATTGTAGACTGGAGTAGAGAACCACTGGCCTATACTATGTATTATTTACACGAGACTGATCAGTTCTTCTTGATCGTCAACTTTCAAGTCCTGGCCTATGGTCTTCTACAAGAAAATGAGCAGGTCTCTACAAGCTTGCACAAAATCTTAAAGTCACCTCCTGAAATATTTGATAGTACATTATGCATAGCCAAATCTAGTTCCCAGTTTAATGTCCTCCTGTATTAGAAGCTATACAGTTTACAAAGTGTTTGTAATACATACTAGAAAATATCCCCCAGATTACTATTTATATTCTCTTTTATTTGTTTTTTTTTTTATGTGCAGGAGCTCAGTATGCAAAGCACATTCCACTAATAGCATAGGATGAGCTCTGCTCCCAGCACCTCAGAGGTGAATAAAAAATCCAGTCTTATTGCAGGGTAAAAAGTCTGTGAGGGGGAGGGGGAGAGGGAGTCCCTCTCCAGGGAACTCCTCTGCAAACATCCAATTTCTAAATAGAACTGCACACAAAGCCAAATTTCCTTTTTGCAAGAGGCTGCAAAAGTCGGCAAACTCGTGCACCTAGGGCCTAATTCAGACCTGATCGTAGATGTGTTAAATTTAGCACGTCTTCGATCACTTTCACAGACATGCGGGGGGTCGCCCAGCACAGGACTAGTCCGCCCCGCATGTCTGGCTCGCCCCCCCCCCCCCCTCTCCGCACAGGTAGCACAGGTACAACAGCATCGCACGGCGGCAATGCTTTTGTACCCGATGAGTAGCTCCTTATCAGCGCAGCTACTCGTCGCTTCCTGGGTCACAGCGGCTGCGTGTGACGTCACGCAGCCGCCCTGGCCCCTGCACGGTCTGGGTACGCCTGCATTGCCCGGACCGCACCTCCAAAACGGCGGCCAAACACAGCCGGCCCACCCAGCAACCGCCTCTGCCTGATTGACATCTCTGGCATGCTCCGGCGCATTGCGGCACCTGTGCAGTTCAGACCTGATCACCCGCTGTGCGAAAACGCACAGCAGAGATCAGGTCTGAATTAGGCTCCTAATCTGTACTCGC
The DNA here is from genome assembly GCF_028390025.1 of Pseudophryne corroboree. Classification (NCBI taxonomy): domain Eukaryota; kingdom Metazoa; phylum Chordata; class Amphibia; order Anura; family Myobatrachidae; genus Pseudophryne; species Pseudophryne corroboree. The sequence goes on along the minus strand of NC_086452.1, from coordinate 156,736,062 downwards.
CAAAGAACACCCAATAAGCCAAGATCCTGCCTCATTGTATTTGAAGATAGACAGATAGATAGATAGATAGATAGATAGATAGATAGATAGATAGATAGATAGATAGATAGATAGATAGATAGATAGATAGATAGATAGTTCTCTATTAGAGGCTGTAACATGCAGTCAGGAGCTGGTTGGTCTCTCTCCAACGACACTTATATCTGCCCCCAAGAGTGTATAGAACACTTCCCTGTCCTGCATCTACTACCATGATCAGTGTTCCCAGCCTTACCATGTCCTCTGCCTGTGGCTGTACCTCTCTGTGTATAAATTCAGTTTCAAACAACTTCAATTAAAAGTCCAGTCTTGTTATCTTTTTCTCTCTTCAGAATCTCTACCTCCTATCAAATAGTAAAACCCATGGGAACGTTTCATCAGGACCCAATATCTATCCAACTTCAACACAGCACTTTTCCATCTTTTCTAAGATGCAAGTGGACTCTATGCACTCTATGGCTTGTCAGATCAGAAGCATCTTGACAACATAAAGCCAATCCAGCGCATTTTCAATATAAAGGAGCAAATCCACAGAGGTCCTGGGGAAGGCAGGATGTAAGCACAGAGGTCCTGGGGAAGGCAGGATGCAAGCACAGAGGGCCTGTTGTAGGCTGTGAAGCATCCTTTGCCACTGCGCATGTGTATAAGCTTGACTGTGCATATGGTGCAGGGGTCTTGTAGCGGCAGTCACAGTAAGGATCGCTTTGCAAAGTGAGTGACAAATAATGGGTAGTCGCAGCACAAACACAGGCGTGTCGCAACTGTATCATTGGAGCATGTGATTCATGCAGCTGCAATCCAGTAAGCAGTTACAATGGCTGTACTTCTCAGACGCCTCCAGTGGCCATCTCAATACAAATCTATTTGCATATCTTTGCACACTAAACAGCAGCTGCGACGACATTCGGTTACATCACTGAATCAGGCCCATAGGCAGCAATGTTTCCTGCTAAGGATCTCAGTGTGAAAGACATAGGGGGTAATTCCAAGTTGATCGCAGCAGGAATTTTGTTAGCAGTTGGGCAAAACTATGTGCACTGCAGGGGAGGCAGATATAACATGTGCAGAAAGAGTTAGATTTGGGTGGGTTATTTTGTTTCTGTGCAGGGTAAATACTGGCTGCTTTATTTTTACACTGCAAATTAGATTGCAGATTGAACACACCATACCCAAATCTAACTCTCTCTGCACATGTTATATCTGCCCCCCTGCAGTGCACATGGTTTTGCCCAATTGCTAAAAAAAAATGTCCTGCTGCGATGTCCTGCTGCGATCAACTTGGAATTACCCCCATTGTCTTTTGTCTAACAATGCAATGCGTTCTTTCCTTTAATACTTGCAAAGTTCACATTTAATTGAATTTGTCCTCAGATTTATGATTATAGTAAAGCGGAGTACACACGGTAAGATTTGTTGCACTATATCGCACACTATCCGGCTAGAGTGAGATATAGTGCACTATATCTTACATGTGTATGCACTATATTTTATGCGATAAAGAGAGTCATTCATACCCTGCCGCTAATGCGGCTCTCAGCACAATTTTTGGCAAACGCATGCGCAGCGGACGCACTGCGGCTGCACGGGCGCACACATTGCGGTTGCATCCCCGTTGGATCCGACAGCAATGTGATGAACATTGGCGGCATTTTTGAGGCGGCAATGCGGCATTGGGGGGGGGGGCAAATGGGGGTGGTCCTAGACTCTTTTATGGGCTGCTGTGTGACGCCAAACGCAGCTGCTCCGAAATAAAAATGCCCGCTGACCACCTGCCCCTAGATCCGATGCATTCGCAATCTTGGGAGGTGGCTGCATACACACACTCAGCATGTGCAGAGATGTGTGTATGCAGCCATCTGCGTTCATCTCTCAATGACCCCCATAGTGCGGTGCGCGCTCCTGCGGGTCGGATCCGATGTTCTATATTGGATGAACATGCAGCTCAATTTTGGCTAGATAGTACACTATCTAGTGCATATTGTACCGTGTGTATGTTAACGTACAATGTAGTATCCAATTTGTGTCATCACAATAGTGAACCGCCATATCTTATGCTAAATCCTCTTGTGCTAAATCTTATGCTATATCTAACCATGTGTATGCACTACTTCGTTTGTTCAGGTGCTCAGGGAAATAGTGTAGGACAGAGGTTCCCAAACTGTGTGCCGTGGCTCCCTGGGGTGCTTCGGGACACTTGCAGGGGTGCCCTGGGTTGGTGGTCCAGGACCAATTCAAATTATTCATGGTCAATATAATAGGCAAAACCAGTGCTGGTGGCTGCCAGTCATATAATATGTGGCCAAACAGAAGCAAATCTTGTCCCTCACCACACAACTGACCCTAAGGATGACATATAAATGCGATCTACTTAATGTAATATTTATTTCTAAATTTCTCAATAAGAAATTTTTGGCCTAGGGGTGCCGTGAAATAAATTCTGATATTCTAGGGCGCCGTGATTCAAAAAAGTTTGGAAACCACTGGTGTAGGATATCTTAACTTACTGTACCATGTGTACCCAGCTTAAGACAAACAAGAAGACAAAACTGCTGAGACATCATATCAGATGACATTCTGTAGTACTTGCATACTTGCTTTGTGGTTGATAATTCCACATCTTGATGCAATGGATGAATTCCTGAGATGTTTTGTGGTTAATGAATAATGGTCTTAACTTTTCTGTATCTACCTTGTAATTAAACTTGAGGAAAAGAACTCAAGTATTGCAAAACCATTTCAGCATTTGGATCTCTGTAACATTCTCATTATAGGACTTGCATCATGATCAACTGAAGCCATGTTTCTTGCAAGTAACAGTATGCCTATAATGAGTCTGCTTCTAATACAAATAACTTTTCAAACATCTGAAGATTAAATTCTTTGAGGTTAAACCATCAGAAATTGAGGCTAAACAATGATCTAAAGTAGAATCATTGATCTAATGTTATATTCTTAAGTGGTAAATACCGGGATCAGAGGCCTACTGCGTTCATTCTTTAACACTGGGTGCAGCAAGAGACAAAGTGATCAGGGCCAGAGCAGCCTGCAATCAGCTGCATGTTAGCAGCAGTGCTACCATCAGGGCGGCAGAGCGGTTATTAGAATACGGAGCCTCGGGAGACAAGCAGCTAGGGGTGTTATTCAGGTTCGTTGGCAAGCCAAAAAGGGAGGCAATCAATTAGAATTCAGACAGCAGACAACTGGAATACCGGCTCACAGGGGCTATTCCCACTCGTGGGTATCCACAACACCCATAGAATGGGAACAGATCCTGTGGCGATCGCAGCGAGCCCACGAGGGTACTTGTAGCACTCGCCCGTCTAAATATGTATTCCAACCAAAGAAGCACACTAATGGGCAAAACCATGTTGCACTGCAAGTGGAGCAGATGTAACATGTGCAGAGAGAGTTAGATTTGGGTGGGTTATGTTGTTTCTGTGCAGGGTAAATACTGGCTGCTTTATTTTGACACTACAATTTAGATTTCAGTTTGAACACACCCCACCCAAATGTAACTCTCTCTGCACATGTTACATCTGCCTCCCCTGCAGTACAGCATGGTTCTGACCATTAGTTTGCTAACAAACACGAATATCGCCAAATCTGCGGGCCCTGATGGTTTTCCTCAGCCTGCATTGAGTTGTTACACTTCAAGATCAGTGCTGGTTTTACTTTTTTTTATTCACTTAAAGATCCCCCATTAGTGTACCGCTTTGCTTGTCACGCTTCATGCAAGGTTACTATTCCTAGTTGTAGTCCATGTGGATGGAAAAAGATAAAGTTAAAAAAAAAAAAAAAACCTGTGTCAACCATATTTGAGTCGACATGGTCATGCCAAGCTTTTGACCATGTCGACCATATGTACCTGTCGACATAATGCATGCTGACCATTTGGTTTCGACCTTTTTACTGTCAATCTATCATCCGGATACCAGATAGTCAATATGTTGTCAACATATGGTCGACATGCATTAGGTCGACAGGTACACAAGGTCAATATGGCAATGGTTGACACAAAAATGGTTAACACAAGCTTTTGAGATTTTTAAGGTAACCTCATGGATATTCCATGTTATGTGACCACTATCAATACAAATGTGTACCCTCGCAGGCTCACTTCGCTTACAGAACTTCCCAATAGATGTCCATGTGGATAGCAAATCAAGCAAATGTTGGTAGAATGTGAAAACCAAACACACCTGTCGACCATTTGTACATGTTGCCCTAATGCATGTGACCTACTGACTGTCTACCTAGATAATGTAGCTCTAGGATACACACACAATGTAGCTGCAAACAAGACTCTTGAATCACAATTTAGTGTACAACATTATTCTGACACACAGATAAACATAATTGTTTTCGCTGTCGGCAGCCAGTAGATGGTGCCCAACGGAGCTATTCAATTGTTTATCCATTCGGGCACAATCAGCTGATGGCGCCGGCATTTCAGCTCGCTACCCCTTGAGGTGGCGAGCTGAAATTAGCAAAAACTGACCCGTTTGGGTGCCCAAACGATACTTTCCGCATCGCGCCCATTACTTTGGTCAGGTTTAGCTGCTTTATGCGGCTAAATCCGACCTCTCTGGGCGCGATGTGCACCATAAAAAAGTACAATTGAATACTGCCCCCACGAGCTCCCGTTAGATGGGAGATCGGATGCGATAAACAATTGAATTCCACCCTTAATGGTTTAAGTACAATAAATCTTAAGTCTGATTTTCTGATCCATTGGGAGATCTGTCACTAACATTAAGCTGGGTACACACTAATAGATAAATCTGCAGATCAATGGATATATCTATATTATGCATACACCCTGCCCGATCTGTCATGACTAACATAACGAACTGGGCGGGCATTTACATGCACCAGTCCAGTTGAGCCGTCAATCTCCGCAGGCTGGTGCAGGAAGTGTACGGATGGTCGGCTGACCGCCCGTACACACAGAACGATGTACCAATATATCTGTAGATACGGGTCATCGTGTGTGCTGCAAGGCGCCAGTGCTATATGTTTGTAAACGAAGGCATTCACAGACATATCATTGGTAAACACTCGCCGACGGACCAGCAGTCTATCGGCCGGTCAATAGAATGGCCAATATATCGGCCAGTATATATACGCCTTTAGTCTAACTATATAAACTTAACTCTTGGTCATGCATCTTACAATCTACTGTTACTTGCTGACTTACTAAATGCACGCACCAGATCCTGTCTGGCTTCTCTATGTTACCCACCTGCTCAGACAGTTTCTGAAACATTTCTTCTTCTGTGTTGCCACTAGTAAATAAAAGAAAACCTGCACCCTTGTCTGACCTCAGGTGACACGGTTAAAGCGCCATAATAAGTATATGGAAGTTGTTCTGGTAGTACGATTTTTATTACTTTTAGGACTCCAAGGAGATAAGCCGCCCTTTCTTCAGCAAGGTAATTAATATAATCTTCTTGAGAAGCGCTTCAGGGTGTCTACAGTTAAGTGTTTTTTATTTTTTAATTTGCTTTAAAAATTAATAAATAAACTTGTGTCTTGTTTTATTTGCATTTATCACTGGCGCAATGTAGGTGCCCAGGGTCCGGCTGCAAGGGCACATTGGCACTTGTGGTTCTCCACATACCAGCATGCCCCTGCAATCATTTTGGACACCGAGACATTCTGGAACCTGCATGTGCTATGAAGCCAGCCCACTAAGAATTGTCATTTTTGTATAGGTAATACCGAAGATTTTAAATTAATGTCCAATAATGAACCTAATATTTTACAATAACATGAGATTCAGTTTCTTCGAAAGTCGTACTTTGGCCACTTTTTTTTGCCAGCGCTCCATTTCTATCTAATGTTTTATTAAGTCATGTATTAATGTATTTACTGAGTACCTTCTCCCTCTACACAACACTGTATGCACAGCACTGGCATCACTATCTCTGCTTTGCTGCTTCAAGGGTCTATATACTAAGCCTTGAACGGAGATAAAGTACCAGCTAATCAGCTCCCAAAATTACAGTTAGGAGACGATTGGCTGGTACTTTATCTCCGTCCACTTTATCCCCATCCAAGCATTAGTAAATAGATCCCTTAATACCAAGAATGACAGCTGTTCCGTGTCTTTTCTTGCTGAATTTTCTGTACAGTACATCTTTTTCTTTCAAAATATTTCCTGCTCTTTAGCAAATGAAGGCTACCAGAGTTGAAAATGTACCTCTTCCCACTTTTCACCTGGACATATTTTTGACCTCCATAATACACCTGACCTCTTCTAAAACAGACACTCATAGGTCTGTTATTAAATGTGCCTTGGACGGTTCTATATATAGCATTAGAATTTGTTGCTGTAAGATTTATAAAGCAATCTCTTTCACGCAGATGGTCACTTAAAATAACCAGTTACTTCTGCAGCTATTCTGATTCTGGTATCACCAATGGCCATATGACTTTTTTAAAATAACACTGTTTATTTAGCAATTTTTCAAGTAGGCTCTTGTACTTTCTCATAAACATAAAGGGGATATGTATCAAGAAGAAGTGATTAAAATATCGCTAGTCAGGATCCCGGCGGTCACAATGCCGACGCTGGAATACCGGCGCCACAGGCTATTCTCCCTCTGTGGGTGTCCACGACACCCACAGAGTGATATAATAACCTGTGGAGCGCAGCGAGCCACCATGCCCGCAGCATGGTGAGCCCACAAGGGGCTTTCTAGTGCTCGCCCCGATGCCGGCATACTGGTGGCCGGGATGCCGCTGTCGGTATACTGACAGCCAGCATCCCAGCCACTGGTAATTCATACTGAACCCGTATAAAGCTTTATCGAGAAAAGTTACCAGCCAATCAGCAGCTAACGACCATTTTATAGGATCTGTTTAAAATATGGCAATTAGTTGCTGATTGGTTGGACTTTATCTCTCTACAAGGTTTGATACATCTTGTCCTAAATTTCTTTAAATCAAAAAAGTATATTCTCACTGCAAGGTTTTGCCCTATGAGTTGCATGTTACTCATAGGGCAAAAACTTATCAGTTAGAATTTAGGCCAAATCAACATTCTTTGCTAACCCTAAAGTCAGGTTTTATAGAAAAGAGGTCCGTGTGCAGGCCTCCTCCTCCTCCTCTCTGACAGCGAGTACACTCTGGCTGAATGCCAGAGTTTATTGCGCATGTCTCCGGAAACATGGAACCCCATGACTTGTTCCCAGAGACATCTGTACTGTGCATGCGCAAATCACCGGGAAAATGGCAGGGGCCATTTCCCCACTGATTTACGTGTGCAGCACCAGCCACTGCAGAGCTCCATAGGGCCAAGCATAATACGGGTGCAGGGTGTGCGGTGTGTGGTCCTTCTCTGGACCCAGAAGCTTGTGAGCACCATACCTTGCACCAGTATAGATATGCCTATGCCTACAATCCACTCCATGTAAACTCCAAATATTTTTCTCCTGAAGTATTTCTATTTAAAGGTGAATACACACTATGCGATATTACAAACGATATCACAATGTGTATGCACTAGGATGGCCGCCCGGGAGGGTAGGGAAAACACTATGCGATATCACACATGGAGTGTATCGCATAGTGTGTATGCACCATAAGTAACAGGGAAAGTACATTTTCTTTGGATTTATACTTTAACCCATTCTGTGCCAACTGCTATCAAACATTTCTTTTCACAAAAAATAGCAGCTCAGTCCATGAATTCTTCATCCATGTCCTGACATACAATGTCGTTTTGGCTACTTTCACTTGTACAAACAGATCATTAAACTGTAACTGACAAGCTTTGCACTCACCCTTCTCAGGGTTTGATGAGAACTCACTGTTGTTTTTGTTTGTTTTTTACATTTTAACAGAAAGCCCCAAATGTCAATTAAAAGATTCCAATGAACAAAAAAACTGAGACAGACATTCACGTCCTTCTAAACTGAGAAGTTTTTATTTCATCAATAACATCTGGATGTTAAAACGGGTTGGGTATGGTACAGTATGCTGGCGGTCAGCATAACAATGCCGGGATCCCAGCCACCAGAATGCCGGCGGCGGGGGGGGGGGGGGGGGGGGCAGCGCAACTTTGCGGTCTCGGTGGCTCACCACAGGTTTTATTCCCACTCTATGGGTGCCATGGACATCCATGAGTGTGAATAGCCCCTGTTAGCTGGCATTGTGGGTGGTCGGGATTCCAGCGTCGGCAGGCCCGGCGACAGGGGGGGGGGGTCAAAGGGGACACCGGTCCCGGGCCCCAGCGTTGTGAGGGGCCCCAAGGTCCGGCTGCAACAGTGCGGAAGCTGCATGGATGGATGTAATTATATACATCATGGCATCACACCACAATGCCGGCTGGCCGCGGTGTAGGTAATAGCATGATGCAGCTATTACCTACACAATGGGCATCGGCGTGGCGGCACAAAGCCGCGATTTATATACTGTAATTATCCAGCATGCCAGCATTACTATTACAGCGGTCCCCTTGTGGTAACTCTCCCCCACTGCCCCCAGGTCAGCTGTCCGCTCGTATAGCTGTCCCCGTGTGCAATGATGTCGCGCTATGCACAACGCTATGTCCTCCCCTCCTCTCCTCCCGGCCCGCCCTGAATCTGCTGTGGTATCTAACATAGAGGAGCGGCCGAGCAGTAGCAGGACTGTGACTAAAGAGACGTCAAGACCTGCAGACAGAATGAGCAGGCTGGCAGCTTGTGGTGAGACTGGTCTGGATAACGGCAGATGTGTAAGTGTGCACTTTCCTGGAGTTTGGGGCTTTGTGTTTGGGCATGTCATGCATGCATGCATTACAGTACAGTCAGATCAAGGAATGTATGTGGTGGCTGGTGAAGGGGGGAGGTCAAAGGGGACACCCGTACCGTGCCCGAGGGTCAGAGGGGCCCGGCCGGGGATCAGGGACACTATTAAAGAGACTGCAGCTCTTATTAGTAGTTTTTAAACTAACTGCCTGTCCGCTGCCATTTAGCTAATTAAGAGTCTGGCCGCACAATCCTCCCTGCCCCCTCACTTGGTCCCTTCCCAGTGGTGCATGCAGCTGTCACAACATCATGACTATGATGCTGCGCTGGCCCTTCCATGTCTTTTGCCACTGAGAAGCATGCCTGATCCCGCCCAGCCTCCTCCCAGCGCTGGGCACAGACCTGTAACAGGGATATTTACAGACTGAGAGGGGTGGGGAGGCCCCAGAGCTATCAGTGTATGGGGCCCCAAGATTTCTGTTGCCGGCCCTGAGCGTCGGTAACTTGACCGCCAGGATCCCAACTGCATGTAACTGTAGCTCATTAAAACAAATAACAAATAAATTCCATGCCTTCAGATATACTTTTTCCACAAGACCAGAGAAGAAAAGGAGGGGGGAGGGTGAACCTTGATTTGGGGATCTACCAAAGCTTCACCCCGGGTTTCAAAGTCTTCGGTTCCCCTTACAGGAGTGCTTTGTTTGAAACAGGTATATCCCCTAGACCAGGTATGTCCCCTAGACCTGAGTTTCCACCAGGAACAATCAGCCACGGGAAAGTAAAATAAACTTAAAGAAAACAAAACACCTGTCCCCAGAATGACAGTACCTCAATTCTTTCACCCTGTCCAATAGAAAAGCACCACTTTTGACTCATCTGACCAATAGAAAAGTGCTAGGACCCCCTGCCAATCTCTCTGAGGGAAAACAATGTTTTTGTTGGGTGTTTTCTCTACTTCATTATGCCCTCGTTGAGCCTCAGTCTGCTGTAAACCACCTCTCAGGGGACAGACCGACAGTCTCTAAATGGACTCAAGTCAGGGCATGTCACTCCTGACTGTAGTCTTCTGTCTCCACCAGGATACCGTAGCTCCACACGGAATTCTCTACTGAGCTTTAGAAAGGGAATACTAAGCAACATTTTATTGATGCTAGGGAGAATCCCAAACCCTAGGGTATGAAAGGTAGCAAAATACCATCACCTACTTTGTAACTGTTACAGGCTCCACAGGAGGGTCTATTTTTGGTCTGTACAGTATTCGTTTAATAAAAGGTGGAAGCATGCAGACAGCAGGTTCCTCATAGCTCAATAAAGAACTATTTTGAGGATCACTTAAGCTTTTTGGCGAAAGCAGCTGAGGTCAGCACACCATGAACGGATATTAAATCTCAAATCTCTTTATTCCAGCCCACTCTGTACTGACTCCCCCACAGCAATACACAATATATTGAGCACTAACAGTTCTGCAGCATGCTACAAAGAGAAAATATTAATTTCTGTTAACTCATATACATTTCAAAGAACCATGAGCGACAGAAGTGGGTATGCCTGGGTGTGTGCGAGAGAGAAAGAGCGAGAAAGGAATGAACAGTTTGGATATACCATAGATTTTAAGAAATGGTTTGTATTTAAATGGCGATGCAGCAAAAACATACAGTATATACTAGACTGTTTCCCCTGTAATGACTATTCAGAAGTGTTTCTTGAAGAACAAAAAAAAAGTCTTATGGGGGGTGGGGGGCTGGGGGTCTGCAGATGCACAGGACCCGTTCTGCGCACCTGCAGTACGGTGCCTGCAATATCACACAGAGTGCACCCCAAGATGCTGTATGGGGGGTGGAGCGGCACAGGGCAACACTGTACAAAATGGAGGCACGTCATTCCCTGTTTTTAAGCATGGCCAGCGTCTGCGCCTTCTGATACAAACTTCCTGGGCCGAGCTGAGCAGTTCTTACCCAGATAGCCAAGGGCTGCGACCATCGCGACCGGTATCTACGGACGCAGCACTCAGATCTGCAATGTTATCAGGGGTGACTTTTATCCTCAAATGTCTCCTTCAGCATTACAATATTGTCTCATTACTGCTGCAATGAGAATAGCGTCTATCTCTGAATTAGGCTCATAGAGCCGATGTGACTTGCAAAAATGCACCAGTTTTGACTCATCTGAACAAAAGACATTCTCCGAAAAGTATTGTGGCTTGTTTCTTATGCAATTTAGCAGATAACATTCTGGGTTTTTTTGGGATTTTTTATTTTTATTTTTCAAAAGTGGAGTTCTCCTGGGTCTTCTTCCATGGGACCCACTACTGCTCACGTACCTTGACCTTGGAGTTCAGCTTGTATCTATTTGGACTTTTTCCTTGCTTTCTACCATTCTCACTATCCTTCTGTTTAGTCAGTGGTCAAATTTCCCCTTGTGGCCACATCCAGCGAGATTGGCTACAGTCCTATGGATTTCAAACTTTTTAATAATATTTGCAACTATAATCATAGGAAGATCAAGCTGCTTGGAGACGGCCTTTTAGCCTTTAACATGCTTGTCTATTATTTCTCATACGTCCTAGAGGATGCTGGGGATGCTTCAAGAACCATGGGGTATAGACGGGATCCGCAGGAGATATAGGCACACTTTAAGACTTTGATTGGGTGTGAACTGGCTCCTCCCTCTATGCCCCTCCTCCAGACTCCAGTTTAGATTCTGTGCCCAGCGAGACTGGTCACACACAGGGGAGCTCTACTGAGTTTCTCTGAAAACACATTATGTTAGGTTTATTATTTTCAGGGAGACCTGCTGGCAACAGTCTCCCTGCTTCGTGGGACTGAGGGGAGAGAAGCAGACCTACTTCTTCTGAGTTCAAGGGCTCTGCTTCTTAGGCACCATTAGCTCCAGAGGGTTCGATCACTTGGTACGCCTTGCTGCTTGTTCCCGGAGCCGCGCCGTCACCCCCCTCACAGAGCCAGAAGACAGAAGCCGGGTGAGTATGAGAAGATCAGAAGACTTCAGTGACGGCAGAAGACTTCAGTGTTGAGGTACCGCAGCGGTCGCGCTGCGCACCATGCTCCCACACAGACAGCGGCACTGACAGGGTGCAGGGCGCAGGGGGGGGGGGGGGGGGCACCCTGGGCAGCATGAACACTGAAGTTGTAAACTGGCAAAAATGTGTATTAAAAGTGCCTAGGCACTAAATATAGGACCCCCGCCAGTATAATGTATAGATTTGAGCGGGACTGAAGCACACCGATGAGGGGGCGTGGCTTAGCCCTCACAGCTCTTTCCAGCGCCATTTTCTCCTCAGAGACGCTGGTCCTTCCTAAACACTGCTGCATGGATCAGAGTGGAAAACGAGGGGGGGGGGGGGGGGGGGGCGCGCCACAGTGGTTTGGTGTAATATAAAGTGAAATAAAAACACTATATCATGGGCGCTGGGGAAAATGAGCTAGTAAAACTCCTTCTGTGTTTCCATGACAGAATGTACTGGGTTCTACCCCTTATAGCCAGTGTAATGTCGGTGGGTGTTGGTACACGGGTGTCGGCATATTTGAGGCTGAGGGCTCTGCCACAAAGGGAATGACTGTGTCGGTACTGTCGACTCCTAATGGTACTGTGTACATGTAAATATGTCAACATGTCAGTCGAGGTATATTTTTCCCAAGAGAAAACTATATAGGAGACACAGACGTGGGGGGTGTCCCTGTCGGCACCAACAATATCTGACTGGGTAGATATGGACATGATATTATGATGCATATCAGATAGATCAATACCTATATGTAATATGTATGTATAGTATGATTATATAGGTCTGTGGCACAATCACAGATGTGATACTATTATGGAGACCCCTCATGGGCGCAAAAATGTTATTTTGCCCAGTTACTACTTCCTGTGATCGACTTGAAAATCTTTCTTAGGTCAACCATAATGTTTCCTGATAAGATCCTAAAAAATTGGCATTCAGTACCTGTTCATACACACTAGAACGTATTAACGTCACTAGGGACCTTGCTGTTCCTGACAGGAAAGATATTTATGTGTATGTATACTGTATGTATATATATTTATATATAGATATGTGTGTGTATAGGTGCATTGGAAGGTATGTATGTATGTATGTATGTATGTATGTATGTATGTATATAAAGGTATTTATAATGAATGCTGAGGTAAGGTTTGTCCTTCTCAATGGATAGAAGGTGAGAGTCACCCCCTGGTCTACACGGGGCCCTGTCACAAAGGATCGTATGCAGGAAGATATGTGATACTCTTATTATGTGTCCGCATGTACGTTGTTTATGCTGGCATTACATGCGCATGGGGGAGTAGTTGTATGCAACTTAAGTTGAGTCATGTCTATATCATTGCAGCATGCTGCCGTGCGACTACAAGGGACTCTTGTTTTCGCGGGCCACGTCCATGGCGGTCTCGACTAGGAGGGCGTTGTGGATTCACTAAGGAAATGCTGAGACTGACTCCAAGAAGAACTGGAGTATCTTCCCTATGAAGGTGAAACCTGGTTTGGGGATGGCTTTGTTAAGTTGATCTCGGCAGATACCACTGGTAAGTCTACCTTCCTGACCTATGTTCCCTCACAACGATTGGTGACGTGTTTTTCTAGGATGCAGTCATTGCAACCGAATGGATACGGTTTTCCCTTTCTTTGCAGGTAGAGGAAGGTGAAAAGGTAAGAGGTCAGCAACCTTTTCAAGTTCGCAGAATCAGGAATCATCCTCGGTTTCTACCACATCCACCACATGTCGCTGGCCTGGGTCTATCTTGCGGGAGCCCACACCGGTGGGACCACATCTAATACTCTTCAGTCAGTCCTGGAACGGACATGGATCAGTGAGTTTAATGAATAGAGTCCCAAGGGGGACATACTGGAGTTTCCAGCCGATTCCCCTCACTGTTATTTCAAATAAACCTCTCCATTTCTCCTCTGGACGGGGAGGTAGTATGAGTCGCTATACAAGAGTTGGGTCAGGATCAGGTCATTGTCCTGCAATCCCGGTCACCAAAAAAAAGAAAAAAAAGAAAAAAGGATAAAAGCTGGCATTCAAGCTTTTTCGTGCTTCTGAGGCCGGAAGGCTTGGTCAGAACAATTCCAAACAATTTCTATTTGAGAAGTTGAACTACAAGATGGAATCTCTATGGGCAGGGATCTCCAATCTGTTAAGGAGAAAGAGGGTCTAAATACGGTTCTTCCACATTAGGCTTACCTGGTTTTGCTTTTCAGGATTGTCAGTGCCCATTCACTGGAGTGATGGCGGTATGTTGGTTTTCTTCAATAGTAAAAGAGTCATTATTACTCTGTACTGGGACGCTCTCCGGCGTACGGGGAGGGCAAGAAACAAGTGGTGCAAAACTTTGTTTTATTCCTGATGGAGCTTCACCAAAGTGGTTGGCTCCTAAACTTACCAGAATCACGGTCGATTCCAACGACGTGGTTGTCGGCGTTAAAAAAGATGTTAGATATAGAACTGTTGAGAGTTAGTTTCTTCCAAAGGAAAGAGCTTTGAAGATCCAGAGTCGGGTCAGATCTACAACAGTGTCTATGCATCTATACGTTCCATTGATGAAAAAGAGTAGCGGCCTACGAGGCCATTCAGTGAGCAGGTTAAATGTCAGAGAGTTTTTAGCGGGACCAATTGGACATGTGGTCCGGGTCTCACCTGCACATGCACCGGAAAATAATCTCATCTTCCAGGACCAGAATTTTCTCCTGTGGTGGCTGCTCAGTTCTCACCTCCTAGAGGGACGAAGGTTCGGGATCCAGGATGGGATCCTGGTGTCCATGGATGCAAGTCTCCAGGGCTGGGGAGCAGTCATTCAGGGGGAAACGAATTTCCAGGGAAAATGGTCAATCCAGGAAGCTGGTCTGCACAAAAACATTCTGGAACATCTTGTTCGTGGTCTGCCCGTCTTACTTCAGTCGGACAACATACAGCAGTGGCGTACGTAAACCGCCAGGGCGGATCGGAGAGCAGAGCGGAAATGGCAGAAGCCACAAAGTTTTCCGCTGGGTGGAAAGGCATATAAACGCTCTGTCAGCGATCTTCATTTCGGGTGTACACAACTGGGAAACAGATTTCCTCAGCAGACACGATCTCCATTCGGGAGAGTGGAGTCTTCATCAAGAGGTCTTTGCAGAAGTGTCAAGTCGTTGGGGAATTCCTCAAATAGACATGTTGACGTTTCGCCTCAACACGAAACTTCACAGATATTGTTCCAGGTTGAGGGACCCTCAGGTAATAGAGGTGGTCGCCCTGGTGACACCGTGGGTGTTTCAGTCGGTCTTGGTGTTCCCTCCACTTCCACTCATTCCAAGGTGATAAAGATCATAAGAGGAACAAGGGTTCAGGCGATACTCATTGTTCCAGACTGGCCTAAACGGGCCTGGTATCCAGATCTTCAGGAGTTGCTCATAGAAGATCCCTGGCCTCTTCCTCTTCAAGAGGTCCTGTCACAACAGGGGCCGTGCGTGTATCAAGACTTACCGCGGCTGCGTTTGATGGCAGGGCGGTTGAATGCCAAATCCTAGCCTGGAAGGGTATTCCCAGTGAAGTAGTTTCCACACTTCTTCAGGCTAGAAAACAAGTTACGGCAAAGCATTACCACCGTATTTGGAGAAACTATGTGTCTTGGTGTGAATACAAGAAAGCTCCTACGGCGGATTTTCCGCGGGGGCGGTTGCTCCATATTTTGCAAACAGGTGTGGATGCGGGCCTACAGTTAGGCTCCATTTAAGTACAAATTTCGGCCTTCTCAATTCTCTTTCAGAAGGAATTGGCCTCCCTTCCAGAAATACAGACTTTCTTGAAAGGCGTGTTGCACATCCAACCTCCCTTTGTGCTCCCTGTGGCTCAATGGGATCTTAATGTGGTGTTGCAGTTCCTACAATCTCATTGGTTTGAACCTTTACGTAAGGTTGCATTAAAAGTTTCTTACTTGGAAAGTAGTCATGATGTTGGCCTTAGCATCCGTAAGGCGGGTATCTGAATTGGCGGCTTTGTCTCACAAAAGCCCTATTTAATCTTCCATGCTGATAGAGCGGAGTTGAGAACTCGTCAGCAATTTCTGCCGGAAGTGGTTTCACGTAAACCAGCCTATTGTGGTGCCAGTGTCTACTGACACCTTGGCGGAATCTAAGTCTCTCGCTGTGGTCAGACCTTTAAAAATCTATGTCGCCAGAACGGCTCATATTGGGAAAACAGAGGTTCTGTTTGTCCTATGGGATCCCACCATGGTTGGGGCTACTGCTTCCAAGCAAACTATTGCGCGCTGGATCTGTAATACGATTCAGCAGGCTCATTCTACGGCAGGATTGCTGTTACCGAAATCGGGGAAGACCCATTCTACTAGAAAGGTGGGCTCATCCTGGGCGGCTGGTCGAGGGGTCTCAGCATTACAGCTTGACCGAGCTACTACTTGGCCGGGATGATACCCTGGCTGATGAGGACCTCTTGTTTGGTCATTCGGTGCTGCAGAGTCGTCCGCACACTCCCGCCCGTTCTAGAGCTTTGGTATAAACCCCATGGGTCTTGAAGCATCCCCAGCATCCTCTAGGACATATGAGAAAATAGGATTTTAATACCTACAGGTAAATCCTTTTCTCTTAGTCCGTAGAGTATGCTGGGCGCCCGTCCCAGTGCGTACTGTATCTGCAGTCATTGGGTATGTTTACACACATGGTGTGTTGTGTTTAAGACAGCCTTTTGCTGATGATGTTCATGCCATGGCATGCGTTGTGCTGTTATTGGTTGTGTTTACACATACATGTTGTGTTACGCTTTCTGTCAGCGTATTGCTGCATATTCTTCATGCCGTCGGCTGGTGTTCTATTGAATGCCACTTTCTGCGGCATACTGAGGTGTGAGCTGGTAAGATGCTCACCGTGGTTTAACAAAAAATTCTTTCCTCGAAATGTCCGTCTCCCTGGGCACAGTTACTTAAACTGGAGTCTGGAGGAGGGGCATAGAGGGAGGAGCCAGTTCACACCCAATCAAAGTCTTAAAGTGTGCCTATGTCTCCTGCGGATCCCGTCTATGCCCCATGGTTCTTGAAGCATCCCCAGCATCCTCTACGGATTAAGAGAAAAGGATTTACCGGTAGGTATTAAAATCCTATTATTCTTTCTGATCTCCTCAGACAACTCTTTCCTTTGCTTTCTCTAGTGCACAGTGCATGTAATGATATCAAACAGTGACTACTTTTCTCCACTTGAACAGGTTGAATGACTGATTACAAAACTGAAGACATGTCCAATTCAAAAATAAGCAATAATTGATCTTTTTCACAGTTTCTTTGCTTTATTCTCTGACATAACAAAATCATGTAGGTATACATGAGACAATAGCATTTCATCAGTTTGCAGGAAGAATGAAAAAAATGTTTCAATGAGCTGTAAGGGTACCAATAAATGTATCCACGTCTGTATGTGCACTTTGGAACATGTAACACTATATTCAGTGGTTGAAATGCCTCTCCTTGTTATGTAATAAGTCACAGTGCCAGCTCACTGGTGAACTGTGACTGAAGCAATGACACAGGCAACCTGCATTACTTATACAGTCACTGCTCCAGGGTCACCATTATACATTATAATTTTATAGGCTGGATCCCGCAGGCTGACTCCTTACTGTCTGGTTTATATTATTCGACCCCTTGGATGTAGGAAGCAGCAGTCTATAGTACACAGCTTAGAACTGTGTGTCCTTATGCTCTGTGTAATACATTCCTGGGAAGTCACTATCTCTCTCTTCTTTATTACGGCTCTCATCTCCCTCTCTGTCCATGCAAAGAAGGAAGATCTACTTTTCCTTCCTTGGCTGTAAATCTTCTCCATACACCCTGTCACAGCAACTATCAGGGGGTTCAGTATGGATGACTGGCGGGCGGGATGCCGGATGTCAAAATCCCGACAGCGGCATCCTGCCCGCCAGAATGCCGGCAGTGTGGCAAGCGCAGTGTGGTGGGTACAGCAAGCCAGGATTCTGGCCGGCGGCAATGCCAGCTGTCGGGATTCAGACCGCCAGTATGCCGACAGCTAGTACATTAAACCGCATCCCCTATCAGGAACCTATAGGTCAGTATCTGTTTATCCAAAAGCAACCATTAACCCCTTTCTTACCTGTGGAGAGAAGTTAGCCTCTAGCACTACATAACATGGTCACAGGTAAAAAAAAATTGGGATCCTACTTTATTCTGAGACACATCAGAATTTACCTCTCCACAGGCACGATCCTCAAACATGCAGCTGAACCTCCGTAAATGCAGTCTTCTGAGGTTTAAACGCATTCCCTATAAGTATCAAGCTCCAGAAAACTAAACTTTCAAGAGCTTGTTCCTGATAGGCAAACTTCCAAGAAAGGGATCAAATAGGACACTCCAGGCGTGTTTCTAGAGAGGAGTAGGAGAACTGTGTGCAGGCTCTGGCTGGGACCCCTTCTCTCTAGCCGTGAGCGCTGCGTAGACTCTGGGCACAAGGGTCCCTAGGGGACCCTAGTGCTGTCCCAGAGTCTACAGCGCATGCGCTGATCTC
This sequence comes from Pseudophryne corroboree, assembly GCF_028390025.1. NCBI lineage: Eukaryota > Metazoa > Chordata > Amphibia > Anura > Myobatrachidae > Pseudophryne > Pseudophryne corroboree. The sequence goes on along the minus strand of NC_086452.1, from coordinate 156,717,750 downwards.
CGGGAAAATGGTGCAGCGGCCATTTTCACATGATTTTCCTACTGCGTATGCGCGAATGACTGGGAAAAAGGTGCCGTGCCATTTTCCCAGTGATTTTGGCAGCGCTGCTGCTGTGCCGTGGGACTCCGGAGGGTAAGTATTTTCAATTAATGGGTGTACCACACACACTGCACCCATTACATATATACGCCAGTGGATCCCTCCCTCTGTCCCCTGAGGCTTATGGGCCCTACACACTAGAAGATAACACTGAACGATATGAACGAGAACTTGTTCATATTGTTCAGTGCGTAGGTACCAACGATGAACGATCGTGGCCCCGCACTCGTTCATCGTTGGTGCCCCGTCGCTTATGCATGTAGGCCAATACGGACTATCTCGTCCATATTAGCATGCACTGTTATCGAGCCGGGTGACGGGGGGAGTGAAGCAGCTCGGCGACGGGTCGACAAGTGTGTAGGGCCCATTACTCATGTGCTCCCCGTGCATGTGCAGAGGAACTTAGAAAATTGTGGTTTTTACTGCGCACCTTGGTGTCTATATGTATCGGGGAGTGGTGCTAATATAGAACAAGTACGTCCGTCTTGTTTGTTAACTGATAAACAATGTGGATATATAGCGCTCAACCCCTTCATTTGCACTTTCTGTTGTCAAGGATGTTACAATAAAGGTGTTGTAAGTAACTGAGTGTTCTGATATGGGGGGTAATTCCAAGTTGATCGCAGCAGGAATTTTGTTAGCAGTTGGGCAAAACCATGTGCACTGCAGGGGAGGCAGATTTAACATGTGCAGAGAGAGTTAGATTTGGGTGTGGTGTGTTCAATCTGCAATCTAATTTGCAGTGTAAAAATAAAGCAGCCAGTATTTACCCTGCACAGAAACAAAATAACCCACCCAAATCTAACTCTCTCTGCAAATGTTATATCTGCCTCCCCTGCAGTGCACATGGTTTTGGCCAACTGCTAACAAAATTCCTGCTGCGATCAACTTGGAATTACCCCCATGATGCGATGGGAACACTTGCAAACAGCCTGACAATATAGTGTGGAAATGGGTTAGATGAAAAACCGTAGTTCTTGCTGACCGCATTTTCTCACTATTGTTAATTGAACTCATTGCAGTCAGCAATAACTATGGTTTTTCATCTAACCCATTTCCACATTTTTGTTCATTTACCTGCGGTGAGAGACATTTTCAGTATCTCACACCATTTTGAACATTTTTGCACGGACATTATTAAGATTTCCACACAGTGAGGAAGTTATTAACAACAGTCAATTAGTTAGGAGCACTGTGTCTCCTCAATGAAAACTAATTGTTTATTCAAGTTCTGTTTACTGCATAAATTTATTTCACTATATTGTCAGGCTGTTTGCAAGTGTTCCCATCGCATCATATCAGAACACTCTGTTACTTACAACAAACACTATTTGTCATCTAGCAGTAAATTCAGGTTTACAACACCTTTATTGTAACATCCTTGACAACAGAAAGTGCAAATTAATGGGTTGAGCGCTATATATCCACATTGTTTATCATGTGCAGAGGAACAACTGGGTCATTAAAGCCAGATGTCTAAAGGACAGCTGTGCATGCGATCAGTGGTGGGATTGTACTACATTGAAAATACGATGCGAGATGCATTCTGTCCAGTATGTCCTACTGCTGCTAGTGATATGCTATTAGACCATGTACCTTATGAGCCATCAGACCCCTTCACAAGCCCTTTATCAGTCCTCCCCATATGGCACTATATATAAGCAGCATCCCCTGAATAATATCCTGGTTTGGAATATTCTCCTAGTGTGGATAACAGACTGAGCATTAGCACAGGTAAGATTTTATTTTTTGTTAATAAAAGTATTACATATTGGATTGTGGGAGCGCTCTAAAAATGCTGCACAGGGTGCTAAAGGGGAGGCATTCAATATGTCGGCTGTCGGGATCCCGGCGCTCAGGATACCGGCGCCGGGTTTCCGACAGCCGGCAAACCGACAACTATTCTCCCTCTTGGGGTGTCCACAACACACCTGGAGGGAGAATAAATAGCTCCTTTGCACTCGCCCCGCTGCCGGCATGCTGGCGTTCGGGATCCTGGTGCCGTTATGCTGGGCGCCAGGATCCCGACAGCCGGCATAATGCAGTAGACCCTGCTAAAAGACCTGGCTTTGGGCAACTTCTGCACTCTATAAAAGGTACATTAACCCCTTTGTCAGTTACCAAACAAACGTGTGAAGGATTTCTAGTGGGGTAATTTAACAAATGAATTGTACAGCATTTTGTCACTGTCTGCAGGCTTAAATGGATAACTTAAATCCGTTCTAAAAAAGGACCACACAACAATATATACATTACATAGAAAACCTTCTATGCTTGTAATATATACGTATAGTTCTTAGTGGCAAACGGTGCAGCAGATCTCTTCCAGCTTCAGTGAAGAAGAGGGTTAAATGAGCATATTATGTGCATGCACTAATGATGCACCCAGAATGCAGATGGCCAGTGAATGCACAATATCCAAGGAATGGAGATGTATTTACTACTGAAGACTGAGATAGAGGAGCATGGTTGTGAGCTAGAGATGAACTTCATCCTAATTTTCTTAAAGTAAGAAGTGTTTTCATGTAACAATATACCAGGGCCTGTACTACTGAAGTGTCAATTGTATATCAGAAAGTGCTGAAGGGCATATCACAAGCATCCTTTGTAGGAGAAGCTATAGGTGTGTCGAGAGAGAGAGAGTACCAATCAGCTTTTAAAAGGACAGTTAGAAGCTGATTGGTTGGTACGTTATCTCTCTCCACTTTATCAGTTTCCAAAGTTTGATACATCTCCACCATAATATTTTGTATTAGCTAATTGAAGTCAGGATTCATCATAACACATTAGAGAGAACGCTTCACTTCAACTTTAAAAAAAACAGATAAGCCAAAGATTTTATGTGCTGAAATAAAAGTAATGCTAGTTTTACAACCTACTTCAGTCTATCCATGAAATATGTTATTTTGCTGTGCTTTGCAACAGGAAGGTTTTCAGTAAGTACATAATGAACATGGCACGGAGTCAAATGAAGTATTACAGAAAGCAGGAGTTTTTAATAAGCTGAGAAGTTGATTTGTTTATATTACAAGTTCTTCTGAACTTTAGGAGAATGTGCTGCTACAGAGTGGACTGGGGATAAAGTGCTGCTCCAGATGTCAAAGTCAGAAAAATATCTCTATGCACACTACCATATTTGCACCGCACACAGGTCCGTGCTGCGCATGCGTACGCTCTCCCGTACGTGCGCATACTCACAGTCGCGGGCACCCGCAGGCGCATGGTATGCGTATTTACGGTAGAGTTTATGCGATCGTAGCGTGCGACTCAATCATTACATATTTTCACTAATAATGTAATTTGTAGATCATGGTCCCTTTGATAGATTCTGAAAGTTTGGTTAATATAGAATGTTCATGAACAGAGGAATCCCTCTTTGTTTGATACGAAGGGTCAGATAGGAGTAATACAGTGGTGTTTAGTATCCATCGGAAGAATATTTAATTAGAAATATTCCGGTGTTGGTTTGAAGCAGATCAATCGCTCGTGCGAATAGTTATGGACATAAGAAGTTTATGAACATTTACTTTATTTGCACTTTATTACCCATGCGGCGGGAAACCCAGTTTCCCTCCCACCTGAGCAGTTGGAAATAGTCACAGCCCACCTGTATGAATCAACCTATGACCTTTTGTTATAATGCGAAGCCAAATTCCTGTGTCCAATGAACAATGAGATTGTAGGGACCATTGAATTGTATTGTGTGTGGAGCATAAATAGCGGGCCGACCATATCCAACTTCACTCTCTCATCAACGGTTCTCATTGCTGATAACCGGGAGCTGGATATCGAGGCGCTTGCGATCGTTTCCCCTTGTGCGTAAGTTTTCTCCGTAATCATATTGTCTTACTGTGAGCCATTTCTCTCTCTCTCCCTCTCTTCTCTTTCTCTCGTATTTTCCCTTGATTAGAATTGAATTGTATTGTATTTCCTGTGTAGTTATCTGGTTAGTTGGTTTATGTTATACTGTAGTGTATGCTTTGTACTGTGATTCTTTTTGCAAGTAATAGTCATAATACATATAATAGGTTTCGGACCCTAAGCCAGGTATCTGTGTATTCTTTATAGTGTTAAGTATTCTCTGAGCGTCGGTGACGCTCAAGCAGCTTTGTAGGTAATCAGGTTACACAAGGTTGCACTTACACATTGTCTCCACACTAAGGTTTACTGTGTATTTCATTGCTGAAGGTATAGATATAAAGGTTTAACGTTGTGAGCGTCTGCATCGCTGGTGTTCTCCTCGTGGTCCCGAGCGCTGCTACGCTATAGCGAATCATTACGATAAGTCAACAGCCAATATTCTGCCTGCCTGCGATCACTTGGCCGTGAGTGAACGTGACGCCTGAGCGTCTCGATCACGGCTAAGCGATCGATACGCAACTTGCGTACCCTTACGGTACTTCTTACGTAGATAGCGTACAGTGTTCTTAGACCTCATAAAGGGTTATATACACGATAAATATTTAGCTTTATCAATTGGCGGCTCGTCCTGTCCTTCACATATCTGCACTAGGTAGATCAGCAGACATTATCCCTCAGCAAAGGGCGGGAGGTTGTCTCGTAGTGCTGACGGGATAAGCGTCTGCTTCGCTTAGATAAAAGAGTGCTGAAGGAATCCGGGAACCGGAGGTAAGAACAAAACGCTAGTGTCTTTTAAAACTGTATTTTTCTGTCTTGCGTACACACGCACGCACACATATATCTGCATTTCTTTTCTTTTTTCATTTTCGTATATCACTCTCCTGTCTGCCAGTTTTATAGTCGATAGAAGTGCTAAAAAAAGATTTGCCGTTATTTCATAGTTTAAGAGTAAAGGTAATATAGTTAAAAGATAGACAAACACACAGTTTTGCCTGGGAGATAAGGCGAAGTCAGTGTGTTGTGTGGTAGATGACCAGGGATCATCTACATTGATAAAAGTATAAATTGTGTTACGGTGGATCTTTGCTTTGCGTACACGTGTCCCTAACAAAAGACTTGTGTACGCAATCCAAAGGCGGACGCACGCAGCGTACATTACGCAACGGAGCGTCCGGTTACGCCCACGTAGCTCAAGTCACGATAAGTTGATTTTTAACGCAACGCGATAAGTAACGCAAAGCGGTAAATTGCGCCACAGGCGATAAATAACGCAAGTCTATTTTTGGAAATCCAAAATTTAAATTAACAGATCCTGCTCCTAATTGGTAACACAGCTGGGCTAAAGAAAAATTTCTGCGCAGAAATAGAAGCAAAAGTGTACGTGATGAGTGAGTGTTTTTGTATTACATAAGTTTATATAACTTAAAGGTTGAACCACAAGAAAAGTCGAGTACTCGTGAGGTACACGCGTGTAAGTGACGTGCACGGTGGCTAGGGAGGCATCCTTGGTTAAACATAATATTTGAGCATTAGAGTATAGCGGACCAGTATAGAACAAGACCAGGAGGTCATAACAGACCAGGAGGTCCAGGTACAGTAAACAGGGAAGTCCGCTATACAGTTCAGAGGCACAACACCGAGAAGGGTTGGTGCAAGACCCATATAGGCCGTACAAGCTCTGGCTGAAGGAATTCGCAGTCGTAAGTTTCGATTCCATTGGTCTTTCTGTACACAAGCTTAGTTGTTTGTGTACTGAACGACTGGACCGCACGTAATTGTGTACAGTAGTTAGTAATCTGACCTAGTACCATTAGAGTAAAGGGGTCACAAACGCTATTTGTACATTCTGACGTGATTTGTGTAATTTTTTATTTTTCAAGAAGGGAAGTTCGCTGGTCACTCAGGAACTATCTGACAAACCTCACCTTTACTGGAAAGAGTAAGTGTTCTGCGGATAACCCTCACATGTTCCAGTAAACAACGGTTTTTATAGGTGCCCTGGGTCGAGTACGCCAGCACCATATCGGTGTGATCAGGTCGTATTGGTCGGCGTGGGCGAGTGAGTGGGGTACTCGGTAAACCGCCACCGTCGGCCTATTGTGAACAATCTGGTTTTCTGTAAGGGTTCGCTGAAGACCTTGATATAGAGATCAGAGGTAGAGCAAGCAACGCCTGCAGAGTTATGGGGGCCAGTTGTTCAGGTAGGGGGCGATCAACCTCGGTTCGGGTTGATTCAGTGGTCCGACCAATTGGGTCGGCCAGGTATATCATGTGTGAGAAATATGGAAGTCACACAGAGGTTTTATGTGATGAATGGGAGAGAATGACGGTACAAGACCGGGAGAAATTCCCAAGAATAGGTAGCTTCAGCCCAGAGGTGTTACAAAATTTAAGGAGGAGGATATGTCTCATAAAATCAACAAAGAGACGAGTTCAGCATTATGATTATTTACAGTTGTGGCAACAGGAAGGTGAGATACAGAGAGGTTTGGCTCAGGCGGCAGGATCTGGCTCTAACAGAAAACTAATTGCCACGGCCCCGCCGCCACCATATATATCAGGAGAGAAGTTGATTACGGAGAAAGACGCACTAAGGGGTAACACAAAATCACTTAGTAACGGTGTAAATGTTAATGATAATGTTAACCCATTAACCCATGCAAGTATTAACCCGTGCAAGTTGTACCCTGTTTTGAACTTTCCCCAGGAGTGTGATCAAGAGGACGAAGCGACAACGATTTCAGCGCTCTCTCTAGCAGCCACCATAGCAGAGACCACAGTAGGCACAGCAACACCCACGAGATTAGTAAAGGCCCCTAGCGGAGGGATAGGTGAGATCGTATCAACTGGTAAGTACGGCACCATGCATTATGCTGAGACTATTTCACCACAAGCTGTAGAATCTACACAGAATGAGGTTGTTAGAATTACTCCTGTTAGGGTAATAGCAGTTCCCAATGGGAAAACAGATGTATCAGGAGCTACTCCCATAAGGAACATTGCCATGTACAGCCCATTTTCCCGAATGGAATTAAGGACCATAGTGTCTGAATTCCCTGACCCTAGAAAAGATTTAGTTGCCAGCCAAAAATACATCACAGACTTAGGAAACACTTTAGAGCCCAATAATAAAGATTGGCAGATATTGCTAAAAGCTTGTTTACCCTCCAATGTCGACTCAGCTCAATTTTTAGCTGATTGTGGACTAGATCTGGATGTACCTCTTACAGATGTGTACAACAAAGATAACGTAAGAAGGATAAACTTACAGTTAAAGGAGCAATTCCCAGCAGTTGTTAAATGGAACAAAATATTTTCCATTAAACAAAAAGAGTCAGAAACAGCTGCAGAATATTTTCACCGGGCACTATTAGAAATGGCAAAGTACACTGGTATAGAGGACATTAGGACAAATCCAAACCATCGAGAAATAGCAGTGTCTGTACTAATGGATGGTTTGAAGGAAACATTAAAGGCAAGGGTACAGACCACGCAACCATGTTGGCGAGGTCTGTCAGTGTCCACTTTGAGAGAGGCTGCTATTGATCACGACCGAAACATCACCAGACACAGGGAGTCGCAGAGTGATAAGTTAATGTCAGTAAGTATACAGGCTCTGACCACAAAGCAGCCTGCGTATGTACCATCCAACCCTGTGGGTAAGTCAACTATGATAACATGTTATTCTTGTCAAAGACAGGGGCACTATGCACGAGACTGTAGAGCGAAAAATTCGCAAAGATCATACCAACCCCCTAGACAACGACACGACACACGACATTGGGAGCAAGGTCCGCAGAAACGGAGTTATGAGCCACATACAGGGGAAACAAAAAGATATCCCCCAAACAGAGACTGGCATGCCTCTGGTAGTTCCAACTATCTCCCTCACAAATAGTTGCTGCCAGCGGGATTCAGGGAGGTCACCATACCCAATAGGGGTGTGGCCATACCTGTAATCTGCAGCCAGTGAAATTGATTGCCAACCTTGAAAGTGAACCCGAGGTCGCAATTAATGTAGCTGGTAAAACTTTAAACTTTCTTGTAGACACAGGGGCGGCCAAGTCAGTGATAAATTCGACAGTGGGCATGAGGACCACTGGTAGGACAATTCCAGCCATGGGAGTAACAGGAGTAGTCCAGCACTACCCTGTTAGCAAACCAGCCGAGATTACAATAGGGCCTTTGCATACCAAGCATTCCTTTTTGCTGGCTGCATCGGCACCAACCAATCTCCTGGGAAGAGATTTACTGTGTAAAATGGGGTGCGTCATTTATTGTACTCCTGAAGGTGTATTCTTGGACATACCTGAGAAACACGCTCAGGAGGTGCGAGACATGTTAGACTCCCCATCAAAATTAATGTCACATACCATTATGACAAATAGGAATCCATCCCAAGTAGAAGAGATGACATCTCAGATACCAGAGTCACTTTGGACAAAAGACGGACAGGACACTGGATTAATGGCAAACGTAGCACCAGTAGTTGTACAAGTAAAAGATGGTAGGATAGCTCCAAAAATCCCACAATATCCTCTAAAGCCAGAGGTGGAGTTAGGAGTTTACCCTGTAATAGAGCGCTTGCTACAAGAGGGCATTCTGGTAAGAACGTCCAGCACTGCCAATAGTCCCATCTTCCCTGTTAAGAAGAGTGGGGGGAGGGGTTACAGGCTAGTGCAGGATCTAAGGGGGATTAACAAAATAGTTGAGAGTCAGTTCCCCGTAGTGCCAAATCCAGCTGTCATCCTAATGCAAATCCCTCCCACTGCCAAATTTTTCACTGTTATTGACCTCTGCTCCGCTTTCTTTTCGGTACCTCTGCACCCTGACAGCCAATATTTGTTTGCATTCACATACAGAGGAGTCCAATACACGTGGACTCGATTACCCCAAGGTTTCATAGATAGTCCAAGTATATTTTCTCAGGCTTTGCATGATTGTTTACAGTCTTTTCAACCAGACAGTGGATCAGTATTGATACAGTATGTGGACGATTTATTACTGTGTTCAGATTCACTGGAAGCATCTCTGAAGGATACGAAACAGCTCCTGTTTCATCTTTCAGACACCGGACACAAGGTGTCCAAAGACAAGTTGCAATTATGCCAAACTAAGGTAAAATATTTGGGACACTGTCTAACACAAGGACTGAGACACCTGACCGCTGATAGAATCCAAGCAATTAGAGACATGACCCTGCCACAAACCCAGCAACAGATCAGAACGTTTTTAGGAATGTGTGGGTATTGCCGTAATTGGATCCCAGGGTTTTCCATTTTAGCGTTACCTTTGCAGGAAATGGTCTCCTCAAACAAACCTGATAGGATCTTGCATACAGACGAGTCCGAAACAGCATTTGAGAGACTCAAACAGTGCCTAACGCAGGCACCAGCACTAGGTATGCCAGACTATGGGAAACCCTTTGAACTATACGGAACAGAAAGTGCTGGTTGCGCGGCAGGCGTACTAACCCAAAAACACGGTGATGCCAGCAGGCCAGTTGCATACTACAGCGCTCAGCTAGATACGGTAGCGCGATCCCTCCCCACATGCTTGCGAAGCGTCGCTGCGATAGCATTGCTAGTGACAAAAAGCGAAGATGTCGTGCTAGGCCACAACCTCACAATCCATACGCCACATGCGGTATCAGCCTTATTGAATTCTGCCCAAACCAGACACGTCTCATCAGCGAGGTTTACAAGATGGGAATTGGCACTAATGGCCCCCGTAAACATCACCATAAGGAGATGCAGTGCATTAAATCCTGCAACATATCTCCCAGGTGTGCCTGGTCAGGCACAAAGGGTGGAAGGTGAGAGTGCTGGGGAAGGAGGATTTAATACAAAGGAAGATACACATGATTGTATGGAATATTTGACCCAAAATTTTACCGCAAGGCCTGACATCAGTGACAACCCACTGGAAGATGCAGAACTCACGTTCTACACGGACGGTAGTTGTCACAGACAGTCAGACTCGGGAGACTTGTGTACTGGATACGCAGTCGTAGATGACCAAGACACCATAGAAGCGGAACCGCTAGGCCCACCTCACTCAGCCCAGGTTGCTGAACTGGTCGCCCTAACCAGAGCATGTGAATTGGCTAAGGGTAAGTCAGCCAATATCTACACCGATTCTAGATACGCATTCGGGGTAGTCCATGATTTCGGAGCCCTATGGCGCCTCAGAAATTTCATGACGGCAGCTGGTACACCGGTAGCGCATGCAGCTCACATAAAAAGGCTTCTAACAGCGATACAGGAACCCGACAGAGTGGCTGTTATCAAATGTAAAGCACACACATATAGCCAAGACCCGGTATCACTTGGTAACAGCCGAGCAGACGAAGCTGCTAAGTTAGCAGCTGCTACCCCCATACAGACAGACACCACACAACTGATGGTATTCAATACCATCAACACACAGAAGTTGTGTAAAATGCAAAATTTGTGTTCCACACAGGAAAAGGCAGTCTGGAAGGCAAAGGGATGTGGCCAAGAGTCCTCAGGACTCTGGACGGATGGACATGGTAAACCAGTGGCCCCCAGAGCATATCTTCCATGTCTGGCTGAAGCAGCTCACGGGCTGACTCATCTAGGCAAGGAGGGAATGTGCAAATTGGTAAGAGCCTATTGGTGCGCCCCAGGATTCTCCTCTCATGCGAGTAAAAGAGCAATGTCATGCCTTACCTGTCTGAGAAAGAATATTGGAAAGGCAATACCAACAGAACCATCCCATATCCCACCTGCCGGCGGCCCTTTCCAGGTAATACAAATTGACTTCATTCAATTACCCCCTTGTCGGAATTTGAAATATGTACTTGTTTGTATAGATGTTTTCTCGAATTGGGTCGAAACATTTCCTGCAGCTACAAATACCGCTATGTTTACAGCTAAGAAAATTGTGCAGGAATTTGTATGTAGATATGGTATCCCTAGAATAATCGAAAGTGATAGGGGTACCCATTTTACAGGTGATGTCTTTCAAGGAATGTGTAAGTTGATGGGAATTGATAGCAAGCTGCACACTCCGTACCGTCCACAGGCGAGTGCGAAGGTCGAAAGAGTGAACAGCACTATTGAAAATAAATTGAGTAAAGTGATGGCAGAGACAGGATTGACATGGCCAGAAGCTTTACCCATTGTATTGTACAGTATCAGAACCACTCCCAGGTCCCCTCTTAATCTGTCCCCCTTTGAAATCTTATTTGGTCGAAAACCGCATGTCATGATTAACCCTCAGGATGATTTGAAATGTAACAATGAAGTAACTGTAAAGTACTTGATTAACATGAGTAAACAGTTAAGGAATCAAAATGATAATCTAAAGTTGGTGATTCCTGATCTACCTGATAGTAGTTGTCATGACATTGAACCTGGGGATTATGTAATGATACGAAATTTTCTACGCTCAGGTTGCCTTATTGACAGATGGGAAGGACCATACCAGGTCTTATTGACTAGCACGACAGCATTGAAGGTTGCTGAGAGAGAGACTTGGGTCCATTCATCCCACTGCAAGATTGCTGATCCAGAGAAGTCCCGTGATAAGGAACAGACGGTAGAGGTTGTATCACTGGAGTGTCTGTTCCAGGAGGACTGAGGCGGCACCTGAGCCTTGAAGACCGAGAGCTGTTGTCGACTCCCCACTCCCTTTTATTGTTTTTCTCCACTTCCCATCCCCTCTCCCTCAAATGTATTTTTCCTCCTTCTCATTCTTCTTCGTCTCCTCCTCAAAGATGGACTTGCCCCAAGAGACTGTGATCCGGATTTTCCTGTTGACCATGATGTTGACCAGAGCAGTCTGTTCCGGCGAGAGTACCATGGAGGTCGATAGAGGTTCTGGAATGGGTTCTGATGATAAAGATGGAGGCGTAGTTTTCCAAGATCAACCTAACCAACAAGCAAAGGCGAGTATCAGAAAACGATCCGATAGCATTGACCATAGAAGAAATTGTGACGGATTGTTAGCTGAAGAAAACTGTATCTGTAGGCTCTGTAACAATGTCATTGAAGATGGGTGCATTAAGAAATGCCAATCCAGTTTTAATATCCATATGGACCGGCATCCATTGAGTGATTATCACTCCTTAGTGGGTAATGTATTAAACAAAACAGATTGTTGGGTATGCTCTCAAGTACCTCAGGGTCATAGCAAATCAGGGCTAGTACCATTTCCTTTAACGATAGGGGAGGTACTTGAGTTAAATGGTGGGAGACCGGTGGACCGGAGGTTTAATATCTCCAGCCCTCCTAGTTTGAAGCTCCACCAATACCACGTGGATAGGTCCCTATTATGTTTTAACATCTCCAATTCCAGAAAGCCGGGAAATTGGGAAGTATCATGGAGCGACCACACCATGACCTTTTCACACAGAGCAGATAGAATGCCTACAGATACAGAGCTTGTACGCCACATAGCCAGTAGAGGAAAATCTTTCCGGTATAGATACACCCTAGGAAATAGGATTACTAGAGTTGGAGAAGTATCACCAGGATACTGTGCACATATCGTACAACCTGATACGTGCATTAAGCAGATGGAAGAATTAGGGCTAGGAGATTTCACATGGAAGGTGTGTAATATGGTAATGTCCTTCTCCGTCCCATATGTTCTCCCCGATGATGCATATTTCATATGCGGGAGAAAGGCGTACAAGTGGCTTGCCCCAAACTCTGAAGGATTGTGTTATATTGGAAGAGTATTGCCTGAAGTAATGACTGTAACTCATGATAAAATGAAAGACATACACCGTGGTGCCCAAGCTCCTTATACTCACACTCATTACGAGCACCTCGTTAAAAGACAACTGTCAGAAAGGTTAGAGCATCCGGCCTCTGATCTGATCCATGAATCCACCGGGATTCAGGTTCTGGTGGCGTTAGATTTCACTCGCACCGCTCGAGGAGTGATGAATTATAGATACATTTCCGCACTCGCCAATTTGTTAGATAATATCACTGAAATGTATGATGACACGTTTAGATATACTGGAAGAGAACTTCAGGCTTATAAAACAGAACTGGTACAACATAGAATGGTTCTTAATTACCTCACAGCAGTGACAGGCGGATATTGTGTTACATTAGCAACACAGTACGGCGTGAAGTGTTGCACTTATATCACGAATAGCACCGAGGATCCGGTAGAGGTCATAGACCAAAAGATGGACGATATTCTCCAATTAAAGTGGGAATTTCGTCGAAAACACAATCTCACTCTTGCTGCTGTAGGTAATGAGCTGACTGGTTGGGTGTCATGGTTGAACCCGCGAAATTGGTTCTCTGGTTTAGGAGACTGGGCTCAAGGAGTCATAATGGATGTTGGGAAGTTTCTACTATGTATCTTAGGTGTCGTTATATCGATTGGATTGATATTTAGATGCGGGCAGGCTGTAATGAGGTGCAAACAAAGTACCAGAGTGATGAGTTTGAGGAGTGAGGAAACTGTAATTAACTTGGATTTGATTTACGACCCAACGATAGAAACAATGATGTGATGAAAATGCGATTTCTACGGTCCGTTTCTTTCACCTGTTTTTCTGGTTTTTCTCCAAGATAACAAGACCCCCTTGGACGAGGAAGTTGATGAGACGCTATACAGACAACGGATAGACCAAAGAAGAAGTTTTGACCACTTGAGATATGGACACTTGATGAACTTTGCCATGGATCCCCAGTTTCCCTAGAATTCTTAAAATTACGCTAGCCCAACATTTTTTTTGTAAATCTAATGGCATTGACAAAGCTTATTGCTCACGCTTAATGAGCAAAACAGCGCAAAGAAGACGACTTTCAACTGATACCGAACAAAACTTCAACTGACAGATGTACATTAACCTGACATAGAATACCACCGCATTTACCGTAATTATGTCTTTTCTTCATTTCTACAACCCTCAGGTAATGACACACATAGTATAGGGAATACAGGCACAGATATCAGCAATCACATATTCCCCCATTCATGTATCATCAACTAAAATGTGCTCCCCAGTTTGTTCAAAATCCGAAAAGAGCTCGGTAAAGTTTGACAGCCCATCCACAGACCTGTACCACGGGATAAGAAGGAATTCAAATGTATACTTCGCAATACCTCGAAGCTTGATTTACAACACGTACGGCACGATGATACATGACCCCCCAAACATGGACCCATACACACATGCTTCTGCTATCTCACTAGGTCATACCCTCTTCCCACCTACTCCTCTCTCCTCCTTTACCCAACCATGGAAATGAATTAACCCCTGACATATATTTTTCTCCTTTTGAAATGTTTTCAGGAAGTGGCAGTTATTATTGACTGCCAAAGGGTGGACTGTCAAAGTCAGAAAAATATCTCTATGCACACTACCATATTTGCACCGCACACAGGTCCGTGCTGCGCATGCGTACGCTCTCCCGTACGTGCGCATACTCACAGTCGCGGGCACCCGCAGGCGCATGGTATGCGTATTTACGGTAGAGTTTATGCGATCGTAGCGTGCGACTCAATCATTACATATTTTCACTAATAATGTAATTTGTAGATCATGGTCCCTTTGATAGATTCTGAAAGTTTGGTTAATATAGAATGTTCATGAACAGAGGAATCCCTCTTTGTTTGATACGAAGGGTCAGATAGGAGTAATACAGTGGTGTTTAGTATCCATCGGAAGAATATTTAATTAGAAATATTCCGGTGTTGGTTTGAAGCAGATCAATCGCTCGTGCGAATAGTTATGGACATAAGAAGTTTATGAACATTTACTTTATTTGCACTTTATTACCCATGCGGCGGGAAACCCAGTTTCCCTCCCACCTGAGCAGTTGGAAATAGTCACAGCCCACCTGTATGAATCAACCTATGACCTTTTGTTATAATGCGAAGCCAAATTCCTGTGTCCAATGAACAATGAGATTGTAGGGACCATTGAATTGTATTGTGTGTGGAGCATAAATAGCGGGCCGACCATATCCAACTTCACTCTCTCATCAACGGTTCTCATTGCTGATAACCGGGAGCTGGATATCGAGGCGCTTGCGATCGTTTCCCCTTGTGCGTAAGTTTTCTCCGTAATCATATTGTCTTACTGTGAGCCATTTCTCTCTCTCTCCCTCTCTTCTCTTTCTCTCGTATTTTCCCTTGATTAGAATTGAATTGTATTGTATTGTATTTCCTGTGTAGTTATCTGGTTAGTTGGTTTATGTTATACTGTAGTGTATGCTTTGTACTGTGATTCTTTTTGCAAGTAACAGTCATAATACATATAATAGGTTTCGGACCCTAAGCCAGGTATCTGTGTATTCTTTATAGTGTTAAGTATTCTCTGAGCGTCGGTGACGCTCAAGCAGCTTTGTAGGTAATCAGGTTACACAAGGTTGCACTTACACATTGTCTCCACACTAAGGTTTACTGTGTATTTCATTGCTGAAGGTATAGATATAAAGGTTTAACGTTGTGAGCGTCTGCATCGCTGGTGTTCTCCTCGTGGTCCCGAGCGCTGCTACGCTATAGCGAATCATTACGATAAGTCAACAGCCAATATTCTGCCTGCCTGCGATCACTTGGCCGTGAGTGAACGTGACGCCTGAGCGTCTCGATCACGGCTAAGCGATCGATACGCAACTTGCGTACCCTTACGGTACTTCTTACGTAGATAGCGTACAGTGTTCTTAGACCTCATAAAGGGTTATATACACGATAAATATTTAGCTTTATCACAGATAACGTGCATACACACTTGCCGAGAAAATGAGCGACATCGCTCATTTTCACCCTTCCTGAGTGATGTCGCTCATTTTCTCGTCAAGTGTGTATGCCGGCGACGACCCTTGCCATCAGCCGTGCAGGCAGCTCAATCTGGACTGTCATCCAAGAGCTGCCTGCACTGCCCGGCCGCTGCGTGACGTCACTGCCCAGCCGGCGACCGCCCAGCCTGGGAGGGGGAAACACCAGGCGATGACACTCATAGAGCCCGTCGCCTAGTGTGTACCCATCAATAGAAATGTTTTTACAGAAAAACAGATGGAAGAAGGGACAAGACACTACAGAGTGGAGTGGAAATAATGTGCAGCTACAGAAACACATGGGCAAATGGGGCCAATTTACAGCTACAGAAACACAGAGGGGGGGGGGAGGGGACAATGTGTAGCTACAGAAAGACAGGTGTAGGAGGGAGAGGGGGACAGAGTGACGCTACAGAGGGGAGAGGTGACAATGTGACGCTACAGAAAGACAGGGGGGAGAGGGGACAATGTCCTGCTACTAAAAGACAGAGGGGGAGAGGGTACAATGTGCTGCTACAGATAGGAGCGGGGACAATGTGTAGATACAGAAAGACAGGTGGAAGAGGTTACAGTGTGCAGCTACATACAGGAAAGGGGACAATGTACTGCTACAGGGAGGAGAAGACACGATGTGCCGCTACAGAAAGAAAGGTGGAAGAGGAGACAGTGTGCAGCTACAGAAAGACAGGAGAGAGGGGACAATGTGCTGCTACAGGGTGGAGATGGCACAATATGCCTCTACTGAAAGACAGGTGGAAGATGGGACAGTGTGCAGCTACAGAAAGACGGGGAGAGGAGACAATGTGCTGCTACAGGGTGGAGATGGCACAATATGCCTCTACTGAAAGACAGGTGGAAGAGGGGACAGTGTGCAGAAAGATGGGGAGAGAGAGGACAATGTGCTACTACAGAAAGACAGGTTGAAGAGCGAACAGTGATGCTACAGAGGGGGGAGGGGACAATCTGCCGCTACAGAAAGACTGGTGGAAAAGAGGACAGTGTGCAGCTACAGAAAGACGGGTGAGAGGAAACAATGTGCTGCTACAAAGTGGAGATGGTACAATATGCCTCTACTGAAAGTCAGGTGGAAGAGGGGACAGTGTGCAGCTACAGAAAGACGGGGGAGGAGACGATGTGCTGCTACAGGGTGGAGATGACACAATATGCCTCTACTGAAATGACAGGTGGAAGAGGGGACAGTGTGCAGCTACAGAAAGACGGGGGAGGGGAGACAATGAGCTGCTACAGAAAAACAGGTTGAAGAGTGGACAGTGAGGCTACAGAGGGGGGAGGGGACAATCTGCCGCTACAGAAAGACTGGTTGAAGAGGGGACAGTGTGCTGCTACAGAGGGGGAGAGGGAACAATGTGCCACTAGAGAAATAATAGGATTTTAATTACCTGCCGGTAAATCCTTTTCTTTTCTCGTAGTCCGTAGAGGATGCTGGGGTCCATTTTAGTACCATGGTAAGACTTTTTAACAGTGTGAACTGGCTCCTCCCTCTATGCCCCTCCTCCAGACCTTAGTATAGGAACTGTGCCCGAGGAGACGGACAATCTCGAGAGAGGAATTACTATTAAAATTGTGGCGAGATTCACACCAGCTCACACCATACATAAAAAACATGACGGTTAACATGGCCAATAACATAACTCATGTCAACCAGCATGTATGACGCAACAGCTGTCAACATCTGAACACGTGTGCAAAAAGTTAAACGTAATCAGCAGGAAAAATGAGCACTGGGCGGGCGCCCAGCATCCTCTACGGACTACGAGAAAAGGATTTACCGGCAAGTAATTAAAATCCTATTTTCTCATTCGTCCTAGAGGATGCTGGGGTCCATTTTAGTACCATGGGGATATAACAAAGCTCCCAGTACGGGCGGGAAAGTGCTAACGTTCCTGCAGAACTGACTGACCAAATTGAAGGTCGTCAGCAGCCAAGGTGTCAAACTTATAAAACTTAGCAAATGTATTTGCACCCGACCATGTAGCAGCTCGGCAGATTTGCAAAGCCGAGACCACCTGGGCAGTCGCCCAGGACGAACCCACTTTCCTTGTAGAGTAGGCCTTTACCGAACGGTTCCTTATCCGAGCCATTCTTGTAACATAAGTCCTCAGCGCTCTGACGACATCCAAGGGCTGAGGCGTCAGAAGCTACTGGCACCACCACTGGTTGGTTGATATAAAAAGAAGACACAACCTTCGGAAGAAAGTGCTGACGTGTTCTCAGTTCAGCCCTATCTTCATGAAATATCAAATAAGGACTCTGTGACAGAGCTTCTGACTCAGACACTCGTCTGTCTGAAGCCAAGGCCAACAGCATGACCACTTTCCAAGTGAGAAACTTTAACTCCACCTCTTGCAGAGGCTCAAACCAGTTCGATTTAAGAAACTGCAACACCACATTAAGATCCCATGGCGCCGCAGGAGGCACAAAGGGAGGTTGGATGCGCAGAATCCCCTTCACGAACGTCTGGACCTCAGGAAGAGAAGACAATTGTTTCTGAAAGAAAACTAACAAGGCCGAAATATGAACCTTGATAGATCCTAATCTCAATCCAGCATCCACACCTGCCTGTAGAAATAGGAGAAGTCGTCCTAATTGAAACTTCACCGCAGGAGACTTCTTGGATTCACACCAAGATACATATTTTTTTCAAATACGATGGTAATGTTTGGACGTTCCCCCTTTCCTGGCCAGAATAAGTGAGGGAATGACTTCATTGGGAATACCCTTACGGGCTAGGATCTGGCGCTCAACAGCCATGCCGTCAAATGAAACCGCAGTAAATCCTGATAAACTGACGGCCCCTGCTGAAACAGGTCCTCGAAGAGGAAGAGGCCGAGGATCTTTCATTAATAACGCTTGAAGATCTGGATACCAACCTCTCCTTGGCCAGTCCGAAGCAATGAGTATTGCTCGAACTCCTGTTCTTCTGATGATCTTGAGAACTTCTGGAATAAGTGGAAGTGGAGGGAACAAATACACAAAACGAAACACCCACTGGGTCACCAGTGCATCTATCGCTATTGCTTGTGGGTCTCTTGACCTGGAACAATATTTCTGAAGCTTCTTTGATGGCGTGATGCCATCAAATCCACTTGAGGAACACCCCAACAACTTGCCACCTCCGCAAAGACTTCTGGTGGCGTCCACCTTCTCCTGGATGGAGATCGTGTCTGCTGAGGAAGTCTGCTTCCCAGTTGTCCACTCCCGGAATGAAAATTGCCGACATAGCTATTGCATGTCTTTCTGCCCAGAGGAGTATCTTTGTCACCTCAGCCATTGCCGCTCTGCTTTTTGTTCCACCTCAACTGTTTATGTAAGCTACTGCCGTTACATTGTCTGACTGGATCTGTATGGGACGACCTTGAAGAAGGTGTGCCGCTTGATGAAGACTGTTGTACACAGCTCTCAACTCCAGAATGTTTATGTGAAGGCGAGTTTCTTAACTTGACCATCTTCCTTGGAAGCTTTCGCCTTGCGTGACTGCTCCCCATCCTCGGAGACTTGCATCCGTGGTCACCAGGATCCAGGCCTGAATCCCGAACCTGCGTCCCTCCAGGAGGTGAGAAATTTGTAGCCACGACAGGAGCGAAATTCTGGCTTTCGCTGAAAAAGTTATCCTTTGATGCATGTGGAGATGCGACCCAGATCACTTGTCCAGTAGGTCCCACTGGAAGACCCTGGCATGGAATCGGCCATATTGTGGCGCCTCGTAAGCCGCCGCCATTTTCCCCAACAGGCGAATGCACTGATGAATTGATACTGTTCTTGGTCTCAAACGTTGTTTGACCATGCTCTGGATCTCCTGAGCCTTTTCAACCGGTAGAAATACTCTCTGTATCTCGGTGTACAGTATCATTCCCAAAAATGATAATCTCATTGTCTGTTCCAACTGGGATTTTGGAAAGTTGATGATCCAACCGTTGAAGCACCTTCGGGGACAATGCTATGCTCTGGAGTAGCTTGTCCCTGGATCTCGCTTTTATGAGGAGATCGTCCAAGTATGGAATATATTGACTCCTTATTTGCGAAGGAGAACCATCATCTCCGCCATCACCTTGGTGAATATTCTTGGAGCCGTGGAGAGCCCGAACGGTAATGTCTGGAATTGGTAGTGGCAATCCTGAACCGCAAACCTCAGGTATGCTTGATGTAGCGGGTAAATGGGAACATGCACGTAAGCATCCTTGATGTCCACTGACACCAGGAATTCCTTTTCTTCCAAGCTGGAAATCACCGCTCTCAAGGATTCCATCTTCAATTTGAACCTTTTCAAATAAAGATTCAGAGATTTTAGGTGTAAAATCGGTCTGACCGAGCCATCCGGCTTCGGCACCACAAACAGGCTTGAATAAGAAACCTTGGTTTCTTTGTTCGGCAGGAACCAAGGAAATTATTTTGTCTTGACATAATTTGTGTATTGTGTTAAGGACATTTGTGCCGTCCTGAGCAGAAACTGGCAAGGCTGATTTGAAAAATCGGTCTGGGGAAGGTCTTGAAATTCCAACTTGTAACCTTGGGATACTATCTGTAATATCCAAGGATCCAGGTCTGAGTGAAGCCAGACCGGGCTGAAAAATAATAGACGTGCCCACACCCGATCGCACTCCCGCAGAGGAGCCCCAGCGTCATGCTGTGGCTTTTGCAGAAGTAGCTGCTGACTTCTGCTCCTGGGAGCCTGACGTTGTAGATGTGTTGTAGATTTTCTACATTTTCCTCTCCCTTTTCCTGTGACAAAAGGGGTATGCTTAACCTTTTTGTACTTGTTGGGCTGAAAGGACTGCATAGTATGAGAATTATATACTTTTTTAGCTAGTGTAGCTGCCGACGGCCGAAATGCTGACTTGCCAGATGTAGTAGTTGATATCATGGCATCTAGTTTCCAAAGAGGGCCTCAGCATTGTAGGAAAGCACCCCAATATTTCTTTTGGATTCAGCGTCAGCGTGCCATTGGCGGATCCAGAGCGCCCTGCGGCTGAAATCGCCATTGTAGAGGCCTTTGAGCCCAGTAAGCCTACGTCCTTCATAGCCTCAACCAAGTAACCTGCAGAATCTTTGATATGACCTAGAATTTGCAGCATATCATCTCTATCGACTGTGCCAATATTCACAATTAAATTGTCTGCCCACTTTTCCACTGCGTTACCTACCCACGCAGAAGCAATTGCGGGCCTGAGTAACGTACCCGTAACAACATATATGGACTTTAAAGTTGTCTCTAATTTGCGGTCAGCAAGGTCTTTTAATGAAGCTGACCCTGGGGCAGGTAAAATTATTTTCTTTGACAACCTAGAGACTGAGGTGTCTATCATTGGGGGTGACTCCCACTTACGCCTATCCTCTTCCTCCTTAGACGGAGGAAAAGTCACCAGCTGTTTTTTTATTTAATTTAACATAATCTTTTTCCTCAGGTGGAGGTGTTGTGTCAGGAAATTCCACCACCTCTTTTATAGTGACTTTCATACATTGAATGCTCTTAACCAGTTTGGGATCTATCCCCCTCAAATTTCCAGTGTCGACTTCAGTGTCGGAATCGGTGTCAGTGTCCCTTTGCATAATTTGGGTCAGAGACCTTTTTTGGGAACAGGAGGGGTCCCAAGTGGGTGACGTGGAGGAATCAGCAAACAGAGCATCCTCCACAGACTGTCTTGCTTTATCTGTTGTTCAGACTCAGAGAATTTACATATTACTCTGCAGCTTTCTCACCCACACAGGCTCAGAACACTCTTGTGCCTCCAAAATGGTTTCCTCTGGGGAAGAACTTTCTCTAGACATGTTACACATGTGTACAGTCACACCTCACACATACACAGGGGAGCTATTGGGGACAGATCTACCTAAAGTCTGTCAGAGAGACCCAGAGGGGATTGCCAGTACACACCAAGCGCCCTATATGTATTGCATACAATAAATACACAACCACAGCGCTTATTTATTCAATATGAAGCCCGCAGACTTCAATAAATTATGTGCTCCCCTCCCCTTCTATAACACCCTGGTACTTGTATTAGCGATGTGTGAGGAGAAGCAGCGTTCAGGATCAGCACTCCGGTGTCTCCGTGAGGAGAAAATGGCGCCAAAGTGTTACTAGCAATTCTGAGGAGAAGCCCCGCCCCCTGTAATGGCACGGTTCAGCCTCAGGAACACAATATTTATACTGGCAGGGGTATATACACCAGCGGCTCCCTTGTGTGTACTTTGTCGCCAGAGAGAGTAAGGATTTTATTTTTCATGTCCCTCAGAGCGCACTACCCCCCCATCCCGCCCTGCACCCTGTGCTGAGAGACACGCTGGTACCTTAATGCCGCCATGATGACCGGAGGGAGCCTCTCTGCAGGTCTCCGGTAAATACTCACCAGCCCTCTGACTTCTGGCTCTGTTAGGGGGTGGCGGCAGTGCTGTGGAAGTGAGCAGCAGCCAGGCAAGGGCTGTGTTCACTGTTCAGTACCCTTCAGGAGCTAATGGTGTCCTGTCAGCGGAAGCAGAGCCATTGAACTAATGGAGAAGTTGGTTCCTACTTCCCCCCTAAGTCCCACGAAGCAGGGAAGCTGTTGCCAGCAGCTTTCCTGTAAAATAAAAAACCTAACAAAGTTTTTTCCAGCAGAACTCTGTAGAGCTCCACTGGTGTGCATCCAGTCTCTCGGGCACATTTTCTAAACTGAGGTCTGGAGGAGGGGTATAGAGGGAGGAGCCAGTTCACACTATTGAAAAGTCTTAAAGTGCCGAAGGTTCCTGCGGAACCGTCTATACCCCATGGTACCAAAATGGACCCCAGCATCCTCTAGGACGTAAGAGAAATAGGGGAGAGAGGACAATGTGCTACTACAGAAAGAAAGTTGGAGGAGGGAATAATATACCGCTACAGAGGGGAGGGGGGCAATGTTACGCTACAGAAAGATGGGGGGAGGGGACAATGTGCCACTACAGGAGGAAGGGACAATGTGCCACTACAGGAGGAAGGGGCAGTGTGCCACTACAGAGGGGACAGTGCCCTGCTGCAGAAAGAAGTGGGATGAGGGGACAATCTGCAGCTACAGAAAGACGGGGTGGGAGAGGGGACAATGTGCCACTGCAGACAGGAAAGGGGATAATGTGGCACTACAGAAAAACAGGGTGAAAAGAGGACAACGTGCCACTACAAAATGACAGGGAGAAAATAGGACAATGGGTAGCTACAGGAGGAAGATAGGAGAACACATTACTACAGAGATGGCGGTGGTGGAGTGTTATATAATAAATTGTAAAATGGAGCGCTAAAGATGTAAAGACCGCTAATACCTGTAAAGAAATTTTTTTATAAAATAAATGTTTAACAGCACTTTCGTGTGCAAATGTGTGAGTCCATATAAGGTCCGTTGCAGTGGGTTCCGTATATCTTGCCGCACTTAATTGATATGACTGAGGAGAAAATAAGATTTTACTTACCGATAAATCTATTTCTCGTAGTCCGTAGTGGATGCTGGGACTCCGTAAGGACCATGGGGAATAGCGGCTCCGCAGGAGACAGAGCACAAGAATAAAAGCTTTAGGATCAGGTGGTGTGCACTGGCTCCTCCCCCTATGACCCTCCTCCAAGCCTCAGTTAGGATACTGTGCCCGGACGAGCGTACATAATAAGTAAGGATATTGAATCCCGGGTAAGACTCATACCAGCCACACCAATCACACCGTACAACTTGTGATCTGAACCCAGTTAACAGTATGATAACAACGAAGGAGCCTCTGAAAAGATGGCTCACAACAACAATAACCCGATTTAGTTAACAATAACTATGTACAAGTATTGCAGACAATCCGCACTTGGGATGGGCGCCCAGCATCCACTACGGACTACGAGAAATAGATTTATCGGTAAGTAAAATCTTATTTTCTCTGACGTCCTAGTGGATGCTGGGACTCCGTAAGGACCATGGGGATTATACCAAAGCTCCCAAACGGGCGGGAGAGTGCGGATGACTCTGCAGCACCGAATGAGAGAACTCCAGGTCCTCCTCAGCCAGGGTATCAAATTTGTAGAATTTAGCAAACGTGTTTGCCCCTGACCAAGTAGCTGCTCGGCAAAGTTGTAAAGCCGAGACCCCTCGGGCAGCCGCCCAAGATGAGCCCACTTTCCTTGTGGAACGGGCTTTTACAGATTTTGGCTGTGGCAGGCCTGCCACAGAATGTGCAAGCTGAATTGTACTACAAATCCAACGAGCAATAGTCTGCTTAGAAGCAGGAGCACCCAGCTTGTTGGGTGCATACAGGATAAACAGCGAGTCAGACTTTCTGACTCCAGCCGTCCTGGAAACATATATTTTCAGGGCCCTGACAACGTCAAGTAACTTGGAGTCCTCCAAGTCCCTAGTAGGCGCAGGCACCACAATAGGTTGGTTCATGTGAAAAGCAGAAACCACCTTAGGGAGAAATTGAGGACGAGTCCTCAATTCTGCCCTGTCAGAATGAAAAATTAAGTAAGGGCTTTTTATATGATAAAGCCGCCAATTCTGACACACGCCTGGCTGAAGCCAGGGCTAACAGCATCGTCACCTTCCATGTGAGATATTTTAAGTCCACAGTGGTGAGTGGTTCAAACCAATGTGACTTAAGGAACCTCAAAACAACATTGAGATCCCAAGGTGCCACTGGAGGCACAAAAGGAGGTTGTATATGCAGTACCCCTTTTACAAATGTCTGAACTTCAGGTACTGAAGCCAGTTCTTTCTGGAAGAAAATCGACAGGGCCGAAATTTGAACCTTAATGGACCCTAATTTTAGGCCCATAGACAGTCCTGTTTGCAGGAAATGGAGGAAACGACCCAGTTGAAATTCCTCTGTAGGGGCCTTCTTGGCCTCACACCACGCAACATATTTTCGCCAAATGCGGTGATAATGTTTTGCGGTTACATCCTTCCTGGCTTTGACCAGGGTAGGGATGACTTCATCTGGAATGCCTTTTTCCTTCAGAATCCGGCGTTCAACCGCCATGCCGTCAAACGCAGCCGCGGTAAGTCTTAGAACAGACAAGGCCCCTGCTGGAGCAGGTCCTTTCTTAGAGGTAGAGGCCACGGGTCTTCCGTGAGCATCTCTTGAAGTTCCGGGTACCAAGTCCTTCTTGGCCAATCCGGAACCACGAGTATCGTTCTTACTCCTCTCCTTCTTATGATTCTCAGTACTTTTGGTATGAGAGGCAGAGGAGGGAACACATACACTGACTGGTACACCCACGGTGTCACCAGAGCGTCCACCGCTATTGCCTGAGGGTCCCTTGACCTGGCGCAATATCTGTCTAGTTTTTTGTTTAGACGTGACGCCATCATGTCCACCTTTGGTTTTTCCCAACGGTTTACAATCAGGTGGAAGACTTCTGGGTGAAGTCCCCACTCTCCCGGGTGAAGGTCGTGTCTGCTGAGGAAGTCTGCTTCCCAGTTGTCCACTCCCGGAATGAACACTGCTGACAGAGCTATCACATGATTTTCCGCCCAGCGAAGAATCCTTGCAGCTTCTGCCATTGCCCTCCTGCTTCTCGTGCCGCCCTGTCTGTTTACGTGGGCGACTGACGTGATGTTGTCCGATTGGATCAATACCGCCTGACCCTGAAGCAGGGGTTTCGCTTGACTTAGGGCATTGTAAATGGCCCTTAGTTCCAGAATGTTTATATGAAGAGATGTTTCCATGCTTGACCACAAGCCCTGGAAATTTTTTCCCTGTGTGACTGCCCCCCAGCCTCTCAGGCTGGCGTCCGTGGTCACCAGGACCCAATCCTGAATGCCAAATCTGCGGCCCTCTAGTAGATGAGCACTCTGCAGCCACCACAGAAGAGACACCCTTGTCCTTGTCGACAGGGTTATCCGCTGATGCATCTGAAGATGCGATCCGGACCATTTGTCCAGTAGATCCCACTGAAATGTTCTTGCATGGAATCTTCCGAATGGAATTGCTCCGTAAGAAGCCACCATTTTTCCCAGGACCCTCGTGCACTGATGCACTGACACCTGGCCTGGTTTTAGGAGGTTCCTGACCAGCTCGGATAACTCCCTGGCCTTCTCCTCCGGGAGAAACACCTTTTTCTGGACTGTGTCCAGAATCATTCCTAGGAACAGTAGACGTGTCGTTGGTGTCACGAACCTCGGGCAGCGGCGACCGCGCTTGTCCCTGCGGGTGGCCTGGTCTGCCCGGCGCCTCTCTTCCCCTGTCAGTCTCCGGCTTCAGCGGCGGGTCGGCGCTGCTCTCCGGCGGCTTCCCGGAAGCAAGGGCGCCGCCATCACAAGCGAGGGCAAGGAGGCGGAGCAGGTCTGACGTCACCTGCCTGCTCCGCCAATCAGGCTAGGGCGGGGAATTTAAAATCAGATACCAGGCAGAGATCCGATGCCTGAGTATCTTCGTTTCTCCTGTGGAAGCTATGATCCAGAGCTCCCTCGTCCCTGCAAGCATCCTGTGCTTCCAAGCATCCTGTCCCTGCAAGCATCCTGTGCTTCCAAGCATCCTGTCCCTGCAAGCATCCTGTGCTTCCAAGCATCCTGTGCCTACAAGCAACCTGTGCTTCCAAGCATCCTGTGCCTACAAGCAACCTGTGCTTCCAAGCATCCTGTGCCTACAAGCACCTCCGTGCCTCCAGTTACCTCCGTGTCTCCAAGCACCTCGTGCCTCCAAGCACCTCCGTGCCTCCAAGCACCTCCGTGCCTCCAAGCACCTCGTGCCTCCAAGCACCTCGTGCCTCCAAGCACCTCCGCGCCTCAAGCACCTCCGTGCCTCCAGTTACCTCCGTGCCTCCAAGCACCTCCGTGCCTCCAAGCACCTCCGTGCCTCCAAGCACCTCGTGCCTCCAAGCACCTCGTGCCTCCAAGCACCTCCGCGCCTCAAAGCACCTCCGTGCCTCCAGTTACCTCCGTGTCTCCAAGCACCTCGTGCCTCCAAGCACCTCGTCCCTCCAAACACCTCGGTGTCTCCAAACACCTCCGTGCCTCCAAGCACCTCCGTGCCCCCAAACACCTCCGTGCCTCCAAGGGTCTCCCAGCACTCCCTGTACTCCCAGTACCTCAGTGCCTTCAATACCACAGTGTCTCCAATATCTCAGTACCCCAGCCTTCATTATTTCTACAAGTCTTGTCTTACAGGAGACCTACAAGAATTCCTCTGGGCCTCCCGCCTGCCGTCTTAGTTCTGCATGAGGAAGACCTACATCCGGCCATCTCTACTACGACCCAGTGGCGGTTCCTCTTCCCGGTCATCGGAAGAAGCCCCGAGTCCACAACACTCCCAAACCAGGTCAGTGATAGTATACTCAGGCCTCATGGACTCGGGGGATCGGAACACGGACTCTAGTGCCATCCAGAACCTGGCTTCTCGAGTGCAAAGTCAGGAAGCAGCACAAGGTCAGGTGATGCAGTACCTCCAGCAGTTGTCCGGGCGTCTGGATCAGATTCAGGCGTCTCTGGCCTCAGTAATTCCGGCTCCTGTTCCAGCAGTCGCACCAGTTGCCGTTGCCAGCAATGTTCAACCATCGGCCGGTGTCACTCCACGCCTTCAGTTGCCTACTCCGTCCCGCTATAATGGGAATCCCAAAAATTGTCGTGGTTTCTTGAACCAGTGCGAGGTACATTTCGAGCTACTTGCACACAACTTTCCTACAGACCGGTCCAAGGTAG
Source organism: Pseudophryne corroboree (assembly GCF_028390025.1). Taxonomy (NCBI): domain Eukaryota; kingdom Metazoa; phylum Chordata; class Amphibia; order Anura; family Myobatrachidae; genus Pseudophryne; species Pseudophryne corroboree. Next base: position 156,690,377 of record NC_086452.1, on the reverse strand, counting down.
CATATATTATTTCTCTGTTGGAAGGTTCTGCTTTGGATTGGGTGTCTCCATTATGGGAACGATCTGATCCCATGGTTTCCAACTACACCAACTTCATCTCGTCCTTTCGAAGGATTTTCGACGAGCCCGGCAGAATGACCACTGCTTCTTCCGATTTGCTCCGTGTTCGGCAGGGCGCCCGTTCCGTGGGCCAGTACGTGGTTCATTTCCAGACCATTGCTTCCGAACTACGCTGGAATAATGATGCCCTGAGAGCTGCCTTCTGGAACGGTCTTTCCGACCGGCTGAAAGACGAGCTGGTTACTAGAGATCTGCCGGATCCATTAGAAGATTTGATTTCCCTTTGCGTCAAGGTGGATCTTCGGATGCAGGAGCGTGGAAGAGAACGTAACCGTTCGGATCGTTCCAGGTTCCGGAATCCTACTCCTAGGCCGGTGGCCTCACCTAGCTCAGATGAGCCCATGCAAATTAACCGCTCCCGACTGTCTCCGGAAGAACGACAGCGTCGTCGTGAGGGTAAACTCTGCCTTTACTGTGGAGCCGCAGATCATTTTCTTAAATCTTGTAAAGTCCGTCCGGGAAACGGGCAGACCTAGCTTGTTCCGGAGGAGTCAAGCTGGGAGTTACGACAAAAGCTTCTCCAACTTCGGACTGCTTGCTTCCAGTAACTCTAGTCTCCAATTCAGTCTCCAGGTCTTGTGAAGCCCTATTGGATTCCGGAGCTGCAGGGAACTTCGTTTCTTCCTTCTGTGCCCAAAGTTTGGGTTTAAAGTTACGGCCTATCGAGCGGCCAATTTCACTGACGGCTATCAACGGGACTAGAATTTCCAAAGGTCTCATAATGTGGCGCACGGGGCCAGTTAAGCTGCGGGTCGGGGCTCTACATCAGGAAGATTTGGAACTCTTGGTAATCCCAGAAATGCCCCATGATCTGGTTCTTGGAATGCCTTGGCTGAAAAGTCATAACCCCCACATCGATTGGAAGTCGTCACAAATTCTGTCCTGGAGTTCCTTTTGTCACACTAATTGTCTTACTCCTGTTTGTCCGCTCCGTGTTACCTCCAAAACGGATGAAGAGCACATTCCGGAGGCATATCAAGGGTACAAGGACGTATTTTCGGAACAAGCTGCTGACCTGTTACCACCTCACAGGCCTTGGGACTGCCCTATTGACCTTGTCCCAGGGAAGACGCCACCTCGTGGTCGCACATATCCTCTGTCTCTTCCCGAGACTCAAGCCATGTCGGAGTATATTAAGTCCAATATGCTCAAGGGATTCATTCGCCCCTCTTCCTCCCCTGCTGGTGCAGGCTTCTTTTTCGTGAAGAAAAAGGACGGGGGGTTGAGACCATGCATCGACTACCGCGGCCTAAACGACATTACTATTAAGAATAAATACCCCTTGCCACTAATCACAGAGTTATTTGATAGGGTTCGTGGTGCCCGCATTTTTTCAAAACTCGACTTGAGAGGAGCTTATAATCTTATACGCATCCGAGAGGGGGATGAATGGAAGACTGCCTTTAATACCCGAGATGGGCATTACGAATACTTGGTGATGCCGTTTGGTCTTAGTAATGCTCCCGCGGTTTTCCAGGGATTCGTCAACGAAATCTTTCGTGATATGCTGTATCAGAGCGTTGTGGTATATCTGGACGACATACTGATTTTTTCCAAGAATCTTGTCGAACACAGGACTCAAGTCAAAGAGGTGCTACACCGTTTACAAGAGAATCATCTCTACGCCAAGCTTTCCAAATGTACCTTTGAAGTAACATCTATTCCGTTCCTCGGTTATGTCATCTCGGGGACGGAGCTTCGCATGGATCCGGAAAAGTTGTCGGCCATTCGTGATTGGACTCAGCCTCTTTCCCTGAAAGCAATACAAAGGTTCCTGGGCTTTGCGAACTACTACAGGAAATTCATTAAAGGTTTCTCCACCATTGTTGCACCCATTACTGCCCTGACGAGAAAGGGTTCTAATCCTAGTTTGTGGCCTCCGGAAGCCATTGTAGCTTTTTCTCGCTTAAAGTTAGCTTTCACGACGGCTCCAGTTCTCCAACAACCAAATTTCGAGGAACCCTTCTTCTTAGAAGTTGATGCATCTTCAGTCGGGGTGGGGGCTGTCCTCTCCCAGCATTCCTCTGATAAGAAATTACATCCGTGTGGCTTCCACTCTCGTAAATTCTCTCCAGCCGAACGAAATTACTCTATTGGAGACCAGGAACTCTTGGCAATCAAATCTGCCTTGGAAGAATGGAGATATCTTCTAGAAGGGGCTAAACATGTGTTTACCATCTACACGGATCACAAGAATTTACTGTACATCAAATCCGCACAATGTTTGAATCCTCGCCAGGCGAGATGGGCACTTTTCTTTTCCCGATTCTCGTTCATTATCAAGTACCGTGCCGGGACTCTCAATATTAAAGCAGATGCGCTTTCCCGTTCACAGGTTCCCACAGACGAGGATGAACCTCCGGAGCGGGGTTTAATTCTGAATCCAGTTTCTGTCTCTGCTGCTTTAACTACTCCAGCTCCTCCTCCTGGAAGAATGTCCGTACCAGCTAGATTCCGCCCAGGAATACTACGGTGGGTCCATAACTCCAAGTTTTCCGGTCATCCCGGCGCTCAGAAGATGTACAAGTTTCTGCAAAGGTCTTACTGGTGGAACACCATGAGGAAGGATGTACAAGATTGCGTTAATTCATGTCCCCAATGTACACAACATAAATCTCCTCGTCTGCCTCCTGCAGGGTTACTTCGTCCTCTGCCTATCCCTGTGAGACCCTGGACTCACATTTCCATGGACTTCATCACTGACTTGCCCTGTTCCAAGGGTTGCAACACCGTTTGGGTTATCGTTGACCGTTTTTCGAAGATGGCACACTTTGTGCCCTTGACTGGTCTTCCGACAGCACCGAAACTGGCTCTATTGTTTATCCGAGAACATTTTCGTTTGCATGGGTTGCCACAAGAGATTGTTTCTGACCGTGGAGTACAGTTCACCGCCAGGTTTTGGAAAGCCCTTTGTTCAACTCTACACATTAAACTTAAGTTTTCGTCGGCTTATCATCCCCAAACAAATGGACAAACGGAACGAGTCAATCAAGATCTAGAGACTTTTCTTCGGTTGTATCTCTCTCCTTCACAGGACAACTGGGTGGAGTTGTTGCCTTGGGCGGAGTTTGCCCATAACCATTTGTTTCATTCTTCCACTGGGGAATCACCATTTTTCGTCAACTACGGGTTCCATCCCCGTGTTCCGGAATTTCCAAGCCTTCCGATAATAGAGGTTCCTGCTGTAGCGTCCACTCTACGACACTTTGGACAAATTTGGAGAAAGGTTCATGCTAATCTTAAGCAGGTTTCTGTTCGGTACAAGTTCTTTGCAGATAAGAAACGGCAAGCCGCACCTCAATATAAAGTTGGGGACAGGGTATGGCTGTCCACACGGAATCTCCGGTTGAAGGTGCCCACCATGAAATTCGCTCCAAGGTTCATCGGTCCTTACCCTGTGCTACAAGTCTTAAATCCTGTGGTCTGTAAACTGGGTTTGCCTGCCCATCTTCGCATACCTAACGCCTTCCATGTTTCTCTACTCCGTCCCCTCATACTGAATCGATTCCACTCAGCACTCCCAAGGCCAACGTCCGTAGTGGCAGAAGCTGGAGCGGAGTTTGAAATCAAAGCTATTCTGGACTCTCGTTATCTTCATAAAAAATTACAGTACTTGGTGGACTGGAAGGGTTATGGACCTGAGGAGAGAAGTTGGATTGGGGCTACTGAAGTAACGGCTCCTCGTCTGATTCGGATCTTCCACTCCAGACATCCGACTAAGCCCGGGAAGTGTCCAGGGGCCACTCCTGGAGGAGGGGGTACTGTCACGAACCTCGGGCAGCGGCGACCGCGCTTGTCCCTGCGGGTGGCCTGGTCTGCCCGGCGCCTCTCTTCCCCTGTCAGTCTCCGGCTTCAGCGGCGGGTCGGCGCTGCTCTCCGGCGGCTTCCCGGAAGCAAGGGCGCCGCCATCACAAGCGAGGGCAAGGAGGCGGAGCAGGTCTGACGTCACCTGCCTGCTCCGCCAATCAGGCTAGGGCGGGGAATTTAAAATCAGATACCAGGCAGAGATCCGATGCCTGAGTATCTTCGTTTCTCCTGTGGAAGCTATGATCCAGAGCTCCCTCGTCCCTGCAAGCATCCTGTGCTTCCAAGCATCCTGTCCCTGCAAGCATCCTGTGCTTCCAAGCATCCTGTCCCTGCAAGCATCCTGTGCTTCCAAGCATCCTGTGCCTACAAGCAACCTGTGCTTCCAAGCATCCTGTGCCTACAAGCAACCTGTGCTTCCAAGCATCCTGTGCCTACAAGCACCTCCGTGCCTCCAGTTACCTCCGTGTCTCCAAGCACCTCGTGCCTCCAAGCACCTCCGTGCCTCCAAGCACCTCCGTGCCTCCAAGCACCTCGTGCCTCCAAGCACCTCGTGCCTCCAAGCACCTCCGCGCCTCAAGCACCTCCGTGCCTCCAGTTACCTCCGTGCCTCCAAGCACCTCCGTGCCTCCAAGCACCTCCGTGCCTCCAAGCACCTCGTGCCTCCAAGCACCTCGTGCCTCCAAGCACCTCCGCGCCTCAAAGCACCTCCGTGCCTCCAGTTACCTCCGTGTCTCCAAGCACCTCGTGCCTCCAAGCACCTCGTCCCTCCAAACACCTCGGTGTCTCCAAACACCTCCGTGCCTCCAAGCACCTCCGTGCCCCCAAACACCTCCGTGCCTCCAAGGGTCTCCCAGCACTCCCTGTACTCCCAGTACCTCAGTGCCTTCAATACCACAGTGTCTCCAATATCTCAGTACCCCAGCCTTCATTATTTCTACAAGTCTTGTCTTACAGGAGACCTACAAGAATTCCTCTGGGCCTCCCGCCTGCCGTCTTAGTTCTGCATGAGGAAGACCTACATCCGGCCATCTCTACTACGACCCAGTGGCGGTTCCTCTTCCCGGTCATCGGAAGAAGCCCCGAGTCCACAACACTCCCAAACCAGGTCAGTGATAGTTGGAATCAGCTGCGATTTTGTAATATTTAGGATCCACCCGTGCTGACGTAACACTACCTGAGATAGTGCTACTCCGACTTCTAACTGTTCCCTGGACCTTGCCCTTATCAGGAGATCGTCCAAGTAAGGGATAATTAAGATGCCTTTTCTTCGAAGAAGAATCATCATTTCGGCCATTACCTTGGTAAAGACCCGAGGTGCCGTGGACAACCCAAACGGCAGCGTCTGAAACTGATAATGACAGTTTTGTACTACAAACCTGAGGTACCCTTGGTGAGACGGGTAGATTGGGACGTGGAGATAAGCATCCTTGATGTCCAGAGACACCATATAGTCCCCTTCTTCCAGGTTTGCTATCACCGCTCTGAGTGATTCCATCTTGAATTTGAACCTCTTTATGTAAGTGTTCAGGGATTTCAGATTTAAAATTGGTCTCACCGAGCCGTCCGGCTTCGGTACCACAAACAGCGTGGAATAATACCCCTTTCCCTGTTGTTGGAGGGGTACCTTGATTATCACCTGCTGGGAATACAGCTTGTGAATGGCTTCCAAAACTGCCTCCCTGTCGGAGGGAGACTTTGGTAGAGCAGACTTCAGGAACCGGCGAGGGGGAAACGCCTCGAATTCCAGTTTGTACCCCTGCGATACCACCTGTAGAATCCAGGGGTCCACTTGCGAGTGAGCCCACTGCGCGATGAAATTCTTGAGACGGGCCCCCACCATGTCTGAGTCTGCTTGTAAAGCCCCAGCGTCATGCTGAAGACTTGGCAGAAGCAGGGGAGGGCTTCTGCTCCTGGGAAGCGGCTGCATGGTGCAGTCTTTTTCCCCTTCCTCTGCCCCGGGGCAGGAAGGAATGGCCTTTAGCTCGCTTGTACTTATGGGAACGAAAGGACTGAGTTTGAAAAGACGGTGTCTTTTTCTGCTGATGTGAAGTGACCTGGGGTAAAAAGGTGGATTTTCCAGCCGTTGCCGTGGCCACCAGGTCCGATAGACCAGCCCCAAATAACTCCTCCCCTTTATACGGCAATACTTCCATATGTCGTTTGGAATCCGCATCGCCTGACCACTGTCGCGTCCATAACGCTCTTCTGGCAGAAATGGACATAGCACTTACTCTTGATGCCAGGGTGCAAATATCCCTCTGTGCATCACGCATATATAGTAATGCATCCTTCAAATGCTCTATAGTTAACAGTATATTGTCCCTATCCAGGGTATCAATATTTTCAGTCAGGGAATCCGACCACGCGACGCCAGCACTGCACATCCAGGCTGAAGCGATTGCTGGTCGCAGTATAACACCAGTATGTGTGTATATACTTTTAAGAATATTTTCCAGCCTTCTATCTGCTGGTTCTTTGAGGGTGGCCGTATCAGGAGACGGTAACGCTACTTGTTTAGATAAACGTGTGAGCGCCTTATCTACCCTAGGGGGTGTTTCCCAACGTGTCCTAACCTCTAACGGGAAAGGATATAGTGCCAATAATTTTTTAGAAATTAGCCGTTTTTTGTCGGGGGAAACCCACGCTTTATCACACACCTCATTTAACTCATCTGACTCAGGGAAAACTATTGGTAGTTTTTTCACACCCCACATAATACCCTTCTTTGTGGTACTTGTAGTGTCAGAAATGTTCAATGCTTCCTTCATTGCCGTGATCATGTAACGTGTGGCCCTACTGGACATTACGTTTGTCTCCTCACCGTCGACACTAGACTCAGTATCTGTGTCTGGGTCTGTGTCGACCCACTGAGGTAACGGGCGTTTTAGGGCCCCTGACGGTGTCTGAGACGCCTGGACAGGCACTAATTGATTTGCCGGCTGTCTCATGTCATCAACCGTTCTTTGCAAAGTGCTGACATTATCACTTAATTCTTTAAATACGATCATCCAGTCAGGTGTCGACTCCCTAGGAGGTGACATCACTAACCCAGGCAATTGCTCCGCCTCCACATCAGTTTCCTCCTCATACATGTCGACACACACGTACCGACACACAGCACACACACCGGGAATGCTCTGATAGAGGACAGGACCCCACAAGCCCTTTGGAGAGACAGAGGGAGAGTCTGCCAGCACACACCAAGCGCTGTATATATATACAGGGATAACCTTATATAAGTGTTATTCCCTTATAGCTGCTGTTTATATAGTTTTTAGCTGCCAATAGTGCCCCCCCTTCTCTTTTTTACCCTGATTCAGTAGCAAGTCTGCAGGGGAGAGTCAGGGAGCCGTCCTTCCAGCGGAGCTGTGAGGGAAAATGGCGCTTGTGTGCTGAGGAGATAGGCTCCGCCCCTTCACGACGTCCTTATCTCCCGCTTTTTCTGTAAAAAATGGCAGGGGTTAAAATACATCCATATAGCCCAAGAGCTATATGTGATGTATTCTTTAGCCAACCTAAGGTATTATCTGTTATATTGCGTCTCAGGGCGCTCCCCCCCAGCGCCCTGCACCCTCAGTGACCGGAGTGTGAAGTGTGCTGAGAGCAATGGCGCACAGCTGCGGTGCTGTGCGCTACCTTAGTCTGAAGACAGGATCGTCTTCTGCCGCCGATTTCACCGGACCTCTTCGCTCTTCTGGCTCTGTAAGGGGGCCGGCGGCGCGGCTCCGGGACCCATCCAGGCTGAACCTGTGATCGTCCCTCTGGAGCTAATGTCCAGTAGCCTAAGAAACCCGATCCACTCTGCACGCAGGTGAGTCCGTTTCTTCTCCCCTTAGTCCCACGATGCAGTGAGCCTGTTGCCAGCAGGACTCACTGAAAATAAAAAAAAAAACCTAAAATATACTTTTATTCTAAGCAGCTCAGGAGAGCCACCTAGCCTGTACCCTTCTCGTTCGGGCACAAAAATCTAACTGAGGCTTGGAGGAGGGTCATAGGGGGAGGAGCCAGTGCACACCACCTGATCCTAAAGCTTTTATTCTTGTGCCCTGTCTCCTGCGGAGCCGCTATTCCCCATGGTCCTTACGGAGTCCCAGCATCCACTAGGACGTCAGAGAAAGCTAATTAACTCTCACTACAGCTGCCTACCTTTATTGTGCCTCTCCTGGCTTTGTTCCGCCCGGCTGGTTCCCGCTGGCGTCTCCCTGCTCTCTCGCCCGTCGGGGCAATGATGAGAAATATGCTACTACAGAGTTGACTGGGTCCTAATGTGCAGTGGTGCAAGTATGCAGGTACGCTCGGGTACGGAGTACCCTTAAAAATTTGGCAGCAGGTACGTAGTACCACCCACTTCACACTTTGCACCTGTGATTACCATTACCTAATTATAATGTGCTGCCGAGCAACAAGACCATGGCGTTCCGCAGTATGACGGTGCCTCCACTTTGTCAGGGCTACAGGGAGCGTATTGCGCTGTCTGTCCTGGTGGCCGTGGCTGGTGTGAAGAGGAGAGCCTGGGAACTGGGCTGGGCGCCTTTTCCAGCAGTGTCCAGCCGTTTCCCTTCACTCGGCTCACGTGATGCATTAGCACTGAGCGGCTTTTGTTCCTCACAGGCTGGACTGCTGGGCATGTCTCTGGCTTCACTTTGTGGGATAATTAATGTTTTTAATTTAATGTGGACACTAATATATATTATTATGGGGGCATTACTATATATTCATTTTGTAATGTGGGACACTACTTGGTGTGGTATGCGTGACCGGCGGTCAGGAGACAGCCCGTCAGTATACCGATGCCGGTATCCCGGCAGCGGAATGCCAGCAGGGAAGGGGGTTTGGGGGGGGCGCGAATGCAACAAGACCTTTGCAGGCTCGGTGGCTCATTGCACTCGCCACAGGTTCTATTCCAACTCTATGGGTGTCATGGACACTGAGTGGGAATAGTCCCTGCTGGTCAGTATGCCGACCATCGGGATTGTGAGCGGGCGGGCTAAAGGGTCTGGCATTAAGACCATCGGTCTCCTGACAGACGGTCACATAACTGCAACCCACACTACTATATATGTCTATTATTATAGGGACATTACTATGTATTTCTATTGTGATGTGGGACATTACTATGTATTTCTATTGTGATGTGGGACACTACTATATATGTCTATTATTATGGGGCATTACTATATTTTTATATTGTAACATGGGACACTACTATATATTTCTATTATACTGGGGCACTACTACATTATATATTCCTGTTATAATGGGAGCATTACTATGTATTTTTTATTAAATTGGGGACAGTATAATATATTTCTATTATACTGGGGTTATTACTATATATTTCTATTATACTGGGGTTATTACTATAATTTTCTATTATACTGGAGGCAGTACTATATATTTCTAGCCTTGCCTCCAGTGTGCAAAGAAAAGGAACTATGCTGTGCGGCCACACTCCTAGTTTAATGTAGCCACTCCCCTAATGTCATGTAGTCATGCCCCCTCATGACTTGTGACCACACCCATTTTGCGGCAGACTCAGTACCACTAAGAAAATATTTTTACTTGCACCACTGGTAATGTGATACGGGGCGGGGCATGGACCCCCTCTTGGCACACCACTTCTTTGCTGCACATACATTTTTTTATTTTCACTCTTACCTATAACAAGAAAAACTACAACGAAAATAAAACAAACATGTACAGTAAATGCAGACGTTTGAAACTCCTACAGGAAGCATGCAGGAAAATGGAGGATGAAAATTAGGTAGGTCATCTGCTGAGTTTCATCTGAGTTCCTGCCACCTGTGCCCAGATTAAATCTATGCTGCTTGCAATGTGTACAATGCTCACAGGCTTACATTATATCCACTGTCACAGATCTGACCTAATCAGGGAAATGTTCAGTGACAGAAATGCAGATTGTAGATAAAAGATGTATGAAGCTTCATTTCTTAGCAAGAACAAATCTTTGGAGTTCTGAACATGATTCCTTTATGGACAAGGAGAATGAAAATGTAATGCTATATCCTACCCTAACAGCGTTCAGAACTGTGTTCAGTACTAGTTGTTCCTGAATACAGTACTGATAAAATACCATCTTCTAAATGCAGAACATCATAAATTTGTCCTGTTTGTAAGATTACTTTAGAATAATGGATTTAGGTAACTTGCTGAATAAACTCATGTGCCATATATTAGTATAAAAGGAAAGTTATTAAACGCTAACTTGGCTTCTGGACTAAACAGACCATTGTTCCGCATATAACAATGCAGCTTTATCTATTGTTTCATTTTCGTCATTGTCTATACAGCCTACGCATTCTAGTTAGTTCACTCGCTGAAATACTGTTACACCAGTCTACATATGAGAATTCTTCAGGTCAAAATGAAAGATCACCAATAAAACACCTTCTTAAAACCACTTAACTGGCATGGTCAGATTTCATGCAACTGCGTCATCCTACCCTGTCCCCCTGTTTTTGACGAGGAGATCCGTTCTGCAGATGTACATAATATAATGTTTAAATATTTTAAAAAATACTTTTTCAACTTTATTAAATAAAATAAAGTTTAAAAAACAATGTTTCTAAGGCTTTTGAAGGGAAAAGTCGTCAGTTATGAAGACCAGGTGCTTCATCTGGTATAGAACACACATAGCAGGATAAACTTTGCTTCTGCCAAAATATTCCTTTAAGAAAGAAGGTAAAGATGCAATGTAGTGAACACTGAGTAAACAGGAGAGGCTTATACAGTCATAGCACATCCTGCTCCCAAGCTTAGCTCACTGAAACAGAGAGAGAATATACAGGTGAAACTCAGAAAACTAGAATATCGTGCAAAAGTTCATTAGTAACTCAACTTAAAAGGTGAAACTAATATATTATATACACTCATTACATGCAAAGTGAGATATTTCAAACCCTTTATTTGTTTTAATTTTGATGATTGTGGCTTACAGGTTAAGAAAACCCCAAAATCTAAATCTAAGAAAATTAGAATATTATTTAAAATCAATTAAAAAAAAAGATTTTAAATACAGAAATGTCGTCCGTCTGAAAAGTATAATCATGCATATGTACTCAGTACTTGGTTTGGGCCCCTTTTGCATGAATTACTGCCTCAATGCGGCGTGGCATGGATTCTATCAACCTGTGGCACTGCTGAGGTGTTATGGAAGACTAGGATGCATCAATAGCGGCCTTAAGCTCTTCTGCATTGTTTGGTCTCATGTCTCTCATCTTTCTCTTGGCAATGCCCCATAGATTCTCTATGGGGGTCAGGTCAGGCGAGTTTGCTGGCCAATCCAGCACAGTAACCCCGTGGTCATTGAACCAGGTTTTGGTACTTTTGGCAGTGTGGGCAGGTGCCATGTCCTGCTGGAAAATGAAGTCAAAAATATTACATACAGACAACATACAAACTCCAAACAGAGAGGTCTCTGTTCGTGCGCATACACGCAGTGTGCACAGGATACACGGTAGCATACACATCCACATAGACAAGCCACAAAGATATATTCCACACATATTTCATACTACACATAAATTACTCATAGACAAAACATGACAAGCACCAGGCATTATAATGTATTTATATAATAGAGTGTAACACCAGATATATATGTATTATTGGAACGGAACAAGTTAAATATATCATGCTTAGTGTCAAAATGATCAGGAGAATGTGTGTATTAATTTGATAGCTATGGGTAGATTGTAGCACATTGCAACGATTAGTTATGACCAAATGTATGAATATGAAGCCACATTCTAAGTGAACAAAAGACTTCCTGAAGACTTGAAACTAGCTCCACAGCATGGTCCTGGGGGCAGACACATGTGCCAGCAACACAGGACAAAAGCCCACACTCTGACCTATGAGCCATTGAGTTCTTGAGAGGTCTAGCCTCTGGACCAATGGAAGAAGATGAAACCCACTGTTGTATACACCCATTATTTTTACTGTATAAACATAGGGACCCAGAAGCAGGGAGCTCTCTGATACATTCTCATTTCACTCTCACACACACTCACTCACACACTCACTCATACACACACACCCTTATCACAAGTCTCCTACCTGATGACTGGGTGCCTGGGACCAGTGAAACTAAGCGTATGTATATTGGCTGTAACTGATTCATACGTAACTACAACTGCTTCATTTATAACTGTAACTCTGTAACCATATATTGTAAAAGGAGACTTGCTAGAATGTGCTCTGCTACAAAAATCCACCAACGACAGACTCCAGGCTTGTGCTAAAACAACAAATACCTTTTATTCAGGTAGCTCAAAAACAAAGATATAGATAAAACAAAGATCACTGTCTTTAGCATAAACAACCAGGGAGGTTAGGCCCTGCCTCACTCCCTATTACTTAATAAGGAACCCTTCAGATCCCGGCATCCTGACACTAGTGGCCCAGCCCTCCAGATCCCACTGTCCCTAGCAGACCTATCACCTGGACACTAATTGCCTTCAGGAGCCCTGACTCATGGGAGAGACTCTGCTTTAAACCCAGCACCCAGGTGCTGGCTGCTGAAGCAGCTTCTTGGGCTAAGAAGCCTATAAGACCTGGTCTGGGCCAAATGGATGGGAACCCGATCCATCCACACTTCCCATCCACCTCCAGGACCCTGTGTGTAGCTTACAGGTGGCAAAGTACCTCTCCTGCCACAATATATTATAACTGAATGATATACTGTACATAGGATCCGGTCTGAAGATCGACACTGTCTAGGTCGACCACTATAGGTCGACAGTCACTAGGTCAACAAGGTTGGAAGGTCGACATGTGCTAGGTTGACCGGTCAAAAGGTTGACGTGAGGTTTTTTTTTTAAAAGTTTTTTTTACTTTTTCATACTTAACGGTCTAAGTGGACTACGATTGGAACGGTAATCTGTGCTGAGTGAGGGGGTAGCGGAGTGAGGCACCTTGCCTGAAGCATGGCGAGCGAAGCGAGCCATGCGAAGGGACACAGTGCACTAACTGGGATTCCCGGTCACTCTACGAAGAAAACGACACAAAAACCCCCAAAAAAACTCATGTCAACCTAGCACATGTTGACCTTCCAACCCTGTCGACCTAGTGACTATCGACCTATAGTGGTTGACCTAAACATTGTCGACCTAGACACTGTCGATCTAATGATCCACACCCACTGTACATATACCCCTTTTAATATCAAATATATATATATCTCTGAGCATTGGACCTCAGCTTACAATGTGTGCGACTGCTTGCTTTCCTTAAGGGATATAGTGTTGCGACATTCAGCGCACTTTTATCGTATATGGTTATAAGATGCGCCTTGCGTCCACAGTATATATTAACGCTGGCATTGAAATGTTTATTTAGAAATAATTTGAAATTCACAGAAGTCAGCATCTCCATAAAGCTTGTCTGCTGAAAGAAAGCATGATGTCCTGGCTGCGTTGACTCTGGACTAAATAAAGCACAATGTGCCTCTCCATTCTTCCTCCATACTTTGGGACCTTGGGTACCAAATGAGATGCCGCGGTAAGACGCTTCTGACGTTGTTTGTTGTTCAGACATTTGAAGCCCATGTCCAGGATCCGTCTGTGTGTGGTAGCTCTTGATGCACTAACTCCAGCCTCAGTCCACTCCTTGTGAAGCTCCCCCACACTTTTGAATGGCCTTTTCCTGACAATCTTCTCCAGGATGCGGTCATCCCAGCTGCTTGTGCACCTTTTTCTTCCACACTTTTCCCTTCCACTTAACTTTCTATTAATGTGCTTTGATACAGCACTTTGAGAACATCCAACTTCTTTTGCAATTTCCTTTTGAGGCTTTCCCTCCTTGTGGAGGGTGTCAATTATGGTTGTCTGCACAATTGTCAGGTCAGCAGTCTTCCCCATGATTGTGAATTGTACTGAACTAGATTGAGAGACCATTTAAAGGCTCAGGAACCCTTTGCAGGTGGTTTGGATTAATTAGCTGATTAGGGTGTGACACTTTGAGACTACAATTTTGAACCTTTTCACAATATTCAAATTTTCTGGGATTTTGGATTTGGGGTTTTCTTAAACTGTAAGCCAGAATCATCAAAATTATAACAAATAAAGGATTGAAATACCTCATTTTGCATGGAATGAGTCTATATAATATATTAGTTTCACCTCTTAAGCCGAATTACTGAAATAAATGAACTTTTGCACAATATTCTAATTTTCTGAGTTTCACCTGTAGCAAAGTATAGCAAAAATTGTTAGCTAATACACTTGTGCAAACCATGGCTGCAAGAAAATTCAGAACAGCTGTAGCTTTAGGGCAGGCTTGTCCAACCCGCGGCCCACGGGCCGCATGCGGCCCAGGTCGGCTAGTAATGCGGCCCAGTGCAATTTTTTATTTTTTAAGAAATTCTAAACTAAAGTTTCAAGTTACACTGCCGGCGCTTGCGGCAGGAATGCGGCTGGGGCACGTCACAACGGTGACGCCAGCGCGCTTCACCCGACCCTCCATTTTTTTTTTTTGCAGAGTATGGACACCACATGTGAAGCTGAGCCGGCCCCAGCAGGGGCTGTCAGCACATCCTGATTGGATTGCTGCCGCTGGGACCAGCACCAGCTCACGCCCTCTCCGCTGTCAGTCACAGTGTAGCCCTCCTCCGCTGCATAGCGGCACACGTGACTGAGCAGCACGAGAGTAGAGGAGCCCAGCGGAGAAATTGGTTCTACAAGAACTCGTAAGTGAGCCGGGGGGGGGGGGTGTCTGAAGTCCGTGGCCGCGCCGCTGTACAGTGTCCGGGGGGGGAATCGGGATCTGAAGTCCGTGGCCGCGGCCCGCGCCGCTGTACAGTGTCCCGGGGGGGGGGGGGGAGGAGGTCTGAACCGCTGTACAGTGTCGGGGGAAGGGAGGGTCTGGTCTGAAGTCCAGCGCCACGCCGCAATACAGTGTCCGGGGGGTTTCTTGGGAGCTGGGATGGACTTGATGTCCAGCGCTGCAGCAGTAAAATGAGGCCGGCGGTGTCTAAACTCCACAGTACAGATTGGTTCGGGGGGAGGGGGTAACGAGGATGAAGTCAGGTGCCACTGCAGTACAATGTATCCGGGAGGGGAGGGGGGGGGGGGGTTGGGGTCCGCTGTCAGTCACAGTGTAGCCCTCCTCTACTGCATAGTGGCACACGTGACAGCAGCATGGAGCTCAGCCCAGCGGGAGAAATTTGTGGGCCCTTGAAGAAGCACAGTGTGGAGGGGGGGGCTGAGAAACAATGTCAAACATCTCACTAACTTCATTTCCAAGTAAGTTTAATATGTTAACTATGTTTTCTATGGTATTTTTGGATGATCAGGTATCGTTACTGTTATTTTATTTTATGTGCGGCCCAAACCAAATTTTCATCTTCTAATGTGGCCCAGGGAAGGTGAAAGGTTGGACACCCCTGCTTTAGGGCATTACTAAAAGCAAGCAGTGTTGCAATTTAGAAGATAAGAGGCAACCAATCAGACTTCACAAGTGTTCAGTGAACTTGGTCTGGGTGATGAAGCCCACTGGATGAGAGGAGATGGCATCGCAAATAATATGGGGTAATTCCAAGTTGATCGCAGAAGATTTTTTGATAGCAACTGGGCAAAACCATGTGCACTGCAGGGGAGGAAGATATAACATGTGCAGAAAGAGTTAGATTTGGGTGGGTTATTTTATTTCTGTGCAGGGTAAATACTGGCTGCTTTATTTTTACACTGCAAATTAGATTGCAGATTGAACACACCCCACCCAAATCTAACTCTCTCTGCACATGTTATATCTGCCTCCCCTGCTGTGCACATGGTTTTGCCCAGTTGCTATCAAAAATCCTGCTGCGATCAACTTGGAATTACCCCCTATATTTCATGACAGAACGGGTGTTGCTGCAGCACATACTGGACACCTGCAAATCATGATGTACTTCACTCAAGTAGAGTAAATGGTGTATGTAGTGTCTACAATCTGGACATGGCATTAAAAAAACCTGCCTATACTAATGTCTAACAGCCATGGGAAACAGTCGATTTAAATATGAGCATAGTTGGGTGAATAAACATGACTAAAACCTAGGGAAACACTGTACTACTACTAGTTTATTATAATACAATAGTATATTAGATGATTGACATGCATCACATTGTTGTTTCACCATAATATCTTGCAGCACAACCAGTGGCATCTAGCCAGTAAAATAACCTAGACAACATAATGCTCTGCAAAGCATTACAGTATGGTGTGTACTGTCTGCTTATTCCAAAATAGGGGGAGACTTCTGAGAAGGGAACTGTAGTTTATCATTACCAGTGGTATTTGCACTAAATTGCTGACACCAGCTACAGCTCAGTATATTACTGTGTCACTAAATCTGACCCGCCTACAACATACATGGCTCCCTTTTCTACAGTTGCTGTATCATACAGAACCTTGTATTCCTGGTACCAGCTACGGTTAGCTTCCCATACTAGTCAGGAGCTAGGACTCTACTTATTACCAGAAAATGCCTCTGTATTGTATTCTGACATCCAGCTGGGGCATAGGAACTGGCTAGGGTTCCATACTTACCACCAGATTTGGGCAGCAGCTTTGTAACAGGTACCAAGAAATAGGGTCTGAACTGTGGACCTAATTCAGAACTCACCGTAGCCGTGCTGCTACGATCAGTTACTCAGACATGTGGTGGGACGCCCAGCGCAGGGCTAGTCCGCCCCGCATGTTTGCCCCCCCCCCCCCCATCCCCCACACACGTACTAAAGCATTGCACAGCGGCAATGCTTCTGTACTTGACGAGTAGCTCCATACCTGCACAGCTCCTTTGTGCTGGCAGGGAGCTAACCGGCGCTGTCCAAGTCGCAGCGGCTGCGTGTGACATCACGCAGCCCCCACGCCCCACCCCCCGCCCGGCCACGCCTGCGTTGCCTGGACAGCGCCCCTAAAACGGCAACCAAACGCCGCCGGCCCACCCCCTCCGACACATCTGATCGCAGGGCTGAGATGGCCATCGGCTGTCTGGTATGCGCCGGCGCCCAGCAGCGACCAGGTCTGAATTAGGCCCTGTATACTTACTGGTCACCAGATTGGGGTCTGCATTGTATACTATGGGAAGATTGGGGTGTTGGCACTGTGTACTAGCCAGCAGACTGGTGGTCTGAATTGAATACTAGCCAGCAGACTGTGGTCTACATTGTACATCAACTACAAATACATAAAGGGGGGAAAAATTTGCTCTAGACTAATAGAATAGTTTATACACATTTTGGACCCAATGCTTAAAATAGTAATATTTTCTTAAAGTGTGATAATAATGTCGACTAACTATCAGGAGTGCTACACCCAAACTCTTTTTGGGTGTGCTGGGGTGTACATCAGGTCCTACGGCTGTTATCTGCTATTTTTTCTATAGGATTCAAAAATATTTTGAGGATAGTACATATGGCAGGAAAAATATAATACAAGGTGCCTTTTTGTTTATTGTAACCTCAGTGCCGTTTCTTGCGGCGGGCGAGCCGTGCAACCGCATGGGGCGCCCGCCGCGGCACTTCTTCAGCACTAAATCCCCCCTCCCCTCTCCTCCCGAGTGCCCAGCTCGGGGGGGGGGGGGTGTTTCGCGGAATGACGCGTTTGCGTCGTGACATCACGACGCAATCGCGTCATTCCGCGAAACCCCTCCCTCCGAGCTGGGCGTTCGGGAGGAGGGAGAAGGGGGAGCCAAGCCGGCCGGCGCAGACGAGGGAGAGGCGGCTGAAGAGCGGGAAGAACCGCTTCAAATGTAAGTCAGCCCCACTCCCTCCCTCCCTCCCTCTCCACCACCACCTGCCGTACTGTGTAAATTGGGGACACCTGTCTTCGGAATGTGTAAAAATAAGAATTTACTTACCGATAATTCTATTTCTCGGAGTCCGTAGTGGATGCTGGGGTTCCTGAAAGGACCATGGGGAATAGCGGCTCCGCAGGAGACAGGGCACAAAAGTAAAGCTTTTACAGGTCAGGTGGTGTGTACTGGCTCCTCCCCCTATGACCCTCCTCCAGACTCCAGTTAGGTACTGTGCCCGGACGAGCGTACACAATAAGGGAGGATTTTGAATCCCGGGTAAGACTCATACCAGCCACACCAATCACACCGTACAACTTGTGATCTAAACCCAGTTAACAGTATGATAACAGAGGAGCCTCTGAAAGATGGCTTCCTAAACAATAACCCGAATTAGTTAACAATAACTATGTACAAGTATTGCAGATAATCCGCACTTGGGATGGGCGCCCAGCATCCACTACGGACTCCGAGAAATAGAATTATCGGTAAGTAAATTCTTATTTTCTCTATCGTCCTAAGTGGATGCTGGGGTTCCTGAAAGGACCATGGGGATTATACCAAAGCTCCCAAACGGGCGGGAGAGTGCGGATGACTCTGCAGCACCGAATGAGAGAACTCCAGGTCCTCCTTTGCCAGGGTATCAAATTTGTAAAAATTTACAAACGTGTTCTCCCCTGACCACGTAGCTGCTCGGCAGAGTTGTAATGCCGAGACCCCTCGGGCAGCCGCCCAAGATGAGCCCACCTTCCTTGCGGAATGGGCCTTAACAGATTTAGGCTGTGGCAGGCCTGCCACAGAATGTACAAGTTGAATTTTGTTACAAATCCAACGAGCAATCGACTGCTTAGAAGCAGGTGCACCCAACTTGTTGGGTGCATACAGTATAAACAGCGAGTCAGATTTTCTGACTCCAGCCGTCCTTTAAATGTATATTTTTAAGGCTCTGACAACGTCCAACAACTTGGAGTCCTTCAAGTCGTCTGTAGCCGCAGGCACTACAATAGGCTGGTTCAGGTGAAACGCTGATACCACCTTAGGGAGAAAATGCGGACGCGTCCGCAGCTCTGCCCTATGTCGAATGGAAAATTAAATAAGGGCTTTTATAAAACAAAGCCGCCAGTTCAGATACTCTCCCGGCCGAAGCCAGGGCCAGTAACATAGTCACTTTCCATGTGAGATATTTCAAATCCACATTCTTTAGTGGTTCAAACCAATTGGATTTGAGGAAATCTAAAACTACATTTAGATCCCACGGTGCCACCTTAGGCACCACAGGAGGCTGTATATGCAGTATTCCTTTGATAAAAATCTGGACCTCAGGGACTGAGGCCAATTCTTTTTGGAAGAATATTGATAGGGCCGAAATTTGAACCTTAATAGATCCCAATTTGAGACCCATAGACAATCCTGATTGCAGGAAATGTAGGAAAACGACCCAGTTGAAATTCCTCCATCGGAGCACTCCGCTGCTCGCACCACGCAACATATTTTCGCCAAATACGGCGATAATGCTTCGCGGTGACTTCCTTCCTTGCCTTTATCAAGGTAGGAATGACTTCTTCTGGAATGCCTTTTCCTTTTAGGATCTGGCATTCAAACGCCATGCCGTCAAACGCAGCCGCGGTAAGTCTTGAAAAAGACAAGGACCCTGCTGAAGCAGGTCCCTTCTCAGAAATAGAGGCCACGGATCGTCCGTGACCATCTCTTGAAGTTCCGGGTACCAAGTCTTTCTTGGCCAATCCGGAGCCACTAGTCTTACTCCTCTTTGCCGTATAATCCTCAATACCTTTGGTATGAGAGGCAGAGGAGGAAACACATATACCGACTGGTACACCCAAGGTGTTACCAGCGCGTCCACAGCTATTGCCTGCGGATCTCTTGACCTGGCGCAATACCTGTCCAGTGTTTTGTTGAGGCGAGACGCCATCATGTCCACCATTGGTTTTACCCAACGGTTTAATAGCATGTGGAAAACTTCTGGATGAAGACCCCACTCTCCCGGGTGAAGGTCGTGTCTGCTGAGGAAGTCTGCTTCCCAGTTGTCCACGCCCGGGATGAATACTGCTGACAGTGCTATCACGTGATTCTCCGCCCAGCGAAGGATCCTGGCAGCTTCTGCCATTGCCCTCCTGCTTCTTGTGCCGCCCTGTCTGTTTACATGGGCGATTGCCGTGATGTTGTCCGACTGGATCAACACCGGTCTTCCTTGAAGCAGAGGTTCCGCCTGGCTTAGAGCATTGTAGATTGCTCTTAGTTCCAGAATGCTTATGTGAAGAGACTTTTTCAGGCTCGACCATACTCCCTGGAAATTTCTTCCCTGTGTGACTGCTCCCCAGCCTCTCAGGCTGGCATCCGTGGTCACCAGGATCCAATCCTGCATGCCGAATCTGCGGCCCTCCAATAGATGAGCCTCCTGCAACCACCACAGACGGGATACCCTTGTCCTCGGCGACAGGGTTATCCGCAGGTGCATCTGAAGATGCGACCCTGACCATTTGTCCAACAGATCCCTTTGCATGGAATCTGCCGAAAGGGATTGCTTCGTAAGAAGCTACCATTTTTTCCCAGGACTCTTGTGCATTGATGTACAGACACCTTTCCTGGTTTTAGGAGGTTCCTGACCAGGTCAGATAACTCCTTGGCTTTTTCTTCGGGAAGAAAAACCTTTTTCTGAACTGTGTCCAGAATCATCCCCAGGAACAGCAGACGAGTTGTCGGCATTAATTGGGATTTTGGAATATTCAGAATCCATCCGTGCTGCTTTAGCACCTCTTGAGATAGTGCTAAACCCATCTCTAGCTGTTCTCTGGACCTTGCCCTTATTAGGAGATCGTCCAAGTATGGGATAATTAATACGCCTTTTCTTCGAAGAAGAAATATTATCTCGGCCATTACCTTTGTAAAGACCCGAGGTGCCGTGGACAAACCAAACGGCAGCGTCTGAAACTGATAGTGACAGTTTTGTACAACGAACCTGAGGTACCCCTGGTGTGAGGGGTAATTGGAACGTGGAGATACGCATCCTTGATGTCCAAGGATACCATAAAGTCCCCTTCTTCCAGGTTCGCTATCACTGCTCTGAGTGACTCCATCTTGAACTTGAACTTCTTTATGTACAGGTTCAAGGACTTCAGATTTAGAATAGGCCTTACCGAGCCATCCGGCTTCGGTACCACAAAAAGAGTGGAATAATACCCCTTCCCTTGTTGTAGAAGAGGTACCTTGACTATCACCTGCTGAGAATACAGCTTGTGAATGGCTTCCAAAACCGTCTCCCTTTCTGAGGGGGACGTTGGTAAAGCAGACTTCAGGAAACGGCGAGGTGGCTCTGTCTCTAATTTCAACCTGTACCCCTGAGATATTATCTGCAGGATCCAGGGATTTACCTGCGAGTGAGCCCACTGCGCGCTGTAATTCTTGAGACGACCGCCTACCGCCCCCGAGTCCGCTTGCGAAGCCCCAGCGTCATGCTGAGGCTTTTGTAGAAGCCGGGGAGGGCTTCTGTTCCTGGGAAGGAGCTGCCTGTTGCTGTCTCTTCCCTCGTCCTCTGCCTCGTGGCAGATATGAATAGCCCTTTGCTCTCTTATTTTTAAAGGAACGAAAGGGCTGCGGTTGAAAGGTCGGTGCCTTTTTCTGTTGGGGAGTGACTTGAGGTAGAAAGGTGGATTTCCCGGCCGTAGCCGTGGCCACCAAATCCGATAGACCGACCCCAAATAACTCCTCTACGCATCGCCTGTCCACTGTCGTGTCCATAAAGCTCTTCTGGCCGAAATGGACATAGCACTTACCCGTGATGCCAGTGTGCAGATATCTCTCTGTGCATCACGCATATAAAGAAATGCATCCTTTATTTGTTCTAACGACAGTAAAATATTGTCCCTGTCCAGGGTATCAATATTTTCGATCAGGGACTCTGACCAAACTACCCCAGCACTGCACATCCAGGCAGTCGCAATAGCTGGTCGTAGTATAACACCTGCATGTGTGTATATACCTTTTTGGATATTTTCCATCCTCCTATCTGATGGATCTTTAAGTGCGGCCGTCTCAGGAGAGGGTAACGCCACTTGTTTTGATAAGCGTGTTAGCGCTTTGTCCACCCTAGGAGGTGTTTCCCAGCGCTCCCTAACCTCTGGCGGGAAAGGGTATAAAGCCAATAACTTCTTTGAAATTAGCAGTTTTTTATCGGGGCACCCCACGCTTCATCACACACGTCATTTAATTCTTCTGATTCGGTAAAAACTACTGGTAGTTTTTTTTTTTTACACCCCACATAATACCCTGTTTAGTGGTACCTGTAGTATCAGCTAAATGTAACATCTCCTTTATTGCCAAAATCATATAACGTGTGGCCCTACTGGAAAATACGGTTGATTCGTCACCTTCACCACCGGAATCAGTGCCTGTGTCTGGGTCTGTGTCGACCGACTGAGGCAAGGGGCGTTTTACAGCCCCTGACGGTGTTTGAGGCGCCTGGACAGGCACTAATTGAGTGTCCGGCCGCCTCATGTCGGCAAACGACTGCTTAAGCGAGTTGACGCTATCCCGTAATTCCACAAATAAAGGCATCCATTCTGGTGTCGACCCCCTAGGAGGTGACATCCTCATATTTGGCAATTGCTCCGCCTCCACACCAATAACGTCCTCATACATGTCGACACACACGTACCGACACACAGCAGACACACAGGGAATGCTCTATACGAAGACAGGACCCACTAGCCCTTTGGGGAGACAGAGGGAGAGTCTGCCAGCACACACCAAAAAGCGCTATATATGACAGGGATAGCCTTATGATTAAGTGCTCCCTTATAGCTGCTTTTATATTAATATATTGCCATTTATTTTGCCCCCCCTCTCTGTTATACCCTGTTTCTGTAGTGCAGTGCAGGGGAGAGACCTGGGAGCCTTCCTGACCAGCGGAGCTGTGACAGAAAATGGCGCCGTGTGCTGAGGAGATAGGCCCCGCCCCTTTTTCGGCGGGCTCGTCTCCCGCTATTTAGTACATTTAGGCAGGGGTAAATATCTCCATATAGCCTCTGGGGCTATATGTGAGGTATTTTTAGCCTTTTTAAAGGTTTTCATTTGCCTCCCAGGGCGCCCCCCCCCCCAGCGCCCTGCACCCTCAGTGACTGCCGTGTGAAGTGTGCTGAGAGGAAAATGGCGCACAGCTGCAGTGCTGTGCGCTACCTTAAGAAGACTGCAGGAGTCTTCAGCCGCCGATTCTGGACCTCTTCCTGCTTCAGCATCTGTGAGGGGGCCGGCGGCGTGGCTCCGGTGACCATCCAGGCTGTACCTGTGATCGTCCCTCTGGAGCTTCATGTCCAGTAGCCAAGAAGCCAATCCATCCTGCACGCAGGTGAGTTCACTTCTTCTCCCCTCTGTCCCTCGTTGCAGTGATCCTGTTGCCAGCAGGAATCACTGTAAAATAAAAAACCTAAGCTAAACTCTCTAAGCAGCTCTTTATGAGAGCCACCTAGAATTGCACCCTTCTCGGCCGGGCACAAAAATCTAACTGGAGTCTGGAGGAGGGTCATAGGGGGAGGAGCCAGTACACACCACCTGACCTGTAAAAGCTTTACTTTTGTGCCCTGTCTCCTGCGGAGCCGCTATTCCCCATGGTCCTTTCAGGAACCCCAGCATCCACTTAGGACGATAGAGAAATGAGGACGCAGTATGCCGTTATGTGTAAATTGGGGACTCTTGCTTGCCGTGATGTGTAAATTGGGGACACGTGCCTGCCGCAATGTGTAAAATGGGGACACTTTCCTGCCGTAGTGTGTAAAATGGGGACACTTGCCTGCCGCAATGTGTAAAATGAGGGTACGTTTCTGCCGCAATGTGTACAATGAGGGTACGTGCCTGCCGCAATGTGTAAATTGGGGACTCTTGCCTGCCGTACTGTGTAAAATGGGGACACTTTCCTGCCGTACTGTGTAAAATGGGGGCACTTTCCTGCCGCAATGTGTAAAATGGGGGCACTTTCCTGCCGCAATGTGTAAAATGGGGGCACTTTCCTGCCGCAATGTGTAAAATGGGGACACGTGCCTGCCGCAATGTGTAAAATGGGGGCACGTGCCTGCCGCAATGTGTAAAATGGGGACACTTGCCTGCCGCAATGTGTAAAATGGGGACACTTTCCTGCCGTACTGTGTAAAATGGGGACACTTGCCTGCCGCAATGTGTAAAATGAGGGTACGTGCCTGCCGCAATGTGTACAATGAGGGTACGTGCCTGCCGCAATGTGTACAATGAGGGTACGTGCCTGCCGCAATGTGTAAATTGGGGACTCTTGCCTGCCGCAATGTGTAAAATGGGGGACGTGCCTGCCGTACTGTGTAAAATGGGGGCACGTGCCTGCCACAATGTGTAAAATGGGGACACTTTCCTGCCACAATGTGTAAAATGGGGACACTTTCCTGCCACAATGTGTAAAATGGGGACACTTTCCTGCCACAATGTGTAAAATGGGGACACTTTCCTGCAGCAATGTGTAAAATGGGGACACTTGCCTGCTGTGCTGTGTAAAATGGGGTCGCGTGCCTGCTGTAATATGTAAAATGAGGCCTTTTTTTTTTTTTTTATCCTGTGGTGGCCATGCCCATTTTAACGAGGCCACGCCCCCTTTCCGGGACCTTCGGCGCGCGCATGGTTTTTCTCTTTATATCTATGGGGGGGGGCATTTTTTCTTATGTGAATATGGGGGGGGTGGCATTTTTAAATCTCGCACTGGGAGCCAAATTGGCTAGAAACGGCCCTGTGTAACCTTGTTAGCCCACACAATCTGCATGCTGTAGAACACCCACTACATCTTACATTTTCTTCCTTTCTCCTAAACTTGAAATTATTTTACTATAATGACATGCAATGTTAAAGTTTAATCATGGCTGGCATTTCCATACAGATGGTAAACGAAGCCAAGCTACGAACTCATGAAAAATTAAATGACATTATATTTTATTTCCATTTTTGTAACTAAATCTCAATAATATATGTATTGATATTTACGGATTCCATAATGTATTCTAAAATAAGTTATACAAGTTAAGAGCAGTAATAATAATAATAATAACAATAATAATAATAATAATAATATATTTATTTATTGGGTATGCTGTTAAATTACCGGCTGCCGGGATCCTGTCGGTCAGGATACGACTCCGGAATTGTGACAGCCGGGGAAAAGCTGGCGGTCAGAATCCCAACTCAAGCCCGGTATTCACCCTTAGGTGGTGGTCCACGCCACCACCCAAGGGGGTATATAATAGTGTGGCGATCAAAGGTTACCACCGGGCCCGAAGAGTGACAAACGCAGCGGGCCAGCGAGGGGACACGCTGCGCTCGCTGTCTGTATTCTGGCTGTCGGGTTCCCGATGTCAGTATCCTGCCTGCTGGGATCCCATTCCGATCCCTATTATTGTACCCATTGGTATCAAGAAATGGTAGTAATGGTAGGTTTACAGGGATGCCTTAAATAAAATAGATTTCAATTCTGTAGGGTGACATAAATTACAAAGCTATAAATTAGTATAATGGAGATGCCAGATACAGGTGGTGATCAGGCCGCTGTGCTAGGCAAGTTCTTCTTCTTCTCCAGTTGGAGTTGCAATACTCTGGGGCAGTGGAGTTGTAATACAGTGGTGAGGAAAGCAAGCCCAACTTAAGGCCCAAATATCAGAGATGATGGTATCAGCTTGGCTGCTGGCCAAAGGTGAGCCACCTACTGAAGTATGGAGATGGCTGCAGATTTCTATTCACTCTCACAGGCCTAGATGTTGTACTTCGATAATTGACCAATGTGCTGAGCACCAACACATGTAAATTGGTGTCAAACTATGACCACAGGTGACAGTATTGATGATGACTGTGGAACAGAATATGGGAGCTTAGGGAGCATGTGACCACCACAGCCGTATGTGTAAAGACATACTGACGTAGCAGATTGCAAACCCCACTGGGGCAGAGCTGATGTGAATAAGGAATTATTAAAGGGACGATTCAGTCCTCCTTGACATGGTACATAGTGCCTCTGGAACAATCATGAAGGCACTCCACGGCGATGAATCTTCACTCATTTCCCTCTCATCCTATAAGGGAATGCAGGAAAAGAAGTAGAGATTGCTTAACTTAATGGGTGGAATGTATTAATGGGAAAATGAGGTAAAAAAGCTGGACGCCGGGTTTCCGATGTGGAAGGTAACACAGGTTTCTTTCCACATCGGTGCTGTTAGAGGAATACAATCAGACCCTCCCAGTATCCACCGCATGTGCAGAGGGACTCCAGGGTCATAAACCCAGAAGTCCAGGGACCGTCGGCCATCGCAGAGGACAGCTCCGATAGGGAGAGCTGCCCTTTGCGATACTAATCGCATATATTAGTATCGGCGCAATGTGTGGCAGGATGTCCCGCAAGAGGTTTGTACATCCTGCCCAATATTTATGTATTTTATTTATTAACAGTTTCTTATAAAGCGCAGCAAATTCCACTGCGATAATAGGCCTGCTTCAGAGATGTACACAATGCCGATAGTTACAGAGTTGAGTGATTATTGGCCAACTGCGCATACGCCAAGGTACCTTAGCGATTCCACTCGCTGTGTGTGTGCACGCAGCTGCTTGGATCTGCAAAGCTGCCAGCGGGTGCCTCTATACATTTTCAGGTGGCAACAACATTAGCATATTTTTGCATATCCAGGACGCCAGCTGGAAGTGCATTAGCGGACATCTCTGAATCAGGCCCAATGTTTGCAGCTGGACATGGTGGTGATATCTGGTGGTACATTACAGTGAAATTAATTTCCCTCAAAGTGTACAGGCAACATCTATAAAAGCTCTAACAGATATTCAGCTTTACATGGCTGCGATTGGCTATATGGCAGTGGTTCCCAAACCTTTTCAGTCCAATGTACCCTTTGGGTCACCCTGACTTTTTCAAGGCACACTTAAGCCAAAATAACTACCTAACTGTCCCTTTTTTAAAGTAGTTGGGTCAAAACAATGCGATCAGGATTTAGATGAGGAAAAAATTACTTATTAACTTGTTTGTAAAAGTAATAAATATACAGTATAGCCAAGAAAAAATATATTTCTTTAATTCGATTTCATTTAAAGAACAATTGATAGCACTCATTAACAGGAATAACATCAAACAACAATATGTAGGCAGTTATTATAGAGTGTTTTTTAAACTACAACACTTATTAATGGGATATGTGAGCCTGTTGTGCACTACACAACTTTTCAAAACTTAGGATCAGCTTGGACACTGTCACCCTTATTTCCTGTTCCACATTGATTTTTGAATGGTACTTGCTTTTTATTACAGCAACTGCTGAAAAAACAGCTTTACACAAATATGTTGTTGCAAAAGGAACGAGGATTTGCTGTGCTTTAGCACTTAGCATCGGATATTCATCTTTAATGGATATCCCAAACTCTTCAAGCCCCATGCTGCTGAATTTTACTTTCAAGGTCTTTGTCACAGGAGAGCTCGATGAGTTTTTCTTCTTCTACAGAAGTAAATTCCATTGGGCCCTAGTACTGAATGGATCCTGGATCCATACAAACTTTTACATTCAGGAATTATTTTTTTCAAACCAGTCACTTCCATATGGGTTTGGATGTCTCAGTCCTCAAAATCCTGTTATATTGCATGTACCAGGGAGAAACTGTATCTAACAGACACTTTATACAGATGCGTCCTCATACATCTAGCTTCAATACGCCAACACATCGGGAGATTCCTGACGTGAGGGATCTGCCAGGTCTCGTCGAACTCTGCTAGCGTTGGACATGTCCCCCCCCCCCCCCCCCCTGCCACCTTCCCTTCCGCTGAAAAAAATGCATCTTAGTTGCAATGCAATGCATCCAGGATGCACTGGGACAGTGGTTCCCAAACCCTGTTGAACCACGGCACCCTAGAGTATCAGCGACTTTTCAAGGCACCCCTAAATCCAAAAGTTTCTTATAGATAAATTAAATAAAGTCAATTGTGCTTACTTGTCACACTTAACGTGCATACTCACTGGACGTTATTTTACATGATATCGCTCATTTTCACCCTTTTGATCAATATTGTTTAAAAAATTGGCAAGTGTGTACGCTATGACCGAAGAACGATGCGTACTCCCTCGCATAGTTATCGGCCACTTCTGTCACCTGTGCATGCAGGTCAATTTGGACTCCTCGTCCAAAACTGCATGTTTGGGATGGCAGTGGCATGACATCAATGAATGGTATCGGTAGCGCTCATGGAGCGAATCGCCCAGTGTGTACCCATCATTAGGTTCAGTTATGTATATGGACATAGTTGTGGAGCTAATTGTCCACATATTTTATGACTGGCAGCCACTAGCACTGGTTTTGCTTATCAATTTGACCATAATTAATTTGTTTTGGTCCTGGACCCCCAACCCGAGGTACCCCTGTAAAGTGTCTCGTGGTACCCCAGGGTGCCTAGGAACCCAGTTTTGGAACCACTGCACTAGGAGACTGTGCTGATTAATTTGATATGCAACATTTATAAATTACATCTATGGGCACCCAAGTCTGTATACAAAGCTCAATGGAACTTGGCATGGAAAGAAGCCACAGGTGCTACTTTGTAGCACTTTATATACAGATTCAGAGACTCAATCTTACACAGATATACAAGTGTTGCAATCAATCAGCACAGTCTCCTATTGCATCCTAGTCACATTGTGTTGAGACTATGGAACTTGGCATGGAAAGCCACGGCTGCTACATTGTAGCACTTCATATACAGATTCAGAGACTCAATCTTACACAGATATACAGATGGGTCCACGGTTATCTTGACTAGTTTTCTGCGCCTAGGCACAACATGATTTATTAGCATAAACCATTCATCTATTGTTCTCAGCTGCAATACAATACAGAGAACAATACAGCAGGGGATTAAGTCATTACAGCACGGGATTAAGTCCGATTGGCCAATCTCAGTTAATCCTATTAAAAGGTCAAGATAAACATGGACCCATCTGTACAAGTGTTGCAATCAATCAGCACAGTCTCCTACTGCGTCCTAGTCACATTGTGTTGAGACTATGGAACTTGACATCAGTGGCGCACGCAGCGGGGGTTTTCGAGTACCTGGAAACCCCCCCTGATGAGCCAACATTTGAATTTTTGAGACGGAGACAGCAGTGTCTCCGTCACAGTAAAATCCGCGACCGCGATAGCGGAGCTGCTGCAGCAGAGAGCTATGTAGCTCTCTGTATAGAGTGTCCCGGGGGAGCTGCTGGCTGCGCATGGTCAGCCATAGCAGCTTCCTCCGTCCACACAGTGCCACCAGTCTGCTTCCGCCTCCCAGCCCCTGATGGACGGTACAGTATATTTAAATATGTGTGTGTGCACCACAACAACATAATAGAGTCATACCTGATATTCTTAAAAAGAACAACAAGTGGCAGCTATCTATCAATTCGGCAGGTGCAGGAGAGGTACGACAATAGAGTCTACAGCTAGAAACACAAACAAAATATTTCACTCAGAAATAAAGAAAATATCATACCTCCAGATCCACATGAGCTAGCTTACTCACCACTACTACTGCCAAATGCCTGGAGATTGCTGCATGCTGCACAGCCACAGCTGTCAGCTATTTAACACAGAAGAACAGGAAGTGCCACTTAAAAGAAAAGATAGACTCATCTAGCTATATACCGGCTCAACAAGCCAAGTAAACACACCACTTGGCTGTTGTGTTTCTAGCTGTAGACTCTATTGTTGTACCTCTCCTGCACCTGCCGTATTGATAGATAGCTGCCACTTGTTCTTTTTAAGAATATCAGGTATGACTATATTATGTTGTTCTGGTGCCGCGGGCAGGTGTATTCTTGCATATGTGTAGTTGAGATATTCTCCACTTATTTTCTATTTTAGTGGTCCTGTATTTAAGGAGTCACGTTTTGATCGTTTTTATGATTGAGCAGTTATGTAGGTAATTGGTGTAGCTGGTTGTGTCCCTCCAGTGATTTTCTTCAGTACTTGGTGTCTGTGATTTGGTGGAGGCTAACCTTATTCTTCTATTAACCTACTAGTGTGCTATATCATTAGCACTATGAATGCCACACTTTTCTGCTATAAGGGCCTGGGAGGTACTGGTGGTGGTGGTGTGTTTTGTGATTCGATGTTTATATCCATTGATTCTATTATTTCTAATTGTTTAGATGTTATGAATTGCCGGTCTTGATAAAGGTCCATCAATAGGACCGAAACGTTGATTGTTAAAGGCAACATCATTGAACCCGATTAAATTGACTGACACATCAACTTCACTAAAAGACTGATTTTTTGTGAGAGTGCACCCTCCACACAGGTGGTAGAAGCGCTAAATTGGTGGCCTGACAGGGCCATTGGGAGCACCTGCCAACTTTATCTCCATGAACCGATGAGAGTGCAGGACATTTTGCGAGTGTATATATATATTAGAGATGAGCGGGTTCGGTTCTCCGAGATCCGAACTTCACCTATTTTACACGGGTCCGAGGCAGCCTCGGATCTTCCCGCCTTGCTCGGTTAACCCGAACGCGCCCGAACGTCATCATCCCGCCGTCGGATTCTCGCAAGATTTGTATTCTATATAAAGAGCTGCGCGTCGCCGCCATTTTCACTCGTGCATTGGAGATTGAACGGAGAGGACGTGGCTGCGTTCTCTCCCTGAAAAGCTCCGTAATCTGTGCTCAGTGTGCTGCAAATATCTGTGCTCAGTGTGCTGCATTGTGGGGACTGGGGACCACCAGTATATCATTATAGTAGTACAGTACAGTAGGTCATTGCTGTTTAAAGGGATAGTTAGTCCCTGGAAGAACAAAATGGAAAAGGGTATATACAGCGCTAAAAAAACTGGATATGGAAAAACAATCACAATTTATTATAAAAATTGTTGTTGCAACAAATAAACCAATAAATTCATATATTTAAAACAATTTTCACATAAAAATGTGTCAAACAGGGCAGGCACAGCAGATTTGTTTGGTGTATTACCATACGAGGAAGCCGGACATGATGCACTGATAAGAATCCCTGGAATTATGCCACAGTCCTGGGTGTAGTTTTCAATGCTAGCAGATTAAAGTCCATGTGAATGTAGAGGCAGACCTTTGCTTGCTTGGTTCCGGACCAAATTCAGTCCTATTCAGAGCTGGATCTCTTATGCCTTTATGGACTTCTGCAAATTTCCCAATTGCTGGTGGACTTCTAGGCTCGTTCCGGGAATAGATGATAAATTCAGTGATGCACGGCCCCTCAAAAGTCCAGCTTCCTTGTATGGTAATACACCAAACAAATCTGCTGTGCCTGCCCTGTTTGACACATTTTTATGTGAAAATTGTTTTAAATATATGAATTTATTGGTTTATTTGTTGCAACAACAATTTTTATAATAAATTGTGATTGTTTTTCCATATCCATTTTTTTTAGCGCTGTATATACCCTTTTCCATTCTGTGTCAAGTATACTATCTCTGTGCTGCTTTATTGTGAGCAGTATATAGTAGGACAGTGCAGCATTTTGGTGACCAGCAGTATACATATATAGTACAGTACAGTAGGCCATTGCTGTATCTTGCAGCTCTGTGTCAAGTATACTATCTCTGTGCTGCATTATTGTGAGCAGTATATAGTAGGACAGTGCAGCATTTTGGTGACCAGCAGTATACATGTATAGTACAGTACAGTAGGCCATTGCTATTGATATATTACTGGCATATAATTCCACACATTAAAAAATGGAGAACAAAAATGTGGAGGGTAAAATAGGGAAAGATCAAGATCCACTTCCACCTAGTGCTGAAGCTGCTGCCACTAGTCATGGCCGAGATGATGAAATGCCATCAACGTCATCTGCCAAGGCCGATGCCCAATGTCATAGTAGAGAGCATGTAAAATCCAAAAAACTAACGTTCAGTAAAATGACCCAAAAATCTAAATTAAAAGCGTCTGAGGAGAAGCGTTAACTTGCCAATGTGCCATTTACGACACGGAGTGGCAAGGAACGGCTGAAGCCCTGGCCTATGTTCATGGCTAGTGGTTCAGCTTCACATGAGGATGGAAGCACTCATCCTCCCGCTAGAAATCTGAAAACAGTTAAGATGGCAAAAGCACAGCATAGAACTGTGCGTTCATCTAAATCACAAATCCCCAAGGAAAGTCCAATTGTGTCGGTTGTGATGCCTGCCCTTCCCAACACTGGACGGGAAGAGGTGACGCCTTCCACCATTTGCACGCCCCCTGCAAGTGCTGGAAGGAGCACCCACAGTCCAGTTCCTGATAGTCAAATTGAAGATGTCACTGTTGAAGTACACCAGGATGAGGATATGGGTGTTGCTGGCGCTGAGGAGGAAATTGACAAGGAAGATTCTGATGGTGAGGTGGTTTGTTTAGGTCAGGCACCCGGGGAGACACCTGTTGTCCGTGGGATGATTATGGCCATTGACATGCCTGGTCAAATTACAAAAAAAATCACCTCTTCGGTGTGGAATTATTTTAACAGAAATTCGGACAACAGGTGTCAAGCCGTGTGTGGCCTTTGTCAAGCTGTAATAAGTAGGGGTAAGGACGATAACCACCTAGGAACATCCTCCCTTATACGTCACCTGGAGCGCATTCATCAGAAGTCATAGACAAGTTCAAAAACTTTGGGTGACAGCAGAAGCAGTCCACTGACAACTAAATCCCTTCCTCTTGTACCCAAGCTCCTGCAAACCACACCACCAACTCCCTCAGTGTCAATTTCCTCCTTAGACAGGAACGCCAATGTGTCCTGCAGGCCATGTCACTGGCAAGTCTGACGAGTCCTCTCCTAACTGGGATTCCTCCATGGATCCTTGAGTGTAACGCCTACTGCTGCTGGCGCTGCTGTTGTTGCTGCTGGCAGTCGATCGTCATCCCAGAGGGGAAGTCGGAAGACCACTTGTACTACTTCCAGTAAGCAATTGACTGTCCAACAGTCCTTTGCGAGGAAGATGAACTATCACAGCAGTCAGCCTGCTGCAAAGCGGATAACTCAGGTCTTGGCAGCTGTGTTGGTGTTAAGAGTGTGTCCGGTATCCACCATTAATTCACAGGGAATTAGAGAATTGCTTGAGGTACTGTGTCCCTGGTACCAAATACCATCTAGGTTCCACTTCTCTAGGCAGGCGATACCGAGAATGTACACAGACGTCAGAAAAAAAGAGTCACCAGTGTCCTAAAAAATGCAGTTGTACCCAATGTCCACTTAACCACGGACATGTGGACAAGTGGAGCAGGGCAGACTAAGGACTATATGACTGTGACAGCCCACTGGGTAGATGTATTGCCTCCAGCAGCAAGAACAGCAGCGGCGGCACCAGTAGCAGCATCTCACAAACGCCAACTCATTCCTAGGCAGGCTACGCTTTGTATCACCGCTTTCCATAAGAGGCACACAGCTGACAACCTCTTACGGAAACTGAGGAACATCATCGCAGAATGGCTTACCCCAATTGGACTCTCTTGGGGATTTGTGACATCGGACAACACCACCAATATTGTGCGTGCATTACATGTGGGCAAATTCCAGCACGTCCCATGTTTTGCACATACAATGAATTTGGTGGTGCAGAATTTTTTTAAAAACGACAGGGGCGTGCAAGAGATGCTGTCGGTGTCCCAAAGAATTGTGGGCCACTTTTGGCATTCAACCACCGCATGCCGAAGACTGGAGCACCAGCAAACACTCCTGAACCTGCCCTGCCATCATCTGAAGCAAGAAGTGGTAACGAGGTGGAATTCAACCATCTATATGCTTCAGAAGATGGAGGAGCAGCAAAAGGCCATTCAAGCCTATACATCTGCCTACGATTTAGGCAAAGGAGGGGGAATGCACCTGACTCAAGCGCAGTGGAGAATGATTTCAACGTTGTGCAAGGTTCTGCAACCCTTTGAACTTGCCAGACACTGCCAGCCTGAGTCAGGTCATTCCCCTCATCAGGCTTTTGCAGAAGCAGCTGGAGAGATTAAAGGAGGAGCTAAAACGGAGCGATTCCGCTAGGCATGTGGGATTTGTGGATGGAGCCCTTAATTCGCTTAACCAGGATTCACGGGTGGTCAATCTGTTGAAATCAGAGCACTACATTTTGGCCACCGTGCTCGATCCTAGGTTTAAAGCCTACATTGTATCTCTCTTTCCGGCAGACACAAGTCTGCACATGTTCAAAGACCTGCTGGTGAGACACTTGTCAAGTCTAGCGGAACGGGACCCGTCAACAGCTCCTCCTTCACATTCTCCCGCAACTGGGGCTGTGAGGAAAAGGCTAAGAATTCCGAGCCCACCCGCTGGCGGTGATGCAGGGCAGTCTGGAGCGAGTGCTGACATCTGGTCCGGACTGAAGGACCTGCCAACGATTACTGACATGCCGTCTACTGTCACTGCATATGATTCTGTCACCATTGAAAGAATGGTGGAGGATTATATGAGTGACCGCATCCAAGTAGGCACATCAGACAGTCCGTACGTATACTGGCAGGAAAAAGAGGCAATTTGGAGGACCTTGCGCAAACTGGCTTTATTTTACCAAGTTGCCCCCCCTCCAGTGTGGACTCCGAAAGAGTGTTTAGTGCAGCCGGTCACCTTGTCAGCAATCGGCGTACGAGGTTACTTCCAGAAAATGTGGAGAAGATGATGTTCATCAAAATGAATTATAATCAATTCCTCCATGAAGACATTGACCAGCAATTGCCTCCAGAAAGTACACAGGGACCTGAGATGGTGGATTCCAGTGGGGACGAATTAATACTCTGTGAGGAGGGGGATGTACACAGTGAAAGCGGTGATAAATCGGACGATGAGGAGGAGGTGGACATCTTGCCTCTGTACAGCCAGTTTGTGCAAGGAGAGATTGATTGCTTCTTTTTTGGTGGGGGCCCAAACCAACCAGTCATTTCAGCCAGTCGTGTGGCAGACCTTGTGGCTGAAATTATGGGTTTGTTAAAGTGTGCATGTCCTGTTTATACAACATAAGGGTGGGTGGGAGGGCCCAAGGACAATTCCATCTTGCACCTCTTTTTTTTTTTTATCTCTGCATCATGTGATGTTTAGGGCTAATTTTTTTTAAGTGCCATCCTGTCTGACACTGCAGTGCCACTCCTAGATGGGCCAGGTGTTTGTGCCGCCCACTTGGGTCGCTTAGCTTAGTCATCCAGCGACCTCGGTGCAAATTTAAGGACTAAAAATAATATTGTGAGGTGTTCAAAATAGACTGGAAATGAGTGTAAATTATGGTTATTGAGGTTAATAATACTATGGGATCAAATTTAACCCCAAATTCTATGATTTAAGCTGTTTTTGAGGTTTAAAAAACAAACAAACACCCGAATCTGACAAAAAAAATTTCAGGGAGGTTTTCGCAAAACGCGTCCGAATCCAAAACACGGGCACAGAACCGAAACCCGAAAAATTTCCGGTGCACATCTCTAATATATATATATATATATATATATATATATATATTTATAACATGCAAAATGACCCGGCACTCCATACGCTCCCCAGCGTTAAAGAAACCTTGCCCCCGTGCCTTCATCTCCTGGAAGAATCCCTTCTATAACAATGGCAATGAGAGCGGCACTGGGAGTCGTAATCAGCAAGATGAAGAAATCAAGTGCTTTTATTCAGTCTACGTTTCGGGGACGCAGCCCCTTCGTCATGATAAATTAAATGACAATAATCAGTGTTTAAATACTTGTGCAAACAGAGGTTACTCACCGCCTCCAGCCGTCGCGCCGCCCGGGTGCCGGATCTGACGTCACTCCCCTCACAGGAAGTGTCGCGTCACCGGTCCGTCTAGCCAGCGTTCTCGGGCTGTGGGATACATGCAACCATGACAACGTAAACAACTAATGTGATAACTCAAAAAAACGCAAAAAATAAAGTGCACATCATACATTCCTAACT
Organism: Pseudophryne corroboree; assembly: GCF_028390025.1. Classification (NCBI taxonomy): domain Eukaryota; kingdom Metazoa; phylum Chordata; class Amphibia; order Anura; family Myobatrachidae; genus Pseudophryne; species Pseudophryne corroboree. Next base: position 156,654,712 of record NC_086452.1, on the reverse strand, counting down.
GTCATTGTTACATATGTGTAATCAGTTGATATAAAAACCATAATGATGGTGCTCATTGAAATAACAGTCCCTTGCGCTATTAAGAACATGGTACGCTGCTGTATATATATTTTAATACGCTGTACCTCATCTACATAGTACATTAAATAATGAATACGTGTCACTTCTAATGTAACATACAAAGGCTGGGAGACAGCTACAATCTCATTTTACATGTATTAAGGATCTCGAGTGACTGCTAGTGTCTGCCTTTACTTTACCCCAGAAGATGTTAATACTAAAATTTATAACTTTAGATAACATGTAAAAATTAAACCCAATACCTCCACACGTGCCTAGACGTGTGGAACTACGGATATGGGTGATTCTAGAGTTGCTTATAAAAAACATTTCAAACTCAACATCTCATTTAAACCCTTAGGATGTACTGTATTAAGGGTTGAAATCCACTTGGCCTCGAATTTGAAGCCTTAAAGAGTCTTAGTAAAAGAGAGGATATCATCATACGGCAGGCTGATAAGGGTGGGGGTATAGTGGTACTAGACACGGTGAAGTATAAATATGAATGTGAACGTCTATTATCTGATAAATCCACATATGCTATGTTATCTAGAGATCCAACTAATGTTTTCAAGAAGGAGTTGGAGGGTATGCTAAAACATGCTGTGGATAATGGAATTATTTCAGTAGGTGTGAGTAAAGCACTGTGTGTAGACTGCCCGGTGGTTCCTGTATTTTATGTGATCCCCAAAATCCATAAAGATGCAGTGAATCCACCGGGGAGGCCTATAATCTCGGCCAGAGGGTCACTTTGTGAAGTAATTTCTGTCTTTTGTGACAGCTATTTACAACCGTGCATTCAAAATACAACAACGCACCTTAAAGATACTTCAGCCCTGTTGCGTCTACTTGAGAATATAGGGATATTACCATCATTATGGTTTTTATATCAACTGATTACACATATGTAACAATGACAGTTAGGAATGTATGATTTGCACTTTATTTTTTGCGTTTTTTTGAGTTATCACATTAGTTGTTTACGTTGTCATGGTTGCATGTATCCCACAGCCCGAGAACGCTGGCTAGACGGACCGGTGACGCGACACTTCCTGTGAGGGGAGTGACGTCAGATCCGGCACCCGGGCGGCGCGACGGCTGGAGGCGGTGAGTAACCTCTGTTTGCACAAGTATTTAAACACTGATTATTGTCATTTAATTTATCCTGACGAAGGGGCTGCGTCCCCGAAACGTAGACTGAATAAAAGCACTTGATTTCTTCATCTTGCTGATTACGACTCCCAGTGCCGCTCTCATTGCCATTGTTAGATATATATATATATATATATATATATATCTCATAGGCTTTTAATACCTACCGGTAACTCCTTTTCTCCTAGTCCATAGAGGATGCTGGGGACTCCAAAAGGACCATGGGGCATAGGCGGGTTCCACAGGAGACATGGGCACACTAAAAGACTTTGACTGGGTGTGAACTGGCTCCTCCCTCTATGCCCCTCCTCCAGACCTCAGTTATAGGAACTGTGCCCAGGGGAGACGGACATTTCGAGGAAAGGATTTTTGTTAAACTAAGGGCGAGATACATACCAGCTCACACCACAAACACACCGTACAACTGGATTAGCAGGAATACCAGATAACAGTATGAACTAACAACAGCAACAAGCTGAATATAACTGATACACAACCTTCGTGTAACCGAAAACAACCAGTATCAATACAACTGCAAGTAACAGTCCGCACTGGGATGGGCGCCTAGCATCCTCTACGGACTAGGAGAAAAGGATTTACCGGTAGGTATTAAAATCCTATTTTCTCTTACGTCCTAGAGGATGCTGGGGACTCCAAAAGGACCATGGGGTCTATACCAAAGCTCCAGAACGGGCGGGAGAGTGCGGATGACTCTGCAGCACTGATTGAGCACACGAGGTCCTCCTCAGCCAGGGTATCAAACTTATAGAACTTAGCAAAAGTGTTTGAACCCGACCACGTAGCTGCTCGGCAAAGTTGAAGTGCCGAGACCCCTCGGGCAGCCGCCCAAGATGAGCCCACCTTCCTGGTAGAATGGGCCTTTACTGACTTCGGCAAAGGCAACCCAGCCGAAGAATGAGCGTGCTGAATCGTATTACAAATCCAGCGTGCAATAGTCTGCTTGGAAGCAGGATTTCCAACCTTGTTGGAAGCATACAGGACAAACAGAGCTTCCGTTTTCCCAACAAGAGCCGTTCTGGCGACATAAATTCTCAAAGCTCTTACGACATCAAGAGATTTTGGGACTGCCACAGCATCCATAGCCACAGGTACCACAATAGGTTGATTTATGTGAAACGAAGAAACCACCTTTGGCAGAAATTGTTGACGAGTCCTCAATTCTGCTGTATCCACATGAAAAATCAAATATGGGCTCTTGTGAGACAAAGCCGCCAAATCTGACACTCGCCTGGCAGACGCCAAGGCCAAAAGCATGACCACTTTTCAAGTGAGAAACTTTAACTCAACCTTTCGCAAAGGTTCAAACCAGTGAGACATAAGAAACTGTAACACCACTTCAAGATCCCACGGTGCCACGGGTGGCACAAATGGAGGATGGATATGCAGCACTCCCTTCACGAAAGTCTGAACCTCCGGAAGGGCGGACAATTCTTTTTGAAAGAAAATAGATAAAGCCGAAATCTGCACTTTGATGGAACCCAATTTCAGGCCTGCATCCACGCCTGCCTGCAAAAAATGAAGGAAACGACCCAAGTGAAATTCCTCCGCAGGAGCTGTTTTGGTTTCACACCACGACACATATTTTCTCCAAATACGGTGATAATGCTTTGCCGTGACCTCCTTTCTAGCCTTAAGGAGAGTGGGGATGACTTCCCCGGGAATACCTTTACGAGCTAGGATTTGGCGTTCAACCTCCACGCCGTCAAACGCAGCCGAGGTAAATCTGGAAACACGCATGGCCCCTGCAGTAACAGGTCCTCTCTTAGAGGAAGCGGCCAAGGATCTTCTATGAGCACTTCCCGAAGATCCGGATACCAGGCCCTCCGTGGCCAATCTGGAACGACGAGTATTGCCTGAACCCTTGTTTGTCTTATGATCCTCAGCACTCTTGGAATGAGAGGAAGCAGGGGGAACACATACACCGACTGAAATACCCACCAGTTACCAGGGCGTCCACTGCACTGGCTTGGGGGTCCCTTGACCTGGAACAATACCTCGGAAGCTTCTTGTTGAGGCGAGACGCCATCATGTCTATTTGAGGGATTCCCCAACGCCTTGTTACTTCTGCAAACACCTCTGGATGAAGGGCCCACTCTCCTGGATGGAGATCGTGTCTGCTGAGAAAGTCTGCTTCCCATTTGTCCACGTCCGGAAGGAAAACTGCTGACAGAGCGCTCACGTGCTGTTCCGCCCAGCGGAGAACTCTTGTGGCCTCCGCCATTGCCGCCCTGCTCTTTGTTCCGCCCTGGCGGTTTACGTACGCCACCGCTGTTATGTTGTCCGACTGGATCAGGACAGGTAGACCTTGAAGAAGGTTCTTCGCTTGCAGAAGGCCGTTGTAAATGGCTCTTAACTCCAGAACATTTATGTGGAGACAAGATTCCTGGCTTGACCATTTTCCCTGGAAATTTCTTCCTTGTGTGACTGCCCCCCAGCCTCGGAGACTTGCATCTGTGGTCAGCATGACCCAATCCTGGATTCCGAATCTGCGTCCCTCTAGAAGGTGAGAACTTTGCAGCCACCACAGGAGAGAAATCCTGGTCCTGGAAGATAGACTTATTTTCCGGTGCATGTGCAGGTGAGACCCGGACCATTTGTTCAGCAGATCCCACTGAAACACCCGGGCATGAAACCTGCCAAACGGAATGGCTTCGTAAGCCGCAACCATCTTCCCTAGCACTCGAGTGCATTGATGAATCGACACTCTTGCCGGTTTCAGAAAATCCTTGACCATGGTCTGGGTTTCCAGAGCTTTTTCCGCCAAGAGAAACACTCTCCATAGTTCCGTGTCTAGGATCATGCCTAAGAAGGGCAGCCGAGTTGTCGGAATCAACTGAGACTTTGGCAAATTGAGAATCCAACCATGATGTTGCAGAACAGTCAGGGAGAGTTCCACGCTCCTTAGCAACTGCTCTTTTGATCTCGCCTTTATCAGGAGATCGTCCAAGTACGGGATAATTGTGACACCCTGCTTGCGTAGGAGCACCATCATTTCCGCCATCACCTTGGTGAAGACCCTCGGGGCTGTGGAAAGCCCAAACGGCAACGTCTGAAATTGGTAATGACAATCCTGCACCGCAAATCTTAGGAAGGCCTGATGAGGAGGATATATCGGGACATGTAAGTAGGCATCCTTTATGTCGACTGACGCCATAAAATCCCCCCCTTCTAAGCTGGAGATCACAGCTCGAAGAGATTCTATCTTGAACTTGAAATTTTTCAAGTATGGATTGAGGGATTTTAGGTTCAGAATCGGTCTGACCGAGCCGTCCGGCTTCGGAAGGACAAAGAAGCTTGAATAGAACCCTTCCCCCCGTTGGGACGGGGGAACCGGGACAATGACCCTCTGTTGACACAGCTTTTGTATCGCAGCGTTTACTACTTCTCTTTCTGGAAGTAGAAACTGACAAGGCCGATTTAAAAAAGCGGCGGGGGGGCATCTCCTGAAACTCCAGTTTGTACCCTTGGGACACTATGTCTAAGACCCAAGGATCCAGGGCCGATTGAACCCAGACATGACTGAAGATTCGGAGACGGCCCCCCACCGGCACGGACTCCCGCAGGGAAGCCCCAGCATCATGCGGTGGACTTGGCAGAGGCGGGGGAGGACTTTTGGTCCTGGGCGCCAGACACAGCAGGCGATCTTTTTCCCCTTCCTCTACCTTTTTAAGCGAGGAAGGACGAACCCCTTCCTTTTTTGTATTTATTAGGCCGAAAGGACTGCATCTGAGAATGGGGCGCCTTTGTCTGTTGTGCGGGAACATAAGGAAGAAAAGATGACTTACCCGCAGTAGCGGTAGACACCAGGTCAGTAAGGCCGTCACCAAACAAGACACTACCTTTAAAAGGGAGAGCTTCCATAGATTTCTTGGAGTTGGCATCAGCATTCCATTGATGAATCCACAGCGCCCTTCTGGCCGAGACCGCCATGGCATTGGCCCTTGATCCCAAGAGGCCAATATCCCTCGCCGCATCCTTTAGGTAATCTGCAGCATCCTTGATATAGCCAAGAGTCAAAAGAATGTTATCCTTATCGAGGGTATCCCTATCAGAAGCTAAATTATCAGCCCACTTAGCAATAGCACTACTCACCCACGCCGACGCCACAGCAGGCCTGAGTAGTGCACCAGTAGTAACGAAAATGGCCTTCAATGTTGTCTCCTGCTTGCGATCCGTCGGATCATTGAGGGCAGCCGTGTCAGGAGACGGAAGCGCCACCTTTTTGGACAGTCGGGACAGAGCCTTGTCCACGTTGGGTGACGACTCCCATTTCTCCCTGTCGTCAGAGGGGAAAGTATATGCCATAAAAATTCTCTTGGGAATCTGCCACCTTTTGTCAGGCGACTCCCAAGCCTTTTCACAAAGAGCGTTCAGTTCATGAGAGGGGGGAAAAGTCACCTCAGGCTTTTTCCCTTTAAATAAACAAACCCTTGTATCTGGAACAGGAGGTTCCTCACAAATATGTAAAACATCTTTAATAGCCACAATCATGTACTGAATACTCTTAACCACTTTTGGATGTAAACTGGCCTCATTGAAGTCGACACTGGAATCAGAGTCTGTGTCGGTATCTGGATCTGCCATCTGGGTAAATTAACGTTTTTGCGACCCTGAGGGGGCCTGTAACTGAGACAAAGCGTCCTCCATGGATTTTCTCCATGTTTGTGTCTGAGAATCAGATTTATCCAGCCTCTTAGACAATAAAGCCACATTTGCATTCAATGTACTCAACATATTTATCAAATCAGCAGTCGGCTGTGCCGACAGAGTTATTCCCAAATCTTTCTCCACGCCCCCAGTAACTTCCTCTGGGGAGGAACACTCAGCCTCAGACATGTCGACACGCAGTACCGACACACCCACACTCGCACGGCCAAAAAGGGGACAGACCCACAGGGAAGCCTGCAGAGAGAACACAGAGGGAGTATGGCAGCTCACACCCCATACTACTAAATAAATTATATATGATGGCTGCGCTGTAAGTATATATACATATATATCACCAAATTGCCTGTGCCCCCCCCCCCCCCGTTTTACTCCCCAGTACTTGTAAGGGGAGTGGAGGTCCGGGCCAGCGTCTCTGCAGCGGCTGTGAAGAGATAAAATGGCGCTGGTAAGCTGTGCGGCTAAGCCCCGCCCCTTCCCAGCGCGCTGTAGTCCCGCTCAAATTTGAAATTTTTTATACTGGCGGGGGTATCGTACATGGTGCCCGGTCACCGAATATGCCTCTCTTGCCAGTTAACAGACCCTCAGTAACTTGCTGCCCAGGGCGCTCCCCCCCCCCAGCGCCCTGCACCCTGTGAGTGCCGTTGGTGTGTGTGTGGGAGCATGGAGCGCAGAGCGACTGCTGCGCTGTACCTCCATTACTGAAGTCTTCTGCCGTCACTGAAGTCTTCTGTTCTTCTAATACTCACCCGGCTTCTTACTTCTGGCTTCTGTGAGGGGGGTGACGGCGCGGCTCCGGGAACAAGCAGCTAGGCGCACCAAGTGATCGAACCCTCTGGAGCTAATGGTGTCCAGTAGCCTAAGAAGTAGAGCCCTTAACTTAGAAGAAGTAGGTCTGACTTCTCTCCCCTCAGTCCCACGAAGCAGGGAGCCTGTAGCCAGCAGGTCTCCCTGAAAATAAAAAAGCCTAACAAAGTCTTTCCAGAGAAACTCAGTAGAGCTCTCCTAGTGGTGTCCAGTCACTCCTGGGCACAGAATCGAACGGAGGTCTGGAGGAGGGGCATAGAGAGAGGAGCCAGTTCACACCCAGTCAAAGTCTTTTAGTGTGCCCTTGTCTCCTGCGGATCCCGTCTATACCCCATGGTCCTTTTGGAGTCCCCAGCATCCTCTAGGACGTAAGAGAAATAAATATATATATATATATATACATATATATATATACACACACACATACACACGGAATCCTGCGTTTGCCTCTGTGACATGGAAAGAAGCCACGGCTGCTACATTATAGCAATTCATATACATATTCAGAGACTCAGTCTTACACAGATATACAAGTGTCGCAATCAATCAGCACAGTCTCCTACTGCGTCCTAGTCACATTGCGTTGAGACACATTGTCTGGGGGGGGGGGGGGGGGCGAAGACGCACGATGCTAATAGAGTCTCATTGTACCTGGTGTGTCGAGAGGGGCTGTTTGGCGTGACTGCAGCAGTCATGTTATGAGGATACATCTGTATATTATATTTTATTATCTTCATAAACACATACTAAAAAATATTGTACTGTATAAAACAAAAAAGGAAAGAGCTTTGTGTGCACTTGCCAGCCTTGAATGATAAGGCGCAGCCGAAAACATAAGGTCAGACAGCTTTCTAATGAATATTGTAACTATAAATATGTGCAAAACGTGATAAATGGAAATTAAGTGTCACATCTACGGTAACACTTCTCAATTCAATTTCCCAGACGGTGCTTCTGCCAAGCAGACAGTGGGAGGAGGATTTTCTATAATCAGTTTAACACCAACAGTTTTATTATATGTTTGTTTATGGCATGCTTTAATAATTGCATAAGGGTTAGTCTATTTTGCTAACGCCACAAATGATATCAGTGTACCTTTGCATTCTATTAAGAACATGTCCCAATTAACCTTTCTGTCTGCACTAGCACTGATGAAGAGAATGAACCATGTCAATTTAATCCTCTAAAGTTGCAATAGAATTGATTGCTGATTATAGGCCACAACAAAATGTCAGCAGACAGGAAAATATATCACTGTATGCTAAACCTTATTGTTCATGAAGCCAAGGACAGGATTATTGGTGCAATGTAGAAGCTCAGCAGAGAACAGTTCCTAAATTTGCTAGGACAACTGTTCTTTTATTTAATTAGCATCTAGTCTCCTCTGCATCATTTATTGATTCATCTGAGCAGTGTTGCCAATCTGCACAGCAGACTGAGGCAGCCAAAATGAAACTCTAGTTTAAATAATAAAGCATGTTATTTGCTGTAGGATTTATTTCAATACATACAAGCAAATATATAACAATATTGTAAACAGTTTATTACTAGTGATGTGCACCGGAAATTTTTCGGGTTTTGTGTTTTGGTTTTGGATTCGGTTCTGCGGCCGTGTTTTGGATTCGGACGCGTTTTGGCAAAACCTCCCTGAAAATTTTTGTCGGATTCGGGTGTGTTTTGGATTCGGGTGTTTTTTTACAAAAAACCCTCAAAAACAGCTTAAATCATAGAATTTGGGGGTCATTTTGATCCCATAGTATTATTAACCCCAATAACCATAATTTACACTCATTTCCAGTCTATTCTGAACACCTCACAATATTATTTTTAGTCCTAAAATTTGCACCGAGGTAGCTGGATGACTAAGCTAAGCGACCCAAGTGGCCGACACAAACACCTGGCCCATCTAGGTGTGGCACTGCAGTGTCAGACAGGATGGCACTTCAAAAAAATAGTCCACATGATGCAAAGAAAAAAAGAAGCGCAATAAGGTAGCTGTGTGACTAAGCTAAGCGACCCAAGTGGCCGACACAAACACCTGGCCCATCTAGGAGTGGCACTGCAGTTTTGTAGCGAGAGGATGAGTGCTTCCACCCTCATGTGAATCTGAACCACTAGCCATGAACATAGGCCAGGGCCTCAGCCGTTCCTTGCCACTCCATGTCGTAAATGGCATATTGGCAAGTTTACGCTTCTCATCAGACGCTTTTAATTTAGATTTTTGGGTCATTTTACTGAACTTTTGTAGTATACTTGACGACACAGAGGTAGGTAGAGCAGTGGACTACTGTACCGTACTGCTATATATTATATACTGGTGGTCAGCAAAATTATGCACTGTCCTCCTACTATATATATACTGTGCAAAACTTAAATGCACCACAGGTATGGATGGATAGTATACTTGACGAAACAGAGGTAGGTAGAGCAGTGGCCTACTGTACCATACTGCTATAAATTATATACTGGTGGTCAGCAAAATTATGCACTGTCCTCCTACTATATATATATATATATATATATATATATATATATATATACTGTGCAAAACTTAAATGCACCATAGGTATGGATGGGATAGTATACTTGACGACACAGAGGTAGAGCAGTGGACTACTGTACCGTACTGCTATATATATATATATACTGGTGGTCAGCAAAATTCTGCACTGTCCTCCTACTATATACTACAATGCAGAACAGATATGGAGCGTTTTTCAGGCAGAGAACGTATAATACTGGTGGTCACTGGTCAGTAAAACTCTGCACTGTCCTCCTACTATATAATACTGCTGGTCCCCAGCAATTAGCACACTGAGCACAGATATTTGCAGCACACTGAGCACAGATATTTGCAGCACACTGAGCACAGATATTTGCAGCACACTGAACATAGAAACTGAGAGGACGCCAGCCACGTCCTCTCACGATCATCTCCAATGCACGAGTGAAAAATGGCAGCGACGCGCGGCTCCTTATATAGGATACGAATCTCGCGAGAATCCGACTGTGGGATGATGACGTTCGGGCGCGCTCGGGTTAACCGAGCAAGGCGGGAGGATCCGAGTCTGCTCGGACCGGTGCCAGAAAGGGTGAAGTTCGGGGGGGTTCGGATGCCGAGGAACCGAACCCGCTCATCACTATTTATTACACATATAAAAAGAGTTGCAAACATTGTTATCCTGCAGTGTGATGGTGCCCATACACATCGCTGGGCATCGCACCAGCAGTTCAGGTGCGATGAAATCGCACCTGAACTGCCAAAGTGATTACCATGCGATCATGCAATAGATTGCATGGTAATCACGTGATGGGCACGTCACCGCAGAGTGGGAGCGGCCTCCGTCCACTCCCGGCGGGTGCCCATCGCAGTGCGATATATAGCATGTGTTTTTTAAAACACATGCAGTCGCACTGCACTGCAATAAATATTAAGTGGAGCACATACTATCTTGAGATGCGAGATTCGACCGGCATGCCTGCGCATCGCGTCGAAAGATACCCTTAAATGTGCATACAATCCTTCGATTTCTCTCACAGATGCGGTCGAAACCGAAGGTTAGCACCGATTATCTCACAAGTGTATGGTCACCATAAATGATAAATACCGTACAGCTATTTCTATAAGATCTACATTTAGTTGATCATTTGTTATCTTCACGATAGCATGTCTGCAGCAATTTATGCAATACCAATGATTTTAAGCTTGGTTATATGCTTTGATATGTAAAGGTGATAAATAAATAAATCAATCAGTTGTAATGTCATGGGAATACATCATTATTTAGAATTGACTTGAACGTTTGCAAATAAACATGCTTTACAAAATCACAAATAGTGTATATGTCTATGGGCACGATTCAATTCTGAGATAGTTGAACAGTGCCAGGAATTAGCTCCCGGTGCTATTCAATACAGCCAGCACAATGCCGATTTCTGCCCTTAGTGCGGCGGAAAAAGTGTTGCGCAGGGCTTTTAGGTCGGAGAATGTCGGTTCTCTCAACAAAACACCCTGTTTAGACCAGGAGAACAGGCATTCTCCAACTTACTACTGCACGGTATTGAATAGCCCTGGGAGCTAGATCCCGGCGCTATTCAACTCTCTCAGAATTGAATCGTGCCCTATACGACAATGTCAGGATTCCGTTGTCGGTACTTCGAGATCCCCTTTTAACATAGGGAAAAATATCTATTGTAATAGTTTGTAGAGCAGGACAGTGGTTTAACAAGAAAGTTGTGGCTCTCAGACATCTTCTGATGTGGTCCTCAAGGTTTCATGGGAGTCATACCCTGTCCTCTTGTTGACTTTGCGGCCAAATGCTCTCCTCCGCTGTTCCTATCTGTGCAATGAGTTTGCTGGATTGTGCACAAATCATTTGGACCTTCAGAAGCCTTGCAGTGTCAGCGGTCACAAACATGGGAGCTTATTAGGCTCCCTGCTGAGCACAGACGCCATGCTGCAGTATGCTCCTGCCAGTACGGCAGAGAGAAGCAGTGTCCCATAGCAGAAAAGGTGGAAGCTACATACAGCTTTATAAAGATCGTCCCCGATCGGCCAACTCTGTTGTCATTCCCATAAATGCCTCTTCTCTTATACCGCTTTCACATCGCTAACCCGGTAAAGAACCAGCTTTTGAACACGCTTCCGACCCGGGTCTGAACACGCTATACCCCTTTCACATCGCAGTTTGGAGCAGTGTTATTACCGGGTTATTCCCGGGTTGGTGCCTTTCACACTGAACCCGGTTCACCCTTTGAAAACATTTGTGATGTCATTATAAATGGACTTTTCTGTCTCCTATTGATGAGGTTTGAAAGGTATTACAAGGAGGGGCTGGGGAGTGCTCAGTAGCAATCATGGCCGACACAGCACATGTCTCTATAGACTTTATGATAGTCTCAGCTGTACTGCTCTTTGATTCAGCCTGTGAGAGGATATTTGAGCTTCTCACATTCTGTAGCTTGTTCAGCAGCTATGTTATGAGGAGGAGGAGGCTGCAGTATTTGAGAGACACCGCCATTCGTCGCCGACAATACCTGCGCAGGAGGAGATCATTTATATCTGCTTCTGTGACCACCATACTCAACCTTAACCTCACTACTCAACGAAGATTGTGGTCTAGAGAACAGCAGCATGAACAAGTTTTTATGCAAAGTGTGCTGAACTTTCAGGATGTTCAGTGGAAGTGTCACTTCAGAATGTTGCGTCACACATTCCACTACCTTTTGGATTTAATGTCCCCAGCACTCTCTAGACAGACCACAAACTTCAGGTCACCAATAGAGCCAAGCAGGAGGCTAGCTATAGCATTGTGGTGGTATGCCACTCCAGGTGAATATCGCACAATTGCTTGCCTGTTTGGTGTGGGGATATCTACCGTTTGCACCATTGTACATGAGGTGACCAGAGCATTGGTGGACAACCTATACCACAGATTTATTTCTCTTCCGCATGGCCAGCGTTTGGATAAAACAATTAAGGGATTTGTGGAGTCTGGATATCCACAGTGTGCAGGTGCAATTGATGGTACCCACATCCCTATAATCGCACCTAATGATAATCCTGCCGACTACTACAACAGAAAGGGATGGCATTCCATTGTTTTGCAAGCTGTGGTGGATCATAAGTATTGGTAATGTTCTTGTCAGTGTGTTTTCTTTATGCTAACTGTTTATAATTAATTTACAACTTAATATATATTTTTATATTAGCTTCACAGACGTATTCATCGGTTGGCCGGGACGGTCACATGACGCCCGAGTGCTTGCTAACTCTGATCTGTACCGGCTAGCAGAGGACAAGCAAGGGGGCTACCTTTTTCCAAGAGAGGTGATTTTGTTTAATAATTTTAATACTTTTGAAAACATGCCCAAGAAAAGATGTGTTAAAATGACGCAATGTTCATGAATCAAGCAGGTTATAGATGAATGCAATTTAATTTACATTGGGACCAATTAGTTGTCATTACCTTCAAACATGCTTCCTATGTGCCCACCAGCCTGCCCATCACGGAGGAGTCTGCTCATATTTGTATTCCAATTTCTTGTTGCTAACGTACATTTTTTTAATCTATATTCCTACTAGAAATCCAAATTTGTGGACGGAGTGGAGATCCCGGTACACATAATTGGTGATGCCGCCTACCCGGTACGACGATGGCTCATGAAGGGGTTCACCCAACATGTCCAGCTGAGCCCCAATCAAATTACATATACGCACACCCTGAGCTCGGCAAGAATGGTGGTCGAAAATGCCTTTGGACGATTAAAAGGACGTTGGCGCTGTCTTATGAAGCGCAGTGATGTAGACATTAATATCATGCCTAACATTGTTGCAGCATGTTGTATTCTGCATAACCTATGTGAGTTTCAGAGGGAGGAATTCCTACCAGAGTGGTCAGTGCAGGCCTCCGCTGCGTACCCTGCACTTGATTGTGAGGCCTATCTGGGCGACCATTCTGGAAGTGAAGAACAGATGAGGTCTGCTATAATGGCCAACCTTCCCTCATTACTCCGTTAATTTTTTTCAGTTTGTATATTCTGTTAATTGTTGTTGCTACAAAAAATAAACCTGTTTAGTTGACGTTCTGCTACTGTGTCGATAACAAATGTACAACATCAATATCCAATTTGAAATGGATGTATCAAGCATTTTGTTTGTAAGTAAAAATAGGACAAGTCCAAAGATTAACAAAAGGTCAGAGACCTTAGAATTTTAATTTGTATAAAACTTTTGTAAATAAAGTAGTGAAATCTTTACAGTAATAAAAGTCAAACCAGTAATAGTGTAGGAAAAACACTCCTATGATTTTAAAACCAACTTTGTTTTAAAAACAATAACCATTTAAGATAACTTACGGTAAACAGGAGACTCTGTAGTCGTCTCCGTTTCAGAAGGTGATTGGGTGTGTTGAGGTTGTGTATGTCGAGGATGGGTATAGTGAGTTGGAGTTAGAGGAGGTGGGGTTTGTTGAGGTTGGTTATGTCGAGGATGGGTATGGTGTGACATTGGTTGAGGTGGGGTATATTCATAGTAGGGGGGGCCAGGGTAATATTGGGTATACGGTTGAGGGTAGTTTGGTGGCACTGTGTGCAGCCCTTCAATGCATTGGAACATTTGGTCAAATATGGACATTTGAAATTCCTGCACTTCCCTCTGACGTTCTCTTGCATCCCTATTATAGGTTTCCTGCATAGAGATCAGCTGCGTCATAAATGTGTTGTTCATGTCTTGCTCTGCCTGCAAAAATCGCTCGAGACGTGCATCTTCTCGATCAGCCATGGCAGCGTCCATCTGCTCTAATTTCTCCACCAGGACAGTGGTCATAATTCTTGCAGCTTGCTCCGTTTTGTTTGGGCGGCGCCTCCTTGGCGGAACAGTATATACTGCAGACACAAATCAAATAATTATGTTATTGGAATTTTCAAAGAGCTTAAATCAAATAATTACGTTATTGGAATTTGCAAAGAGCTTATATAAAATAGCAGTGTTCGCAAACGTGTTTGTGGCCTCCTCCCACCTACACACTGCATATACTCTGCAACATTTATAATTTTTAATTGTATGCATTTATTGTTAAGATTTAATGACGTTAATGTTTAGAGTTGTTAGTTTGTGTTTAGTTTACGTTAATTGTTCATGTTAGTTATTATGCTTTTAGGATTGTTGTACTTACTGTTTCCACGCAAAGGCTGCGTTTGTGCAATTGGGGCCATTTGACTTGGCCCAGCCTCTGTGTCTTCTGGCGCATCAGTGGTTTCAGTTCTGCTGGGCTCACGTACAACTGGGTCAGGCATAGTGGTTTGCATTGGTTGCGTATCACACAGTACTACTGGTGGAGATGGTGGTGGTGGTGGTGATCGGGTGTCTGGGTCCTGTGATCGGGTGTCTGGGTCCTGTACGCTGCAGGTGGAAGCAGCACAGGCCTGTCTTGTTTCTGGTGCTGCTATGCTGGAGGATAAGCTAACCGGTGTTGCAAGTGCTGTGTGGCCAAATATGGTGGCACACTGCTCGTAATATTGCCACTCCATACGGGCAGCACCACTTCTATTTCTGTTGTGGTCGTGGACCTTATGGAAATTCCTTTTAAGGGCCTTTAGTTTATTGATTACCTGCTGGGAGGTACGGTGGAATCCAGAGGCTGCAAGCATCTTTGTTATGTTTTTGTACGTGATTGCATCCTTAACAGTCCCTGTCATTTGGTGGGTGAATTCAGACTCCCCTCTTATCCGTAACAGCTCCCTAACCTCATCCTCACTCCAGTTTGCCATATTCTCCAAGAACTGTAGCAATGTAGCACTGTGAATGTAGTATAAATAAAAACACACTGTTTAAAGCGTGCTGCCTGTTTATTTCCGGGTTCAGACAGGTTACATCATGCAGGGAGACAACCTATCACCTCCTTTTTAAGATTACCGGGTTGAATATAGCGGGTCTGAGGCTTTCACACTGCCAAATGAACCGGTTCCGAACCGTGTAGGATCCTTCTTTTTACACGGGTTGAAATACCGGGTTGTTTGACACGGTAAATTCATAATGGCGCTTTCACACTGCACCTCAAACCGGGTTGACACGGCTCAAACTCAGCAATATACCGGGTTATTTTTGCAATGTGAAAGGGGTATTATAGTCACACCCAGGGAGGAGGGTTAACTGTTTTGTCTTGACTTTCCTTGAATGTCAGAACAGCTTAAATAACCAGAATTGTTAAGATTCACTGTTTATGGTAATATTTCCATCAAAGTCCATCAAAATACATCACAGGAGGGAAGCTACTGACTCATGTGTAATAAGAAGACAAATGCTGCTTTTTCTCTCTCCATTACATGTCCACTTATAATATTTTTAGGAAACAGCTGATATTAGTCATGTTTTCCATTGTAAATACTCCTCTTCAGTATATATTGATTGAAAAATAAGCACATTTCTATGGGGGCGATTCATAGCTTAGTAAACAGACGTCAACAATGCATTGATTGGCATATAGCCTGAGTGTAGTTAGAGTAAGTGTACAGCAGCAGTTTCAATAACTATCTCACAGTGGGGGTAATTCCAAGTTGATGGCAGCAGGAATTTTGTTAGCAGTTGGGCAAAACCATGTGCACTGCAGGGGAGGCAGATATAACATGTGCAGAGAGAGTTAGATTTGGGTGTGGTGTGTTCAATCTGCAATCTAATTTGCAGTGTAAAAATAAAGAAGCCAGTATTTACCCTGCACAGAAATAAAATAACCCACCCAAATCTAACGCTTTCTGCACATGTTATATCTGCCTCCCCTGCAGTGCACATGGTTTTGCCAAACTGCTAGCAAAAATCCTGCTGCGATCAACTTGGAATTACCCCCAGTATCTCCAACAGGTTCTGGTTATTACACCACGCTCCATCACACTATTGAATTAGCTCCTATTTGTAGCATTCACCTATGGTGCTGGCCATGCCACTGATCACCAAGAAATGTTTGAGAAAGCAGATTGCCAGCTCTATTCTCAGGATTGCCGAAGGCAGTGTAGATTCCCCTATCATTAGACTATTCCTAGACTTTGGGGGTCATTCAGACCCGATCGCACGCTGCATTTTTTGTAGCAGTGCGATTGGGTCTGTACTGTGCATGTGCACGGGTCACAATGCGCAGGCGCATCGCTAGCCGGCAATGGGGGTCGCCGGGCAGCGACGAAGATACCGAAGAAAGCGATTGCACCGGTGATCGCAAGAAGATTGACAGGCAGAAGGTGTTCCAGAGCAACAACTCAACGTTATCTGGGAGTGTCTGGAAAAACGCAGGCGTGCCCAGCCGTTCCGGAGGAGGGTTCCTGATGTCACAGCCGGCCCGGATCGTCGCAGCATCTGAGTAAGTCCTAGGCTGTGCAGAAACTGCACAAACTTTTGTTTGTGCAGCTCACTACACAGCCCATCGCACCCCTGCAAAGCGCTTACCACCTCCCCTGTAGGCGGCGATTATCTGGTCGCAGAAGTGCAAAAAGTAGCCTGCGTGCGACCAGGTCTGAATTACCCTCTTTGTGCGACTTGGACAGCACACCTGGGCGACAAAGCGGCACAAATTATTAACTATGTCTGAAATAACTCCCTGGCCTTTTACTACATGAGAAACAGCAAAAAGGAATAATGTAATATTGATAGCATTGGTCTTTCAGCGTGACATTTTATGGTACAAGAGAAAAAAGCACTTTGGCAAAATTGATATATTGTATTCATGTCTTCAGGCTGCAAACACACTGGAGTTGAATATTGTCAATTTAAAATGCATTTCTAAACACAAGTTAACCTTATGCAACAGGTGTGAAAATAAACAAACCTGTGCCAAAAGAGACTTTCTATGCATTTTAAAATAGGAAAACCCCTTTAGCAAATGCCAGCACTGTGCACTGTCTTGGGATACCATCATTTATTTATAACATTTATAACCATGTCACAGGTATAGAAATAAAGATCAATGAATAAAAATGTCTATGATCTCACAAAGCCAAGTAAAGTGCCCTTCACTGCTTAATTTCATCAAATACAATGATACAATGGGTACAAACCTTCGTACACTGCGACCCAGCAATGTGATGTAACTATACATCAGATCCGTCATACAATCTAAGTGATCCGCTGTATGACACGACAATGTATCATTACATGCTGCAGCACATCCAAGGGGACGATTCAATGAACAACAAGCAGGGATGACGGCTTGGGGAAAGAAACTATGCCAGTGGTTCTCAAACTGTGTGCCGTGACGTGTGCGCATGCAGTAAGATGCGATCGCATCTCACTAATGCAAACACCTCTGCCTGATTGACAGGCAAAGGCATTCGTGGGGCAGTCCGGGGCAGCAACTTAGCGTTGCAAGGGCGGCGACTTGGCATTGCAGGGGTGTGGCATCAGAAAAGGGGCAGGGTCAGGGTGGCCGTGTGACGTCACTCGCGACCGCTGCGAATAGTAAAATGGTGGCAGCTCTACTACCTTCGCAGCCAGGCTGCGGAGGCAGGGGGGCTTCACTTATTTAGCAATTGACTTGCGATCGCATCGCTGACCGCCATTAGCATGCTGGGCGGCCCCCAGCATGTGAGTGGCACCAGTTGCACTTTTGCTATTCTAGCAAAACTGCAACTGAAGCTGAATAAGGCCCAATGTCTACAATTTACACAAAGAAAAAGAACATAAAATAAAAATGATGCCTTAGCAGACATACTGTAACTTTCTTGAGGTTCCTCTCTTGACAATAAAACTCGATTTATACAATACACGGAGTCAATAGCAGAGTCTTTAATAGACTGACTCAGATCTTCTTATCTCAACTGAAACATTACAAACTTTTATAATCTTAAGTCTCCCCCTTTACCTTAAAACGAACCGTTCACTACTCTCAGGGCCGTAACTAGGAGGGTGCGGCTGGTACTCGGCCCAGAGCACATAACCCCTATGGGTGGAAACCGGCTGCTTCAACCCGCAATTGTACCGACGCCAGCTGAAGGGCTGCCCACAGTAATGAATAATAGTAGCCGTGTGCCTGGCTTCTTCTCTGCCATCACACATTACATCGGGCAGCACTGCAGCTGCCTATCCATGTGCTCTGTCCCTTCCCAACTCCCACAGTGTCTCTTGGGACTGGAGAGATGTCATGACGTCTCTCCCAGTCTATTGCCACAGTGCCCTGTGCCTAGGAGCCATGGTGTTTGGGCGGGCAGTACTTAGTAAGCAGCAGGACTGGGGTCACTGTGAAGACGTGGGTAGCAGCAAGGCAGGCAGTGACAGACAGAGCTCAAGTCAGCTAACTATGGAGAGACACAGGGGTTGATGTAAGATTAGTTGATATGGGAGGTGAAGTGGTATCAGTGCACGGTATGTGAGCCGATACCGCTTCTCCTCCATGTATGACTGTGCCGATGTGCGGCACATGTCTATATCTGCACTGATATCTACAAGATAACACCTCGATATGCAGGGCAATGTAGTATGAATGGTCAGTTGCACTGACCGTTCCAACACATGCAGCTACTGATTTCGACAGTTCCTGGCTGCCGGCTCCGGGCTACAGAGGAGATCTCGTGATAGTAGTGAGATCTCGGACATGCCCAGAGAAGCCGGCCGTGGAAGAACCATATCACATCAGTACCTGGCTGATGCACTGTGTGCTCAGACAAGGATCGCCGGAGGGGGGAGTCTTCGCTCCACACTCTGGCAGACAAGATGTTAATACATCTGAATCTTCCTCTTCCAACACATGGGACTGAACACTAAGCTTAGCTATATATAAGCTAATACTACTTTGTCATCTGCTCTTTCAAAATTTCAAGTGTAAATGTGTATCTTTTATAGTGTACCACACCCACATACAAAATACTTTGCTTTAAAATGCCATTTAAAATGTCGCCACCAGCAGCATTAAGGGTATGGAACTATCAGAAAGTTCTACTGTAACCAATACTGTGCAAGGAGATCCTCCTACTTAGGTGGCCAATCAGAAGCAACGGTTAATAAAACATATTTAACAAGACCAATAAACATCATTATCATAGTTATTCATAAGGCCCAACAAAGTCCTGAAGTGCCGCAAAGAACAGTAATACAGACAAGGCAGACGTGGTAACAAAACTCGCTAACACAAAATAAAGACATAAATACATGAGAGCTTAAAGGGGGTAATTCTGGATCGCTGTAGTGGCAGCAATCGCAGTCTGAATTACTTTGTGGAGTGCACACGCCGGGCGCCCAGTGAGTTGCTATCAGCATCTCACTGGCTGCGATCGCCTCTGACTGATTGACAGGTAGAGGAGGTCGCGGGGAGGGAGGGGGCGTGCCAACGGCGTTAGAACAGTGTTTGTGGGGTGCGGTCCGGACAACGGAGGCGAGTCTGAACCATTGGGGGGCAGGCGGCGGCAGCGTGACGTCACACGCAGCCTCTGCAACCCGGAATGCGGCGGGTAGCTCCCTGCCAGCGCACAACGGTAGCTGCACAGTTAGGGAGCTACTCGCCAGGTACAAAAGCATCGCCGCCGTGCAATGCTTTTGTACCTGTGCGGGGTGAGGAGGGTAAGGCCTCACATGCGGGGTGGACCAGCCCCCAGCATGTCAGAGTAAATGATCGCAGATGTGCTAAACGGGTGTAGTACTGGTGACCGCCGGTCACCTTACCGACGCCGGGATCCCGGCGGGGAGGGGCGAGTGCAGCAAGCCCCTTGCGGGCTCGGTGGCGACCTGCGGTCGCCACGGGTTCTATTCCCACTCTATGGGTGTCGTGGACACCCATGAGTGGAAATAGTCCCTGTTGGTCGGCATGCCGACCATCGGGATAGTGAGCCGTCGGGCTCACGGAGGAGGTCATGTGACTGTCGGTCAGCTGACCGGCGGTCACATGAATACCACCCGTGCTAAACTTAGCCCATCTTCGATCAACTCTGAATTACCCCCTAAATTCCAAAAGAGAAGATATATGTCAGGGGGCCATATTGTGTTATTGTAACTGTATCTCCATCAATAGCCTGCATTACCTCCTCATTAAAGCTGGTTTAAATGGGAAGACTCCAAATTGCAGTCATGCATGACCCTGTAGAGTCCACTGACTTAGACCATGGTTATACAACATGCGAC
The DNA here is from genome assembly GCF_028390025.1 of Pseudophryne corroboree. Classification (NCBI taxonomy): domain Eukaryota; kingdom Metazoa; phylum Chordata; class Amphibia; order Anura; family Myobatrachidae; genus Pseudophryne; species Pseudophryne corroboree. The sequence goes on along the minus strand of NC_086452.1, from coordinate 156,634,413 downwards.
CCTCCAACATACCCAGCCACAGCTGTAGCATGCCCTAATAGCAAAACTGTGTCAGGGCATGCTGGGATGTGTAGTTCAGGAAACGCTGGGGACGCAGGTTAAATACTCCTGCCTTAAACTGTTAGAAAGGCAAGTCAAGATAAAAAAAAAAAAATTTTATTAATTTTAATTAGAGAAAGATACATTAGCAAATATAGGCACTGTAGTGAAAAGAATGAAAGGCCTGTTGGCTGCCAGCCAAGGTCCGCTGTGGTTAATAAGGGCGGGCGGTGGGGTGATGGCCCAGATTACGGTTTCTCAGATTCATTAAATCCAGTACACAAAAGATAATATTTGCCCAAGAAGGCAGCAATAAAACAGACATTTACTTGTAAATTATCTAATTAATTGGGGTTATGATTTTGAGAAGTTGCACAATTTGAAGGATAATCAGATATGACATTTTGCTAGATAAAAACAAAATACTAGCATACCTCTAGGGCCAGAAAATGAAATAAATTAATAAAATCAAATGGCATTAACCACTGAAAAACATGAGAATTAAATAATTTGCACATATATATTTTTCTATGTGGATGAAATTAGCAGATGTTTTCTTAAACACTCATAGCAGACAATATTTGCCCATCATTGATGCAGTGCTTGATTAACTAACAGGCTGATCAAAATGCAGCCTAGGATACATGTACTTTGGAGGCATCTGGGGCCCACTTAGTAGGGGTTGAGGGGTTTCCAGATGCCCAGAAACCCCTCTTGACCATGGAATGGCGTGGTCACTTCACATAAACTGCATTTTGTTTGCAGAAGACTATAGCTTGTTACATGCTAATTATGCATCCTTTATGGGCTGGCGACAAACACTCTAAAATAATTTGGAGACCCCCCTCCAGAAATCCTTCTTTTTGCCCCTGTGTTATATTACACAGTCCACATGTCAGGTTGTACACAACTATCTTCAGCCAAAAAGAGGGCAGACGTAAAAGCAGGGGTGGGCAACATGCGGCCCGTGGGAGGGGAGATAAAAACGGCTATATAGGTGGGGAGAAAGGGGGGTAGGGACTGCTATATACATAGGCGTGCGCAGCACATATTATTAGGGGGTGCACCGTCGGAGGGGTGTGTCTAGCACCGCCTTTTGGGCGTGTCTAGCACCATCTATTGACGTCAACGCAATATAAAATATCCACCCTTGTGCCAATCCTAATAAAGCAGATACATTGACACATGTTGTGGTGTGCACCAAACAAACACCCCTGATGGCACTCACTGCAATTACACTGCTCCTCCTCAGCCTGGTCTGGCTCCCCCTCTCTTTCCCCTGCAAGCTGCAGCAGCTTATTTACCAGTCAGTCACTCACTGACACTGACAGTCACAGACTAGTTACTGCTGCTGCTGCTGGAAAAATGAGTGACGTATCAATACTGCTGCCGGCCGCCTGCCAGTATTGAATTTGTCTCCCTAAGAGGAACGCTGGCTGCATGCTGCTCCTCATCAGTGTCTGGCATTGGCATAGCATAGAAGGAGAGAGGTGGGCATGTGGCGGGTGTGATGGGTGGGCGGTGGCATCCTTGTTTAACCCAGGTGTCCGGTCAGTAATGCAGTCCTCACAGGGTGCAGCGCATAGTGGACCGTAATCAGCATGCTCGGCGATCGTTGCATCAGGCATGTGAGATCGGGGTGCCAGACATTAGGGGGTGCCTCTGCTCACCAGGCACCCCCCCTGCGCACACCTATGGCTATATAGATTCAGGGGAGGGGGGGAGGGGGGGGGGGACTGCGATATAGGTTCAGGGAAGGGGGGTAGGGACAGCTATATAGGTTCAGGAGAGGGGGGGAAGGGACTGCTATAGGGTGATTCCATGAAAACAGGGACAAAGTACTAAAAAATTACAAAATTACAAATTATTTGTTATTTCAGTTTATTCTGAAGCACAAGATGTTAAAGTAAGTGGCAGCACTAATTTTTTTTTAACAAAAAAAATAGAAGCAAAAAAATTTACATTTTAACATGTTAGCAGTAAAGCAAAAGCTATGTTGTATTCATTTATATTTTATGTTTAGGAATGATTGAAAACTACATCCCAATACCTTTTTGATTTTGCACAATATTAGGTTTCTTAAGCCTACTGTTAGCATGTAACCTGAGATACCAAAACATGGAATAGGTTTTTTTTTACAAGGGTAAATAATAATACTGCTAGTTTATACTTGTTTTTGTATACATCTGTCATGCATTACTCAACTCTATAAAAAAGAAAAAATTTCATTCACATTTAAATCATGAAAAATGCAATTAAATTCTGTAACCTGAGTTACTATGTAACCTGAGTTACCCTGTGTAACATGAGTTACAAGACAAGCTATTCATTTTATTACCAGTTTTTTAATGCAATATATTTGGAATTTTTTTAGTGTAACATACATATGAATTAACAGGATTAGTATCAACTTAAAAAAAAAGAATTAAGCTATCTTTATCTGTTTTGTATAAGAATTATACCCCTTTTCCACTACTGAGCAAGGGTAGCAGCCGGGAGCTTGACACGAGTGCTACCCGGCTGCGGCCCATGCTCAGCCCCATTTCCCACTGCGCTCACCAACCCGGCATATTGCCAGGTTGGTAACGCTGCTAGTGATGCGGCAGGGGCGGCGCTGGGAGATCATATGATCTCCCAGCGCAGCCCTTCCATACAGTGTAAACGGGAACCATGTCGCATCGACACGGCTTCCGTTTACACTACAACCCTACCCGGATCATTCCTTTGTCCTACCCAGGTATTTACCCGGGTAGGATTCACGAGTCACTTGATCTGGGTTTTTGCGGGGGGACCCTTTTCCGCTAGCAAAAAACACGGGTAAATGCGCACCCCCGTGCATTTACCCGTGTTTTTTGAGCTAGTGGAAAAGGGGTATTACTGTAAGATGATACTAAAACCAGCGGGAAAAAATATTAGGAGAAGGAGACAGAAATTGAAGGATGAAGGAAAATATGATGAGTACAAAGCAGCTCATAGGCTTGCCGGAACAAAAAGCAGTCAGAAAAGATGCATTAAAAACGCTTCCAGCAAGGAAAAGAGAAGCTATTTTGAAAAAAATTAGGGGGGAAAAAAACAGAATCAAGGTGGTAAAACACAGGCAGCGAAAATCTGAAACCAGAGCAACTCCTTCTGAAAGAAATGCGGAAATGCATTTGAAGACATTTGATAATGCATCTTCTTTTCCTGGAATTTCTAAAGTCCATTGCCGGCGTTTAGAAGAGTTTGAACCCAAAGGCTACATGTTAACAAAACATGCTAAGTCTGTGAACAAGAGGTCCAGGAATAACTTTTACAAGGAAGTGTACAGGTCTTCTCCATCAGAAGATGAAGCTCAAGTTCATGAACCAGATAGGCCCAGGGTTGAAGAAATCAAACCTGGAACGTATGTTCTTGTTAAGTTTGATGGAGAGCGTAAAACATCATATCGTTATGTTGCTGTCTGCCAGAGTGAATTGGAAGATGATGGTGAGGTTAAGATCATGTGTCTGAATCTGGTTGGCAAAAGTGACATGCGTTTTAAAGTGGATGATTCTGATGTATCATATATGTCATATGATCATATCCTGTATCTTTTACCAACTCCAAGGCTAGTAATGCAAGGAAAGAGAATGGTGTATGATTTTGATACTGAAATTGATGTGTATCAAAAGACCAAGGAACCAGAGAATGCACATTTTTGCCTCATGTAACCTGAGTTACCATACCCTGTAACCTGAGTTACCAAGAATTGTTTTTATAAATAATTCATTTCTTATCATAAACATGTGTAATATGTTATATCATCATCTATGATTTAGTGGCTTTTTCATAAATAAATTGTAGCAACTTCACACCTCAATAAGAGCAGAAATATTACATTATGTGATCTTAAAAAAAGCTGTGTCTTTTTAGTGTAACCCGAGTTACCACACAAAGACAATTCTTATTAATTTATGTGCAATTATTTTTCATTGTTTGAACATTTGGAAATAAAGAAGAATGTATTATTAGTAGGCTAATCATTATTAAGAACTCCTAAGCATAGTTTATGTGGTAACAATATTGGTTTAAATGTCAACTTAGAGTGTCACTTGTAACCTGAGTTACCATGGAATCACCCTATATAGGTTCAGGGGAAGGGGGGTAGGGACTGCTATACAGGTTCAGGGGAAGGGGGTAGGGACTGCGGTGCATGAGCAGTTCAGACCTGATTTACAAGATATTTTGTGTGTGGCCCTCGACTATTCACTGGAAGTGTTAAGCGACCCCCCAGCTGAAATAATTGCCCACCCCTGCTTTAAAGTCTGTCTCTGCAGCACCGGATGAAAGAAAGTGTGTATGCACCTTAATGTAATGTTGGTGGGTGTGTGGACGAATACTTGCATGGGTGAGAGTTAAATGTGGGTGATGCTATTAATTTAGCATTGTCAGTGTCCCCCAGAGTTCTGTCCTAGGCCCCCTTCTCTTCTCCCTGTACACCTCTTCCCAGGGTCCGCTCATAAGCTCCTTCAGCCTTCAATACAACCTCTATTCTGATTATACACTCCTGACCTCTACCCCTCTGTTGTCCTTGGGGTATCCAGCTGCCTCACTGCCATCTCCTCCTGGATGTCTGAGCGCTAAAGCTCAGCCAGGACAAAATCGAACTCATCATCTTTCTCCCATCCAGAGACTCCCCCCCCCATCCCCATGTCAGTATCAGTGTTGACAATACCATCATCTCCCCCATTCCCCGACTCCGCTGCCTGGGCGTCACTCTTGACGTCTCCCTCTCCTTCGGCCCAAATGTCCAAACTCTCGTCGATTCCAGCTATGCAACATTGCTCGCATCAGGCCGTTCCTCTCCCAGAGTGCAACTAAACTTATTTTCCACTCACTGGTCATCTCACGGCTTGACTACTGCAACATTCTTCTCGCTGGCCTCCCACACTCCCATCTCACTCCAGTCTAATTGGTTCTCAACTCCGCAGCTAGACTTATCTTTCTCTCCCGCCGCTCCACATCTACCACTCCCCTTTAACAAAACCTGCACTGGCTCCCATTCCCCTACAGAATCCTCTTCAAACTTCTCACCCTCACAACTCCACTGCTACTCACACATCTAACCTCATGTCCCTACATACTCCCTCACATCCTCTTTGGTCGGCAAATAACTGTCACCTTTCCTCTACCCTGGTCACTGCAACCCATGCGTGAATCCAAGATTTTTCCTGCGCTGTCCTCTTCAGTGGAACAAGCTCCCTCACACTGTTGGACTCTCTACAACCTTGCAAAGCTTCAAACGGGCACTGAAAACTCACCTGTTAATCAAAGCATACCCTTCTGCATAATCTAGTCTCGAGGCCACTCTCCCAACCTCCTGCCTCCTTTCCTTGGTCATCCATGCCTTGCTTACTCTCTGCCAACAGGCCGCCTTCCGCTTGCTCGCACCTCATGCCCCCCCCCCCCACCACCACAGATTGTGAGCTCCTTGGAGTAGGGCCCTCTTCCCTCCTGTTCTCACAACCCTCTTCTCTCACACTTCAATTACAGCTCTCTCCTACTCAGCGACTTTCTATACCCGCATCTCCTCTCGCTCATTACTGTTTATCTCTTCCAGTGGCTGTCTGCCCCTAGTAGTATGATGACTACTCCTTTGCTTCCTTATATCTCAGCTGTATTGTGTACTGAGAACTGTGGTGCTAATTGTTACCTGTGCTTTGTTTTAGTTTTTCAGTTACTGTAATGTTAAGTTCTGTGTTTACTCATTGTTAGGCTATTTTTCATGCACCTGTAGCCCCAACATCCCAGGATCCAGGCAAGCAGCAACTGAGCATAATACACAAGCAGTGATGAGCAGACTTTTGCGGCTTAGCATTTTTCACATATCACAGGTATTACCTGCTGGTATGTGTGCTAACCTGCCGGGCGGCTGCCGGGGATCCATGCTGCACACTGGAGATCTCACAATGGTTGCGTAGTGGAGGCGGCCGGGAGGTGAGCACTAGGCTGATGCCCTGTGGGTCTGACAGGGATCACCGGGGGTGGGATTTTTCACTCCCTCACTTTGGAGGCAGAGATGTTAACACATCTGGTCAGTATAGCTTTCTGCTTCGCCTCAATAAGTACATCCAGCCCAGTGTTCCAATCTGAAGAACAGTTAGTAGTTAGCCTCTGTTGAATAGAAATGTAAACATTGGAGGGAGGGGGCGGTGCTATTAGCCAGATGAATTAGCCAGATAGCCTTAACCAGGCAATGAGGGCATGAGTGCCCTGTAAACAGATCGGTGGCATACTCATTAAAAGTCTTAATGGCAGTTTTAAGCAGTGCCAGGGGTACTAAAATGCAGTAAACTGCGCCATTTACCCACCCTCTGCATTCTAAAAGTGATCTGACCACTATGGCAGCTTACGCCGTAATGATTGATTACAATTTACAAAAATAATGCCACCTATATTTTCTTTACCCCCATTTGTAAATCAATCCAATGCAACTCAACCCAGGCACTATCGGTACTCCCAGTCCGAACAAACAACCAAACCTGTGGCAATAACAACAGTTAACTAGGGCTCAGTAATTAAACACCTTGGGGAACTTTACTTTCATCCAAAAATTACTCATGTCGGCTGGGCGGCTCGGATATATGGAGGATATGCTTGCACTTAGTCTTCTGTTCACTCAATGTTTTCCATGAAGTTGACCCAATTACTGGAAGAGGCAAGAAGCATGTATATGGAGGACAATAAAGGTCCAGCTCATGGGATTTCCATGATTATGCCACTTTGGGAGAGGGGTTAAATTACTTAGACCTACTTAAATAAAATAAAAAATAAAAAACAAATGTAAAGAAAGTGAATTAAACTACATCCGAGAATCTGGATAACGTGGAAATAACATTAATGATTGATACTGCAGAGAAATGAATAACAGATTATCTGAACAAGCGGAGCTAGTTTGACAACCACCGCAGTATTATCAATGCAATGCAACACTATATGAAGAAGCCAATAACAAACAATACAATACAAAACAATTCAGGGGAACCAAACAATTGGGGTCTGAAGGCATTAAGATGACCACTAGAAATGGAAAAATCATCTGGTGCTTTCAACAGTCTGACCACACATTAATATGCTTTATGAATATTTAAATAAAATAAATACTTAAAGCCAGAAACGTAAGTATTTTCCATCCAATTAAGCTTTTAATAACATCACTGTTTAAAATGAAGGTAGTGTACTACTAGATAAAGAGCCAAACCTTGCAACAACCAGCATTTTTTCATGGCTACTGTCAAAGTCAAAAATATTACATAGAGAGACCATATAAACTGCACACATATAAGTCGCTATACTTGCAAATATGCGCAGCGAGCACAGCAATATATGGAAACACACGCATTTGCTCGGACATGGCACAGAGATGGATTCGGCACTTGTTTCATACAGTACATGGTTATAATAATGAACAGCACCAGACATCATGGAGATTTAGAATTGGCTAATGAATTAATGTCATGGATGTGTATCATTCGAACCGAACCAGATAAACACATCATGTTTGGTATTGAAGCAAGCAGAATCAGGTGTGGGTTAGTTTGAGGCCTGTTGTGTTGTTGTGGGACATTGCAGCGGATAGATATGATTATATGTATAAAAGCTAAGATCATATTGTTAGAACAATATGATGCTCAAGACAACCTTTTACTAAGTTTTCAGGGCTGAACCTGATTAGCATATACAAAGAGAATGGTGACTCAATACAAAGGAGAAAGAAAGACCCCTCCCCCAGGTACTGGTCAAACAGGAAGGTAGTGGTCAGGTGTGGCCTCAGAGAACAGATGTAATGTAGCTACACTCACAGACACACACACAGCTACCTGGCACCAAGCAGCATGGCGGCTGAATCCCCAGGACATCTTCCAAACTAAAGGCTAAGTATATAATCACATGGCTATAGAAGGAAATATATACATATTGCTTTCTGGTTTAAATAGGATATTGTAACTTGGCTGTGATGATTGTTGGGTGTTAGTGTTGGTGCCCTGTGGAATCTGTGATGGTAGCTGGGATCTTGTTAATCATAAATACCACCATGCAGTACTTTTGAATATGTGCTGGTAGCAATGGCAGGCTGATACTTGTGAGTACCTGGTGGTCTGGTCTTGTGATAACTCATATGCTCTGGTTATTGAGATACTGAAGTTGTTTGGGGTGTGAAATTATGAGATGGTTCTAGGAAGTTGGATTACATTGTGAAAGGTGTTTTAGATGGTTTGGAATTGTAAAATCAGAACATATGCATTGTTTTGAGGCTTGGACATTTTGGAAGAAAATGGAGTCTTGTGTTTTCTGCTATGTGATTGTGGTTTAGTATAGAGTGCCATGTGTTTGGACCTGCAAATCTAAAATGGCTGCTGCTGGATGTCTTCCCCTCCCCCTTTCAGCCATGTGGTGTGGTCTTTGGAATCAAGTGGAGGTTTCTCAAAATGGAGTCTAGCTTCCATCCCATGCTGTATTCAGCATTGACTAACTGCGCAGCGATTGTCTCTCACATGTGTAGTTTTATCTGCAACCATGTTGTCTCTTATTTAATGTTATCATGAGCCATTTCTCTCTATCTCTCTCTTCTTCTCTTCCCCTTCCATTTTCCCATAAATAGTAATTGTATTGTATTGTATTTCTTGTGTAGTTATCTGGTTAGGTAGTCTCTGTTATATTGTAGTGTATCATTTGTACTGTTATCCCCTTTTACAAGTATATTAGATATAATACAGTTAATAGGCTTTGGAACCTAAACCAGTATCTGTGTATTTTCTATAGTGTTAAGTGTTCACTTGAGCGTCGGTGACGCTCAAGCAGCTTTGTAGTTAGTCAGGTTACACAAGGTTGCATTTACACCCTGTACTCACATTAAGGTATTCAGTGTATTTCATTGGTATAAGGTTTTAACATTAAGGTATAGTGTTGTGAGCGTCTGCATCGCTGGTGACCTCCTCGTGGTCTCGAGCGTAAGCTACGCCATAGCGAATCATTACCCTAGACATAACCAATAACGTGTCCTGTGATCACTGGGCCGTGAGCGAACGTGACGCTTGAGCGTCTCGCCTACGGCTGAGCGATCGCTACGCCAATAGCGTACCATTACGGTACTTCTTGAACAAACAGCGTACAGTGGTGTTCTTAGCTTCATAAAGGGTTGTTTATACGACAAGGAATTTAGCATTGTCAATTGCGGGCTCGTCCTATACTTCTCACATCTGCACTAGGTAGATCAGCAGACATTATCCCCCAGCAAAGGGTGGGAGATGGTCTCATAGTGCTGGCGGGACGTCTGCTTCGCTTAGATAAAGAGTGCTGAAGGAACCCGGTAACCGGAAGTAAGAACAAAACGCTTGTGTCTTTTTAAAACTGTTTATTTTTCTTTTGTCTTGCGTACGCATACATACCTGCATTTCTTTTCACTTGTGTATTTCATTTTTCGTATATCACTATTCCTGTTTGCCAATTTTATAGTTGATAGAAAGTGCTAAAAAGAGATTTGCTGTTATTTCATAGTAGAGGTAATAGTTAAAGTATAGAACAAACACACGGTTTGTCTGAGATACAAGGCAGTCAGTGTGGATTGCGGTAGATGATCAGGGATCACCTACATTGATAAATAAATATATTGTGTTACGGTGGATCCTTTGCATTGCGTACACGTGTCGCTAACAAAGACTAGCGTACGCAATCCAAAAGGCAGACGCACGCAGCGTTCATTACGCAACGTAGCGTCCGGTTACGCCCACGTAGCTCAAGTTGTGATAAAGTGAAGTAACGCAAAGGCGATAAGTAACGCACAGCGGTAGATAACGCGACGCGGAAAATAACGCAAGTCTATTTTTGGAGAATCTGAAATTTAGTTTAACAGATCCTGCTCCTAATTGGTAACACTGTTGGGCTAAAGACAAATTTCTGCGCAGAAATAGACATAGAAACAAAGTGTACATGTGTTGAGTGAGTGTGTTTATACAATTTTAAAGGTGGAACCACAAGGAAAGCCGGGTACTCGTCAAGGGACATACGTGTAAGTGACATATACGGTGGCTAGGGAGGCATCCCTGGTTAAATAATATTTGAGCATTAGAGTATAGCGGACCATAAGGTAACAAGACCAGGAGGTCATAAGGTAACAAGACCAGGAGGTCATAAGGTAACAAGACCAGGAGGTCATAAGGTAACAGACCAGGAGGTCATAAGGTAACAGACCAGGAGGTCATAAGGTAACAGACCAGGAGGTCATAAGGTAACAGGTAAAATAGACAAAGAGGTCCGCTATAAAAGTCCAGTGGCACAACGCCTGGGGTGTTGGTGCAGAACCCATATAGGCCATACAAGCTCTTGCTGAAGGAATCGCGGCCGGAAACATCGATTCCATTGATCTTTCAGTACATGACAAGTAGTGCTTATGTACTGAACGATTGGACCGCACGTAATTGTGTGCAGTAGTTAGTAATCTGACCTAATACCATTAGAGTAAAGTGGTCACAAACGCTATTTGTACATTCTGACGTGATTTGTGTAATTTTTTATTTTTGGAAGGGAAGTTCGCTGGTCACTCAGGAACTATCTAACAACCCCAACTTTACTGGAAAGAGTAAGTGTCCTTCGGGTAACCCTCATATGTTCCAGTAAACAGAAGGTTCACAGGGGCCCTGGGTTGGGTACAGCAGCTCTGGCTACAGTGATTGCAGCACAGGCCAACGTGGGCGAGAAGTAAGTGGGGTACTTGATAAACCACCACCGCCGGCCTGCCCAAGGACATCTTGGTTTGTTTGTAAGGGTTCGCTGAAAGCCTTGATATTCAAGGAGGAATAGGCAACGCCTGCAGATTATGGGGGCCATTTGTTCAGGTAGGGGGCGATCAACCTCGGTTCGGGTTGATTCAGAGAACCGATCCATCGGGTCGGCACGATATGTGAAATATGGAAATCACGCTGAAGTTTTATGTGATGAATGGGAGAGAATGACTGTACAAGACAGGGACAAATTCCCAAGAATAGGTAGCTTCAGTCCAGTAGTGTTACAAAATTTAAGGAGGAGGATAAGTCTCGTTGAACCAACGAAGAGACAAAATAAACATTATGAATATTTACAGTTATGGCAACAGGAAAGTGAATTACAAAAAGAGTCTATTGACTTTTCTGACTCTTATCTTGAGGGGAGAGACATGGCAGCAGGAGAGGAGTTGATTGCGGAGAGAAAAGCACAAAAGTGGAACAATAAAAAACGCTCTTAGCAACTGTAATATAGATTATAAGAATAAGTGTAATAAATGTAACTATGATTATTGTAATACTGTTGAATGTACAACTATTAACCTGTGCAAGTTGCCCCCCATGTCAAACCTCCCTCAGGAATACAAACAAGACAGTGAGCCCAGGACGATGTCAGCACCTCTTCCAGCAACCATCACAAAAGCCATCCAGGTGGACACGACCAAATTGGTAAAGGCAATAATCGAACCCCCTAACGGAGGGTCAGGTGAGGTCGTGTCCACAGGTACGTACAATGTTTCATATCACGCACAAACAGAGGTACCCCATATTGTAAGACCAACACAAGATGATGTAACTGAGCTCGATCTGGCCAGGGTGATCTCAGTCCCCAATGGGAAGACTGACGATCAGGGAATCATTCCCGTCAAGGACAGTGCAATGCGCTGTCTCTTGTCCCGGACCGAATTGAGATCAATTATGTCCGAATTTCCTGATCCTGGGAAAAATCTAGCCAAATGCCAAAGGTTTATTAAAGAACTAGGAAACGCCACAGAACCCACCAACAAAGAGTGGCGGACAGTGCTGAGGGCATGTTTGCCCTCCAGGGTTGACCCTGAAAAATTCATTGCTGATTGTAAATTAAACATGGAGGTACCTTGTATGGAGGAACACAATCAGGAATGTATTAGGCAGATTAACCGACAGTTAGGAATATATTTCCCAGCTGCTGTCAAGTGGAATGACATTTTTTCCATAAGGCAAAACGAAAGGGAAAATGTTTCTAATTATTTCAATCGAGCACTGCAAATAATGGCTAGAAACACTGGGATCGCAGACATCAAGACAAATGCACAACATAAAGGAATAGCGGTTAAGGTATTGATGGATGGTTTAAAAGATGAATTAAAGACAAGGGTACAGACCACCAACCCAAACTGGAGAGATATCTCGGTGACCGCACTAAGAGAGGCCGTCATCAATCATGATCAGAATATCACCAGATACAGAGAGTCACAAAGAGATAAGTTAATGGCAGCAAATATTCAGGCCCAAACCACAAGACCACCCCAACAAAAGCCACACACCCCTGCGAGAAATCCAGATATGAAAGTCTGTTACAGTTGTCATAAAAAGGGACACATTGCAAAAGATTGTAGGTCAAGAGAAAAACAACACCATAATCATAAAAACCAAAGAATCAGGGAAGTACAGGGGAAACGATTGATGATGATGAGCATCCGAGCGTTTGAGGAGGCATCAAATCAACCAAAACCTCAGGTCATTGACACGTGGAGGAAGCCCAGGATTTGTTACCATTGTAGAAGAGAAGGGCATTATACCAACAACTGTAATAACCCACATAAAGTTAGACCCCCTAGACCAAGAAATGAGCAAAATTACAACACACACCATTATAATCAGGGATCACATAGGCAGGAAAGGTGATTATTAGGAATGGAGGCAAGCCTGAGGTAACGGTTAATAAAGTGGGAGGTCATTCACTGGAGACACAGGAATGACCAGGTTGAACGTTGTAAATGTATTTGTGAAAAATGTTTTTTTCTCTCTCTCTCTCTCTCTCTATCCCCATCTCTGACGAGTATTGGTAAGAATTCACACATTGCATATCCACTTGGTCCTTGCAGAAGTCTACCAAACCCCAGCATGACCTCCGCCACAATGTATTTCTGGCCAGATACAGACAGTGGAGTAATGCAGGTGCTGGTGGGGAGGGACTGCTCAAGGAGACCATTAGACACATAGATATGACAGCCTAATAAGTCTGACAATGTTTTTCTAATGCTAACAATGTTTTCTTAATGTTGACAATGTTTAAAAATGTTTTGTTTCTCTTTTCTCATTGGTGGTTATTGTCGAGTTATGTAATGTATATATGCACATGAATTGTTCTCTATCTCTTTTGTTTTTTTGTTGTCTCTCTCTTCCCACTCATGTTTCCATGGTTTAAAGATGGTATGTCATCCCTCAGTTGGACCAATGGTAATGCCAGATTTTTTCTCCTTACAGAAAGATCGCCGGTTAGGAAGGAATATTGCATCACCAGAATGTTCGTTTGGAAGACTGAGAGACAGCACCTTTGAGAGGACAGCAGAACAAGAAGAACAACAAGACGAGAGAACTTATTATCGTAACAAGTTCTCTCCCCCTCAAACTGTTTTCTTATACCCCCTTTACAAATTTCTTCTTTTCTCCTCCTGTAAGATGGACTTGCCCCAAGAGACTGTGATATGGATTTTCCCGTTAACCATGATGTTGACCAGAGCAGTCTGTTTCGGTGAGAGTACCAGTGAGGTCGAGAAAGGATCCAGAAAGGTCCTGATGACTGAGACGGAGGTGTAAATTTCCAATAGCAACCCAATCACCAAGCAAAGGCGAGTACCGGGCACGATCTAACAACCATGTTATCTGTAAACATTTTCTTTGAAGGATTGTTAGTTCAAAAAGAAAAACTGTATCTGTAGGCTCTGTGACAATGGTTGAAGATGGATGCATAAAGAAATGCCAATCCAGTCTTAATATCCATATGGACCGGCATCCATTGAGTGACTATCACTCCTTAGTGGGTAGTGTGTTAAATAAAACTGATTGTTGGATATGCTCTCAAGTACCTCAGGGTCATAGTAAATCAGGGCTAGTACCATTTCCTTTAACATTAGGGGAGGTACTTGAGCTAAAGGGTGGGAGACCGGTGGACCGGAGGTTTAACATCTCCAGCCCTCCTAGTTTGAAGCTCCACCAATACCATGTGGATAGGTCCCTATTATGTTTTAACATCTCCAATCCCCGAAAGCCGGGAAATTGGGAAGTGTCATGGAGCAACCTAACCATGACCTTTTCGCATAGAGCAGATAGAATGCCTACAGATACAGAGCTTGTACGCCACATAGCCAGTAGAGGATGACGCATATTTCATATGCGGGAGAAAGGCGTATGAGCGGCTTGCCCCAAACTCTGAAGGATTGTGTTGTATTGGAAAAGTACTACCTGAGGTAATGAGTCTAAGGAGTGAGGAAACTGTAATTAACCTGGATTTGGTATATGACCCAATGATAGAAACCATGATGTGATGAAAATGCGATTATACGGTCCGTTTCTTTCACCTGTTTTTCTGCTTTTCTCCAAGATACAAAGACCCCCTTGGACGAGGAAGCTGACGAGACGAGATGTATACAGACAACAGACAAGCACCAAAGATGAAGTTTTGACCACTTGAGAAATGGACACTTGATGAACTTTGCCATGGATCCCCAGTTTCCCTAGTACTTTTAAACTCACGCTAGCCCAACATTTTTTTGTAAATCCGATGGCTCTGACAAAGCTATTTGCTCATGCCCAAGGAGCAATACAGCGCAAAGAAGACGACTCTCAACAGATACCGAACACAACTTCAACGACAGATGTACATTTCCCTGACATAGAATATCATTGCATTTTCCGTAAGTGTTCTTTATCTTCATCTCTACAACCCTCAGGTAATGACACACATAGTCGATAGGGAATACAGGCACAGATATCAGCAACCACATACCTCCCCCATTCATGTATCATCAACTAAAATGTGCTCCCCCATTTTGTTACAACCACAGCCGAAATGAGCTCGGTAAAGTTTGACAGCCCATCCACAGACCCTTAGTACGGGATAAGAAGGAATTCAAATGTATACTTCGCAATACCTCGAAGCTTGATGTACAACACGTACGGCACGATGATACATGACCCCCCAAACATGGATTCATACACACATGCTTCTGCTATCTCACTAGGTCATACCCTCTTCACATCTTCTCCTCTCTCCTCCCTTACCCAACCATGGAAATGTATTAACCCCTGACATATATTTTTCTCTTTTTGAAATGTTTTAGGAAGTGGCAGTTATTGGTGACTGCCAAAGGGTGGACTGTCAAAGTCAAAAATATTACATAGAGAGACCATATAAACTGCACACATATAAGTCGCTATACTTGCAAATATGCGCAGCGAGCACAGCAATATATGGAAACACACGCATTTGCTCGGACATGGCACAGAGATGGATTCGGCACTTGTTTCATACAGTACATGGTTATAATAATGAACAGCACCAGACATCATGGAGATTTAGAATTGGCTAATGAATTAATGTCATGGATGTGTATCATTCGAACCGAACCAGATAAACACATCATGTTTGGTATTGAAGCAAGCAGAATCAGGTGTGGGTTAGTTTGAGGCCTGTTGTGTTGTTGTGGGACATTGCAGCGGATAGATATGATTATATGTATAAAAGCTAAGATCATATTGTTAGAACAATATGATGCTCAAGACAACCTTTTACTAAGTTTTCAGGGCTGAACCTGATTAACATATACAAAGAGAATGGTGACTCAATACAAAGGAGAAAGAAAGACCCCTCCCCCAGGTACTGTTCAAACAGGAAGGTAGTGGTCAGGTGTGGCCTCAGAGAACAGATGTAATGTAGCTACACTCACAGACACACACACAGCTACCTGGCACCAAGCAGCATGGCGGCTGAATCCCCAGGACATCTTCCAAACTAAAGGCTAAGTATATAATCACATGGCTATAGAAGGAAATATAGACATATTGCTTTCTGGTTTAAATAGGATATTGTAACTTGGCTGTGATGATTGTTGGGTGTTAGTGTTGGTGCCCTGTGGAATCTGTGATGGTAGCTGGGATCTTGTTAATCATAAATACCACCATGCAGTACTTTTGAATATGTGCTGGTAGCAATGGCAGGCTGATACTTGTGAGTACCTGGTGGTCTGGTCTTGTGATAACTCATATGCTCTGGTTATTGAGATACTGAAGTTGTTTGGGGTGTGAAATTATGAGATGGTTCTAGGAAGTTGGATTACATTGTGAAAGGTGTTTTAGATGGTTTGGAATTGTAAAATCAGAACATATGCATTGTTTTGAGGCTTGGACATTTTGGAAGAAAATGGAGTCTTGTGTTTTCTGCTATGTGATTGTGGTTTAGTATAGAGTGCCATGTGTTTGGACCTGCAAATCTAAAATGGCTGCTGCTGGATGTCTTCCCCTCCCCCTTTCAGCCATGTGGTGTGGTCTTTGGAATCAAGTGGAGGTTTCTCAAAATGGAGTCTAGCTTCCATCCCATGCTGTATTCAGCATTGACTAACTGCGCAGCGATTGTCTCTCACATGTGTAGTTTTATCTGCAACCATGTTGTCTCTTATTTAATGTTATCATGAGCCATTTCTCTCTATCTCTCTCTTCTTCTCTTCCCCTTCCATTTTCCCATAAATAGTAATTGTATTGTATTGTATTTCTTGTGTAGTTATCTGGTTAGGTAGTCTCTGTTATATTGTAGTGTATCATTTGTACTGTTATCCCCTTTTACAAGTATATTAGATATAATACAGTTAATAGGCTTTGGAACCTAAACCAGTATCTGTGTATTTTCTATAGTGTTAAGTGTTCACTTGAGCGTCGGTGACGCTCAAGCAGCTTTGTAGTTAGTCAGGTTACACAAGGTTGCATTTACACCCTGTACTCACATTAAGGTATTCAGTGTATTTCATTGGTATAAGGTTTTAACATTAAGGTATAGTGTTGTGAGCGTCTGCATCGCTGGTGACCTCCTCGTGGTCTCGAGCGTAAGCTACGCCATAGCGAATCATTACCCTAGACATAACCAATAACGTGTCCTGTGATCACTGGGCCGTGAGCGAACGTGACGCTTGAGCGTCTCGCCTACGGCTGAGCGATCGCTACGCCAATAGCGTACCATTACGGTACTTCTTGAACAAACAGCGTACAGTGGTGTTCTTAGCTTCATAAAGGGTTGTTTATACGACAAGGAATTTAGCATTGTCACTACCACATCCTTGAATTGCCCATAACCGCAGGCACATCAGGTGCCCCTCCACTCTGCTGCGTCTGGTGACCAGAAGTCAGCAGTGAGCAATGTAAGCCATGGCACATGTGCAGGGATAACATCTCTAAAGGTGGCACAGGACAGAGGTGTTCAGCACTAAATTAGGTCCTTGGGCCTAGAGGAATTTAACAGGTTTCACCAAGTAGGACCATTCATGTTCACAGTGACATATGACCACAATGTGCTGCACAGTGGCCATTAGGTCAGAGCAGAATCAAAACCAACATGACCGTCCACCATACATTGGAATTTAACAATGTTTTTATCGAAAGACCGGCTTTTCAAGACCATAAACATTTTCACACCACTTACAACATCCTTAGCACCCCTAAAATGTATATCTCAATAAAAGCAGACTTTAATTAAAACAAGATATCCCAAAGTCAAAGTACGTGCTGCAGGATATCAGTAAATTTAATGAAGTTAAACTACTATTTGATGCTATACCGTCTAATGTGATTATATACAGATGTAAAACATTACAACATGTATTAATGTCATATTCAAAATATTTCATAACTCCTAAAAAGGACATGTCCATTTTTGCAGGTACTGTAGCAAATACACGGTCAAGTCACATTAATATGACCACCAGCTAATAGCAAGAGTAACCGCCGTGTGCAGAGTGACCGCCGTGTGCAGAATGACCGCCGTGTGCAGCACGGACAGCAGCTAGACGGGCTGAACTATTATTTCAGACAAACGTCTGGTAGCCCCCAGGTTAATTTTGAGCTGTTCAACTGTAGCGCATCGGTCGGCCCACATGCACCTTCGTAGCAGATGTTCACCTCTCAATCAATAGCGTGTGGTGCTCCTCAGTTTCCACGCCGGTTATTCACAATGGTGGCATCTGTCCAGTGACGGATACACCTTCACCACAGCAGCACGCAAACAGTTCACATACTGCGCTGTTTCAGAAATTCTGCCACTCTTGGCCCAAAAGCTGATAATCATCCCTTTTTGCAACTCGGATAAATCGCCCATTTTACACATGAGACAACGAGTGATTTGTGTGCAGACTGCCTATTGCCCACCGTATATACCCACCAAGCCAGTGCACGACATGTGACGTACTTCACGGGCTACGCGCAGTCAACGTCAAATGTTAGTATGAGGCTTTCCTCCCTCGGGCAAGGGTGTAGCTACCAAAGGTGCAGGAAGTGCAGCTGCTATGGGGCCCAGAGCTGAGAGGGGCCCACTTTGGGTGATATGTAGGGGCCCTTACAAGCCTTTGCCTTGGGGTCTTCAATATATCTAGTAATGCCCCTTGACTTGATTATGGTAATGTGGTATAAAATGAACAAGAGGGCATTATAATGTTTCATAATCTGAACTGGGAATCTGTAATGTGGCACAATATGAAGTGGGGGCACTATAGAGTGGCATAATATGAACTGGGCACACTGCATGTCATAATGTGAATTGGGGTCATCGTGTCGGATAACTTGTACTGGTGGCCCTACAAAGAACTAGGGCACTACTATGGTTCATAAAATAAACTAAGGCACTACCATACCCTCCAACTGTACCAGTTTGGCAGGTACAGTACCTTTTTTTTAATGGTTTTTACCGATTTTTGGCTCTCCAAAGATCCATTGAAAGTATAGGAAAATGGGCATGACCACACACCCTTTACCCGTGGCCAAGCCCCCTTTCCTTATTTGTTCCGATTTTTATGTTTAAAATGTTGGAGGGTATGCACTACTATGGTTCAGAAAGTGAGCTATTGCAATATTATGGGGTATCCGTTTGGATAGCCGACAGTCATTAGGTCGACCACTATTGGTCGACATTAACATGGTCGACACGGACACATGAAAAGGTTGACATGCGTTTTTCACATCTTTTTTCTTTTGTGGAACTTTTCCATACTTTACAATCCACGTGGACTACGATTGGGAACGGTAACCTGTGCCGGCTGCAGCGGTAGCAGAGCTAGGCACCTTGCCCGAAGCATGGCGAGCGAAGCGAGCCATGCTAGGGGACGTGGTGCACTAATTGGGGTTCCCCGTCACTTTACACAGAAAACAACACCAAAAAAGTTTTAAAAAACTCATGTCGACCTTTCCATGTGTCGACCATTTGTCCATGTCGATCATGCCAATGTCGACCAATAGTGGTCGACCTAATCACTGTCGACCATAACATGGTCGACCATTCATACCGGAACCATATTATGGGGCTTAAAAATAACAATTGCTGTGGACAGGTGTCTCTAGAAGTATTAGGACAGGGGCCCTTCAAAATGTTGCTATGGGACCCACAATGTTCTGGCTATGCCCCTGCTCTCGGGAACAATTCTTCCTCGTTACCTGAAGCCAGAGCTGCAACAAAACAATTCATGCGAGTTACCTTGGGGAGAAGGTGTCAGACCATGCCTGTTCCACATATCACAATGGTTTTCGTTTGTTTCAAAGTGAAGTGTAAGCATTGAAAACAGTGTTTTGCTAGGAAAGGTTACAACATGCCTCTGGCAAAACTTTACTGCACCAGGGATATTCCCACTCGTGGCGGGCCTGCCGACATAACATATGTAACCCCCAGGATGATATACCGGCAGATGGGATGCCAGCTATCAGTATACAGACAGCGGCATTTTCGTCTGCCGGAATACCGGCAGCGAGTCCCCTTGCGAGCTCACCACTTTCACCACGCTGGGAGCTTCGCTCACCACAGGTTCTATTCCCACTCGGTTGGTGGCGTGGACCCACCAACCAAGTTGGGATTAGGTTCGGGTGTCGGTATACTGGCCGTCAACAATATATTGGATGTCAGGTTTCCGGCATCAGTCTCCTGAACGCCGGGATCCCGACCGCTGGCATTTTGACTGCATCCCCTTTCGTGAATAATTGAGCACTCAACCTGTTTGGTTTTTCAACAAAAACCACTGTGGCGCTCTCAGAACAATGGATTTATAGGTTAAGTCATTAATTGTAAAATAAACGGAACATACTTTGAAAGTAATATAAAGCATACGCGATTTCTTATACTGCCTTCACAAGTGCTGGATGCTGGTCACATCTTACACAGTACAGTGCTGACTATGCCATGTCCTTGTGCTTACTGCTGATCAGAGTTACAGTTACGAAGCAGCACTTTGCAAAGTCACAGTGTCTTTGGCAATTTCGACCGCTGGATTTAAAGTGTCAATAAGTTTAAATAGAAAGCACATCTGGTTTTCTATGTAATATTATTACTACCCCTTTAAGGGCTAGAATCCCGGCTGCTGTGAAAAGCCTCACTTCATAAACTTGCCCTTGGTGCGAGATTCTGTATCACCAGCCCACATGGTAACAATACCAGGAGGTACAGTATGTATGAGTGTATTTTCACAAGGTAAACAAAATTCTTAGTGTATTTAAAAATGAACACGACTTCGCTCATATTTCATTTTCAAATAAATCCTGATAAGCTTATGTTTGAACTAGCGTTATATATATTCACTTCTCAAAGCTATTTATGACCCCTCATTTATGGCTTACACACAAGGCCCTAAACACTCTGGTTCTCACCCTGCACTATGCATGTCTGCAGCGCACTGCCACTCAGTCAGGGACTCTGACCCTTTCTGTACACACTCCCAGTGACTGCTACTGTTTGTAACCATCATGCACTCACGCTGGGCATACACGGTCAGATAAAATGTCTTTTAAAACCGACAGACATTTTATCCAACTAGCTTAAAACCCATCATCTGAACATACACTGTGGGAAATTGGGAGATGTATCAAAGCTTGGAGAGAGAGAAATTGGAGAGTTATAAAGTACTTACCAGTCAGAGTTATAAAGTACTTACCAGTTATAAAGTACTTACCAGTAACATTGTGCTGTGCAGAGCAGGGGGAGAGATGTGTGCTGAGCGGTCTATGTTAAGATCGCTCAGCACACATCTCTCCTGTCAGTACCCCCCTTTAAGGTCCCAATACATCAGGAAGCAGTTTCACAGATTCCCCTAGCTGACAGCATTGGCCATAGATGATCGGTGATATGCCTGGGAATCAGGAAACCTAAACATGTTAAAAATTCCTGATATGCTGACCGTTTTCAGTCTGGATCGGGGAATTTGGATTTTTAAACAAGTTTAATATTCCCGGTTCCCCAACTTGGATTTCAGGACTGGGAAATCTACCGCTGATGTATGGGGGCCATAACAGTGTATAGCCATATCATCTGCTTTCCTCCTCCCCCACCCGGTTAGGAAACATTTCCCCGTTCCTCCCGCATCTGGTAACGCATACACTGCCAGATGCGGACGAGCAATGATTGGATCAGTCAGGCATGTTGGATGGTTTTTGATGGTTGACCTTCCGATCACCACTGAACGGCCTGCTGCCATATACTAAACATAATGTGCGGATCGGGCAAATAACTTTAATATTTTACATTTGTTTTATACAATTGTACTTTCTCTGCGAGGTGACATTTAAGCTGGACATGCACGATTGGATAAAATACCTGTCAGACTGACAGCCATTTTATCTGACACTGACAATCCCCGGGACATACACTATGAAATATCTCACAGTGTATGTCACGTGATATCGACGCTCCACCCCCAGGGAGGAGACATTTCCCATGTGAAGGAACAGGGGAAATGTTCATCAGTCAGCCGCACAGGGCATACACTGATAGATGCAGCCGACATGACATTTGAAAATCTCTCATCGGAGGGACATACTGGACGATCCGGCATGCCCGAACGATCTATATTTTCAGGTCGGTTGGTCACATAAACTCTGCAATTATCTGGTCGATCTGCTGATATCGGGCAGGTGGGACAGATAATTGTAGCGTATATGCACAGCATTAATGGTACCTTATAAATAAAAGATAACAGTAATAATACTAAAGACATGGTTGTGTTATGTTCACACTACAGTATCACTTCCATTGATACATAATTATGCTGGTTGTTATTATTTCAATTGTAAACTCTTTGACACAAACACCTATAATCCTAATTTTCTGCTGGTTTCATTTTTTTTTTTTTTACTTCAATATTACATTGTTTATTTCTTGTACTTGTATAATGCTTCATGTATAGACGTTAACCACACACACACAAACATATATGTATATATGGGATGCGGTTATGTGACCGGCGGTCGGGAGGCTGGACCCTGAACACTGAATAGCCCGCCTGTCGGCATGCCGACCAACAGGGATTATTCACACTCGTGGGTGTCCACGACACCCATCGAGTGGGAATAGAACCTGTGGCAAGAGCACCGAACCACCGAGTCAGCCTGAATTTTGATCCCATAATAACATAGAAACAGAGAATTTGACTGCAGATAAGAACCACTTGACCCATCTAGTCTGCCCATGTACACTTACACGCACTAGGATTAATTTATGTTTGGAGCCAGTTAACCTACCAGTATATTTTTTGGGATTCTGGGAGGAAACCGGAGTACATGGAACATGGAAGAAATTCATGCAAGCACGGGGAGAAAATACAAACTCCATACAGTTAAGGTCATGGTGGGAATATATATATAAACAATAAATTTGAACTGAAGCCAAGTTGAGAGCAATTCACTCGCACCTGTGCTTGCGTTTGGACAGCGTAACTGGACAGTCCCAAGTACGTTTGCAGGTGAATATGCACATTTATTCCAGTGCACGCAAGTAGGGAGCAATTAAGCCCTGCTTGAGTCAACTCTAAATCAGTCCTATAATGTTTTCCTTTAGTCCCAATTCACTATGGGTAGCCAAACTGATGTCACTGACACAGAGAATAGGTCGGCGACTTGATCCAGATATGGACAATGTAACAAAATGTTGGCTGGCCAAGGTATTTTTATATACATTTTCACTATGATTTGCTTCTGATAAAACCTTTGTCCTCTATTTATCTTGTTCCTGTATTTCCATTTTATGTAGCACCAGTTTATGAGGACTGAGATTATTTATGCAAGTTACATTGATACTCACTAGTACTAACTGTGTATTTACTGTATACTGTACCTTAGGACAGGCCACACGGTCTATAAAAAAAAACAGTATCCACGTTACTAACTGCAGTTTTATGCTTTGATGCTCATGGAGTCTTTCCCTTTTTCAAATGCAATTAAAGAAAATTCAGCAATCAATTGCTTAATCTACTATATATTCTGTGACTCTTTTTCATAAACATCCCTGAAAGTTTCTCTTACCCAATAATAATACTCCTGGCTGAATCATCAGCCACCAGTTTGTCTTTTTCCCATTCCAGCGCCAACTCCCCACACCCATCCATTCTCCATATCCCTGAATGTGTTCACAAATGTACAGTATTCTTAGGACACTTTTTATTCAAATACATATGTCTACGGTTTGCTTGTCATATTTTACATAAATTGATGCGTTCATACAAAAGAGAGTAAAGGCACGTCCCTTGCATATAGAGTAACAATAATGAAGTATTGGGAGTAACATTACCTCAGTTCCAAGTAATGCAGAGGATTACACGTTAACTGCCAACATCAGGTTTGGCCATTACTAAATTGTTGGCAAACAGACTGCACCCTTGGAAAACTATGTAGTTGTATGAAGTAGGCCACACTGCAACATGTACAGCGTAGGTCCCTGTGGTCTGAAAAGCTAATTTACACAAATCCATGTTACGGTGCACTGAACAATGTCAGAGATATCATTACCACAACCTAACAGGCTTACCAGAATGTTTATGAAATATCAGCATTTTCTAAGGAGCGTAGCTTAATGGAAATATAAATAGTGTAATCCTATGCTATATGTATGTTCATATAAGGTTACAGGTGTTGAGAACAAGCCAGGAAACCTTACAATCTAATGGGGGGTACACACGGAGAGATCCGTGCTTTAAATCTAAGCAATCTGACTAGATTGCTTAGAAGTATAGAACGGATCTCTCGTGTGTATGCCCCCCAGCGATAGCGATGCGCGGGGCTATCACCGGTGCATGCAGGCTCAATCTAGCAGGTCGCTCACTTCAGCGCTGTGCGAAGTGAGCGGCCTCCCCCTCCCACCCCCTTGCTCAGCACACATCGCGCTGAGGGGCAGATGTATTAAGCCTGGAGAAGTGATAAAGCAGTGATAAGTGCAAGGTGATAACCAGGGCTTAAAGTGGTCCTGGAGAGGTGGGGGAACTCATCTTCCCCACAACCCCTCCCCCTTAGCGCGCTCGTAGGCGCGCGTGCCGCAAAAAAAGGGTGTGGTTTCATAAGGAAGGGGCGTGGCCACACAAAAGTACCCCAAATTCAAAGTAATGCCTCACTGTAGCACAATCTTATTCACATTGCCCGCCCCACATGCTTACAGAATGCCCCCAGTAGTGCTCACCATTAAATAAGTAAACATATATATATATCTCATGTTTCTCCAGCAGAACTCAATAAGGACAAGAGTCGGCTTTAGTGACTAAAGCCAACTCTTGTCCTTATTGTGTGCCGCTGGAGAAACATGTATGCCTAAATAATGATAAAGAAAGCACACTCACTCACATGACCTGACGGCGGGCGCAGCAGGAGAAGGGCACAGGAATGTGCAGCAATAAATGTAGGGCACGTGTGGGGGGTGCGCACACCTATGATCCTATGCATGTGTGCGGGGGGACCCACTGTCACGGGCTCCGGCGGTCCCATTACGCTGTGCTGCGGGGAGACAGATTTGCCGGTCCCAGTATCCGTATAGGGGAAGGGGCTGCGCTTTTGAATCTAGCGCCGATTGCGCACCAATCACGTATCGCGGACTGTTAGCCAATGAGAAACTGCCACTAGGCAGCTTCTCATTGGCTGGCGGTCCGCGAGCCGTGATTGGCTCACGCCAGCTTTTGAAATAGCCGCCCCTTCTTTTAATTGGATCTGCAGCTGGTCCGCGAGCCGGGATTGGCTGGCGGACGCTGCAAACTTTACAATGCAGCCGTGACCTGATGCTGTGGCCGGACGGAGGCGGAACTGGTTCCGCCTGCAATTAGAGGTGACGGAACGCAGTTCCGCCCCGTTCCGGCCCACTTTAACCCCTGGTGATAACACACCAGCCAGTCACCTCCTAACTGTCAATTTAAAGATTGGAGCTGATTGGCTGGTGCATTATCACCTTGCACTTATCACTGCTTTATCACTTCTCCGGGCTTAATACATCTGCCCCTGAGTGCTGAGCAGGGGGGAGAGATGTGTGCTGAGCGGTCTGTGATAGGTCGCTCAGCACACATCTCTAGGTGTGTACCCCCCTTATGACCGTGGTGGACAATTAGACTTTTTCAGGACTCTAGTCATCTTATCTGTACAATAGTCAATAGGCGTACATTGATTAGACAGCTGCTTTTTTCTACTCACCATCAGACAAGGGTTTAGGCCATGTTCCAGCGCTTCTTTTTTAAGGGGATATGTATCCAACTTTCAAGAGTGATAAATTGGAGACGTTGTCCACAGTATCCTATCAGCGTTTAGCTATCATTTATCTTGCACAGGCTATGAAATGACAGTTAAAATCTGTTCAGTTGCTATGGGCAGCTTCTCCACTTTATCCCTGGAAGGTTTGATACATCTCTCACATAGAGGGGGCGTTTCAATTGTTTTAGAGAGTGCCCCATTGCGCCGTATTGCTTATCACTTTAGAAGATGGGCAATATGCAATTGCTGTTCTGGTGCTGGGCATCCATTTCTTTTTTCACACTAGTCCAAATAGACCGGAAAGCGGCTAAACCCATCTAAACTATTCAGAATAACAGAGAAAATGTGAGCAAAGCCCGACTTTTCACACATTTCTGCTCGCCCACTCATGAGGGGGGGCGGGGGTGAAGGGTGCAGAAATGCTGGGCACCCACTGTATTCGCACCTGTACAGAGCATCAATTGACTTGCCCTGTTGTGTGCAGGGCACCCAAAAGACGATGAACTATTGTAACCAAAGAGCTCAAAGTCCAGCCCCTGGGAAGCTGTAGGTTAGGGCGGTGTGAGGATTGCATTGTAGTCAATTCACATGAACTGCACATAATGCAAAAAAAGGAAAGAGAGGCGCCCGTATCTTACAACCTTGGTGAACTTCCAGATGCCGCACAATATGGAAGAATGGGGAAGCTGTCAATCCCCAAAAATTAACAGTAACAAGATAAAAGAACCAAAACGTGCGCAAAAGGAAGAGCCAAACTAAAAATATATTGATCTATTTTATTAAATAGTAATTGTAGTTATTAAAAAATATTCAATTCAAATATATATTCCTCGGAGTGACCACAGTAGGATATTACAAATGAATTTAAAATAAATAAAACAACATAATCATAAAATATATTACCAACTAGTTGTTCTCATATATGATTAATATTCTAAAGGATCAATAATGGATACAGATATATATAATCCTGAAGAACAATGGCTGGCCAGCCTTAATTAATACTTAATAAATTGTGCACAAATAGGATGTATCAAAAGATCGAATAGAAAAATGAAAGATTGTTGTCTAGAAGATATCATATAATTTGCATAGATGGTAAGAGCTCAGGATTCTTCCAACAACAGTCTAAAATAATAATAGTTAGCCGTTATATATGTATCCAAAAGTCTCGTGAGGGAATTAACCTCATACGGCTGCTGATGTAATTGCTAAATGTTGGAGCTAATGAATAGACACCAGTCCCGTCTTTTAGACCAAAAACTAATGGAAGTCTCGGTAAAAGCACCTAGCCTTAGGCAGCTGTTTAATGTGGGCAGCCAATGCCGTGATAATGCAGTCCCGCAACAAGATGATAAATGTGAACAAAAAATACTGGAACAAAGTCCCGAATGACTCAAATAGCACCTAGCCCAACGAGGCCATATATGTGGGTAGCTATAATGACGGGATAATGTATAAATGAATAAACCCCGTATCACTCGTAGCAGTCTCACCCGTGCCAGTGAATGCAATAGCCGTCCGTCCGGCCGGATGTTCACCGGACCTCCGCCGTTACCAATCCACAAGCCGTTCAGTGCTGCACTGCCTGGGTGCTCCTCCGACAGTGCAGCTGGGTAATCCTTTAGGCTGGGATGTTAAAGAGGAAAATAACTGTGGCGGTTATGGGCAGGTTAGGGCTGTTGGTGATGTCCGTTCGTCTCCCAATCGCAGAGAGATGGTGTATAACCGTGGATCACTCCAGAGCCGTTCAACCTTATTTTAAATTCATTTGTAATATCCTACTGTGGTCACTCCGAGGAATATATATTTGAATTGAATATTTTTTAATAACTACAATTACTATTTAATAAAATAGATCAATATATTTTTAGTTTGGCTCTTCCTTTTGCGCACGTTTTGGTTCTTTTATCTTGTTACTGCACATAATGCACAATGTCCACATGTCTGAGACATGGTGAAATAGGTGGTATGGAGGCACTGTGTGAGCAGCATGGAAAAACACCAAGTTCTGTGGATTCACAAGAAGAAAAAAGAACAGATCATAGAAGAGAATATGTCCTGTAATGTCAACTGATTCTGGCACTACAAAGACAGCCATCCCTACTGAGACATATACAGATGGGTCCACATTTATCTTGACCTTAAATAGGATTACCTGAGACTGGCCAATCAGAGTTAATCCCATGCTGTATTGTTCTCTGTATTGTATTGCAGCTGAGAACAATAGATGAAGGGTTTATGCTAAT
Source organism: Pseudophryne corroboree (assembly GCF_028390025.1). NCBI lineage: Eukaryota > Metazoa > Chordata > Amphibia > Anura > Myobatrachidae > Pseudophryne > Pseudophryne corroboree. The sequence goes on along the minus strand of NC_086452.1, from coordinate 156,606,629 downwards.
AAATCATGTTGTGCCTAGGCGCAGAAAACTAGTCAAGATAACCGTGGACCCATCTGTACCAACCACAAGAGGGGAAACTCTGCTCCTTAAGTGTTGGGCAAAAGGGTTAAAGACTTATTTGGCCACATAAATTGATGTTTAAATTGGAGGCAATCCAGCATTTCCCCCAGATCACTATCAGCGTCACTGAGGCCTGTGGTCAGGAAAAAGACTTAATTTATGAACATGTCGAATGATGATTCTAAGACACCAGTCATTGAAGAGACATCTGTTTTTGTCCAACTAGCCAATATTTTGCTGTTGTTACAGCATGTATGACCAGCGTCAAAAACCAAACTGAACAACGAATGATACGGAAAACACTAAATTTTATTGATTTTCCACCTTCTTTCCATAAGCTTTCTGACTCACACTTGCTTCTGTTTCCTACAGTCTATGCTCGATTCAATTCGATGACAGTTGAATAGCGCAGGGAATTAGTTCCCGACGCTATTTAATACAGCACAGTGTAAGTCAGAAAATGGCCATTCTTCCGGACTACACAGGGTGTTTTGTCGGGAGAACAGGCATTATCGAACTTAAGTGCCTGGCGCGCTGCTGTTTCTGCCGCGCTAAGGGCAGAGATCAGCATAGCGCCGACACTTTTGTCGGATTTATGCTCGCGTCTCTCTGGGGGTGCGAGAAGAAATCCCAGCTTTGGGTGTCACATGGTGATGTATTGAATAGCACCGGGAGATAATTCCTGGCGCTATTCAACTGTCATCGAATTGAATAGAGTCCATATGTTTTTCCAGTCTGTACTTTTGTCAGTCAGCTCTACTTATTCATTGCTGTGTAATTGTCATAGCAATATTTCCAGCACATTTTGTCCCCATGTATATATTGGATGGCTGTCCTATTCATTTACATATTAGATAGAGAGAGATGCATGTAAACATCATATTTACGTGCAGATTTTTAGCTTGTTACATTGCAAGACGCGTCCAACTATAAAAGTAGTATTCACAACAGCCTTAGCTTAATTTCCGTCAATTATTAATACACATAAATGTGCAAAAACAAAAATAAACTACTGAGAATATGTTTTGCCCTTTAATCTTACCGCATTTGTTTTTTTTTGTTTTTTAAAGACTGTTTATTGAGAGATTTTAGTAAGATACAAAATATAAACAGGTGGGGGGAGGGGGGACAAAAGAGAAGGGAAAGAAGGGAACAAGGGGAGCAAGGGGAAGTACTGCAATACATAATACAATATTTGTGAGGACAAAAGCAAGAGGCAATGACAGTAGATCATCATAATGTACGCAAAGACGAGTAAACCCAACTAACGAGATAACTCTGAGTACAACAGGCAGAGGCAATTATAGATGAAAGAATAGTATTAGTAAAACATCAAACTGCTTCAATAACCACATGTCAGCGGGGGAGGGGCACCGTGATATGCTAACCAGGGGGCCCAGGATTCAATAAAAGAGGATGCTTTAAATTCGACTATACTGGACAGGAACTCCATGTGATACGTATCACATATAGCAGTGGAAATAGCCGCTATAGAGGGGACTGTTTGGGATTTCCAATGGCGAGCAATTTTACATTTCGTAGCATTTAGAATATGCCAAATCAGTTTCTGATAGGGTTTTGTAGTCCCAGGAATATGCCTGCGGAATAGGAAAATAAGAGGGGGAGAAAGGCATGTCAACCTCAGTAACTCGCAGTATCAATCTTCGGACAACTTTCCAGATCGGAACTAATTTGGGACAGTCCCAAAATATATGGAGCAGAGTGCCTCTGGATCCGCCTCCTCTCCAGCACAAGTCTGAAGAGGTAGGGGAAAATAAGATTTTACTTACCGGTAAATCTATTTCTCGTAGTCCGTAGTGGATGCTGGGGACTCCGTAAGGACCATGGGGATAGACGGGCTCCGGAGGAGACATGGGCACTTTAAGAAAGAATTTAGGTTCTGGTGTGCACTGGCTCCTCCCTCTATGCCACTCCTCCAGACCTCAGTTAGAGAAACTGTGCCCAGAAGAGCTGACAGTACAAGGAAAGGATTTTGGTAATCCAGGGCAAGATTCATACCAGCCACACCAATCACACCGTATAACATGTGATAACAACCAGTTAACAGTATGACAAATAACAGAGCATCAGGTCAAACCCTGATGCAACGATAACTTAACCCTTATTGAAGCAATAACTATATACAAATATTGCAGAAGAAGTCCGCACTTGGGACGGGCGCCCAGCATCCACTACGGACTACGAGAAATCAGGATTTTGGTACTTACCGATAAATCCCTTTCTCCGATTCCACAGGGGCCACTGGAGTGTAGTTACAATGGGGAGATAGTAGGTGGTATTGGTAGCTGGCACTTTAAAAATTCTCACACTGTGGCTAGCTCCTCCCCTACTATCTCCCCTCCAAGCCAGTCTACGTTAAACTGTGCCCGAGGAGAGCTGTAATAAACAAACCGTAAGGTAGAGGAGGTTAACGACGCCCTGTAAACCAGGCGAACACAAACTAAACCTGGAACAGAACCTGACAAAAAACCAGGCTAGCCTGAACCCAACAAGCAGTCATATGGTGATCTGCAATCGTTAATCAAACAAAAATCAGGAGAAACAGCGCTGGGCGGGCGTCCAGTGGCCCCTGTGGAATCGGAGAAAGGGATTTATCGGTAAGTACCAAAATCCTGATTTCTCCTTCATCCACTAGGGGCCACTGGAGTGTAGTTACAATGGGGACGTCCCAGAGCTCCCAAAAAACGGGTGGGAAAGCGCTGAGAGTCCTGTAAAAACTGCTCGGCCAAACAGTGATGCAGAGGCCGTAAAAGTGTCAAACTTGTAGAATTTGACAAAACGAATGTCGGTTTGACCAAGTAGCCGCCCGACAAAATATTCATGGAGACCCCGCGGGCGGCTGCCCACGAAGGTCTTACAATGCGCGTAAAGCGCGCTGAATTGGAAAACGGAGGTTCCCTAGTAACCGCCAAGAAGACTGTCTGATGATCAGATGTATCCAACTGTCCAGCATATGCTGGGGCCCCGGCTATTTAGTACGGGAGCATCGTCCAGAGCAAAGAAGAAAAAACACTTCATCGAATAGCCTGAGACCTCTGTAGAGAGAGTTGACGAGCCCTGACAACATTCAGAGAGGATTGAAAACCACTAGTGTCAGATTTATATGAAAAATGGACCTCCCCTCTGGAAGAAACGACCGCTGAGGCCGAAGCCGAGCCCGGGGAGTTGCCAATAGAGTACTCCCTGAACAAGAGGCCGAACTTACGGCCGCTAGGCTAATCTCATTTGGAAGAAAAGCGAAAAAGGCAGAGACCTAAAATTCCGGTCAGTGTGGTTTGAAGCGCAGCGGAGCAAAAAACCTCCCAGAGAAACCAAAGATGAATGGTAACTGGAAGAAGGGGGAAAAACCCCCTTTTATCTTCATTATGTTCCATAAAGTTTTCCCAAAGTGGCAAAAGCGAGAAGAGGTAATAGACTTCTGAAATCGGAGCCCAGTAGGCCTAACCGAACTAGGGAACTCCTCCCTTCTGAGGTCTCGTGAACAGTCACACGGGTAACCGAAACTAGTGTAAAATTGAACAAGGAGAAAAAAAAAAAAAAAAAAAAAAAAAAAAAAAAAAAGGAGCCTGTTGAAGTAGACAGTCCCGTCGAGGTAGGAGCCAAGGCTCCTCTACTGACAACAGGCGTATCTGTATCTTCAAGTCATGCGTGGCCCAACCAGCGCCACCGAGAGGACTAGCACGCATAATCCCCTCCTGTGTTACTGAACATGAAGTAGAAATAGAAAAGGAGGCAGGATAGAATAACCAGAAAACTCCCCGGAGCCCTGAGGGCCTCCACGGCTACTGCCGTCCGAGAGTAATAAAGGGTTAAAGAGTCAGTCAGAACGCCCTGAGGTCGATCCGAAATCTCCGCCCACAGCGGACCAGCTGACAAAACTCCGGGGCATGTTCCCTCACCCAGGAGTCTGACCTGGTGGCTTGATCTGGAAACAAGATTGTTGTCCCCCGTTCCGAGAGGAATGGAGGCGACCACTCATTACGTCGCAACTTGACTGAAGAAATAGAGTCTCTGGTGCCGAGGAATGAAAAAACCTCTGACGGACCGTGTTGAGAAACGTCTATGCGGAGCATAAATTGGATCTGTGTCGAATCAGAAGCTCGTGGATCCTCCGGATATTCAGAAGCCACCTAATGTACAGAGTGGGATAGTAGCAGTAAATTGTCCCATTAGGGAACCAACGTCACCCACTGCCCTTGAAAAAGAGTTATTCTGTTATCTTCCTAAACTCTGTGGGAGCGGAAGAGAGAAGAGTAAAGGACTTACAGTGAAAATGAGAATCCTGTTAAGGGGGAATCTGAGAAAAGCCTGTCCAACGGAAATCAGTAAACAGGCATCTCTGAAGACAAGGGACACGTAAAACTCCCTTTCTTGTTTAAACTAGCAATCACAGACTAAAAGGATTGTAAGGCCAGAATAGGCCTGTCCGAGCCACTTGGCTTCGGAACGTGAAAAGAAAACAAAGGCCTGAGAACTGTCCTAATTCAAATGATATGTGTAAAACAGGGATCAACACCCTTTGCGGTTAGAAACCTATGGAGCGCAGCCTGCAGTATGACTCTCTTGTCATCGTAAATCAGCCGACCCATGCCGAGGGACTCCTGAGACGGTTGTAACCGCCCAAGCCTTCTCCCATCGACCTGCGCCTACCCTGGGACCCTGCAGGTGTAATGGGTGTATAGGATGACATAAAATCAGACTGGACTGAGGATGTTGAACCTCTGCTTCAGCCTTTTTACCCTGAGAACCCCTGGCGACGAAGATATCACCCGTGTGGAGTCAAAAACCTGAAAGGGCACGAAACAATATCAATTGATCCTGATGCGAAGCATCCTGTAACCTAGAGGACAATTGTTCCCCAACCTACCTGCTCCGGATACGGTAGAACCATGCTGCCGCATATGTCGATGGATCCCTGAGCAAGGTTGCCTCAGGAAAACGGCGGCTTGATGGACCGGCGATACACCGAGGTGTATACCCTAGAGAGGTTCTGATACCATCTCCTGCCATCTGCGGGGAAAAGATAGGAAAACAAACCCTGTTTGATACCTGATATTGTGTATTCGGGTGTCTGTCGGCCGCCTACCGGAGCCTGCCCAGCTCATCCGAAACTGAACCAGTCGCTGTCATTTTCGTCAATGGCGTGGAACCCTGATGGACTTGACGTGTCCTCCTCCTTTACCTGCAGTATCAGATGAACTGCTGTATTATGTACCTGTATATTCTGAGACACTGGTTCAGATCCACAGAAAACAGACATCAGTAATGCATGGAATGTTAGCAAAGTTTCTTTTTGGAAAGGTGTGTTTGGTCCCGCTGTGATTTGATCCTGTGACCTTGGAAACCAAAGTCCAAGGGCTTACCTGATGAGCTATTGTCTGGTTAATAGTGACATTACCTGCATCATTGATCAAACAGGGGTGTGCAGGTGCGTGGAGGGCGAAGCAGATGGCTCCGCCGCATACTTCACACCTAAGAGGGAATTCTTCGACTATCCCAGGAGAGACAAACGAAAGGAGAAAAGGTGGGTTAAATAAACAGAGCCCTACGTAAGGTCTGCACTATAATGTGTAGTGACCGATACGATTAAAATAAACTTTCTGGAGCAGCGGAGACCTGAACCAGCAACGCTGCGCTGTGGGACAGGAGTCTTAGCCCTAGGCTATAGGAGTTCTCCTTAAAGTTTTGTTTGGATTCAAACCCCTGTTCAGATACCCGCTACTAGCGTACTGAGCCGCAGCGCTATTTGTCTGATGCCTTACACGCATTCCACAATTACAAATAGCATTAGTAACTAGTGACAACAAGGAATAATAAAGGGAAGGCAACACCCCGCCCTGTATTTAGTGTACCGCTAATTAAGGTGCACCAGATGTTTCTCTGAGGTTCCGCTGGCTTTTCAAAATGGTGACCAGCCTGTGAGAAAGATGGGGGAAAATGTTATGTGCAAGATGTTGTTATTAGAAAACATTGCGGAAGTAGCCTACAGCACCTGGTATTCCCAGGCGGTCTCCCATCCAAGTACTAACCGGGCCTGACCCTGCTTAGTTTCCGAGATCAGACGAGATCGGGCGTGTTCAGGGTGGTGTGGCCGTAGGCTTTTATCCCCTATATCTGGTATTTTATGGATTTATCTATATACATACCTACACGCACTTAAATATATATATCTATATATATATACATGCACAAACATAACTATATATGTATATATACACACACACCGTAGGTAAATAAATACTGCACAGTAGATCCTTTTAATTATTATTGAGCTGAGTCCCAGCTACTGTAATAGAGCAGGTTCCCTGATTTGCAAGTAGGAAAATGCTGGGTAGAGGACTCTACTGCAGGAGGAATGTATCTATATTTCAGCAGCCTGAAGTATCGAAAAGTTACAAATCCCAGAGCTGTTGCCTAGCGACGGGGAGACCTGGGAGCCCGCTGAGTAAAGCGGGTTAACTGTTAATATACCTGGGACTTTATTTGTATTTGTCTCTGAGTATGCAAGATTAGCCCACTGGGCTATAGGAGACACTGCAAATATGAAGCCAGGTCTGTGCAGGGAGGAAATGGCCGCCAGAGTGAAACTCCTCTGGGCTATGCGATAAAATCTATATAGTGGATAACTGGATTAGTGCTGAGCCACTCTGACTATATCACATTCTCCTCAGCACCATGTGCATTAAACTCACATAAATGCCTATTACACTATAACAGTGGCCGGGGAGCGGAGAATGCTGAGCCCGCTGTACAGAGCAGGAGTTAGCTCCGCCCCCCGGCTATGGCGCCTTATTGCAAAACTAAGCGGGAAGCGAGCTGTACCCTCCGCTGGGCCTGCGAGTCACCGCCGGGGAGCGCTGAGCGCTGAGCCCGCTATACAGCGCTAGTAGAGCCCTGTATCTGCTAGCCGCCGCCGGGGAGTGTTGCGCTGAACAGAGCGCGAGTCGCCGCCTGGGAGCAGGGAGCGCTGAGCTCGCTCTACAGAGCGGGACTTAGCTCCGCCCCCTCCGTACAAGGCGCCAAATTTAAACATTGCTTTGCGCTCGAGCGGGATCCCTGTGCCGGCTCTGTGAGTCGCGCTGAGTGGGTGCGGGGGGTGCGGGGAGCTGGGGGAGCAGAGGGTTATCAGAATGACACACACCCGTTTTTCAGTCAGGGTTGTATAAACACATACTCAGCCTCCCCCAATCATCCTGTCTGTTTCTCCATGAGGAGGACAGGTAAGGATACAATAAAGTACATTACAGCCCCAGAGAGCCCTTCTGGAGTGGGTTGTACAACAATAAACAGATTGCTCTAAAAACATACATAGCCACCACAAATAAAGTATACTTCACTCACCACTGTGTTCTTGGTGGATCGGCCCCGACACACGCCGCACGCAGCGGCGTCCAGCCGGAATCTTCTGTGGTGGGGTGGTCCCGACACAAGCCGCACGCAGCGGTGTCCGACCATTTTTGATACTCACCGCTGCCATGCTGCCGGAATCTTCTGCTGGATGGAGTGGCCGCGACACGCGCCGCACGCAGCGGTGTCCGCCAACTCAGGAGAGCTCAGTGTCTCCCTCAGCCGGGGCCCATCCCTAGCCGCACGCAGCTGCGATGGGACCCCGCCGGCAGCTCCCACGGTGCAGACTGGCAGTGGCAGAGCTGCCAGTCTGTGAGTGTGTGTAAGAAAAATAAAATAATAAAGAAAAAAGAAGAAAATTCTTCAGCTAAACCCAAGTGAACCAGCTACCTCGGGCACTTAACTAAGACTGGCTTGGAGGGGAGATAGTAGGGGAGGAGCTAGCCACAGTGTGAGAATTTTTAAAGTGCCAGCTACCAATACCACCTACTATCTCCCCATTGTAACTACACTCCAGTGGCCCCTAGTGGATGAAGGAGAAATAGATTTACCGGTAAGTAAAATCTTATTTTCTCTAACGTCCTAGTGGATGCTGGGGACTCCGTAAGGACCATGGGGATTATACCAAAGCTCCCAAACGGGCGGGAGAGTGCGGATGACTCTGCAGCACCGATTGAGCAAACACAAGGTCCTTCTCAGCCAGGGTATCAAACTTGTAGAACTTTGCAAAAGTGTTTGAACCTGACCAAGTAGCCGCTCGGCAAAGCTGTAATGCCGAGACCCCTCAGGCAGCCGCCCAAGAAGAGCCCACCTTCCTAGTGGAATGGGCCTTAACTGATTTTGGCAGCGGCAATCCAGCCGCAGAATGAGCCTGCTGAATCGTGTTACAGATCCAGCGAGCAATAGTTTGCTTTGAAGCAGGAGCACCAAGCTTGTTGGAAGCATACAGGATAAACAAAGACTCGGTTTTCCTGACCCTAGCCGTTCTGGCTACATAAACCTTCAAAGCCCTGACCACATCAAGTAACTCGGAACCCTCCAAGTCAGTAGTAGCCACAGGCACCACAATAGGTTGGTTTATATGAAAGGATGAAACCACTTTCGGCAGAAATTGTGGACGGGTCCGCAATTCTGCTCTATCCGCATGGAAAACCAGATAGGGGCTTTTATGTGACAAAGCCGCCAACTCTGACACAAGCCTAGCCGAAGCCAAGGCCAATAGCATGACCAACTTCCACGTGAGATATTTCAACTCCACCATTTTGAGTGGTTCAAACTAGTGGGATTTCAAGAATCTCAACACCACGTTAAGATCCCAAGGTGCCAGGGCCGTCTTAACAGCAGTGTAGGCCCCTGGGCACAGCAATGCACTGGGCCCCCTACCCATCCTCCAGTGGTAGGGGTGAGGGGTGCTATCAGCGCAGCTTTGATGTCCTCCGGGCGGTAGAGGGTGTTCTATCTTCCGCTCAGCATGTAGGACCTGGAACAGAAATTTCTGCTAATTACTCAGTGATCGCGCCGAGACCAAAAAAAAGTGGGTCCCAGGGACCCCTCACTTTTAAAAATTGGGGTCCTACTTGTCCTTTTCTGGGTCCCATCGGAATGAAGGTTTTAATTAGTCTAATTAATGATTCAAACATAAAAACACAAACTTGATTTGGACACTACAAAAGGGGTGCAAGGGGGAGGATGGGGTGACGATGCTGCTGGGCTGTGTAGCATACAGGACACCCCGCACTTTAGATGTAATTAGACATTTTGGTGACCTTGTGGCAGAAAGAGAATTGGTTCTCCCGCACTGAGACTGAAAACCGCGACAGTGAAATTTTTTAGGGGTGTAGCTTCGTGGGGAAGGGGCGTGGTCACATAATAGTACCAATTCACATTATTCCACACAGTAGTGCCGCTTATACACATTGCACCAGGTAGAACCTCCTATACACACTGAGCCAAGGAGAGCACGTTATTCACATTGCACCAGGTAGAGCACGTTATACACATTGCGCCACACATTGCACCAGGTAGAGCACGTTATACGTATTGCGCCAGGTAGAGCACGTTATTCACATTGCGCCAGGCAGAGCACGTTATTCACATTGCGCCAGGTAGAGCACGTTATACGTATTGCGCCAGGTAGAGCACGTTATTCACATTGCGCCAGGCAGAGCACGTTATTCACATTGCGCCAGTCAGAGCACGTTATTCACATTGCGCCAGGCAGGGCACGTTATTCACATTGCGCCAGGCAGAGCACGTTATTCACATTGCGCCAGGCAGAGCACGTTATACACATTGCGCCAGGCAGAGCACGTTATTCACATTGCGCCAGGTAGAGCACTTAACAATTATATGATTAAAAAACAGGACAACATTATTAAATAATACATTTTCTATATGTAATGGCTTTATGGTGCCGCTATAATAGAGCCCCAGACTGGATTTAGACACTACAAAAGTGTTGTGGCGGAGGGAGGGTGACAATGCTGCTGGGCTGTTATCATATCGGAAGTATGCATTCAGGATCCTGGCTGTCGGGATCCCAGCAGCCGTAATACCGATGCCGAAATCCTGACAGCAGCCACAATACCAACGCTGGCATCCAGAGGTGATCAGGATCCTGGCAACGATATAGCGACAGTCAGGATCCTGAAGGGAAGTATGCACTGCCGCCACTGGTTTAGCGTGCGGATGGGAAGGGGGGGGGGGGGTTAGGATATGGTGTTGGGGAGGGTTAGGCTGCAGAGGGGGGGGGGTATAAGTGTTAGGCACTAAGGGGGTGGGTTAGGTTTAGGCTGCGGGAAACGGAGGGTTAGGGGTGGGAGGTTAGGGTATCCTCTGCACTCGTCACTCTTGTCGGCTTTGCTGCGATCGGGATGCTGGTGTCGGTATACTAAATGCCAACATCCTGACGACGACTTCGGACACTTGGTACAACCACTGGATTTGAGTCATGCTGCCTGTAATTTATGTGCTGACTGATCAACTTCAGTGACACTCACTGTGCTGGCTGCCTTTACAGTAACCAGCGGCAACCAGCAGTAACCAACAGCAACCAGCAGTAACCAACAAAGGCAGCCAGAACAGTGAGTGTCACTGAAGTTGATCAGTCAGCACATAAATTACAGGCAGCATGACACGAATCCAGTGGTTGTATCAAGGGTCCTGTATGCTGCACAGCCCAGCAGCACTGTCACCCTCTCGCCTCACCCCCACTCCATACCACAAAAATGTTGCGTTTAACACCTGTTTGCAGGCGCCATGCAGCCCCCATCTCCGCCATCCCACCGATATGAGCAGCCCCCCAGCCGCCACCGCAAGTCCAGCTCACCCCTCCGCACAGCAAGCACAGTCCCCGGTCACCGGCGTTCAACATCCCCGCAGCACAGTGTGTAGCGCACCGCAGAGCCGTCCTCACTGTCTGTCCGGCTCCGAGAAGCTCCAGCGGGTGATCGGCGGGGGGGGGGGGGGGCGTCCTCACTCTGTCCGGCTCCGTGAAGCTCCAGCGGGTGATCGGCGGGGGGGGGGCGTCCTCACTCTGTCCGGCTCCGTGAAGCTCCAGCGGGTGATCGGCGGGGGGGGGGGGCGTCCTCACTCTGTCCGGCTCCGTGAAGCTCCAGCGGGTGATGGGGGGGGTGATGTGTGTGCGCGGTGTAGGGGGCGGGGCCTTCTGGGTGCATGCGGATAGAGAGATGCGGCGGCGATTGGATGAGGAGGCGCGGCGGTGATTGGATGAGTAGACAGAGTCTCCTATTGGTGCAGTGATACACAGCGCGTCCTATGGGACCCGCTCATTTTTTAAAACCGGGTACGTCTCTTCCTGTAGCGCGTAAAAACACGCTATAGCGCGTATTTTGCGATCACTGTTACTCCTTTACTGCACAGATGGGGCTAAACTGTAGAAGGGGGCATTGGGCTGAATGAAGAGGCCCTGGTACATAACTTCCAGAGTGGTATGGGGTGTTTAATATGTAGGGGAGGGGTGGATAGTGCAGTGGGCTTAATATTTATGATTTTCGGTGGGAGGGCAGCTTGCTTGACTGCAGATATCTCAAGTTCCTGAAAATATATTTCTTAGCTTTGAATGGGATAAAAAAACTAGAGAGTCCCACCTTTCAGAAGGTTCTGGGGACTTGTGAATCAGACTTCAGTAGCCAGAGCAATTCACCCAACGAAAATCTAAAACTTCATATTAGGCATGTGGAGCTGGAGCAGGGACCAGCTGCTTGAAGGCTGATATCTCTGGTTCTGGGCATAGTAGAGACAAGCTGCCAGTGTCCACCAAAAGGGGAGAGTCACAGATTTTGGCTTATACCCTCAGAAATACTCTAAGTCAGACAGAACCCGAGATATCAGGCTGGGAAGTGCAATTAACAGGCTTGGCTGGGGACCACTGCTTTCAAGTCAGATATCTCCGGTTCCCCAGGGCCGATTTTCAAAAATCCGGTACCCCTGGAAAGAGGGGACCCTCAGCTATCAGCCTAGGGCCCTTATACTCCTGGGGCCCTTGGGCAAGAGCCCATCGAGCCCATACGAAAAGACGGCCCTGCAAGGTGCCACTGGAGGCACAAAAGGGGGCTGAATATGCAGCACTCCCTTTACAAAAGTCTGAACTTCAGGTAGAGAAGCCAACTCTTTGTCAAAGTCAGAAAAATATCCCTATACACGCTGCCATATTTGCACCTCATGCTGGTCCGTGCTGCGCATGCGTGCGCTTTCCCGTGATAGCGCATACCCGCTGATGCGTGCACCCGCTCGCATCGGTATGCGTATTTACGGTAAAGAGTATGTAGTCGTAGCGTGCGACCCAATCGTTACATATTTTCACAATTAATGTAGTTTGTAGATCATGGTCCCTTTGATAGTTTCTGAAAGTTTGGTTAATATAGAATGTCCCTGAGCTGAGGAATCCCTCTTTGTATTGTAGGAAGGGTCTGACAGGAATCATACAGCAGTGTTTGGTACCCATCGGAAGAGTATTTAATTAGCAATATTCCGGTGTTGGTTTGGAACGTATTAATCGCTCGTGCGAATAGTTATGGACATAAGAAGTTTATGTCCATTTCTATTATTTACTCATACTCAGGTATGCGGCGGGAAACCTAGTTTCCCACCCACCTGAGCTGTTTGAAATAGTCACAGCCCACCTGTATGAATCAACCTATGACCTTTTGTTATGATACAGGGCCGAATTCCGACGTCCAATGGACAATGGGATTGTAGGGACTATGAGATTGCATTGTGTGAGGGGCATAAATAGGCAGGCCGACCATATCCAACTTCTCTCTCATCAACGGTTTTCTGCTGATAACCGGGAGCTGGATATCGAGGCGCATGCGATCATACCCTTTGTGCGTAAGTTTCTCTCCGTAATCATTGTCTTACTGTGAGCCAATTTCTCTCATCTCTCTCCATTTCTCTCTCTCTCTCTCCTTTCTCTCACATCTCCCCTAGACTAGTATTGAATTGTATTAGATAGTATTGTATTTTGGTTAGGAAGTCTCTGTTATATTGTAGTGTATCATTTGTACTGTTATCCCCTTTTACAAGTATATTAGATATAATACAGTTAATAGGCTTTGGACCCTAAACCAGTATCTGTGTATTTCCTATAGAGTTAAGTGTTCACTTGAGCGTCGGAGACGCTCAAGCAGCTTTGTAGTTAGTCAGGTTACACAAGGTTGCACTTACACCCTGTATTCACATTAAGGTATTCTGTGTATTTCATTGGTATAAGGTTTAGACATAAAGGTATAGCGTTGTGAGCGTCAGCGCCGCTGGTGATCTCCTCGTGGTCTCGAGCGTCCGCTACGCCATAGCGAATCATTACTCTAGTCATAGCCCTTAACGTGCTGTCCTGTGATCGCTGGGCCGTGAGCGAACGTGACGCTTGAGCGTCTCGCCTACGGCGGAGCGATCGTTACGCAACCAGCGTACCCGTATGGTACTTTTTAAATAAACAGCGTACAGTGTTCTTAGACTTCATAAAGGGTTGTTTATACGACAAAGGAATTTAGCATTGTCATCTTTTTGAAAGAAAATGGATAGGGCCGAAATCTGGACCTTAATGGAACCCAATTTTAGGCCTAAATTCACTCCGGACTGTAGGAAGTGAAGGAAACGGCCCAGCTGGAATTCCTCCGTAGGAGCATTCCTGGTCTCACACCAAGCAACATATTTTTGCCATATACGGTGATAATGTTGAGCTGTCACGTCCTTCCTAGCCTTTATCAGCGTAGGAATGACCTCATCCAGAATGCCTTTCTCTGCTAGGATCCGGCGTTCAACCGCCATGCCGTCAAACGCAGCCGCGGTAAGTCTTGGAACAGACAGGACCCCTGTTGCAACAAGTCCTGTCTTAGAGGAAGAGGCCAGGGGTCCTCGGTGAGCATTTCTTGCAGATCTGGATACCAAGTCCTTCGTGGCCAATCTGGAACAATGAGTATTGTTCTCACTCCTCTTTTTCTTATTATCCACAGCACCTTGGGTATGAGAGGAAGAGGAGGAAATACATAGACCGACTGGAACACCCACGGTGTCACCAGGGCGTCTACAGCTATCGCCTGAGGGTCTCTTGACCTGGCGCAATACCTCTGTAGCTTTTTGTTGAGGCGGGATGCCATCATGTCCACCTGTGGCAGTTCCCACCGACTTGTAATCTGTGCGAAGACTTCCTGATGAAGTCCCCACTCTCCCGGGTGGAGGTCGTGTCTGCTGAGGAAGTCTGCTTCCCAGTTGTCCACTCCCGGGATGAACACTGCTGACAGTGCGCTTACGTGATTCTCCGCCCAGCGAAGAATTCTGGTGGCTTCCGCCATCGCCACTCTGCTCTTTGTGCCGCCTTGGCGGTTTACATGAGCCACTGCGGTGATGTTGTCTGACTGAATCAGAACCGGTTGGTCGCGAAGCAGGGTCTCCGCTTGACGTAGGGTGTTGTATATGGCCCTTAGTTCCAGGATGTTGATGTGAAGGCAAGTCTCTTGACTTGACCACAGACCTTGGAAATTTCTTCCCTGTGTGACTGCACCCCAACCTCGGAGGCTTGCGTCCGTGGTCACCAGGGCCCAGTCCTGAATGCCGAATCTGCGGCCCTCGAGAAGGTGAGCGCTCTGCAGCCACCACAGGAGTGACACCCTGGCCCTGGGGGATAGGGTGATTAACCGATGCATCTGAAGATGTGATCCGGACCACTTGTCCAGTAAGTCCCATTGAAAAGTCCTCGCATGGAACCTGCCGAAGGGAATGGCCTCGTATGATGCCACCATCTTTCCCAGGACACGAGTGCAGTGATGCACTGACACCTGTTTTGGTTTTAATAGGTTCCTGACCAGTGTCATGAGTTCCTGAGCTTTCTCCATCGGGAGATAAACCCTTTTCTGGTCTGTGTCTAGAATCATGCCCAGGAAAGGCAGACAAGTCGTAGGAACCAACTGCGACTTTGGAATATTTAGAATCCAGCCGTGTTGCCGTAACACTTCCAGAGAAAGTGCTACGCTGATCAGCAACTGCTCTCTTGATCTCGCTTTTATGAGGAGATCGTCCAAGTATGGGATAATTGTGACTCCTTGCTTCCGCAGGAGTACCATCATTTCCGCCATTACCTTGGTAAATATTCTCGGTGCCGTGGAGAGACCAAACGGCAACGTCTGAAATTGGTAATGACAATCCTGTACCACAAATCTGAGGTACGCCTGATGAGGTGGATAAATGGGGACATGAAGGTAAGCATGCTTTATGTCCAGAGACACCATAAAATCCCCCCCTTCCAGGATTGCGACGACTGCTCTGAGCGATTCCATCTTGAACTTGAACCTTTTCAGGTATATGTTCAGGGATTTTAAATTCAATATGGGTCTGACCGAACCGTCCGGTTTCGGGACTACAAACATGGTCGACTAATAACCCCTTCCTTGTTGAAGGAGGGGAACCTTGACCACCACCTGTTGAAGATACAATTTGTGAATTGCAGTTAACACTATTTCCCTCTCGTGGGGGGAAGCTGGCAGGGCCGATTTGAGGTATCGGTGAGGGGGCATCTCCTCGAATTCCAGCTTGTATCCCTGAGACACAATATCTATTGCCCAGGGATCTAACTGGGAGTGAACCCACTTGTGGCTGAAATTTCGAAGACGTGCCCCCACCGGGCCTAGCTCCGCCTGTGGAGCCCCAGCGTCATGCAGTGGATTTTGTAGAGGCCGGGGAGGACTTCTGTTCCTGGGAACTAGCTGTGTTGTGCAGCTTCTTTCCTCTGCCCCTGCCTCTGGCAAGAAAGGACACACCTCGGACTTTCTTGTTTTTCTGTGATCGAAAGGACTGCATTTGATAATACGGTGCTCTCTTAGGCTGTGAGGAAACATATGGCAAAAAATTTGACTTTCTAGCAGTAGCTGTGGAGACCAGGTCCGAGAGACCCTCCCCAAACAATTCATCACCCTTGTAAGGTAAAACCGCCATATGCCTTTTTGAGTCGGCATCACCTGTCTATTGCCGAGTCCACAGGACCCTTCTGGCAGAAATTGACATAGCATTTATTCTAGAACCCAGTAGACTAATGTCTCTTTGAGCATCTCTCATATATAGGACAGCGTCTTTAATATGCCCCAAGGTCAACAATATAGTATCCTTGTCTAAGGTATCAATTTCCTCAGACACGGTATCCGTCCATGCTGCTACAGCACTACACACCCAGGCCGACGCGATTGCCGGCCTCAGTAAGGTACCTGAATGTGTCTAAATGGACTTCAGGGTAACCTCCTGTTTGCGATCCGCAGCATCTTTGAGGGTAGCCGTATCCTGTGACGGCAGGGCTACCTTCTTGGATAAGCGTGTTAAAGCTTTGTCCACCTTAGGGGAGGATTCCCAGCGTAACCTGTCCGTTGGCGGGAAAGGATACGCCATTAAGAATCCTTTTGGAAATCTTCAGTTTTTTATCTGGAGATTACCAAGCCTTTTCACATAACTCATTTAGCTCGTGTGAGGGGGGAAAGGTTACCTCCGGCTTCTTTTCCCCATACATATGTACCCTCTTGTCAGGGACTGGGATTTCCTATGTGATGTGCAACACATCCTTAATTGCTATAATCATATAACGGATGGATTTAGCCAATTTTGGCTGTAACTTTGCATCATCGTAATCGACACTGGAGTCAGAATCCATGTCGGTATCTGTGTCAACAATTTGGGATAGTGGGCGCTTCTGAGACCCTGACGGCCTCTGCGACATAGGATCAGGCACGGGTTGGGACCCTGACTGTCCTGAGGCTTCAGCTTTTTCTAACCTTTTACGCAAGGAATTAACATTATCATTTAAAATCTTCCACATATCCATCCAATCAGGTGTCGGTGCCGTCGGCGGAGACACCACATTTATTTGCTCCCGCTCTGCTTCCACATAGCCTTCCTCACCAGACATGTCGACACACCACACACACAGGGAATGCCCTTTTTGAAGACAGTTCCCCCACAACGCCCTTAGGAGAGACAGAGAGAGAGAGAGTATGCCAGCACACACCCCAGCGCTATAAACCCAGGAATAACACAGTAACTTAATGTTAACCCAGTAGCTGCTGTTTATATATTGTTTTTTGCACCTAATTATGTGCCCACCCTCTCTTTTTACCCTCTTCTACCGTGTATCTGCAGGGGAGAGCCTGGAGAGCGTCCTCTCAGCGGAGCGGTGGAGAAAAAATGGCGCTGGTGAGTGCTGAGGAAGAAGCTCCGCCCCCTCGGCGGCAGGCTTCTGTCCCGCTTAAATATGCAATTTTTGGCGGGGGCTCATACATATATACAGTGCCCAGCTGTATATATGTTTAACTTTTGCCAAAAGAGGTCCCAAATGCTGCCCAGGGCGCCCCCCCCCCCTGCGCCCTGCACCCTTACAGTGACCGGAGTATGTGAGGTGTGTGGGAGCGATGGCGCACAGCTGCAGTGCTGTGCGTTACCTCAGTGAAGAACGGAGTCTTCTGCCGCCTGTTAAGTCTTCTTTGCTTCTCATACTCACCCGGCTTCTGTCTTCCGGCTCTGCGAGGGGGACGGCGGCGCGGCTCTGGGATCGGACGGCGAGGGTGAGATCCTGCGTACGATCCCTCTGGAGCTAATGGTGTCCAGTAGCCTAAGAAGCAGGACCTAGCTTCAGAGAGTAGGGCTGCTTCTCTCCCCTCAGTCCCACGATGCAGGGAGTCTGTTGCCAGCAGAGCTCCCTGAAAATAAAAAACCTAACAAAATACTTTCTCTCAGCAAACTCAGGAGAGCTCACTGAAAAGCACCCATCTTGTCTGGGCACAGTATCAAACTGAGGTCTGGAGGAGGGTCATAGAGGGAGGAGCCAGTGCACACCAGAACCTAAATTCTTTCTTAAAGTGCCCATGTCTCCTGCGGAGCCCGTCTATCCCCATGGTCCTTACGGAGTCTCCAGCATCCACTAGGACGTTAGAGAAATGCGAGTTAGACCAGTCGGGACTAAATACCAACGTACAAAGATTTTAAAGGAGTTTTCTCTATGCCTAATTGAGTTAGTTGAGGACACCAAATTCTGCCTTATCTGATCCCAGGTACCGGGCCCCATTTGTTCCTGTAAGTCAGTTTCAAGGACACTTCGTGGGGAGCCAATGAGGGTAAGTTATAAAGGAGAAGGCGATAAATTGTTGATATAAGACCCTTAGAGGAAGAACGAAGGTAACACAGTGATTCTATGGTGGTCTTTACCACGGGTCTATGTGAGTGGAGCGATGCTAAATGAAAGCTACGGAGCTTTAGGTATTGGAATAAGCACTGAGTGGGCAGATTATATTTATCCTTTAGCTCTGCAAAAGACGGAAATGTACGCAAAAGAGCAATGTTGGTTCTGAAAAGTAAATCTTTACAAGGCCAGTGTCAGTGGCGTAACTACTGCCCCCGCAGCCCTCGCGGTGGCTTGGGGGCGAGGGGCTGCGGGGGCGCCACTGATTTACAGCAGACTGACATGCGGACGAGCGTCCGCATGTCAGTCTGCGGTCTCCTTCCCTCCGCCGCTTGTTGGAGGGACACGGAGGGCACAGCGCCTCCCTGTGTCCCTCCTGCATCATCTCCGGCGGCCGCGGGTCTAATAGGGGGAAGTGCCGTCCGTGAGCTCTAATTGGCTAACGAACCGGCACTTCCCCCTATTAGACCCGCGGCCGCCGGAGATGATGCAGCAGGAGGGACACAGGAGAGGCGAGCTGTGCCCTCCGCGTCCCTCCAAAAAGCAGCAGCAGCAGCGGCGCGGGGGGGGGGAGAATATCTGGCACTGGGGCATATATGGCACTGGGGGGGGCGGAATATCTGGCACTGGGGGCATATATGGCACTGGGGGGGAATATCTGGCACTGGGGGCATATATGGCACTGGGGAGGAATATCTGGCACTGGGGGAATATCTGGCACTGGGGGGGAATATATGGCACTGGGGGGGAATATATGGCACTGGGGGCATATGTGGCACTGGGGGCATATGTGGCACTGGGGGGGTATACCTGGCACATGGGGGGGGGGGCTATATTTGGCACTGGGGCATGTGAGTACCTGGCACCGTGGGGGAATATCTGGCTCTGGGGACATATGTGGCACTAGGAGCACAGCCCTAGCAACAAGGACTACCTCCTAGCAACGAGCATGACACCCAGTGCATGAAACACCTGGCAACGAGCATGACACCCAGTGCATGAAACACCTGGCAACGAGCATGACACCCTGAGCATGAAAACCCCTGGCACCGTGCATGGAACCAAGAGCATGAAACCCCTGGCAACGAGCATGACACCCAGTGCATGAAACCCCTGACAACGAGCAGATAATTGAAAAGTAATTAGAAGCCTTACTGTAGGACTTAATGTGTAATGGGCATTACGGTGTGTGGCATAATGTATCACGGACATTGCGGTGTGTGTCATAATGTGTCACAGGCATTACGGTGTATGGTATACTATATCGCGGGCATTGTGATATGTGGTATGTCTCAGGGTCATTGCAGTGTGTGGCATAATGTATCACGGACATTGCGGTGTGTGTCATAATGTGTCAGGCATTACGGTGTGTGGTATACTATATCACGGGCATTGTGGTATGTGGTATAATGTCTCAGGGTCATTGCAGTGTGGCATAATGCATAACTGGCGTTGCGGTGTGTGGCATAGGGTATAACGGGCAGGGCATTGCGGTATGTGTCACAGGCATTACGGTGTATGGTATACTATATCACGGGCATTGTGGTATAATGTCTCAAGGTCATTGCAGTGTGTGGCATAATGTGTCACAGGCATTGTATGTGCTATAATGTATCGGGCATTGCAGTGTGTGGCATAATGTATCACGGACATTGCGGTGTGTGTCATAATGTGTCACAGACATTGTATGTGCTATAATGTATCAGGGGCATTGCAGTGTGTAGCATAATGTATAACGGGCATTGCGATTCCTGTCATAATGTGTCACAGGCATTACGGTGTGTGGCATAATGTGTCACAGGCATTACGGTGTGTGGCATAATGTGTCGGGGACATTACAGTGTGTGCATATTGTGTCATGTGCATTATTGTGTGCGGCATAATGTCTAAGGGCCATTGCAGTATGTGGCATAATGTATACTGGGCATTACTATAAGGAGGAAAAATGACAAATAATGTAAGGGGCATGAATCAGGATTATTTTTCTTTCCTGTGGTGGCCAACGTATGGGCGTGCAGGTTGCAAAACTGGGGTATAAGGTAGTCTTTTCCTGCAATGCCACGCCCATTTATGCGAAACCACGCCCATTCCAACGAAACCACACCCCTTTTTGCCGCGCGCCTTCGGCGCACGCATATTTATCCCTTTCTTGCTCCCAATTATGGAGCATGAGGGGGGGGGGGCGCAGAAGAATTTTTTGGCTTGGGGGAGAAAAATTTCTAGTTACGCCACTGCCCAGTGTTTAAAAGTTTGCCTATCTCTACCCTCAGGGAAAGCCGGGTTATCCCAAAGGGGTAAGAGAGGGGGGGAAACTATCTTGTAAATCCTACATAATCTATCCCATAGTAACACAGTGAAGGCATTAGAAGGGAAGGTAGACCAGCACAGAGGTCTCCGGTTGCAAATCTTACTTGATATGTATAGAAAAACGAAATGAAAACATTTTCCATTTGCACCAAACATCCTATATTAAATCAGCTTGATATTAATCCCATGATTATAATATTGTATTGCTATTACTAATTTCAACAAGTTAATAAAGCTATGCCAAGAATGTAATTTTCATTTTTCTACTGTCATTTGGTTTGCTTTAAATTTGAAGTACAATTATAACCAGCATACAAGGCTACTTCAGCACAGATAATTACACTTCAGTTATTCTCCATCTAGAACTGTCTACATATATACACAGTCAAAGTGGTTGACTTGCTACCCACCTTTGAAGGAGATACAGCTCTCATTTTTGGCAGGCAGCATGGTGTAAAACGACCACCTAATTTTGGACTACTGATCGACTTTATATATGTAATCAGGGACCTCTTAGCTCCAGGGAAAGGAAAGACGGGCGTTTAAAACTGGTCTCTTCGCGGACAGAACTGGGGTGGAGCCTTTAGAAAAATTTCCTGCTCCTGATGGGCTGTTCAGTTCCAGACCAGCTGACAGGAAATTGGACTGTGTTGATTAACACAGTCCAACGTCATCAAGAAAAAATAAACAATTTTATTTGTAAACGTTGGCTGCTATCCTGACAAATCAGACTGTAACCAAAGTCATTTTGTAAGCATTATCCTAAAGGTGTAAATGTCAACTAAATATAGCAGTATAAAAGTATAACAGTATTTATGATGATAATTTTGAATTCATAATCCCACTGCCATAGTTTTCAGTATTTTGTGTCAATATTATAACCCGCTCACAACAGGAATTTATGGGACTCCCCACTGTCCCAATTGTTGCGGGGCAATTCAGTTTATTGAGCCCTGTCCTGCTGTCCCTCCCACGGGTCGCAGTGAACTGTGGGGAGCAGCAGTGAGTAGATGCTGTGCACATGCGCACATCATCTATTCAAGGGAGACAGAGCGGCTGGGGGCATGGTCAGCAGCGCACAAAGCTCTGGGCATGCCCCCACAGTGTCGAAAATGGGAGGCGTGGCTCGCAATGGATACATTCCCACAAAGCCAGACCCCCAATTTGGGAGCGCAGCTTAGAGGGAGATGTACTAAGCCTTGGAGAGAGATAAATGGAGAGAGATACAGTACCAGCCAATCAGCTCCTGCCATTTCTCAGAAATAGCCTGTAAAATGACAGGAGACTATTGTATGGCAATTTGTCTCTTTCCATGCTTTGATAAATATCCCCCTACATATTTTTTTAACTGCCTCTATGAATAAATGATGAAATAATGATCACTGATGTAGTGCTTTTTGGATGTTCACCCCTCCTGCAAGGTCATCGAAGAGAGTTGGAAAAGATAATCACCAACCATAGCTACAACAAGCAGCAAAGTTCCACAGCGTTCTATAATCGGGGGCATATGAAAATAAGAATGATTACAAAATACAGAACAAGGGAACAGGAACAAGCTGGATGTCAGCCAGCATGAGAAATAAAAACAAGTATTTACAAAGAGACTACTTTTACAATGAACAAATAATTTACAACTTAATGTATCACTTTCTGCTTCCAATCTGGAGGTAAGCCAATCCAAGCCAAACCTGTGCGCTGGAGCAAAGGCATGGAGCATACTGCATATGAGACGCAACAAGAGTGGCACAGAGACCAGGCAGAAGATGAGGATGTGTGGAAGGACAGGATTGGAGGAGATAACAAGAGGATAGAGGGTCCTGCTCATGAGAGTCTACAATTTAAAGATATACTGTATTGAGTACCCTCTTTTTATTAAATATGTTGTATAATATGCCCTCTTGAACAGGTTTTCTATATTGTATAGTGTATACAAATTGGGACAATGTTGTACATTTTTACAGTCATTGGGGGGTATTCAATTGTTTGAAATGTCAGTTGGGTGTCTGTTTTTTTCCTGTCTATTAGATAGGAAAAAACAGACCACCAACTGACTTTTCAAACAATTGAATACCCCCTTTATGTTTGTGTTGTTGGGTTACTATGTAGGTCTTAGCGGGCAATAATCTTGTCTTGCTTTTATTATTTTAGTCTGGTAAGCCGTGCTATTTCTGATGGCTATCAGTGAGTACAGAAATATTGTATGCTAAATTTCCTGTTTTAAGTAATAAAAGCGATGGCATTGTCATTACTGTAATGTACATGGGCAGTAAGATTGGTATAATGGTTAGCATTATTGCCTCCCCACCCTGAGGTCATGAATTACATTTCTGACCAAGACATTATCTGTGTGGATATGTTTAATATAGAAGCACTTTATGATATTTTGCCGCTCATAGCTGTAAAAAAAAAAAAAATGTTAATAGTAATGTTTACAGCCCTTTTTAGAGGTGTTTGTTTGGAGGTATTAAGTATGGAGTATTGAGGGTTCCAATTTTAATGTCCAGAATCGGGTATTGGTGACTTATATTTGAGAGTCCCACACTATCTGTCCCTGCTTTCCCTACCTCTCGTGAGCGCTTCTATATTAAACATATACATTCTATCATATTTTATTGAAGCAGCTATAAACATATAAGCGCAGTATTAATTACATATTACAATTATCTGTGTGGAGTTTGTATGCGCTGTCTGTGTTTGAATTGGTTTTCATCTGGGTGTCCCTCCAACACTTCTGAAACACTCTAGTAGGTTACATAGAAACATAGAAACATAGAATTTGTCGGCAGATAAGAACCACTTGGCCCATCTAGTCTGCCCCTTTTTTTTTTTTTATATTATTTTTATCTCTAACCTTATTTGATCCTTATTTCTTTGTAAGGATATCCTTATGTCTATCCCATGCATGTTTAAATTGCTCTACTGTCTTAGCCTCTACCACCTCTGATGGGAGGCTATTTCACTTGTCCACTACCCTTTCTGTGAAATAATTTTTCCGCAAATTTCCCCTGAACCTCCCACCCTCCAGTCTCAGTGCATGTCCTCGTGTCCTATTGCTTCTCTTCATTTGGAGAATGTTTCCCTCCTGGACTTTGTTAAAACCCTTGATATATTTAAAAGTTTCTATCATGTCCCCCCTTTCCCTTCTCTGCTCCAAACTATACATATTGAGATTTCTTAGTCTTTCTGGGTATGTTTTGTGATGTAGGCCATGCACCATTTTAGTTACCCTTCTTTGTACAGTTTCTAATGTATTAATATCCTTTTGAAGATATGGCCTCCAGAACTGAATACAGTATTCTAGATGAGGCCGTACCAATGACCTATACAGTGGCATTATTACTTCTTTCTTTCTGCTGCTGATTCCTCTCCCAATGCAGCCAAGCATCTGACTAGCCTTCCTCATTGCCTTGTTACATTGCTTACCTGCCTTTAAGTCATCTGAAATAGTGACTCCTAGATCCCTTTCCTCCTCAGTAGTTTCCAGTATAGTGCCATTAATACTGTATTTAGCTTTAGGATTTTTGAGACCCAAGTGCATGATTTTGCATTTTTTGGCATTAAACTGTAATTGCCAGACTCTTGACCATTCCTCTAGTCTACCTAGATCCTCAATCATTTGTTTTACCCCACCTGGTGTGTCTACCCTGTTGCATACCTTTGTGTCATCTGCAAAAAGGCATACTTTCCCTTTAATGCCATTTGCAATGTCACCAATAAAGATATTAAAAAGCACTGGTCCAAGTACAGATCCCTGGGGTACTCCACTGGTAACATTTCCCTCCTGTGAATGCACTCCATTTACCACAACTCTCTGTTTTCTATCCTTCAACCAAGATCTTATCCATTCAATAATCCTAATATCCAATCCCAAACTTTCAAGTTTATTTAGCAGTCTGCGATGTGGAACTGTGTCAAAAGCCTTACTAAAGTCTAGATAAGCTATATCCATGGCTCCACCTTTATCCATTACTTTAGTCACACAATCAAAAAAGTCAATAAGATTTGTTTGACATGATCTCCCCCCAGTGAATCCATGCTGTTTGGGATCCAGTAAATTGCCGGATTTGAGATAATCTACAACTCTTTCTTTTAAGAGTGTTTCCATCAATTTCCCTACTTCTAATGTAAGACTCACTGGTCTGTAGTTGTTTGCCTCTTCCTTGCTTCCACTTTTGTGCAGTGGGACTACGTTTGCTCTTTTCCAGTCCCCTGGAATTACTCCTGTAGCTAATGACTGGTTGAATAATTCTGTCAATGGTGCTACCAGTACCTCTTTAAGTTCTTTTAGTATCCTTGGATGTATCCCATCTGGCCCCATAGATTTGTCCACTTTCAGCTTTGAGAGTTCTGTTAGGACCTTCTCCTCTGTAAATGTACTTGTTTCATTTTCCTGAATATCCCTGCAACTTAACTGTGGCCCCTTCCCCTCTCTTTCAGTAGTAAATACTGAGCAAAAATAATCATTAAGATGATCTGTTATTAAATTGTCTCATTCAACAAGACTCCCAGTGTCCGTCTTTAGTTTTATAATTCCGCCTTTTGTTTTTCTCCTTTTGCTTATATACCTAAAAAAAGTTTTGCCTACTTTACCCACTGACTGGGCCATTTTCTCCTCAGCTTGTGCCTTTGCACATCTGATTACCTTCTTTGTCTCCTTCTGTCTAACAAGATATATCTTTTTGTCTTCATTATTTTGTGTCTGCTTATATTTCCTAAAAGACATCTTTTTTGCTCTCACAATATTTGCTACTTCTTTTGCAAACCACACTGGCTTCCTTTTCCTTGTGGTTTTCCTAACAGTTTTGATACAAAGGTCTGTTGCCTTCAATATTGCACATTTTAATGTTTCCCACCTCTCCTGCACTGTTTCCAAGTTCCTCCACTCTGCCAAAGAATCGCTTACACATTTTCCCATCCCTACAAAATCAGCCTTCCTAAAATCCAACACCTTTGTTTTTGTATGGGACGAGTCAGTGTCTGTCTTAATGCTGAACCATACTGCTTGATGATCACTGGATCCCAGGTTTTCACCCACTTTTACGTCCGATAATCTGTCTCCATTTGTAAGTATTAAGTCTAATATTGCGTCTTTCCGAGTGGGCTCCCTCACCAATTGGTGGAGGGATGCTCCCTGAAGGGAATTTAAAATGTTCCTACTTCTAGTGGAACTAGCAACAGACACCTCCCAGTTTACATCAGGAAGATTAAAGTCTCCCATGATTATTACCTCTCCTTTTAATGCCATTTTAGTTATGTCCTGCAATAGGTTCTTGTCAAGTTCCTCTTCCTGACCTGGTGGCCTGTATATCACGCCAATCCGAATAATCAACTTTTCCCCTGTTTCTATGGTCACCCAAAGGGCCTCAGTTTTTCTTCAATACTTTGTATTAATGTAGTATTTATGGCATTTTTTACATACATTGCTACCCCTCCTCCGATTTTTCCAATTCTGTCCTTCCTAAATAAAGTATATCCCGATATAGCTATGTCCCAGTCATGATTTTCATTGTACCATGACTGTAATTGCCACAATGTCTAGATCATCCCTTGTCATTATTGCAGTTAGTTCTGGGATTTTATTTCCTAAGCTCCTAGCATTTGCACACATAGCTTTTAGAGTTTTGTTTGTGCTTTTTCTGTTCCTAGCTATGTTCTTCTCTCTGCCTATTTTTATTTGGTTTTGATCTGAATTATCTTCTGTTGCTGTGGATATGCTTCATATTCCCTTTGCCTGCAGAAACAATACCTCTGTGTTGGGGGAGCAGATTTCTTTATTCCTGTTTGGTTCACTGCCCCCCTTTGTTAGTTTAAATAGTTCTTGATGAAGCATCCAAACTGTTCAGTTAGTATTCTTGTTCCCCTTGAAGATGGGTGCAGACCGTCACTTTTGTATAAGCTCCTATCTTGCCAGATGGTGTGACTGTGGCCTATAAATCCAAATCTCTCCTCATTGCACCATGTCCTTAGCCAAACATTGAAGTTTCTGATGCAATGAGTTCTGTCTTCCCCTCTGTGTACTGGCAATACTTCTGAAAAAGATACAGTGGTTGCCACCTGCTTCAGAGCAGTCCCTAACTTCCTAAATTCATCTTTTACAGCCATGAGTTCAGCATTTCCCAGGTCATTTGTCCCTAGGTGGACAATGACATCCACCTCCCCCTCTTTTCTTGCTGCCTTTACAATTCTTAGCATGCGCTTTTTATCCCTTGGAGCTGTGGCTCCAGGTAAGCACCTTACTTGTTTCTCTACTTCATTTGCATTTCCCAGATGTATTCCTCTAATAATGGAATCTCCCAAGAGAAGTGCAGTCCTTTTTGGAGATGCAATTTTCCTGTTCCATTTCCTGTTCCTATAGTTGGTAGAAGTCCCCATACCCTCCTGTTCTGTAGTGCCTCTATTAGTTGTATCTTCCAGCCCTGCAAGAGTAGCATACGAGTTTTGCAGTGTCACCGCTTGCGGGAGGTGTCTGTGTCCCTCTGGAAATCTCTGCCCTTGAGAGCCCACAGTAGTCCAGGCAGAATGTCTTCTGGTGGCTCTCTGAGGCAGTGGAGGCTTCAAAGACACAGACATCCTACAAATCTCAGCATGCAGTTTTGCTATCTCCTCCTTCAGCAGAGAAAATTGCTCACAGATTGGACAGCAGCTGAGTCTCCACGCTGCCTCTTTCCAAACAAATGCTTTACATCCATTGCACTGCACAAGGCCAAACATTGTATCAGATGTTAATGGTATTGCAAATTTGTGTGTCACTTGGTGTATTATAAAACTCACCTGTTGCTGTATTCTTACTCACCTGCTGCTGTTTCAAACTCACTTAATAAGCCAAGCCTCACTTTATAATGCACGCGTCAGAACAAAAATGATCCCTACTGAGTATGTGTGTCCATTTGACAGGGAATACAGAGTGTAAGCGCCACTGGGGTAGGGACTGACTGGGGTAGGGACTGATAATAATAATAATTAATAAAATAATGTTTGGTGTGTCCTCAAGGCAGAGAACATCCCACATAGCTTCAAGCTCTCTGCAACAACAGAGCAAATAAAGTTAAATATGCGGGCCAAATGTCCCAACCGTGAAATGACCATACAGACCTCGCAATTCTACTCTATGCTGATGATATAGTCTTCCTCGCCGAAAACATGCAGGGTGCCCAAAACATCCTAAATACACCCTGCACAAATGCAGCAAAGCTTAGCATACAAATAAATGTGGAAAAAACAAGCACATTTTTACTGGAACCAAACCTGTGCAGTTAAATATTATTGAACAAGTGGATACCTATAAATAGTTAAATACCTCGGTTCAGCTATCAATGGTCATCAGATAGCGGCTACAAGCGACATCACAAATTATATAGGTTGTGCCACAGCTGCCTTTGCATCTCTGAAAAAAAGGCCTCTGAGATCAACAGGAGATTTCCATTGCCACAAACATTAAGGTATTCAATGCATCGGTTAGAACAATATTACTTTGTGGTTCAGGATCGTGGATAATCCTTAAAAATGATCTAACAAGGTTGGAACGTTTCCAAATGAGGTGCTTACGAAATATACTACAAGTAAAGCTAACAGACTGCTGGAGAAATGAATACATCCAAAAACTATGCCAAGATCAACCCACAACTGAAACCTATATTAAAATACAGCATTTAAAGTGGTTTGGACATGGCTGCAGGATAGAGCTAAAAGAATACCACATGATGTGCCAAAAAAAAAACATGCTTAAAGCGGATTACCCAATACCTGCAACCACTGCACTTCCACATTGATGATGCCAAGCAAGCTGCCCTAAACAGATGCCAATGGCGTGCGATTAGCGATTCCCTGCCTATGGCTGTCACAGTGCCGGCAAGTTAACCCTATGGCGCTAACGGCAATCAAGTCAAGTCAGGTGCCGGGACTGGTGCATGCACACAAGCGGCGGTGGGATTGTGCATATGCAAAAACACCAGCTCCTAGCGACCGCAAAGTCAACAGCCCCTAGAAGCCAGGTAGGGCTGCACAAAAGGCAGGGAGTGGAAGCATGCTCTCTGTTAAGTCAAGTCAGAGACTGACAAGCGTGAATATAATATTGTCTGTAATGCACTGCAGAACATGTGTGCATTATACAATTAACTGTTAATAAATAAAACAGAGGCATTTTCATCTACTGGTGGGTGAATGGAATTGGTATTTCTAGACACGTTGTTTATATAGTAGTCAGGTTAATGACACAGATATGATCTAATGGGGGGAGGTAGAGACCATCTGTTATACAAAGGCAGGAGAGACTGTAGTCTACAGGTTACACACAGACTTTGCCATCCTTGTTTCCAGTATATTGTGAAACTAGAATGATATAAACGAACAAGGACACCTAGATAATTGTAGCACAGATACAACTACAACAGTCGCTACTAATGGAATCGCAGCAGCAGAAGACGGTCACAGGAGAAGATGCAGTGCCGTCTTAACAGCAGTGTAGGCCCCTGGGCACAGCAATGCACTGGGCCCCCTACCCATCCTCCAGCAGTAGGGGTGGGGGGTGCTAGCAGCGGCAGCTTTGATGTCCCGCGGGCCGTAGTGGGTGTTCTATCTTCCGCTCAGCATGCAGGACCTGGAACAGTAATTTCTGCTAATTACTCCTTTACTGCACAGATAGGGCTAAACTGTAAAAGGGGGCATTGGGCTGAATGAAGAAGCTCCGGTACATGACTTCCAGGGTTGTAGGGGGTGTTTAATACGTAAGGGAGGGGTTAATAGTGGAGTGGGCTTAATATTTATAATTTTCTGGTTGGAGAGCAGCTTGCCTGGCTGCAGATATCTCAAGTTCCTGAAAATGTATTTCTTAGCTTTGAATGGGTTTAAAAAACTAGAGAGTCTCACCTTTCAGAAGGTTCTGAGGACTTGGGGATCAGAGTTCAGGAACCAGAGCAATCCACCAATGAAAATCTAAAACTGCATATTCGGCGTCTGGCGCTGGAGCAGGGACCAGCTGCTTGAAGGCTGATATCTCTGGTTCTGGCCATAATAGAGACAAGCTGCCAGTGTCCACAGAAAGTGAAGAGTCTCAGCTTTTGGAGTATACCCTCAGAAAAACTCTAAGTCAGACAGAACCCGAGATATGTGGCTGGGAGGAGCAATTAACAGGTTTGGATTGGGACCACTGCTTTCAAGTCGGATATCTCCGGTTCCCCAGGTCCGATTTTCAAAAATCTGGTACCCCTGGAAAGAGGAGACCCTCAGCTATCAGCCTAGGGCCATTATACTCCTGGGGCCCTTGGGCAAGAGCCCATTGAGCCCATACGAAAAGACGGCCCTGAGAAGATGGTCTGTCATGAATGAAACCAGCTGCTGAGCTGAGAAGGTATCTTTCCCCAATGCTGGATTTGAAACAACATTTAAGAAATTCCCCTACATTTCCCAATCTATATAAAGTCTATTAATACTTCTCATCAAACTTCTATTTACAATCACCTGATGCAGCTAAGTGAAATTACTAGAAGACAGTCACTTCTCTTTTTCAAAAGCAGAAACAGATTATTACTATTACTACTAAGGGAAAAAAGAAACAGCAGAAGAAGAAAAAACAACATATGGCCTCTCAGCGCTATACTTAGTTGTGTATGCAATTGTTATTCTCTAAACCTTTGCAAAATACTTCAATTATTTTAGGATCTATATACATGGAAAGGTGAATGGTGAAACTAAAATGCCACTAAAAATGCTTCTGTATAAATATTTGCAGTTAAAGCAGATAGGACAACCGACCCTCAGCATTTTTTTTTTTCATGCACAATAGGGGTAATTCCAAGTTGATCGCAGCAGGAAATTTTTTAGCAGTTGGGCAAAACCATGTGCATTGCAGGGGAGGCAGATATAACATGTGCAGAGAGAGTTAAGGTGTGTACACACGGTGAGATTTTTTCTTGAGATTTTGACTATATAGTCAAAATCGCAAGAAAAGTTAGTGCAAATCGCAAGGTGAAAGTCACCTTGCGATCCCGATGCGCGGCCCCGCCAGGTCGGCATCGCAAGAAAAGATAGACTGTGCAGGCAAGTCAATCCTTGCTAGATCGGTGTACTATCTAGTTCATCTCACATGTCAATGACATCTCACATAAGCCAAAATCTCACATAAGCCAAAATCGTAAGCACACATAGTCCATATCTCAAGAAAAGTTAGTCAAAATCTGTCCTATCTGGGCTCCGGGGAGTTCAAGGGAAATCGCAAGTAAAAATCGAACATAGCAAGGATCTCACCGTGTGTACACACCCTTAGATTTGGATCGGTTATTTTGTTTCTGTGCAGGGTAAATACTGGCTGCTTTATTTTTACACTGCAATTTAGATTGCAGATTGAACTCGCCACACCCAAATCTATCTCTCTCTGCACATGTTATATCTGCCCCCCCTGCAGTGCACATGGTTTTGCCCAACTGCTAAAAAATTTCCTACTGCGATCAACTTGGAATTACCCCCAATATTTTTATTGAAAGGAAGATGCATAGGATTACAAACAGGAATGTAGAACAACAAGTACATTTTAAGGACCTCGTAGTCGTACACAAGAACAACCATATTGTAAGAAGAGCCATTATAGATTAGGTCAAAAGTGACATATTGCGTCAAAGGCATTATTATATATACATCGTGTAAAGAAGGAGCAGACGTATCCAATTCCCGTTTCACAAGTATATAATATAAAATACCTTTAAGCTAAATAGAAGAGAGTAGTAATGCTAGAAGATAAGAGAGCGAAAGAGGGAAGTAAAGAGAAAAGAAGAGAAAGGAAAAAGAGAAGAGAGTTTGGGAAATTTGGGACGAGTGGGGAACCATCCTATAAATCATAAATGTAATCATTGCTGTTTCCTTACATATATGTAACTGAGCACAGAATAAAATCTAAGATACACGTCTCTGTTTCACAAAATTCTAACCAGGGAAGCCAAATCAACGAATAGGTATGGAATTTATCAGAGGAAGACATAATTTCATCCATCGGTCTATACCATTCTATCCTTGTAAACCACTCCGAAAGGGAGGGAGGGGAAGCGGATTTCCAGTGGACCGTAATAACTGCTTTAGCCGCACTATTAAGATATTTCAAGATAGACTTTTTATAGTGTGATAGGTAGGAAGAATGTAGATTTAGCAGCCAAAATTCAGAGCTGTCAGGAATCCCTGGACCTAGTATGTCTTTTGTGGTCGAAATCACAGCATTCCAGAAAGGCTGCAGTTTCGAGCAGGTCCACCATATATGTAATGGTGAACCATAGTCTGAACCGCACCACCAGCAAGTTGCAGAAACCCGAGGGAACATCTTAGAGATCGTAGAGGGACAGCGGTACCATCTAGAAATTACTTTGAAATGAGTTTCCAGGGTCAATATGTTGGTGGTGCTACTCCATGATTTGTCAAAAATCGATTTCCATTGTTCCTCACTAATTGACATATTCAGGTCAATCTCCCATTGTTTAGTGAATTTCGGTAATATGGAGAAGTGGTGTTCAATTAAATATTTATATATGTTTGATATCAGGTGTGAGGGTAAACTCTGTGACAACAGAAGTTGTTCAAAGAGTGTTACATTTCTAGGGACTGCTAACAGCAGAGACGCAGACTGCAGTACCTCCAAATTTCCTTATTGGAGAGACACCAGAAGAGTCATAAAGTTGACCTACCCTCAAACTTCCTGCATTATACCACGGTTTAAAGGCCAATTTAGATCCTCCTGGAATAAACTCTGAGTTGTCTAGTAGTGGAGTCGGGGGAGTAGATTGAAGAAATGTATTTCTTAGTTCTGTTACGATTCCAGATCATAAGAGTAGGACCTATAGTCTGGTGTAAAATAGTGGGGATTTTAGACAACCAGGGCAGAACACTTAAAGGGGTATTGGTATAAAAGAGTTTTCGATATATACCCATTGTTTTATTGGGTTAGGGTTAGCCCATTCATAGATTCTGCCTAGCATAATGGCGTCATAGTAAATTCCAAAATGAGGAAGCTGAAAACCTCCAAGATGTTTTCGCTTAAACAAATATTTGTGTCTAAAGCGAGGAGAGCGCCCGCCCCACACAAAATTTCTAACCATCCGATGAAGCTTTACAAACTATGATTTAAGCATTAAGACTGGCAAAGCCTGTAATATATAAAGAATATAGGGTAATACATTCATTTTAATGACATTAATCTTTTCTAGCCATGATATGCCCTTGGAAGACCAAGAGGAAAGCTCCTGTCGGATAGCCGTAGTAACCGTACCAAAATTTAGGGAGAAGACTGAAGAGAGATTTTTAGGAAGAAAAACCCCAAGATATTTAATGTGTGTGGGATGACATCGAAATGGGAATGTCTGTTGCAAATTAATATGGGTATCTGGGGGGATAGTGAGATTGAGAGCTATTGATTTATTATAATTAATTCTGAAGTAAGATAATTCCCCAAAGACTTGAAACTCTTTAATCAAATTAGGAAGGGAGACTTGCGGGTTGGTAATGGTTGCTAAGAGATCGTCAGCGAACAGCGCTAACTTATGTTCCGTGTTCGCTACTGGACAATTCCATTTGTGATAGACACGACAAATGATTTACTGCAAGAATAATGATGATTATTTTTTTCATTAATAAAATATCAGAAGTTCTGCAAACTATGCTAGTTATAAACTATAATCATTCAGTTAACTGTTAAAGTAACAGGGAAGTTTAATTCTGTAATTATCAGAATTATACAGGTACAAATATTATGTGAAAGACACGACACTGAACGGGAACACAAATTCAGGATGAGTATAACTTCCTTCCAAATCTTCCAAAATATGAAACCTACAGTTCCATGACTTAACACTGAGAATGATAGAGTTGTTGGCTTGGTTGGGTAAAGAAGATTAAATATTTACAAATACTTGAAATTTCTTATTAAACATTATTCCTGTGACAGACACGACATAGGAATTGTGACAGACACGATATGTTCCAAAATACTTGCAAAAAACATTTAAATCTGTCAATTAAACTACATCATTATCAAAGCTAACATCTTGAAAATACAGTTTAAGCCTATTATCAAATTGTAGCTCTGGTAAAATTCTTATAATCTGGTGTGTATCAGTATTTGCCTCGTCATCAACTGTAGGCCAAAAATATTTTCCAAATAAGGCATAAAATAAAATCACCACAGCTTTCCACAGACTACCATCTTGAATAAACAATGCTGCCAACTTATGATTTATGAAAAACAGGTGTTTATCATCTTTGGTTTTACAAAATATTAACTTCAGAGAATATACATTTTCACTACAAGCTTAATTGTGGCCACTTTCAGGAAAAGATGTTCTGATTGACATAATCATGGAATTACCCTACTCTTGCTCCTGTAATGTTAGGATCGGCTCAAATGGCTCTTGCTAGAGTCTCCATGCATAAAACAAAAGTCAGAGGAGACAACGGGAATCCCAGACGTGTTCCATTGAAAATCTTAACTGGTTCTGAGAAGTCTCCATTAACTTTAACTCTGGCGGAGGGGTTCCTGTATAGTGCCAGTAAGCATGTCATAAATCCCCAGGTAACCCGGTCGATAGCCTTCTCTGCATCGGTGGACAACCGCATGGTGTGTGCAGAAGACTTAGACGCTTGGTGGATTAAGTTAATCATTTTAATGGTATTGTCACGAGCTTCTTGGCCCAAGACAAAGCCTATCTGATCGCTGTGGATTAAGGTCGGAAGCAAGAGCTTCAATCTGTTAGATATCAATTTTGCGTATAATTTTAAATCCACATTTAAAAGGGAGAGAGGTCTATAACTGGGGCAACGGGAAGGGTCTTTATTCTCTTTAGGGATTATTGTAATGTGTGCTTCTAAGGACTGAGCTGAGAAAATAGATGTATCAGTTATAGCGTTAAAAGCACAGAGCATTATTGGCGAAAGAAACTCATTAAAAGTTTTGTAGTATGAGATCAGTAATCCGTCTGGACCCTGGCTTTTCCCCGATGGGGAGAGTTTAATGACCTCATTGAGTTCCTAGGGAAAAAGGTTTATCTAATTCATCTGCTTCTTCCTCCGAAATCGTGGGAAAGTTCAGTCCCCGAAAATAAGCCATGAAAGCATCAGTATTTACACGAGAAGGGGTCGCTGGAGAACCCTCCGCCAGATTATAGAAGCTAGAATAGTAGGTCTGGAAAGCTTTTGTAATTTCAGAAGTCACGTGGGATTTCTGCCCATCGTCGTTCACTATAACTTGAATATGCATGGAGGCCCTTTGCACCCTCAGTGCCCTCGCTAACATTTAACTGGGTTTATTGCCCCATTGGAAGAATCGATTTCTACATTTACAGTAGTCTAATTTAATCTTATCCGACATGAGCTTGTTTAAGGCCCCCCTGGTCTCAGTAAGCTCTTGAAAAACTACATGGGATAAGGAGGACTTATGGTTAGTTTCTAAAGTATAAAATTTTTGTAACAGTCCTAACTTTTGTTCTTTTTTTTGTTTTTTAATATAGGAACCAAGCTGAATCAGCTTACCCCTGATAACACATTTATGAGCCTGCCATAATGTGATAGCCGAGGTGTCAGGATTGGCGTTAAAGGAAATATAATCATCAATGCATTGTTTTAATTGAGCCATACAATAGGAATCTTGAAGAAGTTAATTGAGCCGCCATGTGCGAGTAGTGGACTGAGGCGGAGTTATTTTAAGAGTAAGAGAAATGGGGGAGTGGTCTGACCAGGTAATATGCCCAATCTCTGCATCAACTAACATGTGTAAATGTCTGTGTTCTAGGAAGAGCTAATCTATTCTAGGGTACATTTTATGAGAATAGAAGGTGTAGTCTCGATCTGTGGGGTGACGTTTTCTCCATGTGTCCACGAGTTGGTGTTCGTGCAAAGATTGACAGACTTTATGATGCCATTTATGTGAACGATTCGAGTGGGTAGATGAGGAGTCTAGCATTGGGTGCATTAGTCAATTTAAGTCTCCACCAGTAATTAAAACACCCGCCTTTAAGGCATGAATTTACTCAAGAACGCTATTCAGGAAAATATGTTGATTTGAGTTTGGAGTATATATGTTCACAAACGTGAACATTTGGTGGTACATTTTGCACTTAGTCAGCAGACCTCTACCTTTGGCCAGAATATGAGATTCTACATTGGATAAGGAGAGTCTACGGTGGAAAAGTATTGCAACTCCCAGAGTCTTACCCTGGCTATTGCTGCTATAATGCGACTCAGTATAGTCGCGGTTATGCAGAGAAGGAGCCTGACCTTCTCGAAAGTGGGTTTCCTGGATAAAGGCCATGTCTGCTCTGTCCACCCTGAGTTCTCTCAAAAGTCTGGACAGTTATTCTGGGATATTTAATCCTTTAGCGTTGATAGAAATAAGTTTGAGAACCGGAGCCATCAGGAGGGGTAGATAGAAGGACAATCAACTGCAATCCAGAATTCTAAAGTGGCGGCGAGAAACAGCTTGACATATACCAATAATCGTACAATTAGTTCCCAAAAGTAGGACAGAAGGGAGACCAGAAAGAAGAAAAAGAGAAGAAGAGCAAAGCGTTAAGAAAGAATATCAGAAAACAAAACAGTATAAAAAACATCTAGAAAAATACCGCTCCTAATAAGCATGGAGAGAAAACAAAGTCATCTCACCATGATTAGGAAAAACATTTGCGGTATTGGGGCACTGGGGGATTAGTGCCAATGATCACTCATAAGAAAAAGCATATGTAAATAACGTTAATAAACATAATGTAGGAAATACAGTAATACACTATCATGGAGAAAAAAAAAAATGTAGAAAACATTAGTGACGTATCAGAAAAACAGGCAAACAAACTGACCGGATCAGCACATAAACATAAACATATTACACTCCAATGTGTCCCATAGCCAACGTAGAGTGTAGCAACAGCACTGGAGTAATGGAAAACTAACCACTCCTAAGATGGCTATACAACAATCCCAATAACTGGAGCATAGGTAGTTTCAATAGTAACATTAGGGAACCACAGGGAATCTGCAGCAAGATTATATAAACTAACCTTTATCCATAGTAACATAGCAATTAAGAAATGTGAAGGTTCATTGAAAGATGACAGATAATCAGCAAAGTCAGGAAGAACAACACACGAACTAGTGAAATAATAAAGGGAAGAACCCGTCCATAAGGAAAGTCAAGTAGCGCCAGGGGCCTCATCGTGGAGTCTCCGTCTCTGTTGGCGTCTGGAGCCACGAGCCAGTTGAAATCTCTCTTTATTGGAAATAGCTCCTGGGGGTTGAGGCACCAAATAGGCCTCCTTGCAGTTGGGTAGATCTGGGACTGGAATTCCCAACATGGAACAGAAGTTGACCAGGTCTGGGCGATCTCGGAATATTGCAGACTTGCCGTTGTGAGTGGATTGTAGACCAAAAGGGAAGAGCCACT
Source organism: Pseudophryne corroboree (assembly GCF_028390025.1). Lineage (NCBI taxonomy): Eukaryota > Metazoa > Chordata > Amphibia > Anura > Myobatrachidae > Pseudophryne > Pseudophryne corroboree. Next base: position 156,569,817 of record NC_086452.1, on the reverse strand, counting down.
TATATTTCCTGTCATTGGAATGCAGGGATTCAGTCAGAGGCCTAAGTAAACATCTCAGCTGTAAGGTGCGCCAGGATAGGTCTTGAAATATATGGATCCTATTTCCATTAAAGTCTACCTCATCCAAATTACGTAGTTTACGCAATATCTCTTCTTTTTGGGTGTAGTAATGAAGTTTACAAATCACATCCCTCGGCTTAGCCGAGGGGTCTCTGTGCGGCTGCAAGGCCCTAAGCACTCTGTCGAACGTAATGCGAGTACTCAGAACGTTTTCCAGGATCTCGTTGAAGATCTTGGTCAAAGCGTCGATGTGAGACTGAGCCGATACATCCTCAGGAATACCACAGACTCGTAAATTATTCCAACACCCTCTGTTATCCATGTCATCCAAGTGTTGCTGCAGGGTAAGGATATCCGTGGCTTGAATGCGCAGTGTCTCTCAAGACTTGTAATTCTTCCGCCAACTCATCCTTGTTTTTTTCCAAAAGAACTAGCCTGTTTGACCATGGAGACATGTCAGCTTTAAGTGAAGCCACCTCTTTGCGGACTGTGTCCTGGAGGCGGGATTCAAGTAACTTAAAGTCTTTTTTAGAAGAAAGTTCCTGTTTAGTTGGTAATGATTTAAGGAGTTGCATTATTGCGGTAAGATCAGGGGTTCCATCAGTAGCCATGTCGAAGGTGTCATCCACGTGAGACGAACACGGAGATGAGGAGATATTAGGAGAAGATGGATGAGAGGTAACTTCTGAGGAAACTGCTTGTTGGCTAGACGACCTCAGAAACTGACGTAAATCAGGCTGCAGAATGGGACCTGATTGTTTAGGAATATCAGATTTCGAAGTACGCTTCCCGTGTTTACCCATGTGATCCACCACACTTTAAGGCTGACACTAATGTTTAGAGTGTAGATAGATGAAGGTCAGAGAATACTGTAAATGCGAGCTTCAAATCCTATGTGATCACTAGTCATATCCCCCAGAGGAAAGGAGGCCTAAGCAGCCATAGGACCCAGCAGAGTCAGGGCAGCAGTAGACGAACCAGCACAGTACAGGAGGAACTGCGTCCTGTTGGGCCATAGTGTAGAGAGCCCGCAGAGTGCTTTCAATAAATATATAGAAGCACAAGGCTATAATTCTTAGGTGCAGCCACTAGGGGGCGCTGTAATCTGCTAGGACAATGAGCCTGTAAGTGACAAACATGAATGTGTATAGTGTGTATAGGGACTGAACACTCCAAGCAGCCTTCTGTTACCAGAGGTTACTATAACAGAGCCCAGGCAGTGTAATTCAGGGCCCAGGCTCTGAGAGCTTATAGTCAGCTGTGGGAATGGAGAGGAGACCCAAAATGGACGCCACTGGGACTCACCACCTCACCGACACTGGTAGTCTGCAGGTCACTGCCAGAGCATCTCTCGCCGGCCGCTCCTGCCTGCAAGCTATGGCACCGGCCGCCTCCACTCTCAGCTGCAGTGTGATCCTCGGCTCACTCCGGCGTCCGCTGGCCGCAGTCGTTCCACCCGGACAACGAGGCCCCGGCTCGGAAGGCCGCAACCCGCAGGAGTGAAGCGATCACTCCCGGGCTCCGCTGAACATTCCAATCCGGTCCCAGCGGGCCTCAGGTAGTAGATAGGGGCAGCTCCTATTAGAAAGAGACCTCTCAGGTGAAGATAAACGTGGGTTTAAGCGCTGGTTGCGGGAGCTCTCAGGCAGCACGTCTGTTCCCAGCAGGCATCAGGCCACACCCCCGACCCTCAGCGTTTTTATATGCCCTATGCAGATAGTAGATGGCTCTCTATCCAGGGGACTCGAGGAAGACTTTCACAAGGCCGCAGAGCAACAGAGTAGTAGGTGTACAGGAACAAGCCCTGGGACCACCATTTGTAGTACAGAAATAAAATGAAAAAAACATGGGGAAAAAATAAATGACATCTGACTGAAAAGGGGATACCATGCCGAAAGCTGGGCACTGTACCGTGAAGGTCATGCTGGCGGGTGTAAGAGTAGCAATAGATAGCCATGCTATCTCATGTGCAGTGTGGGTACCAGGTACAGTATGCTGACTGTGGATGCTAATTGCTAAAAATTGCTTGAAAAAAAAAAAAAAAAGAAGAATGGACTACAAATGAAGTCAAGACAATTACATTTGTAAAACATGTTTTTTTCTTCATATTCAAGTGCTCTAAACTTCTGTAATACGTTCACCTGCAGTACATGCAATGAATAGAACAGGTAGCATTCCACACTGCAATAATGCTCCACTATACAAGTGGCAACACAAATGCTTATGAGGTCATTGGAAACAATTATTTCCAATTTTTTTTACCAGTCGTCAGCCATTGTGCGATCACTAAAACTGCCATTAAAATGTTTTTCTTTGTACGATCATGAAAACTGCCAATAAAATGTAATATGGGATGAGAGCTTAAAGTAATCTAGCAAGTGGAAAAGCCTAATAGATTTATATTTCAAATTGACCAATTTCAAGGTGAAAAGTTTGTATCCTGATTAATAGAGAAATACATGCTACTTTGTGACAGATCTGTAAAGAATATAGGTGTGAAAAGCCTTAGAAAATTAAAATTAATTGCACAAATAGTCTATGCCAGTGGTTTCCAAACTTTTTTGAATCACGGCGCCCTAGAATATCAGATTTATTTTCACGGCACCCCTGGGCCAAAAATTTCTTATTGAGAAATTTAGAAAGAAATATTACATTAAGTAGATCGCGTTTATATGTCATCCTTAGGGTCAGTTGTGGGGTGAGGGACAAGATTTGCTTCTGTTGGGCCACATATTTTATGACTGGCAGCCACCAGCACTGGTTTTGCCTTATATATTGACCATGAATAATTTGAATTGGTCCTGGACCACCAACCCAGGGCACCCCTGCATGTGTCCCGAGGCACCCCAGGGAGCCACGGCACACAGTTTGGGAACCTCTGGTCTATGCCATAGAGCGCTGTTCACAGTAAGAAACTGTACCTGATCTACAGAGAACAAGAAAAAGACACATGGAACACTTGATGGGCACCAATTAACATGATGCAAATATGAATATCTAGCCAGAGTGTAGTTAAAACAACATCAAACTAATAAAAAAAAACTGACATTATATACTGTATATATAATCATCAAAAATATTAATAAATCAGTGCTTTTCAAATAGTTTACATTTTCCAGGTCACCTAGCAGTTGCATACCCTCCAACATGACCCGCCCCACTAGGTACAAAATGCTCTGTTTCTGGACTTCCGTCTTAATTTATTATTGCCATCACCTGTGAAGAAACAGCTTTCTTATCATTTAACTAGTTCAACACAGGTGATGGAAATCATAAATTAAGAGGGAAGTCCAGGAACAGAGCATTTTGTACCTAGTGGGGCGGGTCATGTTGGAGGGTCTGCAGTTGCACAGGTGTAGTCATTACTCATTGACACATTTTAAAAAAGGGTAGCGCTAATTATCTCACTTGTGAGTCTGTGAGGAGACCTGGAAAACATGAACTGTTTGGGGTCCTGAGGACAGAGAAATAGAACCTGTGCAATAAACAAATGTGTACATTAGTCTAGCACACAGGCTCTCAAACTCGGTCCTCAGGTCCCCACACAGTGCATGTTTTGCAGGTCTCCTCACAGAATCTAAAGATAAATAATTAGCTCCACCTGTGAACCTTTTAAAATGTGTCAGTGAGTAATGAATACACCTGTGCACATGCTGGGTGACCTGCAAAACATGAAGTGTGTGGGGTCCTGAGGACCGAGTTTGAGAACCTATGGTCTAGCGCATAGGTTCTCAAACTCGGTCCTCAGGACCCCACACAGTTCATGTTTTGCAGGTAACCCAGCAGGTGCACAGGTGTATTAATTACTCACTGACACATTTTAAAAGGTACATAGGTGGAGATAATTATTTCACTTGCGATTCTTTGAGGAGACCTGCAAAACATGCACTGTGTGGGGTCCTGAGGACTGAGTTTGAGAACCTGTGGTCTAGCAGAACTAAACACATACATAAAAATAATACGCCTACAACACCATGTATTCATTATTTTCGTTTCCACTCTGAATTTTATTGATTGTTGATGTAGAGAAAATTGGATTGAAAAAAACCCCCAACATAGTTTCTGAGGTTGAAAAAAGACAATCTGTTCAAACTATTTGAGTTCAAATATATTTGTGGTCTCCTACGCGGTATTATTTTTAGGACTAATTTTGTCTGTTGCTAAATGTCGGCCATTGTGTTTATTCCTCTTCTTTCTTTTTTTTAAAAATAACTATAGTGCGTGACTACGCACCATAACTCTGTATATCCTTATCCATTAGGTACTTATCTAGACCATTCTTAAAAGTGTTGACCGAGTCTGCTATTACTACTCTCTCAGGCACGGAATTCCAAACACGTATTGTCCTTACTGTGAAGAAACCTTTACGTCTCTGTGTGCGAAATCTCCTCTCCTCTAACAACTTACAAATAAATAAATAAAGATACCATCCAATCAGCTCCTAACTACCATGTCACCGACTATGTTTGAAAAATGACAGTTAGGAGCTAATTGGTTGGTACTTTGGGGGTCATTCAAATCTGATCGCTGGGTTGCGTTTTTTGCTGTCCTGCGATCACATAGTTGCCGCCTAAAGGGGGAGGGTATTTTCGCTGTGCAAGTGTGCGTTCCTATGTGTAGCAGAGCTGCTCACAATCAGTTTGTGCAGTCTCTGCGCAGCCCAGGACTTACTCTTCCAGTGCGATTGAATCCTACTGATCAGGGCCGGAGCGGACGTCAGACACCCTCCCTCAAAACGCTTGAGCCCGCCTGCGTTTTTCCGGACACTCCCTGAAAACGGTCAGTTGCCCACCAACAAACTGCCTCTTCCTGCCAATCCCCTTGTGTACGCTCGTGCGAATGGATCCTTTGCACCATCCCGTTGCTGACCGCCGATGCCCACTGTAGCCATCCGACACGCATGTGCATTGTGGCTCAGACGCATGCGCAGTTCGGATCTGATCAACCCGCGGTGCAAAAATGCACAGCTGTGATTAGATCTGAATGACCCCCTTTATCTCCATCCACTTTCTTAGTACATAGACCCCACTGTCTCTTAACCATTTAACTGACTTTTTTCACCCCAAAACAGAACAAAAATTTACGTTTGTTTGTTTCTTTCTTTTATTTGATAAAGTTTAAAAAGTATTTTTAAAGATTTATTTAAATATTTTATATATTCCCCTTGGTGGCATAAGATCCCCTGAAATGTCAACCTCCACCTCCAGTGTCAATTGGCCCCAGTTAAATACCCTGCCCCCAAGTGTCACTATATGGGGTTTTTTTTTAATCATAATTTCATTTTATTTTATTATGGGGCATCATAAGCGCCCAGTTCACAAACCCCTCCCCACGTGTTATAGCCATGCCCCTCACCTTTTTACAGATAGCGCAGTTGAGCGTGGGGAAGGGGGGACTGATCAGTCCTCCCTGCTGCAAATGATCTCTGTCATGCAGAGATCAGCATAGATGTGCTAGGTAGGGGAACTATGTTCAAGCATGTTTAGTTCCGGCGTATGCGCCCCAGAATGCCACTCGCAGGGCATTCTGGGGCCTGATTTCGGAAGTGATGTTGATGGTCATGGACCGCAACATCACTTCAGCGGGCCTCAGCAGCAGAAGGAAGTCCGGTCTGCACATGTGCAGAACAGATTTCCTCCATAACAGAAGAGGACACAGCAGGGCTTACCAGACGTATGTGATGAGACCTGGCCAGGTAACGCACTCCCGGCTGCATCACTTACAGTAGTGCCAGGCAAGTGGTTAAAGAACTGTATAGATTAGAACATTACTCAGATGAAAGAGCAAAAGTAGGTGTAGAGGGGGAAAAGGGTGGAGTAAATTATATTATTTAAATAATACTATCTAAATATTTTCCAAAAGTAACTTGGTACCAATAAATCTTTCCTGTAGCTCTATAACATACAACACTGGCCAGTAGGAGCCTGTCATATTGATCTGAATGCTTATTTTTAAGGAATGCCTTATACCCCCTTTCAGATCTCCAATGCCGGATCCCACCCGGGAATTGGAAACGGGTCTTTCCCGGGTGGGATCCGGCACTGGAGCCTCTGCGCTGGCTTTCCGACCCGGCAATATACCAGGTCGATTGCCATAGCGGCGGGGGGCGGAGCCGGCAGCGGGATCGGGATGGAGGCGGTGCTGGGAGATGAGCTCATCTGCGCACCGCCTCTCCCTATGTGGTAAACGGGTCCCGGGTCGCATCGACCCGGGAATCTGTTTACGAAGCCACTGACCCGGTATTCAACCCGGGAATAACCCTTCTTATTACCCGGGTTCAATTACCGGGTCAGGCGACCCGGTAATTCTCATGGGGCCCTTTCACATCACACACTGACCCGTGTCAACCCGGCAATATGCCGGGTCGATACTGGGTTATTTTTGCGATGTGAAAGGGGTGAAGGGGTATAAGGAGGTGAAGTATACTCAGGGTCAGCAATAGACATCTTCAGGCCCGGTACAGTGATATCTCTGGGGCCCCCCTCAGAGCAACGGAATTTGCTGCACTATATAATAAACTGTTATTAAATAAATATATATATATTTACTTATCCACAGTATACAGATATATAAATATGTATATCTCTGTCCTTCCTCCTCCACACACACCACGGTCTGTCTCCCCCCAATAACTCCATGATGATTCCATGCTCACATCCCTGCCGGGCACTAAGTGGCATATACTTGGGGCCCCTCTGATCCTTGGGTCCCAGTACAGGTGTCCCCTTTGACACACCCTGTCGCCGGTCCTGAGTATACTATAAGATACAATGCAGTTATAAACAGGGAAATTGATATACTAAACCCAAAGCACTGTCTTTAACATTATGGGGTATATTCAATTAGTGTCGGATTCTCTTCGTTGGAGAGGATCCGACACTTCACTATTCAATTCAAATTCCGACACTAATTGAATAGATCCCTAAGACGGCACTTTACAAAACATGGTAATAACACTTATGTGAAAGGCATACAATATTTCCCTATGGAAAAAGAGCAATTTGCAGGCACCACGGCAATTGCATTTGCTTTTATTGAAGTACATTCATTAGAGATAGCCGAACTGTTCTGGCATGGAAGTCTTGGTTTTTTTTACATTTTATTCTCGTGGTCTTGAACTTTTTCCTTCCCCCTATTCACCCCCTGGAAAAGTCAACAGATCCTTACATCATAGACACAGTAAGAATTTGGTGGTAACCTCTACACTGCATATTAAGAAATGTTGCAGCTCAAGGGCTTGTTCACACTGATTTATAGCATTCTTTGCCACGCATAGCAGAGAGTTTGCTAATGACCCACCCATGTTCGCCTTTTGAAAATTTGCATAACTTTTACACTATAGGGCAGAGATTTTCACCCTTTTACAACTCGCGGCACACTGAACACGATTTAAATATTGCCAAGGCACACTCAAATATAATGGTGATGCATGGTGCAGCTGCGTATCCTAGGATGTCATGTCGCAGCTTCTCCATAGGTAACGCCTGAGCCACATCTGAGAAAGCCAGAACAGCACAACACTGCCCTGGCCCAAAATTAGAACTCGCTCTGCAACCACTAAACCCACCAGTATTGATCGTTCCAGGGCCTCAGTAGCGGCAAAACACTGACGGGCCTGGCTGTGCTTCTATGGCGGCACACCTGGAGACTGCTCAGGGCACACTAGTGTGCCACGGCACAGTGGTTGAAAAACACTGCTATAGTGCATGATAATAACATACAAGATGTATTAAACACTGGAGAGAGATTAAGTACCAACCAATCTGCTTGTAATTACTATTTTTACATCTCCCCATGCAGAGAAAAATAAAATGGGTGCCTTTCATCATTAGCATGTAGTGTGAAGAAGTGAGGTGTGCAGGTATTGGGATAAAAAGTCTCTAATGTTAGTCACACACTAGATCAGGCATGTCCAAACTGCGGTCCTCCAGCTGTTGTGAAACTACATATCCCAGCATGCCCTGACACAGTTTTGCTGTCAGAGAATGCTAAAGCTGTGTCAGGGCATGCTGGGATGTGTAGTTTCTCAACAGCTGGAGGGCCGCAGTTTGGACATACCTGCACTAGATGATAAATTGAAGGATTTGTCGTTTTGAGCCGAATCGGAACAACAAATCACCCACATCGTCCAGTGTGTATTCACTATCGTGTGCTCCGGTGAGTCGTTCGTCACATCTTCAGATTTCCATGCAGTGCAGGCAGATCTGAAGAGATATTGTAAAATTTGTACGCACTACCTGATAATAATATATTGTTAACGACCAAACGATGCAAAATATATCGTCAGGTTGTTTGTAAAATTGCACAGTGTGTATGCACTATATCGTTCGTCCGGGAGTTCAAGGGAAATCAGGACGACCATTGCGTCATTTACACATCGTCTAGTGCGTACCCGGCCTTAATCACCATGCTCTTTACAAGCAGCAGTCAATGCATGCAGCTCCCTATAGTAGAAGCGAAAAGCCAGTGTAAATGAGTCCTTACTACAGGAAAAATAAACAGAGGCAATTTAAAATGAAATTTTTGCATGGATCAGTGTATGAGCCAGAAACAAAATCATGCTCAATTGCGGCCCATTAGGTTGAGAAAAACACCTACTTTGAAACAAAACAAGAGGTGGAAAATAAATAGCAAAAATACCACACCTAAAACCAGATACAAGATTTGAATTTAAAATCTGACTTCCTGTTTCAGTTAGGTAGCTCAAAATATAAAGAACTATTTTTAAAGTTTCCAATTTTAAAGGAACTACAACATTTCGCTTCCTAAATAACATACAGTATAACGGTGGTTTCCTAAAGCAGCTGCTCTGTTATACAAATAATAATCATTAGAACTGCATGAGCCCTAAACAAAGGGAAAATCTTCTTATATTTCTTTGGAAAGCAGTAACGTAGCTTCTATAATACAACTTATATTTGGAGAGTACCAATTGTCCATTGTGTCACAATTGTCTCTTAAAAGGGATATGTATCAATCATTGTAGAAAAAGAGAAAGTGGAGAGAGAGACACGAGTTCCAGCCAATCGGCTTCTAATTGCCATTTTACAGGCTGTGTATGAAAAATGACATTGAGGGGGGGAATTCAAATGGATGCGAGGTTTAGAGAGGTACCTTGCGGCAAATTTTTGGATTACCATGGGTATGCTCGCTCCTGATACCCGCAGTATACAATTCAGCTCTGAAAACTCTGTGGCATGAGTACAAAAAAAATAAAATAATAAATATACTCACCCATCCGGTGGGGATGTATTTCACCCAGATGCTGCTTCCTGGGAGTCACACACACAGGCAGGGGGATTTACACACACACAAAGTCACAGACAATCACACACACTTACACAAAACTCACCGCTGCTGCAGGAGTCCAGACACAGACGCTGGAGAAGACACCGATTCAGAAAGATTAGTAATTTTACTGACTAATTAAGCGAATTACAAACTTCCAATTGCTCAATCAGTCTTGGGGGGGGGGGGGGGGGGGGAGTTGGCACTAGGCTGCCAGAGCAAGTTTTTAGGAAAAAATGTACGAAAAATCAGACCGGCACTAGGGGTGCGAGACAAAAGACGCGTTGATTTGTATAGAAATCACTGGGGTCGATTCAATTCACCGACAGTTGAATAGCACTGGGAATTGGCTCCCCGGCGCTATTCAATTCAGCTAAAGTTAAGTCGGTGAATGCCCGTTCTCCCGGTCTTAACAGGTTGATTTGTCGGGAGAACAGGCATTCTCTGACTTAACTCCCCGCCGCAATGCTGATTCCTGGCAAAATCAGCCTTGTGGCAGCACTTTTGTCGGTTTTCCTCTCTCATCCTCTGGGGGTGAGAGAAGAATTCCCTACAATTGAGCGTCACTTGGCGCTGTATTGAATAGCGCCGGGAGATAATTCCCGGCGCTATTCAACGGTCGGTGAATTGAATCGACCCCAATGTGTCTCATTTTCAGTCCACTCATTGAATAGCAAAACCCCACGGTTGCGGGAAAAACCTGGTGCAGGGTTTTTTCAACTTCCTGCTATGCAGTGAATTTCCCCCGTAAAAGACGATTGGTTGGTACTTTCTCCAAGATTATATAAATATCCCCCTAAGAAAGGAATTCCGTAAACTTGTATAACAGATGGTTAGCGAAAGCAACAGACACCTAGACTCCAGCCGCAAAACACAAAGAAACTTTCACTATTTAAATAGAAGCTTGTATATTATAAGTAATGATGCAGCCATAAATGAAATAAGAAGGAAAAGAGGTCACCTGGGACAGCCATGATCTTTAAGCAGCAATCAGTCTGCCGCTTTGTGCTCTAAGGTTTTGGGACTTCTCTGCGGCTTATAATCTACATATATACACTATACATTACATCAAGGGGTACATTATTAATATAATATGCACATTTCAAATGTTACTATGTATTTATAGTGAACAACTGGAACAATGTAAACCCAGAGCAACAACACAGAATACAGTTACTCAACGGTCTATATTGGTATGAAGGAGATCTCCAGCAGCTGCAGAACTACACATTGCTTGATTCACTATGGTCAGTGCCTATAGAAGGAAGTGGGATTGCAACTCTTCCCATGGTTTACAGGCGAGGACGGCTGGGTAAATGATATGTTGGACTCAAGACATTTTAGGGCATAGGGAGAAATCTGATTATCCAACCTCTGCCGTAACTTTCATTTTATAGATTTTTCTCATTTGCATTTTTTATATTTTCTTTAAAAAAAACAAGATCCTTACATTTTCTACATTCATTGTTTTCACATCATAATTTTTAACACTCTGGAATGGAATCAGTATGAGATCCTGGGGTCAGGAGACAGACACAGGGACCCCAGCCCAGTCCAGTGGTGGCGTGGCACACCACCCAAGTGGGGAAAACAGCTGGCGGTCGGGATTCCGAGCGTCGGTATTTCAGTTGGTGTCGAGATTCCGACCGCCGGGATCCCGACCAACGGTCAATTGACTGCTTCCGTTCTGGATAACGTCTTTCACTTCTCCTTGACAAGTATTTACATTTGGTTCCCTGCCACTAAGTACGGAAAAAGTCACTAAATAACTCATTACTGGTTAAATGTATCAAAGCATATGTATACTGTATACGTTTTTTCCACATAGTTCCATTAGGTAGGAAGCGCTTTACAAAATATAAATGTAATGACTGGAAATCCAGTCCACCTCCGTTGGCTGTGCATGCAGCTCAATTTGGACTTATCGTCCAAAACTACATGCACGGGCCAGCTTTGGCATGACATAACTGTACATCATCGCTTGTGATATCGTACAGTGGGGCTCATTCTGACCCTATCGCTCGCTGCAGTTTATCGCAACGCAGCGATCGGGTCGGAATTGCACATGCGCCGACATTGCCTAGCGATCACCTCTGCCTGATTGACAGGCAGAGGTGGTCGCTGGGCGGGAAGGGGCTGGACGGCGGCGTTAAGCCACTTTTAGGGGGCGCGGTCCGGCCAACACAGGCGTGGCCGGACCGCCGCGGCTGTGTGACGTCATACGCAGCCGCTGCGACCCGGGGCAGCGAAGAGGTTCTCCAGGCCAGCCGCAGGAGTTGCGCTGGCCGGGAGTAGCTCCTGAAATGCAAAAGGATCGCCGCTGTGCGATGCCTTTGCACTTCTGCAGGGGGGGGGGGGGGGGGCGCCATACTGACATGCGGGGCGGACTAGCCCTGTGCTGGGCATCCCCCCGCATGTCTGAGTGCCTGATCGTAGCTGTGCCCAGCTACGATCAACTCGGAATGACCCCCAGTGTGTATGCACTATGTCGGCGGGCCGAGAGGGGAAACACTATGCTATATCTCTCATGGAGCGTATCGCATAGTGTGTATGGGCTTTAATAGTCCAGGTTTTAAGGATACCCATACTTGAGCTCAGATGATTACATTAAATTAACTTGGGTACTAATTAAGCCAACTGTACTCAAGCATGGATATCCTGAAAAGCTCAGGGGGAATGTAATAGGGTGTCAGAAAGTGAGAGATTTTGTGAGAGTTTTCCTTCCTGCTTTTAGAAGTGGAAATCATGTACATGGCAAAACCAGGTTAATTATGCCATGTAAATGATTGTCCCTTTAGAAAAAAAAAAAAAAAAATCAGGAGAACTCACAAAAAAATCTTACTTCCTCATTCTCACACCTTTATAGTCCGGCTCTACTGCCCTGGCTGGGAGGCATGCCATGCTCCTGTGAGTGGGTGCTTCTCATGTGCTAGGCACGCCCCCAAAGAGGTGTGGCTAGGCCCTCAGCATGCCGTAGCCATACCCCCTCCAGGAGGGGGGGGGGGGGAGGGCTGGAAGTTGTTGTACCGGGGCCCAGGACCTCTCTTGGCAGCCCTGTGTGCAGCACATAAGCTTCGGCTGCCCGGTCCCGACCGTTGCAGGAGCGTTATAAGCCATGTATCGGCTAACTCTTCTGTATCAGTGCTGCATACAGACCTATACAATACACAGGCCGCTCACCCGATATTGGAACAGGCCAATGATTGTATAGGTATGTACCTAGCTTAATACATATAAAAAAAACAAGCCTAGTAAATATTCTCCAAAGCAGTGCCATAAACAAACTAAAGTATGAACACAACATGTCTGACAATAGATGCTTTTACATTGTGTCAATTTCACTGCTCTCTGCAGGTGTTCCCAATTGTAAATGCTCAGTAAGTAAAACATAATGGAGTACTTTGGTAACCCATGTCAAAATGCTACATAAATTACATAGTACACCATGCTGCAACTCAACTTTAAGCTGTGTAAATGAAAGTGCCTGAAAGATACCCTGAAGCAAGGTGAAGTTACCTATGCTTCAATGAGCGGTGTATTTCAACACCCCTGTGCATGTTGCCTAAGATTTAACAGTGTATTTAACCTTCATGTCTGGGTGTACACAAATGAAATGTTGGCGTTTAGCTATTCTTTAATTGGTGTCACAATATGGTTCAAGCATTGCTCTGGTCTTTGTCATTCGCACATGCTGGGTATGACAGGTACCTGTTTATTAAAAGAAAAGACTTGAGTTGCTGCAGAAGTACAACTCTGAAATGAGAAATTAAGTGCAAAACTTAGATGGATGAGCGATTTTGACATTAATTATTTCCTGTAAAACAATATATTCATTGCTTCTTACAATGCCAGGACAGGCAAGAAAATCTCAGCACATTGTACCTTCACTCATGTCTTTTAGCACTAAAGTCTTACTTCTATTTTTTATCTGAAGCTATAGTAAATGGCTCTCTGTACTTCATTCTCTGGTGACACATTTTGTGTAATCTACAATTTAAATAAGGGCAAATTGCATGTGAAACTAAAAACTATCCATTTATACCGGTATTTGATATGTGGTACACATGCCCGGTAGGTCATACATGCCCAATGTGTTTGCATACATTTGCCAATGCATTAAGAGCGCAAGCAGCAGCAACAGCCCCGGGTGTGTATCATGACCGGTACACCATACCGTCGCCCGGATCCCGGCATTGAGATGCCTGGTGAGAGTGGGCAAGCGCAACAGAGCCCCTTGCGGGCTCGGTAGTGGTTGTGGACACCAACGAGTGGGAATAGTCCTTGTTAGTCGGCATGCCGACTGTCGGAATTGTAAGGGAGTGGAATGTAGGTGCCGGTATTGTGACCGGCAGTCTCCTGACCACCAATCACATAAGTACATCCCGAAGCCATTGGAATCAATAACAAAAGCTCCCTACATTTGTAAAAAAGGGAAAAAAGGGGAAGGACACTGAAGGCCTAACACTCTACTCCCCAAATTCATCAACAAACCCCACCACTAGATGGCCTTGCTAGTTGAGGAGTTGTAGCAAAATCTTAAGACTAATCATCGCTGTTAAGAACAAATCCCACAAAGGGGATGGTCATTATCGCAGTATCCAATTAGAGGCCATTTTGTTCAGCCGAAATTGGATCGGGGATAAGCCCCCGAACCCATGTGTTTTCGCGGCTCCGGTGCCCCCTTATCGCAGATCATGCTTCGGGTGCCTCATAATCCCCAATAAGTGCTGGGGAAAAATGATGTTGGCATCGGAGGTAATAGGATGGCCCCCGGCGTTCCTATTAGCAGCGGGAAAGTACCTCTGCTAATAGGATACCGCCCAATGTAGGGTCCCATCAGGAGCTAGCACAAACTGCAATAAATCTTAATTATTATTATTACTACTATTATTATTATTATTAGTAGTAGTAGTAGTAGTAGTAGTAGTAGTAGTAGTAGTAGTAGTAGTAGTAGTAGTAGTAGTAAATAAAGTAAAACACTTAAATTACTTTTAATTAATATGTTGTTGTTTTTCCCAAAAAGTAAAAAAAATAAAAATTCTTATAACAAGAGACAGAAATAAACAGTGGGTACCTAACACATCTTAGAGTACGCTAATGGAACATGAACAGAAAAGAGTAATTGTTTGCACAAGAATAAAAGATAAAATGAAAACAATAAAGTATAAGCATAAATCTCAAGAGTCCACCTAAATAACAATCTGTGTCACGCTGCCCTTCAATTGAGTTTGAAATGACAAAGTAATGGGAGAAAAAGGGAGAAATGTAATTAAGGGCGGGAAATTTCGACAGAAATCACAGCGTCTTTTTGTCCCACCTCCAGAACAAGTCTGATTTTTCCTAAAATCATTATTTTAAGGAAAAATTACCGGGCCTTGCCTACTTTTGAAAAAAAAATTCAGGGAAATTGTGAAAGAAACACCTATGTACATAGCGCTAAAGTGGACATGTACTGCTTTGTGTGAGCATCGCTGCTCAGTTATACCCCTTTTCCACCAAAAACATGAAACCTTGGTTGAAACAGTGTTCAAAATCTCAGTCAGACCCTTATACATCGCACGTTCAACCTGGGTTATTCTGTTCTGCTGACACTCAGCGCTTGGAGATGACATCTCCAAACATTGTATATGAGAGTTACATCCGTTACATTGGTATGGCGCTTAAATATATATATTTTTAATTTATCTATCTATAACAACTTTTATCCTAGGGTGCCGTGAAAAAAATGCTGATCCTCTAGGGCACCGTGATTCAAAATAGTTTGGGAACCACTGTATTAGGTAATGAGTAAGTATGGGAAATAAGAGAAGTATTTGGAGACTCTATGGGATCAAGTCAATCAGATGCGAGGGGGAACGAGTTGCCATTGTAATGGTGTGGACCTTGAATTAACAAACTGCAAAGCCCAGAATGTTTTGCACTTGATATTAGCTCCTCTTTAAATGTTAAGGTCAAACGCGTCGTAAAAATCACTGCCACATCATAGAAAGTGCGTCATGACATGGGTTACAAATAATATTTGCACATGGGAAGCGAGAAACTACCTTTATAAAAAGTAAATCTACAATATGATTAAATGTCATGTCATTGTTTATTTAATCATTCTTGTTTCTAAACAGTCTGTATTTAATGTTGCACAATATTATAGAGATCTACTTTACAAATTAAAAGATTTTGTTGCACTAAGTTATAGATCTCATCTTGCCAGGCAAGATAAAGGGACTGCCCTGCGTGATAAACATTTCATTCAAATAGTATTAAGGTGCATACACACTTTGCGTTTTTGCCCAGTGTGTATGCACAGCGATGATCGTGAACATCGCTAGCAAGAAAATAGCTCAGTAAATACATTCTGATTGATTTTTCCCTGTGCCCAGCGATGTACCCGGGGCGGGGCGGGGGGGGGGGGGGGGGGGGGGGACGGACAAGCACTTTCCACAGTAGGGGACTGTGGAAATTGCTTCACTCAGCTTTTCAAACAGTCCAAAAGACGGCGGAGGCCAGCGATTATGCACGAGCAAGCATCAGCGCTCATCGCCCGGCCGAGTTTGAGCTCAAAATAGCTCAAAACGCCAAAAGTGAGCTACTCTGAGCTCAAAATCACCCAGTGTGTTTGGGCCTTTACCTAGCAAAGCCAGATTGTGTCACTGTCATACAATTTGTAACTCTACAGACTAATGCAAATATGACAGAAATATAAAAATATTTATATATATAATGCAGTTTTGCGTTTCAAATAATTTGTGGCCAAAATGTTTGCCCTGTCAAAAAAAAGGTCACATTTCAATATCTTTCTATCATAAGAAATCAAAGCCAGCAGTTTGTGTGTGGGTTTAAAAGATTAGCAAACAATTACAAAAGATCAAATGTTAAACCACACTGTGGTATTGACATGTTAAAGTGTGTTGTGAAACAATTGTCCATTGACGAGAAGTTGTTTATGCTGGCTATGTAGAACTGCATTCAAAAACGTATAGGACTGATTGAAATAAATGGTGCAAAAATTATTTTGCAACAATGAGGATTGTGTTTATCCACTTAACAGACAAATTATTTTCTGAAAAAACGCTCAGAAAATGTTTTTTTTTTTAGACGAGTGAATTAGTTGTAGAATGTGTATTTAACCTTATTCATTAGTCAATGATTTTAGTATATATATATATATATATATATATATATATATATATATATATATATATATATATATATATATATATATATATATATATATTACACAGGTTGAGTCTCCCTTATCCAAAATGCTTGGGACCAGAGGTACTTTGGATATGGGATTTTTCCGTATTTTGGAATAATTGCATACCATAGTAAGATATTATGGTGATGGGACCTAAATCTAAGCACAGAATGCATTTATGTTACATATACACCTTATACACACAGCCTGAAGGTCATTTTAGCCAATATTTTTTTTATAACTTTGTGCATTAAACAAAGTGTGTGTACATTCACACAATTCATTTAGGTTTCATATACACCTTATACACACAGCCTGAAGGTCATTTAATACAATATTTTTAATAACTTTGTGTATTAAACAAAGTCTGTGTACATTGAGACATCAAAAAACAAAGGTTTCACTATCTCACTCTCACTCAAAAAAGTCTGTATTTCGGAATATTCCGTATTTCGGAATATATGGATATGGGATACTCAACCTGTATATATATATATATACACATACATACATATACATACAGGTATTCACAAAGGGCACTCAAACATATTACAGGTTGAGTATCCCATATCCAAATATTCCGAAATACGGAATATTCCGAAATACGGACTTTTTTGAGTGAGATTGAGATAGTGAAACCTTTGTTTTCTGATGGCTCAATGTACACAAACTTTGTTTAATACACAAAGTTATTAAAAATATTGTATTAAATGACCTTCAGGCTGTGTGTATAAGGTGTATATGAAACATAAATGAATTGTGTGAATGTACACACACTTTGTTTAATGCACAAAGTTATAAAAAATATTGGCTAAAATGACCTTCAGGCTGTGTGTATAAGGTGTATATGTAACATAAATGCATTGTGTGCTTAGACTTAGGTCCCATCACCATGATATCTCATTATGGTATGCAATTATTCCAAAATACGGAAAAATCCGATATCCAAAATACCTCTGGTCCCAAGCATTTTGGATAAGGGAGACTCAACCTGTATGTCAAAAAAAATCTTATATTTATTTTCCCCCCACTCCAAAAGATATTTATATAGGTGGATCCATTTCAAACATATTTTTTTATTTTAAATGATGTATAAACAACCAGGCAACCAATGTGCCTACATATCCAGCTTGAAATATGATCCTAACAAGAAAAGCTTGTTACTTATCCGTCTGTCGACTTCGGTCAGTAAATGACCGTTAAAGACCAAACCATCCAGTCATCACCACCCATATGTCCAGGAGCCATCAGAGGAAGTCTTTGCCTAGACCCACATTTATACTGCGCCATCACTATATAAGCATTAACAGGTGTGTTGTATTGCTGCCTCTGACCAGCCGGCGTACGTGTCACCACTCTGCGCATGTTCCCATCCTTACACTCAGCTCCCGCTGTGCAGGAAGCGCCGTGCGTTCCACGGGCTCCTGCACTTCCGGGCTCTGCGTTCCACCGGTGCACGTCACTTCCTGTGACGAATCCCGTGAGAGAATGGCGAACCACCGCTTGTCAACTAGACAAGCTATGATAAATAAGAACAGTGATAAACCTGTGGCACGCCACTTTTTGACGCATGGACACCAACTGTCATCTCTTAGAAGCATGATCATTGACCATATCCCTAAGAACTCTAGGGGCGGTGATAGAGGTCGACTGTTCCTCCAAAGGGAGTCAAAATGGATTTTTAAGTTGGACACTATGTCACCAAAGGGACTCAATGAAAATATAAACTATCGATGCTTTTTGTGATAGTGGAAACACGACACAGGGCATTAATGAATCTAACAACCAGTTGTGTATAACATTGATATAGATTTTTTAATTTTTTTCATCATTTTTTTCTTATTTTATTTTTTGTCTTGTATAATGATGTGATTTGTTCTTTATCTTTGTATGTGAGACCATGGGGTAACTCGGGTCTGCATATACAGCTTGAAATGATTGGCCTGTATGGCACATCACTTAACGTTTATAGTATTGCTTGTGGGCACCCAAAGGAATATTCGGGAGCTATATGAGAATGTCTGCACCTGACCCTAAGGTACTAATAATGACGAGTTTAGCTGGAATGTACAGGTGAATTACTATTGCATGCCAATATACCACAGACGTGTAGATGTGATTGCCCCCGAGTAGTGCCCCCTAGGTGCATTGTTGAATAGAAATGTTACTAGTGGCCCTGCGCTGCGGTGACGTAAGAGGTAATGTCATGTGGGTTGAGACCTATATTTCATTGCACCCGGTCGCCGCGGCAATGGCCGGAAACACTTTACATTGATGCGATTCGTCACAGGAAGTGACGTGCACCGGTGGAACGCAGAGCCCGGAAGTGCAGGAGCCCATGGAACGCAAGGCGCTTCCTGCACAGCGGGAGCTGAGTGTAAGGATGGGAACATGCACAGAGTGGTGACACGTACGCCGGCTGGTCAGAGGCAGCAATACAACACACCTGTTAATGCTTATATAGTGATGGCGCAGTATAAATGTGGGTCTAGGCAAAGACTTCCTCTGATGGCTTCTGGACATATGGGTGGTGATGACTGGATGGTTTGGTCTTTAACGGTCATTTACTGACCGAAGTCGACAGACGGATAAGTAACAAGCTTTTCTTGTTAGGATCATATTTGAAGCTGGATATGTAGGCACATTGGTTGCCTGGTTGTTTATACATCATTTAAAAGAAAATATGTTTGAAATGGAGCCACCTATATAAATATATTTTGGAGTGCCCGACCTGGGTGAAAATAAATATACCGTATATACTCGAGTATAAGTCGACCCGAATATAAGCCGAGGCACCTAATTTTACCACAAAAACCTGGAAAAACTTATTGACTCGAGTATAAGCCTAGGGTGGGAAATGCAGCTCTAGCCGTACACAGCCCTCAGTGCCAGATATGCCCCCACAGTGCCAGATATGCCCCCACACTGCCAGATATGCCCTCATACTGCCAGATATGCCCTCATACTGCCAGATATGCCCCACAGTGCCAGATATGCCCCACAGTGCCAGATATGCCCTCATGCTGCCAAATATGCCCCACAGTGCCAGATGTGCCAGATATGCCCTCATGCTGTCAAATATGCCCCACAGTGCCAGATATGCCCTCATGCTGCCACATATGCCCCTCATGCTGCCACATATACCCCTCATGCTGCCACATATGCCCCCTCATGCTTCCAGATATGCCCCCTCATGCTGCCAGATATGCCCCCTCCCCAAGTGCCAAATATGCTCCCCCAGTGCCTGTTACTTACCCCTCCGTCGATGCCGCGCTGTCTTCTGAAGGAGGGACACGGAGCGCACAGCGCGCGCCTCTCCTGTGTCCCTCCTGCATCTCCGGCGGCAGCGGCGGGTCTATTAAAGGAAGTGCCGGTTCGTGATCAGAGGTCACGAACGGGTACTTCCTTTAATAGACCCGCCACTGCTGCCGGAGATGCAGGAGGGACACAGGAGAGGCGCGCGCTGTGCGCTCCGTGTCCCTCCTTCACACTGCTTTGCCTGTCACACTGACTGACTCGAGTATAAGCCGAGGTGGCTTTTTCAGCACAAAAAAAAGTGCTGAAAAAGTCGGCTTATACTCAAGTATATACGGTAAGATGTTTTTTTTATATAATATGTTTGAGTGCCCTTTGTGAATACCCGTATCTTGCTCTGAACCGAATGGAACAGAATTAAGGGAGCACCCGTGTTAATCATATGGAAGTGTGCAAATGTCCTTGGACTTTTATATATTATTATTATTATCCTTTATTTATATGGCGCCACAAGGGATCCGCAGCGCCCATTACACAGTACATAATCAAGTAATAGGCCCTACACACTGGCCGATTTTTTGAAAGATATGAACGATCTCGTTCATAAATGAACGAGAACTCGTTCATATCTTTCAGTGTGGAGGCTCCAGCGATGAACGATGCGCGGTCCCGCACTCGTTCATCGCTGGTCCCCCGTCGGCTGTGCATGCAGGCCAATATGGATGACCTCGTCCATATTTGCCTGCAGTTCTATGGAGCCGCGTGACGGGGGGAGTGAAGAAACTTCACTCCCCCCGTCACTGCCCCCCGCCGCCGGGTCGCTCGTCGGCCGTATCCGCCGTCGGGCAGCTCGGCGGCGGGTCGGCCAGTGAGTAGGGCCCTTAAGCCAACAAGAAAACAGCACTTACAGTTCAAGACAATATAGGACAGGTATGGAAAACCAGGGGTTAGGTGCCATCAAAGGGAGTAAGGAGTATAGATTGCATAAGTAAGAAAAGGAAAGGCACATGAGGAAAGAAGTCCCTGCTCTTGCCAGCTTACAATCTAAAAGGTGAAGGGCTGACAGACCGGGGTGACACAGAAGGGGTATACAGTGAGCATAGACAAGAGGGTTAGGAGGAGAATTGGCTGGGTTTGGTGAAGAAAAGGGTATCTCCCAGCGCTTTTTTTATCAGGTATTGTACTGACACTAAACACCGTAACACATTCTGTGTCTATATCAGACTACCTTCAATAAGGGTCTATAACAAACCGAATTTATAAAATTTATTTTTTAATAGAAATTAATCATTTAAAATCAACATACAGTTAATCCTAATACCGGTATACATACATAAACATTACATGACATATACATATATAACATATAAATCCCCGGTGAAACGCCTTAGCGAATTACTCACTGATTTTACAGTGTAATGCCTTAATAAAGGCAGGTGGGATGCTGGTTTCCACAATAACACAGAAAAAACATCCTGTATAAACTCAAAAGTCAAAGTCCTGTATTCAGCTTCTGTTGTATACAGGTGGGATATTTGTTTCCACAATGGCACAGATAATATCCTGTATACACTTCAACAGACCATCCTGATGAAGCCTGCTTAGACAGGCGAAACTAGTCGATCGCGGAGCACCAGCAACGTCTGCACACATTCTGCGCCAGGAAGCTTCAAGTAAGTTCACAGCCATTGCACTAGAACCTAAAGGTCAACTTTGGACTTACACAATAGAAGCTGAAAAAGGACATTGTCTGTTGAAGTGTATACAGGATATTATCTGTGCCATTATTAAGGACTTACACAGTAAAATCAGTGAGTAATTCGCTAAGGTGTTTCACCGGGGACTTATATGTTATATGTGTATATGTAATGTAATGTAATGTTTATGTACGTATACCGGTATTAGGATTCACTATCTTTTTTAAATTTACTGTATGTTGATTTTAAATTATTAATTTCTATTAAAAAAGAAATTTTATAAATTCAGTTTGTTATAGTCCCTTATTGAAGGTAGTCAGATATAGACACAGAATGTGTTACGGTGTTTAGTGTCAGTAACAATACCTGATAAAATAGCGCTTGGAGATACCCTTTTTTCTGTTAATTACGTATTGAGGGAAACATGGATTCCCTTCCTATCCCCCATAGCAGCTTAATATATCAAGTATAGCGATAAGCGCGTCCTCTGCTAACATTTTATTTCTAAGGGTTTGATGAAGAAGTGGGTCTTGAGAGCCCGGTTGAAGTTTTGTAGACAGGTGGAGAGTCGGATGGGGAGCGGTAAAGCATTCCTAACCCCCTGTTCCATGCTTTCTATGTACCCCATCTGTGTCACCCCTGTCTGTCTACCCCTACCCCTAGAATGTAAGCTCTCACGAGTAGGGCCCTCTTCCCTCATGTGCTCACCCTTTTCTTCTTTAATAATTCTCAACTGCCCAAATCACAGTTTTTGGGCCACCTGGAACTTATCTCTGTCATTTACTGGTGTAGTTATGCTTAGTTACCCTGTACTTGTCCAAAATTGATTTCAACTGTAAGTCACTGTTTTGATTATGTGCATATGTACTCTGTAATTGGGCGCTGCGGAACCCTTGTGGCGCCATATAAATAAATGATAATAATAATAATAATAAATTCCAGAGATAGGGAGCAGCATGTGCAAAATCTTGTAGGTAGGAGTGGGAGGAGGTAATTAGTTGGCAGGAGAGACGGCGTGCATTAGCAGAGCGAAGAGGACGGGTGGAAATGTAAAGAGATAATGTCAGAGATGTAAGAGGGAGAAGAGTGGGTGAGGGCTTTGTAGGTGAGTGTGAGAAGCTTGAATTGGATTCTGAATGGGAATGGTAGCCAGTGAAGGTCCTGCAAGAGAGGGGATGTGGATGTAGTACATTTGGTGAGGAAGATAAGACGGGCAGCAGCATTGAGGATAGATTGAAGTGGAGAGAGGCATTTTTGAGGGAGGCCAGATAGAAGGAGATTGCAGTAGTCCAATCTAGAGATGACCAGTGAGTGGATGAGGGTCTTAGTAGCGTCCTGGGTGAGAAAGGGTCTGATCTGGAGATGTTTTTGAGATGGAAATGGCAGGTTTGTGAGAAGTACTGAATGTGTGGTTTGAAGGAGAGGGAGGAGTCAACGATTACTCCAATACCCCTTTCACACCGCACAAATAACCCAGTATCGACCCGGCATATTGCCGGGTCGACACGGGTCATTGTGCGGTTTGAAAGCGCCATGTCGGATTTCCCGGGTCACCTGACCGGTAATTCAACTCGGGTTATAAGCATTGTTATTACCGGGTTGAATACCGGGTCAGTGGCTCTGTAAACGGATTCCCGGATCACCCATTTACAAGATAGGGAGAGGCGGTGCTGAGATGAGCTCATCTCCCAGTGCCGCCTCCACCCCCCTCTGCTATGGCAACCGACCCGGCAATATGCCGGGTCTGGAAGCCAGCAGAAGTGGTAGGAGAGTCTCCAATGCCTGATCCCAACCCGGGTCGGACCCGTTTCTAATTGCCGGGTGGGATCCGGCATTGGAGATGTGTAAGGGGTACAAGACATCACACTTGGGGGCTAGAGGAGATAGTTGTGCCATCAATGGATAATGAAATTGTGGGAGGTGAGGTTATGCAGGAGGAAGGGAAGATGATCAGCTCAGTCTTAGACATGTTAAGTTTAAGAAAGCGCTGGGACAGCCAGGAGGAGATAGCAGAGAGACGGTCGGAGATACGAGTAAGGAGAGCAGGGGGAGAGTTCAGGGGAGGAAGGGTAGATTTGAGTAATTTTGGTGTCTTCCTCTAGCTTACATGTTTTTTCTGTTTAGACATCCTTGGATATCACTACCTTTGCATGTCGGGTACCGTAAGTTTCCATTTCAGTGACTAAAAGCCCTAATCAGTCACCTGCGGGGTAGGGTATCACAAGAAGAAATAGATAATTCTAGCCTCATCATCTACATCCAACATATTTATCTGGACTGTCTTAGTTTGTTACTTTAGCACACATACTTTAGGATTATTAGCCAGGTCATTTCTATTATCTGGCACACTCACAATAGGGATATGGCTTTAGCTCCCCACTCATTAGTACTTGGGAGACCTTCACAGTTAGGCACATTTTCTGCCTCTTTATAATTTTGTCTTTTTAGTCACTATTTTTTCACTTCTCGCATATGTCACTTCACGTACAGTAGTAAGGGGCACTCCCCATTACAATTTACCTGTCACTCTACATATTAATAAGTGCTTTAGCTCTTTATTCATCTAATGTTGTCACTATATAAATGTTTTCACTTTCCTAATGTGTCTTCTTTCCCCCACTCCTATTTTTTAGGGCCATTTTTCTTTGTTCCTCCCCCTCCCCCCCCCCCCCTCCCTTTTCCTTCATGTTAGCCCCCCTGTATACAGTCCATCACTTTCATTTTGTTGAATATATTTAATTCAGCCTAAGGACCCCACCGCAAGGAGATGGGAATACACACTTCATAACTTTCCTGTAGGTTTTTTCACGCAGAGACAGGGTTTTCTTTCCCCAATTTCATTTTTGTCTGATTACCTATATTCCTGCCCTTTAGCATCCCCAAGTTATGCTCATAATATGCCCGAGAACATTCAAAAAGATCATGGCCTCAGATCAACCCCCATTTTCTGTTACAAATTCTTTAACACTAAGAATTGAGCAACCTGAGCCATTTTAATAAACAAATATATAATTTTTTAAGTTTCAATTTGGAGTTTCTTCAAGCCACTTCCCCTCTTAAATGCCAAAATAAATTTTATCTTATGATTAGGTACGCCGATGCATGTAGCTACTCAGGCTTACTTATTGACTACCTAATTTTGACCGTACATTTATGCCTTTTGCATTTTACTATGTCAGCCTACTTATAGGTATTCCACTATGTCAGCTTATTTATAAGTAGTCTGTTCTATACTTATCATTTCCCTATTAATATATATCTCCTTTTGCCTAACATGATAGGTACTTCATGAAAAATAACTTTCCTTTCTGCCCTGGAAAGTAGTTCCTTTGTCTAACAAGAGTAAACTCATTGTTATTATTAAACCTAGGAAAGTTTTTTCCTCCTCTGTAATTATACAGGAATGGGAGGGGATTAAAATACCAACCTCCCACCTGAACTAATTAGCAGCAGTCCCTCATCCTCCGGCGCCGCTATTTTAGCGTCGCCGGCTGATGAGGTAACCAGGAAGTGACCAATCCTCGGTGAATACGGGCGAAACGCGTCTTCCCGTTCATAGCGGCTGTGGCAAATCCGGCGGTCTCAATTCAGGAGCACCAAGGGTAACGTGGGCAGTGACAGCGGATCCGGTGTCCGTAGCTCGGGGATATTTTACAGCCCTTCGTGGCCTCGGCAGACCCGTTGATTCCAGTTCAGGAGCACCTACACCTATGTGAGCGGTGGCGGTGGGTCCGGCGCCTGTAGCCTGGGGGTATCCAGCAGCCTATTAGTAACAGTATCCCCCAGAACAGTCGAGTTGGAGAGTGAGCCCCCCTGTTCAGGGTTAGTTCAATTTAGCCATACTACGGTTTTTTCTCTTTCTCCCCGCTCACTCTCACCTTTAACCATTAGAGCTCTACTGTGTTACTGTATTTGGGGGGATTTAGGCTGACATACACCCTTTACGATCCCTTTAGGGCCATGCCCACTTAATGTTTAGTTACTTTCTATAAGAAACAATAACATAGGGTGAATTGTCGCTTTTGCTTTCCACACACCCGTTTGGTTTTTAGTGTGTGAATATAGACTGTCCACATTAAAGCCTTTACAGCTATTTCTAACTTATCAAGTAGCTACATTTGTAGCATAGAAAGGCTAGTTCACTACTATTGTGCTTCTAATGGAAACATTTGTTGCAAACAAGGATATTCTGTGTTAGGAGTCTGACCTGCATTTTGTGAAACATTGTCTGCCAATTTTGGGTATTTCACTAATTATAGGACAAGATTAAGTGGTCTATGGACACAGAACAGAACCAGATTCTAGGCTGCTGTTGTAAATAGCCTGATTTTTGTTCTTTGAGAAATACTGTTTATTTATTCTCTACATTCCACTATCTGCAGAGCAATAATAACTACTCCACAGAATCACTATAACAGTGTGTTAACATGGTGGATATATAGAAGGCAATTTTGACATCGGATTTCTTAGGTCAGGGACTTGTCCTCTTTATATCATACTTCTTTGATTCAGGACTCTCATTGGTGATTTGAGGGACCTCTCCACCCACGGCAGCTTCCCAGCTGGTGGGACAAGTGTCCATCACCTAACACCAAAAGTAGATCCACTTTGTCTTTTCTTTCTATATATTTTCTGAACTCTCATCAATGATTCAGGAGATGGTTGCATATTAATACGGATAACCTACTATCATACCTCACTGCTTATGCCCAGTACCGTCCGATCTTGGAAGCAAAACAGTTGAGGGCCAGGTCAGTACCCGGTGGGGGACCACCAGGGAATACCTGGTGCAGTAGGTTTAGAACTAGGAGAAACTCTTGTCTAACATTGACAGCAGTCACATTTTTTCTATTATTCTAACTCGACTATCAGAGGCATCCTACGTAAAATCCACCATAGCCTGTCTTCCAAACATTATCTTAATATATAGATTTTTGAGCCATTTTTTGAGGCAAGGTTTTGAGATACTGTACTATTCAAACCAGCTTGACACAGTTTGTACTTGGATAATGATTAAGCAATAATAATTTTTTTTCTCACCGCCGGATTGGAATGCATGTATTCTGATTATAAATACGATATTTATTCTAAATATTTAACCATTTATGCTTCCACTGCCAACCGCTTTTTCGTTTGTCTTATAATTGTTCTGTTTGATTTGTCTGTGTAATTGTTGTTTGTTTATTTGTTCTCAGGAGATAAAATAATTTCTTAGTCATTTGTAATAAAAGTTAGGTTTTACTCCTTGAGAATATCTCATTATTCCTTTACAAGAGTGCACCCACAAAGAAGTCTACTATCTTTTTCTTGTACCTCAGGTTTACAGTAAGCAATTACTGACTTCTGGGTGCACCACCAGTTAAATATATAGGGGCATTTTTTGCCCAGATATTTTGTATATACTGGTTAACAAAGAAATCTTTGCTGATGACAATACACCAGTGCGGAATCAAACCCATATTTGTTAGTACAGATAAGACATTTGCTGGTATGGTTGCATCTGATGCGCCATGCCAGCCAAGTAGTTAAGCACCATGGCCATAATATATAAAAATTAGCTTTTATTCATAAGGTAGCACAAGGGAGTAGTGCCATGAAAAGGGGAATAACATACAACAAATTTGCATAAGTACATTAGACAGTTACAGACAAGTTTACATATCTACAAACAAGAAAAGAGCCATGAATAGGGAGCACTTAGGGGGGTATTCAATTGCAGAGAAAGGAGCCTACTCACATTTCCGCTGCATTTAAACACCAGCAATGACACCCCATCTCACACCCTTCGCAACCACACCCCATCTCACACCCTTAGAGACTTTATATTGTATATATGCTATTATAAAATAGTTCACTTAATAATATGCATTAAAATGTATTTTATTAGAAGTCTCCTATATTGGCAACATATAGATAAAATAAAGAATGTGCAAAAGTGTAGAAACAAAGTACAATAAAATATTAAAATCTTGGAGTCACTGTCTTCATTATACTGTATGCTGTATGATATGATTGTGACTACAATACTTTTCTTTTTTTTATTACACTCTGTAATAATTGCCAGATGTATTGGCCCCATATGCCAAGTTATAGAAATTTTAAAAGAAAGCTATTCAAACTTTTCATGCTACCAATTATGTTGGAAATAAATAAATATCTATTACAACCCCCCCCCCCCCCTTTCAAAAAAGTAAATAAGTAAACTAAAAATACTTTAAAAAAAATAAGGTACATTCCTTAAAGCAATCCCTAATTTAGAGGAGAAGCACCGATCTTCTCTCACTATCTTGCAGCAGCACTGGGTATTTCTTCAAAATTCCTCAACATGTCAGATTCCGTCCATAATAAGCACTATGGATGTGTCACTGCAGCAGTGAGCCTAATAAATACAGCAGGAACAAACCGCTCTGTGCGAGACTAATATGGCAGAAGTCATACACTAAAAAGGACTGGCATAAAATTTACAGATTATTGGTAAGAAATATACATAAATAATTCAGAACCAAACATTTTAAATAATAAGCCTTCATTATAAAACTAGTTTCTCAATCATAAATCAACTTACAGAGTTTCCCAATATTATATAGTACAACTCATAGGCAAACGCAATGGCTCAAATTAGGACAACAGCAGTAGTATATAGTACAATTACTAGAGCTGCTGCCATATCATGCAGTGTAAGGGACAGAGCAGAGCTGCTGCACATGCCCAGTGGTAGCAGCTGCTTCTACCAAGTTTGCTGTGAGTGTGGATCCCAGTTCTCAATCAGTGCAGAGATCAGAGACTAGATACAAGGAAGAGGAGACAGGAGCCTTACCAGGAAGTGGAAGAATGTGCAGTAGTGGTTCTATTTTGTTGTGTATCTACTTATTATAATATGATTAACCTTTTCCTGACCACTTAACTTACTTATATTATTTAAATATGTTTGATACAGCCTATAATATAGACCAGGCATGCCCAAACTGCGGCCCTCCAGCTGTTGTGAAACAACATATCCCAGCATGCCCTGACACAGTTTTGCTGTCAGAGAATGCTAAAGCTGTGTCAGGGCATGCTGGGATGTGTAGTTTCTCAACAGCTGGAGGGCCGCAGTTTGGACATGCCTGCTATGGACCATATATGTTAAATATTAATACTGTATTCTATACAGTATCCAGTGTACAAAAAGACCTATATTTACATTAATGTACAGGATCGTTACTATGCTCTTCTACCGCTCCCCCAGACTCATGTACATGGGGGGTCATTCCGAGTTGATCGCACGTAGCAACTTTTTGCTGCTCGTGCGATCAACTAGACACTGCCTATGGGGGAGCGTATTTTAGCATAGCAAGGCTGCGATCGCTTGTGCAGCCCTGCTATGCTAAAAAAGTTGTGTAAAACAACACTAGCCCTGCAGTTACTTACCCTGTGCAATGGATCCAGTGATGAAGGTCCCGGAATTGACGTCAGACATCTGCCCTCCAAACGCCTCGACACGCCTGCGTTCGCTGCTCAACTCCCAGAAAACGGTCAGTTGATGCCCCAGAACGCTTTCTGCCTGCCACTCTTCTTGCGATCGCGACAGCGATCGCTTTTTTCTGTATTCTCGTCATTGCCCAGCGACGGCCATCGCCGGGCAATCACACGCGTGCGCATTGCGGCCGGCGCACATGCGCAGAACCAACCCCTGCGACAAACAGCAGCGTGCGAATGGGTCAGAATGGCCCCCATGCTCTAATGTTCTGCAGAGCGGGAGATTTTGGACTGCATTTGGAAACCCCTCCTCTGGAAACCCTGCGTTTGCTACTGCAACTGTTCTATAAAGGAAAAAGATGAGCTTGCTGCTATGTTAGCAGACAGTCTGACCGATACAGTGTATACACAAGTATACAGTTAGGTCCATATAAATTTGAACACACGATTTCATAATTTTGGCTCTGTAAACTACCACAATGGATTTTAAATTAAACAATGGAGATGTGATTGAAGTGCAGACTTTCAGATTTAATTCAAGGGGTTGAATAAAAATAACATGACAAGTTCAGGAATAGCAACCATTGTTATACACAGTCCCCTATTTTCAGTGGCTCAAAAGTGGTTGGACAAATTACATATCCGTAATTAAATGTTCATTTTTAATACTTTGTTGAGAATCCTTTGCAGGCAACAACTACCTTAAGTCCAAAGCCCATGAATATCACCAAATGCTGGTCAGTGTTATGGTTTGCCAGACCTTTACTGCCGATGTTGAGGCTTATGAATCATTTGCACCTTGTGATGAACCCTCTGTATTTACTCTAAAGAAGTCTTCTCTTTATGGTGGACTTGGATAACGATATCCCCACCTCCTGAAGAGTGTTCTTTACTTGGCTGGATTTTGTGAAGACGTTCTTTACAATGGAAAGGATCCTGTGATCATCATCCACTGTTGTCTCCCATGGACATCCAGGCCTGTTTGTGTTGCTGCCCTCACCACTGTGTTCTTTTATTCTCAGAATGTACTAAACTGTTGATTTGGCCACTCCTAAGGTTACCGCTATCTCTCTGATGGAATTTTTTGTTTTGTTTTTCAGCCTATGGGTGGCCTGTTTCACTTGCATTGAGAGCTCTTCTGACCGCATGGGGTGGGTTCATAGCAACAGCTTCCAAATGAAAATGCCACACTTGGAATCAACTCCAGATATTTTACTTGTTTAATTGATAAATAAATAACAAAAGGAATAGCCCAGACCTCTACATAAAAACAGCTTTTGAGTCAATAGTCCAATAACTTTTGAACCCTTGAAAAAGAGGGGCAATATATTAAACACTTGCAATTCCTAAACTCTTCCTCCAATGTGCATGTGAACACCCGAAAATTAAAGCTGATAGTCTGCACTTTAAAACCATATTAATTATATAACTGAAACTTGATAAACAGCTAAAATAACAAAAATTGTGTCAGTGTCCAAATATATATGGACCAAGCTGTATACTGCTCTACATAGTGTGACGCTACACATCTAAATTTGAAATTCTCCATTCCCCTCAGTGTATACTGTTCCTGCTTCAAATGCTTTCAGACACCTGATGACTGCACATTTTGTAGTAACACTGGGAACACCAATCTAATCCCATGTTTTGGGTACAGTATCTCTAATGATGGCAGTATAACTTGCGGCTTGCTTCGATGGAGATGGGAGGGGGGGGGGGAGGGGGGGATGTCTCATGTAAAGGTGAAACGCACAGTTTCTATTTGAAGTAACACTGTATAGTCCGAGTTGAGAGTGAACAATTTTTTTTACTGTGCTGAGACTTGATCCATCGGTACCAATGGAGCAAGCTGGGTGTTATACTGTTATGTAATGTCTATTGTAGCACCGTGCACCTGTCACAACCTGTGCAGTTCCTCTTTTTTTGTCTGGGGCGTCACTCTCTGGTGCTTCTAGCACACACTGGTGTGTATCTCAGTGCTTAGATTCAGACCAGTGTGTTAGAAGCACCAGAGCAGAGAGTGACATCCCAGGCAGGAAAGAGGAACTGCACGCGTTGTGACAGGTACAGGGTGCTAGAATGAACACTACTATTATGTCTGCATTTACTTTGTTTTCCTTGTATCCTTGTTTAATGTTCAGCCTGATTTTCTCACTTCACAGAGCAATTGAGCTATGACAAAACTAGTAGTAATTCAGGGGGACATTTACTAAGCAGTGATAATAGCGGAGAAGTGAGCCAGTGGAGAAGTTGTCCCCATCAACCAATCAGCAGCTCTGTATAATTTTATAGTATGCAAATTATAGATGTTACTTCAGTGCTGATTGGTTGCCATGGCTCACGTCTCTGCTCTCAATGCGCGTGCCAAAAATATATAGGGGCGTGGCTTCATGGGGAAGGGGCGTGGCCACAGAGCTCCCTTTTACACATTACATTAGGCAAAGCTCCCTTTTACACAGTACGGCAGGTATAGTCCCCTTTTACATATTACAGTAGCAGCGTCCCCCTTTTTACACATTAAGCAAGCAGAGTCCCCTTTTTTTTTTTTTTTTTTTTTACACATTAGGCAGGCAGAGTCCCCCTTTTTACACATTATGGCAGTAGAGTCCCCCTTTTTTATACATTACAGTAGCAGAGTCCCCCCTTTTACACATTAAGCAAGAAGAGTCCACCTTTTTTTGCACATTGCATCAGCAGAGTCCCCTCTGTTTTACACATTAGGCAGGGTCCCCCTTTTTTACACATTAGGCAGGCAGAGTCCCTCTTTTTTACACATTATGGCAGTAGATTTCCCCATTTTACACATTAAGCAGGCGGGGGGGGGGGGGTGTGAGTGAGTGAGGGTGGGTGTTTTTTTTACTCACCTGGGGGGAGGCCACAATCCAGCATCCACAGAACGCAGGCTCTCTCCTTGGGGACGGCAGCTGCTGCGTGACTCCGGTGCCCTATACAGCGGCAGCTACACACAGCCGGCGGCGCAAGCTGGACTCAGGGCCAGAGTGGGAGGAGCAACGAAGCTCCGAAGCCCTTACCAGCAACAGCACGACACAGCGGCAGCACCAGCGGGACTCAGCACGGAGTGGGGGGGATGACTGCTCTCACATGATGGCTGCGCAAGACCTCCACTCCCACTCCCTTGCAGACACAGCGGGACTCAGGGACGGTGGCGACGGGACAGGGGTAAGGTATGCGCTGCCAGATGGCGTCTACGACAGCGCTCAGTGGCAGGGACACAAGCAGCGGCAGAACACAAGCGCCGAGGAAACAAGAGGCGGGACACAAGAGCCGGCGACAGGACTTGAAGTAATAACTTGCTGGCGAAAATGGCCATACGGAGGTGTGATGCCTGATGGTGTGCCTTCAATGCATTTGTGCTGTGGGCAAGGCACCATCAGCACACACCTAGTTACGGCCTGTTTTTAACATGTGGCTTGGAGTGAGGGGGGATTTATCTGCAATATGTGGCCTACAATGGTACAATGTACAGTTTATTTGTTGAACAATTGA
This sequence comes from Pseudophryne corroboree, assembly GCF_028390025.1. Taxonomy (NCBI): domain Eukaryota; kingdom Metazoa; phylum Chordata; class Amphibia; order Anura; family Myobatrachidae; genus Pseudophryne; species Pseudophryne corroboree. The sequence continues at coordinate 156,537,357 of NC_086452.1, read as the reverse complement.
TGCACTCTTCTGCATTACACAGGTAGCAGAGGTGGTAATATATGCAACTGTCAGTAACCTTGCATTATAAAAGAAAATCAATATATAGTATGCACCTATACCAATATGCATTTTATTCTATAAATACTATTGTTTAATTTGTTTAAAACTATTACTTATATTTATAGGAATAATATACCCAATACTTTGAATTTAAAGATATTAGAAGTCGCCGGAGAGATCTGGGATGGACACAAGTTCTTGGCCATCATGAGGTGGCATCTATTATACTTCTATTGTACAGTAGAGGGTGCTTATCTCATATGTGTTTTGTCACACCTCTTATCTAGAAAGCAGAAATAGAACCACAAATGAATCATATATATAGGTAAGGTGCCTGTCTATGGTCTACCATGTGACAAGTATACCCCATTTCAAAGAAGCACAGACTGAAAAGGTTATTTCTGATATAAGCCTCAGGTAAGTTCAGAATAACATTGTAGCCCTGTACTTAGAAGCTTAAGGGTGAAGTCCTATTAGTCGCGTTAAGTTACCTGCAGCTAATTATTTAGCCTGGGGCTATCCAATTAGCACCAATGCCGGCAGTTATCAGGCATTTTGTTTCAGGATAAGGAGCCCTTTTTTCTCCAATCGTGGCGTGAAAATACATAATTCCATTACATTTCGCAAGAATAAAATGTTTTCGAACATAAGAAACAGGGGTTTGACTGGATACCTTGGAAGAAAAAAAAAACATAAAAAAAACCCTGTTTTTCCCTGATGAAATTTTTTTGTGGCTAATAGGATACTCCCCAAAGATGTGGAAGCTTCTCTTGTCTACATAGTCTTATAATGAACAGCTCTCCACTAAAAGTCTCCAGTTACATTCGAACAGCTATAGCAGTACAGGTGATTTTCAATCTGTGTGATTAAATCTCATAAGATTAAATTGTATTGAAAACACAATTAATATGTCTGTATGCTCACAAACTCCCGATCAACCATCCTGTGTGTACTCAGCTCCTGTGCACATATGGTGCAGACTATAGCACAATGTGTATGGGGCTTCTATGGGATCGGATGTCCAAATCTTTCAAATTTAAACACTACATAAGATCTGAAGATTCGTTGCAGGAGCATTGAAAGCCGTTTATCGGCTTACGCTACTGCACTGGCACAGAGTATACACGAATACAATCATTTTGCTGATTCGTCGATATCGAATGTTAATCAAAGGATCAGCATAATGATTGCATAATGATTGTGTAAGGAAAAATTACTTCACAGAAAGGGTATCCGCTGTCGGGCAACTCGGCGGCGGATCTGCCAGTGTGTAGGGCCCCTTACAAAGAGCTACGGTTCAACAAGGGTTGAGATTACCTAAAGGATAAAAAACGGGCAGACTAGATGGGCCAAGTGGTTCTTATCTGACGTCAAATTTTACGTTTCTGTTTCAGAAAGATTTAAATTTGAGTGGCATGTGTTCAAAGTGAATCTAAATTGCAGTGTAAAAATAAAGCAGCCAGTATTTACCATACACAGAAACAATATAACCCACCCAAATCTAACTCTCTCTGCACGTTACATCTGCCACACCTGCAGTGCAACATGATTTTGCCCAGTTGCTAGCTTTTTGATTTGCTAACAAACCTGAATAACCTTCATTATATGCACGTCCCATCACCTCTATGATTTGATATCACCGCACTACAATGTAATTGAAAATGACTTGAGCAGCAGGGAACATGAGAAAACAGTGGGCGAGATTCAAATGATTTGTACGCTGGCAGCCATTAGATGGCATTGAACAGAGCTATTCTAATGTAGCTCCATTTGAGCGCAATTAGCTACCGGCATTTACATTTCAGCTCGCACCCGCCGTGGGTGGCAAGCTGAAATGTCTGAAAAGTGATCCGCTTGGGCGCCCAAATGGCACTTTTCCTGATCGCTTTACACGGCTAAACCCGACACTACTGGGCGCGATCAGCGCAATCAATTGCAGATCACCCCTTGCAATCTCCCGTCACCTTAGATGGGACATCGGGAGCGATAACATTTAAATTCCCACCATAGTGGTCTATTCAATTCAAGTCGGAATTCCAGACTTGTCTGAATAACGTCAGTTTACGTCAATTTAAGTTAGAATCCGACAAGTCAGAAATTCCGGAAAACACGTGGATCGGAGTATTAGCCACAGATCCACGTGTTTTGTCAGATTCGCGGCCAAATCCGACAGGTTTTAGCCCCGTTTCCGACAATGTCAATTTGCCTTTAAAAAAAGTCGGATTGGCATTGTCGGGAACAGCCAAAACATGTCAGATTTGTCTGAAAATTGAATTGTGATATGTCGGATCCTTTCCATCGGAAAGAATCCGACATCAATTGAATAGACCCCATAGAGTGTCAAAGCAATTGATCTCTGTTGAGAAACTGTGCAACTAAAAATTCCGCTTGTAGCCTAACCCTAAGTACAAATATTGACTGACCACAGGAGAATGAGAGCAAATTAGAAAATAATGTACTGTGTTAGTAACGTTTACAAAAAAACAAAGCATTATTAAAATGTGTTTCTCATAGACTGAGCAATACATTAAGCAGAATAGCTGAGGCTCTATTGCACCAGTTTATAACAGCATAGATCAAAGTTGGTTTAGTATTCACGTTCACCAGGGTAATAACTTGAATTCAGCCAAATTATAATGGTTTCCATGATGTAGAGCCTTGGCAAAATAATGTATATTATATTAGATAATATGATTCATGCATCACAGGATTGGGAAAAGACAATGCTACTTCACCTTCAAGTAGATTAATTTATTCTTTTTACAAAGTCTTTTCTAAAGCAGCAATGCCACACACTTTATTTTTCTTCTTTAAATAGTTTCTCTTAAACATAAAAAGTCATTTTTTCAGTCCTCCAACAAATCAATCAAGGGAATTCAATTATTTTTCTTGTGGCCGCCACTAGATGGCGCCCAACGGCAGCAATTCAATTGTTCTGCCGTTCGGGCGCTCAGCAGCCATGGAGGACACATTTTTTTTCTCACAGCCTCCTGAGGTACAAATTCTGCAGTTTAATCATCCAAACATTAGTTTGGATACCCAAAGCAGGACTTGAGTAATTTTATCGGCTAAACCTTGTCTGTTTGGGCATGAAATGCGCACCCAAACAACAATTGAATAGTGACAATTGTTTGGGCGTATAAAAAGGTCTTGTTTAGTTGAGAAAATTAAACACCCAAAACAATTGAATTCCCCCAATACCTCTTTTTCAAAATCTTTCTGGAAGTAACACACTATCTTTGCCAGTTTCACAAATACAGACTCACAGCTTTCAGCATGTGATGTGTGGAGGTAGATTTTAACAGTGCACAGATAAAAGACAAATAAAGCTCAGAGGGGTGTTCCAAAACCTTTCTGATCACTATATTATGTGCCATGTGACTGTAATTGCCATGGTAATCCATGATAACACATAACAAACCAAGTAAAAATGGTAAAATGCCCATATTATTCTTATTTTTATTTTTTTTATTACTGCTTTACATTTTTAAACACATTTCATATCCTGGATGTCCTGTATTCATTTTGGCAAATGTAGCATAATGTAGCGATGGCAGACATTTTATAGACTGGACCATTATTTAGCCCATCTGTTGACTAAGAACCAGAGAGATTGCTGTAGCTCGGCAAAAACTATTAGCACCAGCACTGGAACAATGGCCATATTAAAAAAGAAAAAAAAAAAAATTACAATCATTCATGAAAATGGTTTTATATTGCAATTGCTGTAATAAAAAATAAAATTATATATATTTTTTTATTAGGTTAAAAAAAGTTAATAAAATTGTCTAAACTTATTATATCCTGTATATGATTGCTTTTATAAAAGCAATGTACATTTATTTTACCCTATACAGGACTGCTTTTACACAAGCATGTTTTTAGGGATATAAATGTAAATAGGTCTAACATTTGGAAACTCATGTGATATACGGTAACAGCAATTTAAAAATAGACTGCTATGACTGTAATAAAATCAAAACCACTAAAATAAAACAGATTTCGGGGTCACCCCTGAAGCCACCACACCGTCATGGGGTCTGCCAACGGACCACTGATTATTTCCTAAGTCATACATATCACTCACTTCGACATATGACATCAGTAATATGCCAGCATATGAAATATCACCAGTGACATCATGATACAGTTCAATTATTTCAGGCTTGTCTCTTTTTTTTCTATCTAATGTAATAAAAGCAGCCTATTAAAATATAAAAAAGTTGATAATTTGCAGTTTCACAACCATCAGAGCCTGAACCCATAACCAGTGCATACAATCTTCCCAATAATGACAAACAAGCAATTCATTTTCTTTGAGGCTTCCCAGGAGTCTCATCCATTAACCCGAAGCAATTGGAATGCCATGTATAAATACTCTGCCATATATCAGAGCTGAGGGGAGCTACAGTATACAGTACTTCTTTGCAGAAGTTATACCCTTCTCTGACATGGACCTGCTTAGGGATTGCACACAATGAAATATAGCTATGTTAATACTGCTTGCTGCATTGACAAATGCAAAGCGTTATTAATGGCTGACTATATGCACAATTCCATATAATGCAGCACCAGTAACACATAGAAAGACACTGATTGCCCGCATCATGACAACAGTGCATAAGCCTGGGTGCATTAGATAGTGGGGTGTCCCTGAATGATGCCATTATACTGAAGCCACCTGGTCCGGTTGCAGAAGGGGATAATGATGTGGGTGACACATCAGCAGTGGGATTGCAGCAGAGGCTCTGGGTATTGGCATTACCTGGGCTGGAGCTGGCATGGTCAGGAACGCTACTGCTACTGCTGCTGCTGCTGTCCCCTTGCACGTTAGTGTATAGGAGCTCTCTGGGCAAGCTCTCTCGGCAGGAGACGGTTGCCAAATCTCGCGAGATTGTGCTGCGCAACCGGCTTCTCGCGGTGTTTGCTGCCAGTACTACATTATACATTCCAGCATAGTTACAATGTGACAGTCTGGTGGGCTGGTTTCCAGGTCTCAGCGCTGCAACTTGGCCAGCTCCTTCACTATAGTATTTACTTGTATTTTATATACTGACACTGTTTAGACTGACATTCTACTTGGCTACGGAAACAGCTGCTCACCTGTGATTTAGCCATTCCATTCTGATCATAGCAGTATGGGGTTGTTTCAGCCACATTGATTTAATGGGTTTGGTATAGCTTGTCAACAGTCGTTTAAAGACTGTCGACAGATAAGTTGACACAGATGAATGGTTTGCATGGTGACCGCGTTGACAAGCAGGTTTTAGGCTGACACTAATACACTAACCGTAATGGTAACCCTAGTACGAATGTCAATATTTTCACTATGTCGGCATTTTTTCCATATCAAAAAACAGTTTGCAGACTGTCAACATGTTAGATTACATTTTCACCATGTCGACGTTATAACATTCAACTCAAATCAATGGTAAAACTCGGCTTAAAAGCCAGTTAATGCAGCTCTGCTTGTAGCAAGGCAATTCTACAGCTGCCAAAAATTGAATCTTGGCCGCCTGTAATAACATTTTTTCTCAGAAAATAAAATAACAGACGTGCCTTAATAAATGAACTTTGATTCTTCTTTTTTCTTTTTTTTTATTGCAGGCCAGCAATATGCTGTCCAGAAGAAATGCCCTAGAGAGAAACAGGTTAGAGCTTTTTCACCTCTCAATAACATAGCAGTATAACATACTGTAAATAAATGGGCGTGGTATGTGTGACTGGCGGTCAGGAGACCGCTGGTCAGCATACTGACGCCGGGATCCCGGCAGCAGAATCCCGGCGGGAAGGGGGGATAAGTGCAGCAAGCCACAGGTTCTATTCCTACTCTATGGGTGGGAAAAGTCCCTGTTGGTCGGCATGCCGACCGTCGGGATTGTGAGGTGGTGGGATGTAGAGGGAGATTATGTGACCATTGGTCTCCTGTCCACCGGTCACATCACTACATCCATAAATAAATTTATGACAGTGGGGCCTATTCAAGGCCGTCTTTTCATATAGGCTCAATGGACTCTTGCCCAAGGGCCCCAGGAGTATAAGGGCCCTAGGCTGATAGCTGATGATCCCCTCTTTCCAGGGGTACCAGATTTTTGAAAATCGGCCCTGGGGAACCGGAGATATCCAACGTGAAAGCAGTGGTCCCCATCTGAGCCTGTTAATTGCTCTTCCCAGGCAGATATCTCAGGTTCTGTCTGACTTAGAGGTTTTCTGAGTGTAAAATCCAAAAGCTGGGACTCTCCCTTTTTGGTGGACACTGGCAGCTTGTCTCTACTATGCCCAGAACCAGAGATATCAGCCTTCAAGCAGCTGGTCCCTGCTCCAGCTACACACGCCTAATATCCAGTTTTAGATTTTCGTTGGTGAATTGCTCTGGCTCCTGAACTCTGATCCCCAAGTCCCCAGAACCTTCTGAAAGGTGTCCCAAGCACCTCCTGAAAAGTGGGACTCTCTAGTTTTTTATCCCATTCAAAGCTAAGAAATATATTTACAGGAACTAGAGATATCTGCAGTCAAGCAAGCTGACCTCCCACCAGAAAAATATTAATTTCTCTATCGTCCTAGTGGATGCTGGGGTTCCTGAAAGGACCAAGGGGAATAGCGGCTCCGCAGGAGACAGGGCACAAAAAGTAAAGCTTTAGGATCAGGTGGTGTGCACTGGCTCCTCCCCCTATGACCCTCCTCCAAGCCTCAGTTAGATTTTTGTGCCCGGCCGAGAAGGGTGCAATCTAGGTGGCTCTCCTAAAGAGCTGCTTAGAAAAGTTTAGCTTAGGTTTTTTATTTTACAGTGAGTCCTGCTGGCAACAGGATCACTGCAACGAGGGACTTAGGGGAGAAGAAGTGAACTCACCTGCGTGCAGGATGGATTGGCTTCTTTGGCTACTGGACATTAGCTCCAGAGGGACGATCACAGGTACAGCCTGGATGGTCACCGGAGCCTCGCCGCCGGCCCCCTTGCAGATGCTGAAACAAGAAGAAGGTCCAGAATCGGCGGCATGAAGACTCCTCAGTCTTCTTAAGGTAGCGCACAGCACTGCAGCTGTGCGCCATTTCCTCTCAGCACACTTCACACGGCAGTCACTGAGGGTGCAGGGCGCTGGAAGGGGGGCGCCCTGGGAGGCAATGAAAACCTATTTTTGGCTAAAAATACCTCACATATAGCCTCCGGGGGCTATATGGAGATATTTAACCCCTGCCAGAATCCGTTAAGAGCGGGAGACGAGGCCGCCGAAAAAGGGGCGGGGCCTATCTCCTCAGCACACAGCGCCATTTTCCCTCACAGAAAGGCTGGAGGGAAGGCTCCCAGGCTCTCCCCTGCACTGCACTACAGAAACAGGGTTAAAACAGAGAGGGGGGGCACTAATTTGGCGTTAGAAATATATAAAAAAGATGCTATAAGGGAAAACACTTATATAAGGTTGTCCCTATATAATTATAGCGTTTTTGGTGTGTGCTGGCAAACTCTCCCTCTGTCTCTCCAAAGGGCTAGTAGGTCCTGTCCTCTATTAGAGCATTCCCTGTGTGTGTGCTGTGTGTCGGTACGTGTGTGTCGACATGTATGAGGACGATGTTGGTGAGGAGGCGGAGCAATTGCCTGTAATGGTGATGTCACTCTCTAGGGAGTCGACACCGGAATGGATGGCTTATTTAGGGAATTACGTGATAATGTCAACACGCGGCAAGGTCGGTTGACGACATGAGACGGCCGACAAACAATTAGTACCGGTCCAGACGTCTCAAAAACACCGTCAGGGGTTTTAAAACGCCCGTTTACTTTAGTCGGTCGACACAGACACAGACAGGGACACTGAATCCAGTGTCGACGGTGAATAAACAAAGGTATTCCTTATTAGGGCCACACGTTAAGGGCAATGAAGGAGGTGTTACATATTTCTGATACTACAAGTACCACAAAAGAGGGTATTATGTGGGATGTGAAAAAACTACCGTAGTTTTTCCTGAATCAGATAAATTAAATGAAGTGTGTGATGATGCGTGGGTTCCCCCCGATAGAAAATATGGGCGGTATACCCTTTCCCGCCAGAAGTTAGGGCGCGTTGGGAAACACCCCTTAGGGTGGATAAGGCGCTCACACGCTTATCAGAACAAGTGGCGGTACCGTCTATAGATAGGGCCGTCCTCAAGGAGCCAGCTGACAGGAGGCTGGAAAATATCATAAAAAGTATATACACACATACTGGTGTTATACTGCGACCAGCGATCGCCTCAGCCTGGATGTGCAGAGCTGGGGTGGCTTGGTCGGATTCCCTGACTAAAAATATTGATACCCTTGACAGGGACAGTATTTTATTGACTATAGAGCATTTAAAGGATGCATTTCTATATATGCGAGATGCACAGAGGGATATTTGCACTCTGGCATCAAGAGTAAGTGCGATGTCCATATCTGCCAAAAGATGTTTATGGACACGACAGTGGTCAGGTGATGCAGATTCCAAACGGCACAAAGGTGTATTGCCGTATAAAGGAAGAGGAGTTATTTGGGGTCGGTCCATCGGACCTGGTGGCCACGGCAACTGCTGGAAAATCCACCGTTTTTTACCCTAAGTCACATCTCTGCAGAAAAAGACACCGTCTTTTCAGCTTCAGTCCTTTCGTCCCTATAAGAGTCATATCTGCCCAGGGATAGAGGAAAGGGAAGAAGACTGCAGCAGGCAGCCCATTCCCAGGAACAGAAGCGTTCCACCGCTTCTGACAAGCTCTCAGCATGACGCTGAGACCGTACAGGACCCCTGGATCCTACAAGTAGTATTCCAGGGGTACAGATTGGAATGTCGAGACGTTTCCCCTGCGCAGGCTCCTGAAGTCTGCTTTACCAAGGTCTCCCTCCGACAAGGAGGCAGTATGGGAAACAATTCACGAGCTGTATTCCCAGCAGGTGATAATTAAATTACCCCTCCTACAACAAGAAAAGGGGTATTATTCCACACTATATTGTGGTACTGAAGCCAGAAGGCTAGGTGAGACCTATTCTAAATCTAAAAAAATTTGAACACTTACAAAGGTTCAAATCAAGATGGAGTCACTCAGAGCAGTGATAACGAACCGGGAAGAAGGGGACTATATGGTGTCCCGAGACATCAGGGATGCTTACCTCCATGTCCCAAATTTGCCCTTATCACTAAGGGTACCTCAGGTTCGTGGTACAGAACTGTCACTATCAGTTTCAGACGCTGCCGTTTGGATTGTCCACGGCACCCCGGGTCTTTACCAAGGTAATGGCCGAAATGATGGTTCTTCTTCGAAGAAAAGGCGTCTTAATTATCCCTTACTTGGACGATCTCCTGATAAGGGCAAAGTCCAGGGAACAGTTGGAGGTCGGAGTAGCACTATCTCGGATACTGTTACAACAGCAGGGGTGGATTCTAAATATTCCAAAATCGCAGCTGATCCCGACAACAAGTCTCCTGTGCTTAGGGATGATTCTGGACACAGTCCAGAAAAAGGTGTTTCTCCCGGAAGAGAAAGCCAGGGAGTTATCCGAGCTAGTCAGGAACCTCCTAAAATCAGTGCATCATTGCACAAGGGCCATGGTAAAAAAATGGTGACTTCCTTCGAAGCAATTCCAGTCGGCAGATTTCATGCAAGAACTTTTCAGTGGAATCTGCTGGACAAATGGTCCGGATCGCATCTTCAGATGCATCAGCGGATAACCCTATATCCAAGGACAAGGGTGTCTCTCCGGTGGTGGTTACAGAGTGCTCATCTTCTAGAGGGCCGCAGATTCGGCATTCAGTTTTGGATGTTGGTGACCACGGAGGCCAGCCCGAGAGGCTGGGGAGCAGTCACACAAGGAAAAAATTTCCAGGGAGTGTGATCAAGTCTGGAGACTTTTCTCCACATAAATATAGCTAAGGGTAAATTTATAATGCTCTAAGCTTAGCAAGACCTCTGCTTCAAGGTCAGCCGGTATTGATCCAGTGGGATAAAACATCACGGCAGTCGCCCACGTAAATAGACAGGGCGGCACAAGAAGCAGGAGGGCAGTGGCAAAAACTGCAAGGACTTTTCGCTGAGCGGAAAATCATGTGATAGCACTGTCAGCAGTGTTTCATTCCGGGAATGGAAACTGGGAAGCAGACTTCCTCAGTAGGCACGACCTCCACCCGGCAGAGTGGGAACTTCATGGGGAAGTTTTCCACATGATTGTAAACCGTTGGGAATTACCAAAGGTGGACATGATGGCGTCCTGTCTGAACAAAAAACGGGACAGGTATTGCGCCAGGTTAAGAGACCCTCAGGCAATAGCTGTGGACGTTCTGGTAACACCGTGGGTGTACCAGTCGGTGTATGTGTTCCATCCTCTGCTTTTCATACCTAAGGTACTGAGAATTATAAGACGTAGAGGAGTAAGAACTATACTCATGGCTCCGGATTGGCCAAGAAGGACTTGGTACCCGGAACTTCAAGAGATGCTCACAGAGGACTTATGGCCTCTGCCGCTAAGAAGGGACTTGTTTCAGCAAGTACCATGTCTGTTCCAAGACTTACCGCAGCTGCGTTTGACGGCATGGCGGTGGAACGCCGGATCCTAAGGGAAAAGGCATTCAGGAAGAGGTCATTCCTACCCTGGTCAAAGCCAGAAAGGAGGTGACCGCACAACATTATCACCACATGTGGCGAAAATATGTTGCGTGGTGTGAGGCCAGGAAGGCCCCACGAAGAAATTTCAACTCGGTCGATTCCTGCATTTCCTGCAAACAGGAGTGTCTATGGGCCTCAAATTGGGGTCCATTAAGGTTCAAATTTCGGCCCTGTCGATTTTTCTTCCAGAAAGAATTGGCTTCAGTTCCTGAAGTCCAGAAGTTTGTCAAGGGAGTATTGCATATACAACCCCCTTTTGTGCCTCCAGTGGCACTGTGGGATCTCAACGTAGTTCTGGGATTCCTCAAAACACATTGGTTTAAAACCAGTCAAATCTGTGGATTTGAAGCATCTCACATGAAAAGTGAACATGCTCTTGGTCCTGGCCTGGACCAGGCGAGTGTCAAATTGGTGGTTTTTTTCTCAAAAAAGCCCATATCTGTTTGTCCATTCGGACAGGGCAGAGCTGCGGACTCGTCCCCAGTTCTCTCCCTAAGGTGGTGTCAGTGTTTCACCTGAACCAGCTTATTGTGGTGTCTTGCGCCTACTAGGGACTTGGAGGACTCCAAGTTGCTAGATATGGTCAGGGCCCTGAAAATATAGGTTCCAGGACGGCTGGAGTCAGGAAAACTGACTTGCTGTTATCCTGTATGCACCCAACAAACTGGGTGCTCTTGCTTCTAAGCAGACTTTTGCTAGTTGGATGTGTAATACAATTCAGCTTGCACATTCTGTGGCAGGCCTGCCACAGCCAAAATATGTAAATGCCCATTCCACAAGGAAGGTGGGCTCATCTTGGGCGGCTGCCCGAGGGGTCTCGGCTTTACAACTTTGCCGAGCGGCTGTTTAGTCAGGGGCAAACACGTTTGTAAAATCCTACAAATTTGATAACCTGGCTAAGGAGGACCTGGAGTTCTCTCATTCGGTGCTGCAGAGTCATCCGCACTCTCCCGCCCGTTTGGGAGCTTTGGTATAATCCCCATGGTCCTTTCAGGAACCCCAGCATCCACTAGGATGATAGAGAAAATAAGAATTTACTTACCAATAATTCTATTTCTCGGAGTCCGTAGTGGATGCTGGGCGCCCATCCCAAGTGCGGATTATCTGCAATACTTGTACATAGTTACAAAAATCGGGTTATTATTGTTGTGAGCCATCTTTCAGAGGCTCCGCTGTTATCATACTGTTAACTGGGTTCAGATCACAGGTTGTACAGTGTGATTGGTGTGGCTGGTATGAGTCTTACCCGGGATTCATAAATCCTTCCTTATTGTGTACGCTCGTCCGGGCACAGTATCCTAACTGAGGCTTGGAGGAGGGTCATAGGGGGAGGAGCCAGTGCACACCACCTGATCCTAAAGCTTTACTTTTTGTGCCCTGTCTCCTGCGGAGCCGCTATTCCCCTTGGTCCTTTCAGGAACCCCAGCATCCACTACGGACTCCGAGAAATAGAATTATCGGTAAGTAAATTCTTATTATTAAGGCCACTCCACTATCCACCCTCCCCTACATATTAAGCACCCCCTACCACCCTGGAAGTCATGTACCAGGGCTTCTTCACTCAGCCCAATGCCCCCTTCTACAGTTTAGCCCCATCTGTGCAGTAGTGAAGTAATTTAGCAGAAACTACTGCTCCAGGTCCTACATGCTCAGCTTAAGATAGAACACCCCATACCGCCCGCTGGACATCAAAGCCACCGCTGATAGCACCCACCACCCCTACCACTGGAGGCTGGGTAGGGGGACCAGTGCGTTGCTGTGCCCAGGGGCATACACTGCTGTTAAGACAGCCCTGGGCCTATTTATCTAGCATTTTTTCTTAAAATTATGTAGAAACAGCTGTTTCTGCATCTTTGTATAAAATGTTGCTATGTGCTAACAGCCTAATGCAGAAGATTTCACAGAAATCTGCAGAATTCTAATTAGCGCTGTAGACCTCTTTTCTAATTATTATCAAATGGGACTACGGTCTGACTCCTATGTACCAAACTTTGGAGTTTGGCCCTTCTGGTTTACACTATCTTCAGGTAATGTAAACCGCTTTATGCCTATGGAGGCAAATTCCGAGGTGGCCCAACCAACAAGAGCAGTAGTCAGGCCCCCTAGCGGAGGGATAAGTGAGGTCGTGTCCACAGGTAAGTACGGTACAATACATTATGCAGAGACAATAGCTCCCCACATTGTAGAATCAAACCAGAATGATGTAATTGAATTAAATCCTGTCAGGGTGATTGCAGTCCCCAATGGGAAGACTGACGCTCAGGGAGTCACTCCCATCAGGAACATTGCCATGCACTGTCCCTGGTCCCGAGCAGAGTTAAGGTCAATTATGTCAGAATTTCCCGATCCCAGAAAAGATCTAGTCGCATGCCAGAGGTTCATTAAAGAGTTAGGTAACGCCAACTAACCCACGAACAAAGATTGGCGAACAGTGCTACGGGTATGTTTACCCTCAAATATTGACCCCGCAAAATTCATAACTGATTGTAAGTTAGACGCAGAAGTACCTCTCACTGATGAATACAATCAGGAGAATGTACGGCAAATCAATCTGCAATTAGGAGTATATTTCCCTACTGTTGTCAAATGGAATAAAATCTTTTCCATAAGACAAAAGGAAGGTGAAATGGCATCCGAATATTTCCATCGAGCACTGCAGGAAATGTCTAGATACACTGGTATCGAGGACATAAAAGATAATGCGCATCACAGGGAGGTAGCTGTTACTGTATTAATGGATGGGTTAAAGGAGGCATTAAGAGCAAGGGTACAGACCTCTCTACCAAACTGGAGAGGTATCTCGGTGGCTGCATTGAGAGAGTCCGCTATCGAGCACGACAGGAACATCAGTAAGCACAGGGAGTCTCAGGGGGAAAAGCTGATGACAGTGAGTATAGACGCACTTACCAAAAAGCCATATCAGCCGAAACCCCAGACCCCTGATGGTAAGTCACGTATAGTAACATGCTATGCTTGTCACCAGGTAGGACATTACTCGAGGGAATGTAAGAATAAAGGTACACATAATGTATACCGACCCCCTAGACCAGGATATGAACCACACTACAATGCACATAATTGGGATCAGGGACCACTTAGGAGAAATTACGAGCCACATGCAGGGGAAACAAGGAGGTACCCACCAAGGAGAGACTGGCAGGCCTCCGAAAATTATCAGCTACCCCCCTCACATATTGTAGCTGCCAATGCACTGCGGGAGGGTCTCAACACACATTAGGGGTTGGGCCACACCTGTAGTCTGCAGCCAGTGAAGTTGATTGCTAGCCTTGGTAGTGAACCTGAGGTAACGGTTAATGTAGCTGGTGTACCATTACCTTTTCTCGTAGATACAGGGGCGGCCAGGTCAGTGTTAAATTCAACGATAGGTATAAAAACCACGGGTAAAACAATTTCGGCAATGGGAGTAACAGGAACTGTGCAACAATACCCTTTGAGTAGACCGGCAGAGATTACGATAGGGCCTTTGCAAACCAAACATTCTTTTCTGCTGGCTGCATCGGCTCCGACTAATCTACTCGGCAGAGATTTATTGTGTAAAATGCAGTGTGTCATATACTGTACTCCTGAGGGTGTCTTCTTGGATATACCTGCTGTCACGATCCAGGTAATTCCTTATCAGTATTTACCTTCCAAATGCCTCCTGAGACTGTACCATTGTTCCAAGCCTGGATTCCATCTGCACTGTCTGCATGCAGCACGCTGCATCTCATTGTCTCAAAACTCTTCACTGTGATTCTGGCAGCTTCATGGTTAAAGCTCACATGCAAGTTACAAACAATCTTTCCCTCCAAAAGCAAACATGGGCGCAGCCATGTTTGCTTTCATCACATGTTGCTTTTCAGCCTATCAGCTGCACTCTGGTTTCTACCTAATTACCCAGCAGCTGCACTCTAGACTCTGCTTAATCAGCCAGCCAATCTCTGTTTCCCAGCTGGTATAAATATCTTGTTCCTGGGATGGAAAGATGGTCAGTGCTTCAATTGTCTTCAGTGATTCCAGTGTGCAGTCCTCCCATGGACTTTCTCTGCAGTACAGCCTGACTCTGCAGTGTCTCATCATTGCATCCTGTGACTGGCAGTTACCGACACCAGCTTCCAGCAGTGCTCTGCCCTGCCAGTAACCATCGGTGTTCCACCATCGATCTCCAGTGACCATCGGTGTTCTGCCATCGATCCCAAGTCACCATCGGTGTTCCGCCATCGATCCCAAGTCACCATCGGTGTTCCGCCATCGATCCCAAGTCACCATCAGTGTTCCGCCATCGATCCCAAGTCACCATCGGTGTTCCGCCATCGATCCCAAGTCACCATCGGTGTTCCGCATCGATCCCAAGTCCCCATCGGTGTTCCGCCATCGATCCCAAATCTCCATCGGTGTTCCGCCATCGATCCCAAGTCTCCATCGGTTTTCTATCATCGGTATTTCTCTGAACTGTGTTTCCTATTACCAGTACCAAGTCATCAGTATTCCTCTGAACTGTGTTTAATAAAACCTTTGAACTTTCCTTCGTTGTCTTGGTCACGCCTTCGGACATTTGTTCTAAAGGTTCCCTGTATGTCCAAGAACCCTGTACTGCCTCCCAGGTACACATATACCTCAGCCCCTACAACTGAGGCTTCCCCCTGGTCAGCATCAGCCCTCAGTTGTGACAGTAAGCACTGACCAAATGGATCCGGCCGGAGACCAGGTCCAAGTGACCAGGCCGATGCAAGAACTTGCAGCCTGCCTTGAACGTCAGGAGGCTGCACAGGGCCATGTGATTCGCTGTCTCCAGGACCTCTCCTCTCGGCTGGATGGAATACAAGTAGCGTCCAGTGTGCCGACTGCAGTACCTTTGGTGGTATCCCCACCCACCATTCCCGTTTCTGCTCCTTGTCTCCATTTACAGACACCTGCCAAGTTTGATGGTTCCCCAAAAGCCTGTCGGGGTTTCCTAAATCAGTGTGAGATATATTTCGAGTTACAGCATGGCAGTTTCCCAACTGACTGCACAAAGGTTGCTTACATCATCTCCCTCCTCAGTGGCTCCGCCCTCGAATGGGCATCACCTCTATGGGAGAAGTCTGATGCCCTGCTCTCTTCATATGCAGACTTCGTGGCAACCTTCAGGTGCATCTTTGATGAACCAGGTCGTGTGACCTCAGCCTCCTCTGATATCCTCCGGCTACGTCAGGGGACACAAACAGTCGGTAAATATCTGGTACAGTACCAGATCCTAGTGTCCGAACTTTCCTCAGCCCAAGGAAGGGCATCTGTGTCTACAGCCCAAGAAGGGGCGTCTGTGTCTACAGCCCAAGAAGGGGCGTCTGTGTCTACAGCCCAAGAAGGGGCGTCTGTATCTACAGCCCAAGAAGGGGCGTCTGTGTCTACAGCCCAAGAAGGGACGTCTGTGTCTACAGCCCAAGAAGGGGCGTTCGTTTCTGCAACCCCAGGAGGAGTATCCAATGTTCAAGCTCTAGTAGGGGCATATGAGTCTTCTCAAAAAGGAGTTTCTGATCTGTCAGCCCCAGGAGGGGTGCTGGAGAAAACAACCCTGAGAGAGGTGTCTGATTCGTCAACCCCAGGAGGGGTCACCAAAGTTTCAGCCCCACGGGAAGTATCCAGAGCCAAGTTCCCAGATGGAAATTTTTGTGCTACAGATGCAGTTATGAACTCCTGTTTGCCGTCTTCAGAGAGCACCACCCTGTTGGCATCCAGCATGGACCAGGTCCAGGATGGTCTAACTGAACACTCAGATACCACTCATTCCGGTTCTAACCGGATTCTGACTCTTTCAGTTCCAGCTGATTCAACGGTCTCCAAACTCAATCCTGTCCTATCCGTCGGCCCAAAGTCTCAGCCGGTTTAAGTTTGTCTGGACTCAATCTGGTCTCATCCATAAGTCCGGTACAGCCTCCTCTGGTTCCAGCCAGTTCAAGTTCATCAGGATTCAATCTAGATTCTTCAGTTTGTTCAGGTAAAGAATTTATAAGAAGTGTCCTGGGGCCACTCCTAAAGGAGGGGGTGCTGTCACGATCCAGGTAATTCCTTATCAGTATTTACCTTCCAAATGCCTCCTGAGACTGTCCCAGTGTTCCAAGCCTGGATTCCATCTGCACTGTCTGCATGAAGAACGCTGCATCTCATTGTCTCAAAACTCTTCACTGTGATTCTGGCAGCTTCATGGTTAAAGCTCACATGCAAGTTACAAACAATCTTTCCCTCCAAAAGCAAACATGGGCGCAGCCATGTTTGCTTTCATCACATGTTGCTTTTCAGCCTATCAGCTGCACTCTGGTTTCTACCTAATTACCCAGCAGCTGCACTCTAGACTCTGCTTAATCAGCCAGCCAATCCCTGTTTCCCAGCTGGTATAAATATCTTGTTCCTGGGCTGGAAAGATGGTCAGTGCTTCAATTGTCTTCAGTGATTCCAGTGTGCAGTCCTCCCATGGACTTTCTCTGCAGTACAGCCTGACTCTGCAGTGTCTCATCATTGCATCCTGTGACTGGCAGTTACCGACACCAGCTTCCAGCAGTGCTCTGCCCTGCAAGTAACCATCGGTGTTCCGCCATCGATCCCAAGTCACCATCGGTGTTCCGCCATCGATCTCAAGCCACCATCGGTGTTCCGCCATCGATCCCAAGTCACCATCGGTGTTCCGCCATCGATCCCAAGTCACCATCGGTGTTCCGCCATCGATCCCAAGTCACCATCGGTGTTCCGCATCGATCCCAAGTCTCCATCGGTTTTCTATCATCGGTATTTCTCTGAACTGTGTTTCCTGTTACCAGTACCAAGTCATCAGTATTCCTCTGAACTGTGTTTAATAAAACCTTTGAACTTTCCTTCGTTGTCTTGGTCACGCCTTCGGACATTTGTTCTAAAGGTTCCCTGTATGTCCAAGAACCCTGTACTGCCTCCCAGGTACACATATACCTCAGCCCCTACAACTGAGGCTTCCCCCTGGTCAGCATCAGCCCTCAGTTGTGACACCTGGGAACCACGATCAAGAAGTACAAGATATATTAGACACCCCTCAAAGGCTAATGTCGCATTCTACTGTTATAGACAAGTGTCCATCAAAGGTAGAGGAAATATCTCACAAATACCGGGTTCCCTTTGGACCAAAGATGGACAAGACACTGGATTGATGGCGAATGTAACTCCAGTAGTGTTAGGGTCTCCTGCCCTGTGCTGCCACGTCGTCATGGCAACCGGGAGACAAGTGCTAGTGGAGTAACCTGAGCGCAGCTGATACTCCGGTTCGGGTCTTTTGCTGTGCAGTGGTTATAGGCTCTGTGCACGGCAGGGGATCCGGTGCTGGTTTTTGTGCTCACAGTCTGTGAGGTCTGAGTGGGGCGTGGACAGCACCTGCTTTATAAGGCCTCTTTTCAGGGTAAGCAGATGCTGCTGAATCTTTGTTGGTTAGTCAGTTCATGAACGTTAGCCAGTACTGTGTAGCTTTGTATTTGTTTGTTGCTTACTGCAAATAGGCCTGGGAATTTGGTATTACACTCTGCCAATCCAGACCTAGTAGTAAGACTGGAGTCAGTCGTTTAGCTTGCTGGGGTTCTGTTACTACTCTGTGAACTTAGCAAGTTTGCGGCTGTATTCTAAGACTTGCCTGTCTAATCCTGTCTCACTGTGCTAGGTGTCAGGGGTCAGTTTAGTGGCAGTAAGCTAAAACCTGTGCACTGCAAGTGAGAATTAGGATTGTGGAGATTCTCCTTGTGTCTATCATTCCATCTCTGACCAAGGAGTTTACTGCCACACCCGTTGGTAACCCTTTAGGGTTTTGCTGTTGCCCTTAGCAACAGCATTTCGGGTACTCTACGTATTAAAACACAACATCTTGCTTTTTCCATCTTAGCAGTTCTAATACAAGGGAGATACCCAGTTCCTTAGCCTCTGGGCTTCTCTGTTCACTTTGTGTGTATTTTGTTACCCTATCACCTTCTGTGTACGTTATGTCATATCCCCCAGTTTGTCTGTGAGTCCATCTGTTTTGCATAACAGTTCAAACACCAGTACATTCCTGCAGACACTGGAGTGCATAACAGTTCTGACACCAGTACTTTCCTGCTGGCACTGGTGTGCATAACATATTCAGCAGCCTAATACTCCTGTTGAAATTTTGTGGGAATATGGAGCATACCCCTCAAAATATGTTGCAACAGGTGGTCGATCAGGTGCAGGTCCTGACTCGACAATTTAATGATTTGTCCATTAAAATGCACACCTCCCAGGCTGCTGGCGGAGCTCCCGCAGCAGCAGCACCTGCAGGGGTTAAGGAGCCGAAAGTAAATCTCCCGGATCGTTTTTCTGGAGATCGCTCGCAGTTCTTTTGTTTCAAGGAGAGCTGCAAGCTATACTTCCGGCTTAGGCCTCAGTCTTCTGGGTCGGAGATTCAGCGTGTGGGCATAGTGATTTCCTTGCTACAAGGAGACCCACAGGTCTGGGCAT
This sequence comes from Pseudophryne corroboree, assembly GCF_028390025.1. Classification (NCBI taxonomy): domain Eukaryota; kingdom Metazoa; phylum Chordata; class Amphibia; order Anura; family Myobatrachidae; genus Pseudophryne; species Pseudophryne corroboree. The sequence goes on along the minus strand of NC_086452.1, from coordinate 156,518,244 downwards.
ATGGGTTGCAGCCTGACTGTCCGTCGCTTAAAAGTGTTGATGCTTTTTTTACGGCACTGGGCATGTTGTATGATGACCCTGACAAGACGGCCTCAGCCGAGGCTCAGATTTCGATCCTTAAGCAAGGGCGAAGGCCAGTTGAGGTTTACTGTACGGAGTTTCGGAGGTTGGCCCATGATACCCAGTGGAATGACCCAGCCCTGAGACACCAGTACCGAAGAGGTCTTTCTAACCAGATAAAGGACCAACTGGTACAATATCCCTTGCCTGATAGCTTGGATCAGCTCATGCAGTTATCCATCCGGGTGGATAGACGGCTGAGAGAGCGTAGGCTTGAAAGGGAGACTGAGATTTCCTTCCTTCCCAAGGGAACCTCAGACTCTGAGGAATTTTCTGAGGAGCCTATGCAGATTGGGGCTACCCGCCTCTCCTCGCGTGAGAAGACGCGGAGGAGACAGCAGGGGTTGTGTTTGTACTGTGGGAATAAAGGTCATGTGGTAGTATCATGCCCAGAAAAGCCGGAAAACTTCAGGGCCTGAGGGTGATGGGAAATATCCTGTCAGGCCAGAAGTCAGAATTTCCCAAGAAGACTTTTATCATTCCGGTGACCTTGAAGATCCTCGGTCAAACTGTCAAGACTGAGGCCTTTGTGGACAGTGGGGCCGACGGGGTTTTTATGGACCGCCAATTCACCCTGAAACACTCTGTTCCCTTAGTACCCTTGGCATCGGAAATTGAGATTTGTGGGTTAAACGGGGAACCATTATCCCAAGGTAAAATTACCTCTTGCACTAGCCAGATTTCTTTGTTTATTGGAGCCACACACTCTGAAAAATTGTCCTTTTATGTGACTGTCTGTACTTTTGCCCCATTGGTGTTGGGGTTACCCTGGTTAAGGGCCCACAATCCTCAATTTGACTGGGTCTCTGGGGAGATTCTTAGTTGGGGTACTGATTGTTTCAGGAGTTGGTTGAGCCTTCCAGTCAGGCTCTCGCAGCTAAGTTTGCCAGGATTGCCAGGGTGTTATGCAGATTTTGCGGACGTGTTCTCCAAAAAAGTTGCAGAGGTACTACCTCCCCATCGCCCCTATGACTGTGCCATTGATTTGTTGCCAAATGCTAAGCTTCCCAAGAGCAGGTTGTACTCCCTGTCACGTCCTGAGACTCAGGCTATGGCAGAGTACATTCAGGAGAACTTGGCTAAGGGATTTATCAGACCTTCACAGTCTCCAGTTGGGTCGGGGTTCTTCTTCGTGGGTAAAAAGGACGGTTCGTTGCGACCCTGCATCGACTTCAGGGAATTGAACCGTATCACGATTAAAAACTCATACCCACTGCCTCTCATTTCGGTCTTGTTTGACCAGCTTCGTACTGCCACCATTTTTTCTAAGATTGACCTACGCGGTGCGTACAATCTAATCCGAATAAGAGAGGGGGATGAATGGAAGACTGCCTTTAATACCCACTCAGGGCATTATGAATATTTGGTGATGCCTTTTGGGCTCTGTAATGCCCCGGCAGTCTTCCAGGATTTCATGAATGATGTGCTCAGGGAATATTTGGATAGATTCTTAGTTGTATACTTAGATGACATCCTAATCTTCTCCCATTCCCTGGAGGAACATCGGAAGCATGTACGCTTAGTCCTCCAGAAACTCAGAGACCACCGGCTTGGGGCGAAGCTGGAGAAGTGCGAATTTGAAGTTCAGCAAATCGCATTTCTAGGATATATTATCTCCCCAGAAGGTTTCCAAATGGAGGGTTCCAAGGTACAGGCAGTCCTGGATTGGGTGCATACAGTAAGGGGTTAGGTGCGCCAAGGGGACAAGTTGGTATGTATTTGAAAAGGGGATGATGTGTGAAATGATGGTCAAAAGACTTGTAAATATCACAAAAAGATTCTTTTATTAAATCAGAGAAAAAAGGGGGATAGGGGGAGGGGATGATATGGGTATAGATGAAAAAAAGGGGGGGGGGGAGTGAATGTCTCGATGGGTTAAAGTAATTGTCTCAAAAATCCGTAATTGGACAAGGTTGGTGGATTAGTCTAGTGTATGAAGGCACTCTGGTCAGTGGCGTCCCACCTTCAGTAGTGCCTATAGTCTTATGATGCTGTCCAGAGCCTGTATATGGTAACTTTGGTTGAGTCAGGGGAAAAATGAAAAAAGTTCTTTGCAGAAAAAAGATTTGTGGAAAAAAGATAAAAGATGGGGGTCCCCCCGGAGGGTCGGTGCGGCAAGCGGTTCTGGTGTATGCTAGGATTAGGTAATGAGGGCTCCGGACATACCGTCCGCCCCTAGACTCCGTCAGTGCACAGTGTCGCTCCTTTGAGAACACTGTGACTGGCTGTGTCAGAAGGGGAAGCGGTCACCGTCTTGGAGAGGGAGAAGGACGACTGCTTCTAGCCCTGCTGGGCTATCTGCCGTGTCCTTTCCTCTCCTACAGAGTCCCTTACCTCGTTCACGTAGCCCCGTCTTGTTCCCTCTTGCCGGCGGCCTTCTCCGTTCCTCTCCAGCGGCGTTCTCCTCTACCTTCCGGGTTGTTCCGATCACGTGATCAGGGTACGAGGTCACGATGTCATCAGCCGTGCAGTAGCGATTCTCTTTCTTCCGTCTTCGTTTGCGGTTGGCTCTGTATATCTGGAGATAGTGTTGGTTTAATGGCTTATAGGTCGTGGATAAAAAGCAGGGTGCTGTAGTTCCAACGCGTATCGGCCCTTTCTGGCCTTCGTCAGGGAATCATGGATTGGGTGCAGCCCACTAGTTTGAAGGCGCTTCAGCGTTTCCTGGGCTTTGCGAATTTTTATAGACGATTTATCGCTGGATTTTCGTCTATAGTGGCGCCCTTGGTGGCACTCACTAAGAAAGGGGCGGATGTTGCTCACTGGTCTTGTGAGGCTAAAGCGGCTTTTGCCCGTCTCAAAAGGGCATTTGTTTCGGCCAAGGTGCTGCGACACCCAGATCCAGAGCGTCCTTTTGTGGTGGAGGTGGATGCCTCTGAGATGGGTATTGGGGCAGTGCTTTCTCAGATGGGAGTGTCTGATAATCGCCTTCATCCCTGTGCTTACTTTTCCCGTAAATTTTCGCCTGCCGAGATGAATTATGACGTGGGTAACCGGGAATTGTTGGCTATTAAGGATGCACTCGAGGAGTGGAGACACTGGCTTGAGGGGGCTAAGTTTGTGGTCTCAATTCTCACTGACCATAAGAATCTGGCATATTTAGAGTCAGCGAAGCGTCTCAATGCCAGGCAGGCACGATGGGCTTTGTTTTTTGCTCGCTTTAATTTTTTGATAACATATCGCCCTGGGTCAAAAAACATCAAGGCTGATGCGCTCTCGCGGAGTTTTGCTCCAATCCAGGAGACCACCGAGGAGCCGTTGCCCATTGTTTCCCCATCATGTATTAAAGTGGGCATTACCCAGGACCTCTTATCATTAGTCCTTAGAGCACAGGAGCAGGCTCCTCCAGACCTTCCGGTAGGTCTTTTGTTTGTGCCTCCTAGGTTAAGACAGCGAGTGTTCCTGGAATTCCATGCCAAGAAGTCGGCAGGTCACCCGGGTATTGCCAGAACTCGGGAGTTGCTATCTAGGGCGGTGTGGTGGCCCTCGGTGGCTAAGGATGTGGATCAGTGGGTTCGGGCATGTGACATCTGTGCCCGAAATAAGACTCCTAGAGGGGTTCCTGTTGGCCCATTACATCCACTCTCTATCCCATCTAAGCCATGGACCCACATTTCAATGGATTTTGTGGTGGACTTGCCCAAATCCTCGGGGATGACAGCCATCTGGGTTGTCGTTGACAGGTTTTCGAAGATGGCGCACTTCGTTCCACTGGTTGGGCTGCCATCAGCCAGGCGCCTGTCTGAATTATTTATGCTGCATGTTGTGCGTCTCCACGGGTTGCCACTTGATGTGGTCTCTGACCGCGGATCCCAGTTTGTGGCCAAATTCTGGAGGGCATTTTGTTCCGATCTCCAGATTTCTGTCAGCTTGTCGTCAGGCTACCATCCGCAGTCTAATGGGCAGACTGAAAGGGTGAACCAGTCCTTGGAGCAGTTCCTCAGGTGTTATGTCTCCAAGTGTCAGACTGACTGGGTTGCTCATCTGTCCATGGCGGAGTTTGCCTATAACAACGCGGCTCACTCTGCTACAGGGATCTCTCCCTTCCTTTGTGTGTATGGGCATCATCCTAAGGCCAATTCTTTTGACCCCCTGGACTCCACGCCTGGTGGTTCCTCTGTGGTTTCGGTCCTTAGAGGTATTTGGCGGAAAGTGAAGAAAGCCCTTGTGTCTGTGTCATTAGTGACCAAAAGGGTTTTTGATAAGCGGAAAAGACCCTGCAGCTTCAAATTAGGAGACTTCGTCTGGTTGTCTACCAAGAATTTGAAGTTGAGACAGCCATCTCATAAGTTAGGGCCCCGGTTCATCGGCCCTTATAAGATCACCAGGGTTATCAATCCGGTGGCATTTCAGTTAGATCTGCCCCGTTCTTTGGGTATCAATAAAACATTTCATTGTTCCCTTTTAAAACGGGCGATTAGTAATCCTTCTACCAGTGGAAGACCTTCCCCTCTTCTGATACGTGGCCAGAGGGAGTTTGTTGTTGAAAGGATTCTTGACTCCAAGGTGGTTCGGGGTCGGCTGTCATTTTTGGTGCACTGGAAGGGGTATGGCCCGGAGGAGCGGTCGTGGGTGCGCAGTTGTGATCTTCATGCCCCCAGACTGATACGCTCTTTCTTCTCGCAGTTCCCCGATAAACCCGGTGGTAGGGGTTCTTTGACCCCTCGTCAGAGGGGGGGTACTGTTAGGGTCTCCTGCCCTGTGCTGCCACGTCGTCATGGCAACCGGGAGACAAGTGCTAGTGGAGTAACCTGAGCGCAGCTGATACTCCGGTTCGGGTCTTTTGCTGTGCAGTGGTTATAGGCTCTGTGCACGGCAGGGGATCCGGTGCTGGTTTTTGTGCTCACAGTCTGTGAGGTCTGAGTGGGGCGTGGACAGCACCTGCTTTATAAGGCCTCTTTTCAGGGTAAGCAGATGCTGCTGAATCTTTGTTGGTTAGTCAGTTCATGAACGTTAGCCAGTACTGTGTAGCTTTGTATTTGTTTGTTGCTTACTGCAAATAGGCCTGGGAATTTGGTATTACACTCTGCCAATCCAGACCTAGCAGTAAGACTGGAGTCAGTCGTTTAGCTTGCTGGGGTTCTGTTACTACTCTGTGAACTTAGCAAGTTTGCGGCTGTATTCTAAGACTTGCCTGTCTAATCCTGTCTCACTGTGCTAGGTGTCAGGGGTCAGTTTAGTGGCATTAAGCTAAAACCTGTGCACTGCAAGTGAGAATTAGGATTGTGGAGATTCTCCTTGTGTCTATCATTCCATCTCTGACCAAGGAGTTTACTGCCACACCCGTTGGTAACCCTTTAGGGTTTTGCTGTTGCCCTTAGCAACAGCATTTCGGGTACTCTACGTATTAAAACACAACATCTTGCTTTTTCCATCTTAGCAGTTCTAATACAAGGGAGATACCCAGTTCCTTAGCCTCTGGGCTTCTCTGTTCACTTTGTGTGTATTTTGTTACCCTATCACCTTCTGTGTACGTTATGTCATATCCCCCAGTTTGTCTGTGAGTCCATCTGTTTTGCATAACAGTTCAAACACCAGTACATTCCTGCAGACACTGGAGTGCATAACAGTTCTGACACCAGTACTTTCCTGCTGGCACTGGTGTGCATAACAAGTAGTAGTACAAGTAAAAGATGGTAGGATAGCTCCAAAAATCCCTCAGTATCCTCTGAAACCAGAGGTAGAATTAGGAGTGTACCCTGTCATAGAGCGGCTGCTACAGCAGGGCATCCTAGTCAGGACGTCCAGCACCACCAATAGTCCCATCTTCCCTGTGAAAAAGAGTGGGGGGGAGGGGTTACAGGCTAGTGCAGGCTCTAAGGGGGATAAACAAGATAGTTGAGAGCCCTTTCCCTATAGTGCCAAATCCAGCTGTCATTCTCATGCAAATTCCCTCTACTGCAAAATTCATCACTGTCATTGACCTCTGTTCTGCCTTCTTTTCTGTCCCTCTGCAGCCTGACAGCCAATACCTCTTTGCTTTTACATACAGGGGAGTACAGTACACCTGGACTCGTCTCCCCCAAGGTTTCATTGGCAAGCCCGAGTATTTTCTCCCAGGCCTTGCATGACTGTTTACAATCCTTTCAACCTGAGAGTGGATCGGTGCTAATACAGTATGTCGATGACTTATTGTTGTGTTCTGACTCACTCGAATCGTCCTTGAAAGACACGAAACAGCTTCTGTTTCATCTTTCCCAAACGGGACACAAGGTTTCAACGGATAAGTTGCAGTTGTGCCAGACCAGGGTAAAATATTTGGGACATTGCTTGACTCAAGGACTTAGACACCTCACCGCTGATAGAATACAGGCGATTCGCGACATGACTCTGCCACAAACTCAGCAACAGATCCGCACTTTCCTTGGAATGTGTGGGTACTGCCGAAACTGGATCCCAGGGTTTTCTATACTGGCTTTACCTTTGCAAGAAATGGTCTCTTCGAACAAACCAGAACGGATCTCGCACACAGATGAGTCCGAAATGGCATTTGAGAGACTCAAACAGTGCCTATCACAGGCACCTGCATTAGGTATGCCAGATTATGAGAAGCCCTTTGAATTGTACAGTACCAAAAGTGCAGGTTGCGCGGCAGGAGTTTTAACACAGAGACATGGTTTGCCAGCAGACCGGTAGCATACTACAGTGCACAGTTGGACACGGTAGCGCGGTCTCTCCCCACTTGCTTGCGAAGTGTTGCAGCGATAGCTTTGCTGGTAAGTAAAAGCGAGGACGTAGTGTTAGGACATGACCTGACCATTCATACACCTCATGCAGTATCAGCCTTACTGAACTCAGCCCAAACCAGACATGTCTCATCTGCTCGGTTTGCAAAGTGGGAATTATCACTGATGGCCCCGGTAAACATCACCATTAAGAGATGCAGCTCACTAAATCCTGCAACTTACTTGCCAAGTGTGCCTGGACAGGCACAAAGGGTGGAGGATGAGAACAATGGTGAAGGAGGATTTAGTGCAGATACTGATACGCATGATTGTATGGAATACCTGAATCAGATTTTCACAGCGAGACCTGACATCAGTGACAACCCACTGGAAGGAGTAGACTTTACCTTCTACACTGACGGTAGTTGCCACAGACAGACAGAATCGGGAGACTTGTGCACTGGATATGCAGTTGTAGACGACAGAGGTATCATAGAAGCTGAACCCCTGGGCCCACTGCACTCAGCACAAGTTGCTGAGTTGGTCGCCCTAACTAGAGCGTGTTAATTGGCCAAGGGTAAGTCAGCTAATATATACACAGATTCTAGGTACGCCTTTGGAGTAGTGCATGATTTCAGGGCCCTATGGCACCTCAGAAATCTCATGACGGCAGCTGGCACACCTGTAGCGCATGCGTCCCACATAAAAAGACTTCTAACAGCGATACAGGAACCAGACAGAGTGGCTGTTATCAAGTGCAACCAAGACCCAATTTCACTTGGTAACAGCCGGGCAGACGAAGCTGCTAAATCAGCAGCCAGCACCCCCATACAAACGAACATCACATCACTGATGACATTTAACACAATCAACCCACAACAATTAATTGAAATGCAAGATTTGTGTTCTTTACAGGAAAAGGCAGTCTGGAGGTCAAAGGGGTATGGCCAGGAATCCTCAGGACTGTGGACAGGTGGACAAGGTAAGCCGGTGGCCCCCAGAGCATATCTTCCAAGCTTAGCTGAGGCGGCACACGGTCTGACTCATCTGGGCAAAGAGGGTATGTGCAAGCTGCTAAGAGCCTACTGGTGGGCACCAGGATTCTCTTCTTATGCAGGTAAGAGAGCAATGACATGTTTTACTTGCTTGAGGAAGAATATTGGAAAGTCAATACCAGAGCCATCCCATATCCCTCCGACAGACGGACCTTTTCAGGTAATACAAATCGATTTCATACAGTTACCACCCTGTAGGAATTTAAAATATGTGTTAGTTTGTATTGATGTATTTTCCAACTGGGTAGAAGCGTTCCCTGCTGCCACAAATACTGCTACGTTCACTGCAAAGAAAATTGTGCAGGAATTTGTGTGTAGATATGGTATCCCTAGAATAACTGAAAGTGACAGGGGTACCCATTTTACAGGTGAAGTCTTTCAGGTCATGTGCAAACTGATGGGAATTAATAGCAAGCTGCATACTCCGTACCGTCCACAGGCGAGTGCAAAGGTGGAGAGAGTGAACAGCACTATTAAGAACAAGCTGAGCAAATTAATGGCTGAAACTGGATTGTCGTGGCCAGAAGCTTTGCCACTAGTGTTGTACAGCATCAGAACCACTTCCAGGTCTCCCCTTAACCTATCACCCTTTGAAATTCTTTTTGGTCGACAACCTCATGTAATGATAGACCCCCAGGATGATTTGAAATGTAATAATGAAGTGACTGTGAAATATTTGGTTGGGATGACCCAGCAGCTGAAAAATCAACAAAGAAATTTAAAGCTGGTGATTCCTGACCTACCGAACAGTAATTGTCATGACATTGAGCCTGGGGATTATGTGATGATTCAAAATTTCTTATGCTCAGGTTGCCTCATAGACAGGTGGGAAGGACCATACCAAGTCTTGTTAACCAGCACGACAGCATTGAAGGTCGCCGAAAGAGAGACTTGGGTCCACTCGTCCCACTGCAAGAAGGTCGCTGACCCGGAGAGAACTCGTGACAAAGAGCAGAGTGCAGAGAATCTCGTATCACTGGAGTGTCTGTTCCGGGGAAAGTTGAGAGGCAGGACTGTTGAAAGGCTTCTGAGCACAGAGAGTAACAAGACCTAGAACGGTTGTCGTACCACTTTCTTTTTTCACCTCCCCCTGCATTTTTCCTTTCTTTTCTCCTTCTTATTTTCCTCCTTTCCCCTAACGAAATGGATCGATCACAAGAGACTGCGTTTCGGGTTCTGTTAGTAATTCTGGTTTTGATTAGGACAGTTTGTTTTGGTGAGGGTCCCAGAGAGGTCGAGCAGGGATCTGGAATGGGTTCTGATGGCAAGTATGAATTTGTAGGATCTCAGGATCAGCACATCACTTTAGTAAAGGCTGGCATCAGTAAGCGCTCTGGTAGTCAGGGAGCTCGGCACTGTGAGAGGTTATTGTCTGATGAATATTGTATTTGTAGGAATTGTGAGAATATAGTTGAGGATGGGTGCATCCAGAGATGTCAGTCCAACCTTAATATCGACATGGACCGTCATCCATTGAGTGATTACCACTCACTAGTGGGTAAGGTCTTAAACCAGACAGAATGCTGGGTGTGCTCACAGGTACCTCAAGGTCAGAGCAAGTCAGGATTAGTACCATACCCTTTAGCAATAGATGAGGTACTCGAATTCCGGGGTGGGAGACCGGTGGACAAGAAATTCAACATCTTTAGGCCCCCTAGTTTGAAGCTCCACCAGTATCATGTAGACAGGTCCTTATTATGTTTTAATATTTCCAATTACCGAAAACCGGGAAATTGGGAAGTGACGTGGAATAACCAGACAATGACCTTTTCACACAGAGCTGATAGGATACCCATAGACTCTGAACTTGTACGCCAAATAGCCAACAGTGGGAGGTATTTTCGGTATAGGTATACTCGTGGAAGCAAGACCATGTGGGTTGGAAAAGTATCGCCAGGGTATTGTGCTCATATCATCCAGCCCGATACTTGTACTGAGCAGATGGGAGAACTAGGGATTGGTTTCTTTACTTGGAAAATTTGTAATATGGTGATGTTATATTTTGTCCCCTATGTTCTCCCAGATTATGCCTATTTCATATGTGGGAGGAAGGCGTACAAGTGGCTTGCCCCGAGCTCAGAGGGATTGTGTTATATTGGGAGAGTACTGCCAGAGGTCATGACCATAACCCATGATAAGATGAAAGACGTTCACCGCAGTGCCCAGGCTCCTTATACTCACTATGAACACATCATCAAGAGACACCTCATAGATAGGGCAGAGCACGCAGCCTCTGATTTGATCCACAAATCCACCGGGATTCAGTTCCTTCTCGCATTAGACATCACCCGTACTGCCAGAGGAACTATAAATTATAGGTATATCCATGCGCTAGCGAACTTGATAGATAATATCACTGAGATGTATGACGACACCTTCAGGTATACGGGAAGGGAGTTACAAGCTTACAAGAAGGAACTGATTCAACACAGAATGGTCCTTAATTATGTCACAGCCGTGACACGTGGGTACTGTGTTTCTCTGGCAACTCAATATGGTGTGAAGTGCTGTACGAATATTACGAACAGCACTGACGACCCCACGGAGATCATCGATCAAAAGATGGACGATATCTTGCAGTTGAAGTGGGAGTTCAGGAGGAAGCACAACCTTACCTTAGCGACTGTGAGTAATGAACTGACCGGCTGGGTCTCATGGTTGAACCCACGCAAATGGTTCTCAGGTTTAGGAGAGTGGGCTCAGAATGTCATTATGGGTGTTGGGAAGTTGCTCCTCTGTATCCTGGGAGTCGTCATAATAATTGGTTCGATGTTTAGGTGTGTTCGAATTCTAATGCGGCGCAAGCACGGCACAAATCTGATGAGTCTAAGGAGCGAGGGCGCTGTTATAGCAGCAGATTTAATTTATGACCCATCCATAGAGACAGTGTTATGATAAGGATTGCAAATGAATTTCATGACCTGTTTCTTTCACCCGTTTTTCTTTTGTTTCCCCCTCTTCCCAGATACATCCATCCAGAAAAGACATCAGCCCTACCCAAAATGTTTATGTGAATGTATTTTATATATGTGTCTTATCTTCATCTCTGCAACCTCCAGTTAATGGCACACATAGTCGACAGGTAATATCCACATATACTAGCACTCACATATGTTTCCCCCTCCATGTATCATCAACTAAATGTGCACCCCATTTGTTGGAACAAGAAGCCGAAAAGAGCTTGGTAGTGTTTGTTGGCCCATTTACAGACCCTTAATACAGGATGAGAAGGATTTAATGTATACTTTGCAATACCTCGAAGCTTATTACATATACGGCACGATGATACATGCCCCTCAGACATGGATTCATACATACATGCTTTTTACTATCCCACTAGGTCATATATTTCCCACCTACAACTCTCCCCCGACCATCTAAACTTCTGTAGATATTGTATAGAACATAGGTGTGCGCAGGGGGGGTGCCTGGTGCGCACAGGCACCCCCTAATATCCGGCACCCTGATCTCACATGCCTGATGCAGCGATCGCCGAGCAGGCTGATTACTGTCCCCTCTGCGTTGCACCCTGTCAGGACTGCATTACTGACCGGACGCCTGGGTTAATGAAGGGTGCCACTGCCACCGGCTTTCAAACTCCCGGCTCCATCTCCATGTACAAAAACTGCGTGATGTGACGTGATGACGTCATGCTGCTCGCACGCCCACCCATCACACGCCCACCTCTCTCCTTCTATTCTATGCCAACACCAGCCACTGATGAGGAGCAGCATGCAGCCAGCATTCCAGGAAGACAAATTCAATACTGGCAGGCGGTCGGCAGCAGCATTGACACGTCACTCGTTTTTCCAGCAGCGGCAGTAACTAGTCTGCGACTGTCAGTGTCAGGGAGTGGCTGACTTGTAAGTAAGCTGCTGCAACTTGCAGGGGAAAGAGAGGGGGATCCAGACCAAGCTGAGGAGGAGCAGTGTAATTGCAGTGAGTGCCATCAGGGGTGTTTGTTTGGTGCACACCACAACATCTGACAATGTATCTGCTTTATTAGGATTGGTACAAGGGTGGATATTTTATATTGTGTTGACCATCAATAGATGGTGCTAGACATGCCCAAAAGGCGGTGCTAGACACACACCCTCCAACGGTGCACCCCCTAATAAAATGTGCTGCGCACGCCTATGGTATAGATATTTTTCTGTTTAGTGATTAGATAGTGGCAGTTATTGGTGACTGCCAAAGGGTGGACTGTCAAAGTCGAAAAATATTGCAGTACACACATCACGTACAAAGTACACACAGATGGCTTCCGTGCGCATACTTGCTCTGCCGTGCGAGCGCATGTTTGCAATTTGCGTATGGTCGCTCCACCGGACCTGCGTATCAGCGCGTGGTATGAGTATTTACGGTAGAGTTTGTGAACACATGGAAAAGCCATCAAAACACATTACACATTTAATCCAAATAGTGCTCATTTTACACATAGCCTCCCTGCACCACAGCAGCAAGTTACAGCAGTTTAAATGGTTTCAGAACAAAGGGATTCACCTTTACAGGATAGGAGGGGACAGACTAAGGTTATAAGGTGGTGTTTGGTATCCAGCTGTAGAGTATTTTAAGGGTAACATTCCGGTGTTGGCCTGCAGCAGATCGCATGTTCCTGCGGATAGTTATGTGCAGGAGCAGAATATAGATATAAACTGTATTTACTGTACATTATGTATGCGGCGGGAATCCAGAGGAGACCACCCACAAGAGCAGTTGGGACAGACATCGCCCACCTATTCAAACCGACCTATGATCTCTCCTGTACTGTAAATGACCATCCCTGTGTCCAATGGACAAAGAGATTACAGTATCCATTGTGTTAGGTTTTGGAAGAATTGTATAAAGAGAGCCTGCTGCAGGCCTGGTCAGACACAAGAGTCACAAAGTTATCTATCAGATGACTGAGGACCAGACTGGGTAGCGCGGCGAATCCAATCACGTATGTACCATTGACTGTAGCCATTATTCTGTTGTATTGTATTGTATTGTATTGTATATATTGTAACCCCCTTTCAGTAATAATATGCTGTGGTGTCAGAACCCAGCAGTTTAATTACAATCTGGTGTCGTGTCTTGCTTTCCCTGCTAAGGTTTAAAGTGTATTATTATTGCATTGCATAGCTGTTAAGGGTTTGCGGTGTATCTCTGGGTGTGTACGTGCTGTGTGTACTTTGTACCGTCAGCGCGGCGTTTGTGCGCAAAGTCCGTACACAGTACGGGACTCTTTACGCTAATAGCGTAAAGAGTATGTAGAGGGTGTATTAAGTATAGCGGCCGCAGCGGCTCCATGGTAAAGTGTATTTAAAGTGTGTTTAAGGTATAGCTTTCATCCCTGTATATAAATCAGCATTATCAGAACCAGCATTTAAATAATTAATATTGTAAAAAAAAAAAATACCCAACATACTGTGTATCCACATGAATGTGATTATGTCATCACACTGTGCCAATGTGCACTATCCTATCAAGCAAGCACGTGCAGGCAAATCTCATGTGCATGTGATTTCCCTACCATGCATGTCCACAAGGACCACTTTGCATACTTACCTACTTTTTGTGGCTCACCTTTGGGAGATTACGGTGGTGATGTTTAAGGTTCCGCTGTGGTGTAAGTTGAGCAATTAATTGTGTTATCACTTCACCATGCTGCCCACTTCATTGGGGAACTTGGTGAGATCCAGGATGGTGGGATACGCTATTGAGAGCCTGGGAGAAAGCACCACATTTGGGACTCTACCAGGCATTTTAGGAGAGCAAGCAAGTATGCCCCTTTGTTGGGACAACTTTGTGCATATGCACATCATAGCTGTTTGTGTGCAGGGATGCATTTGAGACTAAAAGCATAAAATAAAAATAAATATTTCTAAATACAAGGTTGGCTTGTAACCATATATTTACCTATCTATCTCTAAATACCTCTTCTTTTGCTTTTCTACATACGCTCCTAACATGAGTATTAAATGCATCTGCACACGTAAAGCAAGAAGACACTTTCACTCTGCAGTGCTAATCTCCATGCCAAATCATACATCTTGTGCTTAGGTAGCTTAGCGTTAAGCAGGTTACAGGCTCAGTGTCTGATATTTCTAATACCCTGTAATCAAAGTAAGGTCAGAGTGATACCTTCTTCTTTTACACTTATTATCTTGGTACAACAGAAGCACTACAACATGGCATGTTTGAATATGAAATGTTATTGAGTGGATTTTTTGTTGACAACTGTTCCGCTGACCCTCCCACCCACCTCGTGTATTTTCCTTTTGTCTTCCCCTTGTTTTCTCTTACGTCCTAGAGGATGCTGGGGACTCCGTAAGGACCATGGGGATAGACGGGCTCCGCAGGAGACATGGGCACTAAAAAAGAACTTTAGGTATGGGTGTGCTCTGGCTCCTCCCTCTATGCCCCTCCTCCAGACCTCAGTTTAATACTGTGCCCAGAGGAGACTGGGTGCATTACAGGGAGCTCTCCTGAGTTTCCTGAAAAGAAAGTATTTTGTTAGGTTTTTATTTTTATTTTCAGGGAGCCTGCTGGCAACAGACTACCTGCATCGAGGGACTGAGGACAGAGAAACAGACCTACTTTGACGTTAGGTTCTATTTCTTAGGCTACTGGACACCATTAGCTCCAGAGGGAATGGAACGCAGGTCTCACCCTTGCCGTTCGTCCCGGAGCCGAGCCGCCGTCCTCCTCGCAGAGCCGGAAGATAGAAGCCGGGTGAGTATGTGAAGAAAGAAGACTTCAGAGGCGGCAGAAGACTTCAGATCTTCATTGAGGTAACGCGCAGCGGTTACGCTGTGCGCCATTGCTCCCACACAACACACACAAGGCAGGCACTGTAAGGGTGCAGGGCGCAGGGGGGCGCCCTGGGCAGCAATAAGAACCTCCATATCTGGCTTTAAACGATATATACAGGCTGGGCACTGTATAGAAGAGATCCCCCTCCAGTTTTTTGAAATTTTCAGCAGGACCGAAGCCCGCCGCTGAGGGGGCGGAGATTGTTCCTCAGCACTCACCGGCACCATTTTCTCCACAGCACACCGCTGAGAGGAAGCTCCCCGCACTCTCCCCTGCTTACACGGTGAACGAGGGTTTTAAAGAAGGGGGGGGGGGGGCACATAATTTGGCGCAGATAAGGATAAACAGCGTTATCTGGGTAAACATATTGTGTTTTTTTTCCTGGATCTTTGGCGCTGGGTGTGTGCTGGCATTCTCTCTCTCTCTCTCTGGGGTAAATTTACTAAGATTCGTAATTTCCGAAAAAAGGTCAAAGTTCAATCACGAATGACATCGACAGTGTAAAACTGCAACTTTTTGAATTGATTACGATGGATTTACTAAGCTGTCGTATTCGGGTTTTTCTTTTCTTCCGATGTCGATGTCATTCGTTTTTTTTTACCTATTTTTACGGCAGTGATTAGCAAAACACTGCCGTTTTTTTTTACAATCAATCTCGGCCGGATCTGTGTGATCCATGCTGGGGTTCTTATTTTTTTTTTTTTTAATTAAACAATGTAAAATCCCCCAAAAAAAATGCGTGGGGTCCCCCCTCCTAAGCATAACCAGCCTCGGGCTCTTTGAGCCGATCCTGGTTGCAGAAATATGGGGAAAAAATTGACAGGGGTTCCCCCATATTTAAGCAACCAGCATCGGGCTCTGCGCCTGGTCCTGGTCCCAAAAATACGGGGGACAAAAAGAGTAGGGGTCCCCCGTATTTTTAAAACCAGCACCGGGCTCCACTAGCTGTACAGATAATGCCACAGCCGGGGGTCACTTTGATATAGTGCCCTGCGGCCGTGGCATCAAAAATCCAACTAGTCACTCCTGGCCGGGGTACCCTGGGGGAGTGGGGACCCCTTCAATCAAGGGGTCCCCCCCCCCAGCCACCCAAGGGCCAGGGGTGAAGCCCGAGGCTGTCCCCCCCCATCCAATGGGCTGCGGATGGGGAGGCTGATAGCCTTTGTTGTAAAAGAAAATATATTGTTTTTAGTAGCAGTACTACAAGGCCCAGCAAGCCTCCCCCGCATGCTGGTACTTGGAGAACCACAAGTACCAGCATGCGACGGAAAAACGGGCCCGCTGGTACCTGTAGTACTACTACTAAAAAAATACCCAAAAAAAGACAAGACACACACACCGTGAAAGTATAATTTTATTACATACATACACACATACATACATACATACTTACCTTAAGTTCCCACGCAGGTCGGTCCTCTTCTCCAGTAGAATCCAAGGGGTACCTGTTGAAGAAATTATACTCACGAGATCCAGGGGTCCAGGCTCCTCGGGAAATCCAGGGGTAATCCACGTACTTGCATAAAATAAGAAAACGGAAAGCCGAGCCACGAACTGAAAGGGGCCCCATGTTTTCACATGGGACTCCTTTCCACGAATGCCAGAAACCCACTCTGACTGATGTCTAAGTGGGTTTCTTCAGCCAATCAGGGAGTGCCACGTTGTAGCACTCTCCTGATCGGCTGTGTGCTCCTGTACTGAGTGACAGGCAGCACACGGCAGTGTTACATTGTAGCGCCTATGCGCTACATTGTAACCAATGATGGGAACTTTCTGCCCTGCGGTTGACCTAAAGTGACGTCACCGCTGAGCAGAAAGTTCCCATCATTGGTTACAATGTAGCGCATAGGCGCTACATTGTAACACTGCCGTGTGCTGCCTGTCAGTGAGGACAGGACCACACAGCTGATCAGGAGAGTGCTACAACGTGGCACTCCCTGATTGGCTGAAGAAACCCACTTAGACAGAAGTCAGAGTGGCTTTCTGGCATTCGTGGAAAGGTGACCCATGTGCAAACATGGGTCCCCTTTCAGTTCGTGGTCGGGACACCGTTTTGTTTTTTTTGTCAAGTACGTGGATTACCCCTGGATTTCCCGAGGAGCCTGGACCCCTGGATCTCGTGAGTATAATTTCTTCAACAGGTACCCCTTGGATTCTACTGGAGAAGAGGACCGACCTGCGTGGGAACTTAAGGTAAGTATGTATGTATGTGTGTATGTATGTAATAAAATTATACTTTCACGGTGTGTGTGTCTTGTCTTTTTTTGGGTATTTTTTTAGTAGTAGTACTACAGGTACCAGCGGGCCCGTTTTTCCGTCGCATGCTGGTACTTGTGGTTCTCCAAGTACCAGCATGCGGGGGAGGCTTGCTGGGCCTTGTAGTACTGCTACTAAAAACAATATCTTTTCTTTTACAACAAAGGCTATCAGCCTCCCCATCCGCAGCCCATTGGATGGGGGGGGACAGCCTCGGGCTTCACCCCTGGCCCTTGGGTGGCTGGGGGGGGGGACCCCTTGATTGAAGGGGTCCCCACTCCCCCAGGGTACCCCGGCCAGGAGTGACTAGTTGGATTTTTGATGCCACGGCCGCAGGGCACTATATAAAAGTGACCCCCGGCTGTGGCATTATCTGTCCAGCTAGTGGAGCCCGGTGCTGGTTTTAAAAATACGGGGGACCCCTACTCTTTTTGTCCCCCGTATTTTTGGGACCAGGACCAGGCGCAGAGCCCGATGCTGGTTGCTTAAATATGGGGGAACCCCTGTCATTTTTCCCCCCATATTTCTGCAACCAGGATCGGCTCAAAGAGCCCGAGGCTGGTTATGCTTAGGAGGGGGGACCCCACGCAATTTTTTTTGAAAAAATAAGCACTTTCCCACCCCTTCCCACTGATATACATGCACGGATCTCATGGATCCGTGCATGCCTATCCAATCACGAATAAAAAAAGCAGGTCTGTTTTTTTTTAGCACTTTTTTACGAGTTGTAATTTTTTCACGGCAGTGTTTGTTCTTTTTTTGCTTTGCACTTCTTAGTAAATGACCGAGATTCATACTTAAACAGCCGCGTTTTGACCGATGGTGTATTCATTCGTAATTTTTTACCTGAACTTGCAAAAAATTACGAATGCCCTCATCACTGCCGTGATTAGTGCTTAGTAAATTACCGAGATGACACTTTGATGAAAAAACGGCATCTCGGTCAAAATCGGGAGCTTAGTAAATATACCCCTCTGTCTCTCCAAAGGGCCTTACGGGGGAACTGTCTTCAGATAAGAGGATTCCCTGAGTGTGTGGTGTGTCGGTACGTGTGTGTCGGCATGTCTGAGGTAGAATGCTCTCCTAGGGAGGTAGTGGAGCAAATGACTGTGGTGTCTCCGTCGGCAACACCGACACCTGACTGGTTGGATATGTGGAATGTTTTAAGTGCTAATGTGAATTTATTGCACAAAAGGTTGGACAAAGCTGAGTCCAGGGAATGTACAGGGTGTCAAGCCCTGCCTGCCCCTATGTCACAGGGACCTTTGGGGTCTCAAAAGCGCCCACTATCCCAAATAGTAGACACTGATACCGACACGGATTCTGACTCCAGTGTCGACTACGATGATGCAAAGTTACAGCCAAAATTGGCTAAAAGTATTCAATAAATGATTATTGCAGTAAAAGATGTTTTACATATCACAGAGGAACCCCCTGTCCCTGACACGAGGGTACACATGTATAAGGAAAAGAAACCTGAGGTAACCTTTCCCCCGTCTCATGAGCTGAACGAGTTATTTGAAAAGGCTTGGGAATCTCCAGACAAAAAACTGCAGATTCCCAAAAGGATTCTTATGGCGCATCCTTTCCCGGCTAAGGACAGGATACGGTGGGAATCCTCCCCAAGGGTGGACAAAGCGTTGACACGCTTATCCAAAAAGGTAGCGCTGCCATCCCAAGATACGGCTACCCTCAGGGATCCTGCTGATCGCAAGCAGGAGGCTACCTTGAAGTCCATTTACACACATTCTGGTACCTTACTCAGACCGGCGATAGCGTCGGCTTGGGTTTGTAGCGCGGTAATAGCGTGGGCAGATTCCTTATCGGCGGACATTGATACCCTGGATAAGGATACCATTTTATTGACCCTGGGTCATATTAAAGATGCTGTCTTATATATGAGAGATGCTCAAAGAGACATTGGCCTACTGGGTTCTAGAGTCAACGCTATGGCGGTTTCTGCTAGACGAGTCCTATGGACCCAGCAATGGACAGGTGATGCCGACTCACATTATCAGATACAGTCCTTTCGGTCAAATAGAAACAAGAGAGTACGAGGATCGTCCTTTCTTGCCAGAGGTAAGGGCAGAGGGAAAAAGCTGCCTACCACAGCTAGTTCCCAGGAGCAGAAGTCCTCCCTGGCCTCTACAAAATCCACCGCATGACGCTGGGGCTCCGCTGAGGGAGTCCACCCCAGTGGGGGCACGTCTTCGACTTTTCAGCCACATCTGGATTCGCTTAGAGGTGTATCACTGGGCAATAGAAATTGTTTCCCAGGGGTACAAGCTGGAAGTCGAAGAGGTGCCTCCTCGCCGGTTTTTCAATTCGGCCCTGCCAGCTTCTCCCCCAGAAAGGGAGATAGTTCTAAATGCGATTCACAAATTGTGTCTTCAACAAGTGGTGGTCAAATTTCCCTGCTTCAACAAGGGAAGGGGTATTACTCAACCCTGTTTGTAGTCCCGAAACCGGACGGTTCGGTCAGACCCATTTTAAGTTTAAAATCTTTGAACCTATACTTGAAAAGGTTCAAGTTCAAGATGGAATCGCTCAGAGCGATCATCGCCAACCTAGAAGGGGGGGATTTTATGGTATCCCTGGACATAAAGGATGCATACCTTCATGTTCCCATTTATCCACCTCATCAGGCGTACTTGAGATTTGCGGTACAGTAGTGTCATTACCAATTTCAGACGTTGCCGTTTGGGCTTTCCATGGCCCCGAGGATTTTCACCAAGGTTATGGCAGAGATGATGGTGCTCCTGCGCAAGCAGGGTGTCACAATTATCCCGTACTTGGACGATCTCCTCATAAAAGCGAGATCACGAGAGCAGTTGTTGAACAGCGTGTCACTTTCGCTGAAGGTATTGCAGCAACACGGCTGGATTCTCAATATCCCAAAGTCACAGTTGGTTCCTACGACTCGTTTGACCTTCTTAGGCATGATTCTGGATACGGACCAGAAAAGGGTTTATCTTCCGATAGAAAAGGCCCAGGAACTCATGACTCTGGTCAGGGACTTATTGAAGCCAAAACAGGTGTCAGTGCATCACTGCACTCGAGTCCTGGGAAAGATGGTGGCGTCTTACGAGGCCATTCCCTTCGGCAGGTTCCATGCGAGGACTTTGCAATGGGACCTACTGGACAAGTGGTCCGGGTCACATCTACAGATTCATCAGATGATCACCCTGTCCCCTAGGGCCAGGGTTTCTCTCCTGTGGTTGCTGCAGAGTGCTCACCTTCTAGGGGGTCGCAGGTTCGGAATTCAGTATTGGATTCTGGTCACCACGGACGCGAGCCTCCGAGGTTGGGGAGCAGTCACTCAGGGAAGAAACTTCCAAGGTCTTTGGTCAAGCCAGGAGAGTTGTCTTCACATCAAGGTACTGGAGCTGAGGGCCATATACAACGCCCTTCGTCAAGCGGAGACTTTGCTTCACGATCTACCGGTTCTGATTCAGTCAGACAACATCACCGCGGTGGCTCATGTAAACCGCCAAGGCGGCACAAGGAGCAGAATGGCAATGATGGAAGCCACCAGGATTCTTCGCTGGGCGGAAAATCATGTGAGCGCATTGTCAGCAGTGTTCATTCCAGGGGTGGACAACTGGGAAGCAGACTTCCTCAGCAGAGACTGCCCCAAATAGACATGATGGCGTCCCGCCTCAACAAGAAACTACAGAGGTATTGCGCCAGGTCAAGAGGCCCTCAGGCGGTGGCAGTGGACGCCCTGGTGACACCGTGGGTGTTCCAGTCGGTCTATGTGTTTCCTCCTCTTCCTCTCATCCCCAAGGTGTTGAGAATCATAAGAAAAAGAGGAGTACAGACAATTCTCATTGTTCCAGATTGGCCGCGAAGGGCCTGGTATCCGGATCTGCAGGAAATGCTCACAGAAGATCCGTGGCCTCTTCCTCTAAGACAGGACCTGTTGCAACAGGGGCTCTGTTTGTTCCAAGACTTACCGCGGCTGCGTTTGACGGCATGGCGGTTGAACGCTGGACCCTAGCAGAAAAGGGCATTCCGGATGAGGTCATTCCTACTCTGATAAAGGCTAGAAAGGACGTGACAGCTAAACATTATCACCGTATATGGCGGAAGTATGTTTCTTGGTGTGAGGCCAGGAATGCTCCTACGGAAGAATTCCATCTGGGCCGTTTCCTTGACTTCCTACAAATTGTAGTGAATTTGGGCCTAAAATTAGGCTCCATTAAGGTTCAGATTTCGGCCCTATCCACTTTCTTTCAGAAAGAATTAGCTTCTCTCCCAGAAGTACAGACTTTTGTGAAGGGAGTGCTGCGTATTCAGCCTCCTTTTGTACCTCCGGTGGCGCCTTGGGACCTTAATGTGGTGTTGAGTTTCCTTAAGTCCCACTGGTTTGAACCGCTTAAAACAGTGGAATTAAAATATCTCACTTGGAAAGTGGTTATGTTGTTAGCCTTGGCTTCGGCTAGGCGAGTGTTGGAGTTAGAGGCTTTGTCTCACAAAAGCCCCTATCTGGTTTTCCATGTGGATAGAGCAGAATTGCGGACTCGTCCTCAATTCTTGCCCAAGGTGGTTTCATCTTTCTCATATGAACCAACCTATTGTGGTGCCTGTGGCTACGCGAGACTTGGAGGATTCCGAGTCCCTTGATGTAGTCAGGGCTTTGAAAATTTATGTGGCCAGAACGGCTCGGGTCAGAAAAACAGAGGCACTGTTTGTCCTCTAAGCAACCAACAAGGTTGGCGCTCCTGCTTCTAAGCAGACTATTGCTCACTGGATATGTAACACAATTCAGCAGGCTCATTCTACGGCTGGATTGCCGTTACCAAAATCGGTTAAGGCCCATTCCACTAGGAAGGTGGGCTCTTCTTGGGCGGCTGCCCGGGGGGTCTCGGCATTACAGCTGTGCCAAGCTGCTACTTGCTCAGGTTCAAACACCTTTGCAAAGTTTTACAAGTTTGTTACCCTGGCTGAGGAGGACCTCATGTTTGTTCAATCGGTGCTGCAGAGTCATCCGCACTCTCCCGCCCGTTTGGGAGCTTTGGTATAATCCCCATGGTCCTTACGGAGTCCCTAGCATCCTCTAGGACGTAAGAGAAAATAAGATTTTAAACCTACCTGTAAATCTTTTTCTCCTAGTCCGCAGAGGATGCTGGGCGCCCGTCCCAGTGCGGACTACTTCTGCAAGACTTGTATGTAGTTATTGCTTACGTAAGGGTTATGTTACAGTTTTGTTCAGTCTCTGACTGATGCTGTGTTATTTCATGCTGTTAACTGGTTCGTATATCCCAAGTTATACGGTGTGAATGGTGTAGGCTGGTATGAATCTTGCCCTTGGATTAACAAAATTCCTTTCCTCGACTGTCCGTCTCCTCTGGGCACAGTTTCTCTAACTGAGGTCTGGAGGAGGGGCATAGAGGGAGGAGCCAGTGCACACCCATACCTAAAGTTCTTTTTTAGTGCCCATGTCTCCTGCGGAGCCCGTCTATCCCCATGGTCCTTACGGAGTCCCCAGCATCCTCTACGGACTAGGAGAAAAAGATTTACCGGTAGGTTTAAAATCTTATTTTTTTCACCTTTTTGTGATATATTTTTTGTCGATATATTATATTATATATCACCTTACATTCAATGTGTAGCTTTATATTTTGATTAATGTGGTTATTACCTGACCATTTTTTGTATGCTATAAATTATGTTGTTGGTAATCCTTTACCATTAGTTTAATATTCTGAGATCACTTAAATCCTACATTACTCATACACTGAGTATTTTCTATTAATGTTTACCTATTTCAGCTATGCCTGTTTTATTGTATGTATATTTATGATAGTACTCTGTTATATTGTCTTTGAGCCTTGATCATTTCTTGATCATTTTGTATCCCTGGACGGTGTTGCTTTTTACTATTATCTTTATTTGTACAATTTCTGTGATAACATTCATTTATTTGTATTAAATGTTTGCATACAGTACTCTCTTTTTTTTTTTATATCAGAGGCAAGGTTTAAATAATACAGTAAGGAGCTATTTTGTAAGTTAGTTTACAGTTCTGTCTAACTATATAGTTTGATAAGCAGTAACCTGAGGTTATATAGTAGGCCATTTAAGACAGAGTTTTCCAAACTCCACCATTACAGTCCAGGTTTTAAGGATATCCATGCTTGAGCAGAAGTGACTTAATTATTACCTCATTCCATTTGATTTAACCATCTGGTGTCCAGTATGGATATCCTTAAAACCTGGACTGTAATGACGGAGTTTGGGAAACTTTGTATTATGATGTTATACCTTCATTTACAGCAGTAGCGGATCTTGCCACGGGCAAGCAGGACTTTTGCCCGGGGCGCCGCCCCTTCCGGAGGGCACCGGCGTCATCCGGAGGGCGCTGCACCAGGGCAAGATCCGCTGCTGCTGTGCCCCCCGCTGCCCCCCGCTGCCGCTGGCCGCTGTGAAGGAAAACTAGAGTTTCCCTTTGTGCAGAGGTCCCTTACTGTGCGGTGCGCGGCCAGCGGCAGCGGGGGGCAGCGGGCAGCTGGCAGCGGGGGGGCACATTTCAGAGCGCTACAGTAGTCTGTACAGGGGGGCGTAAATGACCACGCCCCCTGTACGAAGCCACGCCCCCCATTGCCGCCCGGGGCGCGCAAAGCCCCAGAACCGGCCCTGATTTACAGCTACCTCTGCTTCTTTTTATGCTAAACAAATGGGTGTAGTTTACTGAACACTAACAAAGAGCATAATTTTTATGGAATATATGTTATCTAGATGGTTATTACACATTTAGGGGAATTAGAATATTTTCATATCTGAAGAAAATAAAGAATGTCTATTACAATCATGTAAAAGATAAAAATGGACTTTAAATAAATAAATTTATAAATTAATGAATTAATTTTTACGTCCTGAAAAACATTTGAACAAAATATGGGGTGAAATAGTATAGTCGTTTCATCAGAGATTTGCAAGAATATTTTCAGATTCCTCCACCTTAGGTAATAGAATAAGCTCAGTATAGTTATTTTAATCTTTGATCAGCTTTTAATGAGGCACCTAAAATGAATCCTATGCGAGTGCAGTGCTTCTCAAACTTTTTGTACTAAGCTCACACAATAACTACCAGCATGAGTGAAGCCTCACCTACAAAAAAATATGTTATTCACTGAGAGATGTATAAAAATGAAACCATATTCTCTGGGGTAGATCCACTCATCTGGAAATACTTTGGCGCTGCCTAGCCGTTGTAATTAAATGCACAGATGCATTTAGGAAAACTTGCTTTAAAAATCTTACAGTCTAAACACACGAACAATAAGCATATTATTCTATAAGTATTCACTCACTTTGGCATTTTTATGATCAACACAAAATACACTGTGATGTCAAATGCATTACAATGCTAAAGGTTAATTAGCTAATAATAATAATAATAAAAATTAGAATAATGTACGGCATAGATATTGCTCTACTTAAATAAACCCTGGAGCAATAAGTTGTTATTACAGACAAGATAATTAATTGAAGTCCACTGATAAATTCCTGACTGTGAAATGTTCCAGAGCTAGCTAATGGATTCCCAGATATGAGTGGCATTAGGAATAGGAAAGAACTTTAAAAAAAATAAAAATACATTTTGAAAAACAGAAATTGCAATAGTTACATAGGCCCTCATTCCGAGTTGTTCGCTCGCAAGCTGCTTTTAGCAGCTTTGCACACGCTAAGCCGCCGCCTACTGGGAGTGAATCTTAGCTTATCAAAGTTGGGAACGAAAGATTAGCAAAATTGCGAATAGACACTTCTTAGCAGTTTCTGAGTAGCTCCACACTTACTCGGCAACTGCGATCAGTTGAGTCAGTTTCGTTCCTGGTTTGACGTCACAAACACACCCAGCGTTCGGCCAGACACTCCTCCGTTTCTCCAGCCACTCCCGCGTTTTTCCCAGAAACTGTAGCGTTTTTTCGCACACACCCATAAAACGGACAGTTTCCGCCCAGAAACACCCACTTCCTGTCAATCACATTACGATCACCAGAACGAAGAATAAAACTCGTAATGCCGTGAGTAAAATACCTAACTGCATAGCAAATTTACTTGGCGCAGTCGCAGTGCGGACATTGCGCATGCGCATTAGCGACTAATCGCTCCGTTGCGAGAAAAATATAACGAACGAACAACTCGGAATGACCCCCCTAGACTGCTTAAGAGATTGATAATGTCCTCTAGAGAATTATTCATCATAAAGAAATGGAGTAAATATGACAATGAGGTTCGGAATGGCCTGGTGGGGAGCTTCATAAATTCCTAGAGGGGCCCTCTTATTCGGATTTCCGCCCACTACTGTGGGGGTGCAGGCCCATATAGAGCTTTAGGGCCATTCCATTGTCACGTACAGGACATTTATACAAGTTTTAACTTATCAATTTCTGTTAAAACGTTAAAAAAAGATTTACAAAAAAATACGATGGATATAATATCAAAGTGCCTAACTAGGCTTATTCTTTTAGTAGAAAATAAAAATGTCTCCCTTATACCCAACACGATATCACAAAATTTAGTTGTCACGTACAGGACAGGCCAAGTCCACAACCGTTTTATAAAGAAAACTTCTACTTGATAATTCCCCTCAACTCCAAATTATTTTGTGTTAAATTGTGTTATTTTTGTATGAAAACCTATGAAAAAGAGTTATAATTTAACTTGCTAACCTATGTTGAAAACTCAGAAGATACACAGCTACAGATTCATTTTACTGTGTCACGTATGAGACATTTTTAACTCATTTTCATGCAATTTCCCTTAGATCCTCTGGCCTGGGGTCATGCTGAACTCTGTCTTACCGTTGTTTTCTTTATTTTTTTTGTTAATACTTTGCTGACCGTCGGATTTCGGGACTCTTCTCTCCCCCGAGACCAAACACACCCTCCTCTCCTCTCCACATCTCTCCCTCTACTTCCACTCATCTTTCCTTCCTCTGCATTTATGACCAATAAGCTCATGCTGAGAATGAGACCCTTGCACTGCCATAATTATGCTGGCAGCAGGGATCAGGGGTGAAGCTAAACTTTCTGTCACCCAGGGCAAAACTCCACCATGACACCCTCCTTCTCAGTCTCAGAACTGACAGGTAAATAACCTTGCTCATACTACATGACCTCAGCCACCAAGATGCATCCCAGTACTCATACAATACATACAGCATGACTGTGATTGCCATACAGTGCTCAGAGCATCGCAGTGATCGTCATATAATATAGTGAATATCACAGTCATACAATGTATATCACAGCCATATAACACAACCCCTGTAATGGGTCTTATATGCAGGAGCCCACTTTCCTCTAGCCCTCCCTATCCAAAAGTAGTCTTGTTAATGCTCAATAATGCAAAATGAAGAGGTGAGTCCCTAGCTAACAGAGATTATAAAAGGAGGCTCTATCAGAGGAGACAGGCAGAGCCAGCCCTAGCCAATTTAATGCCCTAGGCAAAATTTTGGCTGGTGCCTCCTAGCACCGCTGTTAGTTCTGCATCTGACCCAGCAACACTCAGGCAGTGGGGCCCACCGGGGGTTTGCCTTGTGCCCCTGTGGGCCAGTTCAACCCTGTATAATGCCACACAGCAATGCCCATAATACACATAATTCCACACAGTAATGCACCTTACACATATGCCCCACATTAGTAATGCCCATAATACACATAATTCCACACAGTAATGCACCTTACACATATGAACCACATTAGTAATACCCATAATACACATAATGCCACACAGTAATGCACCTTACACATATGCCCCACATTAGTAATGCTAGTAGCTTTTTTTTTTAAATAAAACTTACTTTTGCTTGCTAGCGTGCATGCAGTCAGTGTGTGCATCACTGCGTTTTGTGAGATGGGGGTGCTCACACCCGTTAAAGGGGCACCCGTACAAGGAATGTGACCTCACAGGGTATGCCATCCTTTGTAAGCCTCACCCTTTATTTTCGCTTGCTGGTTGGACACAGATGGCAGCAATGTCCAGATACTGCCATACTTGCTGGTTATACAAAAGAACCAGTATCAAACATGTAGCAACTGTCCATTCTCTTCACTGTTCAGTGTGTTTGCTGGTGTCTGTTACTCCTGGCAACTGCATGGCCTTTATTTTATACTGCGGGAGCAATATGCTCTGCTCTCCAGTCTGACGCATCCAAAAGTCATGCTGCACTGACGTTTCATATAGAAAAGCAAATTACTGACCATGTAACAGTGCTGGATGGCAGAGGACTTTTACAGCGTGGACTGACTGAGAAATAAAGTGTGGGCAGAACACTGCTCATGTTATGTCCCTGCAGCGCAGACACCTGTGGTTTGCACAGGGATAAGGGACACACACAGGATGGCAGGGTCCCCCTCCCCCTATGTGCACAAGCAGTATAGGTCAGAGGTTCCCAAAACATGGTCCTCAAGGCACCCCAACGGTCCTGGTTTTAAATGTATCCATGCTTGGCCACAGGTGACTTAATTAGCACATTAGTCAATTTGATTTAACCATCTGTGCTGAGCCATGGATATACCTAAAACCTGGACTGTTGGGGTGCCTTGAGGACCGTGTTTGGGAACCTCTGGTATAGGTGATGTCAGATTTATGTGAAGTCTTCCAAAATACACATGTGGTATCATAAGGAGCCATCCAGTAATAACCTTATATAGTCAGTGAAAATGTCACATGTCCAGGAATTGCAGTTACCGGCCTGTCTGAGGTTTCACAAGTCAGGGCTGTTTTGTTCATAAGTTTGTAAATCCAGTCATCAGGACACAGACACGTGAGTTCACTGCTGTGCTGTTTATTCCCTTACCAACTCCAGGCACACTGCACACTGGACCACCCACTTCCCAGCATCCCCCTGGTCCCAGGGACCATCACTGAAGATTCAGGCTTTCACAGATTAGTAAGGGAGTGTCTAAAAATATTAAGCATTCTAATACACTAACATCACATCCTCTTTTCTTTAAAGATAAGCCCTGCACGCTTCAATGCAACAATTAACAACGTCATATTAAGAACATCATCTAACACGTTTCAATGAGTCTCTCAGGTCTGGTATTTCCCTTTTGGGTCTTTCATACACAGTCTGTGTTTCATCGACCATGTTGGACCTTTCTAGAATCGTGGTTTGTTCACCATTATCAGGATCACCATACATGTCAGATGAAGGGTATTCTTCAGTCATGTTGTCTTCATTATGGTTAGGTTGAGATCTTAAATCCACCCGATTTCTTCTTACTTCCGTTCCATGCTCTGTACGTATAGTATAAGATCTTGGTGCTACTTGTGCTTGCACAATACCTTTCTGCACCCAAATACCTTTCTCGTGATCTCTGAGACGGACTTAGTCACCTGATTTTAGATCAGATAAGCTTTATGCTCGCCTGTCATGGAACAGTTTCTGTTTCGCCTGTTGACGTTCCTTACTCAGTCTGACCAACGCTGAGTTATGTGTATTAAGCAGTTCATCATGTATCGGGAGATTTGCTCTAATCCTCCTTCCCATCAGCATCTGTGCAGGAGAAAGTCCATTCTGTAAAGGTGTACTGCGGTAGATTAAAAGACTTTTGTAGAAAACTTCTTTACCTTCTTGAGCTTTTTTCATGAGACTCTTTACAGTTTTTACTTTTTTACTGAACTTTCCACCAACCCATTTGAGCATGGATAGTGGGGACTTGACGTAGTATGGACAAATTCCCACTCATCAGCAAATTGTCTAAATTCAGCACTGGAAAACTGAGGACCATTGTCAGTTAACACTTCCATAGAAACACCATGCCTTGCAAAGATTGACTTCATGCAATTGATTACGGCTTTACTAGTAGTTGTATGTAGTGTCTTCACCTCAGGGTAGTTAGAGTAATAATCAGTCACGACAATGTACGTTTTCCCATTACAATCAAACAAATCTGCGCCAACTTTCTGGTACGGTCTCTCTGGCACTGCGTGAGGACTCAGTGGCTCGACTTGTTGTTTCGGTCTATAAGACATAATTCACATGTAGCTGTAGTCTGTGCTATGTCTTGGTTCATTCTTGGCCAATACATAACTTCACGCGCTCTCCGCTTACATTTTTCTTCTCCTAAGTGGCCTTCATGTATCTTGCACAGCATAGTTTTTCTTAGTCGTGCAGGTATGACAAACCTATTGCCTTTGTAAATAATACCATCGACAACTGTAAGGTCACTGCGGTACATCCAGTAATCATGGATAGACAGCGGGCATGCATGTTTTTCTGCTGGCCAACCTTTCAGAATGATATCTTTCAACACTTTCATTGTGTCATCTGTCTCAGTTTCTTTCCTAATCTGTTCTTGTCTTGCAAGAGACACTGGTAGAGAAGCAACGATCAAATTAACATAGGCTTCTATCTCTTCATCCATCAGACTTTTGGAACCTTCACTTTTGTCCACAGCACGAGAAAGTGTATCAGCAATGTACATGTATTTGCCGGGACAGTACAGCGAGTGTACATCATATTTCTGTAGTCTGATAAGCATTCATTGAATTCTCATGGGACAGTCATGTAATGATTTAGTCATGGTAGCTATCAATGGCTTGTGGTCAGTTTCCACTGTAAATGTTTGACCATACACAAACTGATAAAATCGCTCACATGCATATGTGATCGCTAGAAGTTCTTTTTCTATCTAAGCATACCTTGTTTCAGCACTTGTCAGTGCTCTTGATGCATAGATTACTGGTTGCCATGTATCCTCATGTTCTTGTAACAG
Organism: Pseudophryne corroboree; assembly: GCF_028390025.1. Taxonomy (NCBI): domain Eukaryota; kingdom Metazoa; phylum Chordata; class Amphibia; order Anura; family Myobatrachidae; genus Pseudophryne; species Pseudophryne corroboree. The sequence goes on along the minus strand of NC_086452.1, from coordinate 156,488,616 downwards.
CACTGAGCCTAGGCCAAATTGTGAAGCATCTGCTGAAATTCTTATTCTTTTCACAGGATCAAAGAATTTTAGCACTGGTTGCTCTGTAATGATCTGTTTCAAGTTTTGCCAACTTTCTTCTTGTTCATGTGACCACATCCACTCGTTATCTTTGTCCAACAACCATCTAAGAGAGGCTGTTCGTTCAGAGAGTTGAGAAACAAAGTTTCCTAAGTAAGTAATCATTCCTAGGAATCTTCTGACGTCGTCTTTGTTGTTAGGACGTTCCATGTTCACTATGGCTGATATTTTCCTTGGGTCTGGTTTTACACCTTGATCCGAGACCATGTCGCCCATAAAGGTAAGTGTATTCATGCCAATTCACATTTGTCCTTGTTTAGCTTTAGATTCACTTTCTTCACAAGTTCCATTACTTGTCTCAATCTAGAATCATGTTCTTCCTTTGTAGATCCCCAGACAATAATGTCATCCATCATTGTTTCAACACCTGGAATATGTTCAAAAATCATGTGTATTTTTTTGTGATATACTTCTGGAGCAGACAATATTCCATATGGTAGTCGAAGAAATCTGTATCGACCTTCTGGTGTATTAAATGTACAAAGCTTTGAGCTGGCCTCATCTAGCTTCATTTGCCAGAATCCTGAAGATACGTCCAATTTACTGAACCATTTTGCTCCCGCAAATTGCGACATGATTTCATCTCTGGTTGGTAGTTTGAAATGTTCTCGTTTAATAGCTTTGTTTAAATCTCTGGGGTCTAGACATATTCGGAGTTGTCCATTTTTCTTTTCAACAATTACTAAGGATCTTACCCATTCAGTAGGCTCATCAACTTTCTGTATCACACCCAAGGCTTCTATGCTATTTAACTCTTGTTTCAGTTTTTCTCTCAGCGCAAACTGCACTTTTCTACAGGGGTGTATCACTGAAGAAACTTGCGTGTCTATATTTATTTTATGCTCTCCAGGCAAACAACCTAGACCTTCAAACAAGTCTCTGTATTCTGTAAACATCAATTTGCAGTCATCTTCTACTTGTGATGTCACCATAAAAACTTTCTTTAGCAAGCTTAGTTTCTCACAGGAACTTAATCCTAGAATCGGTTGCACATTTTTATCCACAATCAGTAGAGATGTTTTAAACTGTTGTCCCTTATATTTCAGTGTCACTAAGCATGTACCTTTCACAGGAATTTCCTCCCCAGTGTACCCTGTAACTTTCACTTTGGCTGGGTGAATTTTAGGTTTTACTCTAAAAGTCTTATAGTCTTGAAATGATATTAAATTCACCTGCGCACCAGTATCAAGCTTAAAGGGAATGACAATCTCGTTCACAGTTAAAGGGACAATCCATTCTTTCTTATCTGCTCTGCAAAGTTCAATGCAATCCACAAAGTATTCATCTGTTTGTTTAACAGCATGCACTTTGGTTGTTTTACTTTTAATTTTACAGCATTTGGCAAAGTGATTAAGTCTACCACATTTCATGCAGGTTTTACCATAAGCCGGACACATTTTAGGATTGTGAGCATTTCCACATCTACTACACATTTCCTTATTAGACTGTGGCTTAGACTGCTTCATTCTTGAGAATGGAGGTTTGCATGGCGCTGTTTTCTGCACTACATGCACATCAGCTTCCTTGTGTAACTTTTTGGCTTGAAATCTAGTTATTTCTGCAGATCTACACATAGTCACTGCCTTTTCTAGTGTTAGGTCTTGCTCTCTCAGCAATCTCTCTCTGAGTCCATTATCAGGTATTCCACAGACAATACGATCTCTAATCAGTGAATCCTTTAAATCACCAAACTCACAGGTTTTACTGAATGATTGCAGCTCTGTAACATACTGATCAAATCCATCTACAGACTTCTGATCACATGTGAAAAACTTATATATTTCATATGTCACATTTTTCCTTGGCACAAAGCAATCTTCAAACTTTTGCATTATAGAAGATAGTACCATTTTCTGCCCCTCATCAAACTGAAAACTATTATAAATGTCCAGCACATCCTCTCCTATCACATGGAGGAAAATGGATGCCTTCGTTTTGTCAGCCTCTGAATCAGCTCCACATGCAGCAAGATATATATTAAACCTTTGCTTAAATCTTTTCCAGTTTTCAGACAAGATACCAGACATCAGCATGCCGGTTGGAGGAGCCAGTTTACCCATGGCTACTCACTGTTTTAAGATAGGAGCACACGGCAGGCTTTGCAGACACAGAGTATCACAGCCACAGACTTCTGCAAGATTCTTTCACACTCTGAGAGTACTAGCAGTCCAAATTAAACTTCTTCTGACACCATGTTTTGTTCATACGTTTGTAAATCCAGTCATCAGGACACAGAGACACGTGAGTTCACTGCTGTTCTGTTTATTCCCTTACCAACTCCAGGCACGCTGCACACTGGACCACCCACTTCCCAGCATCCCCCTGGTCCCAGGGACCATCACTGAAGATTCAGGCTTACACAGATTAGTAAGGGAGTGTCTACAAATATTAAGCCATCCAAGCATGTCGAGGTAGTTTAGGGGACTGTGTGCATTCTGTTTGACAAATCTAAACAGCAGTGTATACAATGTCGAAGTCAGAAAATATTACAACACACACATTACGTACAAACACCACATAGATGGCCTCCGTGTGCGTACATGTTCGGCTGTGATTGCACATATTCGCAAATTGCATATGGTCGCTCCCGCGGTCCTGCGCATTAGAGCGTGGTATGAGTAATTACAGTGGAATTTGTACTCGCATGGAAAAGCCACAAAGACATATCATAAATCTAATCTATATATTGCATAGATCCCACACTGTCTGCTTTTTCTTCTAAATAGCATGAAGATCGGTCACACATAAATTAAAACTCCCAGAGACTAAAATACAATGGCCTTATTTACACTAAGCTTTGAAATTCTATGAAGAAGGCAAACACCTTTGTTTACTAGGGTAGCCGAGTTTCTATTTAAAACAATAAGTACTGGATTGTCATTGTCTCACCTGAAGACAAAAACAAACGAAGAGACAATACCCAGGAACCTAAGCTGCGAGAAACTCAATTAGCAAATAGCTAACCAAAATACAAACCACACATTTAGAAATCTGAGATATTAACATTCATAGTTTAAACTCTTGGAGATGTATGTGTTTGTGTGTGTGTGTGTATATATATATATATATATATATATATATACATAAATATATACATATATATATAATTCCTAACAAATTGTAATAGCAGGAGTATGTGTGTGTGTATACATATATATATATATATATATATATATATATATATATATATATATGTGTGTGTGGATATATGTATATCTTGAGGATGGAAATAGATAATCATATCATGTGTGGGATCATATTGTTCAGAGTCACGTAAACATTAATCTGATGGGAATAAGAATATTATTATATATTACCACATTAAGTTATTAATAATACCAGATTTATGTATGATTAATGTGATGGGTTTAACTGGTTATGGGGCGGGAACTCAGATGCAAACAACAGAAACCACATCTCAAGGTCTAGCCATCGCCCACTTCTTGAGCTGACCAATGATCTCCGGTGCACAGGATATGTCCCACCCCCAAACCAATGGAAGAAGAGCACACAGTGTCTATTGTATTATGTTTTGATCTACTGTATAAAAGATGCCTGCTGCAGGCCTGGTCACACAAGACTCACAAAGTTATCTATCTAGATGACCGAGGACCAGACTGGGTAGCGCGGCGAAATCCAAACAAGTATGTATCATTGGCTGTAGCCATTATTCTTTTGTATTGTATTGCTTTGTTACTGTAACCCCCTTTCAGTAATAATACGCTGTGGTGTCGGAACCCAGTAGTTTAATTACAATCTGGTGTCGTGTCTTCCTTTCCCTGCTAAGGTTTAAAGTGTATTATTATCGCATTGCATAGCTGTTAAGGGTTCACGGTGTATCATTGGGTTTGTACGTGCTGTGTGTACGTTGTATAGCCAGCGCGGCATTTGTACGCAAAGTCCGTACTCGGTACGGGACTCTGTACGCTAACGGTGTAAAAAGTCCGTAGGTTGCGGATTAAGTATAGTGGCCGCAGCGGCTTTATTTAAAGTGTACGAAATGTCTTTTTAAAGTGTTGCTTTTAGTCCTGTATGAAAATCAGCATTCTCAATTGGGGGCATCGTCTGGTTTTCCACATACTCACAGCCTAACAGGTCACAGCAGACTTAATCTATCAGCAAAAGGGAGGACAGAAAGTATCCTACATAAAATTTTCTTGGTCGATGGATACACTAAAAACCCTACTTGTGTGCTGGTTAGATGACGTCTGCTCTGTATGGTTTGTAGAGATGCTGGTAGAACCCGTTAAACAAACAGGAAAAAAGCTATTTAAAAATCTGTGAATTATTTTTTTTTGGCACCAAAAGCGTACACAACAAAAGGCACCCATACTTTGTATACCTTCTCACATTGTTGCCATAAGACTCAGATTGCTAGATTCATTTAGATCTGTGTGAAACCGGATACATTTGTTGCTATATAGTTAAAAGTAAAATAAAAGTTTAAGGAAGTAAGTGTAAAGCACAAACGCAGTCTGGCCTGGTTGTAAAGGTTTATACAGAAAAAACTGTGTGTTGTGTTAAGTGAGCGATTATAGTTAGTATTGCTCACATTTATAGAAGTTGTGGGATTTGTTTTATTGCGGACGTACGGTTTTGTACACGTGTCTCGGACAAAGTACAGGACTGCGCACGCAGTGTAAGAGACATGCACGGTCGCGTGTTTACGCAAAGTGCGTAAGAATACGGGCGCTAAGTTCAAATTACACAATAGTGTCGTTTAGCTAAAAGGTGGGACAGTAGCCATGCTACAATAGCACAAAACTGCCCGGTTTCTAAAGCAGATTAGTATAAAACTTTTGTTTAAAACTGTATTGCCTCTGGGGTTAAAGCTGCCTATCTGAATGAATTAAAATTTTCTGTACAGAAAAACAAAGTGTATTTGAGTGAGCGAACGTAGGAGTGAGTGGATATTCGAACCCAGGGAATTCGGGATCCCGTCGTGTGGTACACCGAGTGAGTGGAGGCTTGGTGGCGTGAGGCGGCTGACTCACGTTAGTATAAAGTTTAATACGTAAGTCGTGAGGAGACTTACACAGGAGCATGGTAGGGAATTGTGAATAGTATTGTGACCCATATAGTTTTTGATACACTCCAGCTGAGGTTTCGCAGCTTGTGATTCGATTCTAGTGGTCGTACGGCAGATAAGTAACAAGTACCTATATATTGTGGATTGGACCGCACGTTTGTGGGTGCGATATATAGCGCAACGTGATATCCTTTTTACGAGCTTTTGCGTAAAATCGCGGTATCATTAGCGCTGTATAGAGCATACGCAAGCGTGATTTGTGTATAATAAAGGGAGTTTTCGCTGGTCACTCTCAGGAAAATCTCCAACGACAGATACTTTACTGGAAAGGGTAAGTTATTCCTAAAAACTTCCAGTAAATATAGGTCAATAGGGGCCCTAAGTTGGGTACATTGCCTTCGCTATCGACAGTGTATGGTAGTACTGGCCAACGTGGGCGTGAGCGGGTGAAGAGCACTCGGAGAACTTTCACCGTCACCTTATATTGAGTATTTTGGTGTTTGTGGGAAAAGGCACACAATTATGGGAGCCAGTTGCTCAAGTAAGGGATGTTTAACCAGGGTTCAGGTTGAAGAGCCGCGGCCCAGGAGGTCAGCGAAGTTTAAAGGAAAAAGTATTATGTGTGGGAAATATGGTCCACACGCTGAAGACTTTTTGTCTGAATGGGAACGTATGACTGACAAAGATAGGGAACCATTCCCTAGGGTGGGCAGCTTTGAACCAGAGGTACTGCAGAATGTAAGCAGTAAAATATGTCTTCTTAAACTCAGAAAACAAAGGATTAGACATAATGATTGTTTAAATTTATGGCAGCAAGAGGGGGAGATGCAAAGGGAACAAACTCGTAAAGCAGGTTCCAAACTTAGCAGGAATGGAGACGCAAACACACCATCACCGACACAGGTCGAAGAAAAAAAGATGGCTGCAAGCAATGGTACATCTGTAAATGATAGTAGTGTGCAAAAACAATGTATTAACCCTAATTTTTGCAAGATGTATCCTGTTTTAAAGTCTTTTCAAGGTTATAGGTCACAGGAAGATGAAGGATCCAGCCAAATCACAGCTCTCCTCCAAGCAGTCACCTTGCAGGAAACTCAGGTGGGGCCTGTCCAACCAGGTAGAGCAGTAACAATATTCCCCAATGAAAGAACTAGTGAGGTCACAGCTACCGGTAAGTGTGAGACAGTTCATTGCACAGAGACAACAACACCTCACAGTAAACAGATTAGGAACGGAATGGTAGAATTACACCCTGTCTTGGAAATAGTAACTCCCAATGGGGGAACTGATAGTCAGGGAGTAATCCTCACCAGGAATAATGCAATGTATTGCCCGTGGCCCAGAGATGAGCTGCGGTCAATCATTTCAGAATTCCCCAACCCTCGGAAGCATTTAGCCAGATGTCAGAAGTTTATCAGAGATCTGGGTAATGCGTATGAACCGACAAACAAACACTGGCGGATATTTTTGAAAGCGTGCCTACCCCCTAATATTGACACCCAAAAATGTATCACTGATTGTAGATTAGAGTCGGATAGTCGTATGACTGACAAACACAATCAGGAGAACTTAGAGCAAATTAACATGCAACCAGAGTTGTATTTCCCCACAACTGTTAAGTGGAGAAGAATTTTTTCCATAAAACAAAGGGAAAATGAAATGACATCTGAATATTTCCATCGGGCCCTGCAAATAATGGATAGATACATTGGGGTATCAGATACAGGGAACTATGTGAATTATAGGGAAGTGGCTGTCTCTGTGCTAATGGACGGACTCAATAAGACAGTAAGGGACAGGGTACAAACATCTTTGCCTAATTGGAGAGGGGTCACAGTAGCTTGTCTTAGAGAGTGCGCAATTGAACACCACAAGAATATTGTTAGGCGGAAAAAACAACAGGAGGAGAGGCTGAAGATTGAAAGTATACAGGCTCTTACACCAAAGTCTCATCAACCTAAACCCCATAACCCTGGTGGTAAGAAAAGGCCAATAATATGTTACACTTGTAAAAATAAAGGAGATTTTGCTAGAGATTGTAAGAGTAGTAGAGCACATAGCCAATATAGACCCCTAGACGGAGAAAACAAGCCACGTTATTAAACACATAGACAGGATCAAGGGACATATAGTAAGGAATCACGAGCCATATAGAAAACATAGATTCGGTTAATGGGAAGAATGGAATAAATGCAACTTTACCCTTTTAACTAAATTTACTGGTGTTGAGAAGAGGTCTCTAAACTTTTTCTTCTTTCTCTAGCAGAAGTGACCTCTAATTAACTTAACAGAAGTTTTGTTAGAGATGGTATACATATAGCGTGCTCCCACCCAGAAAGTACGAATTATGTTGGATACCCACAAAGACTAATGTTGCATTTCACTGTTTTAGATGCATGTCCATCACAGGTAGAGGAAATTATCTCAAAGATACCGGGTTCCCTATGAACTTAGAATGGACAGGACACTGGATTGATGGCTGGGATAGTCCCAGTAGAGATATAACACACATATAATTTTTTTTAGGGGAGCAGACCGAGTAGAGAATCATTCCCCCGTAGTGCCCAATCCAGATGTCAAATTTTGTAAAATCTTCTTTGCCTCTACAAACTTATCTGTTACTAAACTCTATGTGATTTGTCTTCAAAGTTTCCTCTTCATCTCTTGCGTTCACCAACAGGATTACAGTTCAGACGCCACATGCCTACTCGGTCTTTCAGAGCTCTGTCCAAATCCAGTATATCTCACCAGCATAAGTACATAAGGACACCAGTATTTATGCAGTGTGCCTGGTCATGCACAAAGGGTGGAGAATGAGAATACTGGTGATGGGAGACTGTGCACATACACGGATATGCATGATGGTGTGACAGCCTGTTGGTGATTGCCAAACCTGACATTTTTCTTTTCTTAATATACTATTTTTTTCCCTCTCTCTTCTCTGATCCAGAGACGGTTTACTTCACACAACTGATAACACACGATAGTAAATTTAATGGGCAAAATTTGTGTTCCCTAAAGGAAAAGGCAGTCTGGAGGGCAAAGGGGTATGGCCAGGAGTCTTCAGGACTGTGGGCAGGTGGACACGGTAAGCCAGTAGCCCCCAGAGCATACTTTCCAAGTCTAGCTGAGGTGGCACACGGTCTGACTCATCTAGGCAAAGAGGGTATGTGCAGGCTGATGAGAGCCTACTGGTGTGCGCCAGGATTCTCTTCTCATGCAGGTAAGAGAGCAATGACATGCTTTACTTGCTTGAGGAAGAATATTGGAAAGTCAATACCAACAGAGCCATCCCATATCCCTCCGACAGACGGACCTTTTAGGTAATACAAATTGATTTCATACAGTTACCACCCTGTAGGAATTTAAAATATGTGTTAGTTTGTATTGATGTATTTTCCAACTGGGTAGAAGCGTTCCCTGCTGCCACAAATACTGCTACGTTCACTGCAAAGAAAATTGTGCAGGAATTTGTGTGTAGATATGGTATCCCTAGAATAATTGAAAGTGACAGGGGTACCCATTTTACAGGTGAAGTCTTTCAGGTCATGTGCAAACTGATGGGAATTAATAGCAAGCTGCATACTCCGTACCGTCCACAGGCGAGTGCAAAGGTGGAGAGAGTGAACAGCACTATTAAGAACAAGCTGAGCAAATTAATGGCTGAAACTGGATTGTCGTGGCCAGAAGCTTTGCCACTAGTGTTGTACAGCATCAGAACCACTCCCAGGTCTCCCCTTAACTTATCACCCTTTGAAATTCTTTTTGGTCGACAACCTCATGTAATGATAGACCCCCATGATGATTTAAAATGTAATAATGAAGTGACTGTGAAATATTTGGTTGTGATGAGCCAGCAGCTGAAAAAATCAACAAAGAAATTTAAAACTGGTGATTCCTGACCTACCGAACAGTAATTGTCATGACATTGAGCCTGGGGATTATGTGATGATTCGAAATTTCTTACGCTCAGGTTGCCTCATAGACAGGTGGGAAGGACCATACCAAGTCTTGTTAACCAGCACGACAGCATTGAAGGTCGCCGAAAGAGAGACTTGGGTCCACTCGTCCCACTGCAAGAAGGTCGCTGACCCGGAGAGAACTCGTGACAAAGAGCAGAGTGTAGAGAATCTCGTATCACTGGAGTGTCTGTTCCGGGAAAGTTGAGAGGCAGGACTGTTGAAGGGCATCTGAGCACAGAGAGTAACAAGACCTAGAACGGTTGTCGTACCACTTTCTTTTTTCACCTCCCCCTGCATTTTCCTTTATTTTCTCACTCTTATTTTCCTCCTTTCCCCTAACAAAATGGATCGATCACTAGAGACTGCGTTTCAGGTTCTGTTAGTAATTCTGGTTTTGATAAGGACAGTTTGTTTTGGTGAGGGTCCCAGAGAGGTCGAGCAGGGATCTGGAATGGGTTCTGATGGCAAGTATGAATTTGTAGGATCTCAGGATCAGCACATCACTTTAGTAAAGGCTGGCATCAGTAAGCGCTCTGGTAGTCAGTGAGCTCGGAGGCACTGTGAGGGGCTATTGTCTGATGAATATTGTATTTGTAGGAATTGTGAGAATATAGTTGAGGATGGGTGCATCCAGAGATGTCAGTCTAACCTTAATATCGACATGGACCGTCATCCGTTGAGTGATTACCACTAACTAGTGGGTAAGATCTTAAACCAGACAGAATGCTGGGTGTGCTCACAGGTACCTCAAGGTCAGAGCAAGTCAGGATTAGTACCATACCCTTTAGCAATAGATGAGGTACTCGAATTACGGGGTGGAAGACCGGTGGACAAGAAATTCAATATCTCTAGGCCCCCTAGTTTGAAGCTCCACCAGTATCATGTAGACAGGTCCTTATCATGTTTTAATATTTCCAATTACCGAAAACCGGGAAATTGGGAAGTGACGTGGAATAACCTTTTCACGTAGAGCTGATAGCATACCCATAGACTCTGAACTTGTACGCCAAATAGCCAAAATTGGGAGGTATTTCCGGTATAGATATACTCGTGGAAGCAAGACCACGTGGGTTGGAAGAGTATCGTCAGGGTATTGTGCTCATATCATCCAGCCCGATACTTGTACTGAGCAGATGGGAGAAGTAGGGACTGGTTTCCTTACATGGAAAATTTGTAATACGGTGATGTTATATTTTGTCCCCTATGTTATCCCAGATGATGCCTATTTCATATGTGGGAAGAAGGCATACAAATGGCTTGCCCCGAGCTCAGAGGGATTGTGTTATATTGGGAGAGTACTACCAGAGGTCATGACCATAACCCATGATAAGATGAAAGACGTTCACCGCAGTTCTCAGGCTCCTTATACTCATACTCACTATGAACACATCATCAAGAGACACCTCAGAGATAGGGCAGAGCACGCAGCCTCTGATTTGATCCACGAATCCACCGTGATTCAGTTCCTTCTTGCATTAGACATTACCCGTACTGCCAGAGGAACTATAAATTATAGGTATATCCATGCGCAAGCGAACTTGATAGATAATATCACTGAGATGTATGGCGACACCTTCAGGTATACGGGAAGGGAGCTACAAGCTTACAAGAAGGAACTGATTCAGCACAGGATGGTCCATAATTATGTCACAGCCGTGACAGGTGGGTACTGTGTTTCTCTGGCAACTCAATATGGTGTGAAGTGCTGTACGTATATTACAAACAGCACTGACGACCCAACGGAGATTATCGATCGAAATATGGACGATATCTTGCAGTTGAAGTGGGAGTTCAGGAGGAATCACAACCTTACCTTAGCGACTGTGAGTAATGAACTGATTGGCTGGGTCTCATGGTTGAACCCACGCAAATGGTTCTCAGGTTTAGGAGAGTGGGCTCAGAAGGTCATTATGAGTGTGGGGAAGTTTCTCCTCTGTATCCTGGGAGTCATCATAATTATTGGTTTGATATTTAGGTGTGTTCAAATTCTAACGCGGCACAAGCACGGCACAAATCTGATGAGTCTAAGGAGTGAGGGCGCTGTTATAGCAGCAGATTTATTCTATGACTCATCCATAGAGACAGTGTTATGATAAGGATTGAAATGAATTTCATGGCCTGTTTCTTTCACCCGTTTTTCTTTTGTTTCCCCCTCTGCCCAGATACATCCATCCGGAAAAGACATCAGCCCTACCCAAAATGTTTATGTGAATGTATTTTATATATGTGACTTATCTTCATCTCTGCAACCTCCAGTTAATGGCACACATAGTCGACAGGTGATATCCACATATACTACACTCACATATGTTTCCCCCTCCATGTATCATCAACTAAATGTGCACCCCATTTGTTGGAACAAGAAGCCGAAAAGAGCTCGGTAGTGTTTGTTGGCCCATTTACAGACCCTTAATACGGGATGAGAAGGATTTAATGTATACTTTGCAATACCTCGAAGCTAATCTAGAACATATACGGCACGATGATACATGCCCCTCAGACATGGATTCATACATACATGCTTTTTACTATCCCACTAGGTCATACATTTCCCACCTACAACTCTTCCCCGATCATCCAAGCTTTTGTATATATTGTATAGGTAATATTTTTTTTCCTGTTTATTGATTAGTTAGTGGCAGTTATTGATGACTGCCAAAGGGTGGACTGTCGAAGTCAGAAAATATTACAACACACACATTACGTACAAACACCACATAGATGGCCTCCGTGTGCGTACGTGTTCGGCTGTGATTGCACAAATTCGCAAATTGCGTATGGTCGCTCCCGCGGTCCTGCGCATTAGAGCGTGGTATGAGTAATTACAGTGGAATTTGTACTCGCATGGAAAACCCACAAAGACATATCATAAATCTAATCTATATATTGCATAGATCCCACACTGTCTGCCTTTTCTTCTAAATAGCATGAAGATCGGTCACACATAAATTAAAACTCCCAGAGACTAAAATACAATGGCCTTATTTACACTAAGCTTTGAAATTCTATGAAGAAGGCAAACACCTTTGTTTACCAGGGTAGCCGAGTTTCTATTTAAAACAATAAGTACTGGATTGTCATTGTCTCACCTGAAGACAAAAACAAACGGAGAGACAATACCCAGGAACCTGAGCTGCGAGAAACTCAGCAAATAGCTAACCAAAATACAAACCAGACATTTAAAAATCTGAGATAATAACATTCATAGTTTAAACTCTTGGAGATGTATGTGTTTGTGTGTATATATATATATATATATATATACACATATATATATATACACATATGTGTAGAAAGGAATGATACAGCGCCACTTGTGAGGTGGGTTCTCAGTAAAACATGAAAAGTAAAGTTGCTATAAAACATACGTAACCTTGTTAAAAGGTGTCTGCCAACCCTTAAGAATGCAATCCTGGTACAGTACTGCTGGGAAAAGTATAAAATGGGGGGATAAGGGTAAAATTAGATTTAAAAGCCAAAAAATATATAATAATACAAACGAGCTTTAATATCACATAAAAGCGGATCACAACATAAAACGTGCTTCAAAATATTGATAAAAATATATAAACATAAAAGGTCCTTGTAAAAGGTAAGGAATTCTGACTTATCTTTTAAAAATAGGCAAGGGAGTCACTACAGGGAGCCCAACACGTTTCGTCACAACTGACTTCTTCAAAGGGTAAGGACAGAATGAGATAACATGCCTATTTATACCCCTGGTGGACTGGCTCAGGGTTGGTGATGTCATAATTGATCATGTGATGTAATAAAAAAATTTAACATAAAGAAAATCAAGGACACTTAGTTGAGACATAACCTAAGGCAAGGGAGGACACCATAGGGATGTACAATAAAAAACGAGTGGTTTGTGAGGCTCAAATAACGATAGGAATGTCCAAAACTGTAAAAATGTACTGATTTACGGCACTTCCGCCACACTTCCGGTGACGGAGGTGACGCATCACGTGTCTCCGGGTACTTCCGCCCCACTTCCGGTTTTGTTAGTGCGCATGCACCGGCGGCGCTGCTCGTTCACTGCGCATGTGCCCGCAGTCTCTCCAGTTAGTAACAGTCTATCTCCAGGTCTCCATGCTGTGTATGTCCTTCTTACTAAGTGCTGCGGCGGCCATGTTGTTGGTGAGAATCTCCATAGGGGATAAAGGAAAAGCGGTGGCCATCTTTAAGGAGTCTTTGGAGACCCAGAGTCGTGATTCATCGGTATCCATGACGACGGATCCATGTAAAATAGAAACAAACAGAGAAGATATGGTAAAAACTATGTACTGGTTTCTTTGTTGCAGTAAAACCATGCTGGAATCTAATAACTATTATGGGAGGGAATAATGCTAGCCCAAAATGATAAACATTAAAGTGACAGACACATAGCGTTAGCTATGTGTATGTAAAATGACATCCTATTTAAAAACCATACATAGGTGATAACAGGATTTTCAAGTGCCACTGATTAGAAATAAAGGAAAAGAAATGGTTGTAAAATTACAACCCCAAGGTGGTGAGGAAAACAGAGAAGGTGGGAAGAAGAACCAAGCGAACAGTATATATAAACAATATGTGGGTGATGCTGGGAAGGTGATAAGATATAAGCTCAGAGAATTCAAAGTGTTATAATTTATAAGGTGAGTCGTAGATGGTGTCAACCTGGTTAATTATCATGTGGTATTGGATAGGTCACTGGTTAGCTCGACGTAATTTGTCAGTCCTTACAGTACCTGATCTTCCCAGGCAGTTCCCCTCCCTGGTACTGATCAGGCCCAGACACTGCTTAGCTTCCAAGATCGGACGAGATTGGGCGTACCAGTGTGGTTTGACTGTACACGAAAGGTAAACATCTTATCGCCAGGAACCCGATCGCAAATTAACACACGAGCCCTGATGAGTCAAGTACTTTAATATAGTGTGACATGGACACCCAAGGGGGGAAGGAATGTGCAAAAGACAAATGTGGCAACAAAGGAATAGGGAGTAATGGAGGATACAGCACCTCATAGGAAGGGTGCAATTTCATAGCTCTCGTTCAGACCCGTAGGTTGCAAGGTCTGTAACTGGAATATCCAGTACATCTCCCTTCTCGAGAGTTTGTTCGCGAGGTCACCTCCTCTCTCTCCCAGACACACATGCTCGATCGCCTTGAATGTGAGATCCTCAGGGTTGGAGTTATGCTGTGATGTGAAATGTCTAGAAACAGTATGGCTCTCCACCTTATTCTTGATATTCCTTATGTGTTCCTGGATCCTCATTTTTAATGGTCTTTTGGTCTTGCCCACGTACTTCTTTTTGCAAGAGCATTCCAGTAAGTAGATCACGGACACGGTATTACAGTTCATGAATTCCTTTATGGTGTATTGTTTCTTGTCCTCCATGTCGCTAAAGGTTTTCCGATTCGGATGTAGGTATTTGCATATATTACATTTCCCACACTTAAAAGAACCCACACACTTAGGCATTTGGGTGTTCTTGGTGGACTTCTCCTTCAATAGGCTGGGTGCAAGATGGTCCTTCAGGTTTCTAGATTTCTTGAAGATGATAACTGGTTCAGACGGTAGGATGTCTTTGAGTACTAGGTCCATGAGAAGAATGTTCCAGTGGTTCCTGAGCGAATTCCTGATGGTCTTCTCGTGTTGATTATAGGTGGTAATGAAGGCGGCCGAATCTTTCTTGGCGTCTCTTGGTTTGTACTTCAGGAGGTCTTCTTTGTTTACATTCCTTGTTTTTTCTAGGGCTTTCTTCAGAATGGGCCCCGGGTATTCTTTATCCTGGAACCTCTTGCTGTAGACCTTCAGTTGGTCATCACAGTCCTTTGGATTCGTACAATTCCTCATTATCCTCGAGAACTGTGATCCCGGAATGTTATCCTTCCACTTCTGGAGGTGGTTACTTCGATAGTGCAAATAACTGTTCATATCCACCTCTTTGATATAGTTCTTAGTGGTAATGCCTCCATTTTCACCAGTTAAAATCAAGTCCAGATATTCGACCGATTTGTCATTGGTGTTTGAGGTAAAGGTCAAGTTCAGATCATTGTTTCCCAGCATATTTAAAAACTCATTAAAAGATTCAACCGTGCCATTCCAAATGATTAAAATGTCGTCGATGTATCGTCTGTAGAGTACCACATTCTAGTTAAAAGCTTTAGAACCGTAAACATGCGTCTTTTCCCAACATCCCATGAATAGATTGGTAAAGCTTGGGGCAAAAATCGTCCCCATAGCTGTGCCGCAGCATTGTAGGTAAAACTGGTTAAGAAACTTAAAATAGTTATGGCTGAGAATAAAAAGCATAAGATCACAAATAAAATCTCGGTGGATGGAAGTAAGGGTTTGATCGTTGTTCAAGTATTCCCTGCATGCAGCTATGCCTTTAGAATGTTCAATGCATGTGTACAGGGATTGAACATCCACTGTCGCCCATATATATGTGTCCTTCCACTCCACTGCTCCAAGTACGTTGAGTATTGATGTTGTATCTTTCAAATAGGATGGTAATGTTGTCACATACTTCTTCAAGAAAACATCCACGTACTCTGATAAATTGGAGGTTAGTGAACCTATGCCCGCCACTATTGGTCTGCCAGGTGGATTCGTCAGGGATTTATGGATCTTCGGTAAAAAGTAAAAAATGGGTGTAATGGGATTGGATTGCATAAGAAACTGGTACTCTTCCTTTGTTATTACATTGCTCCGTAGTGCATGTAGAAGTATGGTCCTTAGCTCTTCCACAAAGGGTTCTTTTGGATCACCCTGGAGTAGTGTGTAGGAATTAGCATCCCCCAGTAGTCTTAGTGCCTCTTTTGGGTAGAGGTCATGGTCCATTATAACCAATCCCCTCCTTTGTCAGCCTGTTTTATAACTATGTTTTTGTTTTTTTGCAGTTTTTTCAGGGCTTCGCATTCACGATTCCCCAAGTTTCTTCCCTCAGCCTTTTTCTGTTCAGTGTCACATAAGTCCTTTTTTACCATATCATAAAAGATACTGACGTTGCTTCCCTTTGACTCGAGTGGGTAATATTTCGATGTTGGTTTAAGACCAGACTTGGAGTGTTCCTCATAATTATTTATGACAGCATCTTCTTTACGCAAAAAATGTCTCTTCAAAGTTAGCTTTCTCACAAATTTATTCAAATCAATGAAGGTCTCGAATTTGTTCAAACCACTCGTTGGTGCAAAAGTCAGACCCTTACTGAGGAGTGTGATCTCTGGTTCCGTTAGAGTATGCTTGGATAGGTTGAAGATGCCTTTGTCCCGTGATTCGGCTAATGTAGATTCCTTCTTTTCTGGTCTCTCCCTCCTACCGCCCCGTTTTCCTCTTCTTCTATAAACCTTCTTTTCATGAGAGATGCCTGTCTGCTGTCCTCTCTCACCATGTTTCTTACTATATCTTTTGCACCTGTTCTTGCCGATAAAAAATCCTGGTTCCATGTGGAGTCTCTTCTTTGTAGAGCTGAGAATCTGTTTACTGTTCTTATGTGTGGGTTCCATGGGGAATCTTCGCTATTAGTCCTGGTTTTCTTCCCTTTGTTAGGTACCGTCTTCCATTGGTACCTCCCCATTCCGTTAGACTGATGACCGGGAGCCCTAAAACGGCTCCAGTTCTTCATATGTCCTTGACTGTAATCATTTCTGTCCCGAAGAAACTTCTTCTCTTTCCCTTTAATGACTTCCCCTTCAACATGCTCTAATTTCTTATTGAGTACTTTTTCATTGATAATGTAGTCCTCCTTGTCCTTGAATCCGATCATTTCAGATTCTTTCGCCTTTATTTCGACCTCTAGTTCCACCAGGGCATCCTTCTTTTTTCGAATAAGAAGTTTCATGAGGTCAATGGAACACCTGTGTAGGATGGAGTCCCATTCTTCTATGAATTCTGTATCCATTGTGCCAAACGAGGGCTGTTTAAGGAGTCTCAAGCCTCTGGGTACTCTATTTACTGTAATGTAATGTTCCAGGCCTTTTACGTCCCACCACGTTTTCACTTCTTTAATAAGGAGTTTCTCCATACCCCAAAACAGATCGTCAAGGTCTTGTGTGGGTGTTGGAGTGTCCACCTGTTTGTTCTCATTAAATATTTTTTGGCATAAATCATTTCTTTTAACCGTACGATCAGTGTTTCCAAACATTCTAGAAAAGATACTAGAAAAATACTGGATACTCGTCTCACCATGTCGATGTACCGAGAGACAATTGTGTAGAAAGGAATGATACAGCGCCACTTGTGAGGTGGGTTCTCAGTAAAACATGAAAAGTAAAATTGCTAAAAAACACACGTAACCTTGTTAAAAGGTGCCTGCCAACCCTTAAGAATGCAATCCTGGTACAGTACTGCAGGGAAAAGTATAAAATGGGAGGATAAGGGTACCGGCGACTTGTGTTGTTTAAAATGCAATAGCTAAAATTAGATTTAAAAGCCAAAAAATATATAATAATACAAACGAGCTTTAATATCACATAAAAGCGGATCACAACATAAACCGGCGATCGAGCATGTGTGTCTGGGAGAGAGAGGAGGTGACCTCGCGAACAAACTCTCGAGAAGGGAGATGTACTGGATATTCCAGTTACAGACCTTGCAACTTACGGGTCTGAACGAGAGCTATGAAATTGCACCCTTCCTATGAGGTGCTGTATCCTCCATTACTCCCTATTCCTTTGTTGCCACATTTGTCTTTTGCACATTCCTTCCCCCCTTGGGTGTCCATGTCACACTATATTAAAGTACTTGACTCATCAGGGCTCATGTGTTAATTTGCGATCGGGTTCCTGGCGATAAGATGTTTACCTTTCGTGTACAGTCAAACCACACTGGTACGCCCAATCTCGTCCGATCTTGGAAGCTAAGCAGTGTCTGGGCCTGATATCAGTACCAGGGAGGGGGACTGCCTGGGAAGAACAGGTACTGTAAGGACTGACAAATAACGTCGAGCTAACCAGTGACCTATCCAATACCACATGATAATTAACCAGGTTGACACCATCTACGACTCACCTTTTAAATTATAACACTTTGAATTCTCTGAGCTTATATCTTATCACCTTCCCAGCATCACCCACATATTGTTTATATATACTGTTCGCTTGGTTCTTCTTCCCACCTTCTCTGTTTTCCTCACCACCTTGGGGTTGTAATTTTACAACCATTTCTCTTCCTTTATTTCTGATCAGTGGCACTTGAAAATCCTGTTATCACCTATGTATGGTTTTTAAATAGGATGTCATTTTACATACACATAGCTAACGCTATGTGTCTGTCACTTTAATGTTTATCATTTTGGGCTAGCCTTATTCCCTCCCATAATGTATTAGATTCCAGCATGGTTTATCTGCAACAAAGAAACCAGTACATAGCTTTTACCATATCTTCTCTGTTTGTTTCTATTTTACATGGATCCGTCGTCATGGATACCGATGAATCACGACTCTGGGTCTCCAAAGACTCCTTAAAGATGGCCACCACTTTTCCTTTATCCCCTATGGAGATTCTCACCAACAACATGGCCGCCGCAGCACTTAATAAGAGGGACATACACAGCATGGAGACCTGGAGATAGACTGTTACTAACTGGAGAGACTGCGGGCACATGCGCAGTGAACGAGCAGCGCCGCCGGCGCATGCGCACTAACAAAACCGGAAGTGGGGCGGAAGTACCCGGAGACACGTGACGCGTCACCTCCGTCACCAGAAGTGTGGCGGAAGTGCCGCAAATCAGTACATTTTTACAGTTTTGGACATTCCTATCGTTATTTGAGCCTCACAAACCACTCGTTTTTTATGTGTACATCCCTATGGTGTCCTCCCTTGCCTTAGGTTATGTCTCAACTAAGTGTCCTTGATTTTCTTTATGTTAAATTTTTTTATTACATCACATGATCAATTATGACATCACCAACCCTGAGCCAGTCCACCAGGGGTATAAATAGGCATGTTATCTCATTCTGTCCTCACCCTTTGAAGAAGTCAGTTGTGACGAAAACGCGTTGGGCTCCCTGTAGTGACTCCCTTGCCTATTTTTAAAAGATAAGTCAGAATTCCTTACCTTTTACAAAGACCTTTTATGTTTATATATATTTATCAATATTTTTAAGTACGTTTTATGTTGTGATCCGCTTTTATGTGATATTAAAGCTCGTTTGTATTATTATATATTTTTTGGCTTTTAAATCTATTTTTAGCTATTGCATTTTAAACAACACAAGTCGCCGGTACCCTTATCCCCCCATTTTATACTTTTCCCAGCAGTACTGTGCCAGGATTGCATTCTTAAGGGATGGCAGACACCTTTTAACAAGGTTACGTGTGTTTTTTAGCAATTTTACTTTTCATGTTTTACTGAGAACCCACCTCACAAGTGGCGCTGTATCATTCCTTTCTACACAATTGTCTCTCGGTACATCGATATAGCAGCCTGCTGAGACGAGTATCCAGTATTTTTCTAGTATCTTTTCTAGAATGTTTGGAAACACTGATCGTACGGTTAAAAGAAATAATTTATGCCAAAAAATATTTAATGAGAACAAACAGGTGGACGCTCCAACACCCACACAAGACCTTGACGATCTATTTTGGGGTATGGAGAAACTCCTTATTAAAGAAGTGAAAACGTGGTGGGACGTAAAAGGCCTGGAACATTACATTACAGTAAATAGAGTACCCAGAGGCTTGAGACTCCTTAAACAGCCCTTGTTTGGCACAATGGATACAGAATCCATAGAAGAATGGGACTCCATCCTACACAGGTGTTCCATTGACCTCATGAAACTTCTTATCCGAAAAAAGAAGGATGCCCTGGTGGAACTAGAGGTCGAAATAAAGGCGAAAGAATCTGAAATGATCGGATTCAAGGACAAGGAGGACTACATTATCAATGAAAAAGTACTCAATAAGAAATTAGAGCATGTTGAAGGGGAAGTCATTGAGGGGAAAGAGAAGAAGTTTCTTCGGGACAGAAATGATTACAGTCAAGGACATATGAAGAACTGGAGCCGTTTTAGGGCTCCCGGTCATCAGTCTAACGGAATGGGGAGGTACCAATGGAAGACTGTACCTAACAAAGGGAAGAAAACCAGGACTAATAGCGAAGATTCCCCATCGAACCCACACATAAGAACAGTAAACAGATTCTCAGCTCTACAAAGAAGAGACTCCACAGGTGACCAGGATTTTTTATCGGCAAGAACAGGTGCACGAACAAAAGATATGGTAAGAAACATGGTAAGAGAGGACAGCAGACAGGCATCTCCCATGAAAAGAAGGTTTCTAGAAGAAGAGGAAAATGGGGCGGTAGGAGGGAGAGACCAGAAAAGAAGGAATCTACATTAGCCGAATCACGGGACAAAGGCATCTTCAACCTATCCAAGCATACTCTAACGGAACCAGAGATCACACTCCTCAGTAAGGGTCTGACTTTTGCACCAACGAGTGGTTTGAACAAATTCGAGACCTTCATTGATTTGAATAAATTTGTGAGAAAGCTAACTTTGAAGAGACATTTTTTGCGTAAAGACGATGCTGTCATAAATAATTATGAGGAACGCTCCAAGTCTGGTCTTAAACCAACATTGAAATATTACCCACTCGAGTCAAAGGGAAGCAACGTCAGTATCTTTTATGATATGGTAAAAAAGGACTTATGTGACACTGAACAGAAAAAGGCTGAGGGAAGAAACTTGGGAAATCGTGAATACGAAGCCCTGAAAAAACTGCAAAAAAACAAAAACATAGTTATAAAACAGGCTGACAAAGGGGGGGGCATTGGTTATAATGGACCATGACCTCTACACAAAAGAGGCACTAAGACTACTGGGGGATGCTAATTCCTGCACACTACTCCAGGGTGATCCAAAAGAACCCTTTGTGGAAGAGCTAAGGACCATACTTCTACATGCACTACGGAGCAATGTGATAACCAAGGAAGAGTACCAGTTTCTTATGCAATCCAATCCCATTACCCCCATTTTTTACTTTTTACCGAAGATCCATAAATCCCTGACGAATCCACCTGGCAGACCAATAGTGGCGGGCATAGGTTCACTAACCTCCAATTTATCAGAGTACGTGGATGTTTTCTTGAAGAAGTATGTGACAACATTACCATCCTATTTGAAAGATACAACATCAATACTTAACGTACTTGGAGCAGTGGAGTGGAAGGACACATATATGGGCGACAGTGGATGTTCAATACCTGTACACATGCATTGAACATTCTAAAGGCATAGCTGCATGCAGGGAATACTTGAACAACGATCAAACCCTTACTTCCATCCACCGAGATTTTATTTGTGATCTTATGCTTTTTATTCTCAGCCATAACTATTTTAAGTTTCTTAACCAGTTTTACTACAATGCTGCGGCACAGCTATGGGGACGATTTTTGCCCCAAGCTTTGCCAATCTATTCATGGGATGTTGGGAAGAGACGCATGTTTACGGTTCTAAAGCTTTTAAGGAGAATGTGGTACTCTACAGACGATACATCGACGACATTTTAATCATTTGGAATGGCACGGTTGAATCTTTTAATGAGTTTTTAAATATGCTGGGAAACAAAGATCTGAACTTGACCTTTACCTCAAACACCAATGACAAATCGGTCAAATATCTGGACTTGATTTTAACTGGTGAAAATGGAGGCATTACCACTAAGAACTATATCAAAGAGGTGGATATGAACAGTTATTTGCACTATCGAAGTAACCACCTCCAGAAGTGGAAGGATAACATTCCGGCATCACAGTTCTCGAGGATAAAGAGGAATTGTACGAATCCAAAGGACTGTGATGACCAACTGAAGGTCTACAGCAAGAGGTTCCAGGATAAAGAATACCCGGGGCCCATTCTGAAGAAAGCCCTAGAAAAAACAAGGAATGTAAACAAAGAAGACCTCCTGAAGTACAAACCAAGAGGCGCCAAGAAAGATTTGGCCGCCTTCATTACCACCTATAATCAACACGAGAAGACCATCAGGATTTCGCTCAGGAACCACTGGAACATTCTTCTCATGGACCCAGTACTCAAAGACATCCTACCGTCTGAACCAGTTATCATCTTCAAGAAATCTAGAAACCTGAAGGACCATCTTGCACCCAGCCTATTGAAGGAGAAGTCCACCAAGAACACCCAAATGCCTAAGTGTGTGGGTTCTTTTAAGTGTGGGAAATGTAATGTATGCAAATACCTACATCCGAATCGGAAAACCTTTAGCGACATGAAGGACAAGAAACAAAACACCATAAAGGTATTCATGAACTGTAATACCGTGTCCGTGATCTACTTACTGGAATGCTCTTGCAAAAAGAAGTACGTGGGCAAGACCAAAAGACCATTAAAAATGAGGATCCAGGAACACATAAGGAATATCAAGAATAAGGTGGAGAGCCATACTGTTTCTAGACATTTCACATCACAGCATAACTCCAACCCTGAGGATCTCACATTCAAGGCGATCGAGCATGTGTGTCTGGGAGAGAGAGGAGGTGACCTCGCGAACAAACTCTCGAGAAGGGAGATGTACTGGATATTCCAGTTACAGACCTTGCAACCTACGGGTCTGAACGAGAGCTATGAAATTGCACCCTTCCTATGAGGTGCTGTATCCTCCATTACTCCCTATTCCTTTGTTGCCACATTTGTCTTTTGCACATTCCTTCCCCCCTTGGGTGTCCATGTCACACTATATTAAAGTACTTGACTCATCAGAGCTCGTGTGTTAATTTGCGATCGGGTTCCTGGCGATAAGATGTTTACCTTTCGTGTACAGTCAAACCACACTGGTACGCCCAATCTTGTCCGATCTTGGAAGCTAAGCAGTGTCTGGGCCTGATCAGTACCAGGGAGGGGAACTGCCTGGGAAGATCAGGTACTGTAAGGACTGACAAATTACGTCGAGCTAACCATTGACCTATCCAATACCACTTGATAATTAACCAGGTTGACACCATCTACGACTCAACTTATAAATTATTACACTTTGAATTCTCTGAGCTTATATCTTATCACCTTCCCAGCATCACCCACATATTGTTTATATATACTGTTCGCTTGGTTCTTCTTCCCACCTTCTCTGTTTTCCTCACCACCTTGGGGTTGTAATTTTACAACCATTTCTCTTCCTTTATTTCTAATCAGTGGCACTTGAAAATCCTGTTATCACCTATGTATGGTTTTTAAATAGGATGTCATTTTATATACACATAGTAAACGCTATGTGTCTGTCACTTTAATGTTTATCATTTTGGGCTAGCATTATTCCCTCCCATAATAGTTATTAGATTCCAGCATGGTTTATCTGCAATAAAGAAACCAGTACATAGCTTTTACCATATCTTCTCTGTTTGTTTCTATTTTACATGGATCCGTCGTCATGGATACCGATGAATCACGACTCTGGGTCTCCAAAGACTCCTTAAAGATGGCCACCGCTTTTCCTTTATCCCCTATGGAGATTCTCACCAACAACATGGCCGCCGCAGCACTTAATAAAAGGGACATACACAGCATGGAGACCTGGAGATAGACTGTTACTAACTGGAGAGACTGCGGGCACATGCGCAGTGAACGAGCAGCGCCGCCGGCGCATGCGCACTAACAAAACCGGAAGTGGGGCGGAAGTACCCGGAGACACGTGACGCCTCACCTCCGTCACCGGAAGTGTGGCGGAAGTGCCGCAAATCAGTAAATTTTTACAGTTTTGGACATTCCTATCGTTATTTGAGCCTCACAAACCACTCGTTTTTTATTGTACATCCCTATGGTGTCCTCCCTTGCCTTAGGTTATGTCTCAACTAAGTGTCCTTGATTTTCTTTATGTTAAATTTTTTTATTACATCACATGATCAATTATGACATCACCAACCCTGAGCCAGTCCACCAGGGGTATAAATAGGCATGTTATCTCATTCTGTCCTCACCCTTTGAAGAAGTCAGTTGTGACGAAACGCGTTGGTCTCCCTGTAGTGACTCTCTTGCCTATTTTTAAAAGATAAGTCAGAATTCCTTACCTTTTACAAAGACCTTTTATGTTTATATATTTTTATCAATATTTTAAAGTACCTTTTATGTTGTGATCCGCTTTTATGTGATATTAAAGCTCGTTTGTATTATTATATATTTATTGGCTTTTAAATCTAATTTTAGCTATTGCATTTTTAACAACACAAGTCGCCGGTACCCTTATCCCCCCATTTTATATATACACATATATATATATATATATATATATATATATAATTCCTAACAAATTGTAATAGCAGGAGTATGTGTGTGTGTGTGTGTATATATATATATATATATATATATCGATCCAGGTGCATATATATATATATATATCGATTCGGGGCAGCAAGCCCCGTCCTCAGAATGAACACAGCAGAAAATTTTCTGCTGTGTTCATTCTGAGGACGGGGCTTGCTGCCCCGAAACGTTAATGACATGAAATAAAATCTCTTCACTTTTCATGATCTCTGAGTGCCGTTTCACCTGGATCGATATTAAGCTATTTAAACTGGCACCGGAGCAAGCTGATCCCTGGATATGAGTGCCGGCTAACACTGGAAATATATATATATATATATATATATGAGTATATGGATATATGTGGATATATGTATATCTTGAGGATGGAAATAGATAATCATATCATGTGTGGGATCATATTGTTCAGAGTCACGTAAACATTAATCTTATGGGAATAAGAATATTATTATATATTACTACATTAAGTTATTAATAATACCAGATTTATGTATGATTAATGTGATAGGTTTAACTGGTCATGGGGCGGGAACTCAGATGCAAACAACAGAAACCACATCTCAAGTCCTAGCCATCGCCCACTTCTTGAGCTGACCAATGATCTCCGGTGCACAGGATATGTCCCACCCCCGAACCAATGGAAGAAGAGCACACAGTGTCTATTGTATTATGTTTTGATCTACTGTATAAAAGATGCCTGCTGCAGGCCTGGTCACACAAGACTCACAAAGTTATCTATCTAGATGACCAAGGACCAGACTGGGTAGCGCGGCGAAATCCAAACAAGTATGTATCATTGAGTATAGCCATTATTCTTTCTCTGACGTCCTAGTGGATGCTGGGAACTCCGTAAGGACCATGGGGAATAGCGGCTCCGCAGGAGACTGGGCACAAAAGTAAAGCTTTAGGACTACCTGGTGTGCACTGGCTCCTCCCCCTATGACCCCCCTCCAAGCCTCAGTTAGATTTTTGTGCCCGGCCGAGAAGGGTGCACACTAGGGGCTCTCCTGAGCTTCTTAGTGAAAGTTTAGTTTTAGGTTTTTTATTTTCAGTGAGACCTGCTGGCAACAGGCTCACTGCATCGAGGGACTAAGGGGAGAAGAAGCGAACTCACCTGCGTGCAGAGTGGATTGGGCTTCTTAGGCTACTGGACACCATTAGCTCCAGAGGGACCGAACACAGGCCCAGCCTCGGAGCTCGGTCCCAGAGCCGCGCCGCCGGCCCCCTTACAGAGCCAGAAGCAAGAAAAGGTCCGGAAAAAGCGGCGGCAGAAGACATCTGTCTTCAACAAGGTAGCGCACAGCACTGCAGCTGTGCGCCATTGTTACTCAGGCACACTTCACACTCCGGTCACTGAGGGTGCAGGGCGCTAGGGGGGGGCGTCCTGAGCAGCAATGTAAAACACCTTGGCTGGCGAAAATACATCACATATAGCCCCCAGGGCTATATGGATGAATTTTAACCCCTGCCAGATGCCACAGAAAAACGGGAGAAAAGGCCGCCGAGAAGGGAGCGGAGCCTATCTCCTCAGCACACTGGCGCCATTTTCTCTCACAGCTCCGTTGGAGGGAAGCTCCCTGGCTCTCCCCTGCAGTTACTACACTACAGAAAGGGGTTAAAAAAGAGAGGGGGGCACTAATTAGGCGCAGTATAACAATACAGCAGCTATAAGGGGAAAAACACTTATATAAGTTTATCCCTGTATACATATATAGCGCTCTGGTGTGTGCTGGCGTACTCTCCCTCTGTCTCCCCAAAGGGCTAGTGGGGTCCTGTCCTCTATCAGAGCATTCCCTGTGTGTGTGCTGTGTGTCGGTACGTTGTGTCGACATGTATGAGGAGGAAAATGATGTGGAGGCGGAGAAATTGCCTGTAACAGAGATGTCACCCCCTAGGGAGTCGACACCTGAGTGGATGAGCTTATGGAAGGAATATGTGACAGTGTCAGCTCTTTACAAAAGATTGATGACATGAGACAGCCGGCGACTCAGCCTGTGCCTGTCCAGGGGTCTCAAAAGCCATCAGGGGCTCTAAAACGCCCGTTACCGCAGATGGCAGATACAGACGCCGACACGGATACTGACTCCAGTGTCGACGATTAAGAGACGAATGTGACTTCCAGTAGGGCCACACGTTACATGATTGAGGCTATGGAAAATGTTTTTACACATTTCTGATAATACCAGTACCACTAAAAAGGGTATTATGTTGGGTGAGAAAAAACTGCCTGTAGTTTTTCCTGCATCTGAGGAATTAAATGAAGTGTGTGATGATGCGTGGGTTTCCCCCGATAAAAACTGTTAATTCCTAAAAAGTTATTAGCATCATACCCCTTCCCGCCAGAGGATAGGGCACGTTGGGAAACACCCCCTAGGGTGAATAAAGCGCTCACACGCTTGTCTAAACAGGTGGCACTACCGTCCCCGGCTACGGCCGCCCTTAAGGAACCTGCTGACAGAAAGCAGTAAAATGTATATACACTCACACGGGTGTGATACTGCGACCAGCAATCGCCTCAGCCTGGATGTGCAGTGCTGGGGTGGCTTGGTCGGATTCCCTGACTGACAATATTGATACCCTAGATAGGGACAGTATATTACTGACTATAGAGCATTTAAAAGATGCATTTCTATATATGCGTGATGCACAGAGGGATATTTGCCGACTGGCATCAAGAGTAAGTGCGCTGTCCATTTCTGCCAGAAGAGGGTTATGGACAAGACAGTGGTCAGGTGATGCTGATTCCAAAAGGCATATGGAAGTATCGCCTTATAAAAGGGAGGAGTTATTTGGGGTAGGTCTAACAGACCTGGTGGCCACGGCAACGGCTGGGAAATCCACATTTTTACCCCAGGCAGCCTCTCAACATAAGAAGACGCCGTATTATCAGGCGCAGTCCTTTGGGCCCCATAAGGGCAAGCGGGCAAAAGGCTCCTCATTTCTGCCCCGTGGCAGAGGGAGAGGAAAAAGGCTGCAGCAAACAGCCAGTTCCCAGGAACAGAAGCCCTCTCCCGTTTTCTGCCAAGTCCTCAGCATGACGCTGGGGCTTTACAAGCGGACTCAGGCACGGTGGGGGCCCGTCTCAAAAATTTCAGCGTGCAGTGGGCTCACTCACAGGTGGACCCCTGGATCCTTCACAAGCTGTATTCCCAGCAGGTGATAATCAAGGTACCCCTCCTACAACAGGGAAAGGGGTATTATTCCACGCTGTTTGTGGTACCGAAGCCGGACGGCTCGGTGAGACCTAATTTAAATCTGAAATCCTTGAACACTTACAAAGGTTCAAATTCAAGATGGAGTCACTCAGAGCGGTGATTGCAAACCTGGAAGAAGGGGATTATATGGTGTCTCTGGACATCAAGGATGCTTATCTCCATGTCCCAATTTACCCTTCTCACCAAGGGTACCTCAGGATTGTGCAGAGCCGGCCCTAACCAATATGATGCCCTAGGCAAGATTTTGGCTGGTGCCCCCTAGCACCACCTCTGGTTCTGCCTCTCACCTTGCACCCCTTTCCCAGCACCATCACCCCTCACCCATAGCAGTCCTTGTACCCACTATATTTTAAATAGGAACAGTTCGTACATTTGACGCACAGCCCAAAAAGGGGCATCTTCTTGCTAGGAAGGGGCATGGCCACACAATATTAACCCCAATTCCAATTACGCCACACAGTACTGCAACTTTATTCACATTTTATCTTGCGATAGTGTCCATAATTCATATTTCATCCCACAGTAGTATCACTTTACCTTATAAACGTTACTCCTCACAGTAGAGCCCCTTATTCACATTACATCACACTGAATTGCTCCTTATTCACATTACACCACACCTTATTGCTCTTTATTCACATTAGATGACACAGTAGTGCCCTTTCTATATGCAAAGCCACATAGTAGAGCACCTCATACAGATAATGCCACACATTAGTAATGCATTTATACACAATTCCACACAGTAATGCCCCTTACACATATGAGACACATTAATGTCCTTATAAACATAATGCACCGTACACATTATGACAACCTTTATTAATGCCCTTTTACACATAATGTCCCTTACACATATGCCACACATTATTAATGCCCTTATACACATAATGACACATAGTGCCCCCTACACATTTGCTGCACATTATTAGTGCCCCTATACACATAATGACACACATACAGTAGTACCCTGTTACACATATACCGCACATTATTAATGCCCTTATACACATAATGACACACATAGTGGCCCTTTACACATATGTTGCACATTATTAATGCATTTTTACATGACACACATAATGCTCCTTACACATATTCTGAACACTACTGCACAACCAACCCACTCACATGCACACAGCACTCACACATCCACTAACACTGTGACCTCTGCCTCTGCTTGGATACAGATGTGTCCTCATAAATCTTGCATCAATGCTAATGTCGGGCACCTTTTTTTAGTGAAAATACATCTTATTTGGATCGCTATGTGGCTAGGATGCACAAGCAGCTTCTGCTGATGAAACTGATATGCAGCATGCCTATATACTGTGTGAGACTGTGGCTGTATCTGCATATGAAATGCTACATACAGAATATAGGCATGCCGCATATCATTTTAATCAGCAGAAGCTGATGATGCCCCTAGGCATATCAAATGCCCTAGGCAATTGCCTAGTTTGCCTATGCCTATGGCCGGCTCTGGGTTTGTGGTACAGAACTGTCACTATCAATTTCAGACGCTGCCGTTTGGTTTGTCCACGGCACCCCGGGTCTTTACCAAAGTAATGGCCGAAATGATGATACTCCTTCGAAGGAAGGGAGTTTTAATTATCCCTTACTTGGACGATCTCCGGATAAGGGCAAGATCCAGGGAACAGTTGGTAGTCGGGGTAGCACTATCTCAAGTAGTGTGCGGCAGCACGGTTGGATTCTTAATATTCCAAAATCGCAGCTGATCCCGACGACACGTCTTCTATTCCTAAGGATGATCCTGGACACAGTCCAGAAAAAGGTGTTTCTCCAGGAGGAGAAAGCCAGGGAGTTATCCGAACTAGTCAGAAACCTCCTAAAACCAGGCCAAGTGTCAGTGCATCAGTGCACAAGGGTCCTGGGAAATAATGGTGGCTTCCTACGAAGCAATTCCATTTGGCAGATTCCACGCAAGAACTTTCCAGTGGGACCTGCTGAAAAAATGGTCCGGATCGCATCTTCAGATGCATCAGCGGATAACCCTGTCACCAAAGACAAGGGTGTCTCTTCTGTGGTGGTTGCAGAGTGCTCATCTTCTAGAGGGCGCAGATTCGGCATTCAGGACTGGGTCCTGGTGACCACGGATGCCAGCCTGCGAGGCTGGGGAGCAGTCACACAGGGAAGAAATTTCCAGGGCTTGCGGTCAAGCCTGGAGACATCACTTCACATAAATATCTTGGAGCTAAGGGCCATTTACAATGCCCTAAGCCAAGCAAGACCTCTGCTTTAAGGTCAGCCGGTGCTGATCCAGTCGAACAACATCACGGCAGTCGCCCACGTAGACAGACAGGGCGGCACAAGAAGCAGGAGGGCAATGGCAGAAGCTGCAAGGATTTTTCGCTGGGCGGAAAATCATGTGATAGCATTGTCAGCAGTGTTCATTCCGGGAGTGAACAACTGGGAAACAGACTTCCTCAGCAGAAGTCTTCCACATGATTGTAAACCGTTGGGAAAAACCAAAGGTGGACATGATGGCGTCCCGCCTAAACAAAAAATTGGACAGGTATTGCGCCAGGTCAAGGGACCCTCAGGCAATAGCTGTGGACGCTCTGGTAACACCGTGGGTGTACCAGTCAGTGTATGTGTCCCCTCCTCTTCCTCTCTTACCAAAAGTACTGAGAATTATAAGACGGAGGGGAGTAAGAACTATACTCGTGGCTCCGGATTGGCCAAGAAGGACTTGGTACCCGGAACTTCAAGAGATGCTCACGGAGGACCCGTGGCCTCTACCTCTAAGAAGGGACCTGCTCCATCAAGGACCCTGTCTATTCCAAGACTTACCGCGGCTGCGTTTGACGGCAGGGCGGTTGAACGCCGGATCCTGAAGGAAAAAGGCATTCCGGATGAAGTCATCCCTACCCTGATCAAAGCCAGGAAGGATGTAACCGCAAAAGCATTATCACCGCATTTGGCGAAAATATGTTGCGTGGTGCGAGGCCAGTAAGGCCCCGATGGAGGAATTTCAACTAGGTCGATTCCTGCATTTCCTGCAAACAGGAGTGTCTATGGGCCTAAAATTGGGGTCCATTAAGGTTCAAATTTCGGCCCTGTCAATTTTCTTCCAGAAAGAACTAGCTTCAGTTCCTGAAGTTCAGACGTTTGTAAAAGGGGTACTGCATATACAGCCTCCTTTTTGTGCCTCCAGTGGCACCTTGGGATCTCAATGTAGTTTTGGGGTTCCTAAAGTCACAATGGTTTGAACCACTTGAATCTGTGGAGTTAAAATATCTCACATGGAAAGTGGTCATGCTGTTGGCCCTGGCCTCGGCCAGGCGCGTGTCAGAATGGGCGGCTTTATCCTGTAAAAGCCCTTATCTGATCTTCCATTCAGACAGGGCGGAATTGAGGACTCGTCCTCATTTTCCCCCTAAGGTGGTTTCAGCGTTTCATCTGAACCAACCTATTGTGGTACCTGCGGCTACTAGTGACTTGGAGGACTCCAAGTTGTTGGACATAGTCAGGGCCCTGAAAATATATGTTTCCAGGACGGCTGGAGTCAGAAAATCTGACTCGCTGTTTATCCTGTATGCACCCAACAAGCTGGGTGCTCCTGCTTTTAAGCAGACTATTGCTCGTTGGATTTGTAATACAATTCAGCTTGCACATTCTGTGGCAGGCCTGCCACAGCCAAAATCTGTAAAAGCCCATTCCACAAGGAAGGTGGGCTCATCTTGGGCGGCTGCCCGAGGGGTCTCGGCTTTACAACTTTGCCGAGCAGCTACTTGGTCAGGGGCAAACACGTTTGCAAAATTCTACAAATTTGATACCCTGGCTGAGGAGGACCTGGAGTTCTCTCATTCGGTGCTGCAGAGTCATCCGCACTCTCCCGCCCGTTTGGGAGCTTTGGTATAATCCCCATGGTCCTTACGGAGTTCCCAGCATCCACTAGGACGTCAGAGAAAATAAGAATTTACTTACCGATAATTCTATTTCTCGTAGTCCGTAGTGGATGCTGGGCGCCCATCCCAAGTGCGGATTGTCTGCAATACTTGTACATAGTTATTGTTAACTAAATCGGGTTATTGTTGTTGTGAGCCATCTATCCAGAGGCTCCTCTATTATCAGTGCCGTAACTAGGTGTGTGCTGAGGGGGCATTGCACACAGCGCAATCGCGCTGTGGGCGCACCATCAGCATCCACACTGATTAGCTGCTGCGCTGCCCGCTGTAGTGTACAGTATATTAGTAGCGCTGCGCCCGGCTCCTTCCCCGCCGGAGGCAGCGCTGCTAATATAGATCACAGGCAGAGCAGGCAGCGCTGGGCAATCTGTGTGTGTGAGTCTCTCCGTCCTCCGTGTGCTGCTGGGCTCTGCTCCGCCCCCCCTCCTCCTGCTCTCCTGCACTGTACACTGACTTCCGGGTACAGGAGAGACGACGGCTGCAGCTGCTGCTTATCACAGCAAGTGAAGTCTCTCCCTCCATTCCCTCCCACTCCTCGTGCAAGTGCTCCTTATATTGTAGGTATGTGCTGCTAGTTACTACTTATTTCAGTAAAACAACATTAAAAAATACTTTCTTGTGTTTGGAAATTCTGGACTTTCTCTCTGTGACTTTTTAGATAAACTACTAGTGCAGAGATTTTGTAAAAAAACAAACCCCAAAACTGCATATACATTTATGTAATGTCCCCTGTAAATTGAATACATAAGATTGTGTGTAAATATTCTTCTGCTATGGTATAAAACTATGGCCCTCATTCCGAGTTGATCGGTCGCAAGGCGAATTTAGCAGAGTTACACACGCTAAGCCGCCGCCTACTGGGAGTGAATCTTAGCTTCTTAAAATTGCGACCGATGTATTCGCAATATTGCGATTACTAACTACTTAGCAGTTTCAGAGTAGCTCCAGACTTACTCTGCCTGTGCGATCAGTTCAGTGCTTGTCGTTCCTGGTTGACGTCACAAACACACCCAGCGTTCGCCCAGGCACTCCCACCGTTTCTCCGGCCACTCCTGCGTTTTTTCCGGAAACGGTAGCGTTTTCAGCCACACGCCCCTGAAACGCCGTGTTTCCGCCCAGTAACACCCATTTCCTGTCAATCACATTACGATCGCCGGAGCGAAGAAAAAGCCGTGAGTAAAATTACTTTCATCATAGTAAAGTTACTTGGCGCAGTCGCAGTGCGAACATTGCGCATGCGTACTAAGCGGATTTTCACTGCGATGCGATGAAAAATACCGAGCGAACAACTCGGAATGAGGGCCTATATATATATATTTGGAGTATTACTGTCTGGTGTAATGTGACTAATGAACGCTGCCGTGCGGTGTAATGTAACTAATGGACGCTAATGTGCGGTGTAATGTGACTGCAGGCGCTACCGTGCGGTGTAATGTAACTGGCGGACGCTACCGTGCGGTGTAATGTAACTGGCAGACACTACCGTGCGGTGTAATGTAACTGGCAGACACTACCGTGCGGTGTAATGTAACTGGCAGACACTACCGTGCGGTGTAATGTAACTGGCAGACACTACCGTGCGGTGTAATGTAACTGGCAGACACTACCGTGCGGTGTAATGTAACTGGAAGACACTACCGTGCGGTGTAATGTAACTGGCGGACGCTACCGTGCGGTGTAATGTAACTGGCAGACACTACCGTGCTGTGTAATGTAACTGGCAGACACTACCGTGCTGTGCAATGTAACTGGCGGACGCTACCGTGCGGTGTAATGTAACTGGCAGACACTACCGTGCGGTGTAATGTAACTGGCAGACACTACCGTGCGGTGTAATGTAACTGGCAGACACTACCGTGCGGTGTAATGTAACTGGCAGACACTACCGTGCGGTGTAATGTAACTGGCAGACACTACCGTGCGGTGTAATGTAACTGGCAGACACTACCGTGCGGTGTAATGTAACTGGCGGACGCTACCGTGCGGTGTAATGTAACTGGCAGACACTACCGTGCGGTGTAATGTAACTGGCAGACACTACCGTGCGGTGTAATGTAACTGGCGGACGCTACCGTGCGGTGTAATGTAACTGGCAGACACTACCGTGCGGTGTAATGTAACTGGCGGACGCTACCGTGCGGTGTAATGTAACTGGCAGACACTACCGTGCTGTGTAATGTAACTGGCAGACACTACCGTGCGGTGTAATGTAACTGGCAGACACTACCGTGCTGTGTAATGTAACTGGCGGACGCAACCGTGCTGTGTAATGTAACTGGTGGACGCTACCGTGCTGTGTAATGTAACTGGCGGACGCAACCGTGCTGTGTAATGTAACTGGCGGACGCTACCTTGCTGTGTAATGTGACCATGCAGTGTACTGTGGCTAACGGAGGGGGGGCAATTCTCTTTCTGGCAGAGGGCACCAAAATGTCTAGTTGCCGCTCTGGCAGTGGCGTAACTAGCGGTGTGTGAATTATAGGAAGGGATGGGGAGGGGGGAGAGGTAGCATTAATTTCAAAACATGACAGGGGGGGGGGGGGGGGGCGCCGTTGCGGTTACTTGCACACAGCGCTAAAAAGTCTAGTTACGGCACTGTCTATTATCATGCTGTTAACTGGGTTCAGATCACAGGTTGTACGGTGTGATTGGTGTGGCTGGTATGAGTCTTACCCGGGATTCAAAATCCTTCCTTATTGTGTACGCTCGTCCGGGCACAGTATCCTAACTGAGGCTTGGAGGGGGGTCATAGGGGGAGGAGCCAGTGCACACCAGGTAGTCCTAAAGCTTTACTTTTGTGCCCAGTCTCCTGCGGAGCCGCTATTCCCCATGGTCCTTACGGAGTTCCCAGCATCCACTACGGACTACGAGAAATAGAATTATCGGTAAGTAAATTCTTATTTTTGTATTGTATTGCTTTGTTATTGTAACCCCCTTTCAGTAATAATACGCTGTGGTGTCGGAACCCAGTAGTTTAATTACAATCTGGTGTCGTGTCTTCCTTTCCCTGCTAAGGTTTAAAGTGTATTATTATCGCATTGCATAGCTGTTAAGGGTTCACGGTGTATCATTGGGTGTGTACGCGCTGTGTGTACGTTGTACAGCCAGCACGGCGTTTGTACGTAAAGTCCGTACTCGGTACGGGACTCTGTACGCTAACGGTGTAAAAAGTCCGTAGGTTGCGGATTAAGTATAGCGGCCGCAGCGGCTTCATTTAAAGTGTATGAAATGTTTTTTTAAAGTGTTGCTTTTAGTCCTGTATGAAAATCAGCATTCTCAACAACTACTGATTTAATACATATGGAAAGTTACAGATAGTTTGCAGACTGTCCCTGCCAGCATGAGATACTGCAGGGACATGCTTGGATGCTTATTTCTTTTCGGGTCTGCTCAGACCCAAAAATAGTCCCCATTAAGTGCAGTCTGCAGGCTGCCTTTGGGACTAATTGAATAGCTCTGGAGGATCAGTTAGCCCACTGTAAATTACCATGGCTAATTGAATAGCCCCTAACCCAGCTTGGAACACTGGGCAATTACATTTTTTAATAATACAACCTTTATTTATAACAGACACTCCTAGCAATAATTCAGGCAATTCCCCATACAGTAAGATCTGTTTTACATTTTGTAAACACAACATCTGCGGGATTTGAGGACATTTACTACATTTTCTGGAAATAAGGCTCAGGGTAAAAAGCACAAGTATATATAGCTGGCACCTAACACCGAGGTTCACATTTCTCACATACAGTGCGTATGTGAGGTATGTAGATAGAGGGTTTCCTTGAGGTCTATTTTTCTGCTCGAAGCGATTTCCAGGAGACCTGTGTTTCTAGGGCCTTATTCAGTATGGAGCATACTGCCAATTTCCTGCCCAGTGTGCATGTGCAGGGCCCGTTCTTCTGTGTGGGTGAGGACAATGTGATCGCATCAGATTGATGCGAATGCCTCTGTCCAATTGATAGGCAGAGGCATTCGGAGGGCAGTCAGGGGTGGCATTGCGGAGGCGTGTCTTTGGAAGTGAGGGCGGGTCCAGTCCATTTTCAAGATGGGCGATGATGTTACACGCGGCCGCTGCAACAGGGAAAATGTTGGCGGCCCGACTGCCTTCGCAGCCACTGGGCTTCCCTTATTCAGCGATGCGATCCCAATTAATACCTGGTGCTTCTAATTTTCTTTATGCCTGAAATTTATATGGGCAATGCTTTTACTAGGAAAACACAGCTAGTAAATGCATTGCCCTTTCAAATTTCAGGCATAAACATGATCAGAAGAGCCAGGTTTTAGAACATGAAGCTTAGCTTAATTTTGCAGGTCCCAACAGCTACAGTATACAAATAATGATACACATATGCCACTTGATGTATACTGTAGTGATCAGGATGTATCAGATGTGTGATATCAGTGTGACCTGTAAATATTGATCAGTTGCATATCGGGTGTGTGATGTTAGTGTGACCTGTGGTAGTGATCAGAGTATATCAGGTGTGTGATGTTAGTGTGACCTGTGGTGGTGATCAGAGTATATCAGGTGTGTGATGGTAGTGTGACCTGTGGTAGTGATCAGAGTATATCAGGTGTGTGATGTTAGTGTGACCTGTGGTAGTGATCAGAGTATATCAGGTGTGTGATGGTAGTGTGACCTGTGGTGGTGATCAGAGTATATCAGGTGTGTGATGGTAGTGTGACCTGTGGTGGTGATCAGAGTATATCAGGTGTGTGATGGTAGTGTGACCTGTGGTGGTGATCAGAGTATATCAGGTGTGTGATGGTAGTGTGACCTGTGGTAGTGATCAGAGTATATCAGGTGTGTGATGGTAGTGTGACCTGTGGTGGTGATCAGAGTATATCAGGTGTGTGATGGTAGTGTGACCTGTGGTAGTGATCAGAGTATATCAGGTGTGTGATGGTAGTGTGACCTGTGGTGGTGATCAGAGTATATCAGGTGTGTGATGGTAGTGTGACCTGTGGTGGTGATCAGAGTATATCAGGTGTGTGATGGTAGTGTGACCTGTGGTGGTGATCAGAGTATATCAGGTGTGTGATGGTAGTGTGACCTGTGGTGGTGATCAGAGTATATCAGGTGTGTGATGGTAGTGTGACCTGTGGTAGTGATCAGAGTATATCAGGTGTGTGATGGTAGTGTGACCTGTGGTAGTGATCAGAGTATATCAGGTGTGTGATGGTAGTGTGACCTGTGGTAGTGATCAGAGTATATCAGCTGTGTGATGGTAGTGTGACCTGTGGTAGTGATCAGAGTATATCAGCTGTGTGATGTCGGTGTGACCTGTGTATAGTTATCACTGTATATCAGGTGTACGATGTCAATGGGGCCTGTGTATAGTGATCAGTACAGTGGCGGAACTACCGCCAGTGCACGCAGTGCCTTGCACTGGGGCTCAACGCTGTCAAGGGGCCCAAAGCCAGCGGCATTTAACCTCTTCAGTGGCATGCCCAGAAAATTTCCGTGGTCAGCTGCGCTGTGCAGACTGGCAACTCTGGAAATTTTCCGTCCATGCCAGTGCTCCCCCTCTACCCCTCCCTCCATGATGTCATGATGCGATCCTGTCATTCCGGAAAACTCCGCCGGACGAGCGGAGTACAGGGGAGGAGGGAAGAGGAGAGGATTATAGTGCTGGCGGGCTAGTGCCCACCAGCAAATGCAAATGCTAGGGATGGACATCGGTGGGTTATCCATTGATGGTTACTATCGATAGATAACATCAATGGTCAGTGGCCATCCCTAGCTACCCCTAGGCAATGAGCATTCCCCGTGACAACGAGCATGGATTCCAGAGCATAAAACTCCTGGGAAAAAGCATGACACTACATGTAAAACATCCGGCAACGCACATGAAACCCCTGGCAATGCGTAGGTAAAAATATCTAAACTGGCACGGTGGGGGCATATCTAGCACTGTGAGGGAATGTGTATTTGGCAATGTGGGGACATATCTGGCACTATGAGGTCATATCTGGCACCGTGGGGGAATATGTGTATCTGCCACTGTGGGGGCCTATCTAGCACTGTGGGGGCATGTGTATCTGGCACTGTGGAGGCATATCTGGCACTGTGGGGACATATGTGTATCTTGCACTATGGGGGCATGTGTGTATCTGGCACTGTGCGGGCATATCTGGCACTGTGGGGGCATATGTGTATCTAGCACTGCACTATTTGGGTCATATGTGTAATACACCCCCATTTTCATTGGCCACGCCCAATGTGGCATGTAGCCACATCCATTTTTTGGCCGTGCGCGCACTCGGTACAATTAACATTTTTTTTCTACTTGCACCACTGTGTGTGTGTGTATATATATATGTATATATATATATATATAAATATATAAATTATACGGGAGCATGCAAAGGGGGGAGTTGGGGGGAGGGGGTTGGACTTGGACGGGATGAGAGGGCGGGGGGCCCAAAGCATTTTGTTACACCTGAGCACACCGCTCGCTTGTTCTGCCACTGGATCAGTGTATATCAGTTGTGTGATGTCGGTGTGATCTGTGTACAATGATCTGTGTGTACAGTGCATCCGGAAAGTATTTACAGCGCTACACTTTTTCCACATTTTGTTATGTTTCAGCCTTATCCAAAACTGGAATAAATTAATTTTTTCTCTCAAAATTCTTTACACAATACCCCAAACATTTTTTGAGACTTTTGCAAATTGATTAAAAATAAAAAAAAACTAAGAAATCACATGTACATAGGTATTCACAGCCTTTGCTCAATACTTTGTTGAAGCACCTTTGGCAGCAATTACAGCCTCAAGTATTTTTGAATATGATGCCACAAGCTTGGCACACCTATCTTTGGGCAGTTTCGCCCATTCTTCTTTGCAGCACCTCTCAAGCTCCATCAGGTTGGATGGAAAGCGTCGGTGCACAGCCATTTTCAGATTTCTCCAGAGATGTTCAAATTGGATTCAAGTCTGGGCTCTGGCTGGGCCACTTAAGGACATTCACAGAGTTGTCCTGAAGCCACTGCTTTGATATCTTGTCTGTGTGCTTAAGGCCGTTGTCCTGCTGAAAGATGAACCGTCATCCCAGTCTGAGGTCGAGTACTCTGGAGCAGGTTTTCATCCTGAATGTCTCTGTACATTGCTGAATTCATCTTTCCCTCTATCCTGACTAGTCTCCCATTTCCTGCCGCTGAAAAACATCCCCATAGCATGATGCTGCCACCACAATGCTTCACTGTAGGGGTGGTATTGGCTTGGCAATGAGCAGTGCCTGGTTTCCTCTAAATATGACACCTGGCATTCACGCCAAAGAGTTCAATCCTTATCTCAAACCAGAGAATTTTGTTTCTCATGGTCTGAGAGTTCTTCAGGTGCATTTTGGCAAACTCCAGGATGCTGCCATGTGCTTTTTACTAAAGAGTGGCTTCCATACAGGCCTGATTGGTGGATTGCTGCAGAAATGGTTGTCCTTCTGGAAGGTTCTCCTCTCTCCACAGAGGAATGCTGTAGCTCTGACAGAGTGACCATCGGGTTCTTGGTCACCTCCCTGACTAGGACCCTTCTCCCCCGATCGCTCAGTTTAGACAGCCAGCCAGCTCCAGAAAGAGTCCTGGTGGTTCCGAACTTCTTCCATTTACGGATGATGGAGGCCACTGTGCTTATTGGGACCTTCAAAGCAGCAGATATTTTTCTATACCCTTCCCCAGATGTGTGCCTCGAGACAATCCTCGGAGGTCTACAGACAATTCCCTTGACTTCAAGCTTGGTTTGCACTGTCAAGTGTGGGACCTTATATAGACAGGTGTGTGCCTTTCCAAATCATGTCCAATCAACTGAATTTACCATAGGTGGACTCCAATTAAGCTGTAGGAACATCTCAAGGATGATCAGTGGAAACAGGATGCACCCTGAGCTCAATTTTGAGCTTTATGGCAAAGTCTGTGAATACTTATGTACATGTGATTTCTTAGTTTTTGAATTTTAATAAATTTGCAAAAATCTCAAAAAAACTTTTTTCACGTTGTCATTATGGGGTATTGTGTGTAGAATTTTGAGGGGAAAAAATAATTTATTCCATTTTGGAATAAGGCTGTAACATAACAAAATGTGGAAAAAGTGAAGAGCTGTGTAGATACTTTCCGGATGCACTGTATCACGTGTGTGATGTCGGTGTGATCAGTGTATAGTGATCAGTGTTTATCAGGTGTGTGATGTTAGTGGGACCTGTGTATAGTGATCAGTGTTTTTCAGGTGTGTGTTGTCGGTGTGACATGTGTATAGTGATCAGTGTATATCGGGGGGAAAATTTACTAAGAATCGATTTTGAGAGTGATTACAAATTGCCCTTAATCGTCCTTTATTGCCGTGAATTGCAGGAACAAAGGCCCTCATTCCGAGTTGTTCGCTCGGTAATTTTCTTCGCATCGCAGCGATTTTCCGCTAATTGTGCATGCGCAATGTTCGCACTGCGACTGCGCCAAGTAAATTTGCTAAGAAGTTTGGTATTTTACTCACGGCATTACGAGGTTTTTTCTTTGTTCTGGTGATCGTAGTGTGATTGACAGGAAGTGGGTGTTTCTGGGAGCAAACTGGCCGTTTTATGGGAGTGTGTGAAAAAACGCTGCCGTTTCTGGGAAAAACGCGGGAGTGGCTGGAGAAACGGAGGAGTGTCTGGGCGAACGCTGGGTGTGTTTGTGACGTCAAACCAGGAACGACAAGCACTGAACTGATCGCACTGGAAGAATAAGTCTCGAGCTACTCAGAAACTGCACAGAAAAGTCTTTTCGCAATATTGCGTATCTTTCGTTCGCAATTTTGCTAAGCTAAGATTCACTCCCAGTAGGCGGCGGCTTAGCGTGTGCAATGCTGCTAAAAGCAGCTTGCGAGTGAACAACTCGGAATGAGGGCCAAAAATTGTACATTTACTAATAAGTGATTTCACTTGCATCTTTGTCTTTCGATGGTGTATGTTGTCACTTTTTGCCATGTGCGATTTGTGTTG
This sequence comes from Pseudophryne corroboree, assembly GCF_028390025.1. NCBI lineage: Eukaryota > Metazoa > Chordata > Amphibia > Anura > Myobatrachidae > Pseudophryne > Pseudophryne corroboree. The sequence continues at coordinate 156,448,118 of NC_086452.1, read as the reverse complement.
ATTTTTCACATGGCAAGTTGCTTCAGAAGTCGCACATGAAATTGCTATAATCGCTATAAGTCGCACTACAGTACCCCAGAAGTCGCATTCCAATGCAAAGCTAATCACGCCTCAATTCATAGTACTATAAATCGCCGTAAAGCAACAAAATCCCCAAAAACATTCTGACCTGCTGGTTCCTCTATTTTGTGTCTTGGTCCTGGGCCCTTTCCATTAGCTGGTGCAGCCACCATGAAATTATTGCCTGGATCCAGCCTACTCCAAAACCTGCCTCTGCCATGTTTGAGAGCAGAAATTGAGTGCTGCAGGTGACTTGGTGGGCTTTATTAGCATTCCTACAGCTTGCCAAGGACGATTATATGGATCATGAGTCCAGTAGTGAATATATTTGCCTTAAAGCTAGGCGTTATGCTTAAGTTTGGCAGGATCTTAATATCAGGCATCTCTACTACAGGACCATAGTATAAGGAAAAATGGGGTGCGGTATATAAGCAGGGGCGTAGCCAGAACTTTGTGAGCCCCATAGCAACATTATGAAGGGGCCCCTGTCCCGATAATTTGAGAGAGGCTGCTGGAGTTGTTAATTTTATGACCCATAATAATGCCCTTGTTCATTTTCTGAACCATAGTAGTAGCTTGGTTAATGTTATGCTCCATAGTAATGCCCTAGTTCTCATTATGTCATATTGAAGGGACATCAGAACACATTATGCAACACAGTATCATTTTTGGGGGGTTAGTTTGGATAGTTTTTTCATCTGGGACCACCGTTTATTGAAACACGTCCCCTCGCAGGCTTGCTTTGATCGCCACGCTTCAGGTAGAGTGTTTCATTTGCTCCGCTCGCCTGAAGGTTATGATTTGTGACATGGATAGTCAAAAATGGAAAAAGTCCAAAAACATAAAAAAACTAAACAAAAATGTGTGTCGACCATATGTGTTGACCATTATCCTGTCGACCATATAATCTCGACCATATGATCCTGTGGGTGTAGTATGGTATGCCGGCGGCCGGGCTCCCGGCGACCAGCATACCGGCGCCGGGATCCCGACCGCCGGCATACCGACAGCGTGGCGTGCGCAAAGGAGCCCCTTGCGGGCACGGTGGCGCGCTACGCGCAACACGCTATTTTATTCTCCCTTCAGGGGGGTCGTGGACCCCCACGAGGGAGAATAGGTGTCGGTATGCCGGGTGTCAGGATTCCGGCGCCGGTATACTGTGCGTCAGGATCCCGATATTCGGCATACTGAAGACCACCCGATCCTGTCGACCTTTTCTATGTCGACTTTTCACATGTCGACCTTTTGTCCATGTTGACCTTTTGTCAGTGTCAACCTTTTATCTGTCAACCATATGGGGGTCACCTTAATGACTGTTGACCTAATGCATGTCGACCCATAGTATGGATCCCAAAAAAATGGATGAAGCAAACATATAGACAAATCAAATCTCAGAGGAAAACCGGATGCCGTCTTCAGGAGACAGAGGATTTGGGAGAAGATTTGTACGTCAGCAGGGCAATGTTCTAATGCATACTAATGTAATCAGCTACTGCCCATTCCTTCTAATTGCAATTAAGAAATATATAAATATTTTATTTGACATTATAGAGTAAGTATTTTGTGCAGTTAGTTGGGTAAGAATTCCTGCATGAATCCATATAGTAAAATTACAAATGTTGTAAATATATTCTGTAACCACTGTATATACTACAGTTTAATAATACCCTGGACCCCTGGACAATAGGGGCAGTTGGCCTAATTCTTGTTTGCACGTAATGCCAATGTTTTCACAATGCACCTATTATCAGCAGACTTTTCCTGGGCTGCAACCGCACTGCACATGCGCCAAGGTACCTTGCACTGACGTCTTATACGCAGAGTGATTGACAGGAGAGAACTGTTGGAAGTTAAAGTGGGAGTGGCGGCAAAAACGCAGGCGTGTCATGGCAATTTTCGAGGTGTGTAATGTATCTGCCTTCAGCTGCGATTATGTATGCAGAGAAACATGGCGCCAGCATCGCTACTGCCTAGGCCAGTCTGCGTATCCGTAGGTCAGCCCCAGTAGACTGTGTTCCTCGTTATTGCGTGAGTGCTGCACAGAGCCGTAACTAGACGTTTTGGTGCCCTGTGCCAGAGAAAGAATTGGTGCCCTCCCCCTCACCCCCATTCTTCCAATAGGGACATAAGGCGCATGCTTCGTGGGGAAGGGGCATGACAAGATTGATGCCAGAGAAAGCCCATGCTATGATGCCCCTTTCCAGATTTTATTGAGATATATATATATATATATATATACACATATATATCTATATCTATCTATCTATCTATCTATCTATCTATCTATCTATCTATCTATATATAACTATATATCTAATTAGAAACAAAAAGTACAGCACTCACCAAAATGAGCTCACTTATCCTCACAACATCTATGGATAAATGAACAAATGATGGGGGTTTAGTTAGTGAATTGGCCAATGCACGGAAGCCTGCATACCGCTCGCCAAGGTACCCCACCTTCATGCAGGTCCTACACTATCGCCAAATCATCAAAATTAAAACCTGGCAACTGTATCACATAATATAACTGCAAATATGCCCACTTGGTGTAAGGTATACCTGCCATGAACTGCATGGCTTTTAAAAGGTACACTAGTCACCTGACACTGGCTAATAATTTACTAAAGGGCAGCTGGCACAGGTTTAGGATAATTGGGGTGCATGAACAAAGTTTGTGGCCACAGTTCATGAGTTAACCAGGGATTAAACCTAAAATATACCAGCAAATAGAAAACCACAGCACTCGCCACCCCAGAAGTGGGGTGCAGTATCTGCACTCGCCACTAATAGGGTGGGGTGCATGTAGCCCATGGCCACCTACTCAAAAATATAGAAACAAAAAGTACAGCACTCACCAAAATGAGCTCACTTATCCTCACAACATCTATGGATAAATGAATAAATGATGGAGGTTTAGTTAGTGAATTGGCCAATGCACGGAAGCCTGCATACCGCTCCTAACTAAACCCCCATCATTTATTCATTTATCCATAGATGTTGTGAGGATAAGTGAGCTCATTTTGGTGAGTGCTGTACTTTTTGTTTCTATATTTTTGAGTAGGTGGCCATGGGCTACATGCACCCCACCCTATTAGTGGCGAGTGCGGATACTGCACCCCACTTCTGGGGTGGCGAGTGCTGTGGTTTTCTATTTGCTGGTATATATCTATATATATATATCTATATATATATATATATATATATATATACAGAAAAAACTATTTTGGCGCTATGCCAGTATATACACTACAAATATCTACTAAAACAGTCCAAATAACAATCTTTCAGTGCATAGGAAATTCCACTCCTCTGGGACGGCCAAGCTCCTTATCTTGACGCACACCAGCTCCACCACTCTAAAAATGCAAAAAAGGACAAGAGCGCCTCCTAGTGCAATATTAATGACACCACCCAATTGTGCAATACAAAGTGAAGGTGGACCCGTACCGGATAGAAAGAATATAACAGTTTATCTCAAATCTTGTGATGATCCATACAAAGTCATCAGACCCATGTAGTTTCAAAGGATTTTTTTTAATATGATCGATACAAATAAGAATAAAAAGTACATAGTGTAATACAGTTGACATATCGTTACAATCCTCAGCATATTACTCATGTTTTGCTAGTTATTCTTATGAGTTATCTTTGCCTCAGTTTGTGGAACTACAGGTCACAGCTAGCTCCTTCATAGTTGTCTCCCAGTGCCTCAGTTCCTGCATTCAGTAACTGACTCCACAGGTGTTTGCATTCTGTAAATACAGCTGGTTACCTGAATCCTACTATTCAGCCTGTTCAGTCTGCACTACAGCTGCATGATATATCAATTACTGGGGGGCCTGTCTGGTGCTCACAGCTAATTGGTCCAGTCTGTTCTTTTAATCCTCTCAATCCCAAAATGCATTGCCAGTTATAGCTACTCCATACGGTGTTCTGCTCTCTGGTCTCAGTTCATCTGACCAGTGGGATTTGCCTTGCTCCTGCATTGAATTCCAGCTTCACCATCTTGCTGATGAACTTACCGTATATACTCGAGTATAAGTAAACCCGAATATAAGACGAGGCACCTAATTTTACCACAAAAACCTGGGAAAACTTATTATATATAGATATGCCCTCATACTGCCAGATATGCCCCCACAGTGCCAGATATGCCCTCATGCTGCCAGATATGCCCCACAGTGCCAGATATGCCTTCATGCTGCCAGATATGCCCCACAATGCCAGATGTGCCAGATATGCCCTCATGCTGCCAGATATGCCCTCATGCTGCCAGATATGCCCCACAGTGCCAGATGTTGCAGGTATGCCCCACAGTGCCAGATATGCCCTCATGCTGCCAGATGTGCTAGATATGCCCCACAGTGCCAGATATGCCCTCATGCTTCCAGCTATGCCCCACAGTGCCAGATGTGCCAGATATGCCCTCATGCTGCCAGATATGCCCCACAGTGCCAGATGTGCCAGATATGCCCTCATGCTGCCAGATATGCCCCACAGTGCCAGATGTGCCAGATATGCCCTCATGCTGCCAGATATGCCCCACAGTGCTAGATGTGCCAGATATGCCCCACAGTGCCAGTTACATAGGTGTGCGCAGACACTGACAGGCGGGTGCCGCTCCGGACTTCCCCCCCTCCACGGCATTATAGTGTTCTCTCACCTCCCCTGTCCTGGATATAGACTGCTTACCTGGGCCGCCCAGGTGAGCAGTCTTTGGGCCGCCCAGGTAAGCAGTCTACTTCCAGGACAGGGGAGGTGAGAGAACACTATAATGCCGTGGAGGGGGGAAGTCCGGAGCGGCACCCGCCTGTCAGTGTCTGCGCACGCCTATGGCCAGTTACTTACCCTCCGTCGCTCCCGCGCTGTCTTCTGAAGGAGGGACACAGAGGGCACAGCGCGCGGCTCTCCTGTGTCCCTCCTGCGTCTCCGGCGGCAGCGGCATGTGTGTGTTAAAGGAAGTGCCAGTTCGTGCACTTCCTTTAACACACACAAGCCGCTGCTGCTGGAGATGCAGGTGGGACACAGGAGAGCCGCACGCTGTGCCCTCCGTGTTCCTCCTAAATACTGACTCGAGTATAGGCCAAAGTGGCTTTTTCAGCACACAAAAAAATGCTGAAAAAGTCGGCTTATACTCGAGTATATACGGTAGTCTGCCGACTACCGTTACCCTGTCTCCAAGTGTCTGCACCCCAGTCCGTCCGTGTACCACTACCTCCTGTGTCTCTCCTAGTGTTCCTGCTGTTGTTCCATCTCCTTGGCCCCAGTGTACCATCTGGCCGTGCGCACCCCACCATATTCTCCAGTTCCTGTTTGTTCCTGCGTATCCCTGCTGTTTGCCATATACATCTGGACTATCATACAACACCTCTGCCATAATTCTAGTCCAGTTCAGGTATCAAGTGACCCAGACAGGGGGCCGCAACCTACACGTCGGGAGCCGCGAAGCCCATATCCCCTTGCGGGGTTCCCGTGTGAAAACCTCTGTTCTGGGTAACGTCAACCACTTGGTACCTGATCCCAAATTCCGGATTCTGCACCAGTTCCTGACACATATAAAGATAAAAATACAAGAACATAAGTAGTTGCCCGTACATAAACGAAGAGAAAAGATAGCTTATCTGAGCCACCAGCATACAGCAGGAATCTTCCAACGCGTTTTGTCATAGAGGAGCTCTGTCCTATCCTTCTGACTTCCTCAGGGGTACTGAGTCTTTCTGAATACTGTGTCTCTCAGTGACATGTGGTGGGGTGAGGCATATCCTGTCCTGTCATACTAATATATAAGCCAGAGCTTTGACTATATAAAGTATATGAAAAATAAAAACAATATACTAGAAAAATCTTTTGTAGTCAAAATTCTGGAGTAAAAAGTCTATGGGGTATATGCAATTCACGGCGAATCGCGGCAAATTATCGCCGTTTTTAAATTCGACACAATTCGACAGGTGAATTCCGGCAGGTGGCTGCTGGAATTCACCATATTCAATGCAAAACGGATTCGACAGTCCCGCGGGCGAAAATCGGCCGATTTGGCGGATTTTGCCGCGATTTTAAAAAACGGGAAAAAAACGGGAAAAAAAATGGCGTGGGGTCCCCCCTCCAAAGCATAACCAGCCTCGGGCTCTTCGAGCTGGTCCTGGTTCTAAAAATGCGGGGAAAAATTGGGCAGGGATCCCCCGTATTTTTAAAACCAGCACCGGGCTCTGCGCCTGGTGCTGGTGCCAAAAATACGGGGGACAAAAAGAGTAGGGGTCCCCCGTATTTTTAACACCAGCATCGGGCTCCACTAGCTGGACAGATAATGCCACAGCCGGGGGTCACTTTTATGCCGTGCCCTGCGGCCGTGGCATTAACTACCCAACTAGTCACCCCTGGCCGGGGTACCCTGGGGGAGTGGGGACCCCTTCAATCAAGGGGTCCCCCCCCCAGCCACCCAAGGGCCAGGGGTGAAGCCCGAGGCTGTCCCCCCCCCATCCAATGGGCTGCGGATGGGGGGGCTGATAGCCTTTTGTGATAATGAAAAGATATTGTTTTTTCCAGTAGTACTACAAGTCCCAGCAAGCCTCCCCCGCATGCTGGTACTTGGAGAACCACAAGTACCAGCATGCGGGAGAAAAACGGGCCCGCTGGTACCTGTAGTTCTACTAGAAAAAAAATACCCAAATAAAAACAGGACACAGACACCGTGACAAGTAAAAGTTTATTACACACTGCCGACACACACATACTTACCTATGTTGACACGCCGACTGCCACGGTCTCCGACGATCCGGGGTACCTGTGAAAAAATTATACTCACCTTCCAGCGTCCAGAGATACATCCACGTCCAGAGATAATCCTCGTACTTGTTAAAAAAACAAACCGAACACCCGTTCCATGCCGGACTGAAAGGGGTCCCATGCTTTCACATCAGACCCCTTTCCCCGAATGCCGGGACATCACGTGACTCCTGTCACTGAAGTCCCTTCAGCCAATCAGGAAGCGCTACTACCGTGGCGCTCACCTGATTGGCTGTGCACTGTCTGAGCTGTCAGACAGCGCATCGCAAAGCTCCGTCCATTACTTTCAATGGTGGGAACTTTGCGGGTAGCGGTGGGGTTAACCCGCGGTCAGCCGCTGACCGGCGGGTGACCTCACCGCTAGCCGCTAAGTTCCCACCATTGAATATAATGGACGGAGCTGTGCGATGCGCTGTCTGCTCAGACGCGCAGAGCCAATCAGATGAGCGCAACGAAGTTGCGCTTCCTGATTGGCTTTAGAGACCTTTCTGTGACAGCTGTCACTCTGAGAGGTCTCTCTGCATTCGGGGAAAGGTGTCCCATGTGTCAGCATGGGACCCCTTTCAGTCCGCTGGATCGGGTATTTTCGTTTTGTTATTTTGCCAAGTACGTGGACTTATATCTGGACGTGGATTTACCTCTGGACGCTGGAAGGTGAGTATAATTTTTTTCACAGGTACCCCGGATCGTCGGAGACCGTGGCAGTCGGCGTGTCAACATAGGTAAGTATGTGTGTGTCGGCAGTGTGTAATAAAGTTTTACTTGTCACGGTGTCTGTGTACTGTTTTTATTTGGGTATTTTTTTTTCAGTAGTACTACAGGTACCAGCGGGCCCGTTTTTCTCCTGCATGCTGGTACTTGTGGTTCTCCAAGTACCAGCTTGCGGGGGAGGCTTGCTAGGACTTGTAGTACTCCTGGAAAAAACAATATTCGTTAAAAATTCTCAAGGCTATCAGCCTCCCATCCGCAGCCCTTGGATGGGGGGGACAGCCTCGGGCTTCACCCCTGGCCCTTGGGTGGCTGGGGGGGGGGACCCCTTGATTGAAGGGGTCCCCACTCCCCCAGGGTACCCCGGCCAGGGATGACTAGTTGGATATTTAATGCCACGGCCGCAGGGCACTGTATAAAAGTGACCCCCGGCTGTGGCATTATCTGTCCAGCTAGTGGAGCCCGATGCTGGTGTGAAAAATACGGGGGACCCCTGCTCGTTTTGTCCCCCGTATTTTTTGCACCAGCACCAGGCGCAGAGCCCGGTGCTGGTTTTAAAAATACGGGGGATCCGCTGTCAATTTTTCTCCCGGATTTTTAGAACCAGGACCAGCTCGAAGAGCCCGAGGCTGGTTATGCTTTGGAGGGGGGACCCCACGCCATTTTTTTCAGGGATTTTACCATTTCATCTATAAAAAATAAAATAAAATAAAAAATATTATTTTTAAAAATATATAAATAATACTTGTGCCTCCAAAAAAGACAAACCAAGTACCTAATCCCTTCTAATATAAATAGATCTGCTATTCCAAAAAAAAAAAAAACCCAAAAAAACATGTTTACATTTTTTTTTATTGTTTTCACCCTCCAAAGTGTGGCGGATTGAAAATGACGAATTTGCTGTCTAAAAGTACTGCTGTCGAATTTCCAAACTTGAATTGAATATGCTTTTGTCGAATTGCAGCACTTGTATCATTGCAGAAAAGTCGAATTTGCAAAAATTCGAATTTCAAAAAGTCGAATTTTGAAAGTCCGTTTTTTGGTCGGAAAGCACTGAATTGCATTGACGATTTTTTTTTTTTGGCGAAAATGACCCGAAATTCGACAATTTCGGGAATTCGACCGCAATTGCATATACCCTTATGACAGGTGAGGCAGTGCATCCCCTGCCTACCTTTTCCGCACACTTCTGATCAAAACTCAACAAATTTCCAGCAGTATATACTGCTGCACCTGTTTAGAATGCCCACATGAGCCATTTGGCTCATATACTGTATTGTGTGTAACTCTGCCTCTGGTACTAGCCAGTGCCACCTGACCTCACTGCACGTCCCTTGTGTCTCAGCAAAGAATTTACAGAGTTTTACAAATAAAGGCCATGTGAGTGGAGAGGCATATTTCAGACTGGGAATTATTATTTAACCCTTTATTACTATTGGACAGTTTATAAATGACCATTCTGGAGATTCTGTGGAGGAGATGTATGAAGCTTTAATCTCAGAATATTTATCACTAGTGCCTTCAGAATTGCTAATGTATCCCATCTTGAGGCTGTTCAGGTCATTCCTGCTCCTACCGGTACTACACACAGATTTCAAACTCAGTGGCATATTTATTCTCAGGAATTGGTCCAAATAACTATAATTTCTCATTGCTACTTATCAAGGTAATAATAAATCAAGGATCATCGGGAAGTATAAGTATTCATATGCAGGGACAAGGTCTCTGATTGGAGTCAATCCATGTGATGTATATTAAGTAAATTGCTCAATAGTGCCACCCCCAAATTTATAGGGGTTGCTTCTGTAATCGAAAATGAAGAACCGCTGCAGTATCTCCAACATTCTCTGTTGTTCCCTATACATGTTTCTTATGGATCCTTAATATTTGTGCTATCCTGCAAATATTTTTTATAATATTGTTTACATGTTGACTATTGCTATGGACAATCATTCTTCCATAGTAGAAAGAAACAGAGGCATCATATGGAACTACGCAGTGCCGTTTCTTGCGGCGGGCGAGCCGTGCAACCGCACGGGGCACCCGCCGCGGCACTTGCTGAGCACTTTCAAACCCCCTCCCCTCTCCTCCCGAGTGCCCAGCTCGGGGGGCGGGGTTTCACGGAATGACGCATTTGCGTCATGATGTCACGACGCAATCGCGTCATTCCGCGAAACCCCGCCCCCCGAGCTGGGCACTCGGGAGGAGGGAGAAGGGGGAGCCAAGCCGGCCAGCGCTGCGCAGACGAGGGAGAGGCGGCTGAAGAGCGGGAAGAACCGCTTCAAATGTAAGTCAGCCCCTCTCCCTCTCTCCCTCTCTCTCTCTCCCTCCCCCCCCCCACCACCTGCCGTACTGTGTAAAATGGGGACACCTGTCTGCCGGAATGTGTAAAATGGGGACACTTGCCTGCCGGAATGTGTAAAATGGGGACACCTGTCTGCCGCAATGTGTAAAATGGGGACACTTGCCTGCCGTAATGTGTAAAATGGGGACACGTGCCTGCCGTAATGTGTAAAATGGGGGCACGTTCCTGCCGCAATGTGTAAAATGGGGACACTTTCCTGCCGCAATGTGTAAAATGGGGACACTTGCCTGCCGTACCGTGTAAAATGGGGGCACGTGCCTGCCGCAATGTGTAAAATGGGGACACTTTCCTGCCGCAATGTGTAAAATGGGGGCACGTGCCTGCCGCAATGTGTAAAATGGGGACACTTGCCTGCCGTACTGTGTAAAATGGGGGCACGTGCCTGCCGCAATGTGTAAAATGGGGACACTTGCCTGCCGTACTGTGTAAAATGGGGACACTTTCCTGCCGCAATGTGTAAAATGGGGACACTTTCCTGCCGCAATGTGTAAAATGGGGACACTTTCCTGCCGCAATGTGTAAAATGGGGGCACGTGCCTGCCGCAATGTGTAAAATGGGGACACTTGCCTACCGTGCTGTGTAAAATGAGGACACTTGCCTGCTGTAATGTGTAAAATTAGGACTTTTTTTTTTTTTTTATCCTGTGGTGGCCGTGATGATGAGATCAGATGAGACCACGCCCATCTTAACAAAGCCACGGCCATTTTAACGAGGCCACGCCCCCTTGCCGGGAGCGCGCGCGCATACTTTTCCTCTTTATATCTATGGGGGGGGGGGCGCATGTTTTCTTATGTGAATGGGGGGGGGGGCGCATTTTTAAATCTCGCTCTGGGAGCCAAATTGTCTAGAAATGGCCCTGGAACTACGGCACCTAGAGCACGTGCAAGCTTGAAGTATTGAGTGCCAGTGGAGGGGCATGGCCAGCATGTGGGTTTAAGTCAGGGGTGGGGAACCTTTTTTCTACCAAGGGCCATTTGGATATTTATAAAAACCTTAGAGGGTCATACAAAAATTATCAACTTAAAAATTAGCCTGCCCCCAGTAGATATGCCCCCATTAGATATGACACCTAGTAGCACCGCTTACACACACACACACACACACACGCACACACACGCACACATTACAAGAAAGAAAAAACACAATACTCACCAGCCCCGCTCCTGCCTCCGGACGCTAGCCCTCTGCATGGCTGCCGCTCCTCAGAACTATGGGAGAGTCGTCATGACATCTCTCCCATAGCACCGCACAGGCACACACGCACACAGCCAGAGCCGGAAGCCAGAGCTCAGGAGTGAGCTGCTGAGGGGAAGAAGCATCTCCCTTGGTTAGGTGAGCCCGGGAGGGCCAGATCAAGTGGCTTTGTGGGACTTTATATGGCCCGCGGGCCTGAGGTTCCCCACCCCTGGTCTAAGTGATCAAATGAAACATAGGACATACCTCCCAACTGTCCCAATTCCAGCGGGACAGTCCCGCTATTCGGACACTGTCCCGCTGTATCACCTGCGGTCAGTAGTGTCGTGTGGGTAGGGGAACAGTTGGGGGATCCTTTGATCACCCACTGCTCTGCTAAGTGAGTGATCGCTGAATAGATGCCATATGCATGCAAATGGCATCTATTCAGGGTGGGGAGGTGAGTCGGAGGCTGCCCAGCTGCTCAGGGAGCGCTGTGCACGCCCCCAGATGACGGAAAACGGGCCTGTGCAGTGAGACCACGCCCACTATGTTGAGACCATGCCCCTCCCATCCAAGGCCATGCCCCTTTTCCCAGGTTTCTACGGACAAAAGTTGGGAGGTATGCATAGAGGTAGTGCTGGACTGTGGCATGATGGGAGCACTGGCGGAATGTAGCGGTTAGTGTGAAATAGTGCCAATGAAGGATGTGGGCAGTAACTAGAGGACATGTAAGTGTGCCAGGATAGCAGTATTTAGGTAACTATAGTGCACAGACTGGGCCCTGCCCCCAAGGACTGTGAACGCTTAGCCTGAGGAGTGAGCACATATAACACAGTCAATGAACAGTGGCCCATCTATTAAGGAGGTTTAAGCACCATAAGTATGGTTGATGTCCTACTTTTAAGTGTATTCTGTGGCTTACTGTATACCAGTGTAATATATAGCTCTCCATCTATTTAAGGCCTTGGTTGAGGGTTAAGCACTACTGGGAGGATTAAGGTTAAAATAAAAAGTGTCAACCTTTTTGTCTCGACCCTTTGACCGCGCTGACCTTTTGACCATGTCAACCTAAGTCCATGTCGACCATTTAACTATCAACCTTTTGACTCTGTCGACCATCTGGTGTTGACCTATTTACTGTCTACCTATGTACTATCTATCCTTCAATCCCTACTCCCATACCCGCTGTATGCTCTACTTTGCTGTATACTATATGCATGTCCTACTCGCTGCTCATTGCTTTCAAGCAGCGGCTTCATACACTGTTAATATGGTGTTCCTCCTTGCTAGCTGAAGGCTTGCAAAAATAAGGACTCATAGGACCTGCTGAACCAAGGACTGGCTACTGCTCAGAGATTTGTTATCACATGTGCCCTTGCTCCAGGAGAATCGTGATAACAATCCTGATGACTGCAGAACTTTTCTCTGCATTGATGATGCCACCTTCTAGGAGTTGCTTTACCCGGTGACTCTATATATTGAGAGGCAAGGCACCTTTTTAAGGAGAGCCATTCCTGCCGTTGGTGGCAACTCTACACTTCCTGGCTACAGGAAAGTCATTGGCTGACCTTAAAATCTACTCCTTAACATTACCACAAGCTTTGGGACAGATAACCTCAGAGACTTGTAAAGCCATTTTTATTAATTGTTAACAGGTATCAAAGTGCCAAATATAAATCAGGGCAGTATCAAAGTGCAAAATATAAAACAGGAGTTTATAGTCCACACTGCAATTGAATTGCTGGTATTGGGAATTAGTGGGAATATTTCCAACAGGGGAGGGGTTATTTAATGCATATTGCATCATGCCACTGTAGATGGCACTAGCTATGGACGTAGAGGGTCTGTTTAAAGGTGCAGATTGGCTGCCAAAGATGTGTTGGGATGATGCATGAAAATAAGGCTGTAGTTGGTGTTGGGCCTAAGTGGATCAGACTCAGGTCTCATAGGCATTGTTGTAATCAACTAGATTCATGAAGGCACCCAGCTGTGCCCTTTACCATTCACAGTGTGCTCTACATGCACCCTCTGCTCCTATGCCACATCTTAAACACCATGTTGGCTCCATAAGTATCCCACTTATCCGGGGGCTTGCACAATACATCATGAGCAGTGTTTAGGACTTGGCAGGTGAGTAGCTCATTTCCTTCAGCTGCCTCTCATTGAGGCTCTGGCATCACAGGTGTTGGAGCTTCAGGATCCACCCGGCTAGACACAGAAAGTTCCTGAAATGCTTCCAAAGATGGCCCCGGTGTTACCCTAAAAATAGATGGCTGAAAGATAGAAAGAGAATTATCTGATTAATATTTAAAATTAAAAAATATTGATATATCAAGCTTAATACTTTAAAGTTCCTTTAAACATCAGAGGACGCAGCATGGTGGCAGGCATGGCGGTGGGAGGTGGCATAGGGTGAGTCGGTGGAGGGCATGATGGTGGGAGGTGACAGAGGCATGGTGGCAAGCCCAGAGGCTTTACCTGCAGAGTTCGGCAGTGGGCATGCTAAGGTGGCATTTTTTTGTTTTGAAAATGGTGCCGTAGCAATCGTGACTCCCCCGCCATCGCCCCATACCCATGTGCCAGCTAATATTTGCCAGCACGAGTCAGGAAGGAAGAGGAAGATCTCCTGAAGATGGAAAACGCGGCGGTTCCCCAGGTGCAGGTCAAAGACAACACCACAAGTGCTGTGGAGGCAACAGTCATGCAAAAGACCTTAAAGGCTGTGCCCCCAAGGTGACCCAATAAAATACTACAATATTCAGTGTTTTGTCTTTATTTTAACATTTTCTTTACAGGCAGACTACAGGTGCCAGAGGCTCCTTGATGTCCAAGCATGCTGGCATTTGTGGTTCTCCAAGTGCCGGCATGGCAGGGCTGGTCTGATGGGACCTGTATGCTGCCTGTAAAGAACAATATTAATGTACCATGAACCCTACACCCACCGCCACCAGAGATGACCAGCCCAGTTCTGCTGCTATGACGTTATGCCTCTGACTGGTTCTGCCTGGTGCTGCTAATTGGAAAATAAGCACCACCCCCACCACTCCTATTTTCCATTACTAGTTCAAGCTCAAAGGTTCAGGGCTGGTTACTGATATTTGGAGGGATCCAAAATATTTTTTCTTTTTCAATATATATTTATTTGTTAATTTCCAATTTAACAATACACAGAAGTACAAACAGTAGAAACGAATATCACATGAACATGCAAATAGAAATACTTAAGGCCCATAAACACTTGCCGATAACATGAGCGACGTCGCTCATTTTCCCCCTCCCTGAGCGACGTCGCTCATTTTATCGGCAAGTGTGTATGCTGCCAGCGACGACCGATGCGTGGCCCCGCGGGTCGGCAACGATCGTCGCTGTCGGTAGGGCATGCATGCAGGATCTGGACTGTCGTCCACGACCTGCATGCAAGGCTGGCGGAGGCGTGACATCACTGAGCGATATGAGCTGTCATATCGCTCAGTGTGTACAGCCGGAAGCCGACCGGCCGGCCCGGGAGGGGGAAACATTAAACGACGTCGCTCACAGAGCGACATCGTCTAATGTGTATGGGCCTTTAGCATGCATGTTTATGTATATAAGAAAATAAACAATAAAGGAGGAGGGAGGGGTAAGGGAAGGGGTGACAACTTGCCATGGGTCAGAAAAAAAAAGAAGACAAACATAGCGAAGAAGCAAGAGATTTGGTAGAGCTCAAGCCAATCACAAATAGGTATAACAAACGCGGTCTAAAAAGGCGAGTATGATTAGAACAACAGGTCCTCAATATCCCTAGGGGCAAAACCGACAGGACGGGACTGATTAAGGGCAAACCAAGGGCTCCATATTTTAATAAAACTGGGGGATTTATTATGGAGATAGGCTGCTGCAAAATCTTATTTATTTTTTAATATTGGAAACAACCATTATTAAAGTTCCCTGTCCCCACACCCCAGTCACAAAATTAAAAGTACTCAACCCCGCCACCATATAATCATTAATAAATCCCCATACCCCCACAGATGAATTTATATTTTCAGCAGATTGTCTGCTGAATAACTGGACAAGTGTGTAGTGTGGATTGCATGTAGAATCTGCAAGCAGGTCTGCAGTAGGATTAAATAAACAGTCTGATCTGCCTACGATTGGACAAGAAGTGTGTACCCAGCCTTACTGAGTGGAAGAGACAGAGATCACCACTGACAAGCCCTAAGCAGTGGCGTCACATGCCGGGTGTGGAGGGGGAGGCCCACACAGGGGCCAGTATTTACAAAAAATCTGAGTTTGGTCGATTTGTGTTTTTTTTTCTAAGTCCCAATCCGGGAATTCACTAAGCACCAATCTCGGCAGTGTCTGGTCTATTCGTAATGGTTTGACTGACAACGTCCCGAAATACGAATGAATAGACCATCGGTCAAACGCGGCTGTTATTTCATAGAATACGGGAATTCACTATTCATTCGTATTTGGGTGTTAGTCTCTGAGGGCTCAAATGCGGTCGTATTTTTTTGCGATTTGTTAAAAAAAGCGGCAAAAAAATAGACCTGCTTTTTTCAGGCGTGTTTACATGTGTTGACAATAATAAATCACTCACACCTGAATTAGGATGCCTATAAAAGGATGTTAGGCCCATTTCAATACACCTACACTCAGAAATGGCAGCAGGACTGTGGGCCAGTGATCTTTTGTGTGCTGTGGGATTCCTCAGACTCAGACATCAGCCTGTAAGTACCCAGGGCCAAGAAAATGAACATGGTCAGCAGGTTGTACAGGTTCCGCGGAGGCTGCGCAGGCCTCGTTTTTTTAGGGGGCGTTTAAACTTGAACGCATTGTCCGATGATAAGGTCATACAGATGTTCCGTCTAAATCGTAACAACATTTTCCGTCTGTATGACCTTGTCAAACTGGGCCTAGACCCTGAGACAGCACGCTCTCACCCTGTCTTAGGCCTGCACAAACTCCTGGCTGTGTTGCACTTTATGGCTACTGGCAGCTTTCAGGCTGTGTCTGGGGATGTCATAGGAATCTCACAGTCCTCATTTTCAAGAATCTTAATACAGGTGATGTATACCTAACAACCTCTTCTGTTTTGTGTTTGTTTTAATTTCTCGGTGGCCAGTTCTGTCCTAAAATATCAAGTTTATTGTTCGTTAAAATGTTCACACAGGTTTTGGCTGTTTTGCAGCCCCACATCGAGGCCTCAATCTGCTTCCCTACCCAGGAGTCTCAGTGGCATGCCGTCAGGGTAGATTTCTATGAGCTGGCTGGCATGCCCAATGTGCTTGGAGCCATAGATTGCACACACATTCAGCTGAGACCACCTAGGGGCAGGCAGCACATATATACTAACCGCCATTTTCAACACTCCACAAATGTGCAGGTGGTTCTTGATGAAAATCTCAAATTAATGAGTGTTGTTGCTGGTTACCTTGGGGGCTGCCATGACTCCTTCATCCTCAGTCAGTCATCCCTCTTTGATAAGTTTGAGGACGGACAAATGCCAGATGGATGGCTGCTGGGTATGTAATTTGATATGTGTAGGCCTGCGTATACTTTGTCCAAATACAGGGGCAGATGTATTAACCTGTAGAAGGCATAAGGAAGTGAGAAACCAGTGATCTGTGCAAGGTGATAAAGGCACCTGCCAATCTGCTCCAATATGTAAATTAACATTTAGGAACAAATTGTCTGCTGCCTTTTTTACCTTGCACATATCACTTGTTTTTCACTTCCTGTTATGCATACCAGTGCCAGCAGGAATGTACTGGTGTCTGAACAGAGAGGGATGCAAAACAAATGAACTCACAGACAGACTGGGGAATATGACATTACATACATAGAAGGTGATAGGGTAACAAAATAAACACAAAGTGAACAGAGAAGCCCAAAGGCTAAGAAACTGGGTGTCTCCCTAGTATAAGGAATGCTCAGATGGAAAGAAGCGAGATGTTGTGATTTAATACGTAGAGAACCCGAAATGCTGTTGCTAAGGGCAACAGCAAAACCCTAAAGGGTTACCAATGGGTGTGGCAGTAAACTCCTTGGTCAGAGATGGAGTAATAGACACAAGGAGAGTCTCCACAATCCTAGTCCTCACTTGCAGTGCACTGGTTCAGCTTACTGCCACTAAACTGACACCTGAACACCTTGCACAGTGAGAAAGGATTTTGGCAGGCAAGTCTGAGAATACAGCCGCAAACCTGCTAGGTTCACAGAGTAGCAAAAGAACCCCAGCAGGTTAAACGACTGACTCCAGTCTTACTGCTAGGTCTGGATTGGCAGAGTGTAATACCAAATCCCAAGGCCTATTTGCAGTAAGCAACAAACAAATACAAAGTTTACACAGTACTAGCTAGCTTTCAGGAACTGACTAACCAACAAATATTCAGCAGCATCTGCCTAACCTGAGAAGAGGGTTTATATAGCAGGTGCTGTCCACGCCCCACTCATACCTCACAGACTGTGAGCACAAAAACCAGCACCGGATCCCCTGCCGTGCACAGAGCCTGTAACCACTGCACAGCAAAAGACCCGAACTGGAGTATCAGCTCCGCTCAGGTTACTCCGCTAGCACTTGTCTCCCGGTTGCCATGACGACGTGGCAGCACAGAGCAGGAGACCCTAACAGTACCCCCCCCCTCTGACGAGGGGTCAAAGAACCCCTACCACCGGGTTTATCGGGGAACTGCGAGAAGAAAGAGCGTAACAGTCTGGGGGCATGAAGATCAAAACTGCGCACCCACGACCGCTCCTCCGGGCCATACCCCTTCCAGTGCACCAAAAATGACAGCCGACCCCGAACCATCTTGGAGTCAAGAATCCTTTCAACAACAAACTCCCTCTGGCCACGTATCAGAAGAGGGGAAGGTCTTCCACTGGAAGAAGGATTACAAATCGCCCATTTTAAAAGGGAACAATTAAATGTTTTATTGATACCCAAAGAACGGGGTAGATCTAACTGAAATGCCACCGGATTGATAACCCTAGTGATCTTATAAGGACCGATGAACCGGGGGCCTAACTTATGAGATGGCTGTCTCAACTTCAAATTCTTGGTAGACAACCAGATGAAGTCTCCTAATTTGAAGCTGCAGGGTCTTTTTCCCCGCTTATCAAAAACCCTTTTGGTCACTAATGACACAAACACAAGGGCTTTCTTCACTTTCCTCCAAATACCTCTAAGGACCGAAACCACAGAGGAACCACCAGGCGTGGAGTCCTGGGGGTCAAAAGAATTGGCCTTAGGATGATGCCCATACACACAAAGGAAGGGAGAGATCCCTGTAGCAGAGTGAGCCGCGTTGTTATAGGCAAACTCCGCCATGGACAGATGAGCAACCCAGTCAGTCTGACACTTGGAGACATAACACCTGAGGAACTGCTCCAAGGACTGGTTCACCCTTTCAGTCTGCCCATTAGACTGCGGATGGTAGCCTGACGACAAGCTGACAGAAATCTGGAGATCGGAACAAAATGCCCTCCAGAATTTGGCCACAAACTGGGATCCGCGGTCAGAGACCACATCAAGTGGCAACCCGTGGAGGCGCACAACATGCAGCATAAATAATTCAGACAGGCGTCTGGCCGATGGCAGCCCAACCAATGGAACGAAGTGCGCCATCTTCGAAAACCTGTCAACGACAACCCAGATGGCTGTCATCCCCGAGGATTTGGGCAAGTCCACCACAAAATCCATTGAAATGTGGGTCCATGGCTTAGATGGAATAGAGAGTGGATGTAATGGGCCAACAGGAACCCCTCTAGGAGTCTTATTTCGGGCACAGATGTCACATGCCCGAACCCACTGATCCACATCCCTAGCCACCGAGGGCCACCACACCGCCCTAGATAGCAACTCCCGAGTTCTGGCAATACCCGGGTGACCTGCCGACTTCTTGGCATGGAATTCCAGGAACACTCGCTGTCTTAACCTAGGAGGCACAAACAAAAGACCTACCGGAAGGTCTGGAGGAGCCTGCTCCTGTGCTCTAAGGACTAATGACAAGAGGTCCTGGGTAATGCCCACTTTAATACATGATGGGGACACAATGGGCAATGGCTCCTCGGTGGTCTCCTGGATTGGAGCAAAACTCCGCGAGAGCGCATCAGCCTTGATGTTTTTTGACCCAGGGCGATATATTATCAAAAAATTAAAGCGAGCAAAAAACAAAGCCCATCGTGCCTGCCTGGCATTGAGGCGCTTCGCTGACTCTAAATATGCCAAATTCTTATGGTCGGTGAGAATTGAGACCACAAACTTAGCCCCCTCAAGCCAGTGTCTCCACTCCCCGAGTGCATCCTTAATAGCCAACAATTCCCGGTTACCCACGTCATAATTCATCTCGGCAGGCGAAAATTTACGGGAAAAGTAAGCACAGGGATGAAGGCGATTATCAGACACCCCCATCTGAGAGAGCACTGCCCCAATACCCATCTCAGAGGCATCCACCTCCACCACAAAAGGACGCTCTGGATCTGGGTGTCGCAGCACCTTGGCCGAGACAAATGCCCTTTTGAGACGGGCAAAAGCCGCTTTGGCCTCACAAGACCAGTGAGCAACATCCGCCCCTTTCTTAGTGAGTGCCACCAAGGGCGCCACTATAGACGAAAATCCAGCGATAAATCGTCTATAAAAATTCGCAAAGCCCAGAAAACGCTGAAGCGCCTTCAAACTAGTGGGCTGCACCCAATCCAGGACTGCCTGTACCTTGGAACCCTCCATTTGGAAACCTTCTGGGGAGATAATATATCCTAGAAATGCGATTTGCTGAACTTCAAATTCGCACTTCTCCAGCTTCGCCCCAAGCCGGTGGTCTCTGAGTTTCTGGAGGACTAAGCGTACATGCTTCCGATGTTCCTCCAGGGAATGGGAGAAGATTAGGATGTCATCTAAGTATACAACTAAGAATCTATCCAAATATTCCCTGAGCACATCGTTCATGAAGTCCTGGAAGACTGCCGGGGCATTACAGAGCCCAAAAGGCATCACCAAATATTCATAATGCCCTGAGTGGGTATTAAAGGCAGTCTTCCATTCATCCCCCTCTCTTATTCGGATTAGATTGTACGCACCGCGTAGGTCAATCTTAGAAAAAATGGTGGCAGTACGAAGCTGGTCAAACAAGACCGAAATGAGAGGCAGTGGGTATGAGTTTTTAATCGTGATACGGTTCAATTCCCTGAAGTCGATGCAGGGTCGCAAAGAACCGTCCTTTTTACCCACGAAGAAGAACCCCGACCCAACTGGAGACTGTGAAGGTCTGATAAATCCCTTAGCCAAGTTCTCCTGAATGTACTCTGCCATAGCCTGAGTCTTAGGACGTGACAGGGAGTACAACCTGCTCTTGGGAAGCTTAGCATTCGGCAACAAATCAATGGCACAGTCATAGGGGCGATGGGGAGGTAGTACCTCTGCAACTCTTTTGGAGAACACGTCCGCAAAATCTGCATAACATCCTGGTAATCCTGGCAAACTTAGCTGCGAAAGCCTGACTGGAAGGCTCAAGCAACTCCTGAAACAATCAGTACCCCAACTAAGAATCTCCCCAGAGACCCAGTCAAATTGAGGATTGTAACCCCAACACCAATGGGGCAAAAGTACAGACAGTCACATAAAAGGACAATTTTTCAGAGTGTGTGGCTCCAATAAACAAAGAAATCTGGCTAGTGCAAGAGGTAATTTTACCCTGGGATAATGGTTCCCCGTTTAACCCACAAATCTCAATCTCCGATGCCAAGGGTACTAAGGGAACAGAGTGTTTCAGGGCGAATTGGCGGTCCATAAAAACCCCGTCGGCCCCACTGTCCACAAAGGCCTCAGTCTTGACAGTTTGACCGAGGATCTTCAAGGTCACCGGAATGATAAAAGTCTTCTTGGGAAATTCTGACTTCTGGCCTGACAGGATATTTCCCATCACCCTCAGGCCCTGAAGTTTTCCGGCTTTTCTGGGCATGATACTACCACATGACCTTTATTCCCACAGTACAAACATAACCCCTGCTGTCTCCTCCGCGTCTTCTCACGCGAGGAGAGGCGGGTAGCCCCAATCTGCATAGGCTCCTCGGAAAATTCCTCAGAGTCTGAGGTTCCCTTGGGAAAGAAGGAAACCTCGGTCTCCCTTTCAAGCCTGCGCTCTCTCAGCCGTCTATCCACCCGAATGGATAACTGCATGAGCTGATCCAAGCTATCAGGCAAGGGATATTGTACCAGTTGGTCTTTTAACTGGTTAGAAAGACCTCTTCGGTACTGGTGTCTCAGGGCTGGGTCATTCCACTGGGTATCATGGGCCAACCTCCGAAACTCCGTACAATAAACCTCAACTGGCCTTCGCCCTTGCTTAAGGATCGAAATCTGAGCCTCGGCTGAGGCCGTCTTGTCAGGGTCATCATACAACATGCCCAGTGCCGTAAAAAAAGCATCAACACTTTTAAGCGACGGACAGTCAGGCTGCAACCCATATGCCCAGACCTGTGGGTCTCCTTGTAGCAAGGAAATCACTATGCCCACCCGCTGAATCTCCGACCCAGAAGACTGAGGCCTAAGCTGGAAATATAGCTTGCAGCTCTCCTTGAAACAAAAGAACTGCG
The DNA here is from genome assembly GCF_028390025.1 of Pseudophryne corroboree. Taxonomy (NCBI): domain Eukaryota; kingdom Metazoa; phylum Chordata; class Amphibia; order Anura; family Myobatrachidae; genus Pseudophryne; species Pseudophryne corroboree. The sequence continues at coordinate 156,426,447 of NC_086452.1, read as the reverse complement.
AGCGATCTCCAGAAAAACGATCAGGGAGATTTACTTTCGTCTCCTTAACCCCTGAAGGCACTGCTGCTGCGGGAGCTCCGCCAGCGGCCTGCGAGGTGTGCATTTTAATGGACAAATCATTAAATTGTCGAGTCAGGACCTGCACCTGATCGACCACCTGTTGCAAAGTATTTTGAGGAGTATGCTCCATATTCCCACAAAATTTCAACAGGAGTATTAGGCTGCTGAATATGTTATGCACACCAGTGCCAGCAGGAATGTACTGGTGTCTGAACAGAGAGGGATGCAAAACAAATGAACTCACAGACAGACTGGGGAATATGACATTACATATATAGAAGGTGATAGGGTAACAAAATAAACACAAAGTGAACAGAGAAGCCCAAAGGCTAAGAAACTGGGTGTCTCCCTAGTATAAGGAATGCTCAGATGGAAAGAAGCGAGATGTTGTGATTTAATACGTAGAGAACCCGAAATGCTGTTGCTAAGGGCAACAGCAAAACCCTAAAGGGTTACCAACGGGTGTGGCAGTAAACTCCTTGGTCAGAGATGGAGTAATAGACACAAGGAGAGTCTCCACAATCCTAGTCCTCACTTGCAGTGCACTGGTTCAGCTTACTGCCACTAAACTGACACCTGAACACCTTGCACAGCGAGAAAGGATTTTGGCAGGCAAGTCTGAGAATACAGCCGCAAACCTGCTAGGTTCACAGAGTAGCAAAAGAACCCCAGCAGGTTAAACGACTGACTCCAGTCTTACTGCTAGGTCTGGATTGGCAGAGTGTAATACCAAATCCCAAGGCCTATTTGCAGTAAGCAACAAACAAATACAAAGTTTACACAGTACTAGCTAGCTTTCAGGAACTGACTAACCAACAAAGATTCAGCAGCATCTGCCTAACCTGAGAAGAGGGTTTATATAGCAGGTGCTGTCCACGCCCCACTCAGACCTCACAGACTGTGAGCACAAAAACCAGCACCGGATCCCCTGCCGTGCACAGAGCCTGTAACCACTGCACAGCAAAAGACCCGAACCGGAGTATCAGCTCCGCTCAGGTTACTCCGCTAGCACTTGTCTCCCGGTTGCCATGACGATGTGGCAGCACAGAGCAGGAGACCCTAACACTTCCTTATGCCTTCTACAGGTTAATACATCTGCCCCACAGTGTGTTACTTATGTGTTGCTGTATCTTAACATGATTCACGTTACTATATCTGTCTTTTAGGTGATGGAGGATATGGCTGTTACTCTTGGCTTCTAACTCCATTGTCCCGACCTGATACCCCTGCTGAACACAATTACAATAATGCACATAAGTCCACGCGGAATGTGATAGAAAGATGTTTTGGTGTGCTGAAATCTAGGTTTCGGTGTCTGGATAAGTCTGGTGGACTTTTGTTGTATAGTCCCTCCAAGGTGACTCAAATTGTGTTCTGCTGCTGTTTTCTTCATAACATGTGTTTGCAACAACATCTGCCACATGTTGAGGAGGAGGAGGAAGAAAGCAGCCAGCAAGCAGAGGAATTAGAGACATCTGGTGATACTTGGAGTACTGATGTAGGGAGGCAGGTTAGGCAACAGATCATAAATCGCTATTTCTAAGGTAAGCTTGGTTTGCTTATTTCATTTGTTGTGTCTTCATAAATAGATGTTTTGTGTTTTTTGCCAAAATCCATTACTCTGAATGTGTCTGTCTCCTTGACACATACAAACATACCCTCGCTATATGCTTAAAAAATGTTGCATGTGTATTGTGTGTTTTTTTTATATCAAAACAACAGATTATGAGTGGCATGCATTAAGTCTGGATAAGTGTTTGAAATCTTGCAGTGCTAATTTCTTACAAGCCAACATCAACCATTTAGTATTTTACTTTATCATTGTGTGTAATGTCCTAATGCACAGGTTCACAAACTCGGCCCTCAGGACCACACACAGTGCATGTTTTTCAAGTAACACAGTAGAAGCACAGGTGTATGAATTACTCACAGACATATGTTAAAAGGTTCACAGGTGGAGCTAATTATGTCACTTGTGATTCTGTGAGTAGACCTGCAAAACATGCACTGTGTGGGTTCCTGAAGGCCGAGTTTGAGAACCTGTGTTCCCAAAAAAACACTCCTCAACATATAATATGTTAGCCTTGAGGAAAACATGTGTCCCTATGTGTGATGCACCATCATATTTAAGACTCACAAACTTGCTGTAATCTTGAATATTTTTTATACTCATGTTTGATGCTGTAAACTTGATGATGTGTAAGTAAATACACAGTTTGCCACACATATACATTATTGTACTTTTTTTTTTTAAAGGGTAAAAGTACATATTTGTTTGTTTATGCATCATGTGTAAAAACATGCTTAATAATTTTTAACACACACAAACATGTCCCAACAATACTGACATTCATTTGGACAATGTTTTATAAACAAAACAAAGGCAACATATTACAAGCTTTTTACGCCACTCAATTGAGTTCATCTTGTAATGTTGTATAGATAAGATAGCTAAGATATGTATCACTAACATTGTAATTTGGATTGTCTGCAGGCAAAGAGAATGATTGGAATCTAGAAAGAGTAATGATTAGAAAAAAATCAAGTGGTCAGTTTACTTCCTGCTAAAGACATTCAGCCTGGCAGGCAATTATTGTATCTGCAGGCAAAGAGAATGATTGGAATCTAGAAAGAGTAATGATTAGAAAAAAATCAAGTGGTCAGTTTACTTCCTGCTAAAGACATTCAGCCTGGCAGGCAATTATTGTATCTGCAGGCAAAGAGAATGATTGGAATCTAGAAAGAGTAATGATTAGAAAAAAATCAAGTGGTCAGTTTACTTCCTGTTAAAGACATTCAGCCTGGCAGGCAATTATTGTATCTGCAGGCAAAGAGAATGATTGGAATCTAGAAAGATTAATGATTAGAAAAAAATCAAGTGGTCAGTTTACTTCCTGCTAACATGTATGTGTGGCTACATCAACTTTTTCCTCCTCCAATACCCTAAAAAAAAGAAAAGGAATAAATGTGCGTAATATTTTTTTCTATTATTTTGGCCCACTTATAATTAATGATGTTAAAAAAAGGGTGAAGGAGCTAAGTGTGATATTTTGTAAACCATCAAAAACACTTGCAAACTATTTTGTGTTAATTATCACAAATGTCTAACTTGTTTTTTTACGTTTTTTTGGGTGGCTGCTTGTCCTGGCCTTTGCCTTTAGCACTGTCATGTTGGCGTGCTCTGGTGGACCGTCTTGGTGGTGATGAGACTGGCATGATATTTGGAGTAGTCGTACCAGAACTGCTGGTTGTTTGCTGTTGGTGCATGCATCTGAGAGTTTCATTCAGGTTAGTGAGGGTGGCATTGAGTTCACGTGTAGCAGCATTTTGATTGTCTACTATTCTGATTAAACTTTCATTAATCTTTTGACTGTTTTGAAAAATGTTCATATAACTTTGCTGTTGTCTGTGCTGTTCTTCCATTAGTCTGTGCTGTTCTTCCATTATGCGCTGTAAGTTGCCCATGACCTGTGTAATGTCTGTACGCATGACTTCCATGGTATTGCCTATTCTGGTTGTTTGCTCATTTTGTCGACTCAGATTTCTTGAGATTCTTCTGAGGTGAGATGGTAGGCTTGCAAACAATTGTGTCTGCTTACGCAGGCAATCTTCATTAGTGGCCTGCTGTCTAGCCCAAATAGTCCAAAACACCTGATCAGGGCCTTGTGTTCCTGGTGTTGTTGGGCTGTGTTGTGGTGGTGGTGTGCTTTGCTGTGGTGCTGTACTCACAGGTGCTGGGGGGCTCATTCCTTGCATTAATGGCAGCATTTCTAAGATGTTTGTCTCCTCCATGTCACTGTGTTGGTGTTATTGCGGAGGGATGCTGGTCCCAGGACTCGAAGCTGAAATATTAAACATATCTACGTTAGCTATCCATATGTTTTTTAAATGATAAAAAAACACTACACATGGAACACATGTCATTCACTGTTGCTTACAACTATTCTGCCTAGCAACATCATCACTCATTGCTTAAATGCATACATATGCCTGTTTGTGGCAAATGTGTCTGGTTACTTAATTGTTTAAAAACAACTACTAATGTCTGGCGATAATATTTAATTAATTTGTATATTTACGGATGGGTGTCTGTATCTGTAATCACACCCGCTCCACACAGGATTCTAAATTATCTCTTACAACTGATAAATTCTATGTAGCAGCCAGCAAGGTATAATGGCCTGTGGATATGGCCAACACAATCTCACCTGATTGAAACCAGGTGTACCAAAACAAACTATATAACGCCTTGCGCTATTAAACTTAGTTAGAGGCAACAGGACATGAATACACTCAATAGAATAATTGTAAGATAATTTTAATATCTATAAAATCAATCATGTATAAAATACACAGAAAATTCATCAAAAATTGAATTGATTAGTATGCGCATACAAATAAAACTAAATCAAAAGCTAAATACTAAAACTACTAATTGAGCATATGCAATGTCCACTGGGTCACATAAAGGGCACTTTCTGTGACCCAGTGGACATTGCTTATAGGTCCACATTGATGTGCAGTGCTGCCCAAGATTGACAAGTGAGAGATGGGAGGACGCTATATGCGGTGGCTTGAAGACAGGAGCAGAATCAGCTGTTCAGCGCCTGCGGTGCGCAGAGCTCCGGGAGCCGGACTAACTTCTCTCTCTCAAAGGGATCAAAGGTGTGTGCACGGGAGCCAGACACAGTGGGAGACGGAGGACGCCACTTGTGGATATTGGAAGACGGGAGCTTTCTTCTATAGGTGCTTGCGGTGCACCAAGCCCCGGGTGATATATCAAATTCCTCCATGTTTTCTGGATATCTTGTACACATGTAAAGAAACCATTCATTTATGTGAGCAATTGGTCAAGTCCATTGATTGGTGTATACATAAACAAAGGCTCCACATATATATCTATCACACCACATGATATTTAATCATGAAATATTTATGAGCACATCTAATGGGACTGTCCTATTTGGGAACAAAAACAAGGACATTGTCAATTATATGAGTATTGAATTAGCTCTCTGTGGTCACTATTAGCTATATGATCCACCTCTTATGCTCAATTAGTAGTTTTAGTATTTAGCTTTTGATTTAGTTTTATTTGTATGCGCATACTAATCAATTAATTTTTTTTTTTTAAACAAAAGTTTTTTATTGAGAAAACAGAATCACTTTTATAGGGTACAGAACAAAAAAGGGGATGATATAACAATACATTGCAAGGGTAGGTATGGTAGGGATACAGAGGTATGGGGGGGGGGGGGGGGGATGGGCATCCAGACTAAAATTGGGGGGGTAGTACATCAGAACCAAACAAACATTATGCATCAGTTAGGTTAAGTCACACAGGAAACCATTACATTGCCGTAAGGAGATATTGGTCTAGCTCTAGAGGTTAAAGCTTACAGGTGTAAATTGGGAGAAGACAGTGTGGGGAATCAAAGCTGGGGTCGTCTCTCAACAGGCAAGGGGGGTATATAACTACCTTGATATAGGAGAGTACAGTAGTAGACGGTATCAATAGATTCAGGCCATGTCGGGTTGGTCAGTTGAACTAGGAAGGGTTGGGGTGGGGTTATGAGAGTAATGGGACCCTTCAGTCGAGGAGATATAGCGGTGCCACGGGGACCAACGTGTTTTGAGGGAAGTAGAGTTGAGAGAAGAGGAGGCACATTCTGTTTCCATAAGGGAGTGGTGGTTCATCTTATGGATGACTCTTAACAAGGTGGGGGGTGTGGGTTGTTTCCACATTTGGGCCAGGTTGGCGCGGGCGGCTATCAAGATGTGGCCCAGGACATATTTAGCAGGAGGTGGGACTGAGGGGGGGACAACTTGAAGTAATGCTAGGGTCGGGTCTGGCATGATGTGAATTGACAAAACCTTATTTATTAGTTAAAATACCTCTAACCAATATTTAGTGATCTTTGGGCACGTCCAGAATATATGAAAGATATGGCCTACCGAGCCGCACAATCTCCAGCACTTATTGCTGGCCAAAATTTATGAATTCGGTCTGGGGTCTGGTACAATCTGTTTATTAGTTTTATATGCATTTCAGTGTGGTTTAAACACTGGGACATGGAGTACGAGGTTAAGAAGACTTGGCGCCAGTCGTTTGGGGATAGGGTTCTTCCCAAGTCCTGTTCCCATTTTAATTGGGCACTAGACTTGAAAGGGGAAGTAGGGGTTATCCGTAGGTTGTACCAGTATGTAATGTCGCCTTTGGATTCAGGCAAGGAGAGGCGGGCAAAGAGGGTGTAAGAAGTTGTGTGTAGCGTTGAGTAAGTAGGAGGGATCGTCCTCCACCAGTGTGCCACTTGCATATAGTGGAAGAGTTCAGTGGCTGGGAGAAAGTACTGCAACTGGAGAGTGGAGAAGGGTTTTAGAGAAAGTCCATCTAGTAGGTCGCCTAAGTATAGTATCCCAGCTCGTCTCCATTTAGTTAAATTGAGATGGGGTATCATCAGTGCTAAGGTAGTGATGGATATCTGGGGGATATGGGAAATAGGGGATATTAGGGAGGCCGATAGTTTGTCCCAGGTTTGTAGTGAAGCCTGCGTGGAGGGGAGGAGGTTTAAGTGAGTAGGTCGGAGCGACTTTGGGATGCGGAAAAGATCAGCTAAAGGGATTGGGTTTGCTCGAATTTGTTCCAGCTCCATCCAACCGATGTGTGGGTGGGCTGCGAAATAATGTTTAATGGGGGCCAGGAGAGAGGCTTCTTGGTATAGGGGAATATTAGGTATATTAAGGCCTCCAGATGCTCTCGGCAGGACCATTCTTGAGAGAGCCAGCGAGGGTGGTTTAGAAGACCAGATATATTTGGACATGATAGAAGAACAAGATTGAATGTACTTCTTTGGAAAGGGGTATGGAATCGTGCGAAAGAGGTACATTAGTTTGGGTAGTAGGGACATTTTGAATGCCGCCATACGTCCCAGCCATGAGACCTCATAGGATGACCAGGATTTCGTAAGTGCTTCCAATGACTCTATCAGAGGGGCGAGGTTGACAGAGAAGACGTCTGTAATGGAGACAGGGATGTTGATACCCAGGTATTTTATTGTGTGTTTCTGCCAGTTATACGGAAAGGAGGTTTGGAGTGTTGAGATGGAGTGAGATAGGTTAAAGGGAAGGGCGTCTGTTTTGGTAGTGTTAAGTTTATAGTAAGATGCGAGGCTATAGGCATCTAGGACAGAGTGTAAGACAGGAAGAGTTGTGGTGGGGTTAGAGATGAAGAGGAGGACATCGTCTGCGAAGAGGCTTAGTTTATGGAAGGACGTACCGAATTGGAGTGCCGGGATATAGGGATTCTCTCGTATTTTAGTTGCTAAGGGTTCAATTGACAGGACAAAAATTAGAGGTGATAGGGGACAGCCTTGTCTGGTGCCATTTGTGATAGGGAAAGGGTCGGACAAGAAGCCTCCGCTGAACACCCGGGCCGTAGGAGAGCTGTATAGTGCTAGGATAGAGGTTAAAATGCGATCTCTAAATCCGAATCTGAGGAGAGTTTCACGCATGTACGACCAATTTAATCTGTCAAAGGCCTTCTCTGCATCTAAAGATAGCAAGAGAAGGCCCTGGTCCTCAGATAGGGAGTCTATCAGGTTGAAGACCCGGCACGTGTTATCGGACGCTTGTCTCCCAGGGACGAAGCCAGTCTGGTCCGGGTGTATCAGCGATGGGAGGAATCTGTTAATGCGCGTTGCAATCATTTTGGCATAGAGTTTGATGTCGCAATTAAGTAGTGCTATTGGACGGTAGTTATGTACATAGGCGGGGTCTTTTCCTGGTTTAGGGATAGTGACAATTCGCGCTTCTAGGAGTTCCGGGGGGAGGGAGCCGTGGTCTGAAAATGTATTGTAGAGCGCAGTCAGGTGGGGAGAGAGGACGTCATGAAAAGTGGCATAGAAGTCAGAGACAAAGCCGTCTGGGCCGGGGGCTTTGTTCCTAGGGGTGGCTTTAATAGCGGTGGAGATTTCAGCCGTCGACCAAGGGGCATTAAGTGAAGACAGCTGATCTTGTGTAAGAGTAGGGAGAGAAAGGTTTTCTAAGAAGGAAGAAATAGACGGGGGGGTGGGTTGGGGAGTGGAAGGGTCAGTTGCTAAGTTATATAATTTGGCGTAATATTTTGCAAATTGATTCGTTATATCTTTGGGGTTCAAGATCTTTTGTTTGGTGGGAGAATAAATACATTTAATCCTATTCCTGGCTTGTTGAACACGTAATTTCCGTGCCAACATTTTGCCAGCTTTATTGCCTAGGAGGTAGAATTTGTGGCGCATTCTGTTAAGAGCCGCTTGAGTGCGGGCGAGGAGCAACTTTTGGAGCTGACCTCGAACATTAGAGATCTCGTTTTTAAGGATTTTGGAGGGATGGGCTATATTCTTAGCTTCAAGGTCTAACAGATCAGCTTCTAGTGTCTTCTGCATTTGATGGGCCTGTTTTTTGAGAGTAGCGCCAGCCTGGATTGCGGCTCCACGGGTAACGGCTTTAAAAGCACACCAGTGGTTAATAAGGGAAGTATCTTGGGGGGAATTAGTAGCTAAATAAGAGTCAATAGAGTCGGAGATTATTTTTTTAGACACAGGGTTATTTAGAAGGTAAGGGTATAAACGCCATTGGCGGGGAGGGTTGTAAGTACCGTGAAGATTCCATTTCCAGAGAACTGGGGCGTGATCAGACCATGTAATTGGTAGAATATCAACGTCTTTAGTTCTCTGGAGAGACCATTTATCACACAAGATCAGGTCTATTCTGGAGTAGGAGTTGTGGACCAGTGAGTGGAATGTGTATTCCCGACCCGAGGGGTTATGAGTTCTCCAGACATCATAAAGGTCGAATTCCGCAAGCAGATTGCGAAAGGCCAGGGAGGGGCCAGAGAGGGTAGTGGGCACAGTCTGGGAGAATTGGCGGGACTTGTCCATTTTAGGGTCAAGAACAAGGTTATAGTCACCCAAGACTACCAGAGAACCCTTTAGTGTATTGCGTATAATGAGGAATAGTTTTCATAGGAAGGGGACCTGGTTAGAGTTAGGTGCATATAGGGATACCAGGGTAACCAGCTTGTCATCCAGGAGGCCAGTGAGAATAAGATAACGGCCATTTTTGTCTGAAAGTTGAGACTGTAGGGAAAAGGAGACATTTTTGCTAAAAAGGATAGCTACCCCATTCCTCTTGGATGGACCATTGGCATAGTATCCCACAGGGAAGTGACTATTCTTAAAAAGGGGAGGGTTAGCAGAAGAAAAGTGTGTTTCTTGTAGTGCTACAACATCAGCTTTTTGCTGGTGGAAGGAGGAGAGGGCCAGCCTACGCTTATTGGGCGAGTTCAGTCCTTTGACATTTAGAGATATAAGGTTCAGCATTGTAAACATATGTTAGACATGAGAAAGAAGGATCTATACTGATCTACTGTAGCGTACCTGTACCGAGTACTGATGAACAGTTGTGACCGGGGAAATGAATCAAGTCTGGAGCTCAGGGGTGGAGGGAGCATGCGGGAATGGCATGGGTTGGGTTGAAAACAGGGGAGTAGGAGGTAAACAACAAAAAGAAAAGGTCCGGTATATTGGACCTGCATGACTACTGCAGGGAAGGGAAAACAGATTCGGGGGTTTGCAGTAGTACAGAAAAAGGTGGAGGCGGGCTGGGTGAACATGCACCGCCACTCCAATATAACTACTAAGAAGGTAAGATTAAAGC